>NC_088787.1:32500562-33950282 GCF_949628265.1 Cloeon dipterum | reverse complement strand
AGGCACCTCTGATTTTCATTAATTTGCATCTGGAATGGAATCAAACCGCACTTGCCGCCACCGCCGAGAGCTCGCGTCCGTCGGTTTTGCGCCGGCCGCACTGCAAATGCACTATATCCGTCGGCCGAGCGGCAAAAAGCGAGCGAGAGAGAGTCTAATCCAGCTGCCCCTGGGCGCCACTAAAAGTAAACACGTTGTCCTGGAGAGCGTGTGTCCGCGCGCGCGCGTGCAATTGTTTCGCGTTTGCGGTGTTAGTGTGAGACATGGTGACACACTCAGCTGCAAAAAAAGGAATGCAGATGGATAGGAAACTATTTGTACTGCTACGGAGGTTTTTTTTATTAAATTATTTATAGATTACAATACAGAACAATATAATTGTGAAGACAAACTGGGGTATAAAAGTTAATTATTTGAAGTACTTTTTGACAAAAATAGCAGTATGTAGTTTATGTAAATTTAAAGTTCGTGAAATTCACCTTAAAGATTTTTTTGTTTTACTGCACTTTCACTATCCTTAGATTTTTTAAAATTTAAATTTTCTCTCCAAAAAATCAAGGTTTAAACATGTTGCGAATTGGGCCCAATTAGAAAATTAATTTTCTTATTACTTCAATCATTCGTGACTCTGGATCATTTAATTAATTGATTTTTATCTTAACATTCGTTAAACAAAAGGAAATGAGGAGCAACGAGAAGTGGAAGTGACCTTTGGTGCTGGCCAACATTTATTCTGTTACTAACCAATTTCTGCTCGTCCACTCTGCGAATCATAACATACATGCACCAAAAACCCACTAAAACCGGTTAACGCTTTTGGATATCATAATAAACATCTCGAGTTCAATGTCTTCAAGGCGATTGTGTTCGGAGATTCTCTCTTGTGTGTTTCAAAACGCAAGGGACAAAAATAGCAATTTTGATTTATTAGTTAGTTTAAATATTTATTTATCGATTTATAGCATTAATGCGTCTTTAAAGCCTACCAACCTAAATATCTTTCCAAAGTATCGCACTTTTTGTGCCTTCATTAAAAGGTATTAATTTTCTGGTAAAATGAAATCCGTTTAATAGATGACTTTTTAAATTTTATTTTTATTATTTGACAGACTTTCAATCAATTGCCGAATCTCAGGAGTTGAGTTCATTTTCAATTATTATATGTGCGTCTGCAGATACCTAGGATGGATCTGAAGGACGGTTCACATGGTGAGCGAGTAGGTGCATCTATTGCACTGTAAGAACTGACTCGTCCAGCGTGATTTGCAGGATATGCTGATTGCTGATATTGGTATGGCCAGTTTTGCACATTACTCTGCGCCTTTGTGTTTTGGACGCTAACAGCTGAAATCAAATAAAATTTTCGTTTAAAATAGTGCATTCATGATTGTAAGAAATACCGTATTCCGTTTTAAAAAGTTGTGGGAATAAAAATAACTCACCAGTGATGAAAATAAACCCAAAAATGAGAGCGAACTTCATCTCGACGACTCTAATATCACTTTGTTGGTAAAGCGTCGCCGTTTTGCTTTATAAAGATTTCGGGGACCAGGTGACCCTCAAACGCCTCACGCCCATGGAGGTAGGGGAATTTTAGCACGAGTAAAAATAAAAGAGTTTAACTGACTCAAAATTTATCCGTTATATCTGTTAAGAATGCTACTGCTTACAAAGTAAAACATGTTATATTATCTAGCCGGTTTCCCGTGCCTCGCCTTGAGGCGTGATATTCGGTTTTGAGGTTAAGCTGTTTTAAAATTTAGTAATAAATAGGTATATCTGAAATATGTATCGACAATATTGTAACTGTTTTAAATCAACTTGGTTTTATTAATTGCCTCAACTCAATATAATCTCCACCATTAATGCAATGATTAGAAATTTAAAAAAATATGCTTACTCTGTGCAAAACAATGAGTGCTGATCATTCTTTGACATCAAACTCACCTAAGCGACCCCAAAAACAACCCCTTGCACCCCTTCATACTTAAAATCATTATTCGCACAGCCAACAAAAAAGTGTCCTTGACTAATTTTTTTCAGAAGTAATTTTTAATTATGTTAAAATAAATACAATAATACCCATCAACCTCATTTATCCCTTTCACCCCTTTTCCAATCCCCGTTAAAATTGAGGGGTGAACAGGTAAAATTGTCAATAACGTGAGCACGCATCGTGAATGAGATCGAACATTACGTTTGCTATGAGAGGAGGGAAGACACAGCATTTAAAGCATTTGTAGGTGCTGTTGAGGGTTAATTTAAGGGAAGATCAGCCTGGTATATTGATTGTTTGGTGCGTTCAGTTTAGGTTCATTGAATGAGCAAGTTAAAATTCTCTTTCCACGGAAAATTAAAAAAAAATGATGTCGTGCAATTAGGAGAGTGGAGCCAGGAGTTTAAGGGAATGAGGGGGTGTTAATTTAGTGGGGGATCTTAAAGATTTTGAGTTTATAACAAACCAAATAAACAAAAATCGACGCGAGCAAGTTGAATACACCTACCTGGTTTAGTATTCGCTTGTGTTTGGTGGTTGCGTAGGGGTTGTTGTGGCCGGGATAATAATAACACGTAATGAAAATCAAACTGAGAGTTGATATCAACTTATTGAACTAATTTTATGTTTCCCAATCAAGTAAATCATTAGAAGTTCGCATTTAAGGGGATGGAAAAATCGTAGAGCGTGAGTAGGGGTTAGTTTGGTGTTTTAATTGAAATTCCCCCATATACACATCCTCTGAAAATTTTACAGCAATATTACAACTATTAAAGCTTCAGTGAGAAAGCAACCAAAAAATCTAAACTTAACCCCCACTCATTACCGCTGCAATTTGCATACAGCCCGCACTATCAAGGGCTTAATGTTTAGAACATTCTCTCTAGATAGATTTTAAAATTTTCACAAAAAATCCCAAATTATCGGAAGAAACTAACTAAAAAAGCTATTAAATTTAACCCAGAAATGCCAGAGGGAAACATCATTCTTTTTTGTAAGCTCACCGCTTTTGACATCCTGTCGAATCATCACAGAGAATATTGAACATTTTTTTCTCTCCTGACAGAATGGCAAACGAGCAGGGTTCATGTTGCACACAGGAGCCCATTTCCAATTTGCCGCCCTGCTCCAGTCGTGCGTGCGAAATGTGAAACAAGCTCTTTTCAAGCCGAGAAAAAAGGGAACACAGAGGAAGCGCAGATAGAAAAAGTTCATTGCCGCGTCCGGTGCGGGGGCCGTGCAGGCAAAGTTTGATGCATTCGGGGCGGCCGGCTGACACAGGCGAGCCAGCGGCAGCAGGCGAGGCGGATGGGCAATCTGGCAGGATTAGCCTGCCGATCGATAGCGCACTTTTTGGCACCCTCACTTGCATCCCTGCCGCCGCCGCCGCCCGGCACGCCCCCTCGCCCGGCCGAAATTCCCAACCACTATCCGTCCGTCGCGGCGTCGACCGCAGCTGCATCGCACTCCAAACTTTGCTAATTATATGCCGACTTTTTGCTCGCCCACACCGCGCGCCAAACTTTCTCGCGCCACGCAGGAAATATTTTAATCTTGAAAGAGACGCTTCAGACGCGGCAGATGATGTTTTATAACAGACTATAATATGAAAACTTGACATCATGATATTTTTCAATGAAAACTCAACACTAAAAAAATTTGAATTGCAAAATAGGGTCGGAAGATTTATTAAAAACTGCCTTTTGTCTGGCTCACATAAAAAATAAACTCTATTTTATTATTCACAGAAATGGAGAGATCGTCAATTGTCAGATCTGGAAGCTAAAGTTTATTTTTATTAAAGAAATATTTTCCAAAATATAGTAAGGAAAATGTTTATAAAAAATATCCAGAATTTTCAGAAATTTATTTTGTTGTCCTCGTTGTTCAATAAAATTTCATTATTTTAAAATAATTGATGAAACAAGCCCTTAATCATGGCGGTGGAAATTTTTCATTTTTTACTCTTACAGCCAGGATGTGAAATTTTACAGTTTGTGCAAGGAGGGTCTTCTCCATATTTTGTTATAATATGTTTTTCATCATTTCAAATCGATCCTAGGCATAATTCCACAACGTCCCACACGAAAGGGTACTATTGGAACATTATATCTTTATCATCTTATTATCTAACATAAAAATCCCACTTAAAAAAGCAAATAATTCAAGGATTGAAGCGGGTATTCAAAATTTTCATAAATTATTATTACCCTTATGTCTATGTAATATAATGTCTTTGAATGGAATAGAGCTGAAAATCGGTTTGAATGTTTTCATGCTAATCAATTGGAGAAATAATGAAAATAATTATTAATTTCCCCAAAAAGGAAAATTTATCTGATTAAAATCGCACACAATTGCGTAGATCGCGAAGAGGGGTATCAAAATTAAGCAAAAACCACGGGCAAAAGCCCTTTAATTTACCGAGATATTTGGCTAAAAAAAAATAATTATTTCTTGGTCCTGATTTGAAAAATGAAAGTGAAAGTTTTAACCGATTTATTAGGGATTGATAATGATGTTTCACTGTTTGGACTAAATTCAAATTTAATCCGTGCAAATCTTTTTACCAATAAAAAGAAGAATACCCTACAGAGTATTAAAAACAATCCTTTTGTGTGTGTTCCAGAATCTGAAGAACCAAATTATGACTACGAACGTGTGGGTAGAGCAGGTAAGCTAACTAATAAAGTGGCAGCGTGTCAGATTGGGATTGAACCATCGTGGCGTGTGTGTGTGTGTGTGTATCTCTGGCAGGAGTGGCACGACTACAAGCTCAAGTGGAACCCCGAGGACTACGGAGGAGTGGAGACGCTGCACGTGCCCTCGGAGCACATCTGGCTGCCCGACATCGTGCTCTACAACAAGTGAGTATATCGACTGCCACCCCGGCTCGCCTCGGCCCACCTACCCGAAATCCCCGCGCGCACCAACCCAGCCTTTTCCCGGCGCCTGACCGGTAATCCCCGTTATGGCCACCCGAGACGCACACACCGTCGACGCAAACGCTGCTCAAACGATGATAAAATTCGGCCCTCTCCCCAAACTCCTCCCGTTCCACGCGTGATCCAGTTTTAATCGAACGCTTGGAGGTTTCTAAGAGGACAAATGCTAATAATTATTGTCTTTCGATTTTAACTAAAATTAAAAAAAAATCAAATCGACAAACAGATGATTAGATAGTTTAGAACGTTTCCTTGTCTATTTCTAGATTTAATCGTGCAGAATCTGCTACTGTAGCATGTATTTTAATGCGTTTGAAACTAAAATTGGTTTGAAAGCAATCAAAGAAGATTTTTTTCAAGATAAAAATGTCTTTTGTAGTGCAAATTAATTTTATTTCATTTCGTCGATGCCATACCTTTTCCTATCTAGAGTGTTGAATGTAAAATTATAAATTAAGTGAATGGGTGCGTGAACTGAAAAAAAATCAGGAATATGGAGCGAATAAAACTCCATATTCATTGAAAATTTTAAATTGAAAATAGTTTTGATGTTGAGATATTACTAGCAGTGTCATGGAAATGGGAGGTATATTAAAACATTTCTGGGATTTATCATAAATGGCAGAGATGGAAAAAGGTGGTTAATTAAGCGACTCTAAATTCTCATATAGCTCAACGGGCTGGAAAGCGCAACGACTCGCCACTTGCTGGTTTTCGCACTTTTCCAGCGGCTTTAGGGACAAATGCCTGGCGTTTCAATAAAAATACCTCGGTGCGAGCAGGCGGAAAGATGGCCCCAATGGGCCCAAGCTCCTATCTGCAGCCACTTCAGGCCCCATGTTATCCGCTCGGCGGTATTATTGGGATTCACGGAATGTGCTGATTGTTAGCAGAGGTTCTAGAAAAAATGGCACTCCACTGATCATCAATATTTTCCAAAATTTCTATTTAACATGCTTATCACCATCCATGCATCCAGCTCTAAAGTCAATATTTTGGATTTTTATTTCTAAAAAAAATAATAAAATAAAAAAGGGGTTTCACACAATCCTGTTTATGGACAGCTTTGAACATGAATACCAAATTGGCTTGTTGATAATTGAATTCAGCTGTAGCTCTTCGGGCTCATTGTCAATATAGCAAAAATGCGGTTTGAAAGCTGACAATTGAAATCGATCCTCGCAATTAAATTTCCCTCGCTGTCGCATTTTGCCGACTCTTCCATATTCATGCGGTGCGAAACATGAAACCTCCATCACCAGAATCGTCCGCGCTCATCATCAATCTGTCACTTTTCAATACGCATCCCCCGGCGCGCTTACATGCCCGTCCATCCCGCACACCCTCGACCCTCCCTCTATCTCTCCGCGGGCAAATACACGGGTTGCTGGCTAATAAATGCACTCGAATCTAGTCACACGCCCATCATTCACATGGTAAAACGGTATTGGATTCGTTTTTCCGCAGCGCCGACGGCAACTACGAGGTGACCATCATGACCAAAGCCATCCTCAACCACACGGGCAAAGTCACGTGGAAACCTCCGGCCATTTACAAGTCTTTCTGCGAGATCGACGTCGAGTACTTCCCGTTCGACGAACAGACCTGCTTCATGAAGTTCGGCTCATGGACGTACGACGGATACCTGGTGAGCTAAAATTTATTCACTCATTTCTTTAATAATTAGGATTCTATATTACCGTGAGGAAATATTAAATTGTTAATTTAATTTTTGTTACTCACAATCAGAACTTGACTAGTAATGTAATAATTTACGCAGTTTTTTTTTACATAAAATTGACAAGCTGAATTTCGAAATAGAAAAACTGTAAAATAATCTTTTTGTGACATCAGAAATATAACAAATGACAAGTTTATATAAATCAAAATTGAATCTATATACCTAACATTACAAATAAATTAAAATAGACGCGTATTTAATATTATGGGGTATTTAGAAAAACAGCTCAAATATAATTAAAAGCTCCCTTGTTATACCCCCAAGCAAAAGGGGAACTGTAAAAACCTTGATGCTCGAATTCACAGCAGCATAATATGTCACACGAAACGAAGGCAGAATGAGAGTGTACTGTGCGGGGACGGCCAAGCGGAGCGGAAAGAACAAAACACGAAAAAAATACACAGAGTACAGTAGAGTGCGCCGCGAGCGTATGCTGACCACGCGGTTGAACAGATGAGAGCGCGGTGAAATATTTAATGGTCCGTTTGGCCGCGTAGCGCGTGAGTGAACGGCCCGACAGACTCTAAAGGGTCGAGATTTTCAGACACACAAAATTTTGAATTTTGTTCTTGTTTCGTAGCGAAAAATAAAATATAATTAATTATTGTCTTGTAATAAAAAATGATAAAAAATTGGTTTAAAAGTGAGTTGTATATTTTTGGTTTAGAATGATTTTTTATTCATTTTGTGAAAAGAAAAAAAATTATCAGCATCAAATTGTTTAAGCAGCGTAGCCTTTATTTATTTATCTTTATTTCCAAGGTCCTTGTCGCAACTCGCCCCATAAATTTTCTATTTAATCTAAAAATTCATGACAATTTTCGCGTAGCCTTTTGCTCTTCAATTAAACCAGCACGTCCCTTCACTAACTATGCTGACATAGATTTTAATCGCAATTTGCATTTCTCATTTGAAGCTCGGCTGGTGGCATATGTCGTGAATACAAAACACACTCAAATTGCGGACTGGAAATCCCAGCTCCACCGAGAGGAGAGCCGGCGAGCGTAATTCCGTAATTGCAGCAAGCGGCGACAACAGGCGCGTCATTAATCATTAACGCTGCCATTAATAACAAATGCAGGCGAAGAGTTGGCTAATTAATCACGCGCGCGCGGCAGAGACGCTCTCTCTCTCTCTCTCTCTCTCTCTCTCTCTCTCTCTCGTAGTAATTAAACGGCACACACACCGTCTGTCTGACTCGGATTTGTCAAAGTCACGTGCCACGCTGCGCTTAAAAATGTACGCGTAATTGTCTTATTCCAACCAACGCGGGCACGTAACGAATTTAATTATTGCTGTTATTCCGCTCTAGTGTCTGCGATAAGAAAATTAATTTGCCCTTTTAAAGCTTCATCTCCTTAAAGTATTTGCGTGCCTCGTTTCCGTTTCGTAATTTAAAAGCTTACATTAAATAGCATTGGCTCTTCCGCTTTGTCTCGTCCGGAGTTGCGGTGTAATTGATGAAGCTTGTTAGTTTTCTTCTCTCGAAACTTGTAACAATCAGGAAACAATTTCAAGACGTTTCTTTTGTTCTTAACAATTTAAAATTTTTGGCGCTCATTTTAGGTGGACTTGCGGCACATGGCGCAAACGCCAGGGTCGGATACGATAGACATGGGCATCGACCTTCAGGACTACTACCTGAGCGTCGAGTGGGACATCATGCGGGTGCCTGCAGTGCGCAACGAGAAGTTTTACAGCTGTTGCGAGGAGCCTTACCCCGACATCATCTTCAACATCACTCTCAGGAGAAAGACCCTTTTCTACACGGTCAACCTAATTATACCTTGTGTGGGCATCTCGTTCCTCTCGGTGCTCGTCTTCTACCTACCCTCAGATTCAGGAGAAAAGGTACAAATCGACAAAAAATATTATTTTGGTGGAAGGAATGTCAAAAATTACAAATTGACCATTTTGTCTGATTTTTTGATCGGTATAGGTGTCGTTGTGTATCTCGATTCTCCTGTCTCTGACCGTGTTCTTCCTGCTGCTGGCCGAAATTATTCCGCCGACCTCGCTCACAGTGCCCCTCTTGGGCAAGTACCTGCTCTTCACCATGGTGCTGGTCACGCTCTCCGTCGTGGTCACCATCGCGGTGCTCAACGTTAATTTCCGGTCGCCAGTGACGCACAAGATGGCGCCCTGGGTGTACCGACTCTTTATTAAGACGCTACCAAAGGTGAGAAAAGAAGACCTCTCTCCACTCCCCTAAAAATTATTGTCTCTGCAATTCAACACGTAGTTACTTGGGGGCGAAGGAAGCAAAAGGGGCCATTTCATTATCAGGCAGCCCAAGCGAGCGAGCGAATCCGTATATATATAGGTGTCCGTGGGGAGGCCGCAGCTAGTTTTTGCATTATGTCTGGCCGGCATGCAAAGTAATTGGGAAACTTGCGCTCCCGAGAGACGCACTCGCTATAGTTCGTCTGGCTGACAGAGCAGCGAGAGTTAAGAACAAGGAGCAGGTATTCTCCTCGCCCACGGAGCAGACACTAATCTCCGAGATTAGACCGAGAGTCGCTCCCCGGGGGCCGCTGCGTGTGTTTGTCGAATCCATTACTGAAACGACTGTTTTTTCCCTGCCGTCTTCCGCAAAATCATCCTGCAGGGTTGTACAAACAGCAGGCGCCAGAGGGGATGCGTTTAAGTGTTATTTAGCGACGCCTCGAGATGAAAGTTAGAGCCTGCAAGGGAGGAGGACAAGATGATCGACGCCCTTTCGCTAGTTAACGCAAAAAAGCAGGCCATTGACGTAGAGATATAGAGTCTTTTTACCATAACTTTTTATTTTGTAAAGGAAAGCCCTCGACGATTCATACTGTACCTCTTCAAGTTCATACTTTGAGTGACAGAAAAGGATAGGAATGTAATAAACTAACCCAACATAGATGAATCTTAGAGAAAAAACGATCTTATTGTCTATTTCGAAAGGTTTCGAAGGAATTTCTATATTTTCCGCGAAAAATATTTGATTTTGAATTCGCCGCTCGCTCTTTTAGCAGCCATATTTGCGTGGCATCCCCTTGAAACAATTTGACCCAATAATATTATAACGGAGATTTTGAATATCTAAGAAATCGATCAAGAATTTATAGTAAAATATTATTTAAGTTGTTTTCTATAAATGCTGGTGCAGGTGCTGTTCATCGAGCGTCCGCAGCAGGACGACGAGGCGGAGGCGGTGGTGACGGCGTCGACGCCCGCCTCTGAAAACACGTGTCTGGATGACTCCAAGTTTGAGTTCCAGAAGCAGCGGTATAGCCCGGCGGAGTACGACATCGCGGGCGGCCTCCGGTACGAGGGGGTGCCGTTCGAGGCAGCCGGCCTGCCGCCGCTGCCGTCGCCGCTGATGCTGCCGGCGTCGCCCAACGAGGACGACGTCTGTCGGGACGACCTCAGCCCCTCGATCGAAGGCTGCCTCGCGCACGAGATCGAGAAGGCCATCACGGACGCCCGCTTCATTGCTCAACACGTCAAGAACAAGGACAAGTTCGAAAACGTGAGTACATAATATGCAGCAAACATCTTTCAATTGGAAACACGTCACGGTGACGTTTTTATATCTTCTTGTTGAAGAGTTAAACGGAAGGAGGAGAAAGCAAAAATGTTTGACACACACGTTCGATAATTTGGAATTTTTCTGCTTTTTCCTTGTATGGTAATTAGAGGGAAAAATAAAATTTAAAAATGATTTCACCAATCTGTAAGCTATTATAGTTGAAATCTGCTTGATACTAAATTTTTCTCTGGTTGTCGTCCTATCAACAATTTTACTAATTTGCTTTTCAAATGTTTTTTTGTGTGTCCACGTGGCGCTTTATTTTCAGAATTGTATTCTGTGCAACCAACCATTTTTCATTCAGAAAGCAATTTTATAAAATGGAATACATTTGAATATTGGAGTGTTGCTGGTGTTCTCTTTGAAATAAAAACTGTCAGCAACAAAGATGAATGTCCTGTCCCCTTCAGATACAACTCACAAATTACGCAGAGTGCCAAAAAGGCGGCCGTGGAACAAAAAATCGCAGCTCCCCCCTTTAGTATTATTCGTGCTTGGTCAGCGGCCCTTCATTGAATATTCAGAACGCAGAGAATGTTTTATAAAAGGGACAGGAAGTCGTGGAGACAACAAGATACAAAATGCCGTCGGACGCTGGAGCCAGATGCCAGCAGGAGGCTGCGTGAAAAATAATGCGCGCGACATCAATTTTTCCTTTGCTTTCCTGTTCCCCGTCCGTTCGTCCGACCCTCTCGCTGACGACGAAAAAGGAGAGCACGGAGTATACACACACGCCCCAGACTAATGGTGAAAAATCACTCCAGCCCCCGAGGATACCGTGTCCATTTTATCTGCTGTCGCTCTATTTATTCTGCAAACGACGCGCGCGAGAGAGCACTGACTCCGCTTCCAGCAGTTGTGCTATTTTCAGACAGGGGCGTGAAAAACAGCAGTCCATCTTACAACTGATCTCGCTGTTGGCAGGTGACATTGCGAAATGCACTATTGTCTTCTCGAAGGCAGCAAGATTTTTGGCTTTTTTACTATGAAAGAAAAGGAAAATGGCTTTTTTGTTAGAAGTTTCCATCCTTATCTTGTTGATAGGGAAATTTTCAAAAACTGCCCTTGCTCCATTTCTAAAAGAAAGTTCAAGGATTGGGGAATAGTTTTTCGTGGTTGCTTAATTTTTAATAAAATTAAAAAAAATAAGTTAAACAACAATCACTGTTGTATTGAAAATACAATTTTCAAATCAGTTTTTCCCCAATGCGTTTCATCAGTCACATTTAATTCAGTTTTATACTTCATTTGACATATATTTCAATTTTAAAAATAATTGAAAGATAACATAATATCAACAGAGAATGCCAATCTCATTGCCCCTTCTTGAAAGTGTCCCAGAAAAAACGCTAATTAATCTGTCACACTTGCACGAGTCCTCGTGTCTGTTTACATAACAGCATACAGAGAGCTGAGGACAAATGGCTTGATTTCGCCGGCGGAAGTTTGCAAGTGGCTGCTGCTGCCGCTTCTGCCTAGCTGATCGTGCGGTGTTTGCTTTTGCAAACAGAGACACCGAGCGCTCTTTCTCCATCAGCGGAGCTCCCGGACGAGAACGGCTGCTGCGAACTATCGCGTTTCAATTATCGCTCGGCCGGCAGCAGGCTGCCTCCTTGGCTTTGGCACCAGGGGAAAGCGCAAATTGGGATGACAGACTTCCATTTCGGCCTGCATTATCGGTCGGCGACCACGGATTTATTTCCTCTCGGCTCGGGCCCTTCATTAGTGTAGCCTTTCAGCCCAGCGGCGACGAAATGATGGAAGGCTTGTTTGCCGTTGCTCTCCAAATCTTCTGCACGAAAAGATACGGTTTGGTTTTTCACTTTTTGATTTTATCCACCGCGCAGTGAGGAAGAAATAAAAATGCAGTTTAACCACCTTTATGAAATGGAATATACATTTCATACAATTCCAACCACAATTTATTTCGCAGTTTCAGATTCAGACTGCACTTGTGGAGCTCTCATTTTAATTAAAAGCAGCGTGACAGCGCACATTAATTACTTTCCTGCCAGTTCCGCGAATCGGAGTAACTCATGCCCTGTTTAGCACATTCAATCGACGGGCTGAGCAGTAAAGACGGGTTGACGCAAGCACACCAGGACGATTTGCACGTGGACGAGCGTGACAATTATGCAGCAGCCGACCACAATTAACGCGCTCGTTTAGTTTCGCTCGTGCGCTATGCTTACACGGCAGGTTTAGCGCCGGGAAAGGGGAAAAGTGTGCCAGAAGAGTGGTACTCTAAAGCTGGATTAGAGCCCTCAGCCACCTGCAGCCATTACAATTCAGAAAAAAAACCTTGGAAAATTCTATTAGTTGAATAGGAGATTTGAATAAGAAAAAACGCTGTATCACATAAATTTACCAGTTTTTATCAGAAGAAAAGAATATTTTGGCTAGCACCATTTGCAAAGCACTCAAAACTTGCAGCCACTTTTGTCATTTTTCATCAGTTTTCAATTCCATTAAAATAAATCCCGTAAATCGACAATATTTTATATATTTTTAGAGGTCTAAGCTGCGTAATTTTAAGGCTTGAGCTGAATGTTTGCCCGGCGGCGGCAATTGTTACGGCTAAGGACATTTTAAAAGTTAATTTTGACACTGCTAAATGGCACGAAGAAATATCTTTTCCGCATTTTTAGATTTTTAACAGACCTCTGGCGTGGCTGGCTGAGATATTTTCATTAAAAATAAAAAAGAACTTAAGTACTTTTTTAATTTTTCTGGTGTCAAACAATTCTGATTCATGATTCTCGCAAGCATTGCTGCTTTTGGTATATTGATTGTAACATTAACTCTAAATTGGATCTTTGGTTGCCGCCGTCTTGACTCTCTGACCGGGAAAGAACAAAAACTTTTTTTTTAAAATCTAACTGGGATCGAAAGCAAAACTACCAAAATTAATAATACTTACAGCAGATGTATCTCTGATTTTCCATGTGGTTTGAAATCTCCAGTTTATTTCCATCTTATTGCGCAAAAATTTGCATTCCTTAGATGTCTGGTGTTGGGCATTGAGGGCGACTTTTAGCGCTGGAACGTCGTGGGGTTTGTGTTGCACAACCGCGACACGCTGGTTGCACAATCGCCTCTGGGTCTCTCTCTCTCTCTCTCGTCGGTCGCGTGAGTGGATTCTGCAGCACAACCGTCGCGTCTTCTCTCTTATATGTGTGCAAATAGACCAGCACAAAAGGCATTAAACGGACAGAGAGACGAATCGGCTGAGCTGTATTCAGCGACCGCCGCTCTATCCACTATACTGTCTGACTGAGGCGGCCAGTTAATTTGACTCGGAGAAATAATATGTATGTGTCGCCTTGAATTATTCACTTGTCGGATCGGCTCGTTTGCGGACGTTGGTTTGCCATCATTGCGCTCTAATTGCCACCAAAGCAAAGGAGTAGGCATTCCGACCACTCTGTGCGCTGGGTGCACACACGTGGCGCTTTATTTCGCTATTAGTTTTCCTCTCTGCATCGGGGTCGCGGGTGCACATGTTCCTTGCGCGCGAGTTTCCGCCTCGCAGCCTTCGAAAACACGTCATTAAAAGTTTTGCAAAGATCTGCTACAAAGCTGCAAAGTGGAAAAACTTTCGCGGCTGCTAATGATATCTGAATGCACCACACCACACCACAAACGCTATACGTGCACAAATAAAATCGCATATATATCAAAAGCAACTCTGAAAGAGGTTAATTTCAAGACTTAAATGCTGCAAAGCCGGTTTGCACCATTGATTTCCGCTTGAACTTTTCATCGTGTGACACAGAAAGCCATGTTCACTAATACTTACAACTGGAGTTGCAAGAAAGGAAGATTAACTACTAACTAGATATACTTTTATCTCCTTCTCCCATGTCTGTTGAGAGAAAAATTATTCATTTTGTTACGGAATTGGATTTATATGGTGTTCTCTCTTTAAACAAATATGATTTTTCTCTTGAAACGCCAAAAATGTTTTAGAGGAAAATTGCTGAGTCGAGGAATAGCTTTTTTAATCAGATATTTTTAGAAGGGGAAAAATTAAATATAACTTTCAGTCTTTCACTATAGTTCTACAAGCATTATATTTTTTATTTATTATAATTTAAAGAAGCACTAAAAAAATTGGGCTAAAGAAGTGGTGGTAGTGCGTTGAGTCATCATCATCATCTCTTTTAATATTAAATCGTCTAAGTAACTATTTTATCAGCTAAGTTTTTCTCATTCTTGCAATGTATTTCTGGTATTTTTATCGCTATTTCTACTGAACCGAAATTGCCCATTTTTGTCGCAAAGCTTGGTGCAGACAAAAGTTTCGCATGCACCATTTCCCCTCTCTGCAGCCAATCAGCAAAAACTGAGCATTGAGCCGGAAAATCACAGCAAAAGAAAAATAAAAGAGTGTCTAGGTCAAATTGAGCACGGTCGTCGGAGGAAACATTTTATCAAAGTCGATATTTTTGCGCGCGGCCCATTGATTGCCTGCTTGCTTTCGGAGAAAGGGCACGCTTGCCAAGTTTTGTGTCAATATTTCCTCGGCTCTCTAAACCAATTAATCAAACAGAGAAAAAGAGAGGAGCGGGCACACCAACAAACATTGACCCGGCGCGCGCGGCTCTGAACGAACGAGAGAGCGAGCGAGCGAGCGAGCGAGGCCTTCCGTCGAGTGAGCTCTCGAAAATGATTTTCCTCCTTCTGCGTGTGGCAGATGAAGATGATCGGAGCGAATGGCGACGCAAAGCTGTTGCGACACGCATCCGAAGTGACTTTTCGCCTCATGTCGAGAGCCTTTGAACTCGAAAAAGTTTCCCCAATGCAGATGAATTTTCGAAAGTGATATTTATTCACTCAAGAAGTGTGAAATTGATTTTCATCCTCCCTCAATAAATTCTCTTGAATATTTTTTCCGCGATTTTTACGAAAAAAAATAATTAAAACGGGTTGAGAATGTAAGATGGTTATGAATAAAATTCTACTTTTAAAAGCGGCTTAAACAATCAAAATTCCATGACAAATTACCCTAAAATGTTATTTATGTAATTCGAATTATAATACTCAAACTAATGAATTATATATATTCAAAATTTTTCGGTCCAACATCTTAACGTTCTGGCTACTTTTTTTTTTAAAAAAAAATTGTCATTCTCTTTGGGATATATATTTAAAAAATTTGCAGGTTCTTGGATGAGAAAATGGTTGGTATAGTGCTTACTAACAATTGCTTTTAAATTATAAAGAAAGTTAATAAATATTTCGTCGCAAATCTGAAAAAATTAAAAGTTTCCCATTATTTATTTTTTAGCCCAAATTTTTAACATATTTAATGGATTATGATAGAAAATATATGTGGTTTGGATGCTTCCATGAGTTCAATAGCTTTCTAAGGTAAACAATAATTAATTAATTGGAATAAATAAACTTGTTGAGCCATAATCAAGTTAGTTGTCGATTTTCATTAAGCGTGGAATAAATAGTTTAAAATAAAAATTACCATATTTCAAAGCATTTGAATTTTACACCACATTGAAATTACCTTTTTAAATGTACCAACAAAGGAACCCTTAGAATATTCCAAATTAAATGGTTAAAACATTACACTAGATAATAATCTTTTAGACCCAAAGTAAAAATATTTATCATTTCTGGAAGAACAGCATTTTTTAAAAACCATATACAGAAATACAGAATAGCTCTCAAGTAGTAAGGGTTGTAAACTGGAAAAACAGTAGCAACATATAGTATTAATTTTTTTGTTTCGAATGCTGCCAGAATTTTTCTCCGCTCAAAAATGCCAAGCAAATAAAAATACGAAAATAAAGTGTCCCTTCTTTTCGTCTGGGCGCCCATTAATCTGAGTACGAATGTGTTGAACAGGTGGAGGAGGACTGGAAATACGTGGCAATGGTGCTGGACAGGCTGTTCCTGTGGATTTTCTCAGTGGCGTGCGTGATGGGCACGGCGCTCATCATCCTGCAGGCGCCGTCGCTGTACGACACGACCCGGCCGATCGACATCCAGTACTCCAAGATTGCCAAGAAGAAGCTGATGCTGATGATGATGGGCCCTGAGGAGGAGTGACCCCGTGAGCTTACAATCAATCAGTGCGGACGCTCAAGTAGTGCATTCACCAGTCTTTCCTTAGTTTTACGACTCACCACGTGGGCTCTCGAGGGCCTGGGCCCGCATTTTCCCCCCACCACCAAGCTTCTTCCTTTGCTTTCCTCCGACGAATTTCGTACAAACGACTGAATGTATATTTTACGCGTTTTCATTCGATCCTGGCGCTCGAAGGTCTCTCGATCAGGGCCTGACAGTTCGGGTGGCCCTCGTTCGAAAGACCTTCGCAGCGGCAATTGGCATACACAGACACGGTTTAATTTGGCGGTTATACTCAACATAATCAACGGTGTAAAACGTTCCTATCTCACACACTTAAAACACAAGATACGACGGTTAAAAGTGTAATTTTACTAATTAAAGACAAACACGCAGCCTCTAAATTGCATTCGATAAAAGGAAACGAAATTTCTGGAGTGAAAATTTGAAGCCCAGGCCCACTCAAAACGGCACCTCAATCATCGTCGCGACAAATAAGAAGAGATCATAAATTTATTTTTAGCTAGCTCATCTCATGAGATATTTTTCGTTCTCGAGAAAAACTAAACGGAATTTGCATAAACACACCTAAGGTAAAATAATGTAACGCGCGCGCGATATACGTGTGACTAAAGTAATTTAAAAGATGCTGAAAATGGAAACCAATCACTCGGTTAGAGACCGCCGGCGGAGCCACTGTGCGGGTGAATTGTTGCCAGAGGTTCAAGTGTCTTCCAATCTAAAGGAAATTTTTGCTACAACGAATAATTCAGTTGAAACCAAATTTTAATCCAAACGCCCCTTTCTTGGTTAACCGAGTAAAATTTAACGTTTAAGCGTTGGAAAGAAGATTAATTTCGAAATGAGTTGTCCCTGCAGGAAACCGTGGCTCCGCCGGCCGCGTCTCGGCACCAAAATGTTACTAAAAAAGGTAAAAATCGTTGTTGTTGTACTATTTTAATTAATTAACCGAGCAGCTAACGCGAGGCGGCTGCCCCGCCCGCCGCGGGCCCCGCTCAAACCCATGATGTGCTGGGCCCCGGGCCCCGGCCGCCGGGGCCGCCCGCCGCTAAATTTGCATACTAACTGTCTCGCTGTGTATAATCGTCGTCATTAAAGTCAACTCTAAATGTCGTGCATTTAAAAGTTAAGCAGGAAGGAATTGAAAGTGAACTAACACACACCCACACACACACGCTGTTTTTCGCCCCGGCCGCGTCCACTCGGGGACAAAGGGCGCGGGCGGGGGCCCGCCGGCCCCACCCCCACCCTCCCCTTGACGGAAAAACGGGAAAATTGCATGGTTTATATAATTATAATTATTAAAAAGGAAAAAACCTCACCGATCGCGCTGACAAAGTGGACAAACGGAATTCACACACAAACACACACAAGTTTCTCTCTCTGTTGCTTCACTCGCCACCCCCGTCACCCCCTCAGCCCCGGTCACAGACACACAGAGAAGAGAAAATGAAAACACTGCTCTCACATACACTCACACAAGGACACACAAAACACCCACACTCGTACGTCTCATGGTATATTTGCCGATACGACAGTTGTTAAATAATGAGAGAATCGACAGTTTTGCAATTTATTGTTGAAGCATTCTGTAAAAAGACGACTCTGTTATATTTAAAAAGAAGACGAAGAAGAGCAACGTGCAACAAATAAAATAAACAAGACGTAATATTGATAATTTATATGACAAGATCATTATACAAAGATTAATAAAGACAAAACAAGTTATGTAAAATGACGACTGTTTCATTTAACCAAAATTAGTTTTTAAATTATGTATTTTAGTTATTGGGGGAAAACAATCGCATCATATACTCTGTCACTGCTTGTCAACTTGAAGGCCCGCTTCTTTTTTTCTCGTGGATCAGTTGCATTTGTTGAAAATGCATATGTTTCGACTCGCATTCGACAAGGATTTCTTTTACAGCGGAGATCATGTCACTGGCCATTTCGTCATTCAAAATAGTTCTCCTATGAACATCAAAGGTAGGTCTAAACCTTTTATATAACCGCTTAAATTCTTGCATTTAAAACTATATTAAAACGACTTTTAAACCCTGACAATAAAAATGTAAATCAATAATAATTTTATAGTTTGAAGATCTCTATAGATCAGAAATAAATGTTTTTTGTGTGGAGAAAAGTCATATTAAATTATGTCCACCAAGTTGCTTATTTTATAGCACAAGACAAATCATGCATTAATACTTAAAATTAATGAGAAATAAATTATTGTAAATTTAAATGACAGAACTTGTTTAAATTATCTTCACAATGTGTTCTACTTGCTTATATTTTTGTTTATTTTTTCAACGTGTAGCTATCATCCTTGCTTTCAAAGGAAAAGCGAAGATTTCGATTCCCAAGTCAGCGTTGAGAAATGCCTCATCATCCAAGCCCAAACCGATACGCAATTTTCTTGACAAAACATGTCCCACGCCACGTAAGCTGCAGTCAAAAGGCAACAACCTACGCAAGAGTGAACTTATTTTTTCTGAAGAAATTCGTTTATTTCGATGCGGTAATTGACTTGTGTTGAACATGAGCGTCGTTAATAAGTTAAATTTTATATTTTTAGCAACTGGTTGTATTATAGAACCTGGAGAACATGCTTACAGAATTTCGTACAAACTGCCAAAACTGATCCCGTCCAGTTACAAAGGTACCTTTGGCAAAATCCAGTACAAAGCTACAGCCTTTGTGGGCGTGGCCGAATCCGTGGCGGAGTCCGAAATCACTGTGATCAAAGCCCTCGACGCGCTGTACTATAAAAGTCTTGCGGTCAGTTCACATCTGCAGGAATTTAATTTGATAGAAACTGAAACTTGTTAACAGTCTCCTCAGCGGGCGTACAAAACAAAAGCTTTCAACCGGCTTTTCATGGTCTCCAAATTGCGCTCTGTTTCCGTCGAACTTACGCTTCCCGGCGTCATTTCGCCAGCAGGAAAAATATATGCTGTACTGAATGTCTCAAATTCTTCCGGGATTCGTTTGTCAAATATCACCTTAAATCTGATAATGGTATGTACTTTCTTGGAAATATATTTTAACGAACTATTTATTATTATTTTCTAGACTGAAAAGTTTATCATTCCAAATTGCGGCGAGCAACTCGTAGAAATTACCCTGGAGAGCGTGGATCTGGGCTCAGTCGACCCTGGCGAAGGGAAAAGTTTTAAACAAACCCTCGTCGTTCCCAATAATTGCGACAGAAACCTAGCTCACTGCTCCATTATCGACGTGAACCACAGCGTGAAGGTGAGAGACCGCTAAAAATTAAAGCTGTGATATTAATTAAAATCCATAGGCTGTGGTCCAACCCTCTGGGTTGTACTCCAAATTTTCTCTAAAGCTTCCAGTCGTAGTCGGCACCTTATATCGAAACGTCGAGCCAAGGGTTTCAAAATATCAAGATTTTGAATCAAGTACAAAAATCTAATTTCAGTCATCTGTTTCAAGTACCTGAGATAGTAATCCTTGTCAACATGAACAAAATATATAGCAACACGCGAGGATTTAATATTGAGAAATATAATACTTGTTTTTATTATGCATTTTATTTTCAACCCTTTCTGCATTGGTACAGTGCGTGTAAATATTGTCATTTGACGCATTTGAATTAAATTACCATGAAAAAAAATTAAAATTGGATTTTTTTTAAAAACACTCAAAATTTTGTCTCGGGTATGATATATAAATTTAACTAATTGAAAACTTATCAACAAACAAAAAAAAATTAAAAATAAAATTGATACGAATTTTCTTAAAAAAATCATAACAGAATCTAAACATAATTAGGGGATCCATTTTTTCTAGTTTTATTTAATTTAACAATAATATTTATCAAATTCTCTATGTAAATCTCAAAAAGCTAAAAAAGACTCGCAACACAAATGCTTCAAAATGAAATCAATTAGTTTATCATTAAATTCTACTATTGACGTTTTTGAAGTTCTTCAAAGTTTGTAAATATTTATATTCTATATTTTGCCCGTTGTATTTAATCTAGAAATAATGTTCAAAGTCATTTGACGTTTGAAAGAGCATATTTCGGCCGGCACTAATGCCGCTCAGTTCTCCATATCGCTCGGCATTGCTTCATTAAATGTTCATCATCATTAGGCCGTGCGGAGGGAGGAAGTTGGCTTGTTATTGGGGGTAGAGGGTGCGAGTTTTGCCGCCGCTCATCATCCGCCGCGCGCTTTTTGCCTTGCACACGCGAGCGAGCTCATGCACACGGAGAGGCTTAGATAATTGGAAGCCGGCGGCAGCTGTGTATCGCCTTCCGAGCCCCTTGGCTTGATAAATTAGGCTTTTTGTTGTGTCAGCAAGACGTGCCAGTTGCATAACCACACCTTCTCGAGATAGCACCGCAGCCGTGGCGCAGAATAAAAGGCACGCCAGCGTTCAACGGCGCCACTTACACTGCTTGCATTGAGTGGCACCGAGGAAAAACCTCCCAGTCAAGCGCCCATTGCGATCAAGTCATCTTCACTTCAGTGCGGACGAGAGCTTCTTTATTTCAGGGATGTACATACGCACTTCATTGCTAACTTCAACTAAATTAAATTTCCTTGAAATAAAGTCCAATTTTAACTTTCTTGGAAAACCTTTTTATTGATCAAATCTATTTTTAAACTATACACATTTCCTAATTATTTTTTCTACTTAATAATAAAGAAAAGAGTTGACAGATGATGGTTCTGCACTTTATTGTGATGAAGAATAAAACTATAATTGGGAGAAACATTCTCAAGTGTGTTGATTTTTTAGAAAAGATGAAACCACGAAAGATTTAATAGTTGGAAATTTAATCAACTAGCAAATTTTATGAAACTTGCAGATAAAAATGATATTCAATCACCGAAAAATTACCAAATTGCAAACAAATTCCGAAAACTATAAATATTACTTTTATTATTTACAGTAAAAATATTTGTTTCACAAATAATATTTTTTTTTTATTTAATTGATGACGCTTTGTGTTAAATTTTGTAGAGACGAGCTTTGAACAGAAAATAAATCTGACAAATGCTTCAACCAAGTGTTAGTTGACTTTTTCTCTAATTAATAATATAAATAAAATCAGAAAAATAGCTCGGCAAGAGAATAAACTAATTTACCTTCTGGCGGAATAGAATATGATTTCCAAAAAAGGAGATAAAATAACGGTAAAAAGGATTTTTCACAAATTAGCAGCACAATATCCACTTGTAAGTCTGCGTATTTGAATCTTTTTAATTGGTAAAGATCTATCAATTATCATTTAAAGTGCAACAAAAATCAGCTCTATATAAAATTTTTATTTATTTTATGAAAAATAAATGGAGGACTTAATTAATTAATAGGGAAAATCTCATTGGCATCATGATTCAGGTCCAAGCACCAAGTCAATCAGGCTAATTGGGCAGCCAGGAAATATTCTCATGCAGTCGTATTTACTCTCTTCGCCCAGCTTGTTTGCCACCACGTAGTGTCCGTGGCGTGGATCGTCCTCATCTCCCCCAGTCCGCGGCAATCTGCTCAAAACCGATAATGAACATCAACGAAAACAAATAAAATTCTATACTTTACGTAAAGATCAGTTTGAGGAGTTCCTCGATGAGTCCTCCTGGCTCTCCCAGGGCGCCCAGTCTCCTGCTCACCTCGCACATGGAGCGAAGGACGCACATTCTGCCATCCAATCCGGCCCTACGTTATAGAATTATTTAAAATTGTGTACTAAGAAAGTTTTAAAGATAAAAATTACGCTTCAAACAGACTCTCTAGTCTGGAGTAAACTTCTCGGCGCTCTCGTCTCAGGTCGTGGAGAGACGGGTACACCGGCTGAATGGAGCGGGTGTTGTTTGGTAAATCCCACGACATGTCTAAATCCAGTCCAAAAGTGTAGAGATCGTCAGCGAATGGACCGACAGAGTTGCAGCACACCAAAAACTAAAAAATCCAAAATTAAAAAAAAAAAAACAAATGGTGCCGATTTCCTTAAGTAAATCAACTGCACAACAATAAAAATAAATTTTGGCTTACAAAAACAGATAGCTAATAGACAAATAAAATTTTGTTTCAATCGGAAGCAGCTATTTTTCACTTTTTAAATCTCACCTCTTGAAGAATAGATTCAGAAACTAATTCATATTTTAAGAAAAGAATGAAATGCAATTTTAATTCATTGATAATTTTGATAGAAAAAGTAAAGGAAAATTTTTTCACAATTCTTAAACTCACTGTGACGGCACTCCCTTCTGGAAAGGTGAGGTATCGTCTCTGCCTGGAAAGAACACGATCTCCACGGACTGCACACGCCAAGAATAGGAGCAGCAGGAGCATCCTGGTCATGTTGCTCGCTTCTGTGTCAGTACACCGAATATACGTGCATATTTACCTTCAGCGGATAATTTACAACGTGGCGGAAAGGGTGTTCACCTCCGAGAAGGCGATAATTCACGCTTAATTAACGCTGAGCGACACGCTCGCACCTTATCGAATGCAAGAGGCGAAGGTGATCCAGAAACTATTTTGGAGCTAATTAAACTGGCATTATCTAATTTAATCATACAAAATCCCTTTGAAACTAAATTTTTGCCTTGTAATCTTGGATTATGTTCAAAAGGCATTTTATCTCAGAAAAGCTTGTATTTTATAACTTATTTGTGAGAAATTTTAGTCTTAAAATTGCAAAAGATATTTAAAATGGGAAATCATGTGAGATTTATTAAATTATGTAGATATATTATGGAAAATTTCAATCTAATTGTACTTCAATCCAGCTAGGATTGCAAACTAAGTATAGGATTTTATGTCAAGTCAGAACTAGATGGCGATGGTGCATTCATAATTTGCTTCATATTATAAATTGGCAATGTTATATTTTAATGATAAACAAATAAAATGCGTTGATATAAATTTTTCGAAATATTTATTTTATCACACACAAATCTTTTTACCAAAGGGCGTAATGCAGTAGAGAAAAAGGGCACTCAGAATAAAGCTGATGGCAGGCGAACCTGGAGATGCCCAGCACGTGGGCGTCGTCGTAATCTTTTAATTCCTGGTCCACTTCATTCTCTTCGTCGTCAGAAAACCCTGCTCCTGCTTTTGCCTCCAGACTGAAGAACGGGTTAGCAAGCCCAGGCAGAGAATGTGGTAATGTGTGCGTACTTACGAGAAAATGGCGTGCATGACGTCTTCCATCAGAGTGCCGCCTTCGCCCAAAATCTGACGCGCCTCGCAAATGGCCCGCAACACGCAAGCTCGTCCGTTGAAGCCCTGCCTTTTAAGCAGCGTAATTTCTTCAAAATGCAATTTAGCGGATCAAAATGGTTAAAAATACCTCTGGAGCATGTCTTCTAGACCGTTGTAAATGTCTCTTTTTTCCTTCCGCAGCACCTTGAATGGCGAAGGCCCGACGTCGGTCCAAACGCGGGTTGTGTTTGGTAGTTGGAAAAGAATGTCGAAATCGAAAGTGAAAACAAATGCGGGCGGCGAAAGGATGATTCCGCCTTTGGCTAAACAACCAGAGAGCTGAAAATTGTTAGAGTATTTTAAAAAAGGGATATATTTTCAACTGAGCTTTATGAATGGAACCAGGGTTCGCAAAAAACGCCCATTTTAATAAAGTGCAAATCATTTCAAGTGAAATAATGGATTTTTAACTTGTTATATAGAGTTTTTTACACTTTCTGTCTATTTTCGAGAATAGATATGGCCTATTTTAGGAGTCTTAATCCAGGAAATTAAAATAGTAATGCAAAAAATCTAATTTATTTGGATGACTTTTGTGCAAACCTTAAATACATTTTTGCGCATTGCAAAATTGGTGATCCCTGAGACTAGACAAAATTGGAGTTTTTCTAGGTTGATGCACTCACAGTCATGAAGCTGTTCGTGGGAAAAATGAGGTATCTCTTCTTCCTACTGTTGCAGGAGACGCTCACAATCAGCAGCAAGAACGCAGCTGTCAGCACTTGGAGACGCATCGCCACAAAATGAGCTGTGAGGCCCTCTGTTTGCGCTGTCTAAATATTGGTTGACGTCACGAAGGTGTCAACTTTTCCTACAAATAATTTAGATTTAAGAGAAATAAAATATTTGTTCGTCAACTTTAAGGCAGTTTGAATTTTTATTTCCGACGTAGGGTCAACAAAAGTAACAAACATTAGCAAGTATAAATTAGTTTTTCATGGCATCGTAATATCACAATATCAGGTTCCGAAGTCTCGATTAAAGAAGGAAACGTCGCAGTCTGGATAGGCATCGCTGCACGACGTGCTGTTTTTATGCGAAACTTTGTGCGCGTGGTCCCAGTCCTCCTTTTCCTCATCACCCGCCCTGGGAAACCTGAGAAGCAACAAATTAGATCAGATAAAAATTCTTTTCTATTCAAATTACGTGAAAATAGCCTTGAAGATGGCGTCCAAGAAGGAGCCCTGGGGAAGTCCACTGGTCGCCTCGCAGAGGGCTTTGAGGACGCACGAGCGGCCGTCCCTGCCCCTTTCGTCGAGCAGAATTCTGATTTTGCTGAAAACCTGTCGTCGGTCCCGCCGGTGCAGCTCCAAAGAGTCGAGTTTGCTGAGGAAGGCCTTTGTGTCGGTGGGCAGCGGAAATCCCAGGCCCAGGGTGGCACCCCAAGTGAAAATGTCCGTCGCCAGGTACGTGCCCCACGTCAAACAGTACACCAACTTGACAAATTGCTTATTTTATTTATTTGGTGAGAAAAATATTTGATTACAACTAACTAAAATAGTAATTTTAAAGACAAGCTTGGGTTCTAAAAAATAAATATTTAAAATAGCGCTCAGAAAGGATTTTGTAATTTTTTCCTGGTTTCAAAATCTAAGAGTCAGAATACAGCGAAATTTCTTTTTACACTAATTAAAAGTCGCTTTTTTCTGTTTCATGACAAAGGAATTACTTATTCCTGGCGTAATTAATTTTGAAAACGACCAATTTACAATTCTACAACTCACACTGAGTCCGCTGCCTTCGGGGAAGGTGAGGTACCTCTTCTTGCGGGACAGGGTCTTCTCAGCGAGCTTGTCGGAGGTAACCGGGGCCCAGAGGAGGCCCAGCACGACGGCCCAGCACCATACCGCTCGCAGCTTCCTGCGGGAAATATGAGTGGTAAACAGGACGAGATTTTGCCACGAAAGCACCCACATCAATGAATGGATTCTGTTGTGGAGGCGAGAGGTGAGCGGCCAACTGCCGAGCGGTAATTAGCGGCCGGTGCAGGTGAGTGACATCTTCGCCGCACCAATCGCTCCATCGCACGCTAAGCGGCTGACGCCAAACGTTTATTTGCACCCCGTGTCGCCACGCTTTGTTTTTCAGACTGCACGTGGATGTCTGTCTGCTGGATTTTATTTTAAAAAGTTTGTACAGAAACGATGAAAAATTATTTTCATTTAGTTGTAGTTCTTTAGTGAAAATGTTTATGGAAAAATTTCAATAAGTTTTTCAAGTACTCTTCATTTAATTTGTTTGGTGTAGGTTAACTTAATTTTATCTGCGAATATATTAATTAATTTAATTAATTAACCACATTGTATGAGAAGAGGGACATATATACTGACAAACTATTTTTAATCATTTATAAATTCATCATGATGCCTTTGTAGACGCTCAAAAATATATTTAAATGAAATATTTATGTGATGCAACCTAACTAATAAAATCAAATCATTTTTAATTAGGAATAAATTGAAAACCTCTAGTTTATTTATTTTAAAATAAATTACAGTAAATTATTTCATTCTGTGTGAAAAGAGAGAAAAGGGGCAACGAGGAGCAAAGAGAGGAGCGCAACTCGTGTTGTAGCTGTCAGCGTATTGTCCCAAATGCGGCACTTCGTGGTCTGGAACGCTGAAATAAATCTCTGATAACCTCGCGCTCGACGAAAGGATAGCCTGCTTACAAAAATATTCTGTGCAGGATTTTGCTTATCAGTCCAGCCGCTGGAAAGGGTAGAGTGGCCGCCTCGCACAGGGCTCGCATCACGCACGCGCCACCGTCCATGCCATGCCTGGAACACCACCACAAAATGCTGTATATTTATACAGAATGACCAAGGCACCTTCTCTTTTTTTTTCAAATGCGTGATATTGCCTATAAGAGTTCAACAAAATCAGCCATTTTGAGGAATAATTCAGTCAAAAATTAAATAAATAATCATTCTAGAGGGAAAGAAAATTATTTATAACTTAGGATGAAGGCATTAAATATTCAGAGAAAAAATCTTGATTAATAAATTAATTTGTAAAGCAGGATTGGCAGCTAAAAGTAAACTTTTTATTTAATAGTTTATTTCTCTGCTATGTCATTTACATATATCAAAAAGAGTAAAAAGGCACATGTACAAAGTGATCAGGTCACTGAAACGTCGGCAATCAAAGAATCGTCGAGTCGTACACAGCCTGAAGACAAGAAATCTGTGACAAAAGTTCCCACAATGTAAAGCAAGCTTTTAAAAACAAAACCAAACGTTGCAAAACCAATTCCCTTTTATAAATTTTTATGACCTATGTAAAGAAAGAATTACTACCAAGTACAATTTAATAGAGTGATAAGAGTAATCTTGTGAAACCCCGCTACTCATTCTTCCTTAGTAATAGAAAAATTCTCAAGCCCGAAAAATCTTTCAGTTATTGCTATTCATTTGTTAAACTTGTTTCTTTCCTGTTTGTATTTCTTCCAAACTTATTTGATTAGATTTTTAATTTATTTAAAATTCACCCAGTGATCAGCGTCTCCGCAAATTCAAGCAAGTGTCTTCTGTGGACAGCCCTCCTATGGCGGAAATCGGACACTTTGGTCGGCAAATCCCACGTCAAACGCATTCCGTCCGAGTAGGCCAGGATTGTGGTTATGGGCAACACGCGGTTGTGCTTGAAGTTGACTCGAATCTTGCAAAATTAAGAGGAGAATTAAATTTAGAAATAAAATTATTAAAAAAGACTCACTCCACTTCGCGCATTCTTGCCAAAGAGGACGTATCTCTTTTGTCTGGAGGCGGCGGTGGCGTTTGGGGCGGCCGGCTGCTGCTGCAAGGCGGCCACCGAGGCCACAACCACCAGCAAAAGAAGCAGCCGATTCGAGTCAGACATTTCTCGCAGGTGAATGAACGCGCAAAAGCAGCAGGCACTAAATATTTGGCCACTTTTCACTCTCCGCCTCCTGTTTGAAGATCAGTCACTCACCCACGGCGTCATCGGCAATTTTCACACCTGCTTAACGATCCGCAAATAAATTATGCTAAAGTGGCGACGAGCTGTCAAGGCCAACATTGGCATAACAGGAGAAGCGCGACCGCCACGTGGCGTCACCTTCTCTAAATGGTTTGATTTTTAATGACGTACGTAGTAGACTGATTTTTTTCATAGATGCCAATGAAGCCAGACGCACACGAGGTAGTCATGAATATCATAATTCTCAAGATAAATTAAATGCAGCTCGCTACACACCGGTGAGGAAGCTGCATTTTATTTTTTCTGACAGCTGATTTTTTATGTTGAGTGACAAATAGAAACGATTTTGTTTTAATGAGGCTAAACTCACAAAATTTTAAAACATTTTCATGATGGAAATTATTAAATCAGTTTTTTGTCTTGTGCCATCTATACGAAATATTTCAAAATGATTATTTTTTTCCATAAAACAATTGGAAGCACAATTAGGCAACATCTTCTTTTTAATAATTAATTTTTATTCAATTTTTATTTACAACATTCTGAAGCAGTTTCACAGTGTGTATAGTTCAGGCAATTTAAAAATCTTCACAGTCTTGGGCATCAATCGTAGTACTCTGACACAAGTCCTAGAATATCAAGTGGGCATCTGGGAACAGTCTCCTCGCAATTTTCCCCCTTCTGCCCTTTGACCTCAGCCTCGTGGTAGTCGCTGGAAAGATCCTCCTCCAGGAACCCACGACTCGGTCTGCAAAAGAAAAAAATTCACTCTCCATTTCTTCAGAATTCCTCATGAATCCTCACGTGAGCGCAATCTGGAGCAATTTTCCGACGACGCCGTCCTCCTCGTGGATTGGGTGTTTGTTCGCCTCGCAGATCATACGCTGCAAACACGACCTTCCAGGCAGGCCACGACCTTCAAGGTAATCTTCGACCACGGAGTAAAAGGCAGGCCGGTCGATTGCCCTCAGGGAACGTCGCACCCTGGGCAATTGCAGCTGTTTAATGTCAATTGGCAGCGCGTACTGGAACTGGAAGTTGATGGTCCACGCGATGTACTGCTTCGGTGGTGACATCCACGGAATTGCCAAACCGGCCACAAGCTCAGAAAATTAAATTATAAATGATTAGGATTTAAATTAAAATTGTGAAAAACGTTTCATATGTTTAATGAGTTAAGAAGGACGATGCTTTCGATTACAAATGTTCTTTTGTTTTTGATCGCCACAAAAATATTCGATTGATTGGAAAAATCAATTTTATTATTTTTTTATAACAGCAAAAAATTAATTTTGACGGTGAAATACATTCATCGCCTCCCTGTTTATCTCCAAAATTATTATTTAAACATTTTGAAATTATATTTAGGCATTCATTTTTGAGCTGTTTAACTCTATTGGTCCAAAAAATAAATAAAAAGCTATTTAATACCTTATAGGCGCCTCTGGGGGGATAGACGAGGTACCTGGGGTGTCTGGCAAGGGTGAAATTTGCCGCTACGTGCGTGGAGAGAGGCACGACCAACGCCAGCAGCAGCAGCTTCAACGTCCACATGATTTCACGCACTGATTCAGGCTCGTGAAAAATACACACTGTTTGCATACAAAATTAGAGTCTTTTATTTATCATCGGCAGCAGTCAAGTGAACATGAGCTTCGTAAAGCCGCTCAGCAGCGAGAAGGAGCACTCAGGGTACGCCTCCTTGCACGCCTTCAGGTCGTCCCTGCCGGTGTACTCGGCCTCCAGGTACTCATCCAGCTCCGTCTGGGACGCCCAGTCTTCAGGGTTCGAACCCTCTGAAGGACTGTTTGAAAATGAAAAAAAAATTCTTTTTTGCTAAGAATAAATTGTCTTACGTCAGGACTAGGTGGAGAATGTCCTCCAGAAGGCCAGCCTCCCTTTCTAGTGGCGTTCTGGCGAGCTCACAGATTGCCAGAAGCATACATTTTCTGCCAGGGATACCCTTTCTACAGGTTTAATTTTTTAGAGGGATTTTTTTTCTTGGAAAACTACTCACTGGTCCAGTATTAATTCGGCGGACCTCAAAATCGACGGCTGGGCAAGTTCTTGTCTGGCGATGTCCTGGACAGTGAGCTTGGTGATGTTGTTGGGCAAGTCAAACGCAATTTGCCCTCCAAGCACGACCACCAAGTTTCTGTTTCGCATCAGCTCGAAAGGGAGAGCGTACAAAAACGTGCACTACAAAGGAACAAAAAATATATGAAATTGGAGGACAATTTTTCCAAATCAAAACAGTAAAGCAATTTTAGCAAGAGAATTTAATAACTACCTAATATAGCACATTCTGGCTTAAAGCAAGTTTGCTTTATTAATAATATTATTACTGACAAGATTTTATTGTTTAATTAAATTAAAATCTATTTGAGTTGCTGATGCTAATTTTTGAAATTACTACGTATTTTTGTATTTCCATACTATAGTAACAAGAGTAATGATTTCAACTGTTAACCAAATATTGTAATTTCATTATTTTCATTGCTAAAAAAATATTTTATAGAAACTGATATGCTAGCTGATAATTAAAAAAGTTGACTAACTATTTAGAACTGTTAGACTTTAACGAAATTAATATGATTATAAATTTTATTCGTTCATCTATGAAAATTTTTAAATTAAACAGTAAATCAAATTAAGCGATCAAAATTATTGTATTAATTCCTTTATAAAAATGCTACATACTTGCACAAGACTGCCAACTGGATTCATGAGGTACCTCTTGTGCCGGTCGAGCATTTGCAGCTGCGAGTCTTCCCTCTGAAGGTGCAGTTCCTCCCCGTCGAGGAAGAAGGTGTCCGATGACAGCCCGCAGGACAACGCGACGAGTTGCAGCAGCCCTACCAGCAGCAGCATCACGCGAGAGGTGCCGACGCGGAAAATAAGCCACTCGACTGGTGCCATTATTTCTCTGCACGGCCGATGCTCCCGGCCGATGCTGTCCCGCGCGTGTAACGGCACTCGGCTTCATTTGTCAAATTAAACCTCTTCGAGAAGGGCGGATGAGAAATCGCCTTTTGACAAACAGCCAGAATGACGCGCATAAATCGCAGCGGCTCTGCTCGTGTGTTTGCATGTCGTCTAACTAAGCTGCAAATTCTGATGCGACTCGACCCTTGATGAAGGGTTGTGTGCAAAATGAATTGAACTTTGGATAAATTTACTAACTGCAGGGATTTTGGAAAATGTTGTTTGTTTCTGAATGAAAAATGAGTAGTAGGTTGTAAGAGAATGTTAAATTGAATTTTGAGGACAAAATTCTGGAAAATGCCTGGAAAATTTATTTTATGAACTAAACAAATTTCACATGAACTAAGCTTTTTGTAGAAAGTACAGGTTTCACAAATAAACAGTTCATTTACAAAACATCATACTGTTAAAAACCCTTAAAAATTTTCTATTTTGATTTTTGTAGGTGATCTTCCATTTAGGACGGCGCAGGGTTAGAACACATTCAAACCTCGATAGAAAATTTAGTGTGCCAAAGCAACGAATCACAATTTCTCACATCCCTTTTCCGCTTCCTCTTATTTCCTCAAGTTTTTGAACGTTCGCTTGGAGTGATTTACTGCGCCACTTTATCAAAGCAGACGATCTGGGGTGTGCTTTCTTCTCCGCGCCAGTTTTGTACATCGCATCGTAAAGTATGTGGAAAGACTGAGAGCTAGATGAATAGGACGTGAATTTGTTGATACGACCACAGCGGCGATGAACAGCAAAGTGCAGAGGAATGTGCTGTGACTTTTAAATTTTTATACAGCCTTCCGTGCCAGTGATTTACACTGCAAGATTAGAATGCATGAATGCAGTTTCCCAACGCTGAGATTCTAATAAAGTATTTTTCTTTTTAAATTATCGTTGAAATGTTAATTGCACGAGTGCTACGTATCTGCTACGTAGAGTGCAATAAAATTAACCTCTAAAGTTTTTAGAGTCTGAAGAACTGTTTGAAAGGGTCGTCGCCCATTTTTTCATTTTATTCTTCGTCATTAATTTCCGGTCTCTTCATCTACAAATGATATACAACGATATATCACGAGGAAGAAAATAGACTGGCAGAAACACCAACAAATAGGGCAAATGAACAATTCTATCATTCGAAACAAACATTTTTTTCGTTCATTACTCTAAAAATCAACACAATTGAGTCATTTGCTTCAGGAAAATAAATAAAAATAATTTTCTCCTTCCTGTGTATTGCTATTTTTCTCAAAGAGCAAATTGAATTAAGCTGTGTTTATGTTTGTTTTTTGTACTGCAAGTGCAATGAGAAGTGCAGTGCGAGTGCGGTCAAAGATGCGCATGCAACGCGTCCTTCTCACCACAGGCTTTGTTTGTTTTGCAGTTCACCTCGTGTTTGGGAGCTTCAGCCTGCTCTTCTTGCCAAAAACCACGTTCAGGGTATGACATATGATTCAAAAATCTTCTTAAATTAAATGGTAAAAATTTATTTTTTGAAGGTCGGCATGCTGATCAATGTGCCGTTCGACGAGACCATTTTCCACGGACTGATGTTTCGCGGCAACTACCCTCTCTACCCTGAAATGCCGAGAAATGCGTCCAGCCTGGACCGATGGGGCTTGTACGAGTCTTTGGAGGGAGTTCTGGAGCGATTTGGATTGCAAGGTCGGCCGTGCATGCTCAGGGCGGTTTGTGAGGCGGCCGCTCACTCAGTGGATCACGACGGCATCGTAGGGGCTGCCCTTCACATTTTACTCAGGTGAACTCAAAAATTGTTTATTTTTTTACAACGAACAAATCCATGAAATAATTATTCTTTCCTATTATTTATCGAATTGATTAATTATTTTACATGGGAAACAAAGCGGAGATGTGATTAATTTATAATAAAATCGCAAATAATTTGAACGATTTAATTTTGTAGGATTAGCTATTGTGCTAAAAATTATTAAAACCAAAATTAAATTATTAGGAATCATGGTGGACAAATTTTCGAAAAATATAAACGGACGAGAGTGAATTCCAAGATTTATATTTTATTTTTCTAAATTTCATTCAATGAAAATCCCCCCTCCCAAATATAAGAAATGGAAGTAAAATTATGGCGCATGGATCTGCAAATATTGCGTGCCAGTGTAAACGTTTGGCGCCAGCACAAGCTGCTTTAACACCGCACTGACCCTTTCGACGGGAAGTGTGTCCACGAGAGTGCACTCTCCCTCGGCCCTTTCCGCCAGCAGCCATAACTCGTATTTCGGTTTTGATTGCATTTCGTGCCGTTTTTTCAGTCCATCGAGCAGCAGCGACAACCGCACCGAGGGCTGGCACCGCGCCTATGTGCGCGCCGAACGCTGGGGCTCGCGTCGCCGCGACTGCAGCCGAAAATTTGGCACCGCCTGCCCCACAGGGGTGCTCCAGGCTTTCACCACCCTCGGATAGCGTGTTGTAACCGTCGTTGTTTACTGTTTGCCTCTTATTAAACATTTCTTTTTGGTCTCCTCTCGTTCTCAACACTATCCCTGACTCTCTGGTAAAAAATGGAAAGTTTTTGGTCATTTTTAATACACGTAAACATTTTTTATTTTTTTTAAAAAAAAGGTGATTAGATTATTATTAGCATGGACTAAAGAAATACACGAAGGATGCAGGGAATCTGTGTTAAATGTTGACTTGTGTCGCAATACTTGTAATCAGAAAATCTTCCGTCCGTTTTTTCCTCGAACCTCTGTCCAATACTTCACGTTTGCTATTTTCAAACTACATCCAGTCTGAGTCTGGTTGAGATATATTGAGGAATAATCATTTTTTCTTTGTTTTATCTGTTCAAATGAAAATACACGTTACACGTTTACAAAACTAATGTACATGTATCTATTAAAATATTTAAAAAATGATATATCGCTGCTCATTTTATAATAAATAAATACTTAGAATTATTGTAAAAACAATTAAATATAATTTTACTCAAATATTTCAAATTTTATCCAACAAAACGAATTAGACATAAATAAAACTAATCTTTTAATCTGAAATCTAAAATTAATTTATATAAATTTCAAATATAAATTATTTTAAAGCTTGCAAATCAATTTTAAATAATACATTGGGATTTTACAAAACAAAATTTTATGCGTTGAAAGTTATTTTAAAAAAAATTCGCCTTCACATTAGATCGATCTATGAATACCAGAAACGTATGAGCTGTTTTTGCTGTTGCTTTGCATAAGGTCAATGAGCTCCTCTTTGACACCTTGAGTGATGTTAATTGGAAAATGTAACTCTGTTTCACTCGACGGTCGACAGTAGTTGCACAGCATCCACAAGTAAAAGTGTTTCAGCCACTCCGCACGATGCCGCGTCCGAATTTCGGAATGGTTATCTTGCTTTTTATATTTATTTCAGCTAAAGTTTCTTCCCCTGATCCACTCGAGAGACTGAAGCGGCAGTTGCTTTATAAAAGTGGCACTGAAGTGGAGGTAACACTCTTGGTAAACTCGCTAAAATCAAAACTAAAGTAGACGTAGAACTAAAATTAAACCGTAAAATATATTCGACGGGTAGGTACAGATGACGAGTTCAATTTAACATATTATAAATGTGCTATTGCTGTCAATTCTGCTGAAAAAAAGCAACTATTGCAATATACCAAAGCCAAATTAAATAACATCTGCAAATCCAATATTTTGAGCTCGTTAATCTTTTCTTAAAACTAAATCTGCTGAATAAACCAACTGAACTGAAATGTCTTAAATAAAACTGTGTGTTGTAATATGACACGTGCGGTTGGCACTTTCGGCCGTAAACTGTGCATTCTTTTCCCTTCAAAAGTTAAACCTGGTGATGACGCTGCCACTGAATGACCCGACCTACAGCATCTCGATGGGCTTTTTCCTCGAGGGCAACTACGACCTGCCACCCTACAACTCGCAGGCCATCTACTCCAAGCCCTGGGACTCGCTGTTCGAGGCGGCCGCCAACAACAAGCGACGGGCGGCCAGCAGCAGGCGATCCTCGCGAGCCACAGTATACCGGGCCGTCGAGGGCCTTTTTGAGAGGGTCGGCCGCCTGCCCGGCCGCGCCTGCCTCCTCCGCAGCATCTGCGAGGCGGCCGCCTGGCCCGTGGACCACGACGGCCTCGTTGGACAACTTGCCCACGCCATTCTCACGTAATTATCATTTTTTAATCAGGAATATGAAGTGAGATAAAATTTCAGAACCAAATAAATGATGACAAATACAAAAAAAACAGCGTATTAAATTGTAACGGTTTTTAGTCTTTTGTATTCGAGGAGTTAAAAACCAAATTATTGTTTTTAACACTCAAATGCAATCTAGGATTTATTTATAGGTATAAAATGTTTAAAAATTTTGAGTTTTCTTTTTTAATTTTGATTTTAGTCCTTCAAGCACAGTTGAGAACGGCCTATTACATGCGGACTATTTAGCGGCTGAGCAATTGGGTCGGACAGGAAACGAGTGCAGCCAGTACTTTGCAAGCTGTCCAAAAACTCCACTGGATATGGTCTCAACCCTCATGTCTTTGTCGCTTACAGATATTGTTGACTTCTTTTGAAATAAATTGTTTAATTTTTAACTGTGTGATTATGTTACTTCCTCTCAGACGAACAAAATTTTATTTTGTTTAATCCCTTTAATGGTTTCTACTAGTGAAGCTGGTGACATTTTTAGAAATCATTACTTAGGCGAGCACAGCTAAAAATTTAATCAAATCTTTTTTACCATTCAATATGGCGTCCTTGTTTCTTGCACGAATAATTATGTATGTACTCTGAGGTGTAAGTAGCAAATATTAAGCATAGAGTTAAGTCATTTCTGTTAAGCTAAAAAAATCTAAATTATGGGTTATCCGTATTCAGAGTGTCTTACAACATATATTAAACGCTGCGCAGTCACATCAGTATTAAATTCATGCTCTTAGCGCAACAGTTATTAAAGCTATTTAACATGGCCGCTCCCAGAGACTTGAGGTAGGTCAGGAGTCCAAATCACTGCTTAACAAAAAATGCTTCCTTGTTGCAAAAGAAAGGCAATACTTAATTTTACAATGAAATTTTGGGTGTTTGTTGAGCGATGCGTAATTTCTCGATCCCTGAAAGTTCATTCTTGGCGGCAGATCTGAGAATATCAGATGTGAACATTTCACCATGATTCCGATGGGCAATGACTCTCTCATTATCGAAATTTCCTGATAAAAATGTCATTTTAGAATGGTTTTTACCATTTTTTTTTTTTATAAAACTTTCACGCGGAGACTTTGAGGGTGTCCATCATGCTCGGTCGAGTGACAACGCAGTGCTATAAACGATATAATTAAATTTAGTAGAAACGCCCACCATTAGGTAATTTGTTAAGGTTCATATTTGTTTTAAACTAAATATATTTTTACAAGCTCTATACTTAAAACTGTATGTTTTTAAAAATATTAATTTGTAAATTCAATTCAAAATAATTTTTATTCCACGAGTCCAGGTGCGATTTTGGAATACGTCGAATCATCAATTTAAAACAGCCAAATTAAAATAGGTGTCGCAAAAAACTCTCTGTATAAGTTTTCTTAACTGCGACTTAGAAGTTCCCATATGCGTTAAATAAATTTAAAAACTTTGCGGATTGAGCTTTTATTCATTTAATACTAAATCATGTGAAATATACAAAAAAGCACAAACACATGGGCGTGAAAATCTTAACACAGGGCTTGCTCGGGCTTTGTTCCCTTTGGATGGAAGTTCTTATTGAAACATGTTTACCAGAAGTGTGGTCTTTTCCAAATGCTTTCATACAGACCGTTGACATATTTATGTAATTTGATCAATTTTATATAATATTACAATCGATCACAACTCTTTCTCACTTGATGGATATATGTCAGGGTTTCACCTGACAATATAAATCTAAGATTTTAATTTTCATCTGTTAAACTTTACTTTTATTTGTTTGAGATTGACGAGGTGCTTAAAATTCTGTTCTTCCTCACCACTAGTTTATTTTAACACGTCAAATATAATAATAGATTGGAGAGAATATACCAGTAGCTCACGAGTTAGTTAATTGGCTCTTCTTTGGCACTATTAGTGCCTCGATAATTGAAAGGTAAAACTTTTTCATTGGAGTGTCAGCGGCAGTTGTGTTCTATCCTCAAGGAAAAGTGTTTCCGCTTTTGAAGATGCTGCATTTTCAATTGGAAAAGGTTTTCCTGCTTCTTTTATTCATTTTTTTCGAGGTTAGCTCACCCGATACTCTCGAGAGACTGAAGCGGCAGTTGCTTTCCCAAGATGGCACTGAAGTGGAGGTAAAATTTCTTGCAAAATATTTAAAATTTAAAAAATGTGGTGGATTAGAGAGACAACAATTTATTTAGGTTTTGTTTGAATTATATTTAAAATTTTATACATTTAGAATAACATTCTGAACTTAAAGTTGAGTATACATAGATTTAACAGTTAAAATTAATTAATTTGTAAATTCACGCAGTTTTAAGGTATTATTAAAATTCGTTGTTTTTGTCATGGGCTAGCGTTTTATTTGTATTGATAAGAAAATTAAATTGCATTCACTGTCATTGAAAATATGTGATTTTGATTAAAAAAGTGTCGTGTATGTTAGTTCATGTCATTAGTGCTCTATAAATGTAATCGCTTTTGTCCCCACAGTTAAACCTATCGTTGAACCTGCCACTGAACGATCCGACCTACAGCCTCACGGCGAGCTTCTTCCTGGAGAGCGACTACAAGATGCCGCCCTACAACTCGCAAGCCATCTACACCAAGCCGTGGGATTCCCTATTTGAGGCGTCCGAGACAAATAAACGTCGGCGATCGTCCCGGGCCTCCGTCTACCGAGCCGTCGAGGGCCTCTTCGAGAAGGTTGGCCACCTGCCCGGCCGGGCTTGCCTTCTCCGCAGCATCTGCGAGGCGGCAGCGTGGCCCCTGGACCACGACGGCCTCGTTGGACAACTCGCGCACACCATTCTCACGTAATAAGAATTGAAATTTTTCGCTATGACTTCATATTAAAATAATAAGTGTGACACGCGTTTTGCAGTCCAAATTTCTGTTTAGTTTTTCAAGTGAATCAATACCTAATAAAGAAACATATTTTCAGACCTTCAAGCACAGTGGAAAACGGTCCATTGCACGCGGAATATTTTGCGGCTGAACAATTAGGTCGGACGGGAAACGAATGCAGACAGTACTTTGCGAGCTGTCCAAAAACTCCGCTAGATATGATTTCCACCTTAGTATCTTTGTCACTTCCAGATATTATTGACAACTTCTGAATTAAACATTCCAAGACAGAAAACTAATATTTTATTTATTCAAAAAATATCCCCCCTTTCACCCTGATGAGTAAATTAAGTGAAAGGGATATATTAAAACTACTCACCAGCATTGCATGCATTAGAAAATATTTTCAATGCAAAGTGACAAAAATTAAGTTCAAATCCAACCTTGCAAAAATAAGTTGTGTTATGAAAGTATCATTAGTGGTTCGTGCCTCATTTAATATTTTTGTAAAACTTATAAAAAAATTTGTGAGATGATGCCCAAATTAGTAAGTTAAAAAAGGAAGTAATTTTCTGTGTTACAATCTGCTTTACTTATTTGCTTCATTTTTATTTATTTATTTTTTAACTTCAAATAAGCACAGAATTTCCTTGAATGAAATTATAGAACAGGATGTTTAGATTAGTTGCTGTTTAACACAGTAATAAACGTTAAAAATTTAAAATGCAAATTACTATCTTAAGCAGATTAAATCTCTGTGTGTTTGACGTCATTGCTTGCATTTAATGTGTTCAAACAGGGCAAATCCGGAGCAAAAGTACTCACCTCGTCGGCCTTTTGTGCGCAGCTCGGCTAATAAATAAAGTCGGGCAGAGGCAAAAACCTTATTTACAGCCCCTAATTACATGCAAATTATGCGAAAATGCGGGCGTGCTCTCAGGTCGGAATAATTTTTCACGCGTCATCCGGCGAGTGAGAGAGTGAGAGAGCAGAGCAGGGCGGAACTCGGCTGCCACGTGCAAAAGCTGCGCGTCTCGCATTTCCATTTCCGGCCTCGGGGGAAATTCGCGAATTAAGCCTATTATACGGCGACGAGAGGAGTGCCGCACGCAAGGGTCACTCCAGGAAAGGCGACTCGCCGCCAGATTTACGGCCCAAACCTCCCCCCAAAGTGGTGCGACGGGATTATCAGGCTGAGAGTGGAAAATGCAATGCGGGCGCTCGAAAGCTCGTTTTCGCCAGATAAAGCAAAAATCCTACTTTGTCCCCAGAGCAGTAAATTCCGAAATGAAGTCGATTAATTTCGGCGAGGGTTATATTTAATATTAATTCTTTCACAAGGTCCAATTTAGATAGATATTTTTAAATTATAAATGCTCGTAAAAAAACGTTGAATGTTTTTGCGCGAAAAATTCGACCTCTTTGAATGATATAGTTTCAGATTTATACGCCTTACTGATTTTTTTGGCTACAATTGCCAAATATTTTAGATACGAAATTTGATTAGTGATAAATGTATTAAATTTCTGTATTATAGGACTGATTATCACTTAAAATAAGTTACTTGAAGTGTAAGTAAATTTTGATACTTTTTATTTTAGGATCTTTCTTAAGTGAGTTTCAAATTGGATTGAAGAAATAAAATTTTACTCAACTAATTACTAATCACAACCGAGTAGAGTGGAAAATAAATGCCTTTTTGTTTAAATTAAATCTGCGAAACAAGTTCCAGCTGCGATCAGTATCTTGAAAAGCTTCACTACTTGCATTGCTCTCTGAATAAGTTTAAAAATAAAAATTAAATAAAAGGTGTCACAAAATATAAAAAACTGGCTTGAAAGACTCATAAAAATGGAAAAATGGATGGAATAAAATAGAAATGCGATTTAAAAATAGTTACTGTCTACTTCATTAACTTTAATTAAGTGTATAATTCATATCGTACAAACCATCCATTTCGAGCGCGTCTGATCTCTAATGTGTATATTACTGATTTAGACAAATAGGCTATTGAGGCATTAAAAAATTACAGGGAATATCTACAGAAAAAATAGCAATCATTTCTCGAGAATTTGGGAAAAGCTTAAATTTTGTCAGGTTTCCATCTAAATTTCTAGAAAGAAAAATCAGATTCTATATTTTTTTTTTGCTTTTCAAACTGTGAGCACTATCCATTTTAATCAATCAACAAGTGTGCAAAAATATGTACCCATTTTAAAAACCTTGATTTCGTTCGCTCGTAGGTAGATTTACCTCATAATTTACAGGAAAAATCGTTCAATTTTTTTTAAGGAAACATTTTTTGGTCCTGATTTGATAACTGCACAATCTAGAGATGATGAAAAATTTTATTGGAGACGAAGTAAAATATAATTCATCATCATATTAATATCTCAATCATTTCATCACTTACGAATTTAAAAAAATCCTTTGTGCTCTTATCAGTCTCATCATGGTGAGATTTCAAGAAACAATTAGATTTTCATCTGACAAACAAAAGCAAAATTTATCTGTGCTAACATGTCCCAGTGCAATTTCTGCGGTAATCGAAAGCGGCAGAGAGTGTGGCATCGCAGTGCCTGCGTCATTTGCAAAGTTCATTATCCTGCCCGGCCGAGACGCAATCTGCTCTCCGAGCTCGCTAATTAATCCAATTAGCGTGAAGAGTGACTTCTCATTTTGCTGCTCTCGCGGCGCGCGCGCTCTTTTTTGTTTGCTGCGCCTCCTCTTTCTGAGGAGACGCGCGTCTAATTAGCGGCCGCCCGATAAGACATGATCGTCGCTCGCAGCCTCAGCACACTGCTGCTGGCCGCCGTGCTGGCCGCCGCCCAGCGGCCGGCCGTAATCTCCCGGAAGGCCAGATATTTGCTCTTTCCGCCCGGAAGCAACATGGGTGTAAGTACATTTTATTTATTTTTTCAAAATTTTTTCGTTTGGTATTATCTATATCTCATTAGTTGTAAGAAAAGTTAAATTAAAGTATGATGGAGTTCACTAACATTTCTCATGAAAGGTTAATTAAATAAAATCATGAAGTGAGGTTTGTAATATTTGAAATTATGTCTAAACATCAAAACAAAATTTAAGAAAATAGTTAAAATCATTTTTAAGATTATAAGTACAATTTTTTTAAGAAATTAATTAAAATAAATTATTTTATTTTGTATGATTGCTGTTAAATTTAAAGTTTTATTTGTAAAATGATTATAAACTTATTAAATGTTTATGTATTTTTACATTTCTAATGTGATGGAAAACTTTGGGTTGTGTGTTTGGACCAAGTTTTTGAGAGTAACTGACACTTTACTAGCATTAGTTTCAAAATCCTTATTGAAATAATGGTGTCCATAAAAGTTGAACTTGTTGAGCGAAATTTTTAGAAAATATTGTTTGTTGTATTTTGTTGTGTTTCCACTCCAGAATCCCACTACTTCAAAGGCCGAAGATAGTTAAAAAAAACATAGTATATTACACTTCAAGCGACTTGAAAATAGAAAATCCTTTGTGGCCAAACTAACAATTAAATTCATTTTCCAGATTGAAGTAGCCCTGTCGATTCCGGTGCGCAAGAGCGTCAACGTGGCAATGAACATTGAAGCCAACTACGTCCTTCCTGACAACGTGACCTACTTCTTCCCCGAACTCGTGCCCAGCCTGGACCAAGGCAGGCTGGCCGAAAGCTTCGGCATCACCCGCAGAAGGACTTACACCACCGTCATCACCATGCTCAACAGGTCTGCTGCTCATTTTCATAATTCAAACGACCGCCCTGTCTCTCCGACTGTCGTGCCTGCTCGCTCGGCTCGGCGGCCGCGTGCTAAATATTCACCCGTTTGTCTTTATCACTGTGAGAAAGCAACAGCCCCCAAATAGTTTTGAAAGGTCATCATGAAAAATTGATCTGATATTGCAATACAAATTAATTTTCATTAAATAAGTATAATCAATCAATTTGTTTATTAAACACAAATTAGTGTTTAACAGACTGCATTAAATAACAAAATGTAAGATTCAATAAGTAAAACAAAATTTATTTTAAACATTTTACAACACGAAACTTTTAATTTAAGTAACAAATTTCAAAAGTTTTAAATTTTATTTATGTTATTAATCACACATTAACTTTATTTTTAAGTTAAATTAATTATTTTTAAGTAATAATTTAATTTTATTTTATAATTTATAAATATAGTAAATGTCTTGATAGATTTCATGTGATGGCTTAAAAGAAAGCTAGCTCCTGTTTCTTTGGTACCAAAATTTAAGGCAGTATTAATCCCTCTAATGAGATTTTTGATAATACCTCTTCAATAAATATACCATTAATGCAAAACGTCCGTTAATCCTGATCACAATAATTAAATTTCCCTTTCAGAATTGGTTTTGACGGTCGTTCCTGCTTGCTGCGGGCGATTTGCGAGGCATCCGAAACACCTCTTCACCACAATGGCCTATTTGGTGACCTGCTGCACGTTATTTTCACGTAATCTTTTTTATCATTTCACTGCCAGACCAGCCAGCCTGACGTCCGTCCACCTTTTTGTGTTTTTAGCCCGTCGACTTCGAACGACGAGCAGCTGGGGCCCGATTTCTCGACGGCTGAGCAGAAGGGCGTCGAGGGCGGCGACTGCAAGGCCCTTTACCCAAACTGCCCCAAAGGCCTCTTCGACATGTTTACGGCGCTTGGCTGACAGACTCACTCGCAACAATTTTTACGGCTCAATTTATGACGCGCTGTTTATTGCTCGCGTTGCGGTTGATAAAATTTTTTGTAATTCTTCTCTCCATAAATTCGCCATAATCGGCTGCTTTTACGGTGCATTCCTAAATAAAGCACACAACGGCAGCTTTGCTAAATTCTCGTGTAGTTTATTTCTCTCAGTAATATAATATTGTGTATAATATCTTTTCTCGTAGACATGGTTTATTGCAAAGACAGATAGATATATTTTTTACTATTTACATTAGTAGATCTTTACGAATTTTGGCAACAACCATTTTTTTCAATTTTAACACTTGAGCCCTTCATTTAAAATGCAACATTGCTGGTACAAAACGTTCAAGAGTAGACAATCAAGACCTCGGAAAGACATTATTTTACAGGGAAGGCACCCTGCTGACGTGATTGTCGGGTGGGTACTTGAAGGGGTTGTTGCCGAACGGGATATCGGACAGCTTCTGGTCGATGGGCAGGCGCGTGTCGTACAGGGACGGCGCCTGGCAGATGATGGCCAGCGTGCCGATGATGCACGCCAGCGTGAAGACCCACAGGAAGAAGCGGTCCAGCACCATGGACACGAACTTCCAGTCCTCGACCACGTCGTTGTCAATGTCGGCGTCCTTCATGTGCTTCGCGATGAACTGCACGCCCTCCAGGGCCGCCAACAGCTCCGGCGATGCCTGCCGACCGGCGATCACTTCGTTGTGTTCTGAAATTCATTATTTCAAAAGTTTAAATTTAATTTATTAAGCCTCAAATGAAAATAAAAAAGCATTGAGGGTTATTCCACGTCTGCTAATTAAATAATCAAATTTGTCCTGAACGTTTTTATCAGCGTAAAAAAGAAATCCATTCCTAGAATCCTTCAGTGTGGCGGTGGTGGTAAAATATATATTTTTAATCAAGCATAATACTAATTAGGAATATTTCTATTTAATTTTATTTTCGTATTCCCAACTATACTATAATCTATTTTTCTTTCAATATTATTAGATTATAACAATTTAGTAAAATATTTTAACAAAATCGGCTCCTCTTGCATTTCATTTCCTCCATTGAAAAAAAGTCAATTGCACACACTACTTGTAACTAATTTAATTTCTTGGTAAACATTATGAATAATTCAGTAATATAAAAAATATTTATTAAAAACATATACTTGAAAATTCTCAAAGCATTTTTCAATGTAGGACATCCGGTATAAATCTTAAATTATCGAGTTTTATGAAATTACCAAACATGCACCTCCGTAATTTTAATTTTACAGTAGGAAATATATATATTTCTTTGGTACATACCTGAGGAGTGGGCCTCCATGTGGTCGTCCACATCGTGTTTGAAGGTAGATTCAAACGGCGATGAAAGCGGACTCATTTTTTCGTCGTGAAAGCCGTCACCCATGCCATCTCTGTGAAAAATCACGAGCGCAAACAATGCGTCGATATGAATTGAATCCGGTGCCATAAATCAAGTGCATTGAATATGCGCGTGATTTGAATAATCACTACTTTCAGTCGACGCGTCAATCGGAAATAAATTGTGCTCGCTCATAAATTATGCAACGCGCTGGAGTAAAAACAAGCTATAGCTGCTCCATCGGTGCGAAAGATAGATTTGTGCTTGTCATCATCACTTGTAATGTGACGTGAAAAATAGCTTGATATTTCTTTCCGATAAAAAATTTAATTCATTCCCTGCCAACAAGGTTTATATTAAAACTCTCAAAGACAAACAGCATGCTTGCCAAGCAAATGTTTACGAAACTATAAAAATGGCGAGTTTAAAATATGCACGCTTCGATTTTCGGAGCGCCTGCCAACGAGCCGCCGGCAACCCGCTCGACCTCCGCGTCGTGCCGGTTGCACAGCCGCCAGTTTTGTTAAAAGTAAAATACGTAAAATACTGCGTTTGTGTACCTGAAGTCTCCCGGGAAGGGGTTGTCTGCGAAGGGTTCGTCGTGCTCGTAGTGGTCCCTGGGCGAGTAGTGCGGACGACGCATCATCAAAATGCGTGGCATCGCGTTCAGGAACACCGTCTTCACCCACGGAGACATTTTGTGCGTCGAGGGCGACCTGCCAGCAGAGTAAAATTCGAATTTTCACTTAAAACAAGTATAAAATAGGGATGCATTCTGAAAATAATTTTTAAATATATTTTTTACCAGGATTCCGCAATTTTTTACCAGGATTCCGCAATTTTTTACGTGCGAAAATTAAATTTATGTATGTACCGTATCAGATAAGGCATTATAAAAATTTGAATTACTTCGAATGTTGTCTTTTATCTAAAATAAGTTTCCCTGTATTCAAATTGTACGCGTCGTTTCAAGCTTTATCTAACGAGCTCACATGCGCGGCGTCCTCCTGTTCGTCGATTTTTCGTTGTAAAATATTTAGCACAAGCGAGGAGTGTGAACACGCCCTGCTGTGCGTCGTTTTTTTTTTTTTTTTACTTTCTGTTGGTGGGGCCGATTGCGCTCCTTCTGCCGATAAAAGTAAAAAGACGGAAAGACGCACACCGGTGGAAGGAGGAAAAGACAACTTGGTGGCTCGTCAGGTAAAAAATGTCTGCGGCTCTTTGAGCTGCGACACGCAAAAAAAAACGTTTCAAAAAAGAGCTGAGTGTGCAGGCGAGAAGAAGATCAAACTCGCGCACCGGGGCGCCCATCAGCTCAATTGGGAGCCGAATACTTTTTTCAACATTTACGATTTTTTATTTGAAAAATAAGAACACACAGTACATGAAGAAATTATTTTCACTATAATCATATATTTAAAAATATTTATTTTAGAGAACATATAATTGTAATTTATTTGTTGTATTTTTAACGAGATTTTTTAAAAATCACAAAAGGGAAGTAGAAAGTTTTAAAAGGGTTTACCCATATTCCACAACTTTGATTGTTCAGACCACTCTAAATAACTAATAATCAATGTAATGTAACAAATTGCTGATCCCTTGAATTGAAATTATATCCGCATTTGACCATAGTCACATGAGCCACCATCGTCGTTAGGAAGACCTGCCCAAGGGGGCATTTGGTTGAGTGGCAAAAGAAATCCCTCTCAAACGCGATACAAACGCGCAAGTCGAGTGGCGAAATCACCGAGTGGACACCCTCGGGCCGGATTTGGCGCTATTTTCCTTGCTCTGCGGACACGAAAGTGCACTCTAGAGGGAAGCAGCCATGTACGCTTGCTGTGCATGAAATTGGACGCTGCTTTTCCCCTCTCTCTAATAGCATTAACGATGTAAAAGGCTTTAAAATCAACCATTTTGAAAATTCTGCTAACTGAAACCGCAAAATTATCAAGTTTCTCTTCACATTTTACTCAAAAGTAAATTTAAAATTCCCTCCGAGTGCAATTCCCGTTTCCGAAAGAACGCCTTTTATTTCGCTCAACTAGCAGTGGCTGCAGATCCAAAGTTATTTTGCGAATAAAAACTCCCCTAAACTACAGCCCTGCGAAAACAACAAGTTGGGAGCTGTCTTCGGCGCGCACACGTGAAAGTTAATGGCGTGAGAGAGCGCTGGAAACGAGGGCGAGAATCATCCACAGCGTCACCGCACGCAAACACATACTAGAATGACTGCGTTTTATCGGAAAATAGACACACTGCGGCTGTTTGCGGAAAGCGCGTTCGCATCAGCCACGCGACTGCTAGGGCACGAGCGAATACATACATTAAATCGGCACTGAATTATACATGAGAAAAGTACATATACAGTTGGGGAAAAATAAAATATTACTCGCAAGATCTTCAATTTTTTAATTGCTATTTATATTGTAAGATTCTTAAAGGATACTATAAATATTTTGACTGTTGAAAAAAATTGAAAATTACGTTTCATTGTTGCCAAGAGCGTCAATTTTAATTTTTGTACATTACTAGCTTATCGCTAAAAAATCCCAATTTTTTCTGGTTTTCACTTAAACGATGAAACATTTCTTGTGTAGCTTCTTAAGTATTCTTCAATTAAATGATAAGGTTGTAATCAAAATTTTGATTTCTTATTGTAATTGTATTTTATGTGTGCAAACCAAATATAATTTTTTTAAAAATGATTATCAAGCAGGTATTGCAACAAAATATCTAACTTAAAATTGCTAACTCTGCATCATTACGGCGCACGAAACTTCCAGATATGAATTTAATTAAATGAATTAAATTGATTGGAGCACAATTAAGTAGACAAACATTTGTTTTGGTGGGTCAAGTGATAGTTAAAAAGGGACTCAAATCTGACGCTTAATCTTTTTGAATAACGAGTATTTTACGGATTTAAAGTCATTCAGCGTGTGGAGAATGGAGAACGGAGAACGGAGAACGGGCCTGCCTGTTTGGCGCGAGTTTGGCAGTGGATATTTGTGCCGCGAATTTGGCGCGCGAGTGTCGCATCTGCGGCCGAACGTGCGTCGTCGATCGATGCCGGGCCATTAGGCGCTATATTCCCGCGAAACAACCGCACATTAAACGCGGGGGCGGACGCGAGATAAAAAGCGGGGATGACAAGCAGCTGATGGCCCCCCTCTTATCTTATCAGCCATTTGCATGCAAATTGACCGGCCAGGGAGAGTAACGACGTCAAAGATCAACTGCGTGTTGCGTTCAGACTCTTTATACTGCCAAACTTTCATTTCCCTGAAGACGCGACAGATAACTTCTCTTCCTGATGCCCAAAAACGTAAAATTTTATTGTTTCCCCTCGCTTCAATCCATGGAGATCAAGAGGAAACTCGTCTGCTTCTTAAGCAACCAGGAAAACTCACAATCAGGAAAAGTTGAATATTTTAGGTAAATAAGTGGTTTTTGAATTTTTCCTTGGCTTTAATATTCGTTATTAGTGAAGCAAAAAAGGATATATTAATAATTTTTGGTCCAACAACAATATTTTGAACTAATAACTGAGCCAAAACCTGCATTTCTTGCAGAATTTATTCTATCTGAACTTCATTTCCATCATGAGTATTTATTAAATTTAAATGGAGCATCAAAACTTTTATTTAAAGTGAGAAAATTTCATCTAGGGGAAGATGTTTACAGTTTGAGAGGAGATTCGAGATTGCAAGGCATCCTCGATTTTTTTAACCGCTATTATTTCACAATTTCTTGATGTTGCAAATAATTTGGTTTAGTTTTAGTTGGTTTTGGCCAGAAATCAGAAATTGATGATTCGTTTAAATATTTGTTTACGCTTTGCTGTAACTTATTTAAAATGAAAGTTCGATCGACCAAATTCATTTTCCTTTTCTTTTTAAATATTAAATTTTTCTCCGAGCAAAGAAACTTGTAGCCAGCGAATGAAAACTATCGTTTCAAGCATGTGTGCTAGAGCGTGCAAAAAGTTAGGAAGAAACACGGTACTTAGTGTGGAGCACTCACCTAAAGTAGACGTTGAGAACGCAGACGGTGACGCAGATGGAGAGCGTGACGAGAATCATGGTGAAGAGCAGATACTTGCCGAGCAGCGGCACGGCCAGCGACGTCGGCGGGATGATTTCGGCCAGCAGCAAGAAGAACACGGTCAGCGACAGCAGGATCGAGATGCAAAGGGTAACCTTCTCGCCCGAGTCGGACGGCAGGTAGAAGACCAGCACGGTCAGGAAGGTGATGCCCACGCACGGGATGATCAGGTTCACCGTGTAGAATAGCGTTTTGCGGCGCATCACCAGTTTGAACGTGATATCTGGGACAATTGTATGCATTTGCTTTACAACCGGAAACGACTTCAGTTAGTTTACTCCAACTCGTAACTCATTTTTTAATAGATTTTAATTCATGTGTTGCATTACAAAAATTATATCATACTCTGCACAATCTTTACGCTCCTATTTTAAGTTATGATTAACCATAGTTCCTATTTTCTTCCCTAACGTTATATTATAATCTTAAGTTATAAGCTACTTACGATTACGTATTGATACAGTTACAAAATTGTGGATTCTGAATATATTGATAAATTTTATTCAAAATTTACTAAAAATAAAATTAAACATTCCTTAATAGTTAGAAAATTATGTATTTATTAACTTTAAAATTTTAAGTTATTTTGTAAATAAAATATTTGCAACTACATATATGTGTATGTGTTTAGTCAGAAAATAAGTGCAATAATAAAAAAAATTAAAATTTATTCCCTTTCCGGTCCTCGGACAGGGATAAAGAGAGCAAAAAATATATTGAACTACAAATAAGTCAAGGGTAGATTGAGTTAGGGGTCAGGGTAAAAATTATGTTCCCTATTAATAACGATTGCTGGTTACTCGCGCGATCGCTATTTGTTTGTTTTTAAAAACCTTTGGGCATAACAAAGGAAAATTCATCAAGAAAAAGGGCAATCACGGGAAAGATAACACCAACAGTTCAATTAATGGTAGCCTAAACGCCCAACAAAACCGTCTAAATTTTAGATTTAAATCTGACTTTGACTTCTTTCTTTCTTTCTCGTCAAAATTTGAGTAAGTTTCTTGGATTAGGGTAGCAATTGAAATTGATGTGTAATTTGTACAGGATAATATTAAGCGACAAAATTGTACCAAATTGCAAATTTTTATAAAAATTAGGACTGTGCAATTTTTTTAAAAATTTACAACGTGATTAATGTAAACATAGTGGAGCTTTACAGGCCAACAATTAAGAACAATTAGCATTGTTGGCTACAATAAGTAGAGGCTCATTGAGTGTATTGCGTGTGGAATTTAGCAAAAGTTTCTCTACAGCTTGAAATTATGAAATTTAGACCAAGTAAGAGTTAATGATCAGATTTTGCTAAACGTTTCGGAAAAATAACTGCTTAGGTGAGTGATTTTTCTCTTTATTTCAAATAATTTTCAATTCTATCGGATTTCCTTGCAAATTTAAAAGGCAACCTGAGAAAATTTTGGCTCCTTAATTTTTAGAGAGTACTTAGAGTGAAGGTGGAAATTTTTTTCAATTTATATATTTAAACGAAACTTAAGATCCCAAGGTTTATTTTACGCCTTTCATTTAATGGTATCAAGGATTTTCAGAGGTGTAATGTTTCTATATAAGGAAATACCTGAATATGGTTCGGCACAGCAAGGATAATACTCCTCATTTCTGCGGGCTGGAACGTCCAGGATGTCCCACTCGACCGAATAGTAGAACTCGCTCAAATCAATTCCGATTTTAACCAGATTGCTGCCAGTCTGTTGCTCCATGTGTTTCAAATCAACCTAAAGATACAAATTTAAATATATTTTTAAAAGATATAAAATAATTTTCGGCCTACTTGAAAGCCGTTGTAGGTCCAGGAGCCGAACTTCATGTTGCAACTCTGCTCGTCGAAAGGGAAGTACTCGACGTTGATCTCGCAGGATGACTTGTAAATGGCTGGTGGCTTCCACACCACTTCGCCGGTGTACTTGAGGGTTGCTTTTGTCATCAGCGTCACCTCGTAGTTTCCGTCGGCGCTGCAAAACACACACGCGCCCGCCAGGGGTAATCAGATCGGCGTGTTTCCACTTGTGCGGACACTCACTTGTTAAACAGCACTATGTCTGGCAGCCAAATGTGTTCCGACGGCACGTAGAGCATCTCCACGCCGCCGTACTCCTCCGGTTCCCATCGCAATTTGTAGTCGATCCATTTCTGCAAATTTTGGTCACAAAGAACAAGATTAGTAATGGGTTTGGACCGCAGGAATTAATATAAATGCCAAGAAATAATATATCAAAAATTTCCGATCATAACTTTTTATAGGATTTCTGCCTTTAAATAAATGATTTGACGCTATTATTTATATTTTCTTTCCTCAAAAATCATCTTTAAGTGGTTACACTCCACAATAAATTTACATTTTTAAGGCTTTTCTACTGCGAGCCTTTTTTATTATTTCCGCACTTAAACAGCGTGACAAAAATTGATAAATTGCCTTGTTCCCAGTCTCGGCCCGTACAAGGCGCATTCACTTTATTACTGACCTGCTCCACCCAGACGTTGGTCGTCATCACCTGGCTCTTCAGATTCTGCAAAGGTTGCGCAGTGAGATCAGAACGAACCCAGACTATGTAGCCGTTTAATTTTACTCAACAAAACTACACATTCATTACTTTGAATTTGGGAAGAAATGAAATTTAAATTAAATGGACTCGTGCGGGGGCGAGAGAATGTTATATTTTATTTGTTTGGCATGCGATGCAACAATGTAACTCTAATTTAATCATAGAACAATCAGGAGATAAGCAGAACTAATTTCTCTAAAGGGTCTTGAAAAGAAATAGAAAATAATAATAAAATAGCGCTACTACGGGGAGAGTCTTAATTATATTAAATATTATCAAAATGATGTCATGTGTAGATTATGGTGTGAGACGTGTGTGATTTTTGATTGGGGCATGGCGGGTGTCTGGGCTTTTGGATGGTGCTGAGATCAGTTTTTTGTGTCTGTGTAGATTGTAGTTTTTTTTTAATTTATTTTAGAAATGAAATGACTGTGTGATGAATGAGATTATTCTTTTTTTTAGTATTGTGATTAGCTTTTTTATTTTAATTTAAAAATATATGAAAAATGATCTGAGCAAAATATAATAATAATTCAAGCATTTTGGTTTTGGATGTGAGACGTAATTTTATTGAATGAAGAAACTCGTACCTAACTTCAAAAGTGGATTTAAATTAAAATCACCAAGGCCTATTTTTTGCGGCACACATTTATTATCCTCTCCAGTTTATTTAAATGGAATTTTAAATCCTCAATTTAGCACTCATTTTAGATCGGTTTAAAGTGAAAGAAGACAGACATCGCTCTTTTTTAAGCAGAGTGTTGTTGGTATCAAATGTGCCTCTTGGCTTTGGGTGGTGAGATATATAATATATAAAGATTATAATTGAGAATACAGAGTGCAGATCATGCAGCGAGAAGGTCAAGCGTGGCGGAAAACTCGAGCACCAAAACCTCACCTCGCAACGTCCCGAGACATAAAATGTACGTTTGGGTGAGTTTGACATTAAAGAGAAGGGGCACAGCACGTATTTTTGGTTTTTGCGGTGGCGAAATGGCGTATGTGGAGTGTGTGTGTGTGTGAGAGAGAGAGAGAGAGAGTCGTGTGTGTCGAAGGGTGAAGAGCAAATGTTTGCGAGTCGGGAGGGCGTGTGTGTGGTTCGAGATGTGTGTGTTTTGCAATATCGACATCCAACGAAAAGAAAATATAATTCACGGAGGAATCTCGTACACGGCTATCGCACTATAGCAAAAAGCAGCGCAGGGACGATATTTCAAAAACAAATCACGCGGCTTTTTGCGCTCTCTCGCCGTGTGAGTGAGTGAACGAACTATATTCAGATTACATAATGGAGAGCACGAGAAAACGAGAGTGTGTGTCGGGGGTTGCCAAAAAATACTGAGCAGTGTGTGATTTGGCCAGTCATTTCTAACAAGATAAAAATGGATAGTATAGCGGCACTTACAAATTGGCATGGTTTAATGTGGTTTTCCACGAGATGCACAGTAAAAAAACAGACAAATGCGAGTATCAGACAGACTGCACCACAAAAAGCAGCACGAGAGGGTTAGACACGTGTTGCAGCAGCTCATTGGGCCGGTCCGACTAGGAGCCGGCCCCCAAGTGTCATAATATATATATATATGTATAATAATAATAATTATATTTTGCGCTCAGACCGAGCAAACTAATACCAAACGCATGCAACACGAGATGTTTTAGACTGCAGCGAGTTGAATTTGCAAGGGGTTTAGTAAATGTAAATCCATACATATGTATATATAGTTTTGTATGTAGTAACAAGGGCCGAGTACTGTGGCCATGAGCCGTCAGAGCTCCGAGGACAGGTCTGGGGTGGCCGGGCGACAAAATCAGGGACAAAATGCCCGTGGTTCGTCTTCGTGTTGTTGCACACGAAAGATATAGCAAACAGAGAGACGCATCAGCTGCCTTTGTTCGAACTTAAAAAATTTTGAAGGACCAAATCGCTGTGGTAGCGACTATTGACTCTAATTACGCTTGGTAGCGAGCGCAGAATGACTGGTAATTACAATACCTCCGCAATTTTTACCTCTAATTGCACTTCGCTACCAAAGACATTTTCGCGCGAATTTTGAATTTTTGATCCATTATACACAACATAGCAAAATTTTACATCGTTTTGATGATGGGAAGCAAGATTTTTATGCCATCTAGTGTAATCCTTGCAATTATTTCTACCCAATCTGCCCCATAGTGTAGAAGTATAGAGAAATGTCACGACCAATTAATTTTTTGGACTAAAAAGGCAATACTTCATCCAGAATCATTACTTTTGTTTACAATTATAGATAAAAAAAATCATCTATTTCGTTCCCGACGTTCATGCACACTCTGTGCTGAGTTGCAAAATATATAATTATTGAGCCAAAATCTCTTGAACACAGCAAATTGTTGTCGATGGATTTTAATGAAAATTTTGTTGCGTGAACTTTGCCCTAATTGAACTACAAAACAGTTGAGAAAACTCTGACTTTCCAATTTTTGCGGGTTTTGCGGGCGTTCAAATGTAAAAAAATCTGGGAATTTTGACTACTTCATAACTTTGCTCAGGGTAGTCATAGAACGAGAATTAAAAAACCGTATAACTCGACTCAACAAGGCAAACAACTTTATGTTGACCTCAAAGTGGTAGGTCAAAGGTCAAGGACATAAAATTTGATTTTTTTTATTTAAACTCAAATTTGAAAATGAATATATTGAAATTTTTTATTTTTTTTCGTAGCCATTATGTAGAACACAAAAAATTAAGTTTGGAATGTTAAAATTTGGAATGGCACTTTGCCTCATTTTTTAATAAAAAATGAAAACTTCGAAAAACCTTGTTTTTCGAGGTTGGTAAAAAACGATGATCAACTAAATCTCGACTTCTAATCATCCGATTTTGAAAAACCACATACCGTTAGACTCGTCTCGACGTCCCCAAGTGCACTAAAGGGGTATGGAATCTACCAACCCCAACCCCTTTTTAACCCCCTTAATAACGTGAAATTTAGAATTTTTCGTCCGTTTCAACACCTTAGCACGACGTTGACGAGTAATTGTCTTCTTCAAACCAATTCAGTTACTTAGTTCACTCAAAGACGAGTCAAATGGAACTTATTTTTTGTAAATAGGATCACCACAACCTGAGATTTGGGTGCACAAAGTTTTTTTAATCAAGGCGGATGTAATATAATGCTTGATGAGCACGAAATCTCAAATTCTGCACTAAATGGGTTGATGGTTCTGGGAAGCTAGAAGCCAAATATGGATATTTGGGGTCTCCATTTCTGTTGTCAGTTTCTCGGAAGTGGTTAAATTACAATTTTCCGAACAAAAATGGATACAAAAATAAACGCGCTTGGGATGGGGTGTGTATTAGGGGTTGAATGGGATAGCACCCTTTAATACCGAAAGGGATGTCAGGGCATGTTGAGTGGTGTGCTGTTTATTTTATAATTGCGACGAGATATTTATTGCAGAATTCAAGATTTGGTGCTCATCAAGCATTTTATTGCATCCATCTCGATAAAAAAAACTTTGTGCACCTGAATCTCAGGTTGTGGTGGTTCTATTTACAAAAAATAAGTTTCGTTTGACTCGTCTTTGATGTAACTAAGTAACTGAATTGGTTTGAAGAAGACAATTACTCGTCAACGTCGTGCTAAGGTGTTGAAACGGACAAAAAATGCTAAATTTCCCGTTATTGAGGGGATTAAAAGGGGGTAGGGGGTTGGTGGGTCCCATACCCTTTTAGTGCACTTGGAGATGTCAAGACGAGTCTAACGGTATGCGGTTTTTCAAAATCTGATGATTACAAGTCGAGATTTAGTCGATCAACGATTTTTAGCAACCTCGAAAAACAAGATTTTTCGAAGTTTTCATTTTTTATTAAAAAATGAGGCAAATTGCCATTCCAAATTTTAATGTTTCTAGTCTATTTTTTTGTGCTCTAAAAAATGGCTATGAAGGAAGTAAAAAACTTGATATTTTTCATTTTCAAATTAGAGTTCAAAATAAAAAAATAAATTTTTATGACCTTGACCTTTGACCTACCACTTTGAGGTCAATATAAAAGTTGTTTGCCTTGTTGAGACGAGCTTACGAGTTTTTAAATTTTTGTTCTAGAACCACCCTGAGCAAAGTTATGAAGTGCTCAAAATTCCCATATTTTGACATTTGAAGGCCCGTAAAACCCGCAAATTTTGGAAAGCCATTTTGTCGATCATACTGAGTCCTCCATAATTTAAAATTTTTGAATGAAACAATTAGAAAAATATGAAAGAATGGAAAATAATTTTAACGCACTAATTAGGAACATATATAATATATAAAATCAAAAAAATACTTCCTTGGAATGTTTTGAAAACTGAAATATTTTTTTCTGAGTATAAATACATATAGTGTGGACTCAGTTAAGTGTTCAGGTATTTTTTTTTGTGACTCAAGAAGAGCTGTTTTGGTAAGTCTTTTAATGAACGAAATTTTGGCAAATGCGTCGTCACTTATCGAACCTGAGGGCTTGATAATTCACCATCACAGTAGGTCCTTTATCCCTCAAATAATATTCCACGACATTATTGTTCATTACAACTAAAATTCGTGCGTGGAAGTCTACATTATTACGCGGTAACGAATTAAAAAATAAAGCTGCCACAGATGTTGCCATGTTTGAGTGAGAATAGGCAACAGAAACGGGCCAATAGATAATCGGTAAGACACATGGAAATAACCGGATGATAATGTAGATTCATAATACCAAATATTATTTGTCCAACTTAAAGAGGATATTAATAAACCGGTTTTTTGTTGCTCCTGTAAAATCGATTTCTGTGCAGTTAGAGGTAAAAATTGCGGAGGTATTGTAATTACCAGTCATTCTGCGCTCGCTACCAAGCGTAATTAGAGTCAATAGTCGCTACCACAACGAAATGTGAGACTATAAATACGCAGAAATCATTAAAGTTACTCTACATTTCCAATTCTAAATTGTGAAGAAAGAATGATATCATTTTTAATTCTGATTGGCTGATTCAATGGTAACGAGGAGTGGGGATGCAGATCTTTATCATTTTCAGAAGCTACGTGGCCCCCCACGATCGTTGCCAACAGCCAATCAGTGCTGAACGTAGGTACATGTTGATTTTTTCGAAGATATAATTGGAAAAGTAGATGCTCTTTATGCTTACTACGTCACGTATCGCACATTTGACGAGTTCAGGTGAAAGGCGAGCTCGACCCTGAGCTCAGACTGCAAGCTAAAAAGCCTCAGGATCTCCTATAGGTCCTGAATTTCTCTCCACTGCCGACGCCTCTGTTTAGCCAAATACAAATTCCAAAAAGGTCCAACTCATCCAAGGTTCTTCAGTCCAGATTAGGGTATAATTTCAAAAAGACGAACGCACAGACATTTAATTCAGAGCCAACTGAAATAGAACAACAGCTTCCAATGATCTCCTTTCAATTTTCCTATAAAATAAATAGTAACGTCCAATTCATCCGAGTAGCTGAAAACGAAACAGCAGAAGACATGTCCAGACATGTCCCAGGACCTCAAAGGCGGGACACTGATAAGAAGTATATAGAGCATAAATGTATATATGTATATTTAAAGGTAGAGGAGCAGGCCTACCGGAGCGATTGCTTACCACTTCGATTAGCTGGCTGAGCTTGAGTCCGAGCCACACGGTCAGCGTTTCCGAGTTGTTGCCCACCGGCCGGATGAGTCGGTTGTAGTTGGACAGCAGGTCGTCGTACAGCCGCTTGGCGTCCGGGTTCGCCTCGACCGTCTTAAGACCTGGGGGCAAAACTGCACCTGTGTCGTCGAACACCAAACACAGGTCAGGGGCCTTTGGTCAGTTTCGTCGTGTCCGCGCGCGCGCAAGGCACTCGTCAAGCCAGTGCCAACCTAGATCTCGCCAGCTACTGCGGCCATGCGGTTTTAAGCACGATGCGTCAAAGGCAGGCAGCTATTGTGTATTGAAGAGATTAACACGGCCGAACTGTTTATAATAATTATTGACTTAGTTAACATTTGAAAGCTTTATTTATCTTAGTGCCGGAAAATTTATGTACACAAGATAAGAAGTCAGAGCCTGGAATTTCTTTTCAGATTTTCTACCTTTTACTGATTATTGTTCACAAGATCCGCTTGAATCTCTGATAAATGAATGAATTTCTTCAATATTTTTCCGAAAAGAGTGTATCAAAATGCAATAAATTGAGTTGAGATAGTAAATCGTCCATTAAGTCAAAAGTCATGCATCTGAAAATGAGCTCACGATAGTCCAGTTTTATTTTTGGTTTTTATATTTTAAAACCGTAGAAATATCAAGTAGCAAATTTATTTTATCTAAAGTAATTGTCATTGATTACTTATTTAAATATCGCGGGAGATTGATTTAAATTAGAATTATATATTTTTCCTTTGTGGACAACTCGTTTGTTCATTCTCGGCATAAATGCTGAATACTCCATGCTTAAAATGCACCCTGGAGAAAAGTGAAAGGCTATTTTCTATGCAGGCAATCGCACAACACAAATTAACAAACATTTCCCCGAATTTAAAGGGAAAGTTCGCACTAAAAGAGCCGTGTTGAAGAAAAATATCTGTCCTTCTAGTTTAGTTGTAAAGATTATTTACACAGTGCAGAATTAGAGCAAACAGAGTTTTTATTTAAAAAGGCCCCCAGTGTAGGGTGTGGACCCCGAAACGGGGCTTAAGGAGGTGGGGCTTACCTCGGCAGGCGGCCAAAACGGCCAGCAGCACGGCGGCCACGCAGCGCATCACTCGGCGGCGGCCTCTCGTCTCTGTTGGAAGCTGGGGAAACTCGAAAACCGGTTGTGCGGCCGGTTCAATTTGGTCCGAAATAAGGGTGGAGCGAAGGGGTGGCTCCGCGATTAAACCGGAGGAGCAGAGATGAAACTGGTGCTCAAAGGGAGTGGAGCGCCGCATCCCTCTCTGGAACAGCTGCATCGATCCGCACCGACGAGAGGGTGAAATTTACGAGTTGGGGCGCGACTGCCTGGAAATGCAGACTCGGGCGCTTTCTCGCGGGGAATTCTGCAACGTGCGGATACAGTCCGGATTTTAAGCATCGAAATGCATGGAAATTTCAAATCAAATTGTACAACTCTGAAACACAAAAATTATGAATTTTAGATGTTAAAAATAAATTTTTAACTATTTCTGCGGACTGAGATTCAACCATGTAAAAGTTTGCTAAGTTAAAAAAAAATTAAGTTAAGCAAAATTTAATAAGAGAAAGTGTTAAAAACAATTTTTGAAAGAATTTCCATGTAACAGTTAATTTGGTTAATTTTAATTAAAACAACAGTTGATTTTAATTTAACTACAAAATGTATTGTTTTGTAAAAATACATTTTTTAATTATTTACTTCTCATAAAAGTATTTATTTATTTTATTATTATTATTATTATTTTTTTTTTAAATATTTTCTGCATGACTAAAAGTTATCATTATCCATGAAGTAACTAACGTTATTAAGAGTCTCGTCTTTATACCCGTAAATTTAAGTTACAAACAGCATACATCTTGAAATTATCAAAATTAAAATTTAATATCAATTTTCTGATTTAGTTTCAAAATTAAATTTATTATGGGCTGACAGGGCAACTCTGCCCCAAATCAGCACACATCCATAAAGTAATGAGAAAATTATTTAGGAACAACATTTGGAAGGAAGTAATGATCAATGGTAGCTTGATTTAATGCGGCTAAACAACGCATTATTAATATTGCATTACGCTCAACCAACCTTGTAGCTGTTGGACAGCAATTAAACCAAAACACGTGGGTCCAACCATTTTCTTCATTGCACAATACATAAATGATGACTCAGACGCACGTAGGCTAGCAAAATGTGAGAAAATCATCAACAATAAACTGCTTAACTCTGCCCCAGGTTACTCTGAAAAAGGTTACTCTGAGAGTAACCTTTTTCATTATTTTTTATTACTCGTGTTATAACATTTTAAAAGTGTGTGTATAATACAAGAAATGTGTCCAAGCCCTCTAAAACATACACGAGGGTGCGTTTATTTTCTAAAAATAAAAAAACTAAAATTTAAAAGCAAACTATATCCAAACATTTATTTCCAGGCTTGCTTCACGTGCAATGATTTACAATAATAAGAAACCCGGTGACCTCATAGCCCACGAGAAGTGCTATACAGAGGTTCTAAAAAAATATATAAAAATAAAACCTCAGATGCAACACAATTTAAAATAATGCGTTTAAAAAAAGAAATTATGTTTTATTGTTTTCATAATTATTCAACCAATTAGCCTTCCAATCTTATTACCTATGGGATTATAACCGATTTAAATTCATTAAAAAATTCATTAAACATCCCAATAATGTTGCATGGCTCAAAATTTAACAAAATTCATATAATCTGCTACCAAGTACATTAAGCCTTTTAATATTATTAAAATTCTTAGTCCAATCTTCGTGAGCAGAATTAATACAATTTTACAATATGTAAGACTCAGCTTGAAAATCAGCGCTCTGAAGAGGAAAAAATGCAATCATTCCACATTTTATTAGCAATTTCAAATAGGATTTTTTTTCATATTTTCAAAGATCAATCAAGTTTTATATTGATGCAGTGGATGTTTTGCGAACCCTATATTTTTATAAAGATTTCTTGTTTATTCTTCAGTAGTGTGAAACAACCATTTATTCAATAAAAAAAAACCTCTGCGTTCAACTGTTGCCACTGGTTTGGGGCTCAGAAAAGGCTTCAGGAAGTTATCCATTATCCGCTTACATATCAGAGGCAGGCCCCGTCAAGTTCCTGATCAGAAGACGGGCTGCGTTAATAAATTAAAATCGCAGCAAGTTGAAGAAGGTCGGCAAATATTTGTCTGCGTGCCGTGGGCCGTTCGATTGAATTAATTATGCAGGGCATTAGCGCTTGTTTGGAGGTCTCTCGTCGTTGGCGCACCGCGCGTCGGAGAGGCCAGGGCGCCGCCTCCGCAGGTCGGCGCCCACGCGGCCCCCGCAGCCGCCTTCCAAATTTGGCCACGCGAATGAAAATCGCATCAAACGCCGGGCGAGCGCTTTAAAATTCTCCGCGTACAATACACAAAACACACGCACGCCGCGGCAAATACGCGCTCTAATAACCAAGGCCGAAAAGGATTCACGCGACGCTGCCCAAATTCCCGGCTTAATAGGCTTTCGTGAAAGTGAATTTCATTCTAATCCCGCTGCGCCAGATATGAGAATTATATGTGTGTGTTCGATGGGCAAGAAAGACGCGCGTACTTGACGAAAATCACTCAGCAAGACGCTCTCGCTAATTACCGCAATCATTCTCAGCATCTTGCGCAAACCTTACAATGAACAAAAACGCGAAAGTTAAAACAGCTCGTTAAAAAGGAGATTTCGTCCGGCAATATTAATTAGGAGACTTTCAAATCTGACTATAGACCATCTTGACCAATAATTAGTACAGCTGAGAAGCACAACAAAGAATTTTCTAGAGTTTAAGTCGACCTCTTTTTCAAAGATGTCCAAACAATAGTTTCAGATTCTGTTTAATTGTTCGTTTTCAAAGCTCAAAATCAGCTATCTAAATGAAGGCATTTTTTTAACGAATTAAAAGATTTATTTATTTTTGTATCTCTTAAAGTTTGCCTCTAAGTAAATATAACTTTGCGTATTATTTCCTTCAGAGGCAGAAAAACATTTTTGACAATCATATTAATTAAAAGGCAATTAATAATTATATGTCATGGATTTCTATCACTTTTTAAGCTGTGACAAAAACCAGATGAGTCTGACCCAGGCAGCAAAATTACCTGCCAAATGACTGACCTGACAATTTTTTTGTTATATAATATAATCTGTTGTACACAAATAGGTGTTTAATAAACGAATTACAATTACATAATTATATGTATGGCAATAAATGCGATATTCGGTTAAAAATTTTCAGTCGAAAATATTCTCAGGAAATAAGACAAGTAGTACTCACATAGAGTCGAGCCACTGCGTTAGTTTATTTCCTGAATTTTACCGACTTAAAATTGAAAGTCTTAATTAATTAATTTTAATTAGAAATATCAAGGCACCATCGTTATTGCCTTCTTTCATCAGGTCTTACATTTAGTAAAGTATCTTAAGATTTATCATAAACTATAATCACTTGTTAATCGCCTAGAAATAAATTTTACGTTTATTCCTCTTCAATAGCGTAACCAAAGTATAAATAAATGAAAATAATAAAACCATCAAAGTTTTAATATTCAAGATTTCATTTATATTATTTAGCATATTTATTTAAAAGCTATTAGTTCCAAAAATAAATTATAAATTATAATTTACAATTAAAAATTTTATAGATAAAAACAATGCAATTATTAGTTTTTTTTATTTATAAAAAAACTATATATTATATACGTTTTGTTTAAAGTAATTTAAAACGGCTTCAACAATTTTCAGTTGAGAGTTATTAAATGCGTGATTAGTGCTTTGACTTTTTGTGTTTTATATATTAATAAAAAAACACGCATAAAAGACTCAATGGTGAGAAATTCCCAACCCTTCTCTTTATCATTCCTGAAAACTCATTCAGGACAAAACTGCGACTCCTGATTCATAAAAGAGAATTGATTATGAATATCCAAGGGGAGCCTGTGTGAACAAATTCTTTCCAATATGAAAGTGGTCACGCAGCGAGTGTGGAAGAAAAGTTAGAAGGCTCGGAGTCAGTTCCCATGTCCGATTCTCTCACAGACCTGACTTCGCTCGCTCGCTTCGCCGTTGCTGATGCTGGCAAAAGCAAAAAACGCCACCCTTTCCTCTCATTGTCAGTTCTCGAGTGACTTGACTTGCTCGTCAGCCAGTTTGCATATGAACGACGACAACGACGAGAGGAGCTGCGTAATTCGGTGCGAATAAAGGAGGAATTTTCTGCCGAGAGCCATGTATGCACTGCACGCAGGTAAGCCAATTTATACAACCAGAAGCTTAACTTTTTCAATTTCAACTCCTCAACAGCAGTGTTGCTCGGAATTGGATTTAGATTGAGTTAGAGAAAGAACTCTTTTATTAAAATCAGAGCACAAGAATGCAATTTTCTTGTTAACTGCGAAATGGAAAACTGGAATTAGAATTGCTCTCTAACGCTGTTTAATTAATATTTCTAAGATTTATTAACTGGATATTTTCAATTGGCTCTGCTCTGCGTGAAGTTTCTTTTTCCAAAAAATTCCTGCGAGGGCATCATTATTATCATTATTATAATTGTTCCTTTTTTCAGTATTTTTTGATGCAGCACGTATTTAATAATGACTAAAAAAATCCATTAAAACTGCTTCCTTTTTCTCATTTATTTACCGGAAAACTGCTTCTCCCAGCAGAAAAATTTCACCGTCAAATAACCTTTTGTTCTTTTGCGAGTGCTTCCTTTTTTCTTCAGCCAGCTAGACTGACGGCCTTAAAAATATCTTGATATAAACTGACTTCTTCTTTAGCTTTTTTATTGCATCTCGTGTGTGTGTTTTATCAAAAGGAGACTGCTCTCCATGAGAAAAGGGAAGACGGCGAGTGTAACAAGCAGCGAAGAAAGAAAGGGCCCTTCTTTGTCTCAGGCACGAACACACACATATGTATATATGCACATACGTTCAAAAGTTGTGTATGCAGCGCCTGACTTGTCTCGAATTTCGTACGGGGAAAGAAATACGAGGCGAGAAAAATGCCCCGCGTCTGTGTTTAGGTTTCAAATTCGACCTGATATCACAGACGTTGAAAAAATTCTCTCCATAACAATAATTTACCCGCAGAATTTAAAATAAGTATATAACAGGGATGCGCAAAAATAATCATCGATTTTTGCTCAAAATAGTCATTTAATTTCATTTGTGTCTTAGCAAAATAATCTGATTAATACTTGATTTTGATAATGATAATTGGGAACTCGGGGAATTTAGCCAAACGTTGAATGCCAAAAATAGCTGGAGAATCGTAAAATTTGACGGTTCTCCTGATTCAGCTATTAATTTTTAGAGAAAAACAAAAAGGAAAATGTTCATGTCAAAAATCTTCAAAAAGTTAAAAAAAACTCATAAATTGTGCTCATTTAAGGCCTGGACATCACACCAGATTAGGTTTCGCACAGCACTCCAAATAATTTAATAATTTATAAATCTAATCAATAACCCATGGCGTAACCTTTATAATTAATATTCACCATCGACCAAATAATGAATCATGATTTGATCAGCTCGCTTTTGTGTCAAGGATTAAGAATATTTCAAAAGATTCGAATCAATCATCTCTTTAAGATTGGGACGAAAATATTTAGACGCATCTAATTTAAAAACAGCTCTCACACGAGCCGCAACCACAAACTGGATTGTAAAATTTCCATTTGTCACAACAGCTGAGATTTTTTACGACCGCGAACGCATTCCCGATTAATCTCCTCGCGGCAATGTGTTTTGTGATTGAGAGAGAAAAAAAAATACTTTTTCAAGAGCATCAGACGTGTTTGGCTGATCTTGGGGTCTGTGTTGCGGCTGGTAAAAAATAAATAAAATAATGCAGCAGGGCCATCTGCTTTCGGATCTCAAGTGGCGAGAAAAGTTTTTCAGGCGTGATGTGTGTATAATTATTGGTCCACCATGTGTTCCACCCCCGCAAGGCTAAAATTAGCACCCCTCGGCTGCAGCAGCGGCGCATGGATGCACCGCAGTTAGTTGAGGATATTTTTCCCAAGACGGATCGGAGCCATACGTGTGTCTCAATTTCGTGGGAAACGTGGGAACAGGGGGTCGATGAGCAACACCCCTCGGCCTTCCTTTCTTGGGATTTGTAGTAATTTCCTGGTCGCGGTAAAATTGCGCAACTTTCAACACCCAAATTTTCACTGTCGAATTGATTGTTGCCTTTTTCTTGTAACAAGGAATTCACGTTTGGTTGTTGAAAGTTGTGTAATTTTACCGGGACCAGGATGAATTGAAGCTTTCAGGAGAAAATACATTCAATAACATGAGAAATATTTCTTTAATTATTCTGATCCACATTGAAAATGCGAAATTACTTGATTTGATTACATTTATAGCATCCAAAATGTTAAGAATCTACTGATTTCTATTATTTTAAAATTTGTTGTGTTTTTTAGGAGAAACCTTGTTGAAAAGTGTTTTTAACTTGATTGCTCAAACGATAAAGTAACTTTAAATAATGTGTTTATTTTTCAGTCATGCGGTATAAATTGCGTCATTAGTTTTCTATCATTATTAAGCTGCCTCCAATTTTGTTGTTTGCTCTAAGTAAATAATAAGTTTGAAAATCTATGGTGTTGAAATGCTAAGCTCATTGCGACAAGGGCAAAGAGGAATAAATTGACGAATATTCTGTAAGCATTACAATATAGTCACTGTTCAGTGCTGCAGGATAGTTCTGAGTAAGTAACACAATAATGTTGAGTGGGCTATAGGTATTTTTTAATATCGCTACATAAGTAAACTAATCATGACCAGATATCACCCATTAAATGGTAGCTATATCTATAACCCTGAACTGCAAATCAGGAACGAATTAATAGATAAAATTGATTATTGTGTTTTCATAGAAATAAATAAATAAAAACTCACTATATACTTTAAATTGTGAAATATTTACAGTTTTAATTGTATTAAATAATAAAATATTGTAAAGATATCATACAAAATATTTTCACATTTTAAAAATGTTAGTAATTTTTTTGATAAACTAAACAATTTTAATTTAATTTGTATTTTTTGCACTTTAATATTTAACGCTATGCCAATTATAATTAATAAATTTTATTAATTGAGAAAACTAGGAAATTTTCTATTTGCTTGTTTGATCAGGAAGTGCATAAATTTAAATAAATTATTCAGAAAGACAAATAATAATAAAATCAATTATTGCACTAGAAGCAACGATTCTGTTTTTCGTATTTCATTTGCACAATACTTTTTTTAAATTAAACCTGACCGAAAAGGCATTATAAAAATCCAGCGCCAACAGGATTTTTGCTGAATTAATACATTTAAATATTAACATCATGTGTGTATAATATTTAAAAAAAAACTTTTCACAAAGTGCAAAGTAATACATATACTTGCGGGAGATTATTTCCCCCCACGGCCGCGCGAGTTGCGTCTGCTCGCCGGCAGGGCAATGAGAACAGAACACGGCTCTGTTGTTGTGCTCTGCTCGCTTCAGTTTCAGTTCTGGCCCGAGAGTGCTCGTGCGCGCATCTCAGGAGCATCGTTCGCTGTCCGACTCGGGACACATAGTGTGCGTTCGAGGGAAGGAAGGAAGGCGATACACGCGGATGGATTGAGCCTTCGGTGCTGATGGTGCTATTCAAAAATTCGCCCGAGGGCGAGGCCCTGCCGCGACTGCTGCGAATGTCGCCCCTCAGGCACAGTCTGCGCGCCCCCGCCTCCCTGTCCGTCTCTAACGAGGACCTCACGTCCACCCTCTCGGCGCCGGCCTCTGACAAAAAAGGTTAATATTCTCTTATTATTCATTTGGGGCTTCGTTTTTATTTGTTGTTGTTGTTATTATTAGTAAATGAAAATCATTTAGGAATAAAGTAAAGAGTGAAGAGGGTATCAGTGAATAGAATAAATGTTTAAATAATCATCCCAGAGGCTACCACAATAAATTTTCAAGTTAATATTTTTAATAATCTTTGGCACAACACCATTATTCATATTATTTCTTTAAAGATGAATGATACTGCGAAAGCCTGGAAAACGCTTGTTGCCATTGCATAAACTCGTCCCTTAGGATTTAGTTAAAGCCTAAATTGACCTAAGGAGCGCTGTAATTTTTTGAGAAAATTGGCTCGAAAGTTACCGTGCTTTTCAAATGGCAATGGCTGTCTCCTTACTTGAAATCCGATTTAATTTCAAAACCAAGAGTTTGCCCAATAAGTGGCAAACACCGTTGGACAGATCTCGACGAGAGGAATCGGAATATGCCAAGAAAATATGTTCGAGCACTGTAAATTTTGGAGAAAATTGGCAAAATTTGAATTTTTATTGTAGGAAGGGCCGTTATTTATTAATGCAAATTGTTGAACAAATAGTTTATCGGTCAATTGTTTAAGGCATCCAACAATTAAAATAATTTTCAATTGTTGCCCAGTATCATTCCACTTTAAAACTAATTTTTTATAAACAATATATTTTTTTAAATTTTCAATATGTAAGAAACATTATTTAAACATTTTTTTAAAGAATAAAAGATTTTGACAATTGTTTAATTTAAATACATATTGTTATATTTAGATTGTTTTTCTGTAGTTACCAAATATTTATATGTATAAATTTTGTTCAAGCATTTATTAGTTTAACACAGGAAATTGATATTATAATGCTAAAGCATTTATGCAGTAGTACTATTATAGAAATTTTCAATTCCGATCTATTATTCACTCCATAGTTTGCATGACATGTCAAATTAAAAATTTAGCCATTTCCAACATTTATAAATTTAAGCTTAACTTTTGATAACGAAATAATGAACCAATTTTAAACAAAAAGCAATTTTTTATGCCACCGGCATGCCCTTTTGCATAAAAACCGCACTTCCACTTGATCATTCCGCGCGCGCACTCTTGCATTTCCGAGATGGAAGCTAGAGATTCGTCGGCCGCACCATAGCGAAAGACCCGGCCCAAACCCATAGGCAGGAAGGTGAGTCACATTTGGACTCTCCGCTGGCGTGCCGCGAACAAAAGACGTGCACCAAGCCGGCGGCGTGAAACGCATCCCAAATGCGAATCGCGCGTTTCCTGCGCCAACAAACTGCGATCACGGGACGCGGAGACCATTTCTGGAAATTTTATTAGAAGTCCCCGACGACGCATTCAATTTGCGCACGCATTACAACTGTACATCACGTCCGCGCCGAGAATTTTATTGCGCAAACACGACGCTCGTTTCCAGTGACGCAAAAAGCGGTAAATGTTTTGCCAAATTTAATTGACCCGAGGGAATTAAAAACGTTGCTAATTGAGGCGTTCTATTTTGTGGTTAACTGTAGACAAAATATTGCAAAACATCGTGTGAACTGTTTATTGCAATAATTCTATGTTTATTTATGTCAATATCTGTGGTTTGGTATCTGCAAGTGAGGATGTATTTATTTTTCCGTTATTGAAGGTCAGTTTCTATTATTTTCAGGAAGGAAACTGCGGTGTCAGTTCATGGACATTGATTCAAATGAAATTTCTGCAATATCAACTATATTGAAAAAGTTTTCGAAACTTCTTTGATTTTGAAATTAAAAAAAAACTTAACCTTAAATTATTTTATGACCAAATTTGACGTTCTTCTAAAGATAATGAAAAATTTTAAGAAAATGAAACAAATAATGCACTCAGGAAAACCAAATGTTGTTAAGGAATATATTTTAAGAATTTCCAACACCAACTAATTTTATGAGCGGGCCTCACAGTGGTCATTCTGGAACATTTCCGCCAAAACGGCAAAAAAAAAAAAAAAAAAAAAAAAACAGGAATTGGTAACCTTAATTCATATCGTGGGTTCTATTTATATGAATTCTTTTTGCAAATCACTTAATTCACTATTGGTTTGTTTATGCCGTCAGAAAATCAATTCAGCATCCATCAGAATTGCTTCACCTCGCAAACAAATGCTCAATAGGCAAATTGGAAATATGTGTCATAACAACACACACACGCACGTCAAAAATGCAGAGGAGCCTTGTGCCATTTTTACACCGAAATTTCCATTGAAAGGAAAGAAAGAAAGAAAGTTACACGCACATTTCATAACCGCCGCATGCAGCGTCTCGGGTTATCTCTATATTTTCTCCTACACACGCCAATAATAGAAACGTCAGACAAAAAGGGCTGCGTGCATGTGAATGAGCTCCTCGCATCTCAGCGCCCACGCAGAGGCTGGATGCTCATTTCGGCCGCAGATAGCATCAGCAGAGAGAGAGAGAAAAAAAAATAAACTGCGGATACATGCAGTGTATATTATAACGAGTAATCCACATCCTGAACGCAAATAAAGATATTCATTCAAGTACACGCTGAAATCCCGTGCCTTGCTTCCGATATACAAAGCACTGAGTCACACCGCGGACTTGCTTTTGTCTTGTGACTTGCAAAATTGTGTACTAAAGCGCAAGCCACTTCCTTTCATCAGCAATATGTTTCATAGTTATATTTTTAATTTAAATTTTTAAATAAAACAGCATTTAGCTGTAAAAATATCGATTTTCGAAGTATAATTTAATTAAAATATTACAAGTGTGTCTTTTATCTTCAGTTTTTAAAATATAAGTAGAAAACATTAATCCTTAAAGAGAAACATCTGAGCCATCTGAGTAAAAAATAGACTAATGTTTATAAAGACTTTATAAGTAGTTTTGAATAAAATTATTGCCGCAGCAATCGATAACAGAGTTTAAATTGAAAAAAATTAATTCCATTTGGTTCTTGAAGGTAGCAGGTTTAAATAAATAAAATATTTAGATGATATTTGTAAATTTAGTCCTCTCAGTCCTCAGTCAATTCAGTTTTAAAGTAAATTTTTGCATCTGTAATAATTATCAAACTGCACAACCCTTATTCAAATGTGCATATTACAAAAAGTATGAGATATTGTTGGCTGCGTTTTGTGAGGCAGGAAACCGAGTTTCGGAGGCGCGAAAAGAGCGTCGTTTTTTTGGGTCAACCGGCTGCTGGCTGCCGAGTTTAATTTCCTTTCTTTCGAGTCGATCGACTGACTGTGGCAGCGGCAGGCGCGCTGCTGCTTATAATACAAAAGGCAGCGACGCGCAACGCAGCCAGGAAAACTAAATAGGGAAAATGAGGAGGCGCGACCTTCCAAGGTCAACGCACACACATGCACGGCACCGTGCGCCGAGATACGGCCACAAAAGGTCCCTTCTTCTCTCCTGAGTGAGCCGCGATGAAAAAATTCCTCGCTTCGAAAATTATCATTAATAACAATCAACGTCGTTGGTCCGAAAAATGGGACGCGAGCGGCAAAATTGAATGTGTGACTTGGTTTTAATCGGTGTGTGCCACAATGTTTCCACCGGTCTCGCCGTGAGATGCAGTGTTGCAGCACCAACGACGTAACGGGTCTCACACAAATTGGCTCTAATTTTCGTAATTAAAAGGGAGAAATTACACAACGGCCCGCATTTCATTTTATTGCTATATAGGGATGGCAATTAAAGACGGCCGAATATTTTTACTGAGCGTCTGATTTTTTGTTTATAACCCTTTAAATCGCCTGTGAAGCTCGACAAAAACCTTAAAGAGTCCGGAAAGTGGTCCAAATTTTTGGCGCGGTACATTTTGAAAGCTTGGGACCTTGCTACGATTAAAATTAATATTTTTCGAATTTTCTCCTCAAAGTTTCACTATGTTTTCTTGGTAGTTTTGATTCCTCTTATCGAAATCTATCCAACGGTGTAAAAACGTTTTGGAAACTCTTGACCATTAAAATTTGAAATGCATGGTAATTTCACAGCCAATATTCTTAAAAGTAACAATTAGCTTTAAATAAGTCGTTAGGGATAATAGTTTATGTACAGGAAAAATTATTTTCGGGGGGTTTGCGGTTACCAGTCTTCGATTTTTAATAATAAATACATGAAATCTTAGAATGATTGTTACGAAATCCAACATTTTCTCGTAATTTGGTTGTGTGAGTGTTTTTTTTAATTCTGTTGATTTTTTGATCAGATTATAGCTATAATCCGAGTGTAGTGAGTTGTTTTTTCCTAAAGTGAATAATCTTAAACAAATATTATGATCGTGTCGAGCTATTGTGTTAGTTTTTACCTCTAAAAATCGTGGGGAAAGATCAGGACTACGAAATTTCCCGATTGTGATACATTTTTGACGCAAATATTTCCTCATTCGATTATAGAGCTCATTTTAGAGGTCATAAAAGAGTTAATATATCACTGAAAATTAATTTGAAGAAACTTGCGCGCGAAAATTGACAAAAATAGAAATATTGGCTGCAAAACTGTCTAAATCCATTTAATTTATTACGGATAATCTGCACATTAGACCGAATAAACGTTAAAATCATCATGATCATAAAATTCCCCTTTTCGGTCAAACATCTTTGATCTACAAAACATCCTCTCCTCCATTGTCTCTTTTTCGTTGTTGTTATTATTGGTCGTAAATCTAGACCTCCGCGTGCACCTGTATAAAGTAATAAAATCACGCAACACGGTGGCAATTAAAGTCAATTTAAATTCCCAATGCTAGATATACATTTTTTTCAGGCCGGTCGTAAAAACGGGTGCTTTTCCGAAAATCCATTTCGCTCCATTCTATTTTCACACGTCGCGTCTTGCGATATGTAGGAACGTGTTTTACTTTATAATTGGACACGCGTGCTGCCGAGCCGCTGATGCTGCTTATGTTTTTCCCTGCGTGTGAGCTGTGTTTGTGCCAGACCAGCCAGCCAGCTAGCCAGCAGCAGCGGATGGAGCAAAACATGTTTGCGAATTGTAGCAAAAAAAAGGCGTGATCGTCAGCTGGTTCTCTTCTGCAACACCGGCCGCCGCGCACGCAGAGCGAAAAACATCTGCTCGTCGTCGAATAATGAGACGAGAAGCCGCTGCTCAAAAACGCGAGAGCCCAGCAAGCAGCAGGTTATTTTTTTATTGTATTATTATTATTCGTCCTGCAGAAGCAGGGGCGAGGAGGTGGTGACTCATCGTTTGTTGCATATATGTACATTATTTTATTTATCTCTTCATAAGCCGCGGCTCAGCTGCGAATGAATTAGATATAAAAGTAAATATAGATGAGGATTTATTCCTTTCACAGCCGGCTTGCTCAATTTTATAATATGGGGACTAAAAGTAAAATGTGTGTATGTGTGAGGCAACGCCGATAATGTTAGATTATAGCACTTTGTTGGTTAAGATAATTGATTATTATCGATTTGGTAATCATTGTAGCGCTTTCTTAACATTTATGTGCTACGCGTTTGTTAAGAGAAGTGAGGTAGAGAGCTTTCAAAATACTAATGAAACCAGAGAGGATATTTTCTGAATAAACTCTGTCATTTCCACATTTCCTGCTGAAGCTAACAATAAGTGAATCCAAAAAGTATACACTTCCTTGTTCAAGATCAGTACCAGTATGAATGTAATCTTAATATGGTTTTAATTCATAAATAGAGTTATGTAACATATAAATTTGATTTGTTTTACAATGTTAATCAATGTATTCAAAAGTTCTTCAACCATCATTATTAAAACCAATTTGATTTACAAATTTTTAAGTTAAAAGAAAGTAATTTTGTCTAAAAAAAGTTACTGGATATTGCTTTATATAAAAAATTAAATGAATATAGAGTTGGAGACTGCTGATAAGTTGAGAAAGCAAACGTAATAAATTAAATTAATATCATTGAAGAACTGAAGAAGGAATTTTTTAATAATGGTCCATTTAAACTGATGAATGAACACACTACTTTACTGCATATCGACGAATTATCGAAAAAGCTCTGCAAATTTTCTTAGCTTGATTTTTTTGTCTTAAGGGATAAAAATAGAGAAAATAATATGTTTTCAGATTTGCCTCGAAACCAACTTTTTTAATTGAAAATAACTTTGTGGTCTAGATAACCGATCAAAAAATATGTTTATGCCGAGAATTTCCAAACTCAAAAATTAAACCTAAACAAAATACTTCATAATTCATACCACAGTGGCATTCCACGGGCTCTGATGAATTATAGTTACCATATTTTTGACGGGTTCAAATCAATTCAAGTTTAAAATTGACATGGAAAATCGCAATACTTGGACTGAACTACGATTTCATGATGTTTGCGAAAACATAATGAAACTAATCTAAAATATAAGTTTCACATCTCTGAAATTAAAAAAAAATCATGGCTTGAATAGGTGAAAAAAAATAAAAGCACTGATTTTAGCTAAAGAAAAATTTATTGACCCTCACAATTGCATTATTTGATGTGATTTAAAACATTACCTTCGCTATATATTGAATGTCAAGAGTTCATTTTAGAAGAGAAATAAAATAATATACTTTGCTACGTCTACATGCAAAGCTTGATAGTAAAAATAAAGCCTATATATACAGTCAAGGTCCATGAGCTCATTTTTATCAGTTATATACACATTCGATACTCGGACTGAATGAAAGCTGAGTCTATTTATTTTTGACTCAGTCTGACTGCCATGAGCGTGAAGAAAAGTAAATAATACAATCTCTGGGATAATGTTCATTGCCGAAGTAAGAAGAAGCTTTTGAGACATATGTATAAAATAACGAATCTAAAAGAAGAGAAAAACTGACAGTGATCCGTTTGATATTGTGTGACTAACTCATAACGAATTCGAATCGAAAAATGCAGGGAATTCGATCGCACCTTGAAAACGAAACAAAATCACGGAGGAAAGGTCGAGCCGAAAAATATTTTCTTTCAACTGTCAGCAGAGGAATGGAGGAAAACGCTATTGAAATAGATGAGCAGGCACATTATCTTGATTTTGAAGATGTTGGAGCGGTCATTTTACGAGACAATTAAAACAAACACGAGTCCGCCTCGCGATAAAGCACAAGAGGAAAGAAAACTAAGGAATGCATGCCCCGCAGTGAATTACGAGACGAAAGGGTGCTGCTGGTAATTTCCTCCTTCCTATGCGATACATCGCGGCTCCTTCCTATAAAAAGTATTGTTCCTCTGGCCGCAACGTGGCTAGTTACGAACGCATTAGAGCCGAATCTCGAGCTGGGTGGTCCTCCACTTCATCATCACCAGCTTTTTTCGGAGGCTGCCGTGGAAAAGTGGGCGTCTCCACGTGCATAGAGTGCCTTTTTTAAAACACCATGCACTGCTGGGGGTGTAATTTGGTTTGCTCTCTCGTCATCTCTAATTTCGACGCGACTCGGCCATGGGGGCGAAACGAGGCGCAGTTGTGCGGTCACGTGTGCTCCACGGGAAGGACATTTATCTCAATCAGAATAAATTATATCACCAGAGAACACGCTCAGCTGACTCTGTTTTCGAATGTGGTGTGTTACCGCAAGCCCTGCTATGCCCGGGGATGAAGAGAAAATCATCCATTGTTCTTGCATAACGCCTAACAAAAGGTTTTACATAACGCACAAAACTTCCTCAGACCCCTACTAAATAATTAGTTCAATTTTGTAACCATTTTTATATATGAGGAAAGTTGATTTGATTTTTATATTTATTTTAACAATTGAATTAGATAAAAAAAATTAACGTTATTCATTCAATTTGCTAGTTTTATTTAATTAAAAATAACATTGCTCAACCACAAATATCGAATGTTGGTATTTTCCGTATTTTGCGGAGGTTTTCCTTTTTAGCTACAGATTTTTTTGCACAAACCGAATACAATGCAATGAAATTTCTTCTCTCTCTCTTTTTCCTCCCTGCTGGTGCTAGTTAGTTAATGCCATTGTCGAAACTGAAAACGAGCCACTGCGATAATGAGCCGGCTCCCTTGGCACTTGCAGTCGTCTGGATTTGACAGTTTTATGGCCGCTGGAAAATGATTTCGTCGCTAACACAGAGAGCTTGCAGGCCAACACGCTGGCGGGGTGCCTGGTCTGTTTTTCACCCAGTCACTGTTATTTACGCGCGACTTGCAGGGACGGTTTTCTGCATGTGACGCGTCTGGAGGTGAAAATGGGGGGTGTGAAAGAAGGCACCGCAGACCGCTATATTTGGAAGAGCGCAGCTGTTCTTCGACTTGTTTAATAATACTGTTGATGAAATCATGCGGAAAGCACATCCTTTAGTGACTTCATTAGGAGAGCGTCTGAAAATTTATTCAGGATCAAATTTGCAAAATTGGGGAATTTAACATTTGCGGAAATATTTTTTTAAACCTAATTTCCATGCAGAGAGTAACAAATTTAAACCAAAATATAATTAATAAAAGATCGAGCAAACGTAATTCAAGATTTTAATATATGGTTGTGAACGTGCGGTTTGAGAGTTCATATAGTTTATTGTAGAATTTCCCCATGAGAAATTTCTCTTCCAATTCAGAAAGCTGCAGGAATGTTTAGCAGGGGAGAAAACAGCTCGCCGTTGTAACATTTGCGTTAGTCACACAGGGGTGGCATCGCCCTCGCAGCAGACAGCCAGGTGAATAAATTTTTTATGCAATAAATGTCTGCAACTGCGACTGCATGTCGATTTCATAAGGTTGAGAGCGATTCCGACAACACAGTAAATCCGATTTTGTTCAAGAACGATCATTCCGCGCACTCGGTTGCAATGTGATATCTTTCTTTTGTGCGGCTGCCGACATGGGGGTGTACATGAGGGTGCTTTTGTGTCGAAGCAGCCGGTGGTATTATTGCATTGCTACGGGGTGCATTCAATGATCCAACCTGCGCGCATTGTTAGAGATTTTTCTGTTGGCCAAAAATTGATAGAAATACATAATAAAAATCCCTCTCTTAAAGATGTAGGTTTCTGTGTAGCAATCTAAATTTGTTGACATCTTTTACTACACATTATTATGTTTTCCTCTAAAGTGAAAATCTTAAAACTAGTGCATGATTTGCTGTTGGGATTGGAGTAAAATAAAAATTAACAATTTGATTTAAAATAAATTAAAAAAATATTATCAATGCGTAATTTTATAAAATATGGAAAACTTCTGATTATTATTACGTATTTTATAACAGTTAGACAACTAACGATATCAAGTTCAACAAAATTCAGATTTTGACAATTTCCTGAGAAAAAAAATGTGCTTATGCATTTTAAACCAAAAAAAGAAGTAAGATTTCAGATAGGGAGACGCAGGGCCCACCATTTAAAAAGGATAAAAATTTTGCAGCCACTTTTCTAAAAATATTACATTCGTACCCAGGCTTTAACTAAATCCTCAAGGATTGTTTTATGTAACCACAACAAGGATTTCTCCGGTTTTCGCAGTTTCATTCCAAAAAGGAAGTGGCGAAGAAAGGGAGAAAACATTTTTTCCCATTTTAATATGTCTCCCTCGGTGTACGTGACGTAAACCCAGCAGCGACTTTTCTCGCAGGAAATCCGTCGCGTACACGATGAGCAAAAGCCCGGCAAAAAGCCACTCATTTATTCTGGGAACGCTGGTCTCGTCTGAAATTCTTCTAAAGCCGCGCCTCCCCGGTGTAATATGCCCTTGCGAAGCCGATTTCTCAAAAGTTGACGTGACGGGGAGGCTTTGCCACAGCAAAAGTGGCATTTTGTGGCGGTGCGCAGCAAATTTTCATTCACAGCTCGCGTCGCCCGTGGCAACCATCAGATATGCGTGCACTCTGGCCTCGAATCTTTCACCGAGTTTTCATATTATATTATCGGCTTGATGTTTGAACAGCTCGATATCTAGGCGTCGATTATCGCACACGCACGTTTCAAGAGAGCAAGGCGTGATCAAGTGGAGGAAAATTTCCTCGTTCAAATCCTCTCATCGGGAGAAGAAGGACTGGCTTTGTGTTGCTTTTTAAAAATTATCAGTTCCAGACTCATTCATTCATATCCTTTTCAAATGTGTGCTTTCTAAACGGACAATTTTTGCAATTATTTCCGTGAAATGAACTGTCATCTGAATGTTTTATCAAAGCACAATCATCTATCTTCATAAAAAAACTCTCTCCAAAGTTAATTTTGCCCAAGAGAGGCGATGTAATTATCGGCGTTATTGTTCCTACGATTTTTCATTCTGCCAAAGACACACAGAAAGTGATGCTGACTTTTTATTTCCATTAAACGCACGCATTTACCGAAAAGTAATAATGCCCAATCGTGATTCGGCACGCCAGATTGATGACTCCTCGGATTTGCAAATAATGGCGATCCATTCAATCTCCTTTGAAAGAGAAATCCTCTTCATCGTTGATGATATTTTGTCTCCACGCGGCGGCGTGATATCAAATCAAAAAGCGACTAGAGGATGAGAGGACCTCAATCGCGGCGGATCGAGCGTTTTGTTTGTGCCAAGCAGAGGCGATTAGTGATTTCTCCGGCCGTGGGCAGTGGGTCACGCGCCAGGTCGTTCTATTCACATTTTTTATTTTCAAGCAGCTACATCTGCCATGTGACAGTATAAACCCGGAAATAATCATCAGTTTTTCTGAATATTTATTTTGTAGCAATTTCTAAACAGATTGGATTTAAAAAAATGACTGTATTTGGTTTATTTAATATACTTTAGTAAATTATAGATTTAAAGATTATTAATACTGCAAAACTCCAGAAAATCGTTATTGCGAATGCATTAAAATCCCTAACGATTCAGTCTTAAAACAAAAATTAGCCCAGTAAATTTTTTAAAAAGTGGCTGCAAAGTTAGCAAGCTTCTCAAAAATGGTATAGATTGTCTCCCTACATGAAATCTTATTTCATGTCCCAACAAAGAGTTTCCCCAAAAAGTGGCATAAGGGATCCCATGTTACAACACCTTATGTTAAACAAAAAATATTAATTAATTATTTTACATATTTACGTATTAGCCAACCCAACGTCGCCATTTGCCTGAATTACAAGTAATTGAAACACACCGTTGGATAAATCTTGGCGAAAAAGATTGAGATCTTCCAAGAAAAAGGGTCAAATTCGCAGTAAATTATTTTGGATAAAATTTGAATAACTGCACATTATTGAATAAGTTGTTAAAGACTATCAACTACTTATTATAGCCAAAACAAGTCAAATAATTTCAAATTGTTACCCTCTTTCAATTCAATTAAAAATATTATTATATTCCATACATATTAACAGGGGGATTTTGGAATATATTGAAACAAAAAATTAAGAAGCCAAATACCAACCGCTGTTTTTTTTAAATATAACCTATCCTTTTGGTTACTTTTTAATTAGCGTTATAAAATTGCTGATGGCTCTTTTGGGACAGTAAAAATGTTTTTACCACATCAAAATAATGATAAATTAGGTTCATATTGAACAGATAATATTGTTTCTCCACTAAATATTGCACAAGGTTGGCTTATATCCTCTCTTCATTTTCAAACATTTTTACAACTGCTCGAGCAAACATTGGAAATATTCCACCAAGGCCAGTTTGTCAAAAATTTATCGCAGAGACTTTCTCGCCGCCGCTCTTTATCTTCGGTTCCGCTGTTTGCCCAAAAAGACCTTAGCATTTCGCGTGTTCACTTTCGATATTTACGCTCGTCCTTACGCTCACCGATATTTTTCAACTCTAATTTTAATTTGGAGAGTAAACACGATTCGCTGGCTGCTGTGAAAACGTGTGCTTCCATGTGCTGCCTTCGTTTACAGCCACGGACATTACTGTGTTTAGCTTCTGTGTTGAGGAGTTTTTGAACTAGCTAGGGTCTAATATATTAGTCAGAGTGATTTTATTTTAGTATCTTACACCATAAAAATTGACTCGTGGCACAACCGGTAATGTTTCAATGAGGAAGGTTGCATTAAAGAGAAAATTGGTGTTAGTTTTAATTAGATGAGGATTAGACAGCAGAAAAATGTTATTATAACGGATTTATTGTAACGAATAAGCAAATTTTGTAAACTCGTATGTGCTATTTAAAAAATAAATTCAAAATAATATGTATTTCAAAAATGGATGCTCAAACTAAAGAAAAAATATTGTTTAAAAATAAAAATTTTGTAGTCTTGTGTTGAATTAAAAAACTTTGCAACAAGATATCTTCGATTTAGCATACATATTTCCAACTGTTCCCCAAGTTAACACATCCAACTAAAATGCTAGACCCAGAGTTTAAAAGGGCTGCTCATTTGGCGTAATGAATTCCAAGCAAGCTCCCCTCGCTTTACACAAAACACTCTCCTTTGGAGCACAATTATCGCGGGCGTTTACAGCTATAAGCGCTGAGCTGTACACACACAAAGCAGCGGGCGATAAAGAAAATAAAGAGCCAGCAGGGGGAGCAGCAGTAACTGACTTGGAGTTTCCAATGCACCACTCACACATCAGCGCGGAGTGCACGCTTTGTGTGTGTCTCTGCTGCATACGAGAGAGCAAGGCTTGGCAGGAACACATTTTAGAGAACAAATAAACAGAACGGTTACAAGGAAGCTAGAAAGGAGATTTGTCGGAAAATTTAAAGAGCACTGAACTGTGCCTCTCCAAGTACTACGCACGTGCATCGTGTATCCGTCTTGGTTTTTGTTTCTAAAAATATATGTACGCACTGCGATTGTTTTCGTTCTGAAAATTGAGAATGGAGGAAAAGCAGGATGCAAAAAAGGACGTAAGCGTGTTTCGAATATATCCTTCAGTTGTGGTTTCTATGACGTCAATTTTGCGAAACAGATTTAGATTTTTCATCCGTGTTGCGTCTTTGGGAAGATTTTCTCAAAACCTAATATTTTTCAACTCTATTCATTTTTCTTTTAGATTTCTACAAGATTGTTAGACACACGGCGCACTACTGGTTCAACGCACTTTATCGCAAGCACAAGTACTACTTTTAAAAGGCAAACCATTATCATAACCACCAACGTGTGTGCGTGTATGTGTATGTGTGTCTTTCGACACTCAGGAAACTTAATCGCGACCAGCAGCAAGCCTCATAGTTCTCATTTTCGACGTGTTTATCAACTTCGGCCCACTTTTCCTTTCGCTGCAAACGCGACAGTTTTGTTTTTATTATGACAACCACTTTATTACGGTGATAGCAAGTTATAATCGGGGAGCTCAATATAAAAAAAGAAAGCAATCTATAAGGTTGAACGGCTCGCTGTTATAAGTTTATTCTAGACACACCGACGACAAGAAGACTAATAAGGCCTTCCGTGGCCGCGAACATAATTACCCACACACATAAAACACACACGTACACGTGAGTTCAAAGGCTCTGCGCCTACTGACTCACTTACGCGTGTATACAGGTCGTCCCACGACTGCAGAGGCTCTCGTACTTATTTTTGCTTTACGTTAAACATTACAGAGTTATATTAAATACTATTTTTAATTGTTTAAGAACACAAAAAATGAGTTTAAAATAATATGATATGTATAATAATTATTATTAATTTTCAAATTAAAAAATATTTTTAATTGTTATTATTAACATTTATAATAAAAAAACAGGATTAAATACTTACTGTGCAATGCGTAGAATTTGAGAATATCATTTTTATTATTTCATAATAATCTATATATTTTGAACTTTTATTTGTATAAATTTTTTAATAAAGCTTTAAATAAATCTTTCGTATTCTTCAGACTTCAATTGCAGTATAGGATATAATTCTATTGTTGCGTAAAATTTTTGATCTCAGACTAATTTAAAAGATACATTTATTTTGCCACATAACAAAATAAAAGCTGACAAGCAGTGCCAAAGAAAGGAAACGCAATAAACTTGTACTTGGTATGAGTACAAGTTTGCAGTCCTTTCGCTGCGGCGTTTTAATTTATATCGCCCTGTGTATAAATGGTGCACAGCAGAGCGGAGAGCACGGCAGGTATCACACGCCCTCGCGGCGAAAAGAATAATTGCACACACAAAGCACCGTAGGATGAAATTTGCGGCTTTGTCTGCCAGCCGGCTCGTTATGTAACTTTTAAAAATCGCGCATATAATGAGACTATTGTGTTTTCTAAGATGAATCATCGCGCAAAAGGATGTAGAGTCGAGAGGTGTATAATATACCACACGCGTATCGTGTTACGCGCGCAAATTGTAATTTTGTATTTAGTTCCTTGGCTATTTATTCATTTTAGTCATGGGAAGCGGGCAAAAGAGTGACGGTACAATACCCTTTGTTCTCACTTCCGATCGCCGAAACTCGAATTATGTTATGCTTTCCAAATGAAATAGCATTTTCCGCTTGCGTGTGCAATTAAAAGCAGAAGTGACTTAATGAGCATTATAACAAAAGGAATGAAATCACGTGCTCCGCTTGCTTGTTTTGCTTTATGTAACTTCGTTTTAGACGATAACCGCAATCAAAACAACAAAGCACACCGGGGGATAGAGCAGAGAAAGCATTTTACTGATAACTGAAAGAAATTATTATTGAGGTTAAGCTTGTTGTTGTAACAGATTAAATTAAATTAATATTTAAATGACCTATTTTTGAATATCATTAGTCATATTATGGTTTTATTAAAAACTTGAAACCAGTGGTTAGTGGGTTTTACCTTCATAAATTAAAATTTGTTTGACAAAGTTTAATGTTTTAATTGTAGGGGAAAAATAAATTTTTAAGGTCGATATAAGAAAAATTCCAGATTTTACCTGTAAAGCTATCAAGATGTGAATTAATTTGATAAAATTGAGTTTAAAACGAGATTTAAAAAAGACCGCATACATATAATTATAAAAACTCTACCTAATATTTTATTTAAAATCATTCATTCCTGTAATATTTAAAATTTTAACCTGTTTGTCTTAAATCTTTGTTGCAGATCTCTCAGCGTGGAACAAAACGCTGTCGCAGAGGTGGAAGAAGCTGCGCAGGCGCTGCTCGTCCTTTTCCACAGGACACGCGCCTCGCGCGACCCCCACAGCGTCGCCGTCGCCGCCGCCGCTGGACCCGGCGCTGTCGCTGCCCTATATGACGCGCCGGCTGCCCCTGCCCCGCCGCATCCCGCCCGCAGAGCACGACTCGGACTCGCTGTCCACGTCCTCGTCCTGCTCGTCCAGGGGCTCCATCCTGCCCACCCTGCGCTCCAAGCTGCTTGGCTTGCGCAAGAAACGCAGCCTCTCCGTCCACGAGCCAACCTTCTACGTGCCGCCCCCACCGGAGCCGCCTCCGGAGGCGGCACGACGCCGGTGGAGCTCGCTGGAGAGGCCGTCCGAGGACCGCCGCTCCACGGATAGCTGCTCGTCCGCGTCGTCGGGACGCTCTAGAAGGCCCTCAGATAGAGGTTGGTATTTTTTTTTAAATAAATACGCATTTAAAGAATTTACCCTAAATTTGATTTTAAAAAAATGCATTTTTCCCAACAAGAATGAAATAAAGTGTCCTGAACTAATTTCAAGATGTTTTGTTATATGAAGAAAGTATTTTTAAGCTCATCTCATTTTTTGTATGTTATTTACAGGCGGTTATTCCAAGCATATATTATTATATAGGAAAGGTTATGTTGCCAATTTAAAAGGCCGCCTATTTAAAAAATATATACTTGCAGCTTTTATCAGTGAACGGGCTAAATTTATAAAATAATGGCGCAATTCATGCAGAATCTGGATGCTATAACTACTAACTATAAGAGAGAAAAAAGCAAAAGAAAATCCAAATTTGATGTTAAATTGAATTTTAATCTCTGAAACCAGTAAATTAATTATTTTTGTGACAAATGATGTCGAAATATGTTAATAAATGGCAGTTTTTCCTCATATATATAGGATTGTCTGTTTTATAGTTGTGAAAATCCTGAGATGAAAAATTAAATAACAAGTCATCGTAACAAATTAACTATAATCTGAAATTGTGTCCCAATTCGCAGATTCTGATCACGGCTACTACACAGACCACAACATGCTGCCCCCGCAGTTGCCCCCTCTGCCCCCGCTCCCCCCGGCACGGACCCGGCGATTCTCCTTCATCCACTCCAGCGTGCTACCTGAAGAGCCGCGTCGGCCGTTGATGACACGCACAACCAGCGTCGGTGGTGCCGACCTCCGATTGTCAAACAAAGAAAACTCCCGACCAAAGGTTTGTGCCGCGCAGCATCATTTTTCTCTACTTAAGCGAGAATCCCCAACTATACGACTTACGCACCAATTAGTTGCGCACGAGGGATTGAAATGCCTTTCTTCTATGGCATGTCAATAACGCTGGAAGAAATAATTACGTTCAGGATAGGACGCCGCGGAGGGTTGGTTGTGTATATATATGATTTTTGTATACCCGAGAGCTGGAGGAGAAACTCGATATGTCTCTCTGCCCGCCTATAGCTCTCGGATGGTGTAGTGCACGTGTTTCTTCTTTAAAGAACGCTGTCTTCCTGTCTTTCAGCGTGTGGGAAAGGAAAAAAACACGCACACAAGCAGACAGACAGACGTTCCGATGGACGGGTTCATCACTCAGCCGCTAAGCGCACTCGCGGATGAAAAGACCGCCTTGTTTATTTCATTTAAATGCTGCGCGAGCGAGCGATCGCGCGCGACTCAATAATCAACTAAGAGACCGGGCTCACAGGTTCTGCTAATTTCGCCAAGGACACTGGCCGGATTTCCACGCTTGAGTTTGGTCATTGTTGGGGATTTATCGCAAGCACACGTCCCTCCAATCAAATCACAAGAAGGATGTAGGATGTGTGCACCCTTTCAAGAATGAATACTAATGAGATTTAACTGTTGTATACGCATACACGAATCTCTGCGCTTTTAAAGAGCAAGATATTGAGTTTCTCTGTTCATTGCGAGATTTATTCATGCCGCTGAAAGGATCGAGGGTCTGCGTTTAGTTCGAGAATTCAGAAAGAGGCGGTTTGAATTTTGAATGTTGGACTTTTTATTTTTACTTCCGCCAATCCATTTCGTCATTAAAAATAATCTACCCGCGAATTTTTCCACAAAGCTGATAACGCCTGGAAGTGGCTGGAGCGATTTATCTCGTATCAAGCCTAAGACTATTAATTTGACATAGACATTTTTTTAATATAAATCCTGGCCCTTTTTTATTTACATCCATTCATCATGTTTATTTCATTGCTGAAGTTTAAGTGCGCCAAAATTGTTGTTTTCATGAAGAAAGTAAGAGTTAATTCCCCCTTACACCTTATCAATATATGATTTTTAATTCAAGTTTTATTTATTTTTTGATCCTGGCAGAATTTGAATCTTCGGCACCACAGGCTGAGCACCATCATCCCGCCGCCCTTGGTGCCAGAGGCGGTGGAGGAGGAGTCGCAGTCCAAGTTCTGCACTCTGCCACGAGGCCACAAGGGCTTCAACATCCTGAGCGTCGAGTTCCACAAAGGTCCCGGCCAGAAGGGGCTTGGCTTTAGCATCGTCGGCGGCAGGGACTCGCCCAGAGGCCACATGGGCATCTACATCAAAACCATTTTCCCGCAGGGCCAGGCCGCCGACTGCGGCCTACTCAAAGAAGGTCAGTTATTCTCAATCATTTCTTTCGCCTATTTTAGATGTAAAACTCGTTCGAAAACGATTTAAAATAGACCGGAAAGATTTTATGTAAAAGCAAATTGAAACAAGGAAAAGAAAAAGCAGTACAAATAAAAATTGCTGTTTTTTTTTAATTAATTATTTTTATTTTCCATGTAAGAGGTCTATAAAAGTGAGCTCAGAAATACATCTTTCGACCGCAGAAATCTTGACCTCAGAAATAGAAAGATTTTGAAACGAAAAAATACGACGTAAAATATTTGCCAGAGTACAAATTGTTTTAAAACACCTTTTCTACATTTTTTACTGTTGTATTTATGCAAAATTTAACTATTATGATTATCAGTTTATCTTTTGTATATTTTTAACTTCCTCCAAGTTTTAACACTGTTAAATACGCACACATGAAAGAAATTCCGTGTCCGGGTTTATCTGCGGTGAACCTGTAACAAATTTATATAGAGAATTTACGAAACAGCTGTAAATTCGGCGTGATACAACCAAAAATCCTGCAGGTGATGATTGCGGAACGGTTATATAAGGATTTGAAAATTGTGTTGCGTGCAGCATGAATGCATCTTCGGCTGCTCCACATTCCTGCTGCGCTCTGACTCGTAAAGAGCAGAGATTTGGCTAATTGCGCCTCGGTTAAAACACACACACTCGCACTGAGTGTTTGATCATTATCCCGCTTGCTCGGCCGGAAACAATAAAAGCCCGCATGCATGTTCCTGCTGCAAAGTCTCATTATTCAAGTGCCATAATGGGGGCCCAGGTGGAACTGAGCGCAAGGTCGGGAAACGAGTGTCTCCGCCACCTTTCCTCGGAAATAACAACTCGTGAATTGAAAAGGACACCTGCGCGCCAGGTGCAATGCACGCGGAGATTTAAAGCATGGAGTCAAAGACCAAAACAGCAGGCTCGACTGTTTGCTAAAGGAAATCTTGGTGGGGAATCTAGAGAGCTAATTTTTTTTGCCTTGCTCTAAATCTGTCTGAATTCGTTTAAAATTTTATTTTGATAAAAAGGAAAATAAATTTCTGTCTATATAGTCGCGTACAGAGGTCAAGAGCATTATTTGTTTTTGCAGAGAAATAAAATAAGTTGCGGGAAAATGTCCCACACTTGAAAGTCATTATAGCCACTGTGAAGTGATGCCGCGCTGTTAATTCAGCAGCTGCTGCTTTTTAATTATCTCCCACAGAGCGCGGGCTGCTGGATCTCGCGCCACTTGCTCTGTTTTGATACCAAAAAGTAAACTTTTTAATGTATTTCGCTGAAGTTTGCTGGGAAATGAAAATTCGGTCCGATTGTTTTACCGTACGTGTGTACAATCTTGATAAAAAGCAAATAAACATCCTCGAGTTCGTGCTGGGAATTTCATGAAAATCGGCAGATTGTGCAAAACGGGGCCAATTATTCTGTCGGCTCGACTCGCGTGCTGTTGTAAAGCTCGTCCGAAAAGCTGTAATTAATAAACCGCACTTTAACACTGAAAGCAATTTGTTTGTTTATTGGCACGCCATATATCTGAGAGGTTTTTTTTTAATTTTTTCCTCTCAGTGCTGACGTATTTATTTCGGCTCATAAGGCGAAAATCGTATTGCGACGTAATCGGAAAGAGATATCCCTCAAGTTGAGGCCAAGGTGCACCTCTTACGGATGACACAATCTACTCGCTCGCGGAAATTTCTCCTAATCCGTAACAAACCATACTGGTCTTTCGCGCCCAAAAACCGGTAAATAGACCAGCGGCTGTTTGGTTACGCGTTGGCGAAAGGTCACATCAACATGTTGCGTCCAGACCAGCTAAATTCTGGTTTAAGTGTAGAGAATAGAGAGGTGTTATATATTATAAAATAAAATTTACCGGCTTTTCACGCCAAGACAAAACAGCCAATTAAATATCTCGACTAAATATAGAAAGCGTAGGATTTTTCGTGGTAGAACAAATTATTATACCAGCGGCTTCTTAGCTGGAAGCATAAAACCACAATTCGCACGAATACACATCAAAGAATACACTGCTTCACCCCTCGATTTCCAAGTAGAACTTATAAATCGAGACGTAATTCCTCGAAGCAGAGCAAACGTCTGCCGCATTTCTTGTGCTCTCTCGAGAAGCAGCTACCAGCATCAGACTGTCATAACCAGGGAGGATTTCGAAATTTCCAACTAAATTAATTAGGCAGCATTGCTATGGAAACGAGCAAGGGTTTTCACTCATTCAATTTTTTTTAAACCCTTAATAGCGGCAAACTTTCAACTCTTTGATGAAGTGGTGCTCTGATTTATATTTCACCGTGATTTCTTGATATGAGAAGTTGATAATTAATTTATGTCGTAGAGTAAATTAAGTTTAGTGCTGAGCTTGGAAATGATTTTAACTTTTGATTACTGAAAATTTGTTGAAACTTTATTTTTTTGTGAATTTAATTTCTAATATTAAAGAAACAAAATTAAATTAGATTCGAGACAATTTAGAAATATTATTTAGTTTCGTAGTTTAAGACACGTGCGAGGGATTTTTGTTGGGTGTTTTTCCTAGCTTCAAGGAATTCACCTGTGCCTAGGCCAACAATCCCAGCCAGGACAATTGTTAGTGTATCTGGGGAGGCAATCTCTGCGGGTCTCTTCATTTGTATGGAATGGCAGTGAGATCGAGCCCGAGCGGAGGGGTGATATTCAATTAAGCAGTCAGCAGGCGGACCACCCGCGAATCGACTTGGGTGGTCGGGGGAGGAGGCCCTTCCAGTCGAATTATTTGTGTTTCCACACGCGGCTCATAGACACAATGCAGAGGATATCGCCGCTCGTTTGTTCACATGTTGCACCTGTTAAATACTCTCTTGGTAAAACTGATAGATTTCGACGTAGCACGCGAGATGGATGCTATGAGTGTAATAGAGAAGTTGTTCCACCGTCTTGCGCTTGGGCCGGCCCAGTTGTCTCGGTGACCGTAGGGCAGGTTTTTTAGGGCAAACATAGCGGTATGTTTTTAAGGTGTTTCCTTTTCTGTATTTATTTCATAAATTTAAACGTTTGATGAATATGTTAATATTTGATCACATTATTTTCTATTTTTGACTGTTATTATATAGTAAACTGGACCTTCACACAAGATTTAAGATCAAATACTTGGAAAAAAATATTGCTAGCATCCAAAATTATTTCATGCCTTATATTTTTAACTTAAAATGCTTTTAAATTTCACGAATTAACTTATTTTTTCGCGTAAATTGCCAAAAAAATATAGAGTGTCTTTAAACAAGCATGGAGTAAATTTAAAAAAATTACTAAAATAATACGAATGAACTAATAGTTAATCAATATTTTATCTTTGTGTTGCAGGTGATGAAATTCTGACGGTGAACAGGCGTCCTCTTCAGGGCCTGAGCCACAACGAGGCGATTGCCGTATTCAAAGACATCAAGAGCGGCCCGGTGGCGCTGAATCTGGGCCGCCGCGTCTCCCGCAAGCCCAAAGTGCAAGCCCCGCAGCTGACCCAAGCAGACTGAGCGTCCCTTTCCCCCACTCCCCATGTACCCGCAACCTTTTGGACTGTCTCCTCTTAATGTTTAATGTTAGTCCATAATTAAAAAAAAAGAAACGCACACAATGTCACCAGCAGCTTGGTTCGTGCGAGCTGATTCCTGAGTCATAATTGTTTTTTCCTCTTTATTGTAAATTAAAAATTAGTCACATGCGAGCACAACGTTTATAAAATAAATAAACCGTTAATAATATGTTGGATTAACCAGCAGCGTCTAGTGTACATGAGTGTAATAAATAAGTAGAGTGAAAGTCTCATGTTGAATCGAAGATGAGGATGTAGCGCTAATCTTTGGATAGTGCTTTTGAGTAAAATGATGTAAAATTGTGGATAAATATAAAATACACTACTTAAATATGTATGTTCACTTGTATATTGAAAAATAAACACAAAATTTAATTCAATTTTCCTATGTTTATTGTTTGGCACTATCCTATTGGTCCGACAAAACTGAATATGAATACAATAATTCGTAGATGAAAAATCTGAATTTACTTGGCTGTCAAAGCTCCTCAGAATATATAACACTATTTAAATTACTTTTAAGAAAGGAAAATAAAGATGTATACAAAACAAAACAAAAAAGGAAAATGATATTTTAGAAAGTCTGATAAATTCATCAAAATGAGCCATTTATTTTGCAGCACGTAGCGAATAATTAGCAGAATTAAGCTTAACGTTTATTAGGAACGAAATTTGAAAGGAAATAGATTAATCTAACTTTTTTATTAATTATTAGGAGCAGTACATTATGCACTGCTAAAGGGCTCACACCGCCAAGGCCCCTAAAAACAGCCCAAAGAAAAAATGGTCACGCACTGCATTTAACAAAATATAGTTTGCTGACTTTTGTTCCAAATTAAATATCTTGTTGAATAAATTGATGTTAATATTGCAATTTTACCCGTTCGCGCGGGAGGTTATGGAATCTTTCCTTGGCCGATTAAGAATTAAAATGATTTTAAAATGGGAAAAATTACCAGGATGCAAGAGGAAATTTCCAATTTGCTTGTACTGAAAGAACGATGAATTAAAAAAGGTATAGTACAAATATCTATAATATGGACATTTTTTCTTCATATATTATTCACTTTATTTACAGATTTTTTGAAGTGTTCATAATTTTTTACTTGTGCAGCAGCTATTTATTCCCCAGTTTCCACTTCCACGGATATTGTTGTATCTGTTCCATTTTATATTTCAGGAATGCTAAATATATACAGGGTTGAACTCCCAAAAAGAGCTCATTACCATATTTTCACCGTCATGACATTTCTCCAGTGAATTTATGCAAATGTTTTGTTTCAGAATCCTCGCAATTTGTGCGCACAGCGTGAAACGAGCTGGAGCAGAGACATTCGACTTAAACTCGAGGGCTTAATTCCAAAAAGTTGGGCGCCGAGCAAAGCTTCTCATTTGGAGACTGTTTTTGCAGCCGGCGGCGAGATGAAATGGCTTCGCAGATTCAATTACACTTTGTCACAGGCTGTTCATCTCCGCCGCCCTCGTCACCGCGTCGTCGTCGAGTTTTAATTTAGTGCAGCAGTCGTGCGCGAAATTTGCGCGCGGAGGCGAGAGTGTTGATCAAAATGTTGCGTTTCTGCGCAAATAAACAAGCCCACGAGTTATAATCTGCGTTGCAATCGACACCCCATGTTTGTAAATAATATATTTATGAACAGCGCAGATTATCAGCCTGCTGACGACGACGAGAAATAATAATAAGAGCGGCGGCGGCTCTCTTTCGCGCCGGACAGTGTATTCATTTTGCCTCAGAGAAGGTAATTTACTACACGAGGCTGATTATTATTGTGATATAGCCCCGCAGCCCACGCGTGAAAAACAAGTCCAACACACAGTCTCGCGGCTGCTTTCAAACATTATACGCACGCGCTGCTTTTTTATAATTACGCGTGTTGTGGGTAATTGGTCTCACTACTCGTTGCTCAATTATTATTAATAAATTATGCAGCACGTTGCGACTCATAGTGCATTGCTCAATTTGCATTTCACATTGGACCGACTCCTCTCGAGGCCGAATAATTGCTGCAATTTAATTCTCATTTGGTATTTTCTAGAATTTTTATTACTTTCTCAAAATATTAATTATTTGTTCATTTCTTTCGAGATGGGTGACCCCCTAAAACTCCAGTACAATAACATGGCGCATGGGAGCCCAGTCCAAAAAAGACATTTGACGCATTTTTCAGATTCATGAAAATTTAAAAAAACTTTTTCTTTAAATAGTCCTTGGAGAAAGATTGATTAAATAATAATTTAACTTGGCAATTTGGATCTAGTGACATTTAAAAATTAAAGCATGTAAATTAATTAAATATTTTTGGAGACACAAAAAGTGAAAATAAATTCATGACCCTTTCGCTATACTAAATCACTTTGTTTGGGTCCTTCGCTACAGAATGTATATTAATAATTTCATGCACACGTGAAAATTGATGTAAAGCATTAAATTTTGATCCTGTGTGTATATTTTAGTAAGGCGGGATTTTTTTCGCGTGAAGGGTGAATGGTTGGGTTTTATATTATTCCATTGCTTCGTTGCTCCTTTATTTTATTGTGCCCAGTGTCAGCAATGAGTGCATTTAATCGTTTTCAACAGCAATTGATTTTAGAATCAAATTTACAGTCACTTCTGCCGAATGCATTGAAGAATGTAAAATACTGCTACTGAATAGCAGGAGGGGTCAAGCCAGCTAATGTCCAGTAGAGTGCTTATAATGTCCAGAATGAGAACGCGGAGGGAAATTTATCTCTTATTTTTTAGTTTGTTTAATAAAATTTATTTTATTAAAGTTTGTTCAACATGATGCAAAAAATGTGGGCTCAATATGAGTCTTTTCAACCAAAAGAGGTCAATATGTTAACAAAAGGCAGCCTTAAACACTGCTTTTGGAGTTTCAAAAGCCTATCACTTAACCTGAGCTAAGTATATATAAGAATACAATAAAAAAGTAGTTTTCGGCGCTTTATTTTCACGAGTATTATTTGTTATGCCACGCGGCGAAAAATGTGGCACGGAGAGATGAGAGAGGCGATTCGATTTTTTACGCACGTCAGATAAAATAATGGTCGGCCTATTATAATTTTATATGTATTTTCCATTCTTCGTCGGACGCCCATCGTCGCAATTTATCTGCGCAGCAAACACAAAAGCGGCGCTTATCGCACCAACTGCACGTCGAATGAATGATGCGTGTGTGACGCTTTTGTGTGGTGCTCTCGCAAAAGGAAAATCGCCTCTGCCGATCTAAACCCGCTCTAGAGTGAAGCTGTTTTTTATTGCGTGTTTGTAGTGCCTCAGAAATCGTTCCCGTGGGCCGCACTGCGGCTCTTCGCACTAATATGAAAATCCGTCTCGTGTGCGCCAGCGAGCGAAACAAAACAAATCGCGAGCACCAACACCTCCGGTTTCTCACACAACACAGCCTTGGGAACCAATCAGCAGCTCATTTTCATTTTATTGACACGCCGCTTCCTTGTACTTCTTGCTCTCTTCGCGTGAATGTTGCACATTGTACATATTATACATGATCGGCAAAACGAAAGTACTTTCGCGATGATCACTATCGATAATTAATTACTCTTCCACGTGAACGGAAAGCTTAAAACTGTCATGTTCATTATTCTCAAAAGATTAATACTCAGTGACGAAATGTCTCACAAATTTGCATGATGTCAAGCAAACTCAAAGTAATAGAAATCAGTCTCTGCTAGCATATTCTGTCTTAAAGATTTTTCGACAAAACGTTATTTTTTTTTGGTTTAACAGGACAATTTTTTTAACTGTCAGAGCTCAGCATTTAATTTGCCCCTTGATACAATTTCAGTAATAAATTGTGATTTAGATTTCTCTCGCCAAGCACAATTGAACTATTGCCAAATTCGATTCGTTGGTCAAGGTCAAACTGTTAATTTTAGTGTCTAACTATAATTTGGAAATAAGGTCATGCAGGATTTTGGAACTTTAAAAATACGTTTAAAAGTCGTGAACTTCAGTGAAAATATCAGAAAGGTGCTATTTTTAATTTTCATAGAATTCCTATTAAATTAAAGCTCTATAAAACACGAATTTCCCGACTTTTTTAGTTTACGTTTGCATATACATTGTCAACGTTAAACATCGGATAATCCAATCAAAATTGCAAAACCTAGGCTCGTCTCAGTTTTCCCTGACAAGCTGAAGGGTTTAAGAAGTGATCCCTCTACCTTTCTAAACCCCCTTATTTATTTGTAGTGACTGTAGTCAATCACTAACATTATTATTATAAATTTTATAATGCTTAAGCCTATAAAAATTAACATTAACTACAAACGTAGAATAGCTGAAATAACTAAAAATTTAAAATTTTCTGAAACTTTTCACCTTTATATTAATTTATAGAAATTGGAATAATTATTTAAATTTTCATTAAAACTATATAAATCCCTTTATATTTTTATACAATTATTTTTAAATCGAGAGTATGCTTTGAAATTATCAAACTTACATGGGTCATTTCTACGTAGTACGTTATGTTTACGCTGCCCTAATGTTCTAAAAATGGGAAATATCAGTTTCTTGTCTCTATAGTGTTGAAAGCAGCCAATATGGCACATTATGGCTTGGACGCCGCGGAGCTAGGCTAGAAAATAAAAATTCCCTCAAGTACACGTGACTGCGTTGACAATCAATAGAATTAATGGGCGCTAACCAAACAAAAGAACAAAAGAGGCGAAAATGGGAGAATCTGCCAAGAAAATAGCGAATGTTCGTGCCATTGGATTTTATGGACTCACGATTTTTCGGCTCAAGGATGATTTCTAAAGTGCAAAATGTTTTCAGCAGCAGGTGTACTTTGTAATGCTCGGTGATAAGACATAATCGTTTTCCTTTCTCTTGCATTTCCATTAATTTGCCTCTCGAATTAGAGTTTCGTCAGTCTTCTCTAATTGGCAATGAATTAATTTTATGGCTATTTGGCATTTCCAGAAGCAGCAAACGCACAGTTTTAACGAGGTTTTAATTATCGTTTCTCTGAGTAAGTATCCTTGTTTTGCAAATTGGAAACTGTGCTGTTCTACGCAATTAAGCTGCACCAATTAGTTGTTGCATCTCTGCTGTTAATATGTTCTGTGAAAGTTCTTGATCTTACTTAATTAAAAAGTTGGAGTAAGTTTTATCCCATCCTATATCGATCATCCTAAAACAAACTTTGAGATGAAAAATATGTAGTATGGCGCTATTATTATTAGAGGAGAATGAGATGAACTTTTAATATGCATTTTGAACACAATTTCACTTTTCCTGGGTGACAGTGACCATTTGAAATTTGTTGGTATAGTTCAGCAGGGTCAGAAGTGCGATAAAATTGGTTTGCACTGCGCAGATCCAAGATGACGTCTGAATATGGGAAGCAAAAAGCTCTCTTTGGATTCTCGTACGAGTCTGTTTTTACGATCCAAAAGACACAATTAAGTACAAGTAATGCAAATTACACGTCACAATATTAACCAAAACTTGCTTCTTTTCGCGCATTTTCACGTGACCGTTTTTTCGCGCCATACTCCACCAGACACCATATCTACGCGTCGCACGAATCTGGTCCCCGCTGGTATAGTTACATCAAACGGTGTAGCTCACATTCATATTTGAATCATAGTACAAGCACGATTACAAAATTGTGTAACAGAAATGCTAAAACCTTTAATGTAGAATTATTTTTAGGAAGCAAATCAAATAATTAAAACAATATAGATCACAAAGTAAATATACCAAATGATCCAAATGAATTTTGATTTTGAATGTTTTGCAAATAAATAGTTTTGTGTGACCTATACACAATTATTTTGTAGCAAGGGCCACAAGCATACATATTGAAATGACTCACACGCTCGTCTGCAAGAGAGGAAGTGCATTTCGAGGCTCCCCATCATCTGGCGAGTTAGTGAGTTAATAAGAGAAATGACAGCCGGTGAAATGTGTGCACGGGGTCAAAGGTCGAGCTGGCTCATCCTCAAGTCGCTCTTTCCCACAGCCACTCTCGTTACAAAATAAAATGCTTAACTAGATTACCACTGTCCCAATTACATAAATTTAAAAATTTCGAAATGAAGATGAAACAATTCTGTTTTCAATTTTCCTGAGAATTAATAAAATTGTGTATTGCATCATAAAATAAATTTCCCCAGGAAAATACGAAGTCGAAAGAGAACATACAAAATGATGAAATTATTGATTCTATTTCCAAACAGACGTGCTGGTCATTGTTCTCCAAACTCATTTTGCTAAGTTATAGTTTATGTTCAGTTATAGTGCCCGAGTCCATTACTTTCTGACGGATGGTGCGCCTGTGCTAGTAATAAAATAATAGAACGTTGAACTGGATGCGCAGCGGGCGAGAGCGAAAAAAGGCATCGCCAGGAAACGAGAGAGTCGCCGGCGCAAAAAAAAACACAAATGCAATAAGTGCACTCGGCTGATAGCAAGCGCGAGGAGCGAATAAATAAAAAGTACAGAAACACCTCTTCAGTCAGCAATAAATTAATCTGGGCCGGCGCTGCTTTTGCTCGGAAAAGGGGCAGTTGAGGCAATAAATCTGTTCACTTGGCTGCGCGCGTTTAATAGAAATATCACCGATTCGCCGTTTTTTGCACTTACTCAGCACATACACGCACGCAGCGCAGTGAACCGGACAACCAAGAGCTTCTGTTTATTGCGATGTCTTCCCTCGTATAAAGTGTTGTATTTATTTATTTCTTGCCGAATATTTTTCTGGTAGAGGCTGGTTTTATGGTCGGCGGCGTTCACTTTCTTCAGTGCATTGTTTATCGTAAGAGAAAAAGCTTTCATTACTCGCTTCCTCACCTGGTAAACTCTTAAATTCCATGATATAATATATAATATCTTCAAAAAGTGGTATTCTCTAACTGGAACTGAAGAAAAGCGCCCCGGTTAAAAGCCGAAACTTCCTCTTCCGTATTAAAATATAAAAGAACAATGATTTTTTTTGTAAATACATCACGTATTTTTCTGAAAATATTGCTGCTAAAAAACAGATCTGTGTAGTTGCGTGGCTAATAAATGCGCCTGGGTTAGATTTTTGGCAGAAATTTCAAATATTTTGAAGGTGATTGACCACCAATATCAATTTGTTTTCGGCTATCACCTTAGGCAATAAAATTAACGGGTGAGTGGTTGAGTCTAGCACTGGCCCTGTACGGCCCGACTATCTTTTTTATTTGCCAGCATTTCAGTGACTTGGTTGCTTGTATATTTTATCTAACTTTATCCTAAATGTGAATTTCATATTTTTTGCATTTTCGATAATGTTTATTGTTCACGAAAATAATAATTACAGTCAAAGATTATCATGAAAAGTCAACATATATAAATATGACAAGCAGAAACTGCATCAACACGCTAAACAAAAATAAGTAAACGTACATATTTAATGACTCGTTTTGCACACACAAACTAAATTGAACATTAAATTGTATTTTTACCATCAATGCATATGATTTAGAAAAATTTAAAATCATCTTTTACGATTTTACATCATATTAATATAATTATATAGCATGAATATCATTTATTGCGATCTTAAACATTTTCATTAATGATTCATTTAGAAAAAAAGTATAATTAAATTATGGACAATCAAACAAGTGTGGATAACAGTCACACATTCTTTCAATGGCGTGTGTTTTGCAATTCAATATTAAAATGAAATCGATCACGTTATAATTGACAATTAAAAAATATAATGTATTGCCGACAGACATCAAATTTGACAGTGAATTGAAATTCTCGCTGGGCAACGGCGCCACCAATATTCTAGTAAGTGAAACTACAAAGGAGATTTAACTCCCACGGAGCACGCCAGATGCTTCTGCTCAAGCGCAGCTGGGCGGGAAAGACACGTGCAATGGGATCAGTGGACAATGTTAAGTTACAAGCACTCGTGTTTTAGGTTTTAGGTCAGATTTTTTATCCATCAGTTATGACCCCAAAGATGAGCATTTAAAACGATTTGAAATACAATTAAATCAGTATTTTGAGCTAACTGTTTCACTGACTTAAAATTGAACCAGTGCCATAACCGTTCCCAACACGATGTTAAAAATATGAAATAGAAATTGCGAGGTCAATTAACAAAAAGGAAAATTCTTCGCCATTTTCAGCAAAGTGTGATCAACGTTCATGGGCCCCCAGCGAGATATTGATAATTTTGTCTTGTCAAATGCACTCCTGCACTTTACAATCTTTTAGCGCATTAGGCTAAAATCAAATTATACTTATTGAACACAGCCAGGTAGCAAAAATGATAGATGGAAAGAGCCGGTCAGACACTGAAATTAGGTCAAGTAATTGTGACGTTTTTGCTGCCTTCAATTTTATAAACGTATAAAATAATTTTATATTATCTCGTTTTTCAATTGTTCTCCAGAGTCCAGACACATGCTCCAATTCAAGTACAATTTTGCTAATTGCGAATAAAAAGTTTTGGCAATTTCAAGAATATTCTAAAGTAAAATCTATAGTTAATTTTCACAATTAATAGGTTTTAGTAAAACTGTTTTAAAATTTAAAAAATAAAAGAATTCACATTTCAACACATATTATTTATGTATAGTCAGTGAACATAGTACTGTTGAAATTCTTGCTGGGGAACGGTGTTACATATATTCCGCAGTATTTGATACTTCAAAGCATTTTTAATTATCGTAGGCTTCGCCAGATGCTTCTGCTGAAACGAAGTTGGGTGGGAAAGAGACATACCAAAATAACACCAGACATTTTAAAGCTTGTGAAAAAATGTTCAAGACAGATTTTTTCCTAAACACCATAATTTAAAAATCTAAAAATTCACTAAAAAATATTCATGCCAGTTTTTCGTTAAACTTGAATCAAACCTCAGGGCTATTTGAGCTCACAGTTTCACTGACTTGGAGTTGAACCAGTACCATTACCGTTCCGAATATGATGTTGAACATCTAAAATGGAAAAATAAAAACCATGATGTGAGTGAGTTAAACACTTTATACCGTAATTAGCAGGGTGTGGTCAACATTCATGAGCCCCCAGCCTGATATTGATATTTTTGACTTGTCAAACACACTCCTGCACTTCGCGATCTATTAAGTGAATTAGATTAAAATCACAATTATGCCTATTAATTAATACAACCTGGAAGCAAATGATTGATGGGAAAAGCCGGTTGGACACAGAAATTAGATCAAGTAAATGTGATGTTTTTGCTGCCTTCAGTTCAAAATTCTTAAATAAGTTTTTTCATCCCCAAAAAAGTAGCATTACCTCATTGTTCAACCGTTGTCCAGCATTTGCAAAAGTAACCAAAATTGCAACCTTCAGCAGCGACCTAGGGATCAGGGAAAACAGCGTGCCGATGCTGATGTCCTCAAGTCCGCGGCTGACAATCAGTGAAAACAAATAGTAAGTGCAGTAAGTTGTGAACGACAGTCGCATGCAAAGGGTGAGCACCGTGATCGCCACCAGAGGACCAAGTCCGCGATTTGAAGACTCGATCAGAGCGCTCAATTCCACCCCTTTCTTTGCAACCCTCGCGAGGATGAACTCCAGATCCATCGACTTCTCCAGCGTCTGTTGCTCAAGTTTGCCATTCAACAGCTGCAACTAAATAATTAATTGAGGCCGTTGATTTTTCATCACTACATAGTTAAAAATGAAATTGTTTTGCATCAAACTCAATGACTTTTAAATGTGCATTAGTCAAGTTTAAAATCCATATACTAGGAAAAAGTAATTTCGGGTCTTTTTAAACTTTCCCTCTTAACCCACTGAAATTTTATTTTTTATTTAATAATGCGAGGTACCTCTTGATGACAGAATTCGACGACTGCAGTTGCTAGGGCAATTGCGGCGACGCAACCGCTCAGGGAAATGTAGCTGAAAAGAAGCGGGGTGTTTTTCAAGGACGCGAAGGGGTTTCTGCCGATGAACAGTTTGAATGGTAGCAAGCCAAGATACAAAATTGACGGAATGATCCGCAAAATTGAATTCAGCTTTACTCGTGGCAAGACTTCTGAGACAAACCGACCGAAATTCCTTGACTGCAGCCAAGCCAAAACCTGATGAGCGACAAGAGAGATGCGAGTCAGGTGAAGGGCAGCCTGCGAGACGATCTGGTTATCTAAATTCAAATAAATAATAATTTAATTTTGCCTGAATGGTTTTTGAAGTGGAAAAATCTTTGATGCCAGTTGGTGAGGAAATCTCTAACGCAATGTACAAGGCAACAATAAAGAATCTGATCAGCAAATTGAGATGGTCGATCCATCTGGGCAGGCGGCCGAAACAGGCTTTTGGCGGACAAATTCCGCAGGCCACTAAACAAAAGACGAGATATCGAACGGGTCTTGTCCACGCCATGGTGTATTTCCAAATAAAAGATAACGGATGTAGATTAAACAAATCGATCAGGAACTCCGGGTCGTTGTGCGCCTTATTAAATTTTATTAAAAGGCATAAATTATTCTTGAACGCATTTCCAAAATCATTTTCATCGATCGATCATTCTGTATTGATGGAAAATAAGTTTGGCTTGGGAAAAATAGCCTTGGCTTCGTTTCCCGACTGGCCGGAAACTCTAACCGGAAAAGAGACGACGCTTCCGTGGTAGAATTCCCAAACGTGCAGTGTGTCAGAGCTTCACCAATACTCAACATGACAACTTTCACGCTTGTTTCAATCGTGTCCCTCCTTATTGTGGCTGTTTGTGGTAGATATTCAAATCAATAAAAATATTTTTATCCGCATCCTTTAATTGTCTCTATAGGCCAGGAATCTGCAGACTGCACTTCGAAATGCCAGTGCAGCGACGTTGAAAACAAAACCGAGTTTTGCGCCATCAAAGGCTTCACGAGGAAAACATTCAGCAGCTCTTGTGAAATGGTTTGCTACAACTGTCAGAAGAAAACAAGTAAGGGTTTTTTTATTATTATTATTATTTGAGGATTTCAGTTTGAAATGTATTTTGTAGACTTCAAATACTTCAGCACTGGAAAGTGCCCTGCTAATTTAAACAAGAGACAGAGACAAAACAAACAAAAGGGATCTCAAGGTGAAAATGCAAAAAATTAACATTGTTTTGAAGCATGGGATTTCATGGATAAATAAATGAAATTCAGCCAGTAAATATTCTTTGAGTTATTATTCACAATTTTTGTATAATATATTATGGTACAAAATTTACATGCCTAGCTTGAGCAGATACTTTGACTATATTGGTAGAGGAGGAGATTTTCCTATTAATTTTACTCCTCAGATAGTAGGTCTGTACACGATTTCGCCCTCAAGGTAGCACTCCTGAAAATCAAAAAGAAAATTCAGATTAAATTGGCAATGAGAAAAAATTTCACGTACTGTTTGGATCTTCTGCTAATGTGAAGGGCAACTGGACCGGATTTGATGCTTTTAAAGAGGGCAACAGCCTCCGAGTGTTCAAGTTCATGACATGGCTCTCCATTAACGGCCAGAATTTCATCACCTGAAATGAAAACTTACAATGTTAGTAAAGATTCAATATATTTCAGCCTTTTATTTTTCCTCTATACACTTTTCGTGATTATTTATTTTAATTTCTATATAGTTCACTTTGTTTGACGGTTCTTTACGCAAATATGGCTGCCAAATTTGACGATAAATTTTGCAATTGATTAAAATACGTCAGACTGACAGTGAGTTTAGTTTATTGATCACAATAATGATCTTGCCTGTGAGACTGAACCACTTATCGCTTTAGTACTACCAGTGGATAGAGTCAAACCTGATTAGATTTTAAATTTTACGAAAAAAGCAGTACATTAAATTATCAATTTTAAAATAAATATTAAAATCACCTTCTCTAAGTCTTCCGTCATCGATTGCCTGTCCAGAGGGCAAAATGCTCTTGACGAAGATGCCAAGAGCGCCTCTGGGCGAGTCCCTGCCACCGACGATGGTGAAGCCGAGGCCCTTCTTGCCGGGGCCCTTCTCGAACACGATGGTCAGGTAGGAGCAGAGCGTGGAGCGCGGCCGGCGCGGCAGTGTGCAGAACGGCGCCGACTCCTCGGGTGGCGCCACGCTGAGCCGCTTCTTCTGGAAGCGACGTGCCTTGCGCGGCGTCGCGCTCTCCACGCCAGAGTCGCTACCGAGGTTCTCGTAGTCGACGCTCGTCTCGTCGGCGCCGCCGCGCGACGACGCCGCCTGCCGCGCCACCACGAGTTCCACTACGCGTGGGCTGCACCTGCACAAAAAATATCATTTCAAACTATTCGTTTTGGAAAAATTACACGAATTCAATTTAATATTTTAGAATATTATAGGAATGAGATCAAGCAGAAAAGTTCTATCTAATTATGATGAGTTAATATTTTTCTGTGCGGTGCAAGAAATGAGATTGGACATTTTATCTGAAATCTTTATTTGTAAAAGGTCCACCATTGGCTATTTGACCGCAAAAAAGAAATTAAAAAGGTATATCATAATAGCAGTAATAGCATAATAATAAACTGCCAATATTATTTTACAACCAAAGATGAGGTTGAATCAGTGGAGCGGTAAATATATATATTTTAGGACATAATGCTGATCCTTAAACAGAATGAAAAATGATATATTATTTTAAATATATTTCCACACTAAAATTCAGTGTCAATTAAATCAGATTATTTACTTGAATACATTGAATTATGTACTTGAATACAATATTGATCATTTGCTAAACTATCACATAATGATGATGTATTAACTTGCAATATACATATTTACATACTTTATATGTTTAAAGGCGAGTGAAGCCTCTGGTTATATTTAAAATTAAATTTCTTTTAAGTTTTGTGACTAAATTGTTAATAATTTATGTTATTTAACAAAATAGTTTAAAAAAATAAACAGGAATTAAATAATTAAAACTAAAAAATGGCAATTAATGATGTTACAATAATAAAACTAAATAGTCAATTTAAATATTTGTGAAAAAATTTATTGCTTTGAAATAATTAATTAGACATGCACAAAATAAATTATAACAAATAATAATTTATCAAAGACAAAAGCATCGAAAATTTTCAATAGTATGCAGAAAGATTGATGATTTAACAATAGTTTAAGTGCGAGATCAAATTTGTTACATAGTACTCTATTTACATTAATTTATTGTAATTGTCTCAAAACTAGTCGAAAAATAATGGAAAATTTTAAGATTTTAAATTTAACTATTAAAAATTGATTATTCTGAAGTTTGTGATCTGAGTGTTGCTGTTAATATTAAAAAAAAATTGATTTTTTACCTGAGCGTGTCTCGAGCTTCAGCAACGTCCAGTCCGCGGAGACGCCGGCCATTGACGTTGACGACCTCGTCGCCGATGCGCAGGCCGGCGTTGTCGGCGAGACTCCGCGGCGCCACGTGCGCCACCAAGAAGCCCCAGGCGGCGCCGCGGCGGCGCTTTGCAATGAAGACGCCGAGCTCCTCGTCACCGCGTCGCTCCAGGCGCACCACGTGCACCTCCCACCGGCCCTCGGCCCGCGGGGGCGGCGGAGGTGGCGCCGGCGCTGAATCGGGCCGTCGCAGGTCGATCAGTTCATCATCCCACGCCTATTGAAACAAATTTTTATATATCAATATCTATTGAATATTTTCTTGAAAAAGGACAGTAATTTTAATATCTGTTGAGGATGGTTTGTAGAATTGCGCTATTTTAATACATTTCTCTCTAGATTTCCTAATTTTATGATATTTCCATATTTATTCTTGTTTTCACTATGTTACTGTTTTGAGCTCTTTTTATTGCTGCATCTTAAACGTGTATAATATAATGCACAGGAGGGTTAGAAGTGTTTTTTTGATTATATACTTTATACCTTGCTTAATTCGTGTCACGGGTATGTTCTTAATTTATATGAAAAAATTAAAACAATATATCGCAAAACATTAAATCATTATACTGCTAAATAAATAAAAATGTTTTTATAAATTATTAGAGATAAATTAGTAAAACAATTAATGCCTTAAATGTATTTATTAATTTTTAATTGTCAAGCAAATTCACTATCTTTCAAGAAAACAGCAACATATTGGAAATAACGCTAAATTAATTAGATCGTATTACACCGTTGCTATGTGTATGTTGATAAATAATTATATTTTCATAATTTAACTTTAGTCGACTGTGCTAAGCATGTAAAAATTATAACACACAAAATAATATTAAAAAGGAAAATACATATTCTGTGAGAAAATTAATAAATATGCGATAAGAGGGCATTTTGAAAAGAAAAAAATTCTCGTCATTTTTTAAGGACAGTCACATGTTTACTAGATATTTATGACACGGTTGTCATTGTGTATTGTTGAAATAATTCCTTTAATTTTGAACCAAGTGATGAATGTATAGGTAAATTTTGTGGCAACAAATGTGAAAAATATCATACGAAAAATTGCAGTATGATAAAAGCAGTAACGTGTAACGTTAAGATCGAAACCTTGATTGTTAGATATTTTTTTAGTGTTGCACTCCTTTGGTGTAGGATAAAATTCTTCACTCTTGTTATAAAATTCCCAGCGTATCTATTTCTCCTATTTATTTCAAATTGATCCTGTTTCTTACATGTCACAAAATTACACACCTGTGCTCTTTCCGCGCTGACGGCCCTGCGTCCGCGGTGTTCCTCGACGCACTGCCTGCAGTCAGGCCACCTGCGGATGTCCAGCTTGTCGTCGTCAGCATCGTCGAGGTCGGCGCCAGTGGCGGTGCCGGGCAGCACCCCGTAAGAGAAGCTGCGCAGCTTGGAGCGTTTGCCCTCGGTGTTCCTGAGTCTGGCGAGCAGCCGCCGTGACATCTGTCCGCCGCCCTTGAGGCACTTGTCCGACATGGCCCTGAGGCGAGCGGACAGACCCGGGTCAACGGGGTCAGCGGGCTCTTTGGTGCCGGGCTGCTCGAGGCACTCGGGACACAGGTCGGTCGACGAGAAGCACGAGAGACGCGTACTTTTCACGCGCTCCAGCAGAGGGTTGCGCTTCTCGGTCACGGTCACGCGGCGCCGGTTCGGACTCCAGTAGCGGCCGATCGTGTGTGGCCGCTCCCGCGACGCCACCACTTCTGGACGTCGCCATGTCGCGGCGGAAAATTCAACTGGAAATAAAATGCAATTAGAAATTAATTAATTATTTCAATTTAATTTTAAATTTCAAGATAGCCACAGGCGGTATATTTGTTTGATTTCGAATCCTTAATATGCAAATATCTGCGGCTATCAAAACAAAATATTTTCAATAAATTATAAAAAAATTATTTTTTTTTACACCATGGTTTGGTCCTGTTTTTAATAAATCCAATATTAATGTTGTAGAGATATTAATAAGTGTATTGTGGTGCATCCCCCTGCAGTAAAATTTTTTGTTCATTTAATAAAACTTCATATAAAAAAACAAATCTCTGCGTGCCATGAATATTCCAATATTTGTAAAATTGAAAAACGCTTATGGAAAATGCAGTGTACTGATTTAACCAATTTTTGAAAAGCAAGAATGAAATGAATCACTATTTTAATTTTTGTTAAATTTAACCCTGACTTACTTAATCGCAGGGAAATGGCATATATGACTGAAAAATTGATGAGATTAATATTTTTAACAACTATTTTCTGCAATTTTTTTAAGAAAAGAACTTTTATTTTTAATATTGAAGGAATTGTGCCGTGTTTTGATATTCATAGAATGTCTTTTCTCTCTCATAAAAATTATATCTATTTTTTTAAACGCAGAGCAAAATTCCATACTAATCAAAGAGTAATTTCCTTTTAGCTGTTTTTTGTATAATTCTTGATATTTGTTTCTATATTTATGTCTGGTATATTTCTATGCATGAGCTCATCGTCAGTGTGGAAAGGAAAAAAGATGGCCACTGGGTCCAAGCTCCTCTGCGGCCACTCGGGCCCCATGTTATTTGGGATCTGGTGAGCTCATAGTCCACGCGGAATGTGCTGAGCAGAGGTTAAAGAAAAATTTGTTAAAATTCTTTCTTTGTCGTGGCAGGTTTGCAAGCATTTTTATCTGAGCCGCTGTGGGAGTTCATATAGAGCAATGATTTGAAATAAATTTAATGAACGTTAATAAATCACCAAGGCTTGTGAAATTTTATCTCCACTTCTTGGTACTGACTTAAGTAGGATTATTACATGCACACTTACACAAAACTCATTAAGCTTTGTAATTTATGATATATTTTAATAATAATTTCAGGCCTACGCCAAAGTGCAAATACGCATTCGATTTAGACAGCTTTACAGTCCCTTATTTATTATATTTATTTCAGCCGATCGATGGCCATTATGAGCAATCATACTTTACTTTTCTGCACACACATGGTAACGAGCAACAACTGCACCTTTGCCTGTTTGCTTGGCACACCATGTTTATATTAAATTTATTCATTGCGAAGTGCACTCTTGGCATCTGCTGTGCCTGTGTAAAAAAAAAATCAAAGATTCCTTCGGTCTCTCGTGCGAGCTCTGCACACACCATTGACCTAGACAGCAAATTGCGCTGCTTTTTTTTCTCCGCCGCGCATTGGGCAACAACAACTATACGCGCGGCGCAGCGGGCAATTATCGTCTCTCTGTTGTTGTTCTTGGGATGGGAATGCGAAAGAAGCTCCAGAGGCTAATTTGAATAATTCAGAGAGTCCCGTTCGTGCGATCGAGCTCGTAAAAGCCTACTCCCCGCCTGCTTTTATATTATGTCTATACGCACAGATGACTAACTGTATTCACCTGTTGCACTCTCCGAGAAGAGAAGAAAAATTATATGAGAGACGAACGATAACAATTTCAACAGGCGGACAGCAGCTTTTAGCGCTGCTCGGCTGGAAATTCGATTTATACACGTTAATTAGGAAGCTGCTTCTGCGCGTTCCCAGCTAATTTAAACAAATATTCTCCGCAGCATGAGAGGGAGCTCAATTTAACACTCAATTGTTTGCACGCAAATTTCGCGAGTTGGATTTTATAGCGTTTATATAGTTTCCTGCAACGGGCTAAAGGGCATTGCGCGCGAAATCGTGTTCTCTAATCAACGCAAACAAAACATGACGACGTTGTTTTGTGGCGTGGGAATCTCGCGCATTAATTTGCAGCTTCCGAGTCTGCAGCGGAGTAACCGCGAAGAAAGTGATGTTTGACCGCACATTCCTGTCGGGCAAAATTGAAAACGAGGAATTTAAACAGGAAATATCAGTTTTTTCTCGCTTAATAAAAAAAACATCGCTAGTTGATTTGGCGAGGAATGTAACCAAACCCCTAATTAATTGAATTTATAATGACAATAAAGTTTGTCTTTAGCAGATTTCTATTAATTTCCATCTGATCTGCGTGAGCATTGCCACTGATGTTCCCCGTGTCGTATCAACGTATTTCTGCATTGATTATATTGTTATTATTACTAATATTCAAATAGGAAAGAAAAATCTGCAAGTCACGTAATTGATCAATAGACTACGGAAAAACAGAGATTGTATTTTTAAAATGCAGTAAAATCGTTAAAAATAATTTAAAAAATTATATCAATCTAAGTTTCAAACATATGCACAATCTAATAGAATTTATTATAATTTTGTTTAGTACAAAACTTCTTAAAAATAGGTGCATAATTAATGTTATCTATTTGTCAAGTATTTGATTTTTATTCAACTTAATTGAAAGTTCAATGCAATTTTGGCCTTTTAAACAACCACCTACTTGACTTAAACTTTAACTGTATATTTGTGCGCCGCACAACGATTAAATCATGTCATCCAGTTTGAGAGCAGAGCGATAAATTTGATGTAAATGGAATAATTAGCGGCCATTCATCAACGCATTCCTGCTGGTTTGTTTCTATAATTGGCGTTGCTGCTCTGCTGCTGTTGCATATACATAAGTTAATGAAAACGTCTCGGTGTAAAGCTAGTCGAGCGCTATTCATTCTCGCCTACAATAACGTGCCGCCAGGAAGAAATATAAAAAAGGCAGAGAGATTAGCTTTCCTAATTAGGAGGCAGAGAGGAAAACACGGCGCTCAGACAATGAGCGCGCAACTGGAAACGCTCTGGCGTAAAAATTAAACTGACAGCAACACCAGTGTTATCGCCCTGGGGGACCAGAAAGTCTCTTTTGATTGCAGGCGAGCGACAAAATTACATGAGCACCAGAACAGATAGGCGGAGGCGTGAATATTTTGTACCATCGACGACGGCCGCGTGCGTTCAGCTGAAGGAAATCGCATCGAAAGGGAATAATTATTGTCCCCTTCAGCACTGCGTGAGTCACGGCCGGAAACAATCGATCTTTTGTTCAATTCTTTCCATTTTGGGCAAAACTGCTTTGCGTGCCACCGCAGTGAATGTGCTGTCAAAGCATGACCCAAGACGCACTTTACCAGCTAAAAAAATACTTCTGGTGCTATTAAATAAGTGAAAATGAGATATTGTTTCATTTCCAAGGAAGTAGATAAGCTGTGGAAATAATATTTTTGATAACAGTTAAATTTTTTCATTTCATCGGTACCAACTGAATTAATTTTGATTCCCGCATAATTAAATTTTGATAAACAACTGTTTTTAAAGAATTAAAATGTTGACGATTCTTAATTCTTTAATTGCAAAAAATGTTTAAAACCCTCTAAAAGCTGCCGTAAGCTCAACATTTGAATGGGAAAAAACTTGCTTAAAATTTAATTAATTTTTTTATGTTTTAATTAATTTGAGTTAAATTTTTTTCGTGTTATTCCTAATTATCCTGTATTTAATGGTTTCTTCTAAAAAAATTGTTATTCCTTAAGCTGTTATAAATATCTGCAAGTTGTTTATTTTTTTTATCTCTAGAACGACTTTTCGCTTCTGTCACTAAATACAATTTTGTTATATGGTTGTGCAATTGCAAATTTAGAAATAAGTAAATAATGCATATTATCAAGCAAGGCTCTTTAATTTAAACTTGCTCTAGGAGAAATTTAATAAATGAAAATAAATTGAAAATATTTTAGATTCTAACGTAGATTGTGCTTCAAAGAAGGAAAACCTTGTATTTCCTAAAATTTTAATTACATGGAGTCAACAAAAGAAAAAGCTAAGCAACAAATCATCTCGTGTTGTTCTTAATTGTGCTTGGCAGCAGCTGTTTCGACCCCTCAGGCGCTATCAGCATTACTTAACCTGAAAAACAAACCAACCTGCAGAAGATTTTACCTCACCAGCAATGGAAAACATAAGTGGACAGCTGCTGATGTCCATTACGGAGAATTAAATATTATTTCCCTTTGAGTTATATCTATACACCCCAAAGATAATTTAAAAGCGTACCGTGTGAAACTAATTTTTATTTAGATTTTTTTATTGTTAATTTTATGTGAAGTAAAAAAATCCTGGCTTATTTCAGGTTATTTTATTTTATTTCTTTTCGGAATGCGTCATAAAAATTTCCTCGTGATCGGCTCGAATCCAGACAAAGATTTCATCCTGAGTGCTTCCGACTTTCTTATCAACCAAGAAATCAAACCGGGGAGCCAGAAAAAAATGCCCGGAATCCTGAGAAGGTGTGCATCGAGTAGAAATTTCCATCAGGTTGCATTCCGTATATGGCCCTGTGCCTGAATGGGCCCCGCGAGCTTGAGAGAAGTAATAAAAGCGTCGTTCGATTAGGCATTCTATTCATGGCGAGAGAGGAGGGCGGCCGGGCGGGCGGGCGCGCATCAGGTACGTCTTTGTACGCGTACATACAGCCTGCTTGATTGTGAGTCAGGGCTGAGCCCTGAATAAACAATCGCAGGAATGCGGCGCTATTTACCGAACTGGCAGGGCGTGGAGCCGAAAACCAGAGCCACCGTCGCCGCCGCCGCGTGTGTCTGCCTTTTTGTCTGGCTCCACTCGACGGTAACACGCTTTTTTCTCTATTATGCAACAATTGCGTGGAGAACGAAAACAACAGATATTATTTGGACTGAACTGCATGAGTTAACATCAGCTAGAGAACGCCCTTCCAATCCACCAGAGGGGCAGAGGGGCTCCCTGCATTTTGCGGGTTAGACACGCACGTGCGTCTAATTTCCTTCTCAAAATGAAATTTTGAAAGTAAAATTGTTTTTCTATTAATCTACTTATGTTGATAATAAATGCAAAATTTCAACACTTCAATAATTAAATTTTGAAAAAAAATATTCAGGAAATATGTTTAAAAAATAAATTTAAAAGTTTGCACAAAAGAGTAATTGTAATATACTTTACCGGAACTAATGATTTAATTCTTTCCTCTTGTGACTATTTCAGCTTTAAAAATAAATTTCAAATCTAAAGAAAACCTCGACACAGTCAAAAATTGAAACAAAGGGAAATAAATGGGAATTTGTCATTAAACCTAGAATAGAAAATTTCAAATCCTCTTTACAAAAGATTTATAAAAATTAAAATTAAAAATATGTACTACATATCTTACCTTAACAGACTTAAATAAGTTAGAATCTGCAAAATCTCGTTTTCTCAAAAAAGCCTTAGCACTGTCAAAATTTATGAAATCTAGACTAGCATATGAGCTTGCTGACACTGACTTTTTTGTTGATGATCTTCTTAAGAAATTCTCACTCTCAGAAACTGCTGCTTACAATAACTTTATTATTAATAGTCTTTTCAAGCTCTCCCAGATCGATGGGGATTTCTATGGCACCCCTGCAATGGGCGATCCGGGCTGGAAAAATGCCTGTTTTCTAAATAGACATGTTTTCACCAGGCACGCCTGTCACGATTATCATTATGTTTACTGTACTAACAAGAAATATCATTGTAAGGCCGGTTTCGATTGCAAATGTGTATACTGTGATGAATATGTGAAGTTCTACCACTTTTTGGAATGCAAGAAGATCCCATTGACTCTCATGCGTGCTAGTGTACTGTAATATTTATGCATGTCTATATCTGTTGTACACCATTGGTGTTTCTTTAAATAAATATAATAAAAATATGTACTACGTAAAAGTATTAAATCCTATTATTGGACAAGTAAAATTTAATTTACAATCAGTGCGGCGTGATTTTATAAATGTATCTGGTCGATTTTGCAGACTTCAGCTAGGATTGTATGCCATTCCTTGCTATAATTTTTATATTTGCTCTTATTTGTATGACTTTGGCAAGAATAAACAACAATAATAGTAAATATTGTAATGCTTTTAAGGGAGATGCTGATATTGCAATTAAGGCCAAAGACTTTATCACTTCTTGATCTCTTTTTTTTTGCTTTAGCAGCCGCAAGCAGTCAATCAATTTTCACGGCTGATTAGGCAAAATATAGCTTTAACACTTTTTCCAGGTAAAGCACTGCTGATAAGTCGTTTTGATCCATAGAAGCTGCTGTTCTGTACGAGAACGGGCAAGTCAATTTAAATCTAAAAAAAATCTCCAAAACTTTCTGTCCATCTTGGATACACGTAATTTATAAATTTTGTCTATTCTCTCCTTTCTTGGATTTATTTTTAAAGAAATACTTTCACTGGGAAATGCCCCTGGTGCATCATTCTCTCTAAACGATGCGTTTTTAGCAGCCCATGCAACAGGATGAATGATAGAGAAGAAAATAACACCCATTACTCAAGGGGCGGGCGTATTGGCTAACAGGAAATTACCACCTGTCAGAGGCTCATTTCCATCCGTGTATAATGTTTTATCTTGGAAATGCAATGCCCGGCAAGGAGAGAAATGGCAGCTTGGACGCGCGTCAAGATGATCAGTGTGTAATTACCTGCAGTCTAAACGATGCGTTTTGGTCGTAATGTTTTCCATTCGAGACGCGCAGAATCTGCTCTTTCTCCGCCTTCAGCAAACCTCAAAATCGAGAGTGAACAACGAAATGAAACACACTCGCTACGGCCGCGGGGACGACACGACTTATTATGATAAACTCTGAGAAATCGAGGCACTATTAGTGCCGAAAAAGGCAGCGGTATAATACCCGAGGTGTCTCACCATCAGTTTCAAACCAACCGCAAGCACACTTAATTAAATTGTGAAACGCACCACATTAACATTCTTGAAGAGTGAGAAGATTCAAATTGACTTTAATTTTATTACACAACTCCAAGAAATTTGTTTAGATGTTCTTCGCTTCCAAAATTTAAAAATATTGATCATAGATTGTAATTTTCCAACATGAAATTTATTTTTAAATGATAGAACTCCTGCTCTGAGTTAATTTCGATCCGAGAAACAATTAGAGTTATTTATTACCCCCTAATTAAAAAAGGAATTACTGTTTTGATTCTACATATATTTTGGTGTCGATTGATTGCTCCGAATTCCATCACGTACAGAAAAACATTTGAACCGTCCATGTATGGCAGTATCAATTATAAGCCTAACCCAGCAGGAATGTTTGGCTGTGTTGCCTTAAGAAAGCGGCGGAACACTCGTTTTCGGACATCTGTCGCGCTATAATCGCGCGATGCGCCTAGAGACCTAAATTTCCTTCTCGTCCGCCGCACGGTTTCGAAACGGGTAATTTTCAATGGTGAATTTTGCCAGCATGCGTGCCCTGTGAGTCATCGCAATTACGGTCGATTATCATTTTCATACAATCGGTCGGCCGATGTTAAATTCATCAGGCGCAGGTGTTTTGTTTGCATTTAAACTGTTATTTTATTATCTCTCTAAAAGCGTGTCGGGAAAGCGATCGTGCGTTTAAGTCCCTCTAGCCTGCGTGGGGAGGAATATTACAGGCGGTGAAAATTCTGAATCAGCTAACCTTGCCAAAGAATTGAAAGTTATTTCTATAATTAAATTTTAAATTGCAATTTGACTTAATTTTTTTATATCATGGAAAAGTAGTTAAATATAATATTTACATACTAAAATTGTAGTATGTTTTTAATAAAATTTCCATGGCAAAAAGTCTTTATTAAATTGCAATCGTATAATCGATCTAAAACTCTCAATTTTTATAATTTCAAAGATATAAATTATTCTAATAATTATCATATTAAGTAATATCATCTGATAGCTCTGGAAGAAGTAGCCATTATAAGACGCACTGAAAATTTTATGCAATTTTTATGATGCTATAAATTTTGCATCGTCGCATTGCCTCCCACGCTCCTAATTTATGAGCTCAGTATTATTTATATCTTTTGCTCAGACCGTTTCCTTCATTGCTGAAGTCTGTATATTCTTTCCCTTTTTTTTTCTTTCCACTCGAGTGAGAAGAGCCTACTCCATTTGAACCCGTCAAGATTCATATTTATTCATCAAAAGAACAAGGAAACGTGAACCACGCGGTGCCAGCCTTGGAAATCCAAAATTAAACGCTCGTCGAGCGCGGAGGAAAGAGTGGAAAAGAAAGAATAGAACACACACGTGCAATGTGCGCAGTGGAGGATGAGAAAAATCTCGGTGCGAGAAACAAACAATATGAGATTAATTCGAGACCCGTGTGTGCTCTCAGACGTGGGGCGTTGGAAAAAAACAAAAGTGTTTTCATCATCATAAATTATAAATATAAATGAAAATGCCAGTCGCGTGCAATGAGAGGAACGACGCGAGGAAACACAGGCATGTGCTAAGCGAGGGATGAGAAAAAATTTAATTGAGCTTTTGTTCTATTCGTTATCAAAGTTAAAATCCACAATTAGACTACTTTATCATTTCTGGGGTTTAAAAACAGAGGGAAAAATCAAAGATCTTATAATTAGACTGAAGTGATGTAAGAAAATTACGAATTTTGTGAGCATATTTTTCACAAGCAATCTTAAAAAATCACAAGAATAGAGCGCAATTAGAATTTATTTAAGGTTTCTTGACAAATATACAACTACTGTCATTACTCACTGAATTTATGTGTTTTTTACATTAAATATAAGGGAGTACACGCGGATAATATGATTTTTATGTCACTTTCTCATTTTTAAAAACGAATGATACTGCAGTACTGAGTACTGAGGATAAAATTTGTTTTTATATTGATTTATCCTTAACTGAGATGTTTTATTAAAGGGTTTTTGCCTATACAACCGTCGGAGGATAAAATAAAATATATTTATAATTTTTACAGGTTTCCCAACCACATTTACCTTCAATCTGAATATCCCAGTTTGAGACCCATAATGTTATTTATTAAAAATTTAGATCTAAATATGAAATAAATAAATCCGTAAGAGAATATAATAAAATAGGTTGTTAAAAAAATTAAATTAAATTGAAAATATTTAAAACAAATTTTGTTTAAAAATATAAATTACTCAAAAATATTTATATGTTTAAGTAGAAATAAGAAGACCTTGATTTTGATTTATTTTAAATTTTGACTTTTAGTAAAATAAAACGGATAAATTACTGTATTTTACAATGATTATGTTTAAGTAAGTTAAAACCATGATTATTAAATTAATTTTCCCAGACTATATTTAAAACTGACTGTTGAAAAAACATCGCTCTCTTTCACGCCGTCTCATGTCTGTTAAATTTGTTTAGAAAATCCACACTCGACGTGCGCACAGCTTGAAAAAAAGCAAACACACACACGAGATAGGGAGCAAGCAATTATCGTGTGTACAAAGTGTCTTGTCTCGTCTCACCTGGCTGGATCTTGGCAGGGTCGTCAAGGGCGGGGTCCTGAGTGCCCCTCAGGGGGCTCAGGCTCAGCAGGCGTGGCGAGTTGGTGGCCTCTGAACCTCGACGGAACCACCGCATCGCCTGAAAGCAGCAGGAAAACGCGCACACTTGAGTGCCACCGATTGTAAAAAGAGTTCTACGACACGGAGTAAAAACGCCGACGCGCACAAAAGCTGTACAGCAATTAAATTAAATGGACAATGAGGATGATTCACGCAGAGATAACGAAACACGGAGAGGAAGTAGACACTATTGTGGGCTTTTGCTTTTGTTTTTTCGGCTGTGTCTTAAATATTATGCAGATTTGCTTGGAAACCTTAACATTTTTTATAGCACAAGGTTGATTTAATATTTCCAGTTAAAATTAAATGTAGCTTCTTCAGTGTTTAGTGAGCTGGTAATGTTTGCAGTATGGCAGGAAATTTCTGTGCTAACAAAAAAAACTGAAGAAGCTGAATTTAATTTCAAATGAATTCATTTGCCCTCATTGGCATCGACTAATACACTTGTATGTTGCATTTTAAACATTTATTTTACCCAACCCGAAGCAAACGGTGATACGAAACTCAAATGAATGGATTGATACGGCTGTGCATGGTCGTAATCCGACGGGCCATTAATATCACCATTATCATGCATCGCTTGCATTCAAGTGTGTAGAAAGTGAGGTATTCAAAGAATTCTTTAATTAAGGTGAACCTTTGAGAACGTGAACGGGCAGCATTCTGTGTTGTTGCGGGCCTGAGGCGGCCAGGCGGCCATAATGGCGGGTGCAGCGGCGTGCAAGGGAAGTGGCCGCCGACGTCGCTTTTTGCAATCTGTCAAACACGTCGGTATACACACGCGATTCTCCTCGCAGTCGGCGGTTGGCTAATTGTTTATTGACTCTTTCTGGGTCACAATCTGCAGCACTCTTTCTCACTTTTCAGCCAGCTGGACACACGATGCTGTGATTTAATTGCAACTTACGCAATCGGCGAGCACGAGAGTGATGTGGGAAAATGAATGTTTTCACCGCCTGGACCGAAATCGTGAAATTTCTCCTTATCCGAATCGCACGGGAAAAAACAAATAAACAAAAACTAATAATGCACGGATAATTTGCATCCGATTTCTACTTTTTGCCCCAAGCAAAACAAAGAGCTGTAAAACCGTGATATTTATATTAAAATGCTTTTTTTAAATGCATTAATTCACGCAAAAGCAGATTTTTTTGTCATTAGTTTGATTAGCCTTTGATGACAAGCTTATTTAATCACAACACAGATGACACATGTAAAAGCAAACACACGGAAAAACAAACAAAGTGACGAGTGGACAGAAATGCAAAGCCAGACGGGTGGCGTGCAGCAATAAAAACTGCAAGATTAACTCGATCGTTAAGACGCCGAGATAGGAGAACGATTAATGATGAGTCAGCCCAAGTGGAAAGAAATAAAAGGTATTGTGCTCACTGAGTGCGAAATTAACGACTAACCGCAGTAGGCAAAATAGATCTTGTTAAAAAAAATCACAACACTGTCCCGTGGGTCTTGGAGCCGGCTGCCGCGCACCGCGAGCACCGAATATATGTTACCTGCACGAAGGTGTGATAGGCACTCAAAGGTGGCTCACCGCAGGTTCCGCGAAAGGTCCCCTGAGTGGTGGCGCGCGCCGTCGGCCAGGTCCCCTCTCGACTCCGGAGACCCCTGCTGTTGCCTTCCAAAATCACTCACTCTCTTTCTCTCGCTCCGTGTGCGGTGCATCTCTCTCTCTCTCTCTCTCTCTCTCTCTCTCTCTCTCTCTCTCTCTCTCTCTCTCTCTCTCTCTCTCTCTCTCTCTCTCTCTCTCTCTCTCTCGCACTCGCGATGCATGCGCTGCACGGCCGGTCTGTGACCCCATCCAGCTGCCTTCGACTCCTCTCGGTGACCCACTCCTTAAATTCACTCGTCTTCGCGGCCGCTCCTCTTCATTTGCCTCTTCATTGTTGCGCGCAGGTTGATGCTGATCACGATGTTGGAAAGATGCGATTCGAAAGCAATCGATTTATTCCTTTCGTGATTACGGGTGAGGTCTGGTTAGAGACAATCGCCGCTTGGATGACGCTTTTGTTTGATTTGCCGGAGGAAATTTCTCAAGAATGCAATTCGTTTCAAAATTAAACTAGAACCGCATCAAACAAACTGTGAAGAAAAAATGTTTCATTGAGATTTATTTATATTGATTTGTATCATTCATATCATGAATTGTCTTTGGTTCAGGGTTTTATTAATTTATTTATGCTGGTTTGTTATTTTAAAGAATAAATTAATGATCATATACATATAGAAAAGTTAAACTGCGAAAAATGCGTGTGAGGAAAAATTAATTTTGTGTGTGTGGTTGAATAAAGCTGTATAAAAATAGCAGATCCAAATAATTGAATAATTATTTGCGGGTTTAAATTAAATTTTATGGCTACCCTAGAGCCTTAATTTTACTATGATTTCCTGTCTACGAGAAGCCTTCAAATATAATAATGTATGAGTTTTCCTCTAATTTCTCACTCTGAAGGACTCAAAAAATGTTGTTTGATAAGATAAAATGATTTTGAAAGTCCCAGAGTGTTGCGTTTTAAAATGGAAAGTTTCCTGGAATGCATAGACTCCTCGAAGCAGCGGAAATTCCAATGAAAATAAAAACAGATTGCAAAATCTGGCCTTTTGCATGCAGGACCAATTATCTGTGAGCGCTGACGACAAAAAAATACATATTATAAACGGCTTATTAACCTAAAAACTTGCAATTATTAAACGTTTCTAAAGGCGTTCCTATGAAGATGAAAAAAGATCGGCGCGGACCGAAGCGAATTTCTAATTGGGGGACCTTTTGTGGAATCCGTCCTGGTTGCAAAACAAAGTGAGACCGAGAGCAGATTGAAACAGGCTCTATGCTAATCTCTCTCGCTTGTGTAATTTAATCATAAAAATCCAGCTCGCGCACATGGCGATTATACAAGCGCGAGTTGTGCTGCACACATAAAAGCAGTCAGAAAACAGGTTTTTGACTAATGATGATGTAGAGAACAGAGATTGTGCAATTTGGGGAAGAAATTCCCGCTGCGTCAGCTGAAAAGCCGAATAATCTGCAGCAAAAAACACGAGCATTAAATCGTCTCGCGAGGAAACCAATCTGTCGAAAACCGAGCTGACGATAATCCACTTTACGCGACTGGTTTTTGAGCTGAGTGTTTTCGGCCTCGGCGGTCTCACCGCAACATCGCATTTGAATAAATTTTACTTTTCACTGTGGGATTTTCGCGAGGCAGGTTTGCTTTTTTTGCAAGCGACGAAGAAGAAAAGAGCGAGAGGAGGAGGAGAAGGGTTCGCGCACGGTCATTAAAAGGAATTTTTCACAATCTGATCGGACCGAACGAACAGGCGTCTTCAGCGTTGCACACAGCAACGCTGAAAAGGGGATGTGGTAAATTTTTCCCACAGTCAGCAAAAAATCAGATATGAATAAAAAAATGGAAGAAATGCCTTCATTTTGAAATGAACTAATTATATATTTTTTTAATTCCATTTATAGAAACGTCAAAAGTAATTTAAATTTGGACTGCATCTGTTCTCGACAAAATCAACAGTGCAGAAATATGTTGAAGATTTTTGCCTCACCAGCCGTAGAAAACGATTGACTGCATTCAGCGAAATTGAAAAAAGGCGAGAAATGAATTCCACGAAAGCAAGGATGCAATCCCATCATTCACCCAAAACCAGAAAAATCTGAAAAAAATCACAAACCGTAGAGAAAAGAAATAAAAAAATAAATAAAACCCGTTTTCATAACTTCAAGAAGTAAATAAAAAATTATCTTATAAATTTACTTCTCTTGCTGCTGCAAGATTCAATTAAAATTTGTTCGCTTATCCAAATATACTTCTAACCTTTCAAATATCTTTAAATACATACCCAAACATTTCTCATGTTGTAAGGAAAAATTCCAGAGACCGAAAATTAATAACAGTTTTTCACATTGCCGGTAGCCAAAGCGAGGCGGCACACATATTGACGCGGGAGAGCAGGAGCGCACGGTCGCTCGCTCTTCTCTTGCGCCGGTCGTGACTCTCGATGGCAATCTTTTTCTTTTATTTTAACTGCGCAAAAGCCGGGCTCAATTTATTCCTCCAATGGTGCCCGGCGTGATTTTTTTCACCGTTTCTACCAGAATCGCGTTGTGCGCGGCGTGAGAATTAAATCGTTTTTCTTCCTCGCGCCACTGATTGGCGTCGTCGTCGTCGTGCTTTTCCTATATTTTATCATTCGCCTGCATATTGCCCGGGCACACACGCCGCCGCCGTCGCCGCCGCGCGATGAGGGCCGCGGAGGCCGCCGCTAATCTTTGCCCGGGGATGCTAATTGAGAGGAATCGCTTTTACGCCGCGAGTTAGGACGATTTGCACCGTGAGGGTACCAGGAAAACACGCGGCTCGCAGGAGCCTTGATCGCTGCTGGGTTTTGAGAAAAACAGGAAGTTATAAATTTATTAAAAGTTATTTCTAAATAAATTAAAATAAAATAAATTTATTTACATGCCTTTTAATATATAAAACATTTTTGTTATGTAATTTGATTACTTTATTTTTAATAATTAATTGTTATTTATTTATTGTTTTATTATTTTGCCTTAATTTTTAATTATAATTGCACAATAATTTTTTAAAGCTTTCTCTAAAAACAGTATATTTTTTAATTTTGCAGAGTATAAATTTGTACTCGTTACCTCAGATAGAAAATTAATTGAAGACATTCTATTGATTCAGTCAATATATGAACTGTGGATCTTGCGATAAATCGATATTAATTTGCCTTCGGGTTATTTCTCCTTGTGTTAAAAGTCGGAAAGGTCACGAAATGATTTTGAAAATAAATTTCAATATGTGTACGAGTGGGACGTTTAAAACCGCGATTAATCAATTAACACACACTTATGTTTATATCAAAAGCCAAATCATACTTGACATACTAGGTCAATGGTTTCCTCATGAATTTATTTATACCCTTTAAAATATTTTGAAATAATAAAGAAATTGAGAGTCGGGTAAATTTTCAATGAGCGTTAACGATCATGCATAGGATAATTATATTATTTCGTAAAATCCGGTCGTTGCAGCAAAAAATATTAAATGGCAACGGTGACTTATCATGTTTGTCCAGGAAAATGGAATTAAGTTTTTTGCGCAGATATAAAGAGAATGTGCCATTCATTTGACCGATTCATGCTAATCGGCGAGTCAACTTGTCACACATTTAGCATGCCCTCAAAACCGATTTGAGCGTCGGAATTTGCTTCATGCTCGCCGAGGCCAAAAGGAACAGAGCCAAACTTGTTAGGCAAACTATGAACGATAAAAAATCTCTCTGTGATCGAGCGAAGTAAGTAGGTTGATTCGTAGGTGGCAAAAGGAATGTCAATAAAGGTTTCGTATGGAAATCGGTGTTTTGAGTGCTCGCAGGAGAAATTTTTTCAAATCAGGTATGTCCGTCACATCGGCGCGCGAGGTGACTCTGGAAATAATGAAAAATGTGGAGCTGTCCGCCGGTATGGTTTATTTGGGTGGATATGGCTGGGCCGTTACTTGGCCTGACTTTGACTTGCACAGCACACTCACAGCACAGCGGCTCTTGTCACAAAACTCGTGCTTTGGCGCCCATCACCCAGCATAAAGCAGCAACAAAATAACGCTTCACGCGCGCACACCGCGCGGTTTTCATTCATTCTCGCCAGTTTTTCCCCGCGCATAACTGCATATTTTAATGGAAGAACGGTGGCAAAAACGACGGGAACTGCTAACCTCCATAATTCTGCACTAGAGTAGCACAGCATTTTTATGGAAAGAAAAAAAATCCTGCGGATGCTAGGAATTGTTGTAATAAAAGTCTAGGTTATTGCCCAACGCAATAAATGTTTTTGAACATTTATGGTCACGAGAATTTTGGCTCTGTGAATATAGCAAAGAAAATGTTTTTTCCAAGAAAACTCGTTTTTTTGCCGATAAAACCTTCAAAATCAACAATATAATTATTTTCGGTCAAAATAAGTGGCAACGAGTGAAAGATAGCCTTGCGTGACTAATCAAAATTTAATTAATACTTCAATTTTGTCTTGATTCATCGCAGTTTCACGGTTAAACCTGAATGACAAGGAGCTCAACCTGCTAAAAACAAAGCGCGTGGTTTTGCTTCCTACCATACAAATAAAAAACAATTAGCATTGATTGAAGTGTAGCTGTCAAGAACAACCCACAAAGGTTGTTTACAAATTTTCTCTGGCCTTCAAGAGCAGAAATATTAAATTTCGAGAGCGAATGCAACGAAACTCGTGTCTCTGCGGGATGCCAACATTTGTAGCAAAACCGCAAACATACAAAAACACGCGGTTCCTTTTTGAATGAATTGGTCAGCATCTACCGAGAAAAAAATTATTCATTTCTCTCACACACATGTCGTCATCGCGTCGTAATCTTTCCTTGTACAGTCAATAGGCGCACTGCGAAAATTTCCTCATTTGCTAATCGACACTCACACACGCCTCGGAGCGCTCATTGTTTCGAGCAAATCTGCATAACATTTTTCCACAAGACGCGTAAAGACAAGGACATGCTCGGTGCACAATTTCCACGGACAAAGGCGATCCTTAAATAGCAGGGTGCGAAAGAAATAGAACCCCTACGGGGCGGCCACTCACCTTGTGCCTGATGTGTGCTGGAGCCGCCGCTGAGACCGACTGAACAGAGGTGAAAGGAGGCCCCTCGCTCTCCTCCCGCCGGCCGGCTCCTTCCCCTTCCCTGATTTCATCAGTTCGATTTTTTGAGCCACCTTCAGCAAAGCCAAAAATAACAAAAAAATGCCTGCAGTGGATGCTAAAATGTCTTAAAAATCTGGGGAATTATTAACATTGTCCTTTTTGAATAGTGCTATTAATTTTTTCACTCCAGCAAATTGTTATAGTTAAGCCTTATGAAGAGCTTGGAAACGGTAAAATGGCAATGTTGCCTAGCATAAAAAACGATTTTATACACTAAATCATAAAATAAGAGGCACACCCATTGCAGCGGATCAAAGTGAAGCGCATAAAGCAGCGATGCCAAGAGCCGCCGCGACCTTGGAGTCAGAGGTTGATTTATGCATGTTTTGCAGCAAAGAATAAACAAATTCATTGATAATAATTTATCCACTAATAACTTGTTACTTAAAGTCAGACAAAAGGAAAAACCTTGCACCGAAAAAATGCGGGTTCGGCCTAAAGAGGAAAATTAACAATTTTTCGTCCCTTCCTCAAAATATTTTAAGTTTTCTTTGATAAAGTTTTTGTTATATGATAAGCTTTATTTCTAATACTACCCGTAATGGGATTTTTTTAAATGTAGTCATGAAAAATGCTAAAAAGGAAAATCAAATTAAAAAAATGTGCCACATTGTTCTGTAAAATTATTTGTATTATTTTTAATTCTTCCTGAACAGGCCGAACAATTAAATGACATATTTATTTATTTCCATTTTCAAAATAAATTTACTTTTAAACAGAGATAAATTTTTGTGTGGTGGCTGTTTGAGTAAATAACCCAAAACAACACGAAAAAAACTCATTTTCAGCATTGCTTTCCGTTTCACACTTTCTTCCAGTTCACGTGAGGTTTGACGCAATGTTGGAACAATACAAAACCCTATAAAAAGAAACACTTGTCTCAATTGAACTGTGTGCACACAGCGACTGAAAACGAGGTTGATTGGAGAAGCGTTATTCGTTATTCGTGTTCACTCAACTACTAGCACACAATTAAATGGCAATGACTGTCGCGTCGTATTTCAACGCGCTTATTATTCGAGAGCAGCCACTCGTTCGTGTCAATCGACAAGAAAAGTCGTCTCTGCGCTCTTTTTATTGTTTGCTCGCTTGGTTTCCATTTCAGCAGCTCTCTCGCCGCCGCGATCCGCGGAGCTCGCGCACTTGCCTTGCACACACACACACACGCCTTTAATTACAAATTAACTGTGCGTCTCTTACTTCCTGTCTGCAGCAAATTCACTGGCTTCTGCCGCTCGTAATATACGTGAATTCTTCTCATCAACGCCGCGAGCGTGATGGGAATTTCGATCAAACGCACATGCCACACAAAAAGGCCTCGCGTCGGACACTTTTAGAGGAAAACTTTGATGTGTCGGGAAAGTTGCTGACCGATTGAATAAATGCGTTTCGGCGTTTTTACTTTCGCGCTTACTCATACAAACGGAACTATCTTTTTGTTGCGTATAGTTTTCCTGAATGAAGTTGGGAATCTTGTTCGCGGAGAGTTCAACGACAGCTTTTGTGCTCAGCATTTTCTCACACATTGCGCAGAACGATGTTTTGATTGATTGTGACTACGCAGAACAATAATTGCGTGCTTATAAAGCCATAAAAGAAATTTCGAGAGTGAGCAATCTTGCTTCTCTTTGTTGTTGATTGAATAATGACTGTTGAATAGAGCTAAAATGATAGACAATTTATCAGCTTTGCCATATTCTCACATTTGATATACAAAATCCGCAAGCTGCAAAAGGGAATTTGAAATTAGTTCCAATTTAATTCTATATTAGTTTTGAATTTTTTATCTTGTAGAATAATCCAACTAGTGCACAAATCAAATTATACTAGATCAAAATTGTAATTAATTGGAAAGGGAAAATATATGTTAATTTAATTTTCAGAATATTTACAAAAAATATTTTTTTGCTATCTATTTGGCATTAGTGATTTAGCTCTTTCAAAATCAATCTTTTCGCTAACAAATGATTCTAAATTTGCAACTGAAATGCAATAACAGACAATAAAATAGCTATAAATAAATATTACTTTCAAAAATCACTTATCTCCTAACAGAAAAGGATTGAATTTAGTGGGTAGCTTAAATAAAACCTCGGAGTCGATTTTAAATTTCCAGAGGTGTGCATGTGTCCAGCCTGAATGATGTCCGTGGTGGATTTTTCTCTTGCGCGCTGCAATAATAATTTCCAGACCACTATATAGCTGCACTGGCTAAAAATGGTTTCTTGTTCCACCCAAGCAGTGCGCGCGGCCTATTGTTTCTCAATCATCTTGATACGATGATAAAATATGCGGACCAGACGGGTAAAAAATTAAATGGCACACTCACACGCACGCCAGACCAATACGCTATTATATTATATCACTGCACGGATCACGACGTCTGTCTCTCTTGCTCTCTCTCTCTTGGCGCGCGATGAATTTTTTCTCCTTTCATATGGCACACACGGGCACAGGTGAGACGCTTTATTATTCTGATTATACTCGCCGTCGTCGAGTGCTTGCAAGATAGATAAATATACACATTGGCCAACGCTGCTTTCTCGCCTGAGACGATTCAGTTATTTGCTGTGACTCACGAGCCAGTGAGATGTGAGATGTGGCACTGGGAAATCATGGATGCTGCGAGCCCATTATGCAACACCTAATATGTTTATAACAACAGCTTATTACATGCTACAATTATTTGTGAGGAAGAGAGCAATTTGAATTATGATGTGCTTTGAATTGCTGCGTGAATTATAAATTTGTTGATTCATCGTTTGCTCCCAACGATTTTCTAAACCTTTTTTTTACTGTTTCAGTCAAGCAACAAGCAACCTTTTTAGAAAGTGCAATGACCTATTATAATGCGGTGCTTGGGGTGCTTGTTAAAAGGCGATGAAGGCCCGTTTCACCAGCAGAAATTGAAAAAAGTAGATTTAAAAAATGAAACATGCTTTCTGCCTATTTACTCTCCTAAAAATAGGCAAAAAAGTTCAACTGAAATTAGCCTGAACAATGTATTATATTTTTAATTTGATTCATAATTTATTTAAAATCACTATAGGACTGTGTTTTGTGACGTTTTTTCGGGACACAGTTGAATATTTTGAAACTGTTACATATTTGACTGCTTTATACGGTTTTAATGAAAACCCTCGCCTTTTTAAAATGCACTTTGTCGTGGTTCTTAACCAATAGTTAGACTCTTTTGGCAATTTTATAGGTTTTAGACGATTTTAGCACGGTTCTAAACGCTTAAAATTGTCCCGCACCAATTGGAAGATCAGAAAAAATTACCTGAGTCAAATACAGTATTTTAAAAAAATAAACAAGAATGTTTTTATTGGTTCTTTCGAGAAGATAACGAACAACTCGCGAAAACGAAGGGTTTCTTGTGAACAGTTACCTATATCAAAACACGCTACATTGTTGCCAAACATTTTACAGATTCAGCACGGTAATAAATTTGAATTAAATCATAATCAGTTTGAATCGGGAAGTGATGTGTGGCCAATGCCAGATGCGCGATTCGAATGCAGCGAACGATTTAAAGAGACGACACAAGAGTATAAGTCTAACGGAGAGGCTACGCCATATTCTCAGTTAACCGTAGCACGGCATAACAATTATGGAAAATTAAAGCGATCGGATCGTTAGCCTCGGAGAAATCGGCGAGGAGAAGCACTCCACCTGCCCGTCAGGCCAGGCGATCCCTTTATTCGCACGCAGGCAAAAATGCGAAAAAAAGCAACAAAGGTGTATGTATAGTGATTCTCCATTGTGAAGGTCACTCTCTGGTGCTCAGAGATGAAAACGCAAGGCCACCAGTGTAATGCTGTGTGCTCCTGCTTTGCTTGCTTTTCTTTGCTCACTCGGCCCGATCGCTTTTCTTACTTTATTCATCGCTGGGCAATTGCGTTATTATTTGAACGCGGCGGACGCGGCGGCGAGGGCGAATTGTTGCCGACCTTCGATTTTATGCTTATCGTTTAATGCTCTTGTGATCAAAAGTAATTAAAAATGCGTGATAATTCTTGTGCAGACAAAGTTTTGCTGTTCTTCTTACAATCTTAAAATTGATGATATTAATAAAGAGAATATAGTGCAAAACGATTTTCGTTGCAAATTTTATTAAAATCTGATTCGAAATGCGCAACAAAACCTTTACTATGGGTTCCACATCCACAAGCTACGACATGAAATTACAAAATAGAGATTTCCAACAAAAATTAAAGAGGAATGGAATTTTTTACAATTGCTTCATCTGCGTCTTTAGCTTAAATCTGGACGTTTTTTCATACTGATTTTGCTGACTCACTTATTCACCATTAAAAAAGTTCAAAATGTCCATATTTGCCATTAATTTTTCCTTTTAAAATCTAAAAAAAATATACTGTTTAAACTGCGGCCTCTACCAGAGTAAATTTTCACGCAAATAATTGAATCGCAAAATAAAGCTAAAGTTTTCTAAGGATTTCTACATGCATTTGTGCTGTAAGGACAGGAGTCATTTTTTGCTGCAAGCACGGGTCACTTTTTGGTGCGGAGGGGTCACTTTTTGCAAGCAAAAAAATTGACTTTTGAATTTTGCGATTTTTGCGAATTCGCAGCTTTTCTCTCAAAGCTGAATAATCAGTAAATTAAATTCTGCACAACTGTGAACTGCGGGAACTGCGGAGGAGCTTGCGTAGTCAAGACTAGAGCAGCCATTGGGCATTGGACTGTCGTTAGTGTCATCTGACATCGCCACGATTATAAATATTGTACTTTGTTAATTGTTCGTTCCGTAAAATTTGTCATCACTCATCACATATATATTTACATTAGTGTAGTTCGTGCAGTGCACCCAAATCCCAAGCTCTAATTTTGCCCCCCACCCTGCTGTCGCGTCAACTGTCATTCTGTCTAGAGAGTCTTACTCTCTTCCTCTTGTCTCAGGACTAGGACGAGGACAGGACACAGGAACTAGTCTTGCGCTTGCGCTGCCACTGCCGGAATCGCAAATTTAAATTTCCATGAATGAACAGCAGGTCTCAATAGATAGACTCTATATTTCGTGAACCTTACGTTGTTGATTAAAAGGGTGAGTACGCATACATACATACATATTACACATTCAAAATACATTCATAATAACACGCGACACGTATGTACTTATGGAAAAGTCGCAGTTTTCGCCACCCCTACTTTAACATGGGATTCCTATAAGAACTGGCGAGATGTGTAACCCGGCAGAAACTGTAACTTTACCATAATATGTACATAATTATACATAACACGCATAACACAGTCATGTGATGTAGATATCCAATTTAATTTACATGTTTATGTTCAAAAGATATGTAACTAACGGAAGAATCTACTGAACTCTGTGAATTTTAAATAAATTAATGTATCTATGTTACAATATAATATTATGCGTATGATACATTTCGTTAAAGACTTGGACTTTATCCAGCGCTGGTATTCTGCGACCCAACTTCCCACAAACTCGCAAAATTATGAAAAGAAAATCGTGCCCATCAGAACGCAGCAGTGGCGATTCCACCTTTGCTCCACAATTGAAAAAGAGGCAGCTGATAGTGAAAACAAAACGAGGCAGAAAAAAACTGCGACACCGTAGAGTGAAAAGCAATAATCAGGTTAGATAATAGGTTTGCTGAATTTGCTACTGACTGTTTCAATAAAATTATTTGTAAATTAGCTGTTGCAGTGTCTTCCAGAGGAAGTGGTTAAGAGGAGCATGTCAGTCTTCGTAAAACAGCCTTTGTATCGCCAATCCGACTTCAAGCAGTGTAAGAAACAAAAAATTTCCGTTACTGCAAATAGAAGAGTTTCATTTACGTTTTAGCGGAGGTCAATTATATGATTTCTTTGGCTCTGACACCCCTGCAGGACAGTGAAACTGCGATTGACTTAACAGTGATCAAAAGACACCTTAGTGGACTGCAACCTCAACTCAAAACTCATCATTTGGCTAAGTATAAATCAATCTTGGATTAATTAACCAACATGATGCAAAACCCTTGAAAAAAATCCATTACTCATTTGCATCTCATCGCTTGTGGTTTTTGATAAATTTGGTAAAATAGGGAAGCTTTTTATGGTCGTAGAATTGTATTTTCAAATTACTGAAACACAATCGTGCAGAGTAGTTTTTGGCAGCGAAAATAATCTGCAAAGTTATCATGCGAAATGATAACATTATGTCGATTATGTCTTTTAATTCTATGTGATTTATAGGTTGTCAAACAAAGTTAATCTCTCTATGAATAGGTTAGATGGGCCTATATAGATTTAAGTTTATTTTTTAATAGCGAATAGCCCTCCAAAAAATAAGGCAAACCTGATTTTTTCTTGTTTCTAGAAAATTTGAATTACATCTATTTTCCTACTGAATCGCTATTCCTGCGAGTCGTTTTCCTGACTCCGAGTAATGTTTGAAGCCAATAATTTATTCATTTTTTAAACTAATATGCATGAATCATTCAGCTTGCCTTGAAACTCTCCTTACATATAAAATCAATTTCGAACTACTTGTTTTTCATCATCGGCAATTTTTGCCAATTTATTTTGGACAGATTTTTTCACAAGTTTCTGATCTTGCTTAAGATTTTTCTGTTAAAATGCAAAACCTTATTTTGATTTATTTTGCTGCTGTTAATTTCTTAAGTCATTTTACAAGTGGAAAAATAAATATTTATTTTCCAGGGGGCTTCTGTTCCACTTCATCAGAAAAAAGTGCAAGGCGAGCCTGGAGAAGCCTCTGGTGGCACTGGTGCGCCTGCTGTCCGTGTCAGACTTGTGGATGGAGCTGGACGCAGCGGTGGTGTCAGCAGTGCCTGACTGCGTGACCGTACGGGACGGCCCCGAGGTGGGTCCTTTCGAGGCCCAACGCCTGGGCAACCTTGGCGCCTGGCTCTGCGTCCTCGGACAGGCACCGGGCCGCCTGCTGGCCATGCTGAGCGAGATGGTGGGCCGCGGTGGCAGCAGGGCGCTGTCTTTGTGCATTGGGGCACTTGAGGTGTGGCCTGCAGTGCTCTCAGAAGGGCTGTTGGCTGAGTGTGTGCGGTTTTCCATCCTGGCTCTTGCAGAAGAAAGACCCATCATGGAGGCAAAGCAAATATGGGACATTTTTAAGGTAGAGTAAAGATCAGAGAGAGAATAAAAATCTAGCTTTTTGCTTGACAGGACTGAATATTTTTGCGATAAATCTCCAGATTTATAATTAATAATTTATGATTCAAGTTCAAATTTAATGTGTTCCCATTTTTATTTTTTTTAATTTTCAGTTGTAATTACGGCCAGAAATATCTTTCCTCCATCTCTTTCTTTGGCATCATATTACTTGTCAGTTTTATTTTATGATCAGGGTTGCCTACTGTTAATTTTTTTTAAATTATTTCTTCTTGCGCATGAATTTTTTAATTTGTAATTCTTGCAACCCTTTTTACGATTAAAAAATAGAGATATAATACAAATTTATATTTGTTGAGTGAAAAGAGAAATTTATATTTTAACATCTCTTTTTTTCCTTCAGTATTAATGAAAATTAAAGTAAGTAACCATCTCAACCGCACCTCAATTTTGATTTGGCATTATTGTTTCAGCACTATGGTTGGAAGGAATGCCCTTCACTAGACACAATCTTGCAGAAAATAGAAGCAAGCATGATAGAAGGAAAAAGCATTTCATCCTTCTCAGCTATCCTCCTGTCTAGAGTCTTTGGTCCTCGTTGGACTCAAGACAACCTCGTGGTCAAAATCCTGAGCAACATCGTCTGCAGTGATGGCCCTGGCGTGCCCCTAGCAATTGTCACCCTGGGCCAAATCGGCCGATACCTCAACATGTCTTGTCGGAGAGGGCGACTGGCGGCTCGGAAGTTGATTCTGATCGCCATATTTGACGCGTTGAATATGCCAGACGTGGAAGAAAATGTTGCTGAAATGGCTGTGGTCGCATTGGTGGCTTTTTTCGGCCCGGGCCGCCCCTTCCCGCTGTCCAGAGCGCTGCAGAGGATTCCAGCAGCTTATGTTAGCGTGCCGATCAAAGAGCGACTTGTTGCATGGTGCCAAAATTTCATCCAACCAAAGGTAATCACGCCAATTATATTCGTTGCCTTTCTGTCTAGTTAATTTTATTTTAATCTATTCTAATAGGGCTCCTTTTCATACTTGATTGATTAATTGAAGTATTTAAATCAGTTCTACAAAAATAAATGTAACTTTAATGGTTTTAAATATAGTGATTTGTTTTGATTTTCTTACAAAAAATTGAATACACATGTTAAAGTATTCAGAAAATTTACTGATTAGTATTTAAATTGAAATTACCATTATCACTTATGTGTGGCCAATTATTATTTCAGTTCCTGTTCCGAAAGAGGCCAAGGAATGCCAAAGCACTCACTGAGCCTGAAGACAACATGATTTGTAACCTCAAATTTCCAGAGACTTTGAAAGAGCTGTTTGACGAAGACTTGAGAGACATCAGCGACAGTGAGTGTAGATTTGTGTCTTAATTACTCCTAGATTGTTACTTTGCTCAGAAAAATAATTGATTCCAAGGAAAACTAAGTTAAGTTTATTTTATCAATAAATTATTATAGTTGCGCAAATTAATGCTTAGTTATTATCCCCTTTTCACCCCATCGTTGCAATTGAATGACAGATCTGCCCAATCTGGAATTTTCGGTACTCTTAAGTAGTCTTCTCTCGTGACGGATCTTTTGACAATGCTGTTTGTTGCTCCCATGATGGCACCTTGAAGGAGAAATCAATTAGTTTACTAGGAAAACTGGTTTTAAACTTCCTGTTTTACCTCCCAACCATGCAACATAGTTTTCCTTGGCTGGAGGGTTGTGGAAGCAAAATTTCTTGAGAGCCAGCTTCTTAATGTACTGCGGGGTGACTAAAAGGTCTAACAGTTCTTGCTGCAAACGGGCTTTGAGGCCCAGAGCCATGGAAGTGCCTCCGATCAAGAGAATATTCTCGGCGAGGGACACTCGTGTGTCAAGAGGACACTGTAAATGAAAACAAATTAATTAAATGCGTAATATTTGGAAAAATGAACTCGTTTTGTCCCAAATTAAATCACTTTAAGAATATTGACGTAGCAATTAATCTTGGAAATTATATACCTTGAGTATTGCGTCCAAAATCATAGTAGCAATGGACATGAGGTCATTGTCCAATTCAAAAAGGACCTCATAGGCCAGCTCCCGTGATGTGCCAGGGATTGTAATGCTCCGATCCCCTCCAAGTGGATAAGGAAGATCAGGAGGAGGGGTCGGTGCTGAGACTGATGGCTCCTTGACTGACGCTTGGATCATCTGCGCACGGTCCAGCTTTGTCACAAAGCAGCCGCGAACTTGAAACACAATACATCGATACCATGTCAGAAACACTTTCAAATGGTAAATCATTAAAAATATTTTGTTAATGAGAAGCAACTACTAATTCCTGATACCGGGGCTGCAAAAATATAGTTTTGCAAAGTGTATTGAAAATTATTTCTTAACCTTGGCTAAAATATTCCATCAATCATATTCTACCTTTTATATCTTCAACTGTGCTATTTGGCAAAGGCTTTGCCTTCAGATAGAACTGCTCCTCTTCCTTGCATTGCGATTCAAGCAGCTTCCTCAGATTCCTGAAAGCACAAAAACAATTCTCAATCACTATTGGCCGATTTATTAAAAATTGATGCATACAGTTCTACTGCCTCTCCAGCTAGAGCAAGAGCTTGGTAAGCGTGGAGCACTGGCGTGTTTTCCACGACGGGAATCAGAACTGCCTCCTTGTAGCCTATGTCCAGGACTAATGCCGTCGGTACTGCCAGGGTGTAAAGACTCACCATGTGACTAGGCACCATGCAAACTGAAGACAACTGTACAGGGGAAAATAATATTCAGTAAAATTTGTGTTGGATGATAATGCCAACAAACTTCATAATAGGAGAAGAGCACTTGTGCCAGGGTGTCTCTCTCAAGGGATGGGTTCAAAAGGGACTCGACGATCACCACTTTTCGATCTTTGGGTGTCACCAGCAGATATCTAAAATGCAACATTATTTAAAATGAATCAATTGGTATTCACCATCATCTTTTAGGTCATACTTAAAAAAGAGGATGTGACCAAACTCCACAAAATTTTGGTAAAGTTGGTCCCTCGTTTCATAGTCAAAAACCTTTTTCGTAGCCCCTGTAGACTTGCATATAAATTCTGAAGGGATGATGCACCTCGGAGCGCTCTCCCCTGCAAATCCACATCTGCAAAAATAGTGTTTATTTCCGGTGCAATGAGTGACAGGGCGTGCCAGCAGAAACATTTCCAACAACTTGATCTCTTACTTCGTGTACGCCCTGCCGATGTCAATAACGACGACCGGTTTTTCGGAAATCAGGTTCCTGCCCTCGTAAAGCATCGTCCTGAATGGATTAATTTATCTTTTTCGCGAGTTTAAGGGAAAAAACCGTAAATTTACAAGCTGTCCATTGTCTCCGTCTACAGCTGCTCGACCATAACAAGGAATACAGCCTTCGCGAGCGCTGATTGGAGGAGAGAATTTTAAATGCTCATACGCGGGATTATCACGTGTCGTACAGTCATACTTTATTAAAATTCCCACAATGTGAGGAATTTATCATATTATTTATACCAACTAAAAATACGAAATCATTACCAGCCAATGTTAAAACAGTACGAATTTCTAGGAATACAGGAGAATTGAAACGAGACTAAAGGGGGCGTGGTAATAATTCATCTGAAAGTTGTCGGGACACACCCACATTTTTTGTTTTATTCATGAGTTCACCCTCTGCCCTTTAAATTTTCGCCTTTTCCGTCAGAATTAGCATGGACCCCAAGTGCGTCGTGATTTTCAGTGGCAAGAGGAAAAGCGGAAAAGACTTCATCACCGAGAAACTGGTCGAAATGTATGCGCCTCAATTCAATATGACGTCAAACTCTTCATTCATTCCTTTTTAGCCTGGGAAAAGACAATGCTACAATAGTGAGGATTTCCGCACCGATTAAGAAACACTGGGCTGAGCTGCATGGTCTTGATTTGAGCCAGCTACTGGACTCGACGTCGTACAAGGAGCAACACAGACTGGCCATGATTGAGTGGAGCGAGCAGGAGAGGTCCAAGGACTACGGTGTCTTCTGCAGATCTGCTGCCTCTGTCGCCAAAGGTTTTCTCATTTCATATTAAAACAAGAAATGAAATTTAAAAGATATTTATTTTTAGAAACTCTGAAGCCTGTTTGGATCGTAAGTGATGCCAGGAGAAAAACAGACCTCAAGTGGTTCCGAGAAAATTTTGGATCAATTCTGAAAACCGTCCGAGTTACTGCTGACGATGACATCCGCGCCCAGAGAGGCTGGAATTTTACTTCAGGCAAGCCTCGATACTCCACATTAAATGAATTATTTGTCAATTTAAATTTTCAGGGGTGGATGACGTCGCTTCAGAGTGCGACTTGGACAACGTGTCTGGCTGGGATTGGACTGTCTCTAACAATGGCAAGACTGAAGCGATTTCAGACTTCCTCCAAGAGCTGGAAGCTTGGATTAAACAAAGTTTGTGACTGCATTTTATTCAAACCGACTGGACGGTACTCAAATATTGTACTTTTTAAGCCAGTTTTATTGCTATACCTCGAAATGTGAGTGAACTGCTACTTAACCATTTTATTTTATACAACAGTGTGGTTAATGAATACTCAAAGTCTGCATTTATCTTTCATACGCACATGCTGCAATGTTTATTGTGAAAATATATTCTATTCTCTCGTTACAAAAATTGCTTTCAATGTTCAAACACCACCTGCCCATCTAGAGTATTAGTTGACAAAATTCAAATGCTCACGTGCCGACAATGCTGCCATAATTTTCTTTTATCACAGACTGACTAGGGCACTGGCAGTTGAGCAAATTGCAACAAAATCTCAGTCAATTACACCACTTGAACCCTTTATCTCTAGCATTCACAAATTATTATTGCATTTTTGTTCTGGAATTACATGCATACATTTTTTTTAAAATTTTGTTCTTTCACATATTCACATGAGTAAGAAATTTCAATCACAAAAATGTAGAACTTTGAACTATTATGGCAATGTGGAGAAGGTTTTCACAAATGCAAACATCCTGAGTGAACGTTGATAATTTCGAACATCCTAAAATTAAGAACTCCTTTAAATTGGTATTTATGTGAAACCCAATAATAAAAGCATAAAAGATACATACTAAAAATCCAACTTAAAATTTAAACAGGTAATATTTGAATGGTTCGCAAAATTTAAATGTTTACGTCCACCAAATTTTAAAATCTGCACCGCTGTGAATTCCTGATTTTCTAGTTTTATTTTGCTTTGATATTCAATATTTAGAATTGAATTTTTATTGATTCTTAGCTATTGTTCAAACTCAAATTTATTAAAACCGCACCCATGCCTAAAAAATCCGCGTTCATTTCAATCCTCGTCGCTGGACAAGTAGTGGACTTTGCTGGAGAGGTGTAGTTCCTCCCTGGGCGGCTGGAGGCCTGTGTATTCAGCAGTGGTGCTGCTGGCGCGGCACCAGGTGACCAGAAAGAGGATGGCAGCGACCCCGACAACGGCCACGTTGGCCATGAAGGCGACCATCAGCCAGAAGTACCAGCGGGCCTCGTTGACGACCGGGTCGAGCGCCGCTAGCAGGCAGTTGCCGTCCTTGCGGAGGCGGGCGTCAGGGTGGCACGAAAGGCAGTGGTCGTTCAGAGGGCCCTTGCACGTGTAGCACGAGTAGTGGCAGTCGCGGCAGTTGGGCTTGCCCTTGTTCGTCAGGCTCATGTACGTGTCCATCGGGCACTCGTGCAGACACTGACCTTGGTACTCCAGGTAGATGTCCAGGCACTCTGAAAGGAGTTATTTCCATTAAAATATTAAGCATAAGGATTTTGTATAAAATATTCCTGTGAATTTTTTAATTCAATTTTTTCCTGAGATATTATATTTAATAAGTCCTACGAAAATTTTTATTAAAACAATTATGGAAACTGGTCTAGAATAATGACTACTACTATTTTATTTATTTTACTATGCAAAATAAAATTATTGCAACATATTGGCACGAAATGATTTACGAATTATTTCATTTTTATTCTTGCAAATAACTATATTTTGTCAAAAGGGCTGTGAATTTTAGACATTTGAATATTTGTCTGAGCTTCCAATTGTCATAGGATGATCAATTGAACACGAATCATGCATCTCTAAGACTTATTACACCTTAAAAACCGTTATGAAAGCGTTTTAAAACCATATAAATCGGCCATAAATGCTAATAAATCATCAGGAAATTTTGCTCATGTCCTCTTTTTAGGGATTTTTTCATTACAAAATCATTTTTGATTGGTTTTCCAGTCAAATAATTCTTTCCACATGTGTGAATGTGGGTTTTATTGTTATTTTTAGGAGTTTATGTCACGAGTTTTTAATTCTTTGAGGGTAAAAATCTAACAAAATGTTGCTAATCTTTCAAACTTTTTAGATAATTCGATCGTCACTCCAGATTTCCAACAGGTGGATTAGAAAACTCATGCTTTGTTCGTTTCGATGGCTGGCAAAAAGTATTTTGAAAAAGCCAATTAAATAAATTTAGGTTTAGAAGAGATAAAAAATAATCAAAATAAGTCCTGGAAAACGTTTTTAGTTCGTGCATTCAGCGCAATGCTCCCCAAAGAATATTCTACTTTTATCGCAATTTCAACAAAAATGTAAGATTTAAAAAAAAAATTAAACTACTTATATAAGTTATGCTAAATTGGTTTGTCATAAAACCTTCTAATTCGCCTCAGATACTGTCTAAAGTTTTCTATTTTGCAATAAAAATCAGTCTTATACTAGTCGTCAATTTTGTGGAAACAAAATCTAAAATTCATAGCCTCTATAGTTTATGTCTCACTTAATTTAAAAATGTATGTAAATTAAAGAGAAAATTGACAGTTTAATTTTTGCTACATGAAACTGTCACAAGTTTTGCACTATGCAAATGTCGTCAAATATTTCCGTATTAACTTTCGTTATTAATTGTTCATTTTTTAAAATCAAATATTTTATAGCACTTTGTATAATAATTTTAGGATAGGGCAGAGTTATTTATTTATCCTTTGATTTCTACCGGTCTTCATAAATCAATGAGCGCTATAAACACTTGATAAAAAACACAGAAACCCAAAGCACAAAACATGGTACCCGGCAACAATCCGTAAGCGGATTAAATGTAAAAGGGGGACCAAAAATATGCATGCGATTGTGTTGTATTTTATGTATGTACGTGCGGCCAAAAAGCAAAAACGGGTTGTTTTCTGACTAAAAAACAATACAAGAAAATTTGGACTCTCACCCGGTTGGCTTCTGGAAGCGTTAGTGGGAAGACCCCCGTGCGAAGCAAGTTTGCCCTTCACCGTCTCTCACGCAGGAGCAACTGCCATTTCTTGTGTTTTCCGCTCTTTTAACTAAACTAGCTGAAAGGTCGTGTGAATGTGCTCTCGACGTTGATTTTTATTTTTGTTTGGGAAGAAAAAAGTGCAAAATTGAAAGTCACAGAGACACAATTGAAGAACAGCACCCAGAAAAATAAAAAGTAAATCGGACAGACGAAACACGAAGATTAAAAATAAACCCAAAAAAAGGACACACATGTAGAAAATCACACAAGGTTAGCTTGCTCATTATCCACTTTATTGAATTAGCCATTCTGAGTCCTCGATATGTCAGCTTCTTCAATTATTATTTCGCATCTCCGCATTTATCAATATTTATACTTTTTGGATTTTCGCACGCAAAACAATTAGCGTAGACGAGTGTGTGTTCGATTTAAAAGACGAACCTTGCTGCTCTCGTAACACACGCCGCCGCGCACATTCAACTAGTCAAAATATGCCGTCGTCTTCTCGCACCAGCACACACGCACACGCAGTCCAGAAAAACGATTAATATAATTGTAATACTGTTCTTCGAGTTGCAAAATTTATATATGTATATCATCTCATTTTTGTATTATCGCGTGGACATGCTAATTTCGTCATCTACCGATTTCTTCTTCGACTTTTATATCTAAAGACGCTAGACTCTAAATACGTTTTCGTAGATTGGCACTTATCTCATTCAAAACATTTAAAATTCAAGAAGTTTGTGAGATTTTCTCATCATGCACACCGAAAGACGCGCAGTGACACAACGCGATTCTTGATTCACGCACACAATTTGTCTTTCAGCAGCATCATATCAAAAATTTATATCCGCATCCACCTATTATGTACAACGCACACATTTTTATAGTTTTCAATCCGCTTTTCTGCGAAATTTACAGGGAATATTTGACCAATAAATGAGGAACCCCCCACCAATATTTTTGAGCTATTTCTTTCTGAACGTAAATAATTTTTGTATACTCCAAAAATTAATGCCACTTGTGCATTCAATTAAAATTCAGCAAGAAATTATCGGAGAAAAGCGAATTTCGCTCCCGCAGCTGCCCTCTCACACATTTCGTTTGTAAGACTGGCATGGGAATTTCACACGGGAGCGAGTTTTTCGTGAACAAGTAGCGATTTTTTTTTTGTTTTTAATTGGCACTATTTGTTTATTAAATCATCTCAATATATTTATTATATTTAATTATTTAGTTGTTGATCAGTCGGAATCACTTTGTGCCTTTTTGCTCCTCTGCTCTACCACATGTCTCGTTTTATCAAACTGTTGTCGAGTAAGTACACATAATAATTTCTCAGAGCATCTCGTGTTATTCGTCTCTCATATTTTAATAAGTAATAACAACATCTCGCTTTTTTATAATACATAGCAAATCTATGAAATCACAGATTACAGGAGATTTCAGCTCATGCGGCACCATTTCTTCATCGCTCATGAATCAAGGAGTACCTTTGTCGCTTTGCTGTTTTTTTGTTGTTGTTTTTTCTCTTAACAGTCGCTAATATAACACGTAATTTGCACTACTTTAATAAAATACGTAATATCTAAATCATAAAATGTGATGATTCAAATTCAACTCCTTGAGAATGACGGTTTATAAATTAAAATATATAATACCAGCTCGAAATCATCACCTACAAACACACATTACACGTAGAGTAAAACTGCACGACACTTTAATCGAGTGTGTACATGCTTCTTCAAACAATTGCGAATACACAGGTCTACGATTTTAATTGGTCCCAAAAGTGGTTTAGCTTTCCTGCTGTTTTCAATCGAATCCGCAAAGTGCTTTTGTAAAACTTTCGTCACATTCATTGTTTGATCAAAATTATTGCGCGTACGTCGCATTCAATTCTCTACTTCTGGTGCTGCAGCGTTTCAAGTGCCGTGAACATACTGGAAGTTACCTTTGTGTTTGAGTGGAAATCAATTATGAATCAAAATCTGACCCGGAAATAATCAGCAGTAATAATAATGTAGTCAAAGCACGACTCACAACCCACATGGAGCAGAAATTATTGAAAATTATTGCAGCTGAATGAGGAAACGCAGCGAGAAAATTTAAAGTATATATTTTAAGGCTCTTTGGTGTTTTCAGCATTCGCATGATTTTCTCGCGGAAATTGCACAGAATAGAATCAGTTTAAATAGAGGAAAAAATCAGACCCCGAAAATCATATTGCTGGAACCATGAGCGCTAGTTTAATTGAGTTAAAATTCAACGCCAAATCAAATTGCATTTGCTTCTTAACAAATTATTATTCAGAAAATAGGCCATTTTCAGTGGCTTTTTGTCGATTGAAATATATCAAGCTAGGAATCAATATGAAAAAAGGCCCACAGTGGAATAGATTAACAAACAATTCAATTCCAACCATACCCCTCTACCGTACATCTTTTGAAAAAAATTGCGATAATATGATGTGGCGCTTTCTAAAGTGAAAAAATCATAAATGACAGCTACAGTAATGGCAGTGATGCTCCTTAAGAACGAATCAATCATTTTCGTGCACAGCATATATACGTATCATCATATATCATATATCTGTGAGTGAGGTAATCAAACGAATCGAGAGACGTACACAAACGAGACGGAAAAGCGCTTGTCTGCGATCTGTGTCCTGCGTGTTTACTTTAATTATGCCGCGTGATTCTCTGACGTGTGATAATTTAACGATTTCTCCTACAAGTACAATAGAGGCAGCCCAGTTTCGTTATTCCACCAATCAATGCCGTCTGGAAGCGAGCAGAAGCAAGAGAGTCAACAAACCTAAGCACATGTTGGCTTCACTTTTAATGCACCCTTCGGCACTGTTCGTCAGGTTGGGTGAAAGTTTGGCAGGCCCAACGTCCGCCATGATGATCTGCTTCGGCCTGACCGTCGCCGGCGGCAAGCGGCTCGAGTTGCCCAAACTGGGCGTCTCACGGTTCTTCAGGTTGTTGCTCACGGGCTTCACCTCCTTCGCGTCCAGTTCGTCCAGCGTGCCCAGCTGGCCGCCGTTGCTGTCCGGGGACACCTCCACCTCCGTGCCGTGCAGGACCAGCTCCCACGCGGACATGTTTGCTGTGAAATTAAGAGCAAATGGGTGGTTATTTTGGGTAGGAAGGAATTTTTATTGAAGGTTGCGGGTGCGCAGCTCAGGATTTGATTTTATGTCTATAATGATCATGCATGGAAATTGAAAAATCAAGGCATATTTTTTTAATAATTATTAAGTAGTCTAAATTGTACCTACGAACATAATTTGGAAATAATTACGTTTATTTTGATAATCAAATAGCAATATCATTCATATTTTCAAATATACAATGGTTCAATATGCCTCGACAACTTTTGTTTTAAATTTGATATGCAGACATCAATTCAACAAATTAATTCAGACTACATTTTAGTTTTAGAGAAAATAATATTGAACCTTTGATATCTAAAGTGCTCATACCACAGATGAATTTCACACATCATCATGTTTCTCATTTAACTTAAAATCCACTATGCTACCTAAAAATGTACAACTGCGCAACCAACCGTGATCAAAATTGCATAATAATAACATATTTTAAACTCAGTCATTATCAAAGCTGAAATTATTAGGCATTAGTGAGTAATCAATAAAGGAAAAATCATGCGAACACGTGCAAAACAAATGAAATCGAGAGAGAGGGGTAAGAGATCAGGACAAAATTGACGTGCAGAAGAAATGCAAGGTCCATGCACAGAGAGAGAGAGAGATAGATGTAGATTCCACGCAGATACCCTTCTTAACGGCGGCGGGCGAGTTTTTTTGTTGGGGATCTTCTCTCAGGTCGAGCCCCTTTGTGGGCAGACTGGCGCCAGCACGCAGGGCGTACATGTTCTCAGGGGGCCGGATCTTCGGGCCTTGCCTGCTCTCCTTGGGCCCCTGCCGGCTCTCTTTGGGCCCCTGTCTGCTTTCCTTGGGCCGCGTCAGCGAGGAGAAGGGATAAGAACCCTTATTCAGGGTGGGCAGCAACCTGCTGAAGGTCAGGTTGGGCGCCTGCGGTGAGAACTGCAGCCCACCCAGCTCAGGGTAGATGATCTCCTGGCGTCTGGGCGTCGCGGTCGTGGTGGAGATGAAGGGCGGGCGCGTGGGGAAGCGGCCAGGTTTGCCGCTGGGTGGCGCCCGAGGGGCGGCCGTGACCCTGGGACGCAGGGAGGGGAAGGGCGAAAAGGTGGTCGTCTTGCGACCCTGTTTGGACGGGTTGTTGCTGTTGCCGTTCTTCTTGCGCGGCTGCTTTTGCGGCAGGCCCACCCTGACCCTGGGAGAGGAGGGGGAAACAGGGGTGGGGAGAGGAGTTTTCTTTCTGGATGACGCATCCGGTGGCTCGGTGGTGCCGTGGAGCACCAGTGACCACTCGCGCAGCACGGCGCGGCCTACATGCCACAGAGGAGCAATTCATGAAACCAGCACCAGGGGCAGCTCAAAACCGCGAGTTATTTGGGAGGGCTTGACAGTGTATGAAAGAGTCCTGGGCAATCAGTTTAATGAGCTTTTGCAGGAGTGAAAAAAATCGATCTAACGAAAATTTTAACAGTTCAGGGTTTGTAAGAATTGATTTCTTGATAACTCAAAATATTTTTTCTCGATCATTATAATTTTACTTTTGTTTTTAAGTTTAATTTAAGTAAACCAATATTTAATTCATTTTGAATAATGCGAACAAAATAAAATTCATCCATAGTTAAAGAGGTTTTTCCGTGTCTCTCTGTTTTTGTAGTGAAAAAGCCACGAGAGACGCGAGAGAGCGCGTCGCGCAAACCCTGTTCGAAATGCTCGGCATTTTCGCAACAAACAGTCGTCACTCTGCGGAACAAAGCTTCGAATTTCGCTGCAAAGCCCTGACAAAGTGAGAAGCAAAGCACGTGTTGTGTTAAAACAACAAGACTGCTGCGCTCTCACTGCGCCCCAGCACAAAAACCAGTAGCAAAAACGAGGCGGCCCGTCACCAAAAATGACTGACGAGGGTGAGTTAGTCAAAATAAATACACTGCACGAGCTTAGCCCCGGAGGTGCCTGAGGGTGCTGTTAGCACACGCGCACGAATAATGGCGATTGTTAGAGCATGGAGAGATAGAGAGAGATGAAAGACAAAGGTTATTATGCCCTGACACGCACCTAGGTAGCGGCCCTCGTTGTGGATCTCCAGCTGCCAGATGCCGACGGGCGTTTCACCCCAGCTGTGCACAGTCATGAAGGGCCACCGGTTGAAGCCCGCCCGCGACACGTCCAGTCGCCGCCTGTCCAACAGGGTTGAGCGCGTGCCGCCGGGCGAAGTCAGGTGGATCTGCAGGTCGCCTCTCCTGCTCGCCGTCAGCGTGATCTTCGCCTAGAAAATACGAGTCGGATGTTACAAAAGAAGCTGACAAGCCGTTAAAGCATGAGTAGTCCAAATTGGGGCTTAAGATTTGCACTTTCCATTTATTTGGTAATTATTCCGTGAAAATTTAAATAATTTAGATAATTGAAAATTTAATTCCTGTATTATTTTTAAATAATGTTTGAGATTATTACTTTCCCCGTCCCTTTATTTTTTTAAAATGTGTTTCTCCGATTCCTCAACATATCAGATGGCGTTACTTATAGCGTCATTTTTAATATGATAAACCTGCTATTTTAAATAGCACTAACTAAATATAATATTTACCACGGTGCAAACAAATTTTTAATTATTAAATTATTTCAACTGACGCTCAGAGCAGAGCAAATTAAAAATTAATGATGAAAAATTTTTTGAGTTACTAGTTTTGAAGTTGGCAAATAGCTTTATTTTAAACAAAAAGCCAAAATAAGTCTTTCACAGAAAATATTTTATGACATTTAAAATGAAAAATTAATTAAACAACGGAAAATAACTAGATTTAGGTGTCTTAAGAAAATTAGTAAACGTTTAAAAAGATTAACAAATTTTTAAAGCTCTCTAGAGTCAAAAAATTTAATCAATGCTTGAATTCAATTGAGGAAAAATAAAATTCATGCTTAAAATTGTAAAACTGCCGGTCAACCATTTCTAAAAATATTTATTTGATCAGATATATATGATCAAAAAGTTTATTTTCCCCAAATTCATGTTTCTTGATATTCACTCCGTTATAGATTTTTTAAACAACAAAAATCTTAAATCACAAGAGCAAAATAAAATAATAATTTCAACCAAGGAAATAAAATTGTCTTGAATTGCTCTTCACAGCAGTTATACGTAGTTGAAATAATAAGCACAGTCTGCTTTCCGGAGCGATGACTGTTGAAGAAATAAAATTGTTGTTGTTGCCAAACAAATAGATTATGGGGCAAATAAAATCATTCCACGACGTAAAGTTTGTGAGCAGCGCAAAAGTCGACGTTTGTTTAAATTTTCATATTATTCAAATGGCGTGCAGCGCGCTGGGTCGGTCTCGCCACGCGACCTTTGTATGAACATGAACGCTCTCTCAACTCGCGCGCGCACGAGAATAAAAGCAGCACATCTGCGAGGCAGTTTGTGCCCACCAAGACGAGTTCTGGCCAAATATATCCATGAATATTTCATGAGTGCGCGTGTTTCCCTCGCGAGAGAGCAGACACAACAAATCTCAATGAGGCAAAAGCGCTTTGCGTTCCAACAGACACGGCGAATTGATTAAACGCCGAAACTTTTGCCGCTGCACTGGATAAGCCAGAGCAAACACGTCCAGCAACTGACAATGAGGGGCAGAAATTTGTTGATTTCCACGAGGAAAAAGGCTTTCATCGAGAATGTAAACTGATCCTTTTTTTACGTTCCGCAAACACTTATATCTGGGGCTGTAAATTGTTGACGCTTGATATATTTTTGTTCTGAGTTTCCAACCGTCATTTTCCAATCAAATAAGCAAAAATCATACAATTTTAAGTCGATTTAACTATAATCAAACCGTCTAAAATGTTTTTTTTTTATTTTAAGGACATCTTGTGAAATTTCATGTCCAATTTTCCTATCTATTTTCCAGGCATATTGTTTTTGGGTGTGAAAGATTTCATCACCTATATCTAAAGAGCGGCACATACAAATTTTATTTTTTATTTTAAATTGCACTATCAAAATTACCGGAAATGAAGAGAAAAGGTACTTACTTGGACGTGCTCGAGGAAATTGACGCCCGGGCACTCTCTGACCCTGAGCTTGATGTTGACTTGACTTTTGGCCGGGATGAGTCTGGAATACGAAATTAGTTTATTTCTTTCTTCCCCGTGCGCACGTGAGGCGATTTTGTCTTACTTCTCGGCGTTCTTGGCAATAATTTCGCAGCGCTGCTGCTCTGGAACTGCCACCCACTTCCTCGCTAATTTCACCATGGCCGCTGCATCCATTAACCCATATCCGAACGAGTGGCTCACTGAAAGCAGCGAAAAAATACGTTTATTGCCTTTTGTCTCCTGCTGCTGCTGCTGCTGCTGTGGAGAGTGAGAGAGAGAAAAAGAGAGACAAGAACACGCGGCGGGCGATTTCGTTTTACGTTCGCGCTTTGCATAAGTTGGTCATTTGCGATGCAAAGTTGCGCCCGCCAACTTTTTGCAATTTAATGAGGATTACAAGTAAACAAGTTGTTGTGCCACAAGCAGCTGAGAAAAATTAATTTATGCAAAAATTGCGCCCGAGCACCGTGTAACCTAATTAGTCGGTTTTCGCACGGCAGCAGCAGCAGCAGCAGCAAAAGTCTGCGCGCCGGAATATTTAGATAGACACCACGCCCAAGGATGCTTAATTCGCGAATGTAAATTTGTGTTATTACCAAACGAAATATGGCGAGTTTTGCTCCTCTCCGCCGAAATTTTCGCAGCGAAGAAATTAATTCATGGCGTAGTTCACCCAGAGAGAAAGTTGTGAATAAGGAAGGAGTAAATTTAGCTTGCAAAAGAAGTTTTAATGTAATTACCGTCAAAGAGCGATTTTTTGGTACGAAATAATGGTTGTATAAAAATGGATCAAATGCGAAATTTAAGCAATAAAATCCTAACTAAATTTATTCCCGAGCTTCCTGTCGCTGTGGTAACGACAATTCATGCGATTTTAGGCTTTTAAAAACATGACTAAAAGCGGGAGGAAAATGTCTAAATAATTTATATTGGCAGAGAAGCCGTGAAAAACGTTTATTCTACGCACACCTTTGATGATTTTAAAAACAAGTGCCTCCAATTTCACCAAAAAAGACAATCTCAATTTTTACAAACCGTTGAAACCAGATAATGAACTTCATTTTGAACCACAAATTCGAGGAAATTTCCGACAAAATTAGGAAACTTTTAGCTAAAAAACAAATAATAACTTTTGAGTTGATGTTGACATATTATTGCGAAAATTACACTTAACATTTTTTACAATGGCTAATTGCTTGCGAGTTACATTATTTTCTTTTTGATCAATTCAATCTGAACTATTTCATTCCTTACTTTTTGAAAATGTGCTCAATAAAATTATATTTTAAAGTTTTAGGGTCTTAAAAATATTTCATTCATTGCCAACCGAAACATTTAGATCAAAAAGTAGAAAACGCGATAGACACTCACCATTTCTGCCGACAGCGTTGGTCCTCCAGTCAGCAGAGTGGAGGTTCTCGGACCTGGCGGTGCGGACGACGATGTGCTGCATGTCGCGCCAGGTGAGCTGCCGGTTCGCCTCGAGGGCGAGGGCACAGATGCCGGCGGCGAGGGGCGCCGAGGCAGACGTGCCCGTGTGGCTGGTGGTGCACTGGTGGTGCAGGTCGGTCGTCACGATCTGCCTCTCGTTGGCCAGCCCGCTGCTGTACGTCGTGGCCAGCGTGGAGCTGCACGCCTCAGAGTACCACGGCACCATGCCGTTCTCCGTCGCGCTGCTGATCGACAACGTCCAGATCGAGTTCGTGTAGCCGTCGCAGTTGCAGTTGTCGTGGTCCCGCCCGCCGTTGCCAGACGCCCACACGAAGATCGACCCTTTCCCGCTACGACCCTGAAAATGACAAAAGAGTTTTCTTGTTAAATAATGAAAATAATGAAAAAGAGGAAATTACAAAGTGAAGTGTTACAATATTTTATTTTGTATTTGCACATCGTGTGATTATAAAAAATCGTCTTCTAACAAAATAAATACTAAAATCCATTTATGTAGACCTCCTCTGGTTTGGGGATCGAGTGCCAAATCTCCAACCCTATATAAACGTATTTCAAATCCCTTAAATGATAATTTAATCAATGAAAGTTTTGGTTTTCTCTTAAAATATTTAAAGTAATGCCTTTAAGTTCCCAAAAAAGGGTTTGTAGTGTTGATTTTACTTGCAAAATAATTGTTTTTTTAAGTTTCAAAGCTGATTTTATTAAAAAAGGGTCCCTTTTTGGAACCGTTTCAATTTGATGGGAATTAACATTTTCGTAAACCCCGAGATTGTAGATTGGAAGAATTAAATTTAGGAGCGGACACTTCAATGTATATTATCAAAATGGATTTGGCTGAAATATATTGTAGAATCTGTCCCAATTTCATGATTGCTGTCTGTGAAACGCATTTTCGTGAAAGGCGAGACGAAAGTCCGTCTCTGTAAAGCGCTAGAATAGCTCCATTCGTACATCTCCGGCTGCAAAATTGGGAACAAAAGGCAGCCTCACTCCCTCTCTGATGATAAACTCTGCGGTTGTAAACATAAAGCGCGGGCGTGCGGCTTTCCGTCAACGGAAAGCACCAGGTCACAGCCGCACAAATTCGCCTATTTCATTTCGCATTTGCTAATCAGATTAACTGCCAACCGGCGCCGCAAAAGTAAAAGATTAATTGTCATTGGCGAGATCAAAGGGAAAGCTGCAGCCCGGATTCATTATTAAAAGTGTGTGTGTGCGCGCGCGTGCTTTGAAAAGCAGTGAATTTCATACACATCAAACCGCGTCCAGCAGCTGCAGCAAAGGGACAGCGCGCGCGTGTGTATACGGATTTTGAAACGGGCGCCATAATTAAAGTATTAATATTAACCGAATCCTTGCTGCTGCTACTGTTGCGTTGGCTTTCTCTCTCTGTAATTAGCGTTATTTGGCTGAGAGAGTCATTCCGCTGGATGGAGGCCGCGTGCATTCGGCCTTTGTACGGCTGTCAAAAGTGCCGAGTTAATCAGACTTCATTCAGTTTTAATTCCGGATGAAAGTAGCAATTTTGTTCGAAAACCGATCCAATCGGAATTAAAGCTGCTGATAATTTTTTCCTCTCGCTTCCCAAAATTTCATCAAAATGTTTATTGTTGATTTAGCAGATCAATACTAGCAAGTTCCAACTGAACCTCGAAATAATTAATTACACCGAAATTGAAGTGCTGATTAAATTGAAATAAATTTAACTAGGAAAACTTCTTTATATATAAATAAAAATCGAATGTAAATTATATAAACCCTTTCATGAGAAATAAAAAAAGCAGTTCGCATGGAAGGGCAGTTTTAAAATTATTACGAAAGAGTGTAGGCTGCAGGAAACAAAATGAGCTGCGCAAAACAATAAATGCTGCGAGAAGCAAATCTAATCCGAATTGATTGCCGGGTCTGCGAGGCAAAAGCCAGGGATGGCGCGGAGGAAATTCGGCGGCGGATCCAATAAAGGGACCTCATCAAAACGTCAAGTTTAGCGAAGAACTATTGCTTATTCGTGACGGAGCGGGCCCGAAAGCGCGCAGCACAGCACACCAGTTTGACGCATGAGAGTTTAACAAACGAGAACCTCTTGTTTGGCCAGAGAGGCGAAAACAGCAGGAGACGAGCAATTTGAGCGGGAGAGCGAGAGAGAGAGAGAGAGAGAGAGAGAGAGAGAGAGAGAGAGAGAGAGGTCTCGAGGGCTTTTGCACGGCCTAAAAGGAGGCCACACTGAATTTCCACCGGCCTATCGGCTTTTAATTGAAACTCACCGGTGAATAAATACATTTTGCGGCCCGCTCATCGATCAGGACTTGCAAATTTGAGCGTCCCTTTAGGCTTGTATAATTTATTGTGCTGGAGAAGTAAAAATATATTGTTTTGCAGATGTTGAATTCATATTATTGGTAAAAAAGTAACTGTGGGAAAAAAATTGCTATTTGAATAAATATTTTCGGTAAAATACAGCAAGCAGCTTTGTGATAGATTTTACTCTAAGTAAAATATGAAAGTTTAATAGTTGAAACTATTAATGCTTTAAATTAGTGATCTAAAAATTAATTCCTTGACTCTCTTTAGTTTTAAATCATTCGCAAGGACCACATAAAATCACAGATTCTGGAGGTTTCAGATATGTGAAGCATTTCGTTGAATAATTTTCAAATTTTTTTCTTATCATCAGCGTCTCTGATTGCTAGAACACTACCTGACGCCAGTTTGAACATTTTTGACGGTGGGAATGAAAATTAAGATTAAGAAGATCTACTATCGATAGAAAAAAAAAACAAAAATTAATTTTCTGATTCGGAAAATTAAAATATCCCCAATTATATAATTTCTGTTAATATTCACTCAAAATTAAACATGCCATTTTGATTTTCCAGATTCATGGCACGTTTCCGTGACTCACCTTAGCGACCCCCTCGATGAAGGCACGTCTGGCGAGTTCACCGGGCCCGTCGACGGTCTTGCCGTCGTCGTCGGGGCCCCACGAGGCGCTGTAGATGTCGATGTGTTGCGGGTTGAGGCTGAGCGAGCGCGCCTCCACGGCGTCGGTCACGTCGCCGTCCAGCATCCGCACCCCTGCCGACACAAACAGACGCACACAACTCAATTAGGCGCCGCAAACACACATATACACACACAGACGCAAAAAGCGGCGTTGCCCTTCCTCAGCCCCTCACGACTAACAAGCAGCAAATTTGCCACGCAAAGCTGGCTTAATGTCGCGAGAGGATGAGGGCTGCAACACCCACTGAGCTCAGGGCAAAAAGGGAGGGATGAACTGTCAGTATTAGTGATTCGTTTGATTAATTGCAGTCTCCATTGGATAAGATAGATGGACATTTAAATCTGATTTGTTATTAATTTTTTTACGGACAAGAAGGGTTGAAGAGACCTTTGTGGTGTCAGAATAAGTCCGATTCCGTTATTTGGCACACGAAATAATAAAATAGCTCAATGAAAACGGCTTTTTCACATTTCTCCAATTTTAGGGGACATGCAGTCTGCTTCATGAAAGCTGTTGCATAGTAATGAGAGTCGGCGATAACATCAGAGAAGAAGTAAAAATGGGTGACAGGGTGGCGGTGGCACACTTACCGCCGACGCTGGCCCCGTAGGCGATGCCGACCGAGCAGAGCGAGTTGTTGGCGACGGCGGCCACCTCGCCGGCGCATCTGGTCCCGTGGCGATTCGAGTCCAGGACGTCATATCGCGGCATGGGGTCGTCATCGTGGTTGTTGACGTCGTAGCTCGCTTGAGGGTCCTGCGAACACCAGACAGACGCAGCGGTTAGCACCACTCTAGGAAGGAGCAAATCTCGCGTAGAGAGAGAGAGAAAAACTACACGTCCCCCCCAGGGAAATCCGTGACTTGCAGGAGCAATTGCGTTCCTATTCCCACCTACTTACGGAAAAGCGGGTTATTACATCTATATTTCCCACAAGCTCGGCTGGGTATCAGTAATTAATCAAGTTTGACAGCCTGCGGGCCTAAACAAGTGGTAATTGATTTTGCGCAGCGAGTCGGGGGCCGGCGGCCGCGCTGAATTGAGTTTTCGATTCGCTGACCAATTTATACTTGCCGATCGCGCGCGGTGGCTATGCAACCGGCCGCGCCGACGGCTCCGGCGGATTGCCTACACACTCTTTTCCAACTCAATCGTTCGCTCAGCAGCCGGTGCGGCGGGCAGGTATACGAGTGAAAATAAGCGGCGTGACAGCTCTCGGGCGAACGCGCAAAATATTAACTCGTGCAGCCAGAGCCAGCCACTCCATACATTCTTGTCAGACGCAACTTTCCCAGCAACGGCCGAGATTTCTTTCATTTTTCCTCTACCTCCCGCAAACGAGGTGTTTTCGTGACTTGAAATATGGCAAAAGCAGCTCTCGACTGGGAAATTGTGCTCTTTTAGCCTCTGTATTTCTCTACGAAATGCTTTTTAAATTATACAGGAAGTTAATTCAACTCATTGCAATGCAGCAGGAAACAGCAAAACTTGATTTACTAGGAGAAATTTAAACATAAACAACCCCCACATAGTTGTGATACTTTTCTTGTAATTGCAGTGTAGTTTTTTAGAATTTAATTTTTAAGCCGAAGATTAGGACAAAAATTTTTAAATGTGAAACAGTATATTTTTAACTATTTCTAAATTTTAGCACGAATCTTCAATTAAAAAATAGTTAAGAATGATGAGAGTTTACTCAAAATCGATGAAATACTCCTTAAAAGCCACCCAAAAGCCGCCATAGAACTAATTTGGCTGCGAAAAGAGGATAAAAAGAAGGGGGGCCAGGAACTAATTTGTCTAGAGCCGCCGAGGGACTGCGGATTGAATCTGATTGCGTGCTGGCCGTCGAACACGGGAAAAATGGCAGCTACTTACGGCCGACGTGCGGACCTCGATTTGTAACTGAAAAGATAGGCGTTTCGACCTGCAACTTGTCGCAAATTAATCCGCGGCCGATCATTTCTGCGCCACCGAATTTTCCCCCAGAGCAGGCAGGCTCTGAAACTGGTCCGCTTGACGGGGCAGGACTCGAGTTTTGGTTTTGTGCGCCGCTTTTGCGCCAACTGGCTCGTGTGATTCTGCGGAATTTCACAATATGAGAGCGTTAATGGCAAACTACTTTGGTTTGGTGACGCTGGAGAATATTCTAGCGGAGCGGAACTAATTACTTTCGTGTAACTTGAAACAAAAGTATTTCGAACATTTTGTTACTTACAATTCACCGGTTGTTGCGTATTAATGAGCAAATTTAATTTGAACCTGTGTAAAAATAAAATGGAATCTCTGATGATCAGCAATTTTTCCTAAGAGATAATTTAAAAATTAAATCATTGACTAGTTTTTCTGGCTAGGAACGAAATTCAATTAAAAATGTACTTTCTTAATTTTTAGACCAGTTCAAATTCAGAGGTCAAACCAGGAACATGATTGATGAACTAAAAAGTGTTTGAAATGCAAAATAAATTGCTGTAGTAAATATTTGCCCTTCACTTGGGGCTCAAGCTCGCGAATCGCGCAGATATGGCAACTACCAGGACATCTTTAATTCCAACGATCGGAAATGATTGAGAAATTTTCATCCTACGTTATGAATTGAACAGAAAGCGTTGCTTAAATTGTAGGTTGTGCAATATGAAATTCCGACGGGAAGCTACATTATTTGAGAATCGCTCGGCGCGTTATTATTCAAGATGCCGTGGATGCACGTTGGACGATCTGTAGCTTCCAGTCGGAATTTCATATTGCACAACCTACAGTAAATAATTGTTACAAAATGAAGCAGTGACCTGTTCCCAACGCTATTAAACCACGGAATACTCTTGCATCCGCCATCTTACTACTCTGGCATTCAACAATTATCAAAAGAAATAATTTACTACAGTGTCGAGGTACATTTGCAATTGAAGACTTTCGATTTGTTACGTTGCTCTAGGAAAAACTTGTACTTAAATGATTGAATTTCTTCCTAGAATTTTCCATCTAGATCAAGGTTTATTGGAGTGTATCATTTCGAGATCTCTTTAAGAGCAACGTCTGTGACAATTTTGCCAGAGGCATGCAGCATTATGCCCGGCACACACTCAGTCAGCAGTGGCGGCTGAAGGAGTAATGAGATCCGTTCTTAATAACACCCTCTTTTCTTTTTTCCTTCCTTCTTTCATTCGCACGGCTCTGGCGTCTTTCTCGTATTGTTTTATTTCCCAGACGGGAAAAGTGCTGACGGCTTGTTTGCGCGCTGCCGGCGATTGTGATGATGTGATAATTCCATTTGCACCTTTCTTTCTCACTCCCACCCTCTCGCAGTCGATAACTTATCTCGAGAGCAGGCGCGCAGTTGCAAAGAAGCACAGCTCGGCAAAGTGAAAGTAATCCAGTCGAATTAATTCCTCGCTCGCTCATCGACACGCACGCACAAACTCGAACAACTTTTTTTCCTTCGACGCTCTATTGATCCTCTACTGTATATATACGTACGTCTAGAGAAGGCAAATACATTCCAATTCGCCGAATGAGCGCCCGCCGAGAAGTCAATATTGAATATTCATGGGAGCGCAATAACTGATGCACGGCATGTGATGCCGCACGAAAATGGGATTCTCTGTCTATTTTGACGTGTAAACAAGTCAAACAGCCGCGTCGTTCACTCCATCCGCAAACATTCAGGTTGATTTTCCAACCGCGAAATGTGTGTGTGTGTGTGTCTGGTTGGGTGGGTGGCTGCTGAGCAGAGCCAGTGTCGATTGGGACGCAGGTGCCGCTGCCAAAGCCGCGTTCCCACGACTCTTCCTTCTATACTGATCACGAGAAGTGCCGAATTGTAACAATACCGCCTCCGCCTCAGACAGCACATTTCAGTAAGCCCAAAATGACTGCTGGAATCATTAGTCACGGAGAAAAGCATGTCACTCGTGGGTTTGTGAATTTAAGCCAAACGACTGTTTTTTGCCTCTACCTCAAACGGAAAATTATGAGACTGAAGCACGATTTTTCATTTCAGCCAAGCTTCAAGTGAATAAAATGTTGAATCAAATGTGAAAGAGTTTGAACAGTTAAAAGCCATAATTACTACTAAATATTCATCCCTTAAAGGGTTCGCAAAAACCCGCATTTTTCCGGAAAACCCACTGCATTGCAAAAACTGTTTTTGCGGGTTTTTATGCAATTTTGCGCATTTTTCCAAAACACATACATTCTTATGGAAGATCAAAAATTTCCACGATGGATGAACAAAAATAGGGACTTAACCAAATCAGAATACACGCCACTGGTTCCACCAAAAGGCCGAAAATTTAAACTCTGATCGTAATTTTCCAAAATTTCTTTTAAGGCGCGGAATATGACTTTTTCGGGTTAAATTCGGAAAAATGTGGAAAAACCCAAAACTGGTGGGTTTTTTTTTTTGTGCAAAGTGGTGCATTTTTGTGCATTGCAAAATTGGCGAACCCCTGATCCCTTTGGATGAAAACAGTGTTCAAATAATCCTGACCTGAGATGAGAAGGAAAAAACTTGATTTTACGCCATCAGAGACAACTAGCTGTAAGATTTATCTCTTTGTGTCAGGGGTAAAATGTATTAAAAACGCAAATCCCAACGTGCCTGATATTGTTTATCGCCGTGTCAGAAGTACTTTTGAGAGCGATGCCAAGCGCTAGGAACGATTTTCGAGCAGAAATGCAAACAGCACAAATCCTCTGATGCGAGTATTAACTTTTCAACCGGGCTATCTGCGCGTGAAATCATAATTCCGTCCGACACTCGGCTGCGGGTATAAATCTTTCAAACTTGTACCATAACAGAATTAAGCATCGCAAAAAAGTGCTCGCGTGTGTGTTTGCCGCTCGGCGAATTAAATAAGCGGCGCGGCGGCAGCGTTACCTTTGGGGCGGAGATTGTGCATGACACCGGCCGCCTTTTTCATCATCTCGTTTATTTATGGTTCTTGATAAAAGTTCGCCGCCAGAGCGCGAATTATGCACAAACTTTCCTTCTCCTCTTAATTTCTTGTGCGGATAAATTTTCAATTTGTACCCGATGCACATTTTCCCCCGCGATCTGCCTGGGTTGTGAATCTTAGACGGGAAAATTTAAACAGACTATCGTACGAATGGTAGTTATAGTGTTAGGGGAACAAATTACTTTCTAGAAAGTTACAAATTGAACAGACATGTTTGCTCCAGACAAACGCTCATGTAAATTATTTCAATTAACTAATGGGAGCAAATACATGCTAAATTTTACTCTGTAAATTATTGTGAAATCGTGAGTTTAGTGTAAAATTAATGTATTTAAATTTTGAGAACCAGGCACAACTCAACACATTTACGTGGATTTTGCCAATTATTAAGTCAATTTAATTACCGAGTAATTACATAATGAAAAATCAGTTTTTGTTCTAAATATTCGCCGTTTTTTTTTTTTAAAATTAATGATTCGGGGAAAGGGGATTGCGTTTTGGGTTCATAAAAATTAAATATTAAAAATGAACTCGAGTTTAAATTTCTCAACCCGAGCGTACAGTGGCAGAGACAAAGAGGAAAGGGGATGGTACTGCTCCAGTTTCCCCCGCGTTTTGCGTAATTTATATTGCGGCACCGTCGGTTCTCTCTCTCTCTCTCGCTCTTTCTCTCTCTCTCTCTCTCTGCGTGGTTATTACAGCCATGTAAATTTTAATAATAATTTCAACTGCTGGTGGCGGCTCCGCGTTTGGTGGGGCTGCCGCTGGATAAGCCTAATTCCTAATTCATTTTTAATGGCTGAAGAACAACAAATTGATGGCTACATTGTTTTTTACTGCGACGCCGCTCGTGAAATTTTACGAGCAAAAAATATATAAAACGAATGAATACGAAATTCCACCGCCTGCGTATATAAAGCAGTCTGCTCTGCCGACGCTCCCTCCGTTTCGTTTGACGACTTTAATTTTAATTTCGCCCATTATGCTGAATACTCTTTATTGTTTCCACCGTAAATGTGTAGCCTTGTGCGCTGGAAGTAAATTTAGAATAATTGTTTCAACTCGCCTCTCTCAAAAGGAGAGTGTGTTAAAATTAGAGATTTTGGCCAGAAAAAGTGATTGAAGATCCAATGGAAAAAAATTATATTCATGAATATCGTTTTTGTAAATTTATTTCTAAGCTATTACTTTTAAAAACCTTTACGATTGAATTTAAATATCAAGTGTTCACAAAAAATCTACCCTGGTCATGGAAATTTGCTTTAATCTAAATTCAAAGATGTTTACAAAAATGAATCAACAAGTTTAAAAAAAAATTAAACATCAATAAGATGAGGAAAAATGTTAAATTAACCCTGAATAAGTCAGTTATCAATTTAATCATTGAACTTACGATTAATATTTCAAATTAGAAGACTCCTGGTTAATTAAAGATTCTGGTTTTTATTTAAAGTGAAAAAATGAAAGCTATATGCATGTTGCTATCCTTGCACATGTTTAAATTCAGCAGGGCAAATCGAGATCGGATGGACCAAAGCGGCGTCTGCGAAAGTTTTTTCCGCCGGCACCACACCAGTCGTGCCGATCGCAAAAAAGGGGAAAACGACGATGACCAGAGCGTGCGAAATAATGAAATCCACATTAAAACCGGCAGCTCCGAAAACAAGGCTGATTTTTAATTAAACACGTGACCCGCGTGTTTCTGCTAAAGTTCGACACGGCATGAAAACAACAGCAGATGTAATTTGGCGGCGCCACCGGGCGAGTGCAAGAGAGCAAAAATTACGTGACGCCTCGTCTTTTTATTATTAATTCCCGCTGGCTGGCAGGCGGACTGGCTGGCTGGTGTGCCTTTTAACAAGACTGCAATTAGCGGATGAGAAGGAACTTTTTCGCCGCTCGACAAAGTTTTTAATCTTGACTCGCGTGAAAATAAAAGAATTCTAGCTTGTTCGTGCGCGCGAGAGCGCGTCGGAAAGTGTGCTTACTCGACAAAATGTGGAGACACCTTGGATGGAGACTCGCTAAACGCAATTCTGGCCACTTAGGTAGTATTTTTAACCGTAAAAAATATTTAAAACAATGAAAAATACGTGAGAAATGCAGAGAAAAACTAAAAAGTAAGCGTGTTAAATTTGGATTTTATTTTAAAGAAAAAATTGCACCATTAGAATTCTAGAGTTAGGGTTAAGAAGTTGAATATTTTTTTATTACGTAGAAGTTTTGTGGTTAATTTAAAATACAATTTACTCGAAATTTGATTTTTATTTCTGAATTATGATATTTTTTATGCTTCAGATAATATTGGTTTAGAAACTAATGAATTATTAGCAATATGACATTGAAAAAATAAAGGGAAAATATCCTTCACATTCGAATATGTTGTTTATCTATATGAAAATTTACAAAAGAAAAAGAATAAATTATGGCACTCGTCAGAGCCAAAATTCAAGCAACATAAATAATGCGGATATTTTCTCCCGAGCTTGTAAAAAAAGTAAAAATAGCCTCTCTTGCAAAATTGAACTATTCCTTTGTTTTTCTAAAATATATTTAAAATTTTCAAGCTAGAAAATTTCAGTATTTTGATTCCATTTTCGTAGAAAAATGTAATCAGCAAAGATGAAATTAAAAATAAATATTATCCGTCTTCATTGAAGTCTAAAAACTTTCAGTTGTTCGCTGGGTAATTGTCAGGTGATAAGAATGCGAATCTCCCTTTCAAGCTGGGCAGACGGGAGAAATGAGAAGAGCCATTCACGTGCCTCATTAGCCGGGTGTGCGTGCTGCTTCACTCGAGTTGTCGTGGAGCAGGAGCCGAATTAATTCGACTCGTGAAATTGTCAAGGCGGTGCTCGCACGGGATAATTAGTTTGACGAGCGATCACCATTAATTGTTGCGCGCGCGCGAGTGAGCGAGCGAAGAGTTTAAATTGAGACTCTGTCGTCCGTGACCCGTGGCAAGTGACAAAAGTGATCGGCTCGCTGTCAACCGGAGCGACAAGAAACGTGATCAGCAATTAATCGTCATTTTCTAACAATAGGAAACTTTCGAGTGTGCCAATATGCCTCTGAGATTGACGGAAAACACTATTTATAGCTCTCAGCTTGATTTTTTCTCAGAAATTTAATTTAAATAAAAACAAAAATTAATCAAGAGGCACAAAGAGGAGAAGCGTTCTATTATTAAAATCTGTTAGACGAGGCATGAATAAAAAACCGCCAGCAAAGTTTAATGGAAATCCAGCGCCATTCAATTGCACTCTCTCTATTTCAAGAGGCCTGAAAGCAATCGGCGTCGGTGCATTCACGATTAATTAATGCCGAACTCAGTGATTAAATTAGCAAACACGGCGTTGGGCAAACAGCCGGACTGGGGGGGCGGGGGGTGGAGGGCCGCGTGCACGTTAATTATTTCCATCGCAGCGGCGGCCTAGAATGCAAGCGAGCGGCTTTCCAATTAATTATGGAGCCTGACGCTCGCGAAACTAAGCCCGGTTGCGCAGCCTATTGCGAGAACGTGGGCCGATGTTATGCAACTGTCGGCGGTTACTCGCAGGAACATTCCGCGCGTCGCCCATAACTGCAAGCATCCTCTGTCATTCCTTCTGCAGCTGTACTTTACGGACGAAAAATGGGAAAAAATATAAAAATCTTTGAATTAATAATTAAATAATTCTCATTTTAATTTAAGCAAAAAAGTCCAGACTGTTGCTTGAAAAAATAAATTTGCGTTTTGGAATTACATTTTATTTGGTTTCATACCTTAGAAAAATTAATTCCAAAAATCACGCTTTTTCTCATTTATTTACAACTATCATTCTCCCAGATTGATATCAAATTTTTTAGGAGGGTTTCATCCATCGTAATTTTTCTGGTTTTGAATTGGTTTAATATTTGATAACTTTACATAGTAAAAGAAAAATTCTACTTGTAAATAACAGAAAGGGTCAATGAAAAATAAAACTGACACGGTAAAACTAGAAAATTGAAGCATCATCTCCAAGCGAACAAATATGTAATATGTTATAATAATTACTACCATGCAACGTATGATTGAGGGAATAAACTATTTTTCACATTCCGCAACTGCACATTTGCGTTGGTCTCTCTCACTCTCTGCCGCTCGCAAACATGAGCCATTAAGAGCACTCGCGCCAGTAGTTCACCCTTTCCATTCCCACGGATTTTACAAACTATGACCGGGTGGGCATCGGAGGAAAGAAAGCAAGTGCCGCGCTGCGAGCTGGCAAATAAACAGGCCGAGAGACGCAGCCGAGCGTGCTGGTGCACACATTCGCTGCATTCGCCGCCGCCGCGTGCAATTAATGCACCCTTAATTGCCGCCGGGGTGCAAACGCGCTGGCATGCCACTTTGAAGTTGCGGAACAATGGCCCTTTTGCTCGAGCTGCTGATGTTTGAATTGCCTTTTTTTCCTAAACGACTGCAAGAGTCGGCGAACTAAAGAGTCAGGCCGTGCTTTACGAGCGTTTTTCATTTTGAAACTGATTGATCATTTCCTGTTGCAAATCTAACTAGGAATTTCTGTTCAAATATCTATTCGAAAGAATTTTTTCCCTTCAAACGGAAAATTCATTTCACTCAAAAAGAGTTCATTGTTTTAAAAAATATATCGGGGGATATAATTAGAGCGAGGCAAATTTATTAATTCAGATATTTTGATCCCACCTGATTGTGAGTTTAACAAACTACATGTGAGACTTTTTAAAGTCACAAATAATTTGCGAAAGCCCTAAGAGTTTGAAGCCACCAATAGATGGCGCCACCGCATACTAACAATTACAATTTTAAGGCAATTTTGCTGCGATTTCAGACTCAATTTTCCCACTGTGCATTGGAAATGATTTCTTTAGATGTGCTGAAAATAAATATCAGTCCAGCCGATCGTAACAGAAAATTGTAAGTAAATAAATTTTATTTAATTGTATTTTTTGTTTCTACGGCTGGATTGATTTTTTTTTGTTTCAGGACGTCAAAAAGAAATATATTTAATTGCAGAGTGCATAAGTGCATACGCAGCAGGGTTGAGAATTAAATTGTAGCAGAAGTGCCTTTAAATAGAAGGTTAACTACTGACACCGCATCCGTTTGCGGCTTCAAACACAAAGGAGATTTCGCAACTGGTGAATGAATGCTTACAATTTTCGTGTTTAGTGGCTGGATATTCCTCACGACATTAGCCCCCAATGGAATGAATTTTTTTATTGCAACGTGTCTGAGGTATGTTTTAATTTTCTCTGAACAATGCAAGGAACCTAATGAGAATTTCTCATAAACAGTCTAGCTCAGTAAAATTTGCTATGCCTATTACTCAAGAATTTTCCCGGATAATTGGGTCACAACCAAATATTTACCAAGATTTATATGTGGATTCCAGAGAAAATCATGGTTAAAGAGAAAATCTAGAACTATCGATAAGGAGTCACAATCTTCCTCGCAATTGCATTGTCCAGCGATGTTTACGCATCTTCCTATTTTATCATTGTACAGACAAAGTTTTGCCTGATGCCTGGAACAATTGACCGATTCAATCACTCGCTGAAGTCAACAATAGTGAAGTGCATTGTTGTCCCGCATCAATCCTCTTTGAATTGCAAAGCCTGGTACTAACTGATAGCAATGGAAAACAAAACCTGCATTGCATCATCATCAATCAGCAGAGCTTTAAGATTATTTTGTGCATTGATACGCCTCGGCGGCTGCCAATTCAATGTTTACGCCGCAGTGTTTACATGCAGTATGCATTCGAATTGAATTGTAGCTGCTCGTGGAGGAGCTTTATTCACATCAAACGCTCGCATTGGCTACTAATGCTGTACTCGTATCCTCTAGCTCGGCAGCAGCAACTCTGTTTGCGCTAGCCAGCCAATCCATAAAGCACGACTGAACGAGAGCAAATAATAATCCTCGATATATGAAATAAACAAACACGTGAGCTTTGCAAAAATCGCGAAATGTAGCCGCGCCTGAGGCTCGGGCGAACGGAAAATTCCAGCGGGAGTTGAAAAGAGCTCAAATTAAATTGAATTACATCGGCAGCCCGCCCGCCCGCCCGCCCGCATGCCTGCCTGCCTTTATAGGTGAGCCGTTCAATCAATAAGAGCGGCAGAGAGACGGCAACCTTCGCCTTTGCCTAATTAATTTGAGCAATCGCGCTCCTCTGATGGCCCAATTTACATCGTGGAATTATGGGATTTGGCCCGCTCGCGCCTTCCCTTTTCGGCAACTAACGAATTGCCGCTGATCAATAACACAGCAGACCGACGAAAATGAACGCAGCAGCCGAGTGCCCGAATAAATTGTCAACTTTCTGGTCCGTAGCTCTCGAGGAAACGATCATGATTACAAAGGAAGTACTCACATAATTTCTGTTGAGGTCTGGATGGGTTGTCTCGATGCCGTCGTCGAGGATGGAGACGACGACGCCTTTCCCGGTGACGCCGTCCTGCCACGCGGGCTGCACATTCATGTCCAGGCCATTGCCGCGGTTCTGCAACACAGAGTTTAGCACGTCGTATGAGCTCGTACTAATAATATCAGCCAGCGAAAAGTCGAACGCCAGCCAATTAAAAAATAATCACTTTCTTTTTACGGCAGGCCGTAAACACGGCCAAAGCTTTGCTGCGGTGGAAAAGAGCAAAGAAGCTGCAGCCAGATAATAAAAGGGCAGGAATGAAAGGAGAGCAGAGACATTGCCTTTCTTTATGTCCGCAAGCTAAAGAGAAAAAGGCACGGACTGATCTCACGGTTGTAAAAAATGGCATTCATGACCTAAAAATGGTGTATTTCAGCTGCAGAAAGGAGTATTTATGGAAAATATATTTTCTACGGTACGAGCTCTAAAGGTATAATTAAAATTGTTTGGTAATCATCAAAATATAAACAAAAATCAGAAGAAAATATTAAATTCAATTTTTTAAGAAGCTATATTACCTTCATAATAAAAATTATTCAGAATATTCCGTTTTTTTAATTTAACTCGTTGAATGACCACATAAGAATTACCACAGCAAAGTTAATTTTCATTGGTTAAACCACATGAAAAGAATAGTATCTGTATATAGCGGATGCTGAGCCGAGCTCCTACTCCTCTTTCATTTGGTTCAGGATATTGTTTGTCCTTATTGTTAGACGTTATTAGCTAGAAATTCGTTGCAGCAGAGAGAGAATTTTTAATATTAATCAGTTTTCGCCGGTCTCGCGAGCAGTTAGTTCGCGTTTCTAAGAATATCGAACGTTTAAAGTGCGAAGGACACGGATCAATCGGATAAATTCTTTCTTCTATTTTAAGTTGTTCATAATTTTATTCAGATTGATTGATCAAAAATGTTAATTTAGCTTAAGTTTAAAATTGACAACTGTTGTCAAGAATTTTATTCTAAATTCGATTTTAAATTATGTTTAAGGTCCTTGTGTTCTGTTAGTCTTAATCTACTGATTAAAAAAAGGAATTGTTCAAGACTCCGAAAGATATCTTCCCCAAACATCTTTCAAAATTGTCTTTTCGAAATTTTTAGTGGGTGTGCGTAGAAACAAACAGCGCAATACCGAAGATAATATAATTATTTCAGTTTAAGAATGCCTAACTGAAAGAAATCAGTTTTTATGCATCTCCCTTTGCATTATTTCTATGGTTGCTGTATTCTACATCTGCGTACTTGTATAAGAAACAATTTTCCCCTCGGGTCAATCCGAGTTTTACGCCCAGTCCGTGCTTTCCAAACATGCGGCTGACTTGCCACTGGCGCGACGTGTTAATAGGTGCGATTATTGCTAATGCAATAAAATCGGATCCGGATCGATACGTATCAGCAGCAGCAGCAGCAGCAGCACACATATACACACAAGATGGCTTGTTTGTCGTTGGATATTGGTGTTTGGCCAACGCTGGCCGTTTGTGTTTATTGCTGGTGCAGCCTGGAGATCCAACGCGGACGAACGGACGGTTGCATATCGATGCTTATGCAGCCGCTCTGTTCACTCAGTCCTGGACCGGCTGTCGGCGAGCGATTATTATTTTGTTTGCTCGGCCCTGCCAACCAACCAGTCAGCCAGCCAGCCAGTCAACAATGGGCTCATTAAAAATGGAAAATCGCCGGCTGCTGCAAATGCGGCGGAGCCGTCGCAATGCCCATTTTATTATCACTGCAAGCTAGCGGCACACAAACACACAGTGACTGACTTTCCGATATGCACGGCGTGCCTGATTTGAAATGTGAAACGGGCATTAGTTTTGCTCTGTGATGATGATAAGTGTTGAGTTTTTTGTATGTTTTTTTTGTCTGGAATTTATTGGAAGGATCCAAAATTATAAGTGTCATATTTTTCGATTTGTTTTTAATTTATGCTAGAAATTCCTTCTCGTTATTGTGCTTATCGGTATAGATATGCTCTAGCTGGAATTTTGAGAAAATTTTTCATCCGAGACTGAATTAAAAAAAAAGTTGAAGTCAAAACAAAATATGACATTATATTTTAACACACCTTTTCTTCTTTTGTACTAATTCCATGTTGAACAATTTCCAGAATCTTTGAAAAAATTTCAAAACACCTTCGACATTGGCTATTTCCTATTTCGGACATATTCCGGCAGTTAAAATATCTTCATTTTACATTGAACTTGAGGCAAATAATGCATTAGGGTGAGTTTAAGGGCGATTTAAACGGTTCGATCCCGTCGATTTTAGGTGGATTTAGACGGTTCTAGTTTCTAGAAGTGCTAAAGATGGTTTAAGAATTGATCAAAAGTCTTAAATTTGCTTATTTTGTGTGCTTGAAAATCAGATGCCCAGAACCAAAAATAATAAACAGTCGACAAATGTCTGAATATCCCACCATAGTGACGACGGCTGCTGTAAAAACTTTATTTATATTGGCTACGATTTTTCCAGTTCAATAGAGTTTATATTTTGTTTATTACCAAAATATTTGCTATGAATATCTGTTCTCTTTGAAAAAATATTTTCATCTCTCTATTCGCATTCATTGCGTTGCTTGTTTGTTTGATAAATGGTTTAATATTTATCTTGTGTCCGAGGAGAGGATAAATATTACGTGCTATACAGTTAAAATTAAAGAGGATTTACATTTGGGGCGTGGAAAAAATGGACCGGAGGCCGACAGCGTCCATTAAAGCAAGCCACGCGCTCTTTCATATAATTTGGAATGCGTTTTACGCGCGTCGTGATGACTTAATGTGTGCGCGCTTACGTGCTTTATTAAAAACGGGAGCATGAAAAATTAGCCGGTCGTGTTCTTTTTTATATCCTTTGCTGAAGGGAATTGTGAACTCGCACAAATTTCGTAGGAATTCATACGCTCCAAGCGGTTCTTGTTCATAACGCTCTCTAAAATTTTGAAATATGTAGAGGCATTAAGCGAAACGGAACCACAAAGGAATATATGCTTTGAGTAAATTTTAAAACAATATAACGCTCAGCATTCGTCAAATTTTGTAAAAGCCTGTTGAGATTGCCCCTCTAAATTTGCGAGAACAAAAGATGCTGCCAACTCTAACTGGTATGGTTTCGCGTGCGTTCGCGTTGTTTAAGTAAGTCTAAGTCGTTGAAGGAGCGAAACAGAGAGTGTTATAGACGGGGCTGGTGGCCCTTGACGCAGGCAAAGTTTTGAGCGGCGGCGAGAGATCCGCTCAAGAGGAAGACGCCGTTTCCCAATATGTTGGCTCGGATAAAACTTCCAAAGTGAAAAGAAAGAGGTCTATTTTCAAGTTTAAACTACGGCCAACTTTTGGCTCGGAGCTACGAGAGGAATTTCGGAGGCAAAAGAGCGCCGAATGAGCAAAGGGAATAATGGTGAAAGTTAATTTCTCGGAAAAATTTCATCGCTCTCCAAATTGGTGAAAATTAAATCTTTCCGCGCGTTTGACTTTGCCAAAGTCCTTAAGGCTTTGAGAGCAAAGTTTAGTCCCGGAAAGCAACGCCACGGCGCTATGTAAACTATTTCAACGTTTGTCCGGCGTATCTCGGGCTCGATCAAATTTCAATTAAAAAACGCAGCCCAGCGGATATTAGAAATTTCACGCTCGGGTTGGGTTTTTATCTGCAGCAAATTTTGGCGTTTTAAACTTTGGCTCGGGCTTTTGGCTTTTGACAAGCGTACCAATTGCCGCTTGACGGATTTATCTGCGAAAACGTAATTAAACTGGCGCCCTCACTACGCCGCGGCTTATCGGCCGCACGGGAATAAATATACATGAGAGAACGAGCAGAGCAGAGCAGAGAGAGTACCTTGCTTTCGGCTATATGTACGTTTGGCGGGGCATCGATTCACTCGTTCTCTCGCTCTGCTGGGATTTCGTCGTGGCGGAGAGAATTCAAAGTAGCTCGCGGACCGCTGGGGGCGTTTTTGCGATTCGCCTCATTTGATTTGGCATATTATTGCTGACGTGAGTAAGCGGCTGATTAAGGTGGAGCACTGCACCCCCGACTCAAAACTGACATCAAAAGCAGTAAAGATTATGAGCCAACTGTGGTTAGGACGTCAAATTCAGGTGCCAAGGAAGGTAAAAATATCGTTTTTCCTCCAATTTCTGGAATAAAGGCTAGTAATTTTTAAGTCTGGACTTTGCAAAAAAATTTTATTGGACGAAACTGGCGGGAAATGCACACCTGTGTTGGCTGCAGGATATTTTGAATGACTTTTGACAATTCAAAATGATGGACTGCATTCTAGTAGACGGGTTCAATCAAAAATTACGAAGTGATATAAATTCCGTCAATGTTTTCTACCGATTGTCACGCTTGTTTAGGACACAAATGAACATTTCTAGTTTCACAGGCCCAAATCAATACAATTTAAATGCACTCATCGCTTGAAAATCTATATCCTGTCTCTCAAAAATGTATTTCAACCCTCATCTGTCTGAAGTCCATTGTTTATTTTTTAATTTGTGTGATATGATAAAGAAACGGACTCTTTTCCATTGCATTGAGTAAACTTAATGCATCTCAACCATGGTTACAGTTTTTTTTTGCTCTTTCTACAGCACCAATTGTACAAAGTATAGTCTGATATCGCAGTCGAAGGCGAGTGCCTTAAAAATCGTAAGTATACGGTGGTGCCATCTGTTGGTGGGTTCATATACACTAAGGGCTTTCAAAAATGGTGAATTCGGGAAGCAATTTTTCAGCATAACAGCACTAAGTTCAATTAAGATTTCCCAATTTGCAATATTTTATTAACTTTTGTCATTCTCACTGATTATTTTTGTCCCACTTTCTAGATTTCTGCTTTAATTTCTCTGCTTAACTAGGAGACAAAGTCTTGCTGAATCCCTCCACTGTCCCTCTTTTGTACAATTTTTCAGGAAGAAAAATTTGGAAATAACGTGTTTTATCTCAGAACGGGAGATAATTTTCAGACGGTTAGCAATGAAGTGGTGGCAATTTGATTCGCTTTCGCCCAATCAGTTAACTATATATAGGAGAAGGTTACATTCATCGCGCCAATCTAATCTATGGAGTATGGGTGGGATTGAAACTTTCTCTCTCTCTCTCTCTCTATCTCGTTCGTTCGTTCACATGGCATCTTAGTTTTGGCAGCACTCGGTTCGAAAAGCACCTCAATAGCGGCTGATCCCCGGCGGCACCGTCACGCGATCGGCTTCTTGTTGCGCTGCGCGTATTTTCGCTAATTCGATTTCGAGTCGGTTAATCGCGGGCATCGGATGTGATGCGCGCGCCCACGGCTCGGTGTCGCACCTGCGAGAGCAACTTTTGACTTGTGACAAACTCGCGAGCTGCGTGTGAAATGTTTAAATTAAGCAGCGGCGGCAGAGGTGCTGGCGGAGCAGGTGAAAAGTTTGCTGCGAGCTCAGCAAAGTTGCTTCGATAATTCAATTTTTGGAATTTGCGCCGGGGCGAAAGTGTTTCGCGGTTTTCAATTTGCAAGATTGCCTGTATATTGGGTGCAGGATATACGAGAGCAGGACGGCAGGAAATTAGATGCGTGGTTTTGCCGCAGACGGATCAAAGTTGTGCACGTGATGAATTGCACTTGGAGAGAATCTGACGTCCCAGCATGGCGCACTTGATTATTTTACAGCCGAAATTCGCCGCACGCAACTCATCAAAGCTGGCAGCTTGATTTATCAAGCTAATATTTATTTTTTACTCCGAACCAAGCTATTTATCATGTTTCGTGCTAATTTTTTATCAAATTAATTAAAGGAGGAGTTTTTCTTTCAAAGTACGATGAATTTTGTTTGCAGACATAAAAAATCTGGAAAGTTTGTCTCCGCAATTCAAGTATTTGTAGATTTAACTCAAAAGTCAAACACAAGAATGCAAAGTGGATTTATGAAATTTGAATTTTCTTGTTGACTCAGAAAAATGCGTGATGAATTTTACAACCAGAATGATTGCATCTAATTTGTGCTTTGAAGGAGATTTCTCTGAGCTGATTTCACTCAAATCAAAGCCCGAATATTCAGGACAAATAGATCGACAATAAACGGGCCGTGACGGTCCCCTATGCTGATTCCGCAACCACGAACGCCACGTCAGGGTATTCCCACTGGACTGTATTGGAATGGGCAGGTGTGCCCATAGATCAGCGACTGTGACACACAAGTGAAACGCTCTCTAATTGAAGCTTATTGCCATTGATTACAATTCGCGGCATCTATTTGCCATGCATGCAAGCGCGGAATAGGCCGGCCGGCTAATTACATTGTTGTGTTTGTCTGGTCGAACAACAGGAATCAGCAAACAAATGAGCCCACTGTTGAGCGAGTGAGCGTCGGATTCCATTTCACGCGTGCACCTGCAGAAATTAAGTGTCTCATCAAGCCGCGATTCACCTGGTCGGACCGATGTGCATTGGCTGCTGTCACTCTCATTACCCGGCAGTTGTTGTGAAGCACAGAAGCGGATACAGACATTAATTGGAGACAATTAGACGATATCATGTCACTAAATCCAAATAAAGCAGCTATGCCATTCATTAATCATTGGGTTTTATTATCAACTTGGATTCTGAACCTTGTCGGTTATCAAGAAATGATGGTGGCTGATCCAGTCACGTGTTTTAATTAATTTTCAAACGAAAAATCAATGTTTCTTCTCAACTATCACGGATTAATTAAGGCACTGGAATTTCATTTTTGACCGAGCCAATCTATTCCTCAGGACCAAGGAAGGTTAGGCAGCCGAATCATGACGTGCCGAAAATTGTGGGAATTAGTTTTTGTCTGAACCTAGCAAAATTTTCCACAAGAACGCCAGCGACCTTTCAGAGAAGGGAATGTTTATCTAATTGGCTTCGTGATGTACCCCTGGTCTAAGATCGAGACAGCAGCGACACAGCGGCTGCCATCGCTATGTCAAAAAGCCAATCAGAGAAACACAATTCCCTGATCGGTCGCTTGCGTTCTTTGCTCGGTTTGAACCAAAAAACGCGTTAGTAACGGCTTTTACATTTCTGCCGATATGCTTGTCACATTGTCAACCAAGTGATTATATTATTTTACTCTCAGGAATCAATTGGTACTGTCAAAAATGAAATTCCATTCCTACTTCAAAGCAATGTTAGTAGAGTGTAAGACTTTCATTTTGACTCAATATTTTCTCTCTGTACCGTTGAAGTGGCAAAGTCTGCGCGCTTCTTGAACCAGTTTTCTCAAAAATGTATCTTAAAAACAGTAATTTGAGGCCAGGGCATATTTTCGGGAGAGTGCTGAATTTATAGCTTTTTTAAACAATATTCATGCAATTTGACAAAGAGGAAGCCAAAAGCCCGTGCTTCAAGACGTGAGTTTTACTATTTTGTCCTCCCCCTCGAGGTGACACCGAAATCATTGACTATCATTGGTGTTTTTTTTTTTCGGAAAAGTTGGTAAAAATCTCCAATTTATGTAAATTCCATCCTATTTATTACTTTTCTTTATTCATCACTCTTCCATTGCAAAGAAAGAACCATCCCCTGGGCTTTCGAAAAAGGTTTAGATTGTATGTGCCACAAAATAGGCCAAATGCAAGGGGAAAGTTTTCATTACTCGCTCTGTTAATAAACATTGGATGGGCTCGCACACTCGCAATGAGTTTCGTCCCCGCTCAATTTCGGGGGGAAAATATATGATCGCATCGGAGCAATCGTCATCGGCCTTAATTAGAAGGCGTTTTCGGCATTGGCAGTCGCTAGCACGTTTCGCACGAGGGAAGGCGCTGCTGATATTGGCGGACTGCTCGCTGCTGCAGTTTCTTTTCAGATCCATCTCGTTTATGGTCATTACGGTGGCTAGGCGCGTATGCATTACGGTCCTTAATGATGATACGCGCGCGCCGCGACTCGTTTTTACGACGTGTATTTTACGCTCGTGCGCGCGTATAATAAAATGCTGTTTACTTTTGCTGCTGTCGCCTCCTCCACGATCGCATTAAAAATTTCCAACCTTTAATAAAATGCTGTTGCCGAGTGCGGATGCGGAGGAATGAACTTGAGCGAGCTGTTCGCCAAATTTATTAACTCGGCGTTCATTAAGTGGCCGTAAAATAATTTTAGGATCAACAATTCCTCTGGGTGCAAATTAGCTGAGAAAACTACAATTTAGATTCAAAATTTGTTTGTATTGTGGATCAGCAGGGTGACTTTACCCCATAATATTCCCAAATCCAAAAAGAAACATTCATCATTTGGATTGATTTATATATTGGTTTTCCAATGAATACGCAGTTTTCTTTCCATAGATGGATAATTATTTTCATTATTCGTAAGCTTTGCGTGGGAAATGTCTCCATCTATAAAGTAGCTGCCAAGTGCATAAATTTAGTGAATGGTTGGATTTATTTAGCAAAGTTGGCATCTGTAATGGCTTTTCTTTGTCTTCAGTATAATATTTTTAAGTAGAATCTCCGCTGATTGCAACTCCCAGTTCCTGTTTGAAAGCAGGCCGTCGCAATTGCAGCGAGAAAGATTTATGCGAGCGGAAAATAGCGGAGAGAAAACTGCTTTTAATCTTTTTAGTAATTGCAGTCGCTATTTTACCCGTCCTCGTCAAAAGAAAGAAAAATGCAGACTGCACTTTTCTCCTTAGATGCGCTGCTTCTGCGTGGAAAATTGCGTTGATCGTGAAGAATTGCGCAAAAACTGTCATCGCCTCCATTTGGCCGTGTAGTTTTCACGTACACGATAAACAGCATGCAAAGTTGCTCGTTGAAAATAAGTAAGTAGTTTGCAATATGTCCGCGAATATATTGTCTGTAATGAAAGCGATAAAAAAGTAAAAAGTTGCGCGCTGCGGTTGCCATGCCACTTTTGAAAGTTTGCATCGTCGTCGCTCGAGTCTAGTTTTTCCCCACAGACTACCGGCAGTGATACGTGATTAGGATTCAACCCTGAATGAAAAGTTGCGCGGTGGCTGTTGTTTCATAAAAAGCCAATTAATTGGCATATGAAAGGGCAAAAAGTCGAGATTGCGTTGCAGTTCAGCTTTATTGCGTTTGGTAAAGTTTGTTCTAGTTTGCGTTGGAATTTATTGCCTTACAATTTCATGATAAAAACCTCTTTCATATTACTGAGCTGCTTTTTTTAGATTTTACGAAGCTCGTGATTAGCAGCATTTTGAGGGAGAAAAATTTCGTGAAATGGGTGAAATGAATATTATTTATTAAAATAAAACAAATTTGAGAAACTTAATGATAATTGCGTATATCCTTTGTGTTTGAAGTTGCCATCTAATTAAACCACTGCTTTTTTTAATTTCCGGAAATTTTCCTAGAGCAATCATCCCGAATCCGAGTGGACTCGTCATTGCAACGCAAGAGTATCAAATCAACCCGCACCCGACTCGGATTCTCACATTGCAACGTGTACGCTATAAGTATGACCTCAACAATGCAAGCCAACGGCTTAGTTATCTTTTAACGAATGCAATTAAATTGCAGAGCACCAGAACACAATCGATTATTTCCTCAATGTTGAGCACTACATCAGCAGATACCTCGTCCAATTAGTCAGTGCAGTGATCGTGTAGCAAAAATTCAATTGCCTCCTTCTCTTATTTGGCGCATAATTTGATTCACGTCGGCTGCTACTTCGTTATTCCACTCTGTTTGGTGCTCTCCAATTTTACCACCCCTGTGTCTTGAAAATAATCGAGTTCAAAAGATCTCGTTAAATGCACGTGCATCACGCGGTCGGTGTGTTTTCCATTCACGGCTTCACAATAATTCGCGATCCGCGGCGAGCGAGACAAAAAGCAGGCTTAATTAGGCGCCTTCATTAAAAGCCGCGGCTAATTAGTTGCAGCTCCATCCATCCCTGCTTGATCTGACACTTTATTTATTACCCCTGCGCGCGCCCACTAGCTCCTCCGGCGCTGCATGGTGTTGTGTATTGATTTCAAAGAGTTCATTGTTGTCGCGCCGCCGTCGCCGGCCTGCTCGTAAATATTAAAGTGGAGAGTGTATGTATATAATATTAGGAATGTGATATCATCAGAGCGGCCGCTTTTTAATAACCCCTGGCCTGGCATTATAACCTTTTCCTGAAAATAGAGTGACGCGCGTGATCTTTGCCTTTGTGCAGGGTGCCACTCAATTGGGAAGGTTAGTGAATTCAAGAGCATGGACGTTGGAAATTAATATTCTCACTGTCAGCAAAAAAGCTGGCTTTTCAAGAGTTTCTAAGAAAGTTAACCAAAATGCTTGACAAAAAGAGCGACCAAAACACAGCTCAGAATTTACAGTTGTCGTCGTGTCTTAATTAAGGAAGGTAAGCACAGGAACCGACATTCCTTTGGCTCAATTGTTGAATTTAATTGTTGTTTATTTGATATTTGCATTTTATTAACACTTTATTTTAATACTTACACAACTTAATCTTTTTTCATTAATTTTTGTAACATAATACATATTTTTTAAATTTGTTTTAATTCTATTTTTATAAACTTTAAATTAAATGTAATATAAAAGTTATTGTATAAATAATTTTAAAATAAAACGTATAGTTGTGTAAAAATTTCATATTTAATTGCTGGAGCTATCCACTTAAACAATTATGAATCACGATGAAAATGTCATTTATTAAATCCTTGGTTATAAAAATCTGCAACACCGCACCACCAGCAAGTTGCCACACACCCTGCCGGTCATCCCCTGAGACCATCAAATGCAATGAAAAACCATGGTGGCGAGGCATTCCCACCATGATTGATGGTCTTGCAAATGGGTGCAATGCCAAAGGAATTTTCCTCTCCCTTAATACACCACGTAAAATTAGAAGAACATTTCTAAAATTCACATGCTTAACTCTTTTGGATAAATTCAAATCATTAAAAGTAAGATATAAAAATCTCACATTCTGAGTTTCTCAAGGATTTTCATATTCATTATTTCATCGTTTTCAGGCGATTTTTACGCAATCGTGAAGCGTCTTGCGTCGGTGCGGAAGCCCGATGCACTCTACAACACATCATAATCAGCGGCGAGAATGATGGCCAACATGCATTTACATTTAGTACCGCGGTAACACTCGGTGTACGTAGGTATGTGTGGAGGGCCTGGCGTGTGCTAATGCAGCCAGAGTGACGTATGCACGCGGCGTAACGTTATACGAGTCGGGGGTAATTTCGCATCGTCATGAAAAAGTAATTTCCTCGCCTGATGAGATTTAGCTTTTTCTGCTCGTCCCGCAGCACCGCCCGCCCGCCCGCCCACCCATTCATTCGCATCAAAATCCGCCGGCTGATTACTCTATTTATGCTCCGCCAGTCGTATATTTTTCGCGCTATCTGCCTTCCGCCCCCCGCAGCCCCCTTCGCCATTCCGCTTTCCCGCGCGCACCATAGAGACGAGGAACTCTCGAGTGCGAGCATGCACGCATGCAAATCAGGATGAAAGGCCCCGGCCACGAGTGCGGGTCGGAATGATAAGTGCGGAGAAAAAATTGCGTTCAGCTGGCGAATGTCGGTCAAGTGGATTTTTCCAACCTGCTGCACTTTTGTTGTACTAAAGCACCGAGCACTTGTACAAATCAGATGGATTTTTCAATAAAAAGGCAGTTTGTGGAAGGTCTACTCTTGGGATCTGCAGTGCCAATTTAAGTTTGTTTTTCAATGCTGTACGGAATGAAAAAATATATATACTTTGAGTGAAATTGATCGATTTCAAATTTTGTCACTTGGTTTGCTTGCATCGAAAAAAACTGAACTGAGATTTAATTATTAAAATGGATCATCGTTTATCATTAAATTTAAAAAATGAAATCAAAGCCTCTGCTCATACTAGATGTAGCATTGAAAAATTCAAATTTAGGATAAATTTAGTATAGAGCAGCAAGGAATAGATCTGAAGAAAATTGTCACAAAGGTGGAGGGAAAAATTAAACAGATTTGAATTTGTGTGAAGTAGGTGAGTTAGTCCTGCACCAGTATGTACTTGAAAGAAGTTGGAAAGTTTAAATAGATATATTTAAAATAAAAACCCCACAGCGTGCTCACCTCCGTTTTTTAAAATTAAAAAAAGTTTCTTTTAGTTCGTCTGCAATTCTGTTTTTAGTTATTTTGCTCTTTATACATCTCAACGCGTGCTTTGATTTTTGTTTCGTTAAAAAAAGAATTCAAGATTCTTTCCTTTCTTCCTTCTATACCCAGATGGGTCTCTTTTCTTTTATTGAATTAATTTTCTTTTAAAGCTACGGGCCTAGAAACTTGATACCCTTGCAAATATAAGGAAAATATAAGGAAAATTTCAGGTGTAGCTCGTAATTATTTCCTTCCCGAGAAATTCAAAGCAGAGTCATCGTTCATTACGGAGCCAAAAATAAGCACGCATTATAGCAGCAACTTGACTGAACTCCCAGGGCCGCTATATTTCTTACGAGCGTTTTGCACATTATAGCACTCAGGAAAAACGGCAAAAACACAGCAGTTTCTGAGGGGTGCGAAAGCCACTTTTCCGACTAAATTACACTCTTCGCCGAAATTTAACTCCGACTAGCGCGAAAGCAACACGATCGTGGCAGCAAACGCAATTCCCAGGCCTGCTCCCCCGCGGACGCACGATAAAAATTGCTTTGCGGTCGAACATATTCCTCGAGACGGCGGCCGGCTATTTAATTACACACCGTTCCCAAGACAATACGCGCCGGCAAACTAATGAAAACAGCGCCGCCAACGGGGCGAGTGATGTGCGCCCAGGCCCACGACGGCAGCAGGCCGGGCTTACGTTTGATCTCCCTTATCAGCGCCCTGACGTCGCCTGTCTAATTCTCAGCCCACGCAAGCACACACTCGCCATTCACCCTCTCTGCTCGGGCTGATCTCCACTGAATTGCGCTACGTTTCCTAATTTGAGAGGAGGAAACGCAGGCTCTGAAGGCCCTGAAGAGCGCCTCAGCGTTGTTTGAAACGGAATCTAGATGCTTGGATTATTTAACTTTGTTAGTGTTTTCCTTTTCAAAACGGTATTTTAGACTAGCCATTTGAGGTCAGATCTCCCATTAAGAGAAAAATGCTGATCGCTTAATTTTGATATGAGTTTATCCATCATCTAAATTTGATTTAAAAATTTGAATTTTTTAAAATAGGCTGGACAGTATAAAAGCCATAATCCTGACTGAGTTTCCAGGAGCTCAAGGCTGGGTACACAATTTTATTTCATCCTGAATACTAAGAAATGCGTTTGAATATCATAAACAACTGATTTCTGGCAACCACTTTGAATAAATACGCAATTTGTAAAAATTTAACTGAATTAAAAGCCTCAAGATGATCTCAGATTGTCTAAAAATATGCCTCAAAGCAAAGAACGTGCTTTGAAAGAGTCTGTGTAGCTAAAAATAAATTCATTGAAATAATATTATGCAACCAGAGCAAGCTCAAAGACCATAAATATACGGCTTTTCACGGAATTATTTCAATATATAATTAACGAGACCACCTTCCAAGAATTTCAAACAAAGTAATTCCTTCTTTCGACCACCGATTTTTGGAATCTTTTTTTATAAATTGTTCTGCGCGCTCCTAAATTTACTTTATTCCTCCTAATTTAAAATTGCTTTTCATCGTTATTTGCCTTCCAATGATGAAAAGCAACTGATGTGATTTATCCATTGAAATGTCTGTCACATTTTAATTGAAAATGGTGTTCTTTGTTTGACGCAAGCATTAATTATCACATTTCATTCTCATTTCATGGTTACAATAACTGCTAAATGGCATAATGGAATAACACACAGTTGTTGTCAAACCACAGAGGAAAAGTGGGCAATTTTCCCTATTGTGCTCACTCAGACCGATGCATCTCAATTGAGGTTGCATCAAAACAAACTGGCAGACCATAATGCAAAAAGAGCGTCGTGCACTCCAATGATAATCACATGCACTCAGCGAGCAGCTTTTTCATTTCCATGCCAACCTATTCGCGGCCGCGTGACGAGCCAGTGCAGCGACGTCCTCTCGGAAAATAATTCATGATCGCACACGATGCACTCGTCGCGCGGCACACATGCACTGCGGGCCGGATTGAAATAAATGAAACCGTGGGAGCGGGTGCATTACCCAGCTGGCGTGTGCATGTGCACGCCGAGAACAAATGGATATATATTAGAAAAATGGCAGCGCCGACGAATTGCTCTTTGCAGCTCGTCGCTTTATTTCAAACAAATGAAAGAAAAAATAGTGAAAATAATAAATAAATGCAGTGCACACAACTCAACACACACACATGACCGTCGGCGTCGGCGGCGGGGACAATATTTCCTCATTAGCATTCATGCCACGACGAGTGCAGAGGCGCCGAGCGTGCAGCCCGCAAATAAATGAAAGCCAGCCGGCGTTCCGCGCGCTCTCAAAGGGCCTAGAGAAAAATGCACCGCTTGATGCCGAGCAATTAGGCTACGTGAGAGCGTGTGTGTATGTGTGTGCGCCACCGCCGGGGTGGTGCAACAACTCGCCTCCACACTCCAAACCACTTCGTCTCCAAAGGACTATATCACAGACCTTGCGACGCGTTAACAAGGAAATGTCTGGACGTGACCTGCAAACGATGCTAATTTAGAATTGCATCCAATGCAGTGGCCAACCGTCCGCTGGGTCACGAAAATGTGGAAGAGTCTGGCGCGGATATTTAGAATAGATTGACGGTTTCCCCCCAATGTGAACTCTAAGTTAAAGGTACTAAGAAAAATAACGGACCCAGATTGTCATTGTTTGAAATAATGAAGCTCTGGCGGACATAATGTAATAGCAAACATTTTTTGAATTCAAGATTTTCCGCAACTTTTTTAATGAGCTATGAATTTTGTTTTGAAGATAAAGCACCGCTGATGTCTGCGGGATCAAAACAGTACTACGTAAAATGTGTGGCATTATTTTCAATTTTGAGCCACCCGCATTCGTTATCTGTTTGCCTTTGGGAGTAGACACTGTAAAATCCGTTTTTTGCTTATCCCTTTGCTTTCGAGATTTTCACCCCTGGAAATACTAACGCACTTGATAGATTAATGCATACCAGTTATGTAAAGCCTCTGCAAATGACTTGGAGCTCTTAGAAACCGTTATAATAGCTAGCCAAAATTGAAAGGGAACCTTCTTTTCTGACATTAATATGTCCAAAAATCCTTAAAATCTTTAGACAGTCACTCGAAACGCGGAGGAGGACATAAGTTTTGGACACTCTGAGACAAAAATCAATTCCTCCCTAGAGGAATCAGTCATCCACGCCAGCCGGAGATCAAATTTTCGAATCAGTTGAATAAATATGCAGGGAAACAAATTATCATTCAATCCTTATGGTCTTTAAGCTCTGTCAAACTTCACTGTAAAAAAAACTATTCAGCCAAGCATACCGTCAGATGCTGGTAAAAACGACACAAGCAGAACTGAAGTTTTGACTGGCTATTAAATACCATTTTACAAAACGCGGTGCAGTAAAATGAAAATTAAACGACTCATTTTGTGCAATATTCCAGCAGACAGCACTTTTTATTGATATAAATTTTCAGGCTATTTGCAAGCCAAAGTAATTACCACAAAATCAATCAGTCCAACCATGAATAAACAGCTCTCCAAATCCCAATTGACTGCTCGATGAAGGTAACAAAAATATTACCTCTGGCTAATTGCTAATTCCCGTTTCATCCAGCTCAATTGAAGCCGTTAAACAGCATCGGCTGCCGCCCGTGGTGCGAAATTGCCTGGAATCTGTTTATCTGGAAAAAGCGATCGGCGGTATATACGGCGCCCGCAGGCTCGCGTGTGACAACTCTTTAGCCGCCTAATTCGAACTCCGCCACCCACTTGGCTATAAATACTCAGGCGAACGTGTGTGTGCATATGTGTATATGCGATTGAATCGGCGGGGCGCGGCCGCGGCACAGAGGGGCTGTCACAAGCAGCCGGGGGCCAAGTGTCGAAGAGGCTTTTCAAAAAGCGGCCTGACACACGTTGTATGTGTACCATTCCAGTCGGTTGGTTGTTATCCCGACGAGAGCGCACTGTACATCCGCGTACACCGCCCGCCGGACCGACCAGCCGACCGTTGTGCGTGTCACTCGCCGAGAGTGACGCTTTTTCTGCGAGTGCCTGCCATTGTACGCACGGCGAATACATCTGTACATTTGAATGTGCGTTCCAATTTAACGAGCGGCTGCCGGGGACGAGCGAAACGGTCACGCAGCAATCAAAAGCTGTTTTATTTGTACGGTCAGAAATTACCTATACGCATATCTTCAAAGTTTATATGACTAGACTGGTTCCTCGCAGTTGCAGCTTTTCCTTGAAATAAGACTTTTGTGTATTTAATGTTTAACAGACAACCTCAAATCACCATACCCATTGTATAAATATAAATTTCTGTTCAATTAAAATAGGTTTATTTGGAAAAATTTTAATAATTGTTCGATTAAAATATCAATACCGATATTTTGTTCCACCTTCGTGAATTTTAAAGTCAAATACAGATGGTTAACGAGGAAATTAAAATCTTAATCGATTTTTCCCTACATTTCCGCTTAATTCAATTGACCCTAAATCTCAACGGGAACCTAAAATTTAGCACATTTTCTTGAAATCAAACTCCGAAAATCAACGTATACAATTTTTCATCGAAATAACCATCTAAATGATAAAATATATTTATGACGCAATTAAGATTTACGTGATCCAAACATTTTGTTGTATCGCATAAAAAATAAAAACGTTAACTTGAATGGTTTTGCCCTCTGAGCTTGGGCTCATAATCAATAATTTAATGTGTCCAAACTCTCAAGCCGCAAGTATACAATTAAATCAAAATTACTAGCAATTTCAGAGTTTTCCTGGTGATTAAAGGGTATATCAGAAGACTTAGTTGATTTCTGGTGGTAAAAAGGAATTGCACAAAGAATCCTGATTATTTGTTCCCGAAAGCAGACTATGATTAATTTACTGTAAAACAATCCCCTTGATAGCGTTTGAAAAAATTTCTTTGCGTAATTCGATGCTCGCATTACTGCAATGCAAACCAATTGTTAACCGAACATTTTCCTGTTATTTTGTACCCTTGATTCCAATCAAAGTTTCTCAATACGGTAAGTGAAGTGTAATTAATGATCACCCGATTGCGAAGGTATTTGTTTACGTGTTTCTAGAGCTACAAGAGATATATGTTCACAAGCATCGAACTCGGTATCGGTTTAATCAGATTCCCTCATTGCTTCCCGCTCTTTCAAGTAAAACCAGGTTATTGCGCGCAGTTCGTGGAGTAATTAAAAGGCGCAGTGGCCAGCACCAAAGGCTTGCAAGTGTTCTCGGCCAGGATCCGATTGAAGCCGCATCGGAGACAAAAAAAAGCGGTGCCGCCAGCACCTCACTCGCATTCGCTTCCACCGAGTTACTCGGCGTTTTCCATTATGAATGTGTACACCGAGCGTCAGGGTATACCAATTATAAAGTTTCTCCCTCCGTTCGAGGTGAGCTCCGAGCAGCGTGAGCGAATGTGCACGTGTCGCAACACACAATCGGCTGAAATCGATTTGCCGACCGTTGAATTTGTCGCTCCAATTAATCAAGCACCAGCGGATATTTGCGCTGAAAAATGGAGCAACGGCTGTTTGAAATCAAATTTTTATGTCGTAATTCGGAAATTGCACATTTACTGTCGCTTTTGACACTGAACTCGCAATCAGACAGGATTTTTTTGTGTAGCCACAAGAGAAATGAAAAATAAATTAAAAGAGAAAATTGAGAGATGTTTTTTCAATCAAAAATAAATATTACCCTCTGAAATGGGGTAAACTATTAAAAACAAATATCATCGCATATTTTTCCATCGCGATTATGGAATGATAAAATCCATTCTACTGACACAATTTTCCAGAGATCAAACGCAATTGCTCTTGTTCCATATTTTCTCCTCCGCTCTGCCTAGACGCTTCTTGTTTTTTACTCGCGATTAATTTATTCTTCTTATCTCTAATCGATTGGCCGTAAAATCTCGAACGCTCATTTCGTCCGCGGAAGTGCTGCATAAAAATGTTACGAGGCCGTAAATTGAGCGGCGCGGGGGCTCTCGACTCACTCTCTCCTTGCTTTATATTGGGGTTATATTTCGCAATCAAGATGGGCCGAATCGCGAGCAGATTTTATGCGCTCCTGAGTTAGCCGTTTTGTTTTAATAAAAAGAAGCGCGCGCGTACCTACTTCGCCTAAACCGCCAACGACGCAAGTTTATGACTCGCCTTTCGTCAAATAATCGAAAAAAATGTGAAATCAATTTCCAAACGGAGGCCCGTAAAACCCAAGGAGTAAAAATTGTCTGAAGAGTGAAACGCACCTTATATTCAATTTGTAAGAAGAAATTGTTAAGGATAAAATATTTAAGAATTATAAAAAATGTGATTTAGGCTCATTTCAAGGACACGATGACATGATTAAAGGAGTTTATTTTTCGAGTGGGATTTTACTAATTTGACCCTTTGAATATTTTCTGTTAGACTTTTGATTCCTAATGGCATAGAGATGCGAACCGGAACAAACTAGTTAACAAGAAAAAAACTGACTTTTCCAACTAGAAAAATGTACTGCTCTAATTCCTATAATGGAGCTGTATTCAATGAATAAATTAAATGCGAGTTTCCTATTAATAAAATGCATTTCTGCACTGCAAAAAACCAAGTTTCCCGCCGGAGTAATCACACAAAGAGGAAAGCCTTTTGCGAAAGTAATAATTGGAAAGCAGGTCACGCGGCCGTGGCGGCTGCGGCGTGGGCAGCGAGCGATTCGACCGAATCGAGCTGTGCATGAGAACGACGGGATTTTTGCCGCACGCCGGCCTGCCGGGTAATTGAAGTAATTACTCACCAGGTACCACATGTCCCTCCAGTTGACGTCGTTGAGCACAATAGGTTTCAGGTCACGTTTCTGCCTCGACTTGGCTCGCTGCTGCAGCGCGCGGATCACCTGTGAGCAAACAAAACACGCACCAAATGAGTCAGGAAAAGAATTAACGAGAGACGCCTGGAGCGATAATTGAGACAAAACGACGCCAGAGTGATTAAAAACGAATGCGTATGCAGCCGGGACGATCGCTTGGGTCGGGCGCGTTGCATACCTAGCAGGGCGCTTCTCGTCTCGCTCGAGGGGTCCCGTGTCGCCTTTTTTTAGTATGTTATTGTCTGTTCCGAGAGTGAATTTCGAGCCGGCAGGGAAAATAACGTCGGTAACGGCCCCGTGGAGTGGTGGCTTCTCCTTTCAAAACACTCGTGTTGAAAATTACGAAGAAGAGAGCTACCGGAGAAACGGCAAAGTAGAAAATAAATATCGGGGAAAAATCAGGCGTTCAATCAAAAGTTTATCTTGCCGTGTGGGAATACGTACAAGAGGCTTGATTCCACCGCGCAATTTTATATTTCTAGTTCAATTGAACTGCGTTGCAAAGTGGAACAATTCCTGCCGCCGCCGCTGCCGCCGCGCTGCAATAAGAAAGTGCAGAAGTTTGCCTGTTTTGAAAGAGAATACTCGTCGGCCGCTTATCTAGCGCAGCACGCCGATGTAAAACGGACTTATTCCTCAAAGAACGAAGGGAACGAGTTTCATCCGTCGCCGGCGAGAAATTGGAATGCGAAAAGGAAACGCTATTCGGGCCGAGGATTTGGAACGCTAGGGATAAGCAGCTGGGATATGTGTTTATGTGCATTCGCCGCGTTTTACTACGCCCCAAGAACTTGCACGCCAAAGAAGAATAAGAATGGAAGGAAGTTGCAGGCCGAAGGCGAAGGAAAAAATATATTTTTCAGGATAACTGTGAATTATGTATACGATTTTAAATATTGAACAATTAAAATTAAAAAAAGTTTCCAACCGCTGGATAAACTTTTTGGTTTTGGGGAACTTTTAAAAACTATTCTATCCAATTAAATTTAATAAATAAGGAAATACCCCCTCTTTATATTTCATTGAATTTCGTGCGTGCTTAGCTATTCTCTTTTTCTGTTTTTTTTTTAAATCTAAAATAAGAAAAGTCATTTATAACCAAGAGATTTGATCTCACGCCCTTGCAGAGCCATATTTCATTACTCGTGTTAAACAAACCCTTTGATAAAAGTTTATTTTCCTTACAAGATGATTGTCTATGATATTACAAAAGTTGGACAACTGCATTTTGTTACAACTACAAATGCAAAATTGGATCATTTGACACTCTTAAACTATAAGCAACTGATCAGGCAAACTTCGCTTTGGGCTCGCAACACTCGCTCAAAGAGAAATGGCAAAGGAGCGAGAGAAAGAACGAAAGAAAGAAAGAAAGCGGATTGGCCAAATCAAATTTGAGCATGCTGCAACGAGTTTTGCAGCAGAGCAGGCGTATTATACATATATCCACTCTCTTTTAAAATCGCATCCACGGAGAGCGTAAACTTATAAATGAGATCGTTCGGTGAGCGAGCGACACGGTGCGCAGACGATCGCAATTTTATGCAAGGTACCGTTGCTGGAAACAAACTTGCCAAGTGTTGCCAATAGTTCTCTGCTCCGCGGCGGCACCGTGCCGATCAATCCGCGCAACTTTTAAACTCCGTCATAGTGCTGGAGAAGATGGTGTAACACTACAACTTTTTTGCCCCTACACTCCAGCACCTTCGCACGCTCGCCTCGCCCAAACAAAGGACTAAAGGAGCATTCTTCCGACTCTTGTAAATTCTTCTTCTGAGCTGGGAATATTGCATTTTTGCAATTTCCGCAACTCCCCTGGCATTTTCTCTCTAATATAGAGTATTAATTTTATGCAATGCACCTGAGGATGCAATAATAAAATAGTTTATCTAACAATCTATGCAGGAGCAACGGAATTGAGATTAGATTTTTGATCTTACATTATATTGAATGGCTTTCACTAATTTATTTCTCTATAACCAGACTATAAACGAGCATTGTCTGATATCAAACCAGTTAATATAAAACTAACACACGCATATACAGATTTTAAATAAAAATCGAACATGTCTCTTTGAATTTGTATAAATAAATAGGTTAAAATTCCAATTTTATTCTCAAGGAAACTTATGGAATTAAGACTAGACCGGCATCAAAGATTTTCCAATGTTGAATAGGAATATAAAATTTTACATGCATCGATAAATTTTGCCAAGATTTTACAGCAAGGTATTGTTATAATTAAAAAATGTGCTGAGAGAACAATAACAAAATGGAATTACTTCTATTTTCTCTGACCACATATTTTGAATACTTCAATACGGTTGCGCAATCTCAAAAAAGCTGTCAAAGCATCAAATTTTCCTATTTAAATTCCTTAAAAAGCTTATTTTAAGTTAATTGGAATTGTCTTTTATAAATTATATACTTCTTTAAAGGCAAACCAAAGTTGAAAATAAGTCATGGCTTTCTTGATTAAATTTGTAAAAAGTAGCATGTTCCACTCTTGAGAAAATTATTATTGTAATGGCAAAAACTTGTGAAAAAGCAAATCTATTTATGTCATTTCCTCTCATCTACTGAAATTTTCCCAACGAACAAGCCTTGTTTCTGGTCCAATCAGTAAAGATTATCAGATCAGTGAAAACAAATCACACAATCTCTGGATCTTTTTAACCTTCATGTTTGCAATGAAATGATTATTTTTCTCTGCTAATGTTAAAATGATTTTTTTTTCTCCTTTTAAAGATTTCCATCGCAGTGCCTGTAAATGGAAGAGCAGCTTATTGCGAAAATAGAAACACGAGTAACTGCCAATCAGCCGTCGAAGGAAACGCGCAGGAGTTTCAATTGAACGGTGGGATTAGACCGAGTAAGGCCGCCTTGGAAGCAGATTTCAGCAATCTTTTGTGCAAATCGCTTGCTCAGGCTCTCTCCTCATTTCCTTCTTCGCAGCGATCCATCCATCTCTCGTGACGCGGGCGGGAAAATGATTCCTTTGCCTCCTCGATCGTGCTCGGGTGCGGTGCGTGGAATTACAAATTTTGCCCGATTCGATTCAGCGCGATTTTTCACTGATCCGATTTGCCAGCAGCAGTGGAGGCGGCGGTTGCAATATGGCGTGCGTGCTCCGCCGAGGCTTGATTTTTGATTTATAAGCCGCTGCTCGTATTATTAAGTGGTCAGGGGAGTTTTATATTTACCTCGGCACTCTTTTTATGCGCGAAACCTTTTAGGCCAGCCTTGAGCCACCTGAGAATTGGCAGCCCTGCCGTCCCGGTACACGGCCCATAAATTTTCATTTGCGTCAAATATCAGGACGCGTATAAATTCTTCGATTTGCGTCAGATGAAACTCGGCCAGCCAGCCAGCCAGCCAGCCGACCGGCCGCTCTGTTTATAAGGCTTTGACATCCGCCGGGCGTGTGCGTATGTATATAAAAAGGATTTACGCCCTGCCGCGATAAATTTATTCCGACCGGCCTCATTTTTTTCACCCCATTAGTGCGAGAGACTTTGTCTCCCATTTTGGCTTTTGCACCCTGCCCATACCCAATTAATGGCGGGATTAGATGGCGATAAAAAGGGTTTTCGGTGCTTCAAAAGAACCAAGGGGTGTGATTTTATTGCAATACAATGCAACGCGTAGAGAAAAGCGCCAATACATTAACTAAATGTCGTTTTTTGAAGTGCATCAGATCAATTGAGTTACATCCAACATGTTTTATTTAAAATTAAAATGTTAAAAGGGCCAAGCAGTTCATTTTGATACTTATTAATTGATTAAAATATAAAAATGCGTATTTTTCGCTTTCATCGAGTTCAATAAACTAATTTAGACGTTTCAGGCGCTACTTCTAAGTTGATAACAAACCAACAAAGCAATTCCAAAGCACGAGAGTTGGAAACTTAAGTGCCAAAGTGAGCTATAATAATCCAAGCGACACGCAACGGCTGATTGTGAGAACAATAGAGAGCTAGCACAAAGAGATGTGATAATCCCGCCGATTGGCAACAATGGGTCCACGCCATGCACGCAACGCCCGGCCCTATGCACAAAAATATTTCGTGCCGAGTTTGGCTTTTGGGACGATGAATCGTTCAAGGAGGGATTGAAGTCCACTGGGCAGCAAAGGACAGACAAAAGAGAGTTATCAAGGAGCACACCGAGGAATTATGCGCACGTGCACATTGCGTGGCGCGTAATCCCGCCTCGGGGAGGAAATGCGATAATCCACTTATTCACAATAACCTAATTTATGTGCGTTATTAAATTTTAGATTAGCAGCCATGGTGGCGGCGTGCGCCTGCTCCTTCCCCTCGTGGCTAGCAGGATTAAATTAAAATGCGCTTGCACACACACAAACAACGACCTAAGCTGCGGAATGCAGGTGGGATCGCCTGACCTCCACGGTAAACACGACCTTCTCTTTGCGCCTGGATTCTAATGTAAACAGTGATACACCAGAGGGTTTTATTTTCGCTGCTAGAGAGTTAAAACAAATACTACTTGATGCCGACTCAGCTTCTTAACAACAGACGTACAAAACTTTATTTAACTTTGCAAAGATTAAACATGTATAGGAAATTTTTAACTAATAATTTTTTATTTAATCATTAAAAACTGTTATAAACATATTTTCATGTTTGTATCTGATCTTTAAACATTTATTTCTTTAAATCCTGAAGATATAACAAATTGAAAATTTGATTCCAGAAGCACCACACGGAAGCTATCTTTAAATTTTTTTATAGCAATTTAAAGGAAATTTCGTCAGTATAATTAATATGGCTTTTAAAAACCAATATCATTTAACTAGTTGGATTTCCACTAGTCATCTCTGTTTAGGATTTCTCAACAGCTTCTCGCTCCTTTGTGTCAGTTATTTGGTCTACTCTGTCGGCCATGTTTAATCGCGTTTGCATGACTGAGGCTGCAGCATGACGGTCCAAAATTTCACACTGCCCGACTGGACTGGTCGGAGGAAAAAGGCTGGAAAAATATGTCTTGCCGGCCCACTCAATCATATATCAGGGCGTGAGTGACAGAAATATGGACGCGCGATGATGGATGACCGTACAACAGGACCATTATCGAGTCGCGGCGAGACGGCCGGTCCGCTTGAGGGCTAATGCCGCAAATAAAAAGCGACACCTCCGCACTCAATCTGCGACCCCGGAAAAGAAAGAGAGTGGGCCTGCCCAGAGAGAGAAAGGGAAAGAGAGAACGACGCAAATGGACGCACCGAGTGAGTCCAAAGAGCGTCGTTTTCGCACCTGCGAACCATTTCCTCCGTCGTTCCGAGAGCTTTCTTGTGCCCTCCCCGCGGTGACATGTGTGTGTCTATAGCCATGATGGTCGGATCTACAATAGTTTCGCGGGTAATGGCACCAGAAGCTAAAGGAGGATCTCTGTGATCAATAATGCCAGTTTGAGCTGATATGTTTGTAGGGCAGCAAGAAGTTTGAATACTTCTTGAAAAATTCTTGGAGCCTGCAGCTGATTGCACTGCCATTCTTTAGCAGTGTTTGGGGCACGTACGCTCTAATTTCATATCGCTGATGTACATTCCAGGCGTAAAAAGATTTATTTTGGCTTCTGAAAATTAAAAGTCTGTTTAGGTAATCTGGTCACGCAAAAATTGGCAAAACACGAATGAACAAACGATACTCATGGTAAACAAGATTGACTAAGACCTTTTCCAGGAGAGTAATATAGAGCTGAACCCATGCTAGTACATTTAAAAGTATAAGACAACAACTGTTTAGCTCTCACATACGCCTTGCTAAAAGTCTAAGATTGCATTATTCAAAGGAAATATTTTTTTCCATCAAATCACTCAGTATCCAACAATGAGAATCAGATATATATTAATGTGTTCTTATGTTATTGGTGGTGCCATCTGTCGGCGAAAGATTTTCTCAAAAGAAAAGAACAAAGAGCGTTAGCAGCATCAAGAAATTTCTTTTGTTCTTGTAAATATGACATTTTCCCTTCTGCAGCTGCATCCAGATTTGATGAGAAATGAGAAGTACATACGCGACGACGAGTGACCTCAAAGAGCATCATTGAGCAATGCCGTTATAGCCAGTGCAAGATGAAAGTTCGCTTCGAAGCACGAGTCGACACACAAGCAGCAAGCTAGCAAGTGTTGTTTATCTCGTATTTCGCAGAACGTGAGCAATAAGCATTACACACACACATATAGCCGTCTGCCGGAGTATCAAAAGACTCGGCAGTTATTTCGCAATAAAGTTGCTGAAATTAAAATAGAGGGGAGCTCCTGCGGCAATATTGCAATACGGCGGAAGATGCACCAAACTTAAATTAACTATTCCGCCGCGCGACAGTCCAACTTGCGATGCAAAAGTTGCGAACAAACCAGGCACAGGAGCAGCAGTGAATGTGTGCCACCGCATTATAATCCCAGTGCTCGAGCCGCGGAGAAGTTGGTTCGTTAGCCAACGTTTTTCACCGATTACAACGCACGTGTGCATAAATTTTGCATCCGACCAACTCTGGCTCGATTCAATTTCGCCTTCCGGCCACGTGAGTCCTCTCTGTGCGCCTGCATTCCAATGCACAAAGGGAATATGAATGCACTCGCGACGTAATTGGGTTTCGCAGCGCCGCTTTGCTCTGTCGATAAAATGTAATCTGCGGCGCTATGCAAAGCGTTGTGTCAATATTTTAGCTCGTGCTAAATATTCCAGTCTGTTCAAATAAAAACATAAAAGTGACTTCCTTAATTTATTCATGGTAAATAATTTACTTTCAAACTGAAGGGCAAAAACTGCAAACTACTATGAACAGAGACTGAGTGTTTGTTAGACGAGATTTTAATTAATTTGAAATTCATTTGCATTTTTTTTCTGCAGGTATGTTGTTGTTAATGAAAGAATAACAATGTTTTTCATGCGCGAGACATATTTTCCTGTAAAATTATAATAAAATTTGCATTCCGCTCCACGAGGTCGTGCTACCTTTGAACGGGACGCAATTTGAACTGAAAGCTTTTGAATGTAATATTGATCAGTTGACTCAGCATAGGTTATTCATTTTTCCGCGGATAGCGCATTATTATTATTGCCGGCAACCTGTGAGGATTAAAAATATGCGGCCAGATTGATGAAAAAAGGTAAATGCAACGCGGTGGAATCCAATTAATCCGCTGCCGGTGGTTGATTAAATAGCGAGATGCGGAATTATTAAAAGAGCGGCTGCCTTTATTTTATTTCTCTCTCGGGTCAACAGGCTTGCGGCGGATAATTGAGAAAACATGAGCCGAGTTGGGTCGAGAGACTGGCCATCGAAAAACCTCTCTCGTCAATTGGCGCGATCAATTGGAAAACTTTCTTCCTCTCTCTCTCTCTCGGCCGCTGCCGTGCGTCTTCATCAGCGAAAATAACGTTGGCCGGCGCGTACGCGGATTAAACGACGTGTCTTTCTGGATTACTCTGCCAACGACTTTCAGCAGGATAAGGGTTCGTGTTGAAGAAGGTCAAAGGGTGGAGCAATTTCGGGGCTTGAAACAACAAAGACATTTATGATGAGTAAAATTTTTGGCCTCGGGCAGTGTTTCAAATTACTTTTTAAAATGGTAATTTCGTCCGTCCGTGTGCGAAGGGAAAATATATAATCCTTTTGGAATTGGAGCGGCGTTCACGTGCAGAGACGCAAAAAGGACTTCGGCAAAAGTCGCCACTATTCGAGGATTAATTCAGAACAAAAGGCCTTTGACGCAAAGACCGCTTTTTGCGCCGTCGACACCTCGGTTTCAAACGGAATCGGCGACGAGACGTTCCTCTCCATCGGGCTAATTGCGAACTCGCAAAAAAGGGACGAAAATACAAATTCTGCCCGGCGCTTATGAATACTTGATTGGCCGCCGCGCGGCGAATTCGCCAGGTAAATCACAAAGAGCTCGCGAGCAAGCGGGTGCCAAATGAAATATTCAAATTATTTGCCTGCTGCGACAATCTGGCAGTTCTTGCTCTCGCAGTACGATCATTACATTGCACACCCGCGGCGGCCGACTTCGAGCGCATTTCGCCTGTCGCAACTGCACGCACGGGGGCGGCTCGCACCGTTTACCAGGGCAGGGGGAGCCTTTCATTTCGCACTCTGCGCGCGGCAACAGGCGCGGACTGCCCACCGGGAGCTATTCCAAATTAGGTTGTCGCTATGCAAATTTGCTGAATGAAACTAATTGTTATTTACAAACAAAGCGTTAGCACTAAAACTCAACGTCACATATTTTAGTCTAAAGATATTATTAAATAACTCTCACAATAATATTTTCAGTTTGAACTTAATTTTATTTTTATTAATTAATTCAATTTATTACTTAACATTATTTCCATTATTTAATAAAATAATTAAATGTTTTTATTCAATTGAACTGTTAACTTAAAAAAATAAATTCCAAGCATGAAAATAAATTTTTAATTTACTTGATGAATAATCGCGTAGTTATAGCGTTACCGTAAGTGTCTTAAGTGCTTCTAAGTAAGATGTGCACAAATTTAATTCAAGCGAATCCTGATACCAATTTCCATAAAATAGACAGGAGAAGCGACTGCGACGATCATCCCTTGAATCGTGATTAAATTTCAAACAATAATTTTTATTTTAAACATAAAAATTCAAAGAACCAAATTTTAATCTTGAATCCAGATTTTTTCAACCCTGGAAATACAAATTTTTGATCCAGTCCGTGCCTGCTGAGAAGGCATCTCCTGCTATTATTTGCAATTGCCCGTCGCTTATATTTATTATTAGCTGCCGCTCCCCCGTGCGAGCGACTCGTCCGTTAAACTAATTTCGAATGTTATTTGTGCCGCGGTGGCAATTCGGTCTTCGGGGGAGAATATCGAGTTGTTGGTCCATGCGTCACCCCACCGGCCGGGCCCCGGCACCCTCGCGATGCTGGGAGCGCACGAAATATTGCCCGTTTCTTGCCGAGCGGCGGAAGACACGCGTTGTGTCTGCAACACATGCCGCCTCCGCCGGCAAAAACGCGCGCCGCACGCACGCAAGCGGCAAATCTTGTTCGCACTGAACATTATCGTTCGCTCTCTCGCGAGAGAGAGAGAGAGAGAGAGAGAGAGAGAGAGAGAGAGAGAGAGAGCGAGCGAGAGAATGGGCCTTGTTTATTTCATGCGACGGACGTTAATGTGTGCAGCCGAACCGCTATTAATTAATTGAAACGGCTGTCAGGCGCAAAAAAGCTCGACTGTGTTTGCGTAGCGCGCTTCTGTTTTGCACTTCGCTGCTGCCTGGGCAAATTCGCTTCATTGTTTGTCTGCGGTGGTGGAAAATGAGGAAATGAAGGAACGGGTCGCTTCTCGATTTTGTGCAGCCGGTAATTACAGAAGTAAAGTTTTTAAATTGAACTGCGCAAAATGCGGAAAATTCTCGGAAAAAGCATAAAAATTATCATGGAAATTTTTAAAATTAAGCAATTTATTACGGTTTTTCTTTTAGATGTAAATAAAATGATGCTAAATTTATATTTGAAAGGGACTTTGAAATTTAAAAAAAAAATAGGGACTAAATGTGAATGAAGGAATAAAATAAAATCGGAAAATTTGAAACGTTTGATACTTCTGAAAAACTTCTCCTAAAGTTTCTCCCAGTCTGAACAAAAACAATCTTCTTATTACTTTTCTAACATTTTTAATTAAGAAAGCAAATAAATTAGGGTGCACCCTCAATGAGCTGCAGGCCCGTTAGAATTTTGAATAGAGTGAAAGCATTTTCCGGGTGGTGGCCTACCCCCCTGCCTGCTCGAGCCATTCAGCTCACTGCAAGGCAGGTACTTGGAAATAATTGCAGCCTGCTTTATTCAGCGCCGTCCATCCATCCACGAGGCCGTTGATTTATGCGTGACGGCCGCCGGATTTAATTACGCGCGCGGTCGAGTAATTGAGTCGGAGCTGTAGTCGGGAATGCGCGAAACACGCTAGTCGTGGCCGGCCGGCGATCGGCGCCCTGAAAATGCGACACCAAAAAGGCCCCTGTCCCATCATCGTCGTCGACTCCGTTTGCTCTACACTCGAAACTCGGGGCTCATTTCATTCTTTGCAACGCTGTCGCATTTTTGCGCAGCACGTAGACAACTTTCGAGGGCCTCTCGTACTCTCCCCACTCGCCGCCGGGTAATTGAGTTTTAATTAAATTCTCATATTTGCCCCCGGCAAGTTGTACTCGAGATCGAGATACAAGCTTTTCTCCTATATAGACTCCACTTGATTTGGGCTTTCAAAAATTCGTCAAATAATAACAATATTTTAGGGTTTTTAGATCATGAACATACCTTTTTCTAAACTTGATGCTTAGGAATTTAATGACTCCCTTTAAAAGGGCTCATCAGATATAAAAAAAATAAGATAAATCAGCAATAAACACCATTTAGCTCCGAAATAATTTATTAATCTGAATGCATGTTTATTTTTACGGCCTTCATTACCTAAGCATGCATTGATCTTGATCGATTTTAAAATTAAGTACGCAAAAAGAGAAAATTATAAAATTAATTATATTTATAATGCAATTATAAAAAAATTTTAACTATAGATCATCTAAATCTAACGTTACCAATGATTTAATTTTTTGATTGAAGTTAATTTAATGTACTTATTCTCAAATTAGGGCTAGAGGAAATTTATGAATGTTAAAAAAATCCATACTGAGTGCTCTCCTGTATTGAATGGGAGATTTTAAAGTTTATATTTGATGCCTCTTGAATGAGTAGGAACGCAAGAAAAAGATTTTAATTTATAAGTGTTCCATCCACTTGATGCGCTCGTTTTGTTAATTAATTTTGCGCCAACGGAAGGGAAAACGTATTTAAATTAGGTGCGTCAAGTCTAAAAACTCGCTGGTACTAAAGAAATTCCAAGCGTAAGCATCACGTTTCGCCAGCAAGGCTTCTAAATATGCGACACGGGCTGCTTTGTTTAATAGGAATCAGCGTGGGCGGTTTCCAATCCAAAGAGGGCGACTTTCAACGCGAACAGAGAGAGAGAGAGAGAGAGAGAGAGAGAGCGAGGGAGAAAAGTTCTTACCTGCGGTTCGCTGGTGAGCAGCTCGTCATGCAGCAAGCTGGGCGTCAGGGACCGCTTCGTGATGGCGGGGTGCTCGAAAATAAACACGTCGTCGAACAGCTGCAACACATCAAAAGATAGCGTTAGATATTTGATGTCAGGCGTGGCAAAAACCGCAAAAGTGTCGAAAGGGGTTGTTTAACATCATTGCACGGCGTTTATGTTGGCGGAGTGGCTGTGGCTTCGCCGCAAAATAGTTTTCCAAGTACTTTTCAGAGAGAAAACATAAAAGGAATGATTTTGTATTGTGAGAAATTTTCTGCTAATTTGTGTTACACAGGAAACTCCAACTGCTTCTGCAAACTAAATTATGTTCAGTTTAATTAAAAAATAATAATGAATATTACTAAATACATAGCAAAAAGTTAATTCTGGTTTCTTTTCTTTAATTGATAGTCAGGCAGTTAGATGCAAAAGTATTTTTGTCTGTTTAAGTGCTTAGTGAAATTTTTGTCCCCTTTATATTTATTTACACCAAAACTTACAGAAATTCGCTACATTCCCATGAAGGTGTTCACATAAAAACTGGACAAGTGTGAGTTATCAGGAAACCCCAAAAAATTGTACAGCAGAAAATAAATATTATACAATTTTTTTGGAAAAATATTACCGCTAAATCACAACCAGAGTCAATAAAGATTTAACACAGCCAACAACGTAACCCTTCACGCCTTTTCCTTGCGAACTCGATGGAAACATTATTTCAACTGAAAAATTTGTCACAGACATGGTGATAAAAACCGTGGCCTGCGCGGTAAACAAGCTATCAATTTTGTCAGTTGTATGTCATTTCACGCGCACGGAGACACGAGCGCGAGTCGATTTTCATTTACCGCGTCGCCAGCCGGCGGTTATTAATGAACATTCCAGCCTTTGTGCGACAATATTTCAAATATTCCATTTGTATACGGCACAACGGATAATAACGAGACAAACAACGCTTTATTATGTGCAGAGCGAAAAATTGACTAGTCAGACGAACACACACAGGCGAAAAATTCATACAGATCGGTCAGCAGCGAGGCGGCGATGGCTTTCTAATAAAGCCCTCGCCTACGCACCGATAAATATTATTTCAATTATACTGGCGGCCAATGCCGCCGGTCGAAAGTGTTATTGTTCCGTGTGATAGACCCATAAATCAGCGCGCGACGGGGCTTTGTGTACGTCGCGCAATCAGATGCAGCTCCGGCAGGCTCCAGCCAAGCGCGGCATTGTGTTCGACGAGATGTGATTATGACTATATCACACACGGCTAAATAACTCGCGCGCAGCCGTGTCATCGTTTTGCCTGCTCTCCCTCTATCTCGCGAGCGCAAATTAATTTTCATTGCCACCCGAACAGAGGCAGGCAGGCTTTAAAAATAAACATAACATGTGTGCAGATGAGTCAAATTTGTTCAGCAAAAATTTGAGCAACTCCATCGTAATTTACAATGTGGTTCGAGTTTTAACTCAACAAAAGAAAAACAAATATTTATTGCATGAATGATCAAAACTCACTAATTTGCTGCGGAAAAGCCCTGTTTCATTTCGAAAATAATTGGTTAACCTTATAAAAAAATATGGCAGGCTGTGTTGCACGTTTGAATAACGTTGATTTAATTCTCACAATCCCCGGAATTTGTATTTAATATTGCCTCAAATAAGTTATTTATTTTAAGTTTTAAAATTTTTATTTATTTTCTGTCCTGATGCCGAGACATCTAGAGACCAAAATTATTTCCTCAAATTTTCAGTAATTTTTGTACCGGAAAAATGTGAAGAATTCCACGCGCAGGAAAACAAATATAAGAAAATAGGCAATCTTTTAAAAGATTTCATCTCGCCTTATCTTTATGATTGTATCCAGCCATGAATGCAATCAAACATTTTCAATAACCACTGATTGTGAGGCATAAATTTTACTTTGCAAAAACTCCTGATGAGGCCCAAAAAACCGGGAAATTTTGCTGAACATGTGACATAAGATTGTTCAGCCATCCTATGGTTTTCAAATCCGTGTAAACCAGCAATATTTGTTTCATTTCTATCAGTGTTTAAATTTTAATAACAACCTCTATGGTGCAGTTCACCCCGTTTCAGAATTTGCACCCCATTTAAGAATTTTGTAGCGTATTTCAGCGCCACGAGCCACGCCGTGAGCCATCAGCCGCCTATTTTAGGCGAGCCGCCGCAGCCGCGAGATTTAGGTGGCTAAGCCGGTTTAGCCAGCAGCCGACAAAAGTTGGGTGGCTCAGACCTCTACCTCTATGAGAACAAATTTAATAGTCTACACTGGAAAATCATTTCCCGAGTTAACGAACTAGACGTGTTACTTTGAAGTCAATAAATGTATATACAGCAATCACAGAGCTCTGGAGGACCAACTATTTTCAGTTTTGGCCCATTTCGTTGATGGCTGGTACGTGTATAAAAAAACGGTCTAGACGCGAGGGCGAACACATCGCTTACACGGTCAAATTGTTTGCTTTTATCGGCCGGCGCAGCGCAAAAAGCATCTGTCCCAAATCACCCATTCGGTGGCAAGCACGCACACATTTTTCCGCGCTGGACACTGCCCAAATGGCGTGTTTGCCCGCGCAAATACGGTGAAAATCTGCCACCGCCAGCACCCTTTCCCTCTCCCTCGGCCGTCTCTCTCTGGGCCTTGTTTACATTTGTAATTGAAGGCGATGCTGATGCTGGCGGCGGCCGACACGAGCCGAATCCTCTTTGATTGATCCCAACGCCGCTCGCAATCGCGCCTGAACACAACACGCGGGCAACGCGTCTGGCAGCTGTGTCACCCGGGTTTGCATATCAACCCATATAAATAAATAAATAAATATCTTTCCAGTCATTGTTGAATGATTGAATGGTTTCTCCGTGCATCAACAGAGAAAACACATTAATTTTCGTTGTAAAATAATTTATCAATCGAGAACTAGGGCTTCAGGCTGCACGAAGATCTGGGAGAATTAATTAATTGACCTTCTTTCCAGGAAGAAAAAATGTCTGGATATTTAATTTCATCAAGCTTTTTCTAAGGATAATATTTATTTATATGTATATATCTTATCAAGTTCATTTTCATAATCAAGATATTACATTTATAATGGTTTTAGACAATTCAAATTGACCCAGATATCTTTTTCAACCAACCAAAATGGGAAGGGTGCAAAAACCAGTAAAAAGAGGCGAAAGCAATGAATAGATTTTAATTTCCAAATGTTCAAGCACGTGACAGCACATGCAGCATGAAACCTGATGACCAAAACCTTTGCGTCTTTAGTTTTATGGAAGCCGATTCTGCCTTTCCATGTACCATACGCGAAAGCCACAAATATAATTCTGTATCAAATGGCACGTGCTAGGAAAGGCCCAATTATTGCCGCACGTTGCGAGACAATCTTCTTTCTCGTGTTACATATAGAGGTTGCTATTCCATTCTCCAAGTTGATGCTATTAGAATAAACAGGAAAGCGAGGAAGGCTTACGAAGAGCTCAAGAGTCGGTCGGTGCGAACAAAAAAGCACCACAAATCGCGCATATCAACACCGCGAAGAGAGCAGGTTGTTGGCCACTCTTTCCGATCGCAATCGCGGCGAAAAGCTTTTTAGAGAAGTTTTGCAGCAGAGAAAAAGGCTAAACTCCCATTTCCTAGCCGGCTGGCTTGGCTGGCAGGAGAGAAAGAGAAGGACGACGTGCACGACGCTGTCACCACATGAATTATTTCTTCGCCGGCCGGCCGACGTGCTGTACTGAAGCATAAACACGCGGCGCAAAAAGTGGCGAGCGCGAGTTTATTGCGAGCGTGTAAGCGAGCATTTTTACACAAAGTAGCGAATCGTGTGGTGCATCCGGGAAGGAAAGCGATAACCTGGGTTGCTAATTCTAGACTTACAATTATTACGAAGGGCAGACAATAAATTTGATCCAAAACTCAAACTATGATTTTATTGTAAAGGAGGACAGAATAATTTAAAAATCAAATAATCAGTGAAATTATTGTCATGACTGAATTCTAAAGCAAGTTCATTTACAATCAGAGAGGAAAGATGGCAACTGCTCGTGCATTCCATGTTATTGGTAGACGTGTTTGAAGACTTATTGTCGAATTGACTGTTGCCCTTTTCTTGCAAAGTGGAATTTCGCGTTTAGTTGTTGTGAATTCGCAATTTTTTCGCTACCAGGACTTATTACTGTTTCAAGTAGATTCTATTTCTGCATTTCATCAATTAGAGTGAAGTTGCGTTTTTTTTTTGAAGATTTTTTTATTCAACAATAAGCTTATTGTTAGTAAACTGGGAGGCCCAATTTGCGCATTGGAGCTCAACAGAATTATATTTAACAATTTCATCGTCCTCAGAACTGCTCCATTTTTTTTAGCATCTCACCCAGAATCGTATATACCCTTCTAGCTCTTGAACAGTTCCTTTCCAGCGAAAAATTCAAGAGTTTCGATCCACTCTGTGAGACGAATCCGTTCGAGATCGCCAACCCTGCGCGATGCTGCGATAAGCAAGGTCAGTCGCTTTGAAGTTGCGCGCGGATGAATAATTCATGACAGGTCGGTGACGTGCGTTGCGGGTTAGCAGACTGGCAGTGGAGCAGAGTGAGTGGCGTCTGCGAGAGAGCTGCTCAAACACAATTAGCACAAAAGGAGAAATCTTTCGGAAGATGTTATTAATTAGCGGCGAGAGAGCAGAATGTACATATTGTGCGTGCAAGACTCGCTCCTTTGAAGCAAATCTGGCGGGTGAATCGACAGCACAAAGCGCAAAGCCGGCTAATTAGAATGGAGTGATTTTCCGAGCAGCCACGACTATTTCAGGCCTAAAAATATGTAGACGCCGCATTGCCTCTTATTTTCGATGCTCCTTTCACAGGCCGCCAGACTTTTCGCAGCAACACAAAGCCGGTCTGATGGGAAATTTGAATGGCTTTCCTTCATCTTCAGGGAGTTCGTAGCTCTGGCGGTCTGTTATTGAGTTTGGTTTGGCAAACAAAGGAGTGAGCCTGAGTGACTTTGGCCTCTGGAAAGGTCCGTGCTGGAAAAGGAAAGCCGGCACTACGCGATTTTGGTTTGGCCCTGTAGCACTACAAAATATAGTCTCCGAGTCGGTTGTCGAAAACTTTTGCCATTTACCTGCAAATATTTGCGCCAACAGGGTTGGGAATAGCAAAAAATAAATATACTGCATTTTTTAAGTTCCAGTAGCGTCTGTGTGAGCGGATAACATTTAAGATATTCTAATAGGGCTTTGCAGAACTGAAAATATCGCTTATTCGTTCTATAAAATCTGAAAATGAACATTTTTGGCTTCCCTGAAACACCCATAAAGTAGAATCGGTTTAATTAAACGCTTAACTCCGAAAATCGCATGCTGGCACACCTGTAAATGGTTCCCCAGCCGCACCTGTTTAATAAAATCGAGCATGTCCATCGCAGTAAAGGGATTATAAAGTTCGGCGAAAACTAATTTGATGGTCGTGATGTGTGCCGGTGGTGCAAATGGTTGATTATTTTGCGACAAACACGAGTCGTTTTATTTGCTCCGGTGGTGACATTAGCGTCGGTGAAATGAAATCCAGCCGATAAAAGCCGGTGATTTAGCGGGGTGAAATTAAAAATTCAAAGCGCATCGGCCGCGGCAGAGTGCAATAAATATTTATGCGATGGCACGTGGAGAGTGCGGCTGCCTGTTGATAATTCGTTTCGCACCTGACGTTGTTCACAACTGGCTGCCTCGAGCCGCGCGCGAGTGTAAAAATATCGCCAGATTATGTGAGAACGGATGAAAAATGAACATTTCCCTGACATATTATACTTGGCATGCGTGTCAGAGATGTCAGAATTTCCCGTGGAAAATTTGTCAACGTGCCACACTTGCCGGCAGCACTCTCTCTCTCTCTCTCTCGTCTTGCAATTTTTCCTTCTCCATCTCGTCGCCTCCTCAAGGCCCTTTTCGCAAATTGAGTTCATTATTGTTATCCTCGGCGATTAGGGGGGTTGCCGGGAGATAATCGCTTGTAAAAAGCGGCCAGCATGCAGATTTGCGTCCGGCTTTTTGCTCTCCCTTTCTCTCTCCGACGCCGGAAAATTAGTTTAATTAAAGCTCATCAGCTGCTGCTTCTGCTGGAGGAATAATAAAAAGGAGGCCGCGGCCGGGTGCTGTTCGATTCTGCTGCGGGGGCGAAATTTAATTAAAATTGCGACAAATCCGGCTGTTTTTGCACCAATCTCATCGGATGGAACAAATCGATCAAACGCCGCTTGGAGGTCTGAAATCAAATAATTTCGATGAAGAATTCAGGTTTTTAGTATACACAGCAGCAGAAAAAAAACTAAAAAAAATGGGAACAAGGGTAAATTCTGCTACGGAATACCAAAAAATTAACAGCATTGCTTGAACTGACTTTCCTAGGAAAAAATGGTTTAAATAATGCGTTGAAACAGTTAAAGAGATGAAAAAACATTTTCATTATTTGAAGAGCTCCTGGGAAAAAACAAGAAGTCAAATTTCACATACCCAGAAATTTCAAGTGCCCGTGCAGCGCCAACTTTGTGAATTTTAAGTGCTGTGCGGAGCACTCGCGACGCACAACTCATTACCGAGCGCAAAAAGAACTAGCGATGCGTGAATTTTAATTTGCTCGCCGCCACTGCTGTTATTTAGCTGGCCGAGTCGTCATAAACAGGGTCGCCGGGCGCGATTAAACAGCGAGCAAGCAAGTTTCGAGCCAACAGCACCACTCTGGCCGCGTGTGTGCATAACGACCCGCGCGCCGAGTAATAATTACTCTGTATCAAGTGTTTTCCCTTCTGCCGCCTTTGTAGCGCACGGAGTATCAGCCTGGTCTTGAGTCTGTCCGTTCATGATTTTGACTCGCGCTTAGAAATTTGTTATTGAAGCACAGCTTTTAGAGCTCATGTGCTGCTAATAGAGCACAAGTTTGGGGCGCTTTCAGATTTAATCAAAATTGTCATATTTCAATAAGACGTGGAAATATGGAAAGATACCATTTGAAGTGCTTTTGAAACAAGTATGTCACAGTAAAATAATTGTTGTTATGATTTTTAATAATAATTTTTCTTCAGTTCCTTTACAAGAATCAATTTTACTTCAGTTTTCAATGCTTGAAATTAAACATTCAGAACTATAATTGTAAAACTTTCCACTTAATAAGGAATATTTAATCTTTCATTTTGAAATAATGCAGTTAAGAGGAAAATCATGGAAGTCAGATTGGAATAGGAAATTAAAAGTAAATTTATTTAAAAGATGCATTGAAACGGTTTAGCAAATATTTATTGTGATTGGATATATTTCAATGCCTCAGTATTTTTAACATAAATTTAATTTGTTTATATTTTATCCAAAAACTTGCTTAAGAAAAAATGTCAAAAAATTAATTAAATTAACAATACATTTATTTGAATTTAAAAATTTAGAAAAGATTTTGTAAGTTTTAGTTGCTAAAATAAAATAGTTTTTGAAGGCACTGCTTTTTACATTTTGCTTAAATAGTTTTATTTTTTATTTCTGCAATTTCTATCACAGGCGGCCAAAATCTTAATCTCACGATTTTCTGAGCTCATTCCACGTCCACGATAAGTTGACATCCGGCGCTTTTTGGCAAACTTATCTCTGTACCACCGCAGAGGCGGCTGCGAGCTCCGATCACTCGCTCGTTTAAGATTCCGCAGCTCCGTTCGAACCGGCCGTGCCTGCACTTTATTATTTGACGAGGAAAAACCCTCCTCGGCCCTTTCAGATAAGCCCGGCCGAGTAAACGATGATGAGGCGGCCGTCCTCTTGCAGAATTAACAATAGCGCGCGCACCAAATATCCCTTACAACGGTCGGTCGGCTGGCTTGTTACGCACCGGCCGCAAAAAATGAGAAATGCTCTCGGCTCGAGGTTTTTTTTCTTTCTTCAGAAAGTGTTTGCCACACCGCTGCCGCTGCCGCCGCCGCCACTGCCTCCATGGCTTTTATTTATTTGGGCAGCCAACAACGGTGGTGGAGGCGGGGGCTGTGTGTATGTTTGTTTGGCAGTGTAAGCGCCGGCAGCCGCCTCTCCAAGCCTTTTTTACGGCCGCAGATTTCATTCTCGCTTCAAGTGCACACACAATGTACACTGTGCTCCGTGTGTTTGAGTTGTGTATGTGTGTGGCAATTTGGCGAGCCAGAGCCGCCGCGCCGGAGCGAAGAAATTGCAATGAGAGCAGCCAGCGAAGGAGATGAATTATTCAGCCACAGCCGCAATTATTTTTACCCACAGCGAATTCTAAAGGTAGGGCTGTTGCCCTTTGAAAATATCCAAGTAAGGGCTTGTTTAATGAACGAAAATTTCCTGATTTGAGCAAATACGGAAAAAGCGGAACGATGCTGTAGAGATTAATATATGATCTTAAATCAAAATCAAGGTTTGAGCGAAATTTCAAACAGAATTTAGAGCTACTTAAAAATCAACAAATATTTTTAAAAAGTTGAATGAAATACCTAACTTCGGAGAAATCCTCTTGAATTTCCGACCCGTATTTCGCCAGTGAGGGAACTTCATTTCTCGATTAACATAGTGAATATATCTAGTTTTTTTATCCGGTTCAATTTTCTAAGGCTTTATAGAAGGTAATCAAAAATAGAAAATAGATCTCCGTAATTTAATTTATTTTCTATAGCTTTACTAGTATTAAATTGCGTTTTGGATATAATAAGTTTCCTAGAAAATGTATCGAGGTTGAATCCTTAGAATTATTTGCAGCAATCACAGTTCGCCTTGCAATAATAACCATCGCCTTAAAAAGCAAGCTCACCCACCATAGCTACTGCATGCTCGGCGTTCGCGTTCAACGGCAAGCCGCACACGTGTTGCTAATTGCATACCAAAGGGGTTTCATTGTGTGGCGAGTCGGAAATGCAATTAATGTTAATATTGGCAATTTGCGCGCCGTGATGAGAACCAATCACGTGGAGAGAGTTCTCACAGTCGATGTTATGGCGGGAAATATTCCATTCGATTAGTCCTGCGACATTTTAATTTTGATCCCAATGGAGTGGCAACATGCTGTGAGATCTAACAAGGAGGAATTGTAGAACTGCAGGCGAAGTTTTCTATTGAATCAATTTCATCTTCAGCCAAACAGATAGAAATTATATTTTATACCGCTCTTATAACTTTTAAATCGCAAAAGCATCAAAAGTAACGGATTCCACCATCATAAATTTGATACTCTAGAAAAAAAAGAACTCCAGCTTGTTGACAGAATGAGGATTCATTTGCAAATGCGACGGCACTCAGAGCCGTCGCTCGCCCGTCAAAGAGCATGCATAAATCGAGTCCGGCGAAAGTTAAGAGTTGACAAAAAAGTTGGCCCGTGCGCCATATTATTATGTCTGCGAGCGCGATTTCAACCGGCAGCAACTTCGGCCCGCAGCGGTGGCAACTTGGAGTCGACGAAAAATTAATCTCATAAAAAGCAAAAGCAGAGGCACAAACCGAATTGTTGATTAGCAGTGTGCCGGCGCACCCGCCGAGGGCTCGCGCGCGCAAACTTTTGTTTCAGCCGTGATTATACATACAGGCGCAGGGCAATAATTCGGGCTGAAAGCAGCCCTCGGCACCAGCCAGCCAAATGGATACACTTTTGCTTGCTTTGGAGAGCCGCGCCGCCGCCTGGAGCCGACACACTGCCTCCATTGGCCATTTCCATGAAATTTAAAACGCTCCAGCTCCTAAATATTATACATACTTTCTAATTCGCAACAAGGGAAATGAACCTTCAAAGAATAATTATGTAATGCCTTGCGAAAAAAATGTTGCTCATCAGATAATTTTGGAAAACTATTAATTGGTTTTTAGGTGCTTATAAGATGGTTGGAAAGATCTAAAAATTATTTCTCTTGATCACTTTATGTTCCATTCAGAGACTTAACAAAAAATACTCAACAAAGATTACTAGTTCTAAAGTTAAACCGTTTTGCAGGATCAGTAATGATGTTTCCCTAAGGCAAAATGCAATTGGAAGAAGGGTATCGTCTTTTTTTGCTATTTTGAATCGACGCATAAAGGCATAGACTTTTTTGTGGTGTATTTCCAACCAGCATTCCTGCTTCAAAGGTCACACAAAAAGCTCAAGTTTACCTTTAGAACATGCAGCGAGCAGTGTGTTTTCCACCATTTCAGTCGGATCATTATTTGCTGTTATTGAAATCCGACACTCGAGAACATTGGATATGGGGGCTTGCAACGCGCAGAGCAGATATGAAAAGGAAACCTGTCGGAGCTGCTGCCCCATTTATTTATCGCCGGAACGTTTATTTACTAGTTTTTTTACGTCGTAATGGCGTGCTTGAAGCGCAATAAATTGCTGCGTTTGTTTCTTTGTGCTGGCGTCAAGTGCGTGCAAAAGCTGGTAAAATCGATGTCTTCCGGCGGCATCTTTGTGGAAACAAATTGAACGCCGCGGCCTTGGAGCAGTGTATCGCACGCGCGGGACCCTCCAGAGGAGTTATAATCTCAAGTTATTAAGCTCGTAATCTCGGGGTTGGCCTAATTACTCCCCGGCAGCAACACACAACGCGCGCATAAATTTTGACTCTTCACGCGGTGCTAAAAATTAATTCGCTGCTTTTAAACAGTTAACTGGCTTTTGCATGAGCAAAGATGTTTGCGCACCTAAGTCCGGGGGCTTAATCCTCGCCGTTTTGTATACATACAACACGGCACATGCCACACGCTCTCTCGGGTTTCAATTAATCGTAATCGCCTTCCGATACGCGCGGCAAGCCAATTTCGTCTCCCAGGGCAATAATCTCGGCAGCAAATTAGAGATGCACTCCAATTATCAACAGCAGACGCTGACTCGAACTGGCAGAAAGGTCGCGGAGCAAAGCCTCCTGCTGATAAGCAGATTGCCATCTTTTGACAGCGAGCACGGAGCCGTGGATGCGGGGGTGCACTCCGCCACACCAGGTCTTTCGCACTCGCTCCTAATTTCCACGTAATCGATGGCGAAATTGCGAGGCGAAAATTACTCAGAAATATCAAAGAAGAATTTATATTTGATGCTTCAGGTTAATGAAAAAGAAAAATAGCCGATGTGATGGAGGCAAAAATTTATTTTACCCGGTCAGTTGTATGTAAAATGGTAATCCTCTGTTAGCAAACATAATTTAATGACTGGAGACATTTTTCTGTACCTATATAACAATTCGTTAATATGATTAGGTGGAAATTTGACTTTTCCAACATTTACTGTGTTTGCTATTCAAATGAATTATAAACAATTAAATGGAAATTTATGAATTGTGACATATTATAGGAGGCGAAAAAATTAAGATGTCTTTTTATAAACCACTCACGCAAGTTTAAAAAAAAAATAGGAAGTAACAAGCAGTAGATTTGTTTCCGTCTGCGCACATCCTCAGTTTATCAAATCTTCGATGAAAATATCCACAAAGAGCATACATATTAATTTTTTCCTTTTTTTTTATCTGTCAATGCGGCACACTGTTTGGTAAAATCAAGAGCAATTTTTTGCAGCTTGAAATTCGATTATCAATTAACTGCATTATCATTGTTAGTACAAAGCTTTTAAATCATTATTGTATGAAAGCCCTTCAATCGAACAGAATTCTACCCGACCAACAAAACATGTTTTTCCGAGTAATTAACCTAAACGAGCCAGACTAATTATGCAGCCCGTTAGAGCGACTTGGCCTGCGTTGCAAACGAGGAAAAATTATTCCAGTCGGAGCGGGCGGCGTAATTGTTGATGCATTAAGACATCTTGCGAGAGAGAGTGAGTCGGGTCCACCGTCGCCTATTAACGCAATTAAGCAGTGGCCTAATGCAAAAGAGACGTTCTCCAGACGGCAACACGCACTGCATCATCATTAGCCGCTCGCGCGCGTCTGAATTACACGCTTTGTTCCAGGCTAAAAGAGCAAACTTCTTCAGCGAACGCATAGTGCCAATTAAATTACGCAACAGATTGATTGCCTCTCGTTATTGATACTTCATCTCAAAAGGTGCCTGTGCTTGAGAGAAATGCGCCCTTATTGATCATCCAACTGTCAACTCGCGACGCTCGAGTGAACTTTTGAATTAACCTAAGTGCCAATTAAGAGCTGACTGGCTGGAAGGCAGCATATACTTACACATAGTTTCAAAAATAAACTTCTCCCCAGCTTTATTAGCTGGCGGAGCAAATACTTTGATTCTAAATGAGATTCTATTATTGGATCAAATGATGAAAATGAAAGTGTTTTCCAGCGCTAATGACGTTTAATCAAGATGCCTTTGAAACACCGTCAAGATGGCATCTCCCAGGGTGCACCAACTAATAAAGCTGACTTGTTTGAGAACAGTTTCTCTGGTGAATTAACTCAACTCATGAAGTCTGTCAACTAGTGAATGGTGTAACCAAAACTGAAAAAACACAGTGTTGCTTTCGCTAATATTTCTCCCAAAATAATTTAGCAACGTCATAGGACCAGCGTGTGGAGCTGTATATGTATACTTTGGTACCTGGAGAGAGCAACATGGCGTCTCCATACCAATCTCCGTTTCGCCATCTTTATGTCCTCTCAAGTTATTATTTTATTTTAAAAAATGTAACCAGTTGATTCCACATTCTCAATTATCTATCCAGAATTCAGAGCCTATATTGGCTTAACCGCAAAGCTAACGGTAGCGATTTTTTTGCCCCTTTTCTGCTTTCTACCAAACTTCGTGCCAGTATTAATACGTTCACGATTGCAGTGCTTTTTCGCGGCTCTAACTTTGCACAATCCATTTATTTGATTGCTTGCCGTGCGGTTGTGAATCACACTTTTCTGGCGATTGGCCTCAAGAGCACCGATAAAATCAAACATACACGTGTCCATTACCTCCCTCTTTTTCTTCTATTACCCAATTACGTACTTTGGTAACGGTGCGGCGATGGCGAAACTTTCTTGGCCCTGATCGCACGCGGGTTAAAAAGGCATTCGCCAATTCCAATCGCATTTGCATGAGGCAAATCGCTGCTTTTATCTCTGATACTCTTCCTCGCGTTGCCGCCAGTTGAATTGCGGTCTAATTTCCCATCGGCAACTGATTAAATTTGGATGTGAATGGAGTAATTGAAGCATATATTAATTCTGAATCAATCCAAAACGTATGTGCCAAAATATTGATGCGAATTATTTTGAGAATAGCTGCCAGATATGAATTCATGTTCCTAGGAAAAGTTACAAATAGCTCAATTTAACTTCCAATTTGAATTGATGATTGATTAAATTAATTTTCTTTCCTGGAAAAGAGAAAACTAGTTTTAACTAGTTCTATTATGTCATTTCAGTTCAGTTCACACTTTCAATAATAAAAACTTTAATTGAAGTCCATTGAACGGAATGTTTGATATCGATTTGCCGTGATTTGCTCATTAGACGTTTATTGACGTTTGGTATTCATAAATGACTTCAGATACAAATTAATCGAGGGAATTTCGTAGAATCCCATTATTTCGCAAGAGTGTATGTCTGCAATGACTTCGCTCTAGCTGCTCTGCAAAGCAAAATCAAATTAAACATCGCCTTTCTTTTGCAAATTTCTGAGCTACTCTGTCAGAGATTAAACTAGGAAACGTTGAATAAAATCGTGCAACGCATCCAGATTTAATTTAAGCACTTTTACAATGCAAACACATCGGTAACACTCGAAAAGCGGCTGCGAAAACAAGCGAGATTACAAAAATAAACACTACTTCATACTGCAAAACGAAAACGAATTCCGAGAAGAGCGCTGTTTTTCGTGGGAGAGGAAAGCGCTGGAAATGACCGCGTGCGGATTAGGTGCGTATAATAATAATTTAATTCATGCGCGCGCCTCGGGCGCAGCAGACGCTTTTGCGGGGGCATGCGTGAGTTTTTAGCTCCCAAACTGCACGGCTCGCACCGGGAACAGGCGAGGAAAAATTAAAGCAAGGCCCTGTGTAACACTTTTTACTTCCTTTTTAATTCGTTTTTATGCTAAAATAATGCTGAATGGAATATGACTAATCATGCATCGACGTAAACCTAAGCTTCAACATCATTTGCGCTCGCTAAATTTGATTTTTTGGCATTTCTCCCAGTTGTCAGCACCAAGACCAATTTATCTGGATTCCGGATGGAGTGACTGTTCCGAGGCCAGAAATGGTTTTAAACGTGCAATTTGGACCCTGGCCGTGCGTGTGTATGTGTGTTGGTTGCGGAAAGCGTGGACGCGGGCTAAGTACAAAAAAGAGGAGAAAAGATGATGGTGATTCACTGGCTGGCATCGAAAAAAGCTTTGGGTGCCGGGCAAGAAATTGCCGAGGCGAGCTATTTTCTGTGCGAGCCGCGCCGAGAGAGAAAGAGAGAGCGAGAGAGATGGGGATCGTGATGCTTTTACAGATGGCGAACGCGAAAAGTGATGAATCATGCGATTGACTGCACGCGTCGGGGGCGACGCGGAGAGGTGTAATTATTATTGCAGATTCCTTTGTTTGCCCAGCCGGCCGGCGAGAGCGCGCGGGCGGGCGGGCGGGCGGACGAGTGAGTGAGTGCGTGTAATGAGAGAGTGGTGCGGTGTAGTATATTGTGAAACACACTGCCTGTTGGCGCTAATGAGAAAAACGGCCCGAGAGTCAACGCCACCCCACTGGCCCTAGATCGATCCCCAGCGGCTCACGCTTGACTCCATCAAATCTGTACGCACTTTTTGAAGCAATGGAAAAAGTCAATATTTTTTTCTATATCATATAATCAAGCACAATACACGTGTAATTAATTCTCTTCAATTCTCCACAGCAGAATGTAATCCTATATAAAATGCATGCATATTTTGGTGTGAAATAAATGTTCGTCTATTTCTGTTACGTTTTAGACGTTTAGATGTTCAAAAACTGTGAATTAAATGGATATAAAAAGAACAAAAACGTTCCTTACGTTTTGTGAACAAAATTAATTACGACAATAGTAAAATGCGTTAAAAGTCGATCGTCTAATTTTCGGATTAAAATTGTAATCTTATTTTATGAATTACGTGATTCGTGAGAGGTTAAAAAAAATCCCTCTTTGGGAAGGTAAGCCCCAACTATTAATAATATTTTCCATTTCACTGCTTGGGCTTGAAAGCCTTCGATCTGGCGAGACTGCGACTCTGACTGGTATATTTTCGGTCTGCGAGCGACGCAATTGCGACTGTCGATTTCATATCAGTCGACGACGAACGGACGGATTCGTGCCTTTTTGCGCCGCCGTCTGTCGAATAAATAGAACATATCTCGCCAGTGAAATTTCCAGGCGGGCCCGCATGTCTCGTTGGCACAGACACTTTCGCTCTGCCGCTCCATCATCATCTCTCTTTTATGGGAGGCTGCCGCGCGCGAGCAAATATAATTCTTTCCACGCCTGTCTGCGGGGTGCGGTTTCCGATTTTCCTGCACGTGTTCATTATTTGACGCAAGAGCTGCAAAAGCGTCAGAAGCGAAATTTCCAAACTGGCAAGGTGGTGGTGAATATGTTTCTTTCATAAAATATACATCTCAAAGTTAATATTTTGCGTTAGTGAATAGGAGCATGGACAAAGTAAGAGCCCGCAAATCGTGGGCATCATCAATGTCAAGATGCTGATAGCAAATAGGATATGACAAAATGAAACCTAAGAAACATTCGAACGATCTAGTAAATGCTGGAACATTTTGATCTAAACAATGATGACGTCACAATGCACTGGCCGCTGTTTTTGTCCATTTGCTGTTGCCAATTCTGAAATTTTCAACGCCAGGTCCTTTGGATATTCTTACATAATATCACTCTCAACGTTCATGCCCTTTAAATCTTCATTTGAAAGCAACAATTTTATCAAAATTTCAAGGAGTTCTAATTAATGTTCCAAAGTAATATGCTCGTTGGAACAATGGCAAGCGGAGCAGAATTTAATAGACCGAATTAACAATTTTCGAGTCTGGCTGAGGACGACAATGACGAGGGATTATTCCGCATTATTTCGCGTGTGTCTGCGAGAGAGGACGATGGCGGCAGCCCTGTTGGGAGCACTTTATAATTCATCGGCGGCATTGTCTGCTTCATTAAAGCGCTGGTCTTTGCATTCATTTTCATTCGTTCTGTTCATTAGTTGGAGTGATCACTCTCCTCCGTCCTCTGCGCCAGATTAAATGCGGCCCCGAGAGCGAACAGAGTGAGAGAGGGATGAAAATCGAGTCACCCTGCTCTGCTCTGCACACACACCCCCCCGTTCGACCCGGATTGTGCATGCGGCGCTGCTGCTGTTATTGCATTTTCCGTCTGCGAATCAAATTATCCTTCACGTGACCCAATTCGCGCCCTTTGTTTCCGTGTCATCCGGCTTCCCTGTCTTCAGCGCCAGACGCACTTTGCAGACGCGCCAAGAACTGATGAAGTAAAAAATCTTGAATAAATCGGAAGGGAGCATTCCGCCAGAGTAGCTGCTTCAGCGTATTTTGCCATCAAATCCAGGGGCGGCTGCAGCTTTTTCTCTGCGGGTTTCCCTGATTTTTAAGAAGACAAATCCTCGGCCTCATCTGTACGGATTTTAAAAGGACGCATATCAGAGGGTAGAAATTGCTTCCGTTTGAATTGAGGGTAAAAGGGATTTTATCAGGGTTTGGACTCTGTATATAGAGTCGATCTGTTTAAAATTCGAAACAATTTGGAAGGGTTATTTTATGGCCGCTCCAAATATAAAGTATTGAAATTTACGAGGCACTTGACGCGATTTTGGCTAAAATATCGAGTAATAAAGTCAACTTTTGGCAATGCAAAAATTCAGATTTTATCGCTCAGTACATACAATTGGTGATTGTGAAATATGGATTGCGCAGTTCATGGTGAGATTTTATGCTCCTCTTGCGTTGCGATTTATTTTATGGATCTGCTATTTTCCTCCAGCATGATGAATAGCCGCATACATACTAAATTATATTTGACTTTCTGCGTGCCGAAATCGTTGTCTAGACGAACATTAAAATCGATAAAAAATACGATAAGAAAGCCATGAAAAAACACTCACTGCGTAGTGAAATTAAAAATCTCAGCAACTTACAATTATAAAAAAAAGGAATGCAAGACTTTTTTCTCTAAAGACTAAAAAACCCTGGAAGTTAAAATTAATTATGGCAACATCTACAAAAAATGCAAAAGAGGTAATGAAAATAGAACGCCAATAAAAAAATCGAATTAAATATTGTTAGAACCGTGTCATCAAGGCGGTTTTAAAATAAAATTACTCATGCAAACGACTTGAACAGCGTGGTAATTTAAATTCTCATTATTCATTATCTTCTGCAGAGTACAATAGCATGTAATACCGCCAATCAAGCGCGCGGCCGCTCTAAGCCGCTGTGCAAGTTCTTGTAAGGGCACGTACTCGACTTGCACAACGTCAACAACAATCAACGGACCGTGGTATTACCATGCAAATGTAATTAGACGCGCGGATCAGGCCACTCGCTCAATAAATAAACAGACTATGCGAGCATGCAGGTCTGGACTAAAAATAAAGATAATCATCAATAATAATAGCGGAGCGAGAGAGAGAGAACGAGAACGAGACCGTTTCTGGCCGTGCTGAAATTTAATTATCCGCCTTTCAAGTGGCAGTAGCGAGCGACGAGAGCACAAACAAGATCGAGCGATAAAAGTGCCGCCTCTTCTTCTTCGGAGGCCGAGTCAAAGCGAAGCGAAGAGCTGGTCTTAGTATGCAAATTCGGCCGGGGCCAATGTTTTCCCGCTCGCTGCCTTAATAGAGAGAGCCAGGCCGGCCCGAATTATTTAAACACAGAGAGCGGTACCCACCAAGCGCGGTCGATAATTACGAAAAGGGGACAGGCCTAATCTCTTGAAATTAATTCGCACACCTCCTTCGCTTCGTAAGCAGCAAGACGGAAGCACTCCTGTGCAAATGATACTCTTTCTGCCTTCAAATGCTTTTGGAACTCGAAAATGTGTGTATCCATGTATGCATATTAATGTATTAAAAAAGTGTATTTAAAACGAGGTAATTTTTCTTCGTGGAAGTCGAGTTAAAAGTGATATGACCAGGTGTCTCCAACCGTAATTATGATAGCAAAAGATGTTTTAAATTAAAACTAAAAATGCGGGCTTCCAATTCCAATTCTCAACTGTGCTACAGGAGTTAGCATGGAGATGAACTTCTCCTTTAATTTCATTTAAGTGCAGTTTACCAGTCTAGATTTTATGTTTTTAATAATGTTTCGAATTGCTTTAAAACCAGCCTCTCTTTCACTACAATAATTTGAAAACATTCAGATCAGAGTAATTTAAGCTAATTTTGCGCGTCCTCCCAATGGCAACGGTATTAAACCCACCTCTGCTTTCAATAGGTCAAGGTGCGATTGGCCTTGATGAGAACAGTTCAAACCAAATGGTCGAGTCAGCCGTAGAACCGATCTAGTGGTGCCAATCAGTGGCACCGACAACCATACATAATGGCTCCTTTAGTTTCGACTTCGAGCGCCGCACGTGCCAGTTTCTCACTGCGCTAACTTTGGGTCCGCTGATCATTAAGAAGATATCGACTTGATGAATTTCACTAATAGATATGAGTCAACTAAATGCGGTTTCTCTTTATCGAATCTTAGCTTCAATTTTATTTTGCAGTAGTTTAATTAAAGAAATCCTACAAAATGTTTTTGACCTATATTCACCTGATAAAATTCTTTAACTTTTAAATCAAAATACAGAACATCATTTATTTTATAATCATAGTTTTATATTTAAATTGGACTTGAAGTCTATATCTATTTAATATTCTCATTTTCTTAAAAAAAAACCTAGATATTTACATTCAATCTAGTAGTAGTACTGGATCAAACAGAGCTCTCTATATGATTTCCTCTCAATATTTCCTTCTAGCAAATATTTGCAAATCCTCCTTAGCTGCGTGCAAAAAATATTCTGTTCAGTTTGTTTGATGAGATAGAAGAATGCAATTTAGCAAACAGCAAACGCACAGCCGGAGGAAAGGCAAAAGTGCATTAATATCACCAGCGTTGAAGATGGCTGCTCTTTTCTGCTTTCCTTGTCCCCGATGCAATGCAAGTCGTCCGTTTTAACGACGCCCGATTTCGCTTTGTTCGCGAGCATTGTTGTTGCTGTTTGTTTGTTTTCTCGTCATACATATACGTGGAAATCGTTAAGGCGGCGAGCGGGCAAAAAGCCGGCGCGTTGTTTGTTTTAAGTGTGTATGCTGCTGCAAATCCGGCGCGCATTCTCGGCGCGAGAATTATCATCTTTCTTGCGCTCGCCTGCTCTCGCTGCTGCCGTGCCATTAACTTGCTAATTAGATCGTGAGAGCTGGAAGAAAGCACTCGCGCAAAGATAAATCGCGCTTGTGAGCAAACAAACGAGACGCTTTTTCACTGAATTTCGGTATTTCTGATGGCTTTCTATGTTTGTTTAGGCATCGGCTGCCTCTTGCGGCGAATTGGAGTGGAAGCGATTCCTCCCTTGTGAAGGGTGTGGCCAAAGGGCGGATTATAGACAGAAAATGTGTCAGTGGCAATATCTGAAAATTATTAACTGCAGTTTTTTTTAATAAAATTAGGAATGATGTCTATTTCCCACCTAAAAAATATTGAAAATTTTCAATTTTTGTTCATTCTTACATTAACTGAAAATGAACGTTTTCATTCATTCCTGAATTTGATATTTTTTGAACACAATAAAGACAGTAAAACTACTTCAAAAAGTTTGATCATTGAATTGCGAACGATCACTTTAGCCCTTGCGTTGTTCCACTCTTCACTAGCAAAATATGCAGACATTTTTTTCAAGCTGTAATTTTTAATTTTATTTTTCGTAGCTAAAAATATAATTGAAACCAATAACTACTTAACCTTTTTAAAAATTACTTTAAGCCTTGAGGCTATTTAAATCGATTTTTTTTCAGAAAAGTTTGGAAAAAAATTCCGAGCAATAATAATTTTTCAACAAAATGGTCTCTACATTCTGGTTTGCCCTGAAAAATCAGTCGTGGAAAGAAGAGGACAGAAAAACACAGCAAATTCTGCCCTTTTTTCGAATTCCAGAGTCTCAGAAATTTCCTTTCAAATTCACTCACGCTTCCCGATAAGACAGTGGGGGCACGCTGAGCTCGCCCTTTCCCAGTTGGTACCCACCTGAAAGCAGAACAAAAGCAACAATTACTCGTTTTGAATCAGAAACGCGACAGTGACAAAAATTAACGTTGCGACACGCGGCTTGTGCACAATACAAAAATAACGAGGTTTCGCTGCGAGGGGGCGGACGCTGGTGATTATTTCGCGCGCGTGCTGCAGACACCGACGCGCCGTCGAGACAAAAGACGCGGCATTCCCTCGTCGCTGGCTGCAGTGACAACAACAAGGTGCGTTGTCGCCCGGTGATGCACGGGCGCCGAGGAAATTGCAAAAACGTCAGCTGCAGTGCCAAATGCCTTTCCTTCCTAATTAAACCCCCGAGGCGTCCCAAATGTGAAAGGATGAATAAGTAATGCTTTCAACAAGTTAAATTGTTAGACGTATTTTCTTGGAAGAAACAAGTGAGAAACAGCAGACATTTGTCTATAAGTAATTAAATTCAGCCATGTTTCTTCATGAGTCTTTTTGGTTATTTAAGTAATGTTATTTCACGTGCAGATCTTAGGTCAAACGCTACAAATCGTTTTGATTACAATGAAAAGGTCTGAAAAATCCTATATATTTGATAACGAGGTTGCAAAACTTCATTCAAACCATAAAAATATTTTAATTTTAGAAAAAATAAATTTTAAGCCAAATATTTTAATGTTCTCTAATATACATACTAAAAAAGCCGCAACTATTTCTGGGAATTTTGTATAGCTGCAGATTTCAGGAATTTTCCTCACTAAGTTCCGTTATACAAATTTCACTCTTTGTTTCAGCAGAAATTTTATCTTGTGAATTTTTAAGATGAAGTTTTTTTTTGGCAGGGAGAACAAGAACGGGGTTTCACATAAAATTGGCTTTTGCTCTTTTTAATTTGTTTTACTAGGAACCATAATTTTCTTTGATATCATATGTGCAGTCAATTCTTTGCTTCCAATTTTGTTTTTCAGGTAAATTAATGCAGATGGAACCGCTGGCAGTACAATACGGTAACAATTAAAGTGGAAAGGAGAGATTTTTCTCTTTAAGAAGTCATCCTTGCAGTTAAAGCAAGTCTATTTGTTTATTTTCTTTCTATTTAGTTTGTTTTGCTGTTCCAGTCGTTGTTAATTTTTAATTTTAAGAAGTTTAATAGATGATAACAAGACTGTAAGAAAAAAAATATTTTTAAAACATTTCGAAAAGATCTAATTTGAATTAAAAAACCGCTCCGTTGGTGTCAGGAGCCGTCAAACGTGCATTTCTGCGGATTTGGCGCATCAGGGTTCTAGCCGGCGCCTTCCAAATCGAGAGCAGCTATGGCATCGGCCAAATTAACAAAGGAGATTTGTACAATAAGTGTCACGCGCGGCGTAATTTATCGTTTGTTTAACAAAGGGATGAGAGTAAAATATTATACACGAGAGAAAGCCCCTTCTCTGAGAACGAGCGAGCGAGCGAGCGAGCGCGCGAAATAAATGATTAACTATGTTTATATTAGCGCTCGGCGGGAAAAATAAAGCGGTCTCGTGTTGGCTTTTTGCCTCCACTGTGTTGGGCTTAGTGTTTTTGCGCGACGAAGCTCGCAAAATCGGCCCGCGAGTTTGTTCTTACTCCGGTGTCAAAGCGCGGCCGGAATGCGCCAGACAAGGAATTTCTCCTCCGCCGGCCTCTCTGGAGGATCATCAGAGATGAAGAGGTCTCGTGTTTTCACATTCAGTCACTTTCTCTCTCTTTCTCCGTGGCGAAAAATGCTCGAGCGGAGCACAAAGAGGCGCACCGAATTCGGAATTCGATTGGCGACGACGACGCCCAGCTGCGAATAAATTACCCTGGCAGCCAGCCCCACGCTAGCTACGCGTGTGTTCCTTTTCCTCAATAACTCGCAGAAATTCGTTTCTCGCTGCCTCCTCCATATTTTATTTCGGCTGAGTGCGGAAAGTGCACGAACGGCTCCAATCCGGGCGAGCAGAAAATGATGAGGGCCAAGAGGATTTTACTTATTTATGGCACTGAGAGTCTGCTTTACAATTCAGACATTCGTAAATTTTAGAAGAAAGTATTCTTTTCGTTTTTGCTTCTTGCAATGTATATATTGAAAGAAAAAAAATACAATTGTAAGGGATGGGAAATTTCGGATTTAAAATTCATCACATGCTTACAAATAGATAAATTATATACGTTAAATATAATAATATTAAATGAATTTTTGCAGGAAATCATCTGTACAATCCCAGAAACAAAACCCTCCCTTGCAAGATTTTCGAAAAATACGCCCAATTTTCCACCCACAGTTAGATTTCATCAGATTTATAAATTAAATAAAATCTTTAAGAAAATCGACAAAATGATCAGAAACAGTTTATTAAAGCCATGAACACAGAATTTGCATTATAATAGTATGTGTAGCATGATGGAAATGACGATAGAGTGAAATATTACAGAGGGAGCTGTCGCGGCTCCTTTATTCGCTGGCGGCGTAGGCTGACAAGTTTAGTTCTCCATTGTGTGACGCAACGATCTCCGTTTAGCCGGCGCTAAACCATTATTCGCCGGCACCGTGTGTTTGTATAAATTATGCAGGAATCAAATTAAAGCCGGCCCGACAGCCCTTTATTGCACGCGAGACAAACTCAATTCATGTCTTGGCGGTGGCAACGGCGGTGAAGGTGGCGCTGGTGGGGCCAGGGGGCTCCACGTCGATTGACACGACGCGGATTGCCGTAATAATACTACTACACACCAGCGTCAGCCGCGATTCCCGTCCCGAGAAGGCTCCCCTTTGAGGCACCCCCTGCCTGTCTGGCTTTCAAAGACGGTGGAGCAGGCAAAACGCTGGCTGTCTCGAGCGATCGAGACACATGCACTTAGTATTCCGCCGCGTGGACCAATAATCAAATTGAATACGGCGGCGTCAAGAGAGCTGCACGGATTGTGGATGGCGGAAAGGTGTTTTGTTTGTCAAATCGTAAGAAGGTGCGAAATTGTTTTCTTCAAAGACCAGCTGAAATTGGTTTTGATTAATGAAAAATAAATAATTTCCCGTTGTCCATTTTTTGTTTATTAACTCTATTAATGTATAATATTTGAAGGGTAAATTATTTTGAAAGGGAAAGACCAACCATATAATCAAAACTTTAATTAGGAAAATCCGTCTATTGTCTTTGAAGGTCAGTATTGTTGACCTTTAAGGGAGGTTTTTCCTCGACAAGGAAATTTTCATACACAAATTAGATCACCATGTTGTTACAAAATATAAAAACGTGACCTCTTGTCGAGGCTAATGTTCGAACCTTACATTTTCGGCCACTGTAAACGAGTTTTGACACAACTTGAAAAGTATTATAGTTGCTAGAACATTATGAACCCCGCCTCACTCAAAAGCCCATAACTCTACATATCTGAATTTCAAAGCCCCTTTGATGAGTGAAAATATAAAAATATGCTATTTTTTATCACAAAATTAAAAATGATTAATTTTACGTGCTGCAGCTCAATCAAGAATTTTTAGTAGCAAAGTGCCAAGAATTCAAAAAATCAAAGGGAGCAAACGTGTATCCAATTCTCTCTTTCTTATGCATTTCCTACTATATACAACTGCGCAGATTGAATTCTCAATTTGCCTGCGGCATCGAGTGCATTCTCACCAATAGAAATCGTTACACGAGAGTCAAAGCAGCATTACCTTTTCTTCCCGGAGCCGCGCCAAGCAAATTCCTCTCTCTCTCTTCTTGAAGCAGCTGGCGAACGATTAAGTTTAATTGATTCCGAGCGCGATTCAAAAGAGTCCCGACGCCGCGTGCACGGGCCGCGATCCAATTTGCAAGTGTTTGTTTGTGCACCAGCACACACACAGAAGCAGTGGCAGCTTGGCTGCAGGCTATAATTGGATTCATGCCCTGGTCGTTGCCACTGCCGCTGCAGGAGGGAACACAAAAAGGTCAGCAAAAGGTCGTTCACCGCTTTCCATCATTAAAAAAATGCGTTTGCTATACCTTTGAGATGAGAGATTTAATAATATAAATGTTGCCGAGAGCAAAGATTTTTTCTAATTTTCTTTGCGACACACAGCTTTTTACAGAAATGCGCGATTCAAATCACTTGTGTTTCAATTGTGTACGGTCTTTATTGGATGCATCATATTTTTTACTACAAGGATTCAGCGGGGTCCAGATGTGCGATAAAATTGGTTCCCACTGCGCAGCTCCAAGATGGCGTCTTAATGTGGGAAACAAAAAACTCTCTTTGGATTGCCGTACGAGTGTCAAGAGTTTGTTTTTACAATCCAAAAGACACAATTAGTACAAGTAATGCAAATTATACGTCACAATATTAACCAAAACTTGCTTCTTTTCGCGCATTTTCTCGTCACCATTTTTTCGCGCCATACTCCACTGGATGCCATATCTGCGCGTCGCACGAATCAGGCTTCCGCTACATATGGATTAGATATTTGCAGTTTCATTCAAGTGATTCTAATTGGGATGCAATCATGAATTTTAAAAATGCACATTTCTTTCACAAAGGAGAAGACGCATCCTTTTTGCTATCGTGGAACGATCCTGCCAATTCATCGGAGCAGAGTATTATAGCTTCTCCGCAATTATGCTCCTGCCAATAATGTCCGGCAACAATTTGCGAGCGTCGACCCCCGTTCCGATGTTACAATATCGCGGAGGAATAAAGAAAACGCTGCATGAAAGAAGGAAAAACGCGAGATTGCTTCTTGCCGGGCGAATGCAGATGAGTTTGAGAGAGAGGCAAAGGCGCTTTGATGTCTGGAATTAAATCAGAGAAGAGCATCCCGGAACGATTTCCTTTCTGGCCCGTTTGATATACACGCGCGTTCGCAGTCCCAATTTCGATCAGCACAATGGCCTCTTTTATTTGCTCCCGGGGGCTGGAGCAAGGGGGGTGTGTGATTATTTCGCACAAATACACAGCCGCCGCTGAATGTTTGCTTTAAAAGCACACGCTCTCATGTCGGGAATAATATTTTAGGGCATCTCCCAGCCTGCTCGCTCTCTCATCTTGGTTGTTCTAGCAGCTTGTCATTTCGCCAGGGCAAACAACGCCGCGAATGCACCTTGCTCGGCTGCCAACTTTCATTAAAGCAGCCGCAGAGTTCGTCAAAAGCCAGGCAGCCGGCGGCGTGCGGTTTCTGCCACCGACTCGACTGAATTCGTGTGCGGCATTCCACTTTTCCCAGCGAAATGTGCGTTTTCTGCTGCGCCACGCGATTGGCCTCTTCGCCCTTGGAAGCCGCGGAATCCGGGAAATCGTGTGCGCCCGCCGGGCGGAATTTTGCATCAGTTGGGAAGAAGCGAAAATTTGCTCAACAAGCGGCAATTTCCGTCAAGCGTTCACAGGGTGGTAATGAGCGACGCTAAGCAGCTTAATCAATCTCGATGCAGGAATGCACGCCATGCACCTTGCACACATGGGAAAGCAATATTCATATAAGCATACATAAACAGCGTACTAGATAATAAGACAAGTAGTACCTTGGAGTCATGCAAGCAGTTTACATTCCTAAACCATGCAATGCTAAAGGAATATACAGTGAGGTAATTATTTGCCTCAGAGATTTTTTTATTTACATTGAATAAAAAATGATAGGCTTAAATTATTAAAAGTTTGGCAGCAATAAATTGAAAGTCATATTCTAAAGTGATTTTATTGTGGCTCAGCAGTGCGACTATATGCCCCATACATGCCCACATCCAGAAATATTAAAAAAAATTATAGTTAACTTTTCCCTGAACTCATTAGTTTTAAAATACGTGTCGGTTAGCAATAAATTACTCCAACAAACAGTTTTTACTTAATAATCTACCCCAACAATTCGTTCAGTCAAAAATGGCAAAAATAGTTTGCCAAGAGGGATCTTAAAGAGATCAAAGTGAACAACAAGAGCTTAAGAATTCAAATATTTTTGATCTGATTAAAACCTTGGCGCTCCTCTACCTCTGGTCGTTTGAAAACATTAATTTTTATTTAATAAAATACAACAGCTAAACTTTAAATTATTGTTGTTTTTTAACAAAGACATTTTATTGCATTAGTCAGAATTAAAAAATAATTTAATTCTGTGGCAGTGCAGCTTTCTTTCCCCAGTGAAAGCAAAAATAGTACCACCACCTCTAAATTCGAGTTAAAAAATAATTTGAGCGTTACGGTCTGGAGCTGTCGGCGGAATGAGCAGCAGTTTCTCTGTTCATTGCGAGTTACGAGCAGCAGCGTCATCCGCTTTTAACTCTTCCCAGGCAAAATAACAATAAAAACAGGGTTCGCGGGCTGTCTTTCCGCTTTAATTACAGTGGTGGCGGCGGCCATCTTTTGGGCCAATCCAGCGCGGCGGCGGCCGAAACGAGGAGCTACGGCGGCAGGCCGCAGGAGGGCCGCAAAAATTAATTTTCGTTTCCCACCGCCGGAGAATTCGGATGGAATTATTCGGATAACCAGAATTTAGCAGCGGTCTCGCCGGTCAAGTCAAATTGAAATAACACGCTACTGCGTGCGGAGGCGGCCGTGAACATTTTATCGCCCGTAACGCGCTGCCTGCGCCGACGGCCCGGATTATTAGAATTTCACTGGCCAGCCTCGGTGAAAATATATATCGGGTAACATAAAATAGCTGCGGCCACCGCAATGGCCGCTGCACACGTAAAACACGCGACTGTTAAACTTGCCATTTTATTTGCACCACGCAAATTTGTTTTCCTGCTGCCGGAACTATTTGTGAGGCAAAGGTCGCTTTTAGACTGTTTCGTAGCCACAACTTTGCATGACATCGCTTGTTCGGAATTTTTAAGTTGGGTTTTTTTTATAGCTGTCACTAAAGAGAAATAAACAAGTCACGAGATTGTAAATTATACTTATAATTTATTATTTTTTATGTTAAAAATTTCTTGGATCGGTTACACAATTTTACCAACAACTTTTTTAAGCTCGAGATTTTAATTGGTCACTAATATTCTCTAGAATCCGAGCATGAAGCTGTGTTTACTGATTTAAAAGCATATTCATGAGAGGATAAAAAAACATGTTCCTTAGTCAGAATGTTGAGAGTTTGAGATTTTTACAGAAACATTTAAAGCAAGACATACGTGTGTTTTTCTTAGCTTGAAAAGCACAAAATTCCAATTTTAGCTTTATATTCAAAGTTATTGACATAAAATGGTAGAAAATGCTAAGGGTATCCAAAAAAATCGGTTATTTATCAAATAACAGAGCAGTAAAAGCGCTGACCCTACGGCCTTTTCGCTTCAAATTATAATTCCGACATGCCTCTAGATCAGCAGATAGGGTGAACAAATTTTTTCGCTGTCAAACGGCAACTAACGACCTGCTACGATCAAGATCTCAAGCGAAGTGCGGCAAGCAAATTAAAAACGGTTTGGCCGAGCACGCGAGCGAGCCGCCAGTCGACCCTCCCTCAAAATTATTCCCCACTCATTAGGGCCTGCAGGTCTGTTTTAAATTTACAAGGAGCACGCACATTTGCAAACGGGGGCGGCCGAGAGGCCCTGGCTGCTCATTAACATGCGAATTTAATTAATGCGACGATGGCGTTTGCAAATTGGCCGCGGTGCGCGACGAGCAAGCGTTTATTACACGCTATACACGCTGCCAGCACACACACAATTACTGCAATTATTATTATTGTGGGGCCGACGTGCAAATTAAACGCACATGCACGCTGCACGAGAGCCAACTATCCACATAAATTCCTATCAGCCAAGAGAGAGAGAGAGAGAGAGAGAGAGAGAGAGAGAGAGAGAGAGAGAGAGAGAGAGAGAGAGAGAGAGAGAGAGAACAAGCTATGCAACCGGTTGGAGCGGCGTGTCAAGCGGCGCAGTCTATGGCTGTGAGGTGGCAGGCGTTCTTCATTGAAAGGAAAGGCTGACAGAGACGCGCGAGGCTTTAATACTGAAAAATTCGGATTTTTATGATTTTATAATGCTATGATTACTGCGGTAGTTTAAATATTACATTGAATATCAATTAAATTTTAGCAAGTGCTTTTCACAGAAAAATTTGATGTTAAATAAATATATATTAATGTCTACACATTGTTAGACTCAAGAGATTAAAAAAAATATTGAGGTCTAATCTAGCAATAAATTAACGTATTGAAATATAGGTTCGGGGTTAGTAAATATTTGGTTTTTAAAAAGAATTATACCTTTTCATTGCGCAAAAACTATTTGAAAAACCCGCAAACACCCCACTACAATTTGTTTAAAATTAAATAATTTTTATGCAAAAACTTTCAAATTGCCACGAAGACTACATACTTTTTACTCCTTTTAACCTTGGTATTGAGGCTTTTTTTAATAAATAAAAAAGTGAATAAGTCGGGTTTCCAAAAAATGGTCGGTTCTAGAAATAACAAAAAAAGTTTTTAATTTGAGACGTTCAAGCACGCTATTTTATTTCCCCACGGATAGCCTATCTGTCGTACGATAATAATTCAGGCCTTTAAGCTTTTACAGGATTACTACTTAAAGGAATTAAAAAGGTTTCTCATATTTTTTGCGTTTTTAAAAATGGGAAAAAATTTAATGTTTCACAGAAATTACGCATTAATGATCCAGTTTGTTTAAAATGATTGGTAATAATTAAATCGTGGAGATTAATGAGCCCAGTTAACTGGAAATCTAACTCAATAAATATGTATAAAATAAAAAGAAATAAATGTTATACTGAACTTTCAAAAGATTTAATTAAAATCAATCATCAATGTTAATATGTTTTCTCTTAAAAATTGCTTAGCTTGAGTTGAAAACTTTTATCAAAGGAATTATTAACTATTTGATATGGATGTGTAAAAACATCAAACGTTTTTTTCTGATTCTACGGCCAATACTCATGGATTTATGGGGCATCCAATTGAAAAACGAGAATTATCGCACCTGCAACAACTTGAGTGTTTTATAATGAGCATGAAAAAATCATTAAATTGCAGCAGTCGCGCTCTCCAACCTAGTTCCCCTCCATTTCAAAAGGCTGTGAAGACCCTTTTTCATGTTGAAATGAAAGCTTTGATTCACTAACAGAAAAAGCTGTGCGTGAATACGCGTTCGCATTGATTGATGAGCATTATATAGAGCGCACTGCAACTCTGAATAGGACGCCCCAGTTGAGTTAATGATTCGAAAAGTAACCTACTTTGGCTGCAATTCACGCCACGAGCGATTTTTTCCGCGACTGTCGGGGAGGAAGAGGACCGAGCCACGGGCAGCGAATAATGAGGCTGGTGCGCGCTGGCGGTGCAACCTCTCTAATTGCTTCTACAAGGACGGGGCTGCTGCTCTCTTTTCAAATTGAAAAATCGCGCTGTCACTCGCAGCCGAGCCGCCCTGTCAACTTACGGCCCGATAGTTAAATATCACACTGCCGATTCGCTCCTTTTTTTCTCTCTCTCTCTGCAATATGCACTTGACACTAAAACAGGTCATATTCTCCGAATATGCATGAGTCGGTACATGCACGAGACCCACACACGCGCGTCCGCCCGGCTCGAGGAGGGCTTTTTAATAAGGTTGATGGCATATGTGATGAAGTGGCGCTTTGATCTTCGCCGTCGGCTTGCTTTTTTCATCACAAACGGAATTCGCAACCGAGCTGCTGAAATAATTAGGCCACTCGAAAAAGAAGACGGAATTTGTGCTTTAATCAAATTAAGAGCCGATGCGGCAGCAGCCGCGCTCCATTATGTGCGAGAGTAAATATTTGAGTGGAGCGTGTGTGCACCTCCAGATCAGGCTTTTGCCCTCGCAACGTTCCAGGAAAGAGACGGGATTTCTCGGTAAAATGAAATAAGCAAGGCCCGGTCCATTGGGAAAGGATACTATTTTTCTTTAAAAACAATTTCAGCAATATATAACCCCTTTTATATTTATTATTTCTTTATTTCTATTTGGTGGATAGTCAGGATATTTAGAAACACTCGATTTTTATTGTAGCTGTAATTGAAAATTTGGGAAAAATCTTTTTAATAAAGACAAAAATTTATAACGAAAATTTTTAACAATAATGTTGCGAACAGTAAATAAAAAATACTAGAATGTTCCGTTCAAAGACTCGAAGAGTCTGTCTAAAATGGCAAGTAAAAATCGACCACAACGAATTTTGTTTAGAACGTTCAGAACCCAACATAAAATGCACAGTTATTTTGGCGGAGAAAAAAAGTCGGAATTTTGTTAATCCTATTCATGGTCAAATGCTGGAATTGATATGCCGAGAAGGTGTTGACTGCATCTAATGAAACACCGATTAAACGGCTCCCTTGGCGCAGCCGTCTCAGCAGATAAAGCTCTGACACTGCTTCACATTGCCTGGGCAGAAGAGACGCCGCCGCCGCCGGAGAAAAACAGGATCCACCCCCCGAGGTGCTAAATTACGAGAGAGTCTCCGTTTCCTTCACGGCTGAGGAAAACTTTTGAAAAGGCGTTTGTTATCGCGCAGAAAATATGCGACGGAAGCGAAATGCACAGTGGACGGAGCCCCCCAAGCTCGTCTCTCTCTCCATTTTTCCCGTGAACAAAGGCAGAGCCAAGTCGCTTTATCAACAGCACATAAATTGCCGATGCGTCCGCGCTTATAAAGTTACCAATACACTCAGTCACATGTGCGCGGAATTATTATTGGTTATTTATGCGGTCGATGGCGATGGGGACCGGGGAAAAAAGCTAACTTGCAGCACGGAGCGCACACCTTGCGGATTATCGGGAAAATGCAAAGCACTCTGGCCGGAATCCGCTCCACAAGTCCAGCACTTTGTGCTCCGCTCGCTGGCCGCGAGCCAAAGTGAATAACGGCATCATCGAGCTGCCAGCACGGACGAGTTTGTGTTCAAATAGAGACTGGCGCGTAGTCTGTCCAAATTGCACATTGTATTTTACAAATTTCTGGCGAATGGAAAGCAAATTTTGAATTAATAAATCACAATTTTCGTGGAACATTTGAGTGAAATCATACAAATCCAAACGTTTCAATTTAAAATCAGACCAGCATTAACTTTATCGGAAGTGAATGTAGCCAGTTAATTCAGATTAAAGCTCGACATAACAATTGAGATAAATAATCAAAATGCACGCCATTGCTTTTGCAACTAAATGGAAATAAATTTCAACCTGAATTAATACTAGTTATTTTAAAAACCACATTTCTCTGATATTACATTTTAACCAATAAAGCAACACGGAAACTCTCAAGAGTATCAAGAACTTATATCTGTCTCTCAACAAGGAATATCTCAAGGCTTATGGTAATTTGCATGCATTAGTGTATTAACTACATGAAGCGTGCAGCCGTGCAAGCTTTGCTGCAAAATCAGCTGCAGCCACGCGAGGTTTGTTTTACACGAAGTGACTGTTGGACCGCGTTTTGTCTCTCCGCGCGCGCGGCCTTGTCAGCAGCGTCGGCCGTAAAATATTTTACGACGATGTTCATTTTGCTTTAATTTGTTCTTTCCAGAGATATGCTATAAAATGAAAGAGATGGGAATTTATGACTGAAATTGTAAGTTGCGGAACATTGCTTCTGCTGCTTTAAATTTAGATCGAAAAAGGAATGAAGAAAGATATTAGAGAGACACTTCCTTGAGGTAAATTTTATAAAATTGCTTCGTGAGTGTGAGTATAAATTAAGGAAAATTTTATTAAATGTAGTATTGATGTCTAATTTCAAATCATGTGCAATGTAAAGCGCATCAGATGTGCTTATTTTTAATCAACATTATGACATTAATGAAGTGTTTGTAAATTTTAATTTCTGTCTTAAAAAATGGATTACAGATTGGACTCATAATAGATTTGATACATTTTTACTGATGTTTCTTATTAGCATTTTATTTGAAACAAACCAAATTTACAAATTTAAGATCAGATTCATCGTATTTTCCAAAATATCTGTGGATTTTAGATTTTAAAAGATTTTGAATAATTTTATATCTTTTACATATAAACACGTTCAAAGAATACCTGGAGGAAGTTTCCAGCTAACGAAAGGAGTGTGAGTGTTGCTATTTGTTCCTACAAAGCGTCAAGGAGTAAAAATTTTGGCCATCAAAAATTTCTCTCCTCATATAGGTAAAGATTTAAACAACAATATTTTCTGTTAAATCATTTGTGATATTCATAAATAGAAATTGGAATTCAGAGGAACCAGATGATGAAACAAATGAAAATAATTTACAGCGACCACTCACATTTTATGTTGCTTCAGCGAAAGTATAAAAAAAAACATTGAACGACCAGCCGGTTTTGCATGCGAAAATTTCGCAAAATCGTTGGCTTTGGCAAACACAGCACGCGCGAGGAAGAATGCGAGAGCGAGTTCAATCGTTAGAGAGCGTCGCTTTTACCCCACAGGTTTGCTCGACAATGCGTGCGACAATATACCTCCAGTCAGTCAAATTCTGTACATTCGTCGCAGCGCAAGTGCGCGAACAAAAGCATTATTTAAAAAGCGGACTCGTTGTTTCGTGCGAATTTGCTGTGTGTGGCGCGACAAAAGCGCGTGTTCGGCTCGCCAGAGTAAAAAAAAAATGCAAAAATCCGCAAAAACAAGAGAGCGACCGCAAACAACAACACGCGCAATAGCGCAAAACTTGTTGAGACGAGCCGGAATTTAAAATTCAATTTAAATGGAAATACACGGAACAAAAGCAGCAGAGTTTGTCTTATAAATTTCTCCGGCTGCATGCAAATTGCAAATGAACTCGATTATCAGCTGCAAGGGCGGTGAAAAACAGGATTTTGTTACGAAAGAGGCAATTAAATTATCTCCCACATTGTGATAAGAGTTAAATTTATTAATAATTTCTAAACGGGCGGGGTCGTAAATTAAACATTCTCGCCGATATAATGAATCAAACGTGCTCGAGCGAATATTCTCATTAAAAGTCTGAAAATGCACAAAATAGCTCCGCACCGTCGAAGAGATAAATTTGGCCCATAGCAGCAAAGTGCTGATGTCACACTTCCCGGGCCGAGGAACTAATTAATAATTAGCCGCCGCCAGCACGAGAGTGCGAGAAGAAGGAATCTTCCTGCTGCCGACAGAACAATTGTCGGGATGAAGAATCTCTTCCCCATTAAATTTCTATATTAAACAACAAACGAAGGAGAACTGTCCTCGCCGCCGCTGCCTCTGCCGCTCGTCGGCGGGAGGAAATTGAAAATACTGTCTGGCTCACGTCGGCAGGCAGTAAATATTGATCATCAGCAGCCCTTCTCCGGCTGCAAGTCCGAACTCATCTCTCTCTGCCAGCTCCTATTAAATTTCCGCCTTCGGAAAATAATTTTAATATCCTATGCCTGCGCGCCCGGGCTCTGCAAGCAAGCAGCGTTTAAGAAAACGGGCGCGCTTTCAATCGGAAAAAAGCACGTCAAACTTTCGAGGGCCGACGACGTGGGAATCTGTGCTGCCGACCGATGAAATATTCATCGTGCGTGCGCTCTAATTACTCGTCATGCCGGTCATGCCTCCGACCAACCCGCAGCCGGCCAAGGTAATCAAACTTGAGCAGCCCCTTCGCCGCACATTTTTCGCCCAGGGCTTTATTAAAACACATGCCGAAATTCCTTGTGCCGCTGCAAATTCAATTATTCCGTTCAACGTCGACGCTTGCTTGACTTCCTTACCGCCAAACAAATTGTTTTACGGAAGCAAATTAATTCAAAAAGTTTCAGTGTTCATTCTCAACAAATATTTGCCTCTTTCGTTTAATTTGAAACGAAACCTAAAAAAAGACACGCAGATTCTGACTTTTAAACTTACTGGTTTTTAGTAATGCGTATCGACTGGATTGTTCACACTTCCATAGAACTCACCTGAAACAGAATTGAAAAAGTTAGAAAGTTGTTAAATTTTAGCTCTAAAAATATATAAGGGGATTTCCTTAAATAAGACTGCCTTTTTAATAACTAATTAGTCGAGTTGTTAAGCAGCTACTCGGGTTTGTTTATGGTAAGGAAAAGTTTGTTTCAATCTAATTAAAACATCCTCACAATATTCTTTTTATGGCATGAAAAAGATACGATTTTTTGCATCTCATGTAAACCAAAAGATAACAATTTTTAAGCGAAAGAATAAAGTTTCTCTTTGGAAACTGTTCGCGAAAATTGAAAGCAATTTTCATTGTATCCTCTAGTCGTGTTTAGGGCGAGGTATTATTCGTATTATTTATTGATTCTTAATTAATAACAATGTTTGGTTATTACACAGTACAGTAGTCATTTTGTCAACTGTCCGCACTTTTGCTAAAGCCTGATTATGTTAGAATTCGCATGGACACGTTGCCATAGAGTTTAACCATCGATCTGCTAAAGCGAGCAGGATTTAAACTGTTGAAGTGTAATTTAATATTCACCATATAGTTGAGCGGCACTGAACAAAAGTCATTTTTTTATTTTCGGAGCGTTGAGTCGTGAAACGAAATGCAGTGACTGCGCAAAAAACACGAATGGACTCGAAAAGAATTCAATATTTGCACACTTTTTACCACCATTAACTCGAAACAAAGGCGTGCAGATTGCAAACAGACCAAATAGACTTTCGAATGCTTTGTTTCGCGCCGGCACGGTTTATTTATGCACCTTCAAAGGCAATGCAGCGGAAAAGAGGTCGAGGCGCCACATCAAACGGAAAATCCGACACTCGCTGTGGCGGCGAGGGTAAATCAATTCCACCTGCATTCGCGGCTTGTTTCGGTCCTGAGAGCAGCGTCACGCCGTCTTGGCCGGGGTAATCGGATTTTTGAGTGTCGCCTATTTACACTCGCGAGTTGAGTGAGGGGACAAAGTGCTCTTTAAAATGCTGGAGCAGCGAGAGGCGCTGATTTATTACGACCGTGCGCCGGTGGTGTGAAAAGAGCAGGTGCATTATTATTTTGTTGCTTGCTCGACTCATTCCTCTCTCTCGCGCGCGCTCTTGCTGTTCTCTGGCAACTGGGATAAACAAAAGCTGCAGGGAAAGAGGCCGAGCGAGATGGATGGCGAGCGCGAGAATTGCACTCGCCTGCCCGGCTAAATATTATCCTCATGTATAAAGTGAAACGTTACCACTCCTCCGCCCTTAATACATCATGACACGCCCGCATTGCACCATCAATTGTACATATAAAAGGGATGTGCGCCGGCCGGCAAATGCGACGACGTTCTTACTCCAGGGCAATCCGCGATGGTTCACAAAATATGGCAATAAATCAAAACCTACAAGAGAATTAAACGTTTTATGTAAACAAGTCATAGTTTTTCTTCATGTGAGCGGATTGATTAGTAAAAAGATGGATGTATTCGTTGCATTATGTACACATTTACTACGGTTAGCTGAGATTCATTTAAAGACCGTCTTTGACGAAGTTTCTGAGCACACCAATCGATTCTTGAGGGTTGAATTAGGTAAAGTGACCAAAAAGTCCAGCGCGACGTGCGTAGCACAAATAGAACTGTTTTACCGCCCAAAAAAATATGAACCTATAGGCGAGAAATGCGCATGCGTCAGAGCTGGCACATGCCAACCGCTCTCCTCAGCCACGCCAGCTCTGACGCATGCGCAGTTCTCGCCTATAGGTTCATATTTTTGGCGGTAAAAACCGTAAGAACAGTTCTACTTGTGCTACGCACGTCGCGCTGCACATTTTGGTCGGAGGAAATATCCACTTTACCAAATTCAACCCTTAAGAATCGATTGGTGTGCTCAGAAATTTCGTCAAAGCCGGTCTTTAATTAATCACACAACTTACTTTCATGAGATTAAGATAAATAACTGTTGACACAACCAATGCTGTAAAAGTTAATAGAGATTATCAGTACCATTGCTGACTGAGAGCTGAAAATGTTGAAAAATATTCAAAGCACAACTGCCTTCTAAAAAATGCCATTTTCTATCGCGCATGCAGCACTTACACTCAAATTTTACTGCTAAAAAATTGGTGCCATAAAATTCAATAATTCCTCTTGGGCCACTAAAATTTTACCTATTTCAGTTTGAAGAGGAGAAAAGGGCATCTTCGGATGGTGGTTTCCCCTGGAGCCTGGTGCCATTAGCCGGCCGTAAATTCTGGCCCGGTGTAAAAATAAACACACGCGCTCGTACATGCAATATTAAATTCTTGCAGGCGAAATGAAATGTGTTTAGATAATAAAAGAGCGCGGAGAAGTAATTCGGGTTGGTCCCCTGGGGCCCGCACCTAGCCCCCGCATTCTCAGCTCCAGGGGGTTGGCAACACTAGCCCCGCGCGCACTTGCACAGCACAGCACACATGAGGGCGTATTGAATACGGCGAAAATATTATGCGGCGCGCGGAGAATGGAGTTCGGCCGGCACTCCAGGGAAATTAAATGCAAATTGCCCGGCAGATAATATTATCACCGCCGCCGCCACCGCCGCCGCCTACGGCTTATATTGTATGTGCGCCGCGTGCGTGCGTATGTGAGTGCTCAAGTGGCTCGCCGAACTGATTTTTCCTCGCCCAATATGCTCGTTCTCTTTTTGCCTGCGATCCAATCTGAGCCACGCCGAGCGCCGACTGATGAAGGTGGTGCGCGCCCGCCGCCTGGAATTTCCGTCGTACATTTCTGAGGGTTCGAGTTAAGAATGCTTTTATAGAACCTCTAGCTAATCCCAGATGTATTTTTCTTCATGGGTTAATTAATTCCGGAAATAAATATATCTTCTTTATTTTTTTCTCGTAAATTAGCAAACAACAGAGAAAAAATATAGATGTTTGACATGGCGAATTTGCAGCTTGTGAACAACATTTTTTCTGTCAGTGCTAACAATAAGTGAGCAGCCGTCGGGTCACTTTTCTAGCTCACTCACGACCGGGGTGATTGGCGATTATTCGGCTTTTCCGGAAGATTGGAAACTTTTGATTTGCGGTTATGTCTTCCTCTCCACAAAGTTGTGCGGTCGTTTGGCTTATTTCACGCGAAAACAGCGCTGCGGTCTCTTGAAATCGACACTTTGCGTTGGCAGAGGAGGCGCGCAAAACGTCAAACGTTTTGCTTTATGGCGTGGCTTGAGACCAATTTCCCGTTGAAAAATTGCTTATGACTTAGAGAATACGCCTGTTTGTTATACAATTTTTCTTTCAACGCGTGTCCAAGAAGCGAATCAGTTAATTAGCTTTGGTTTTCTTCTAGTAGTTGAGCACATAAAAATGGGAAAAGTGTTGCCCCGTGTAGGTGAGCAAATTTTCAAGTCAATTTGTTTAATTAAATCAACATAGATAGTTGAGCCAATAAAACAATGAACCCTTGGTGAACAAAAATTGAGAGCCGCATTTTAGAGTTAAAAATTAGGTATTTTTGTGTAACATTTTCAAAAAGTTGTGGACTTAGGCACCATCATCTCCAGATTTAAAATTTTGTGAAATTTAGTCATTCAAATTTTTATGTGAGAGCAATATTTACATTAAAATTAAAAAGCATAAATAGCGTTAATATTACAAATTTGCAATATTTAAGACTTTTACGAGAACCATAAATATTTTACGCAAAAAACTTTGAAATTTGGATTCAAAATTGGGTGAAAAAAATGACAGCTCGTTTGCTTGACATATTTTTGTATAAAGGATGAAGAGAATTTTTAATTTTCTCGTTAGTACTTTTATGTGATGCAGGCTGGAGGCCAACGTAAATGAATTCATTTTTATGCGAGCCAGGAATATCAGTAATCCATTAAGTATTCCGCTGGCAAAGTTCCAAAATTAGCAATTTCCCGCGCCTGCCTTTGAACCTGCTGCACGATTACAAGTGAAATTGCCTCTTCGCCGTAGCCATTGAGGCAGCAAATATGCTTAAAAAGCAGAATTCCACACACAAGCTCACTCGGGCAAAGTTTCGCTCAAAGCGTATGCAGACGTATGCAGCGAAACGTCTTGCGAGAAAGAAAATTTGCTGCGAAATTAGCGCGCGCTGAGCATAATGGCTTACGAGCGAGCGAGAGGCGGTGGCGGCTTTCGCTCAGGTTTTGGGCCGAGTTGGAGGCGAGAAGGGGCGATAAGTAATTAGTCCGGAGGAAGCGCACGCCAGCGAGCAGGCCGGAATTCTTGTCGGTGGCGCCGGCATCGCTTCTTGATGTGGCGGAATTAGCAAATTAACAACATCCGCAAGACACACAAGTGCAAATGAAGTCGGCTTTCATTAAAGGCGTGTTTGCGCGTGATTAAGCCGGTGGAATGCACCAGACAAAGTGCGTGCGTCAGTCGAATTTCGTCAAACTTGCGAAACGAAAGTGAAATGCTGACGCAGAGCAATATCGAACGACATTTTCTGCAGCCAAGCAGTCAAACGTATTAAATATGCGGGGGTGTCAGGTTTCGAGCTACATCCGAATTGATATTTCCTTTCAGTGCAAATGGTGCCTGGAATTTAATATTCGGCAACTTTCGTATTATTTATTTTGTCTTCTCAACCACTTTTTGAACTGACGATGAGTCTGCGAAACAATTAATCAAACTTATCATTATGAATTCTTGAATTTTTTTAAACTTTTTACATGACCGTTGAATTTTAGATTTGATTTTTCCACAAAATCAAAGGAATTCTTTGCTTCTTTAATTTCAAAAATATTTTGGTTACTTTTACTCCCATAAACGAAGTATTTGGAATTGAGAGGTAAAGGTTAAATTCATTGTCTTGTTGTTTCTTCCCCTTGAATGGTAGCGTGAGTCTAATTACAATACTGGCGTGTATGGCCCGGGCGCGCCCATCTTGATCCATCTGTATTCAATTTGCAAAGTGCAACCAATTTCCGCCACCTAGAAGCGTCGCCTGAATTTTTCAACAGCACTCCTTCCGCTCTCGGGGCGGCGGCCGGCACGTTTTTGCCTCTTCTGCCCGCCGTGCTGACTGATTGTGAGATCTATCTGTGCTCTTTCTTTCGTCTCGCTCGCTCTCTTTATTCCGATCGAGTTCTCAAAGTGAGAAATCCTTCCACGCTGCGCGGCTGCGGCTGTTTTTCCAGAGGATGCCTTTTAAGATTTGAACGCCGATAGGCTCCTCTTTCCTCTCTTTTTTCTCTCCTTTGAGGGTAAAGAATGAGTGGGATCAGATGCGAACGGCCGTTTAGATCGCATTTGCAGACTTCATTTTTTGCTCTGCTTGGCCCAATTCGGATCGCCGGCTTCTTCGCCGCAGGTTCGTTCGTTTGTTCGACGGCCCCTCAAATCGCTTTCACTCGTTAGCTTTTAAACATTCTATTTGATTCGTTTGCCAATCGTTATTGCTTAGTCTTGCAGTGTATGAATATTATATAATAATTCTATTGAGCAAATAATGACAGCATCCGTTTGTATCGAAATCGTAAGAATAAATGCTTAATTAAATCACATTTATCAATATTCAAACTGCAACTGGTTATTTCGTTTCACTTCTGATTAATAACACGTTTAAATTATTATTCTTTATTTCATATGATTCAAATTGGTAAAATTTTTGTTAGGACAGGATCTTAAATTTTATTCTTTGCTCATTTAAATTTAATTCTACTCTTTTAACAAGTATTTCATCAGTCAGAACTTGTTTACAAATTTTAAGAAGAAATTAATATTAACGATGATTATTTTCTTGTTTAAATTAAGCCTTAAATTTAAATTTTAGCCTCAAGAAATTGTATACAATGAAGACTTGAGTGGTATTAAAATTCAAATAACATGTTAATTCTATACCACACATCAGCACATAAATCCAAAGAGCCGTTAAATAAATACTATCATTCGATATTTTGCATCGATTTTCACGCATTTCACCTCGAGAAGTCGTGTAAGGAGGATTTGATGACAATGAACGATACGAGCAGGTCTCGTCACCAAAGTGCAATTTCTTTCGCGTCCGTGCGTGTTGTGTGCGCGGCGGGATGGGAAGCGTGGCGGCTCCTTTAGTTTCGCTGCTTCTTTTTTAGCCGTGCCTTAACCGGCCGCCGCGGAGTAGAATAAAGATGTTATTTTTTAGCCTCGCATTGCACACTTTGTCTTTATGTAACGTGTTCGCCCTTTTTATTGGTACATAAGGCAGACGGTGGAGCAAAGTTTTCGTTCTAATGCCGCCACCGCCGCCGAGAAGCGGATGGTTCTGCGAAAAACGAGCATAAAAGCAGCGGCGAAAAAACTGCGCGTGTAATGCTCTCGGAGAAAGAGAGAAAAGAAGCAGAGCCAAGTTGGCTACAGCGGTGTAACTCTTTCATTTCGAGTCGAGATGACTTTTACTTTGCCAGCAAGCACTTGGAATAAAGTTGCGGCCTAATCACGTAAAACTAACTACACGTGTGCGAGTGTATGTGTGCTTTCTCTTCTGTTCTCTCCTTCCTTTCAACCATCCAGCTATGAAAGACGGAACATTAATAGAAAAGTCCGCATTAAGCCGGTAAAGTTTCACCAGGCAGCATCACTCTCGTCCCGTCTATTTTGTACTGTATTATTTGTTTCTGTATAATTCACGAGACAAGCCTGAAAGGATATTCCAGTTTTAAAAGACGTTCTGCGCATTCAAACTCTTTCATTAGCACAGCTCTTATGGCTTCGTTCAAAGTATCAAACTTTTAAAATTATCATTTAGTGCATCAGAGGAAGGAAGAAGAGTTCAACGCTATGTAGCAGAATTTATTTCGACAGCATTTGCAAGCTGATTAATATGGGATTTCACGAATTTCTCGTTTTTATAGTTTAAGGTGGAGAATTTAACTCTGTTACCACATCGGAATTAAAGCATGATGAATAGCTAACAGTTAAGTGAAAATTTGGTTTAATTGAATATATCTCTGTTAGCAATAAAATATCAATTATGATGTTTAATTTCCTCGCATTTTCAGTGTTAAGGATAAAAATCAGTCCACAATTGAGGGAATTAGTTAATTTTTTTAGTGATTTGACAAGAGATCAAAAATTTTAGACAGAAATATAGTTTAGATGTTTTAAATGACAATAAACATAATTGTTTTTTGTATTCAATCTCACCAGAAAACACTTTAAAAATGCATTTTTTGATCAAACGCAAGCCTTTAAGGGAGAAAAGCAGAAATTGTGTATCCAAGCCGGCACTCAGTCACTCCCGCGAAAGGTCGGGGGCTAAACTGTTCAATTATGCAGTCGTGGCGGCAGAAATATTGCCGCTTTTTAATTCTGACGAGGGTGTGTGCTTAGCTCCAACAAAAGGCAATAAAAATAATAACACGAGGCTAGTACTCTCGCTTGCTTGCTTGCCTTGCTTGCCTTGCTCGCCCGGCACTGTTGTTTGTGTTTTACTTTTTAACTCGGCCTTAGCCTCCGGCCGCATGCACTATTCTTTTTGCTGGGCTGCGAGCGCGCGTTTCATAAACGTCAAGTCTTTGTTGCTGCGGCTTGAAAAATGGCACGGGCTAAATTACGGGAAAAAATGCGAGCTGTTAGACCTTAAAAGGTTTTTGGCCCGAGACACAGTGCAGTTCTTGGCGAAATTTGAAGCAAGGAAAAAGAGACTATTTCTGGCGGAGGACCTATTGGATTACTAAATAATGAAACCAATTTTACTGCTTGACTTTGCACAATAATTTATCGTTAATAATTTATTTAAATTCATAATAGATAGTCAGCTGCTCTGAATTGTTTAATCTTTAAATCTATGAGGACAAAATATGATATCTAGAGAGTGGAAGAAAGAAAGAAATACTCATGTTGACCACTTTGTGACAGTTAAATAAACCATCCAATCCCAGCAGAGCTTATAGCCTTTCAAAAAATTTGTATTTAAATAATATTATAGTTCAGATTTTTAGCCGTTCTTTTTTTCGGTCGAGAAGTCATATAATATTTAGTAGGTTTTTGGATCACAAAAAAACAGATTCTCAAATATTTGTTTTGGCGATTTTGGCTCTAAAATTACTATTTTTTTTAGTTTAGCGGGTTTAGAAAAAATATTTCATCCCCTAGTCAAATTAAAAACCATTAAAAAATAAAACTAAAGCACAAAATCTAAGAAAACATACTAATAGCGGATTGACATCGTAACAGTCAATTAGCATTGTATTTACAGTATCCATTATGCCCATTATGACGGTAGAAGAAAACGTTTCTGAGAAAACAATCAACCGGTGTGGTTGAAAAAATGTGGCACCTTTGCCTTGCTGGGCGGAGAAGCGCCTGCGAGTTATTCGCACGGTTCGTTCACCGGCGTCCGGCGGATTGCCTGCCTTCCGTTTTCGCAGGCGCTCCCTCGCAGCGAACACACACATGCTTTTTCTCATTCGGCCGTCCGGTTTTTTCCGCTCCTGTTCCTCCGCTTACGTGAGTCCCGAGGTGAAAATGGCACACGTGATATTTCCCAGTCGTGCATTTTTGATTTGTGGCCCAAGTTTGCCGCTGCCTCCTCGGTGCATGTGTTGATAACCCCGAAAGGAGGTTATCACTCGGAATATATTGCCGTCAAAACGTTGCGGGTCATTGTTTATCACTTTGTCATGCCGGCCGGCGCTTATCACGCCAAGAAGAGAAATGAAAACTGCGGCCAAGTGGACGCCGAGCACGCGAAAAGTTCGGAGAAATGAGCTGTTCGTTGTTTCCGTTCCTTTTGTGGCCGTCTGGTAATTACCCCTGCTGTGATAATTTTTTATCTCCCCTCCGACCGACGTGAAAAACTTTCGCCAGCCTAATTAAAACGTCGACTTTTGCTCGTTTTCTTTTGTTGTTTGCGCCGCTCTGTACACGTGAATTAATGCAAACTTTGCATGTTGGCTTTCCAGTTTCAGACAGCATTATTATCGCATTAGCTACTTTCACAATGGGCATGACTGTTTGTCGTGATCCGTGAAAGGGAATATTTTGCTAATAGCTCAAGTTCTTTCTTTCTTAGCTAGCAATTTATTCGAAATTTCTAGTAAACGAATGAAATAAATCAATCAGGTTCTCATCACTAATATTTTTTTTCTAAAATTGAGAATGATTATTCTAGTGCTCATGATAGAATAAATTTTTTTGAACTGTCAAAGAAACTGAATGTCTGCTGCTATGACTATGAAATGGTAGGTTTCACACAGTGGTGATGTATGGAAAAAACCAACTAAAACTATATTAAAATGAGCAAAATATTAAAAAACGATATAAAAACAAAATTATGCTGCTAAAATCAATTAATGTAAATTATTCTTTACTCTTACAAGTATAGATGCAATGTTACATTAAGCAGAGATTAAGTAGGATTTAAATTAAAAAATTAGGTGAAACATTATTTTAAATTTAATTGTAAAATTCACGTAACACCTATGTATATTAATTAATTTATTTATTCAAAGCCAACGGCCTACAACTCTTATTTTTATAACTTATCATTAAAAATAATATTTTAATCATTAAAATTAAATTTTAGAATATACTGACTAACAATTTTGATTTCCGAAAATAAATCAAATCTTCAATTTAGATATTAATTATTGATATTCCATAATAATGTTAGTATGAGAGACTATCGCCGTCATATATTTATATACTGAACATAGGGATCGGTTTTCTGTAATGACTAACTTTACGTACGAAACAAACTTCATTTTTTCATGATCAAAGTAACTAAAATATTTTAACTAATATTTTTGTAAACTATAAGCCTAGAACCCTAATTCCATGAAGAATATATTTTGAAACAAACCTTTTAATGTAACTCGTCCACTGGTTGAGAGTTCATTTTAATTTTCAAAATGACGCAGAGAGTTCCATGGTTCGATATTTTATAATCATCCTTAACTAACAGATAGCTTAAAAGACTTGGGAGCGCGGCCAAAAAGTTGTAGAGCGGATTTAAGTGGCGAACAATTTATTTTGCTAATTTACGTCCGCCGAGCGCGGAGCTGCTGTTTACGAAATTCCGCACTTTTGTTGTCGGCCTGCTCAGCTTGCCGGAGCGAGGGCGCGTTTATAATTTAAATAAAATAATCCGCCTCGACGTAGCAGCGGCAGCAGCAGCCAGTTTTAATCTCGGGGCCTAACATTCAGCCGGCGAAATTAATTAAATCTTAATTAAAGCTCGGAGCGCGCGTGCGAACTAATTTCTCGTCAGTCTAATTTCGATATCGATTAATGAGCACCCGGGGCGGCCACAGGAAGCGATTAGATCGGAAATCCGGCCGGCAAACAACTCGATTCCCACCGCAAAAATACAAACACACGCGGTCCTCTAATCGAGTTTCTTTCTCGTTGGGCTTGCGCGTCTCGGTCGTCACACGCACCGCGTCTGTTTCGCCAGATGTTGCGTCGGCCGACCACTCGAAAACTAATTTCGCGATGAGTGCCCTGGAGCAGGCCACGCAGGGCCCGGCGCAAATAATTTCAGGTGCTGAAGAAGTCGTGCGCCCACTTTTGCCGCATTGTTTGCCTGGAGAGGCCGGGCTGCCTTCTATTTTCTAATATAATTCGAGTGGGGCAACACGCTTAATGAGATTGGCGGTCACTTTACCGGATGACCACCGAGAAGATTTGGCAACGAGTTTGATAAAGGCCTCAATTGTTGGGAAAATACCCGCTAGGCTTGTGAAATTTAGACACTTGTTGGTTTATTTCAAGACAATCGAACACTAATATAGATGATAACAATAAAAAACGTCCTAATTAAATCGCCAAAAATTTTAAATAATTAAGTAATAAAACCGATAACTTAATATAACCTTTATTCAGAAAGAAAAAAGTTGATAGATGTTAATGAAGGTAGATGCACTCGAGGTTGTCCAAAATTTTCCGTTGAAATTAAAAGAGCAATTTCCTCTTTGCATAGCAAGCTGTTTTTTCCGCATTTCTACAGCAGGCTATCTGAGCAGGACATTTCTGTATAAAAACGGAAAATTAACAACTCACTACACTCCGAGGAAGCCGCTTTTAATCTCAACTAAAAAATACTCACTTAAGCCCCAAATGAATATAAAGATCCGAATTAAAAGTAATTAAAATGGATTAAAAAGGGCAAAGTCATAAGAACAACTTTATTTTAATGCGTGTCTCGTATTCTGCATAGCATTTGCTCACTCTGCATAAAATTTACATCTTCCTCTTTATTTACTGTACAAATTTATATTATTAGTATATTTGTCATTGAAAATTTCTGCCTGCTTTATTCCGCTGCTGCTGATGCTGTGCATGTACACGCAGAGTTGTTTTGTTCATTGCGATGCGGTCGGTTGTTAGCAGATATATACATGTATACACACTCACTCGGACATAAACTTTTGCTGCATGTATGCCGAGTAGACAGCACTGGAGCGGCAGTTTGTTTCACAATATTTTTGCATCGTTCACCCAGTTTGCGCGCGAGTTGCTGCCGGCCGCGCGCGCGGAGAGCTAATTTAAAATTCCCGTGCATCCGCGAATGGCGCAAGAGGGAAAAAATGGCGCAAACAAAGCAGTAGCAGCAGCAGCATCTACGTCGCTCGGCCGGCTCGTGAATGGGATTAAGCTCAGCAAATGGGGTGAATTCGCGATAGTTACGGCCTCATTGTCCGCCGCTCGCAAAACAATTAGCGCTCTACATCACAGCCGTGCTCCGGCCGAGCAAGGTGCAAACTGGAGCAGCCGGTGTGGATTTTTCGTGGGGCAAAAAAAAATCGGGGCTTTCGGTCGAGTTATGGCTGCAACTATTTCATAAATAATAGGGTTTTACGGCCTATTATCTCTCGCCGCTGTTTGCCGAGCTAAACGAGTTCTGTTTGGTTTGCAGCATTTTATTGTCTGCTTAATGGGCTGCGTTGTGCAAGTGCAAATATAACAACACTGAATGTAGTGGAGTTTGCTGGAAAAATAAAGTTAAACGCTGCTAATCCTGAGAAACTGCGATTCTGCCTTTTTCATCTAAAAAAGATAACGCCGTTAAGTTTTCATTGCCATTTAGAATTGTCTGACTTGGAAATTAACCAGAACTGCGGAGCAGAGTCAAATCAGAACAATTTTTGAACAGCACTTCAGAAATATTTTATTAATGTGGTATTTTTGGTAAATGAGAAAATTTTTCAAACTTGAACATTAAATTATTTGGACTTCTTAATCAATTTATCTTCTGGAATAACCATGTGAAAATCGCGTGCAAATATAACAAGGATGCGTGGAGAAGTTTGTCAATTTTGAACAAATTCTCTATTACAAAAAAAAAAAGATTTAAATTTTTATACTAAAATTGATGATATTATATATTTTGTTAGTTTAAATTATGATCATATTAATTTTGATCGGTTAAAACTTGAGAACGAATCAGTCTCTAAATTCTACTTCAGTTAGGAATACTACCAAAAATTCTTGTAATTTAGAAACATAAATTATGCTTGAAAAAATTGGTCCAAAATAACAAACATTTTAGAACCACAACTTTAAATGGAACCTTGACTTAGTTTTTGGTGACGTTTTCATTTAAATTGGCACGGAAAGCAATGTAAAAATGCGCATAAAAAGCCGGAATAATGATGCTCCTGAAAAATGCACATTATTTTGCCGTGACAAAAGGTTTTAAAAATGAAACTGGAGCGGTAAAAGGCACACATTCATTTCGAGCGCTCGCAAAAGTACGTTTGCAGGTAAATCACATATATTAAACGTAATGGTGGTTATTTCGAGCGGCAAACTCGGTCGTATTATTCATACACGCCGGAGCGTTCGGTTAAAAAATGATGACCCAGTTGGAACTGCTGCCGGGGCTGCACACAAAAAGTTTCTAGTCGCTGCTTGGCGTTGTTTTACACGAGCCGCGCGCGTGTGAGTATTTGTTTTAGAGGGAGGCGAGCTGAGCAGCCCGTCCAGGCGAAACTTTTTGTTTCTTCCATTGCCACTGCTGCTGCTGGTGCTTTGGCCGCCTTCGCCTTGGAAACACACGGCTCGCCGCCATCAAGTCCGATTGTTATTGCCTGCATATGGCAGCGCGGAGCACTTTTTAATCGGCACTCACTCTCTGCGGGCTTTAATCTCCAAATGCACGTGATGGGTTCTTCCGCTCGATGCAGCCAGCTCGGCTTTTATCCCCGTGTTTTCATAGCGAATTATGCAATGGCCCGATTTTTGCCTGCAGCAGTGCAACGACTGTTTCTGTTTCGCTTTTATGCACCAGCCGCCGCCGCATGCATTTCGACAGCTTATTGCCCGGATTGGGGATTTGAGTCGGTTGAACAAACGTTGCGCTCAGCCTGATTGCCGGCAATTCGACTTGATAGCGTCACTAATGCACAAACCTGGTAATGCGCATTCAAAGCGATTTAAATTTACATAAAACTATCATGTTGAAAATGAGCTAAACAATGAATACCATGTCAAAATAAAATGGTTTCATTGGCGATCAGCCGAGAAATTTAAACTAATCTCAATGTGCTTTTTTTATTTTTACAAACTGTTTTTTAACATATCCGTACATTTTTATGGTGAGAATAAACAAACAAACATCTCGAATTGGAAAAAATCTAAATTAATTTTTATTACAAAAAATATACAATTTATTTCACTTTAAGTCAACTAGAATATGGTAATTTCACCCCCCCCCCTATACGTCTCGACTTTTTCCGCGCGACCGAGGATTCGCCCCCCGGCAACACCGGAGTGCACGGCCGCCTCGAGTTGCGGGCGTCCCCGTGACGTGCGGCAACCCTAGGGAGCGAGGCCGCCTCGAGTTCTGGGCGTCCCCGTGACAGGTGGCAACCCTAGGGTGTGCGGCCGCCTCGACTTCGAGTGGTCCTCACTGCGTGCGGCAACCCTAGGGAGCGAGACCGCCATAAGTTCGGGCCGTCCCCGTGGCGTGCGGCAACCTTTGGGAGCGCGGCCGACTTAAGTTGGGTCCGGCCGTGTGGTGTCTGGCAACCCTAGAGTGCGCGGCCGCCTTGAGTTTTTGCCGTCACTACGGCGTGCGGCACCCCTAGGAAGCGCGGCTGACTAAAGTTGGGGCCGGTCGTGTGGTGTCTGGCAACCCTAGAGTGCGCGGCCGCCTTTAGTTAGGGCATTCTCTGCGGCGTGTGGCAACCCTAGGGTTCACGGCTGCTTGGAGTTTGGGCCGTCCCTATGGCGTGTGGCAACCCTAGGAGTCGTTGCCGCATTTAGTTTGGCCGTCACTATAGCGTGTGGCAACCCTCTGAAGCGCCCCAGCAAGAAATTGGATATCCGGGATATCCGCCCTATGACATCGGGCTGTACAGATGTATATCCTCCGGATATCCATGGATATCTCGGATACCTTTTGGATATCCTTCGGATATCCATTTTCTTGCTGGGGCGGCCGACTTAAGTTGTGGCCGGTCCTGTGGTGTCTGGCAACCCTAAGAGGCGTGGAAGACTTAAGTGTTAGGCGTCTGATGGGAAAGTGGCAACCCTAGGGTGGGCGGCCGCCTTGATTTTTGGGAGTCCCTACAGCGTGTGGCAACCCTATAGTGGTCGGCCGCCTTGAGTTCGGGCAGTCTCTACGGCGTGTGGCAACCCTAGAGAGCGAGACCGCCTCAAGTTCGGACCGTCCCCGTGGCGTACGGCAACCTTTGGGAGCGCGGCCGAATTAAGTTGGGTCCGGTCGTGTGGTGTCTGGCAACCCTAGAGTGTGCGGCCGCCTTGAGTTCGGGCAGTCTCTACGGCGTGCGGCAACCCTAGGGTTGGCGGCCACATTGAGTTTTGGCAATCTCTACGACATGTGGCAACCCTAGGAGGCGTGGTAGAATTTAGTGCTAGGCGTCTGATGGGAGAGTGGCAACCCTAGGGGGGCAGCTGACTCCAGTAGGGGGTAGCTACGTGTATCGGCCGCCCTACTTGGGCGCCTGACAAAACTTATTGGCGAACTCTGGGGACATGGCAACCCTAGGGGGGCAGCTGACTCCAGTTGGGGGTAGCTACGAGGATGCGGCCGCCCTGCGGCGTCATTTTCTACGACCCCACGCTAATGCCGACGCGAATTTCGGCCCGATCAGAGCTTCCGTTACGAAGCTAACCCCGGGGGTTGGCAATTTCGGGGCCCCGCCAGGCCCCTTCCCGCGATTTCCGGCCCCGGGTCCCCGTGCTCGTCTTGCTCGCCTCGGCCGCCTCCGCCACCTTCGCGAATCTCGCCACGATCCGACGACCCGTCCCGCGGTTGCCCCTCGTTCGCGGGGCTCCCGAGCGCCCCTCGGACGACGCCGGGCTCCCGCGACGACGGCGCCCGACTCCACGACCCGCGCGCCACGGCCCGCGCTAAATTCGGCCCGATCGGCGCGGCCGTTCCGCGGCCACCCCCGGGAGCGGCGACTTCGGGGCCCCGCCGCGCCCCCTTCCCGCGCCCTGAAACCCCGGGTCCCCGTGCTCGCCTCGGCCGCCTCTTCCACCCCCGCGAATTTCGCGCCGATCCGCCGACCCTCCCCGCGGGCGCCCCTCGTTCGCGGGGCTCCCGGGCGCCCCGCGGACTTTGGCGGGACGAACGCGCCCGCGCGGCGGCCTCCCGGGTCGGCGCCGGTGCCGCCCGCCGAATCGCGGCCCGATCGGCGCGGCCGTTCCGCGGCCGCCCCCGGGAGCGGCGACTTCGGGGCCCCGCCGCGCCCCCATCCCGCGCCCGGCGACCCCGGGTCCCTATGCTCGTCCGGCTCGCCTCGGCCGCCTCTCCCGCCCCCGCGAATCTCGCGCCGATCCGCCGACCCGCCCCGTGTGCGCACCCGGTTCGTGAGTCCGCCTCCTTCGCGGGGCTCCCGGGGGCCCCGCGGACTTTTGCGGGGCGAACGCGCCCGCGCGGCGGCATCCGGAGTGCGCTCCGGACCCGCGTGCCGAATCTCGTCCGGATCGTTAGACGAAAGTTCGTTCGGGGGCGGTTTCCGCCCCCTCGGGGGCGTCCGGCGCCCCCGCGCCCATTCGAGAAAACGCTCGCCGCGACCTCCCCGACCTCGCCCCGTCGCCGGCTCGACTCGGATTTTCCCGATTTCCTTGTTTTTTTCATATAGTATATAGACAGTTTTACACCCAAGGCCCTATTATCAGTAGTGCTACACCTGCAAAATAAAAATAAATTCTGCCTGCCTGGCCGAGGGAAACGAAAAGAAAGTAATTGACGAAATTTATTAGAGAATATCAAACACCATTTTAATTAAGTCTCTATGTAGACAACACTGTCTACCCAACTTTATTTAATTATAAACCATTTGAAAATTCATGCAGGCTCATCATCTAAATTGGAACTGCGCCATTCGGAGTGGACTAAAGTCAGCGATCCAACTAATGCAGAGGATCATTTTCCGATCTGCTTGCTTCGTGATGTTTCCTGACCCACTTTTCCCGCCGATTCTTTCTGCCTTTGATGTCTGTCGCATCCAACTTTAATCACGTTATGATTTATGCCTCTCGAAAAACTAGTCTTGCATGCGGAAACGTTGGTCGGTCGGTGCAACTTGCGCACACATGTCTCTATCCTGCTCTCTCCAAACTATTGATTGTTGGACGCCGCACGTCCGCCGTTCATTTACTCTGCGAATTGGGCATTCGGAACAAGACACCCCGAGGGTGTTTCGATATAGTTGCAATTGCCATTTCCCGTTTAATCCATCCTCTGCTCTGGGACGGACACACACGTCGGCCTCGGACCGGTCTTTTGATCAAAATTCTCTTTCCACCTGACTGCGCCTGCCACCGCGAAATTAAATTGGACCTAGCTGCGACTCGTCAGAGTCGTCAGCCCAACAAGAAGCTGTTTGATACGTTTGAGATTTAAAACCTTAGTTTTTGCGTCAAATTGATTCGTCATAATTCGAAGTTAGTTGTAATCAATGGCTGGATGATGTCAAACAGGATTTTTTAATTGAGTATATTCTCGTTGCCACTACAGATTTAAAATAAATTTAATTTTGGACCCAATAGTTCTGATCTAAGAAAAATAAAATTTAGTTGACAGTTTAAAGCTAGTTATTTTTAAATATAATACATTTTTAATATATAATAAATTATATTTTTATATGCTTTACAGAATTTACATTATTTAAATTTACTTAATAATAAATAGTTATTTTTTAACAAAAAACTTTTGATAAGAAAACTTTGTTAATGTGAAGTACACTTTTGCCGAAATCTTAAACTTAAACATGATAAAATGTTTTATTTTATTTATATAAATTTGCTCGGTTGTATGAATGTGTGAACGGGAGCACTCATATAAAAAGGTTTTCATCCTGTCTAGAATTAAATTAGTATCCTCTTTATGTGCAAAAAGCTGATAAAATATGATCACAATACAAATTTTACGAAAGTAAGGTATATATCAATGGGATTATTAAAGCAAATGAGCTGTTTACTGACAATCTCTGAATATAAAATTAACGAAATAATACATAAGCCCAAACATTGCTGATTATTTTGGTGACAGTTCTTTAGCTCCAGTTAAGCTTTTCATGTTTACGAAGGGGCCAATTTTTTAAAGTGCTCGGTTTTTCTCAGCATTACTTCGCTAATCGCTTGAACATCCTACGCGCCGTTTGGCCTCACACAATGGCCTGGCTGCTGACAGAGGCGCTTCCAGCCGACACTAGTCGCGGCGGCGGCGGCGACAATTGTGCGCGCCAACAATGGGGGCCAGGAAGCAGCAGAAGAGTGGTCAATTTGCCAGCCAGCAAGCTTGTTGCGGCGTGCTGCTCTCGTACGCAAATATAATTTACAAATTGATGGCGCCGCCGGCTTTATGCACTCTGAATTTCGCAATCGGCAATAAATTCACGGTCTGCTGCTCATTGTCGTCGATGTCAAATCAATTGACGGCCGTCCTCGCACCCCAACCCATTCTCTCCACGTCTGTGTGCATTAATGCTGCGAGGGCCAATCATTCGCGGAAATTGCGCCCCAGCCTTTTATACCGCCCGGCCACGGGTGACGGATTGTAGGCGGGAATTTATGCAAATTCGTGCTTTTGTAGCGCAGACACGAGCCTGCCGATAAATTTGTCAACATGAGACTCTGGTGATTTGTTTGGCACCCGCCACCGCATTAGCTTAATGGCTTTTTTGATGGACGCACCGAGACAACATTTTTTAATGCTTGCAATTATTGATTTTTTGTTTGGTCAGAAACATAATTAAAACACGAATTTATTAAGAATTCAATCTCTCTTCTCTTACAGCCAAAGAGTATTATCAATTGAAACCGCATGAACCAAATCAAAATATGACAAGCATGAACTGAATAAACATGCGCGAGAAAAATTGGCCGTCGTTGTCATGTGCCGCAAATTTTTTTTACGACATGTGCTACGCAATATGCAAAAGGAATAAATTTATACGTTTTATTTCAAGGCACCCATCAAAGTGCCAGTTTGTTCCTATGAGTGATTTTGCGTATACGTGTTATTGCAAACCATATAAAAAATGGTTCTTTCAAGTTAAGAGAAAATTTTATAATATTTTCCGCTCATTACTTCAGCATTTCAAAGCACCACTAAGAAATCCAAATCAAATTTTACCTCATTTGAAGATTTATTGCCAGTTTTTATTTATTCATGGAAGGTGTGAGTGCCAAAAATCCTTTTTATAAGAGAAACTTTGATAAGCAGCCTTCCATTGAGCAGAGCAGAAAAAGCAGCAGAATAGATGACTCTGACCATATATTAATGTCAAGGAGCTGCAGCACACGGCGAGTGTGGCAAAAGTTGGCTGCTGGAAATTCGCATCCATTCGGTTACGTGCAAAATTTATCGCCGTTATCGGTGTGCGACACACCCGCAATCGAATTCCGCGCCCCTGTTTTGGCAGAAAACATTCTTTCCGAGATATGTAATTTATACATCTGCGCACACGCTCACACGTGAGTGTGTGTTTCGCGCTGCGCCGGCGGCGTGCATAATGCATCAAACAGCAGCCAGCGACGATAATTATGTGTGTATGCTTATCGCTGACATGCCAATAAACAGGCGGCTGAGTGCCAAAAGTGCGTTGGCTGATGCCAAGAATGCCGATCCGCAATCGATCCGCACGTGTGCAAGAGTGAACCGCGAGAGCTCTTTGTCGCCCACCGCACCTTCCTCCACTTTACATAAGCAACGAACACACACTGTTCCTCCGATGTATAGGCAAACTCGCATTCCGCCCTCCGCTTGCCTAGCGTTCGATGCATTCCTTGGCACCGACGCCGTGCTTTCTGCACAATCAGTGGCGCATCTGGGATTTCAGCAAGGCGCGCGTTGCGTACCTTCCATCTTCAACTCCGCAGTGAACGAATAAAATGTAACGAATTATTTGAGAAATTACTTTTTATTTTTGAAATTGTTCGTCTTTGCAATTTTAATGTGTGGCTTAATGCGATCTATCTTATAATTTAAGTTGAAGGATTTAAAATTAAAGTACAATAAATGAATTTACAGATTTATTTAATATTTCTGCCGTTTCTTTCATTTATTTACATTATTGACAAAACCGTTAATTGACTGTGAAAAATTTATTAGCTTAAGCTATGCGCCATTTTAAATGACCTGAACTTGCAAGAAATTATTTCCCAGTTTGACCGCACTTTAATTAAAATAGTATGCTGAGAATTAGTAGTTAAATGAGTTTAATTAATTTATAAAATTGATTCTACAATTATTGCTACTCCCCTAGGCTAACAACAAAGGAATGGAAGGCTATTAAAAATTGCTTTTATAAAGTTTTATGAAAAGAATAATTACATAAATTTGGGTAGTGCCTTTAACACTGCCATTAAGGGCTCTCAGACCGACAAGACTAAGTTAGTCTTGATCTGACCCAAAAAGGTTAATACTACACTTCAATTGTGACATTTTATTTAATTTAAAACAGCAGCAGAGCCTTTTATTATTTTAGTCCACGGTATTCGGCATTGAGACGTTGGGTGGTAAGACATAGGGTTGGATTCTATCTGAAACAAGTTTACTTTTCATCAATTTGTAACCCACTTTTTTCCTATATTGGGAAATACTGTTACAAGATCTTCCTTTGAAAGATAAATTTTCCTCAAAGCCTTTCTTGGTCTTCTAAATCAAATAATGGCCACATCAAAAAGAGTAATATACAATTTTTATGTTTTGAAAGCATCATAGGACCATTACTACATCTTAAAATCAATTAAACTGCTAATAATTTTTGTACATTTAACCTCCAAACATTTTACGCCTCGCTCTTCTGGCATGAATTTTCAGAGCAAATAAAATGTCGACTTAATGATCTAAAGTTGTGACCCAATTTGCATCTTTTGATATTGCTCCAGCCAAAAATACTGGCATGCTCAGTGGCCTGCTTAATCAAGTCGTTGGCGCATTACACATGCAAAATACACATTCATGTTGGCCTTAAAGACCTTGTATGCGCCACGTCGGAATAAATTATGCGACCCGGTCATGCAACCGCGCGATAATCGCAGTACCACTTTTTCAAATCCAAATCTGCAATTTAAATTGGGCCCGAGGCGCCCCTGCCGCTTGCACGGTTCATTTTTCCAGGGTCCATCAGCACACTCTGCGCTGCAGTCAATTTTTGTTATTCCAGCGTGCACGCTCCAACGGATCTCGTCTGCTCTCTTTCGTTTAGAATGTATATATAATGTTGTTCAGCGTACCGCATATAAACACACTTCAAACGAGATACAAAGCGTTTTATAAACACATTACTCGGCCGGCAGCATCAGCCAGCCAGCAGCGGCAGCTGATGGATTCGATAATTTCATTTTGCACAAACATTACGCCGGGCAGATAGCGTGGCATGACTGCAGTTTGATGGCCGCAGAGCATCAGAAAGAGTTCTGCCGACCAAGGTGCTGCACCGGCGAGATGCACTTTGCATTATTAACTCGGCAAAGTCAGACTTGGTGTTTACCTGCGGCGTTAAAACCATCGGCACGTCGATACCCAACACAGCAAAGCGCTAAGCTGCGGGTTTCGAGAGCTGTTTTATGGTGGCGAAGCTTGGAAAACACATTAGGGCTTTCAGGGCGAGTAATTTTCAAAATGCATACTCCACTTCTGATTTAATGCAGTATCCGTTCTGATTTTTTTGAAATTAATTTAAATGAAAGCATCAAGAAACGATTAATTGATTAAATATTTGGTAAAGTATTCTTTTTCAGCAAGTATAAAAAAATTTTCGCTTTAAATAATGGAATGGTAGTTAAATCGATGGAAAACCAGTCATAAACGAAACTCAATACTTGTGCAATGATAAAACATCCTTGGCAACCAGGGATATAAAAAAACACAGCTTTGGCAGCTAAAGAAACTCATTTTTCTTGATATAGATGAAAGGGATGAAAGGATCGTGAGAAGCGGTCACTCTGTATGATGTCCCAGTGACTCAGTGTGCATCCCTTAAGGTAGAATCTTTAGTAGGGAAAACATCCATGAAAAAGCTAATAGGCTGCCCTTTTTACTTCATTGCACTTTTAGTGCACACACATGCAGGCGCAGAATGCCCAATGTGGCACACAAACATCCCTTGTTGGCTTACTGTGACAAAAGATTGAGGAACGCTTTGGTCGTTTCCTTTCATTCTTTCCAATTTTTCTCGTTCAAATATGAACAATTGTCTTGTGTTTCACAGCTGGCATTCTGCGCCTGCATGTTTGTAAGAACTAAAAGTACATTTTATAGAGCAGCCCATTAAAGCATACATCCCATAGCTCTGTCTGTTGATCAGGTTACCAGGACGCTAAAAATCATTTTTTAGCACTCCTAACATTCTAAACAACATTTTTAGGATGTTTTAAACGTCCTAACGAAATATTCTTCCTTAAGGGATTTATATTGGGATATCACACAGAGCGCTTCTCACGATCCTTTTTCATCTACACCAAGTAAAAATAATTTATTTAGCTGTCAAAGCTGTGTTTTTTATATCCCTGGTTGCTAAGGATAATTTATCAGTATTGAGTTTCGTTTATTACTGGTTTTCCATCGATTTAATTACCGCTTTTAGTCGGAAATTTATTTTATACTTGCTAAATAGCATAAGTACATTACAATTTTTGTAGATTCTGTATCATTTGCTAGATTCATGAATAGCTAGTTTGAACAGGCTTTCAAAAAGGCTATAATCAAAAACAAAATAATTTGCTAAAAAATTCGTTCATGTATTTAACGCCTATCCCAAAAAGAGAACAATGCTAAGAGCGATAACAAAAAAAATCAAAGCCAGCACCCTCTGATGTGAGGTTTGGAAATTGAACGGTTCATCAAGAGATTGGGGGTGAGTTTGAGTGGAGCACAAAGGGCAATAAGCCTAATCCATTCATGACACATTTTTTCTGATTGCACGCCACAAAAAAGCGATTCCACCGCAGTTGGCTGAGAGATCTAGCCGTCTGGCTGCGAGTGTGTTTATTTTCCGCGCTGGCAAGCCAAGCAGCAATCAATTTTTATTGCACTGCTCTTTTTGCTGCCGCTCTTTTCTCTTTTTCTCTCTCTGCGTTTCCCAGCGAGCGAGGCGGCTGTTTTTCCCCGGCTCGGGAAGCGACACAAAAGTTTTCATTTGCATTAATTGTTTATGTATCGTGTGAACATGCACAAAACAGATTAGATTGCCGCACACTCGGCGTGTGTTTGTATTATTTGCCCCGTCGTTCGCAGTTGCCGCCGGCGTTTTGTTTGGACCAACTGCTAGTGAAGTGCTGTGCTGTGTTTGATATTCTTTACGCGGCGGCGGGCATGTGGAAATGATGCCGTCTGATGGAAATGAATTTACTGCGCTCCGCTCTGCCAGCGGGCGTGAGAGTTTTTGTTCGATTCGACCCTGCTTTTGTGGGAAAAGCGGGGGCACGCAGTCACGCTTTCGCAATTAGGCCACAATGCCAGTTTGTTGTGTGTGCGTTTCGCGGGGGGCCGCCCGCCTTGCCACCGGGAAAAAATGGACGAAATAGACGAGGCGCGTGAAAAATCGTTTTCTTCGCCGTGTCCGCCACATCGGCCATTAGCGGCATGAAAGCAGCATTAGCAAATGTGTTTTGGCAAAAAATAAAAATAAAAAAGAGTGATGAAAATATAATGGCAGAAACATTTTTTGATTAAGTGCAATGAATTTTATTATGTGCGCTAACATTATTTGATACCTTACAGAGAACTTGTTATTATTAATTGGCTGCAATGTTGCCTCCTGAAAATACATCAAAAGCGTTGTTGCAGGAAAATACAATTACATATTTTTGGTATCCAGAAAATAGGTTTAAGAGGAAAATATTATTGATCAAGCAAACCAATTTTTGGATTTTTAACATCTACATTTTTACCTTTTAATAAGCAAGAATCCATCAGAAATGTCTTTACTTATCCCAAATACGATAAAATAAATTAAATGCTCACATGAATTTAGTGCACTATATACTTATGTTACGTCGACATAGTAAAAATTGCAACTAAAATGACTAGAAATGGAGAAATGACGGTGATGGACGCTGCGTTCGCGCCTTTTGCCTGAAAGAAATTCAGCACCGAGTCCTTATGATCGAGCAGCCATTCAATATTCTCGTCCACGGTCGCGATGCTGGACTGCACGACCGGCTTGACGTCCTCCTCGTTTGGATAATCCACCAAGAATTGCTCGAGCTATATATACGGAGTCGATTAAATCAAAGTGTTCACACTAATTTGAAACCCAGTGGCGCACCTTAGCTTTTTGATCTTCGGTATTCAGCTTAGAGGCTATCATCGAAAAGAGGCTGCCCAGCGAGCCGAACGACTGGTACCTTGAGTGTGGCGACAGGCTTGTTTAGAGTGTTTCACGCCGCCTTTGATCTTTTACTCACGTTAGCTTAATGTCGTCGTAGCGAGTGACCAGAAAATTGAGAGCGACCTCCACGCCTACAGGGTTGTTGATAACAGCAGCGAAGGAATCTCTCGAATCTTGCGACCGGATTATCGATCCCTCTGTTTTCGCCGTTTCGTTTAAAAACCTTTTAATTCGAGGAGATAGACGAGAACAATCAATTGTATTGAGATTAATTAAATGAAATTGTACTTTTCGAGCAGTTCTTCCGTCGGAGCGCAGCCGAGGGCGGCGAGAATCGTTTTCATCTCCGCCGGTGAGCTTTGTGCTCGAGCGTAACGTTCGAGCAAAAAGTCAAAGTCCGCTTCCGTTTTAATGCCGTGGCAATAAACCACACTTCTCAGATCAGGATGGACGCTAATTAGGGGATTAATTGATTATTAATGTTTATCTTTAATTATCGTGCAGCAATGTTACGGGTTTTGGTAATCCGGTGCTGGCCTACTTTTCCACTCCTGGAATTTAGTGGAAGCTTCGGCTGTGCAGTTTTGGTGCCCCAAATGACAAGCCCAATTCAAAGCTAGACTCCTTTTCTTTCTCTCTACGAGGCCATCGTTATCGTTAATTACAAAGCCGTTCACTTCATCGTACAGATGCAATAACTTGTTTGTAACGTATAACTGGGCAACACGGGAAAAAATTAATCAAATACATAAAAGTCACTGTTGGTTGAAATTACCGGATAGAATACGGCCCTCTCGTCCTGAATGCCCACAAGCCGGTCACCTATGAAGTTAAAAGCCTTGAAGGCGGTGCTCCAAGGCAGATATTCGGTTTCGATGGTCAGGTATTCGGTCGTGGCCAGCGCGGTTTCGTAAGATAAATGTTTGGCGCGAGCTAAAGCCATCGCGTCGTCGATCAGTTGCGCCCGATTGATGTCTAGGATTATTCTCCACTTATCATTGTGATTCAAGGTAGCGAAGATCAGTTCCCAATTTTTCTGGTCGTAATTGACGCGGTAAAGGCCTTTTATTGATCAAGAGATTAGTCGATTGTGCCAAAGGGAATTAAACGAAACATGTAAAGCTCATCTGATAAGACAAAGGCTGAGTGTGTGATAATACCTGTTTGTCGCGGGTTCAACACGATCCACTCTGTATTATTGGGAAGGTTGTCGGTCAGAGTTAGGTTTTCGGTGGGCACTAGCCAACCTTTGATCGACAGGTCTTGCCAGTTTGCGTTTCCTGACTCTCGGACCATAGTTATGGGTACATACCATTCTTCAGTACTATTCATATCTTTTCCAGACGAATAAAATCTTTGCTGCAAATTTATAGTTTGTTAATAGTACGCAAAATTATTTGATGTTAAAAACCTGGGAAAATGTGATTTCTTTTGTTTCGTAATTTCTGGAAGCAGTTATCACAGGAAATCCAGGCTGAGTGGCCCAAGTGTCCATTACTTCGCTCAAATTAACACCGTCTGGCAATGTGTTAGGAGGGAGCTGTGTACTCAGGCTTTCCCAATATGAATCTTTTGTGACACTTCCGTATTTACTAAAAACATTTTATCACTTGATTAATCATAATATAATAAAGATTAAAAATTACTTTTTGTCCACATAATGCTTGATTGCTTTTTCAAAATTGTCCTTTCCAAGAATGGCAGTCAAGAATCGCATGATAGCACCACCTACGGTGATTTTTTGTTTATCAGTTGACACTTTTTTATATCATATTTTATCAGACAAACCCTTGTTATACGCGATGCTATCAAATCCTGAGAGGATCGAGGCAGGGCTATCGACCTCGCCACTCAAAGGGTGCGAAAGTGCTCTAGAGTCGTAGAGAAGAACGGGTTGCAGCTCGTCGCCGACGAAGGCTTGCTCCAGTTGAAAAAGGTTTTCAAATTTATCTGCAGCGAAATATTGGAAGTAGGTTGCAAAACCTTCTTTCAACCAGACTTCGTTCCACCAAGCAGGAGTGACCAAGTTTCCAAACCAAAAATGAGCTATTTCGTGGGACATTACGGTCACTGTTTTTTGCTTGCTGGTTGCCGAGGTGGAAAAATTGTCGTACAGAAGAGCAACCTCTCTTTAAGAAAAAAATTTTAGTCACTTTAAAACGAATGCTCGTGTTTGTAACGCACAAACGCACCTGTAATTAATGTGGCCCCAGTTTTCCATTGCATTCGGGGCAAAATCGGGAATGGCTAACTGATCAAGTTTCATTGATTCATCATAGCTGAAATTGGTGAAGTGTTCTAGGTACTGCAAAATTTTGGGCGCCATTTCAAGAGCATATCCAGTGGCACGCTCCACCAACTCGGCTCGAGCATAAATCTGCCGTGGAAATGAAAAATTACTACTTTTATAAAAGCTAATTAAAGTTTTACCCTGAATCTGTCATCCACTTCGGACTGGACATAACCAAAGTCGTGCACTGTGAATGCGACCACGAACGTAGGCGTAAGCAGAGTCTGCTCAAAGTCTACCCACACCCATCCATCGAGTCCTCCTCTGCACATTTCCAAAAATGTTAGTTTGCAAAGAAGAACAGTTTTTCGTTTTTTGTAAGTTACACTGGTCTGTTGGCGGCCGCAACACGCATGTTGGATGTCACGACCTTCAGCGGCTCTCTAGCAACGTGTATGGTGAACTTTGCTTTGTGAGACGGCTCGTCAAAACATGGAAAAGCTCTGCGGGCGCCAGTGGGTGAAAACTGCGTCACACCCAACCACCTTTAAATTACATTATTCTAAGTAGCAATTTAAAAATTAACTGAATATTAATTACGTTATTTCGCCTCGGTAATTAACATAGGAGCTGCGGTAAAATCCATCCAAATCGTCGTTTAGATTTCCGATGTAGTTAATTGTCAGGACCAGCTTTGTTCCTACGTCAAAATTTGTTGCCACCGCAATGTCCAAAAAGTGTTTGTCATTTCCACTCTGCTGGACGGAAGATGTTTCCAAAACCTGATTTGGATCGGTGGCGAGAGCAAGGGTGACGTTGTTTTGTGTGATAGTCATGTCGCGAGCATGCAAGCGGATTAAGTTTGTTGATTCTAATACTTCCAAGTCGATTTTCACCACTCCAATAAATCTAAAAATAAATCATTTTGGTAAAAATTCCGCCAATACCAAGAAGGATTATTACCTAAACTTGAGACCCTCCTCGGGGGCTCGGTCAAAAAAGGGGGTGATTTGAATGTCGTAAAAATTTGGTTTGATACTTTTCGGCAGCTGGTATTCCGCCGTTGAAATTTTCCGATTCGACTTCCCATGTCCAGCGGCCACGGCAAGCACCAGTGCCAACAGCGGCACCAGTGATTTGCACGAGATCATCATGTTGGTCGGGCGATAGGTCCGCGATCACTGACGCGGCTCCCTATTGAAAGAGCTTTATCAAGGCGGCAGAAGGTGTTATCGCAGAGCTGGTCAATCACGTCAGCACACAGCGCGGTCCTGTTTTTGTTTTTATCTGACGAATGCTTGATAAAAATGGACACCACGTGTCCCCGACCCTGTATTTTCGTGGGTATGACATCATGACCCTCGATAACTTGCTATCGTGCTGTCAGTTAATAAAGCCAAAACATTTTTCATCTGTGGTTATGAACCCTATTTCTTTACGAGGTTCAAATGTGTTGCCAATATTAGCATGCGGATGTTAAGTTTTCTGTGTAACACAAGTTGGACTCGACGTCCGAATAAGCATTTAGGTCGTAAAGAGATATCGTTGCGGCGGCAACAAACCGCTTATTTTTTCGTCTCGGGCGTGTCTGTCTTCTCATTTGATTAAAAGCAGCTCTCGACGCCAGCATCAAATGCAATCTGAGCCGTCCAAACAAAGCGAGTGGAATTAAAACAGAGCTGCGCTGCCTCTTCTCCTCTCGCTCTCTCATTATTTGAACCGATTCCAAGACAAACTTTTCAGCGCAGTTGCGAGCGACGCTGTGTGGCAGCTCGGTGATACTTATGTTCATTACTAGCGAGCTGCAAGTACTCTTGATTAGACACCATCAAAATAAAGCCTTCAAACTGCGGCTTTATTAGATTTCGTTTGTACTGCGGCGGCGGCAGCAAAAAGTCACCGGTTCAAAAGTAAACAAATCAAACGTTCCGCCACAAGCGCAAAACTCTGATCCGTTTGGCATGCAGTAATTGAGCTAGTCCGCACGCACAATTGAGATCGCAAACTTTGGCACAAGTACCCGTCGGAAATTCACTCCATTTAATCCGACATAGATTTTTCCTTTGCTTGTGGCTCTTGCAACATTATAGAGTTGTATACACAGCACCGGGAAATATACGCCAAATCAGGGTTTTCTTTGATAATATTTTTTTCTAGAACAGAACAATACGCTGAGGAGAATTTTTACAAAATGTTTTCAATTCTCGTGTGGCATTTTATTTTCTTACATTTGTGACGAGAAATGGGAAATATCAGCCTCGATTCCCTGTGCGTTATTAATTCCACATAGCACTTTTGCTGCGAAGAAAGTGGCACGTGCGGACGCTAGCTGCAAGAACGTTCATTTTTCACTCTGGCTAATGGCTTTTCAGTTGGATGACGAGGAATTATTAAAATTGCGTCTCCGCAGTAATGCTTTCTCCAATAAAAGCAATCATTTGCTCCACATGCCATATTGTGTGCATGCATATATATGTATATTCCGGGGCAATAACAATCCGCGGGGAGCGCGTTTAATACCAAACTTGCGAGAGTGCACAGCACACACGTACGCGTGTACGTTTATATTGTAATATGCGGCCCGGCATGTGCGGGGAGGCGAGATTACATATGCCAATATTTGCGGCAGGCAAAAGCTACACTCAGGGATAATGCACTTGCGCGCGCGGCGGATAAAGTATCGGGCTCAGCAGTAGCAACGGCGGTGCTGGCTCAAGCCCGCTGATTAATTACCTTGGGGGCCGGGACCGTCGAAAAGGTACTCTGGACCGCTCTACGGGTGACAAATTCTTACCTGTAACAGAGCACGATGGGATTATTGCGGGTTCAAATTGCAATTGTCTTTCGCCGGGAAACGGAGACAAGATGCAATGGGGACAATTAATTTCTCAAGCTGGATTTGTCAATTTGGCCATAAGCGTAAATGCACCCCTGTTTTTTGCTTAAAATGATTGCAAATAATGGTAAAACTCTGGAATATAATGTTCCGTGGATTTCCGTGTTTTTAGAATTAAATTTAATTGTGGTAGATATAAAAATTGCGGAAACTCGGACAGAACTATAATTTTAAGAGTAAAAGCTTTTTAATTTTCCATATTTCTTCCAGCTTAAATAGTTTCAACCACTGGTTGGGGTCTTAATTCATTTATTTATGTTCCCCTTGAAGGGCTGTGGACACGTTATTTACTCTTAATAATATCATTTTTGTTTTAAGCCCTGCTTAATTTAATTATTTTTTTGTTTTAATTCTTGACGTGGTAAAACAAAGAGGTAGAATGACTGCAGCAATTAATTTCAGTCCCACATCCTCCGCAGTACAAGAGAGCAAAGTCGTCTCGCACACTCGCACGTTCAATCTTATTTATTCAAATCAACGTCTGGCCTGCCGCGTGCCATCCATCATTGTTTGAGGAGAGACACATTTTTCACCTGAATTTCCTTTCTCGTCGCGCGGAGCAGTAATTATTCGTCGTCGTCAGTGGCAGGCAATCTTGGCGTGGCCCCAAACATCCGGCGGCGGGCAGGGTGATTGATCGCGCGCAATCGCAATTTGCATCGCGGCCCTAGTGACATCCAAGAAGGAGCCGCGCGCACATGAAAAATGAGCTGTGCGACGATTTATTTTGATTTGCCACTGGACCACTTTGCCTCCTTTGAACTAATGAAAATGAAAGGCGAGCCACATGCCGCGCCACGATTTGTTATTGTTATTCTGCGGCTCGTTACACGCCCTCCGGTTCAAATGCTGCACGCCAACCAACAAAACGAGCCAGCCGTCACTGCGCCGAAACGCGAATTTCGCGTGTGATGATGCTCCTGCTGCTCGCCATTTGAAAGTGAAATTGAGTTATTGTGTGCTATTCAAATGTATGCCCTTCTCTCGTGGAATTGTATTCAAATGCTTTAGGGCTGGTTTTGCGTTTTCAATCAGTCGGACACCTCTCCACCAATTATTCTGGCCTATCATATACATATTTAATATAATGTTTTTAAAGCAAATGCAGTATTTTATTAATTGGTTGCATTGAATTTCTAACAAATTAAAATTTTTCATGTTTGTTTCTAAATAACGCGATTAACAAATTTTTGTTTAAATGACACTTAAAGTTTCTTTGCCTATTCTCAATCACATATGAGGAAAAAATATCTTTGAATAGTGAAAGTTCTTTACTTAACATGACAGGACTCAGGAATTTTTTAAGTAGAGTTTTTTCTGTATAAAAACTTATGTATTTGTAATTTTATTGCTTTATCAATGTATTTCTAAGCTTTCCAAATTACTCGTCGTTACATACCAATCAATTGAATAAATCAAAATAATATTGGCATAAACGTTAATGTAGATTATATTTATAAATAAACAAGATCATTAACAAAACATTTTTAATTAATAATCTATATAATCTCAGAAATGGCTTCATAAATATTAAATTATTCTCTCCATTTTTATGCTGATGTGTAGTAATTTATCTTTTTTTATATTAATCATAACAAATTTAAAAATTCCAATAGCCACTAATTTGCTGCAAGTGTAATCACCAATGGTTTTGTTATTTCAATAATGAAATATGCTCCACTCGCGAGAAGCATAATTCGCAAAAGTGGTCGTCTCGATTGCGCCCTTTCGCTGAGCTCTATGGTTTTGGCATACATCTGGCTCTCGACATCCCGCGGGAAATCAGTGCAAATTTATTTGGGATTTCGCGTCGAGTGTGTGAGTTGCACAAGTACACAAGCGGTTGGAGCGGCGTGTGCAAATGAAATGAATACCAATTGCGCGTTATCTATATATTCTGAATTCAGCGCTAATGAATACAATATCGATGATGACCAAGGGAGCTATTTTCAACAGTGATTTTTCTGTTTTAACGGAATAAAGCACTTGAAAAATATCCAATTACACAAATTAATATCCATAGAAAACTTTTTGCCCTGTTTAGATACCTTTTTTTCATTGAAAAAAATGCTGTATTTTAATTGTATATTGTTCAGAAAACAAGAAAATGCTTTTTTCTCCTCATTGCTCATTGAAACGAAAATGATCAATTTTTATAAACATTTTTCCCTCTATAGAATCCCTTAAAAGCACCGAGACCGAGAACTCGTACGTTATGCCTCCAATTAATCAACACAGCACCATTTTTCAGCGACGATAATTTCGGCGTCTATTGAAAATATTCAATAACTCATGCGCGAAATTCAGGAAAACTCGTTTTTTGAAGGGAAAGATAATGAATCTTCGAAGCTTTTCTTATCGAAATTTGTGAGACACGTCTGCTGCTTAATTCCTGCGACGGCGAGGCGAAGAAAAAATAAATATCTCGCCTTGCAAATACCATCCATCAAATTTTTAATCAGCCGACGCGGCGCTGCTGCGGAGACGCAGTGGATTTTTAAACCTAGCGCTTTTAGTACGCAATCGATCGTGTGTCGCTGCAATTTTTCAACCTTTTATTTCCGAGCGCCAGCCGTTTAATTGAATCGAGCGCCGAATTTATGGCCGTTTAACGGCGAGTGCGCTCCGCCAGAGATTATCAGTTCGTGTAATCATTTGTTGGCGAATCGTTCGGAATTCGCGTCTCGTAAATCTGCATTATCAGCAGCGAGCTATACGCAGGCCGTTTAATTAGCCCTTTCGCCTGCCCTCCGCCCCACGCGAGGCCTCCCTCGGTAAACTGTTTGAAAATTCATTTCACCTCTAACCTTAACGCATGCATTATTTCGCTGACTTAAAATGCTTTAAAGTGGGTATACATTGCATAAATATTTTTTTAAATTAACTTGAAATATTCTATTTAATCGGGAAAGGCCTAAATTTGATTTCATATATAGTTCACACATCTTTGGACAGACCGTGACGAGAGGAATCGGAACCAAGATGAAAACATGGAAAGCATGAACAAGCCGTTCTATTTCTTTTTTTTGACAGATTGGGCAAAATCGTTAATTTAAAAAATCATGCCTTTATAATTGCTCACGATTTATTGCTCGGTTCTGAAATAATAAATTCAATTGATCACTTGCTAGCGTTAACAATGCAAAATGTTGCTACTTTTGTACATAATTAAACTGGGTTGATACAGGCAACAGTTGAAAATTATTTTAATTGTTAACTAGAAAAAGAAGTTGATCGAAATAGACGGAATTAACATTTTTCTACAACGTACAATAATCAAAAGGAGACCTTGCCACAGTAAAAATTTAAATCTAAAGAAAAGAACTCATCAAATTCCCAACCATTTTTTAACCTTTGGCATGATTGCGACGAAATTATAACGTCCAAAGTGAAGATTTCCAACGACTGCACCTTGCCTCTATAGTGAGCGACGAGTGTCTCTCTCGTTTCACTATGGAGTATGGCAGTGGTGGCGGTCGTAAATTCGCATAAACCGCCGCAGGCCTTTTACTGCGCGATGAAATAAAAATTGGTGAGACACACACACACACATACGCGCGCGCTCGCGCGCGCGGGCACACAGACAATGAGATCTTGGCATATTCGGCGGCGCTCGTTTTGCATGGCAGACCCCGGAATGGGCCATTTCTTGGCTTAAGACGTGCAGACATCCGAGGCCTGCCGACTGCTTCAAATTGTCCTTTGCTCTGCTCCTTTTTTTACGTTTGCTGCGCTCGCCGAGCGCGGCTCGTGCCGGCTGCTGGAGACAGCGCGTCGCGAAATTTCATTATCCTTAATGCGTTTGAAGGACACCCTCGAATTACGCTTCGGCTCCCAATTTCCTCCAGCCTGATCAGTCTTTTCTTTAAAGCATAATGGCTGTGGGAATTGCTCGTCACAAAGAAGTTTCAGTGGAAATAAGAAGTTATTGACCCATTTTACCTTTTCCACTGATCCAACACTTGATTGAAGAGTTTCTAGCTTTCAATGCGTTATTTACGAATGACATAGGGTGAAAATTATAATTTTATCTATGTTTGATTTAATTATGTTGGTTTTTGCAATCGGAAACCGATGGTTTTTAACTTAGTTTTATTGATATATTTTGTATTCAATAAATAATGCTTCATTTTTTCATGAAATTTGGACCAGAGATTGCTTCCATTTTCGTTGAAAAACTCTGATCTTCAATAAATGACAACACAGACAAAATTTTTTTGAATTTCGTATTCATCTTTTTCCCATATAATTATGAAAACATCAAAGGTTCGTCAAATTCGTTCAAAAATAAATTAAGGGGGAGGAGATGAGATTTTAATTATTATTTATAAATCTGAAAGTTTTTCAATTTAAGCATTTCTTACGAAGAAGTAAAAAGTTCAGCAACGCAAATTGAAATTTTCAGCTTTCAAATAATTAAATGGCCTTCGCTGCATTTCTTAAAGAAGCAGCAAACTTTTAAAACTGCTTTGCCAGCTAATAGTCAATCAAGTGGTAGGGGTGCGTGGTTGCCAGCCTCTAAATTGCACTTAAAACCTGATTAAAACTGCCTCTAACCTGATGCTTTAAAAGTTTCCCCGCCGAATTACCTCGCGTGCAAAAGTTGAGCTGCACGCGAGGAATCCAGTTTCCCCCCAGCAAGTAAATCGAAACTCATTTGCCTCCACCTTCGTGCATCTTTCATCACTGCTGGCCAATTTTCCACGCGCGCGAAAAGGAGCCGGAGAGAACAAAGGGGATAAATAAATAAAAGAGGAGCAAGATGCTCGGCGGGCGGGCGGGCGCAAAATCTGCCCTTTTCTCGGCACCGACGGCGGCGATAATTAGTTTAAAGGCGCCACCGCGCGTAATTAAAAATCAGTGCCACCACCTGACGCGCGAGACGAGCTAATTTCCGTTTATGTGCATGCATTCGCGGCCGCCTCGCAGCGCATTATGTAATAAAGCGCGACATAAATTTCCAACGGAGCATGTTTTCCTTCTCGGCACGAGAGTGTGTGTGCGTCATCGGCGTTGTCATCATGCATGCATGCGTGTGCACCTTCAGCGAGGGCTACAACACAGAGACTGAGGGATGAGGGATGGTCCTCAACCACCGACAGACGAAGTAAATTTCAGTAAATCCTGGTTGATTTCAGTAAAGGTTTAAAAAGTGTTTATATTTCGAAATTACCTTTATTTTTATTTTCAAATCTATTTAGCCATCCTTACCTTGTTGAAAATATTTTTGTTTTTGAAAAGGTAAATTTAAAAAAAAATCAAAAATATTAAGTTTCATGTAGGGCTGTAAATTTTAAAAATCAATTTTTACAACGTTCACACTTATTTAGCTTATCTAATTGACTTGAAATTCTAACCTTCGAACCGTTCAAAATACCTGATAACAAATTGCAAATATGTAACAAAAATTTGCTAGAAGCCGTTTAACAAGCAAAGGACACGTCATCTTATGAATAATCAAGTCTTTTTTACACATGGCTGATTTTCAACTTCCATTTTTTAATAATAATACATTTCGTGTTCTGGTTCCTACTATATTTAGCCAAGACCACAGTAAAAATTTCTATATCCATAAAAGATTTGACTTAAAAATGGTCAATGACTTAAAAAATAAAACATATTTTAACACACAGAACAACATAAAATTCAAGGTCCTACGCAACAAAATTTCCCAATATTTCTTCATCAGATCAATACACTCAACAGTAATTTATAAATTGATAAATTTTAATTTCAAAAGTTTTCAGCTATAAAGTATTTTGAAACATAAATTCCATAATTATGGCTGAGCGCGTAGCAACCGTGGTTGGGGTTGGCATTTGGCGAACGTCCCTGCTGTCAAAATTTGTGGGCTGTTTCACGGCCACAGGCGAGGTAAATCCGCCGACAGCACTAGTCACGCGTGCTGATGCTTACAACGTAACAAGCACGTGCCACACGTGGTGCGACAACAAGAAATCGCGGCCGATGAACGCTTTAATTAAACACCCATCATCAAGTGGCGGCCTCTCCGTAAAAAATAAACGCTACTCGCAGCCTCCGACCTTGCCAGTCGCACACGCTCCTAAATTTTTTTCTTCTCGGTTATTTTTGGAGAAGACGCTCTCGGCAGTCGGAAATCAGCCCGTGAAAGTAATTCCGTCGGGGCAAAAATAACATTTCCTGCTGTCGCTAGCTGTTCCCGAGAGCCGAGTCGGCCTCATGTCACATAATTCATACCGGCTCCCGACTATTATGAATTGGATTAGACTTTAATGCGAGCCAACGAGCCAGCGAAGGTCGCCGGAAAAAAAAGTTCCGTGTGAGTCAGCTCGAGTGGCGGAATGGGGTTTCGCGCCAGGGATCAAAGTTGTCCGCTCGCTGACGCCCCAATAATCATTTACACCTGAGCGCAATGTTAGTCTTAATATTACCTCTGGTTTTTCGCTACTGGATACATTGTTTCCACGAGGCTTTCAGGAAGCTTGGTTTTCGTTATTTTTATAGTAGCATTTTTAAAATGGAATTGAGATAAAAAAATTAAATTTCCTTAAATTTGCCAGTTTAATTGGCATGAAAATTATTAAATAAAGAGTTCTTGCAAAAATACTTGTTTTAAAAAATTTCCTGAATAGTATTTTTTAATTTCTGCTTGCACCTGTGAGACAGTTCATTGACGGTCATTATCTCATTTAAAATATATAACCTTAAAATTAGGTTCAACAGAGGAAGACAAAAATTTCCCAAAATCATTTTATTGGGCTATTTTATCACGTAAATGGATGCAAAGATATTAGCATATGTGAGTATTGGTACCGTTTTTAGCAGAAAGCCATATTATGGAATTGCAATACCATACTGGGCTTCCGGTTTATGAATAATTTTGCTTCATCGGGAAATTCTGAGGAAATACACTATGCAAACAGAGCTGAAATCATTACTTTTGCGTATTTGAGTGGAACGTAATGAGCCAATATTTGCGTTAATCTGTCTGCCGCTCGCTAGGCAGCCACGGGGCACAATCATTCATTAATTTCCCAGAACGGATTTAAGACTCGATCAAGTGCAGCTCGCGCGCGTGCATGCTAAATCTTTCGAAACAAATGCAAATTGATCGTGCAGCTGACGATCCGTGATACAACTTTTAATTAACATCGCGGCGCGTTTCCGACAGACTGCACCACAACTCGGGAATGGAAAACAAATCACCAATCAGTCATTCGAATCTATTAGCATGTTTGCGCTGTGAAAAAGCAGCATCTGCAGGAATATTTCACGCCCCACTTGTCCGCCTCCTCAACTAGCAATAATTGCAATTACACCTTGGCCGACGCGCGCGCGGTCTGTCTGTCTCTCTGCCGGGCAAAGCAAATTGCGTTTAATTAGCAAAATCCGGCCAGGACAAATCCCTGCTACTCTAAGTTTGCTAATTAATACGGAATTAGCCGGCGACGGGAAAGGCAAATGCTTCGAATTGTCTTGCGGCTTGCAAACAAAAACAAGTATGTCGGCCAGTGGGGAGCGCGCAAAACAGACGCCTCCGCGGTTTCTAGAAAACCGAGGACCCCAACAAGCTTGTGGAGAATTTCATCGACTTTTGTGTTGCACCCTATATTAAAATGAAAAATAGAAACTTTTCGACATCGGTTTCCTGCGAATTGAGCTGGAATTCCACTAGCTCATTATTTTCTGTTTTAAATGTGATATCAAAAAGATTTCTTATTTATTCAAGCAAAGTCTGACTAACGTAAATCTGATTGTTAAATGCATTAATTTATAAATGACGTGAGAGATATTTATGATTTTCCTCATGTAGCCACAAGCGCTGTATATCTCCAGTTGCAGCTGCAGAAAAATACAGGTGCGTCTTTATGTAGCTTCGAGAATGTGCATTTAAGACAATCATATTGCATAAAAACGTCGATTAGACAGGAGAACCATACATTTATTTTTGGGTAAAATGATACTACGAATTGGTTAGAATATTTTAAATTTAAACAATGATGAACTTTTCACAAATTTGTAGGTATTTGTTTTTATTTAAAATAAATTCAGATACAGGTGTTTAATTATAAAATTAATCGTATTAAATTAAATAAAAACCAACATATAATAATAATAATAAAAAAATTGAAAAATAATAAAGTTTAAACTCGGATAAGGAGTTAGCAACATTTGAAATCCAATTCTTGTTTTACATTGTTTAAAAATTTAACGATCCTGGAAATTGATTTCGACTTCTCTAGTTGTGATACATCCAACGTAACACGTTTTTTAATATTATCTCATTTAGACATCAATTAATTTTTTAAGTAAGAAAAAACAGTGTATATTTTTGAAGTTTTTAAAAACCTGTTTTTTTTAACAAGGTGTGAATCTATTATTAGAGAATACATTTTAAACAAAATATTTTTCTAATTGTGCACGCCTCTTTAATTTAACAACACGAACTTGCCAAATATTCTTGAAAAATGTTCAAAAAATCGTGTCTAGCATTGCAAATTCAATAAGATAGATATGCTAAGCTTCGTTATTCTAGCCCAAAAAGAGATCCGGAACATAATTTTTGTAACTTCCGTTACGTGTTGATGAATATCATTCATAACAGAGTTCAAAGAATAGCATCGAGCCGATTTTGAAATCGACTGAAAACGATTCCAAGCGATTTACGTCGATTATCATTCGCATTTTCCGATCGTACTGTGCTGCATGTGTATTTATACATATATATAGGATGCGATGTGCGAGCGAACGCGGGGCGCATCGGAACGGAACTTTTGTCTCTGCGCGTCCGTTTTATCAGCGAACGCTGGAATTGGCGAGGCCCGGCACGTCGGCATCCGAGTCATCGTCTGCTCTATGCAGAGCCAGCCGCTGTTGTGTGTGTGTGTGTGTGTGTTGTTGATTATGGGACGGCGCGGCATATTTTGTTGATGCTGTGTGCAGCCCTTAAAAATCAACTGATTGCAAAGGCGGCAAACGTGACCGGGCGAATAAAAGCGGGCGGGCAAAGAGCAAGCCGGAACTTTGCGCCACTGCGAAAATCGCAACTGACAGGCAGGTGCCGTCGGCGCTCGGATTTTGCATTTTTCACTCTCCTCAACGGTACGTCAACGACGAACGCTCCGCTACCAGGTTCATTCGTCAATCGAAGGGCTGATCAATTAGGGGAAGTGTTAGAAAGATAATTGTTTTTCCCATAAATGATATTTCATTCAATTAAAAATTTCATACACTATTTTTTAGCTCATTGCTAAAAATACATACATCCTGAAAAAATTGAAAAATCATTCATTTCTTTGCCAGAAATATTTTCGCAAAATTAGGAATGGTGGTCTTTTAAAGTGGAATGATACTGGGCAACAATTGAAAATTATTTAAATTGTTGGATGCCATAAACAATTGACCGATAAACAATTTGTTCAACAATTTGCAATAATAAAAAAGGACCTTCCTACAGTAAAAATTCAAATTTTGCCAATTTTCTCCAAAATTTACAGTGCACGAACATATTTTCTTGGCATATTCCGATTCCTCTCGTCGAGATCTGTTCAACGGTGTATGCCACTTATTGGGGAAACTCTTGGTTTTGAAATTAAATCGGATTTCAAGTAAGGAGACAGCCCTTACCATTTGAAAAGCACGGTAACTTTCCAGCCAATTTTCTCAAAAAATTACAGCGCTCCTTAGGTCAATTTAGGCTTTAACTGAATCCTAAGGGATGAGTTTATGCATTGGCAACAAGCATTTTCCAGGCTTTTCCAGTATCATTCCTCTTTAAATTTCTGAGAAAATCAACTCCAAAGTTTGCACGCCAATCAAGAGGAAAGGAAATTCCTTAAATATTTACCCAATAATTGTTCACATCATGAGAATCCGAGAATGAAAATTTTTAAAAGTCTTTACGAGTGATTAATTGTATCATGACTAAAATTTTACAAACAATAAGAATCCATTCTTAGAGGATATTTCATTGGTATGTGTTTTCTCCTTTCGAATATCTATTTTATATTAATATTTGAAGCAGCTAGAAAAAAATCAGGGGAAATTAAACCATTCAACAAAATTCTAACTTATTTAGTTCCCGAAAAATATGCGTGGCCACTTTTCACGACCCTGCACGAGCTCATTTCGCCTGTGCACACTTTTTTGCTCCGTCGATAATCTCATAAAAGCACCTGCCCATCATCAACACACAGACGCACAACGGGCCGTTGCCGCGTGCGCCCGCTCTCACTTTATTAGAGGTCGCCCCCGGAAAATTCGGTCCTCACGCCTCGTCGTCGCAGCACTTTTCTTCCCGTTTTACGACGAAACGAATTTATTGTGATGACGATTTAGTAGACTCTCGTCTCGTTTTACGCTCTGCCACGCGTACATATTTGGCCTCGTAAAAGGTGCAATGAAAAGCAACGATTTTGAAATCGTAAAATTTGCCCACGAAACAAAAACCGCAGACACTGAAGTTTTATTCGCGTTGCCTTGCTTGAGACGCCAATCCGGATTTCGTGGAGCGTGAGGATATGTCCTGACAGGTTGTTCGAGGAAGAACAAAAGCTTGAAGGAACAGTTCATGACCCACATTATACCGAAACGATGAGATTTGAAAAGATTGCTTCCAGTTGAGTCTGATGATCCTATTTAAATTCGCGACAATTCTGTCACATTGGCGTTAGTGTTTTATGCTAACTTGACTCTCGTCGTTTGTATCTTGAGCTTCTTTTATTATTTAATTTGAACAGCTTGTGACAGTTCCATTTTTTTCAGGTAAAAATTATTTTAGTGGCTTCCTTTCCAAGGGAATGCTGCATATTTAATTATTTCTACATTTTTCTTAAAATAACTTGTTTTTTTATGAAATACATAATGTTTTGAAACATTTTGGAGCAAAACATTGACTGTGAAATTAAATTCCTAATATTTTGAATTCTGATCAAAATTATTTAAAACTTTAAAAAATTTGATAATTTACAGCACTTTCCAAAGCAGAATTATTGATGGTGTTCCCAAAATATAGGCGATTTTGGTCATAAACGCAGATTTGCTTTGACACCATTACGCGTAGTCAAAATTTAATGTGGATATTATCAAGTTGTGTTTTCAGAAATAAATCAAATTTCGAACTTAATGGATGTTTCACTAACTATAGAACTATAATTGGAAACAAGTTTTTCAAAGTTTCGAAGGCCATATTTGTAAATCGTTAGTTAATTGAGCTAGAAGTTTGTATTCAAACTCACAGAGCGAAAGAACGTCCATCCAGGTAGGGGGAGCAAGCATTATAATCACTCACCTGCAACAAAGAACAACAAATTTCAGATTAGAGCGCTTAACAAAGTCAACAAGTAAAACAAGGAAGCAAAAAATATTTGATTTTGAGCGAACAAACAGGATGAAAAACGTGGAGCCTCGCGCATGTATATAATATCGATTTGGCTGGAGCCAATATTTATTTACAGCGAGGAGCGAGTTGCCACGCGACATTATTTCCTTACGCAAACAGACCCGCAGCTACACATCAAATCGAAGATGCTCACGCCTTGTTTGTGTATAAAAGTCCCCAACACAGCCGAGTTTTCCCACAGGCAGGCAGGCGTGTCGTAAAACAACGCTAATGGGGGCGGAAAATTCCACTCGAGCCAAAATCTGCGTCTGCACGGCTTGTTTTTCGCGCAGCCTGCAGATTTCCAGCCGCTGGCGGACGGATTTAATGTGTTTTGACATCTTGCGATAGCACTTGCCGGCTCCGACAGTCTGCCTGCGGCTCCGCGACACTAAATCACGTGATGTATGGGTATTCGTAATGAGCGAGCGATCGAGACCCTCCTCAGGCCCGATCCTCTTCGCCTCACTCACCGTGCGGGCGTGCGGTACCCCCAACAAAATGTGTTTGCACTCGGAAAAATTGGCACACATGTGCGCTTTGGTCAGAGTAGGCGAAATAACCCGAGGGGACGATGATGAAAAGCAAATATTTACGCTCCTTTTAATCACTGTTAATCTTTCCTCGTATAAAGTGTAAATTTATAACATCTGTTTTTATCGTTGTAGATTTAACTTGAACGAAAATTTTATGACGGTGGTCAACATTTCGTTTTGTAGCAAGCATGAATTTACCTGAAAAACTACATGAACATAAAATTCTTACATATCTCTTAGTTTTATTTTTTCTTTATTTCAGTATATGAATTTTCCAGGTCAAAATTACATTCTTGGTTAAGAAATTATCTTCTGAACCATTTTAACCATTTTCGGACCTTAGAAATAGTCGATCTAAAATATTTGAACTTGGTAACGTTTTCTTTTCCTTGACTAACATTATAATTTTTGTTCAAAGAGATCTTCGAACGCTTCTGTGCTTTTACAATTTATTTATACTTGCTGATTTTAAACTTGTGCTGGTATTTGTGTCAACAGGCGTGTATATTTGTAGTATTCATGGTCCAGCGGGATTTGGAGCGGGTAAATCCATACCAACACGGTTTACGATTCATAAATAATGACAGGAGTAGCTGGTGCTGGTTTAATCAAAACAAAATGATGTGTGTTTTATTATAAGGTAAATAGCAAACAGCGCTTTTTTCCTCCTTTACGACGACCAGCGCGGCAGTAAAATGATTTTATTCAACTCGTAAAAATCCGCCGCCAGAGAGGGAGGAATGGGGGGTGAGGATGAGTTGGGAGAGTAAAAATTCGAATTGTGCGTGATAGCGGAGGGAACCACATCAGCAGGCGAGGGACTCGCAGACTGCCAACAGACTGTTTTGTCGCGCGCACGGGGCACTTGGACTCTCTCGACCCACTCAACCCCCTGGTGCAGCTTTTAACGACCCTCTAAAATATTGGATCAGCACGCGCGGACGGAATTCCTCCGGGCCCGACTTCTCATCCTGATGAAAAACACGAAAAATTGTGGGAATGGGCGACTGAACTTTGCTCGGCGTGCACGCACTCCATTAAAACGGCGTTTTGGGGTGAGATTGTGCTGGTCGATTAATCACCGCCGCGGCGCATACCTTCTCCGCACAGCCGCGACGATTTATCATGCAGACTCGCTCGTTTTTCCAGTCAATTTAGATGCGACTGACTGCACTCTAACGACCTTGACAATCAACCCTTCTTCAGAATTGTAATTTATTTCATGCACGCACTCATGCAGATTCAATATTTTACCTTCAATAGTAATTATAAGAAAAAATGAAAGCAAACCTAGGGAAAAAAGTTGTAATCAAATTAACGATATTTAAATTTAATGTAAAACCTGTAATGGAATTTCAATAGACTTTAATTTTATTTTACGAGGGAAATTTGCGTAGACTAATTTTCTAATTTCTTCCTCGTTTGCTTTGACATTAAATGCGCGGCGAGAGTCACTTTACGACGATCCAGCACGATAATAGCCCAATTCCGTGCGATTTTGCGCCGCTTTCGCCGCATCAGCGGCATAAATCCGGAACTTAATTATGGAATTAAAGTGCTCGTTCGGCCGAGCGAGCAAGCGAGCACGTGTTATTTTTCATCTCTCTCGCCCCTGACGCAGCAGCAGCCGCATCAGCGATTTCTCAAAACTGCATCAGCTAATGATGCTGCTGCTGCTCTCCGCACTCGTTCATCTCTTCCGTTTTTTTAATGGAGTTTTAACATAATTTGCAACACCTCCTGGGAAATTATTCACCAGGCTATGCGCGCGTGTAGTAGTAATAAGGTCGACGCAACAAAGGCTTCTTCGCATCACTCTTGTAGAGCCGTATTTTGCTGATTTAACGCAATGGCACGACGCAGAAGGCATGCGAAAATTCAAAGGCGGGAGTTAAGCAGATTCTGGAATATCACCCTAAGGTTCTCTGTTAAAGCTGACTGAGTGGGCTGAGATTTCTAGCAAATTTCAGTACCGTATAGGGGAATGAAAGGTGCAAGTGAATTTTAGATTAAAATTTTAAGCTGAAGCTGCTGCATCACATAATTTTGCGGGTATATTATGTTTCCAAAAATATCTGCACGCAAAATAATGATTTTATAGTTGAAGTTTAAAAAATGGGAGTTCATAGTAAATTAATTAATATATAAAACGATTTTATCTCAAAGTAAATTTATATTTATGGTAGGAAATATGAAAAATGATCAAAGAGTCAAAATAATCATATTTTGCGATTTTTCGTGCATTGCTTCATCGGCCATAAAAATGCAATAAAAATAGAGGACAAAACATTACGTGGCTGTCGATAATCAAGTCTCCCTAAAACTCAACCCTATCTTATAAATTCAAAAGTGTCATTATTCGTTTCAAGCCGTTGGAAGGAAAATAAATTTAAAATTAATCATTCGAACATTGAAGTTTCTTAGCATTCAAAGCACTGACTAATATTTTTTGTAATTTTTTTTACGATTAGGACTGAAGCAGTGAAGCTGAAATCTGACCAATAAATCAAAGTTTTTTATAGAACAAGGACAAGTTCGTTCATTTTAACTCACAAGAAACATTTTTTTCTTATTTATCGTGGGCTGCGCTCAGCCAGGGAGATCCCAGTGGTGGTGTTGTAGTCAAGAATATAAAATAAAAATTACATTTCAGCGAAGGAAAGGAATCCGCGAAGCATATTTTTTATTTCTAAAATCTATAGTATTTAATTGGCTTTTTTTGCAATTATTTTATATTTTTTTAGATTCTCAAACATATCAATCACTGGAGTCTCAGTATTGCCAGTTCCGTTCCCGAGGAGAGGCTAAAAATCTACACCCCTTCTCGTAGTAGTCGCGGTGACTGCTCGCCTTGTTGCAGTTTAGCGCCACCGTGCGCGCACAATAAACTCCAGCACAGACTGCTACCCTTCCCACCCAGTGTACACTATATGTACTTTCGGGCCAGCGTGCTGTGCGAGTGTGTGTATGTGTATAATTGCAAATGCGCCCCCTGGGTGTTCCACACGTTGCACCGCACACACACAGACACACACACACTCCACCGCCCTCGATGTAAACGCCTCAACACCGCCGAGTCGGCTGCCCTGTGCCCTTTTTAAAACGCGCCAACGCCGTCCAGGGGGAAACCGTGACACCGTACGTGCCAGCGGATTAAAAATTTTAATCTGGCGAATAACGAACCTTGCCGCTCGTAATTCACATTTTCGACCCTTTTATGGCGGTGCAAATTGCATTAATTTTACTGTAAATTTCACTTTTAGTTTGTTTCAAAAAAGGGGAGGGGGATCTAGTTGAAAATTACCGATTGAACCCAAAATTCCACACCATATAGGTAAAAATGAAAACATTTTTCCTTGGTATAAATAAAGGTTTTCCTGACAAAATGTTTCAAAATTTAAAAAAAACATTGATTTGAAATAATCCTGTTTTATTAAATTCACATTATGAATTCATTTTCCATCCAACAAATGGTTTGTCCTGAGTGAATCCTGAAATGAATAAAAGCGGTAAATAATAAAAATAAAAGTTTTAAGCAAGAGAGTGTTACCGTCGAACGGAACAATGCGTAGAATAGATTTACTGTTGAATTCGTCCATCAATCCACGCAGCGCGTTAATATCGAGAACGCCATATTGGTTGAACTCATAGATTCGATCGCCAATGTTGCTGTAAATGCTACCGTCTGTCATGATGAACACATCCCTCTTATTAGCGTTGATTTTGGATTCATTTCGGTTTCTTAGACGAGAGCAAAACGTTGGAAATAGGTTTAGAAACGAACTGAAATCCATGGCTCCACTCGTCGAATGGTTGAGCTTCGTTGTCAACAAGGTACTGACAAATGTTTTACCCAATCATTAAGCAAGAACGTATTTAAAAATATTTTGTCACCTGTTGAAATTATTACTCAATTGAATGGCTTAATTGATTTAGCTTTGAGCCTTCGCCCCACATCACAGCACAAATGCGCCCACTCTCTTTCATCCCAGGTAGAGGAACACTCCACAAAGAAAAGTGGGTGCCGCTTTGAAGTGTCGGCTCGCTTTTCGCAATCCGGGATTACCCCCGTGTGCGCATATTCGCACACGGTGAAAATGTTTTCTCTCCTCCGTGTAGAGAACACACACACACACACACACACACACACTCGTATTCTTTTGCATTGTGTTCATGTGAGTGGAGGCGTGTTTGTTGCGCCCTTATTTAATATTAGCTCTCGCCGGCTGAATGGGGGCAACACAATTAAAACTGCTCTCCAGGCAGCCAGCAGCGTCACCGCACCACCGTCTTCTCTCCATCTCCACCGCTGCTTTTGCTGTAAATGGCGCGGCAAATGGTTATGGAAATGTCCTTCCGACGGGCGTTGCATGCACACCAAGCCAGCCTCTTCAATTCGCTCAGTCAGAAACACACACACACACACACACACACACACACACACACACACACACACACACACACACACACACACACACACACACACACACACACACACACACACACACGCGCGCGCTTGCACAACAAAACACGACCGTGGTGGTGGTATATATATGCATGAATAGGGGTGATTGCTATTCATCACCTGCAGCAAATTACGCAATTCAATCTGAAAATCCTCTGTTCAACACCTTCGTCATTATCTGAAGTGTTAGTTTAGGCTTTATAATTTCTGTTCATTTCAGGAGATTTTCTTTTAATTAGAAAGGCTGAAAACATATATAATAACAGAAGTGCTTTTTTTTTCCTAAAACGATCATCGATTTTACCTGTTTTTCCTCATTTTCTTCCTGATAAGTAGTGTTTCTGGACTATTTATTTTTGAAACTAATTACAACACTACACCAGAGAAAATAATAGATTTTTCTCTCTCTTTATATGAACTTTTGTAAAGCTAAATTTGAGTATTTGAGTAGACGTGGGCCCAATCAACGTTTATTTGAATTTATTTTGCGCCAGAGGGGAACGGAAACCGATTGGCTCTGTCGGAGACGACGACGACGACGATAATAATAATCATACCAAGAAGGAGCCAAAAAGTTTCGCGTCTCATTAAAACTTTTCATTGGACACAAAAGCCTTGCAGGAGCTAATCTTTCGAGTTGGGCCACCGCGTAATTAAAATCGCCAATTTTTGCGTTACCATTTCAGCAAGTGCCGATGTAATTTCCTCCCCATTAGTTTTCATTATTGGAATTTGGCAAATAGAAAAGCCGAAGGTGACGTTTTCATGAAAACAAAGTTTATGAATTTGTCAGAGACACATATTAATGAGCTAAATTTGATGGAATTTGACTGTCAAAGTGAGCGATCAAACCAAATTAATATTAAATTACGAATTCTACTAAAAAAACCGTTTCGTGCAAACGGAATTATAATCATTAAGTATAGTATTTGAAGCTCCTCTATACAAAGTGATTTTAATCCCTTTCAGTGGCAAATTTCGCCTACCCAGCGGTCTCGATCAAAGTTCCAATGCAGGCCGTTAATCTTCTCTAATTCCAAATGAAGCCAGAGTTTCATGTACTGCCTCCTCACCAAGTTTCGACGATTTTCAACCCCCGCACAAAGCAAAAAGCTGTTCCAATCGATCTGGCAAACTTGCGCTAAGCATCTATCAGGCGAATAAACAGCGAGACATGTGTTTGCGGCACAAGAGCTAACTTCTCTGATCACAAAAGCAAACTAGAGTTCATTAACAAGTTCTATGTCGGCGCATTATGCCCCCCAAAATGGCTCAAGAGAGTAACTTCGTATTAAAAGTTTTATTGTAGTTAGATGTATATTATAAATTTAATACTACTCACTTTGGTGGATTTGGTTCGTTAGCATAAAATTTAAATAAAATTATGAAATGGCTCATGTTCTCTTGATTAACTATCAAATGTTACTCAGCTATTTCGTAAACCAAGTTGCTTCCGTCACACTAATTTATATTTATCCAGACTAAGTAGAAGAGCCGTAAACTAGTCCATCTGCTACTTCCTGCAGCATTAGATGCCATCAGCAGAGTGCGCTGCTCGCCGTAATTAGCCGGGAAAAAATTAGGTCCTTGATGGAGGCTGCTGATCTACTTTACGACGGCGGACGAGATGAACTTGCACTCGGCAATTAAACAACCGTGGGTCTGTTTTGTATTGTTTGTTTAATAGCGTCGAGTGCCAAATCCACTCGCGGAATAAGTTCGAAACTGGCAGTCAACCACCACGTCGCCGGCTGCAGCGGCAATGAATGCATTTAATTTTAATGAGCGGCTCAGCCCACACACGCTAACTCACACGGATGGGGCGGTTAAGTTCCCAAGCACCGCACAAAAGGGGCATCCGGCTAAGTTTATCGGCGATTATGTTTTGATAATGTTGGGCTATGGAGAGGCTTAGAGTACACGGCAAAGTGGGCCGCCATCTCGCTTCGCCAGATCACGTCAATATTCACAAACTTGCCCAGGTGAAATCTACACGTGACTATATGGTTTAAGTGATAATCGAATAACGCTAAAAAGCAGGAAACATGAAATTACATCATATCATCATCATGATATGAATTTGTAATTTTATGATTAAGAGCTTCAATGAACCTTCCTATACGCTGCAATGGAATTTCGCTATCCTCCAGCTTCTGCTGCTGATCAGTTCGAAGTTTTCAAAGATTTTCTGAATTTCCCGATTGTTAAAGCTAAGCATAAATACTACTTTTAGACAAGAAGAAATGATGAAAAATTAAAAAACATATAGTGCAAAACCTATAGTTTTTTTGGCCGATGTACAAACCAATCAATTAGGATTAAATTAGAAAGATATAGCTCGTCGCTTAATTTACATGGAAACAACGTTTATTTTCATAGAAATTTAAATGGCAAATTTAAGCATACAATTATTCAGAATTTTCCAGTACAGAACCACTTTAAGCTAACAACAATAATTTAACTATTTTCAACAGTTTTCAAGTAATGTTAGATTCTTTGTAAATTTAAATGCAAATCTGTCTGGCTCTGGAAAAATTAGCAGAAATCACGATGAACAATATACATAAATTTACAAAAACCAGCTCTTTCCGTGTGTCCTGTAAGCCATGTTTATTTATTAAGTCTGCAAACTGCGTATATATACAGCCGCCGGTATTTCAGTTCAGCGGCTTGTTAATTTCTAAGAACAGAAAATGAGGAAAACGTACATATCCCAACGGTGCAAATTTTTTGTAGTATTTTGCTGACAATGAGCGCGGCGGATCGATCGAGCGTGGAGAAATTAAAACTTTTGCCGATTCGACTCGACGACGCGTGTCTGCGGAGATAAGCCGGGAGTTTATCGGAATCAATCGGCGCTGATGCATTCAGAGATGGAAATATTCGCCCGCATGCCTGCACCCCGTCTGATAAGTCAGGCTTGCTTTTCTTTGTTCGTCCGCGCGGGGTGCGTAGCGCACCGGCGGGGGCGGGATAAAAGATTATACGAGCGCGAAATTTCCTTTCTTCCGAGGCCAAAAAGCAGTCGGCCAACTTTCCGACCGCCATAAAACAGTTGGAGAAAAATCAGATTTCCTCCTCCTCTTCCGCGCTGAAGCCGTAGAAACAACAAATAAAACCAACCCACCAGCAGTAGCAGCAGCGGGAAAATAAAATAAATTGCCGCTGATAAAATGGTCGGCTGGCCTTAAATTTCAAGTTTTGCCCGGAATCGCTCGCTGCGAGAGCCATTCGTCTTCGTGCGGGAAATCAGGGCTTGTTGCACCGGCCCGAGAGAAAAGTTGCTGCTTCATCACATGCACGACGCAGCCCTGCTCGAGTCGCCCTCACCCGCGGTGACAGCCGAGAGGGATAATAAAGGCGGACGAGCCGTCTGTTAATAAAGCACGTGTCGTGCGTGTACGTTGTTGGTGCCTCTTGCCGAGACACAAGAGCGCCAGACTCGAGAGCACGAGTGATATGTATGGACCGAGGAGATCAGCTCGTCAGCACTGACTCATAATATGCAAATTTTCCCTGCCACGTGCGCCAGTGGTTGAGTATAACTTTTGCAACGCAACGAGTAAAGTTGTTGGGATGTTTGGAATTTTTCTGATGATGCTGAATATATCTAAATAAATATTTGGATCGTTATTTTTAGAGCTTTGAGGTATCCCATAAATTTGGTTTAGCTCTTGAAATATTCCTGTTGGATTCCTAATACTATTCATCACCCTTTTTAATTTTTAATAGAATCCTTTCATCAAAACCTAATTTGCCAGATTTTCATTATTTTAGAAGTTAAATGCAATAATTACATCCCGAGTAAGAAATCAAATCAGATCATTCAATAGAAATCAAGAAATATTTTTTCTCTTTTAGATATTGATCCCTTATTGGCCATATTGCCCAGTGGAGAATTGAATTTGGTGTCAAAAAGCGTGGATAATTTTTCTATAATTATTATTGTTTATTCTTCCTCTACAAGTCCCACAAGCATATACAATAAAAGTCACACTTTCGTCAATAAATTACATAGAGAAGAATGGGCTGACAGACACTAGCATTTAATGCAAAAACGATCAGTACAATATAAAAAAATGTTATAATTCACCAGTTGCATAAACCTTAAGTGTTCAAAGCCGCCAACAGATGGCGCCACCATAGACTTTAGCTTTTAAGGCACTTCCGCTGCGATTTCAGATTCAATCTAGCTACTGTGCATTCTTCAATTAATATGCTTTTTTGACGTGTTGAAAACCAAAATCGGTTCAGCCAATCGCCGTAGAATCGGGAAAAACTATTTTTTGAAATAAAAAAATCTTTTCCAACGTTTATACGGCGAATGGCTGAACCGATTTTGGTTATCAGCACGTCAAAAAAGCAAATTAATTGAAGAATGCAAAATAGCTAGATTGAGTCTGAAATCGCAGCGGTAATGCCTTAAAAAACGCTTAAACCAAATTTTTTTAAGAAAGCCTGTGGTTGCGCCATCTGTTGGCGGCTTTGAACACTAAGGGTTTATGCAACTGGTCAATTACTGTTAAATTTTGCTCATTTACTGTAAAGCTATTTATTGTAAAAATCAGCTCCATGTTTTGTGATTATCTCTAACAGTGCGAGTGTGCCAGAATTTTATAATCATTTCTTTGGATATCAGCCTTTTTATTATTCCAGTAGGCGTTAATAGCGCAAACTCCGTGAACTACCTGTGAATATAATAAAATTATAAATAATAGAATATACAACGAAAATGAAACTCAGTACCATGCCGCAAAGATCTATTCCTTGTACATCAAAGCTGCCAATGTAAATGTTTTTGTTCTTAACGGTTAATCCTGCCACAAACCTGTCTCTCTTTGGAACGTCCTCAGGGTTAGAAAATTCAAGGCCGTCGGCATAGAGCAACTGGTAATTTTTGCCTGAGTAGCAGTTGAAGCCTCCACTTTGAGAGTACACGAAGTAGCCGATCTTGTCCATGGCATAGCCCAGCAGGCAATTGTCTCCTACCCACGACCTGACCACTGGGATGGGCTCTCCGCTCGACATTCGGGAGCAGAGGACGAGGGAATTGCTGTCCTGGTACATACCAGAGTAGACAAATTGCCAAGGCATTTCGTCTGTGTCTCGAGTTGACTAAATCAAAGCCTAAAATTTTATGAACGAAGGATACAATTCCTAAACCCTGCAGCCTGCAGTCTTGGAATTTTCTTTGCATTGTATAAACAACAAGGGAAAATTTTTGGAATTACTTGCGACCTATAGCTTACCTCGAATAAAGTTAAAGATAAAATATTAAAATTTGAAGATGGCTGGGCCTATTTTATCTTTAAGTTTCCGCAAGTAAATTGCACTGCCCCATTAATGCCTATATTTTAGTTCAAGGCTTAAAAATTTAGACATCGATTTTTTGCCGCAGACAAAATTTCTTTCTACTCAATTTTATAATTATTCTTCCAAAATTAGCAATATAGTTATGTGCTTTAAGTTTGCTACTATTTACGTAGAAAGCAACGATTTTGAAGCTATGATTTTTCCTCCGTGGTCGTTGATAGAGCAAACTTCATTTAGGACCTGTCATCAGCAATCAAATTTTAATACATATTTAAAGAATTTACCTACATAAAAACCATTAATTAACACAAAGATTCATTCCAATCTCAAAGTGTCCAATGTAGGTGGATTCTCTCTGGTAAAAAAAATTAAAGTGACCTGCATTAAGCTACGAAATTGTAAATATTGCCTCTTAATGCTAGAGTTATATTGGTGATTTTAATTAAACTGATAATTTCGCTCGTGCACTGAACATATTCTGACCAACAAGCACTTTCCGTTGCCCTCATCAGATAATCCTGATTATTATAAACAGGATACTGAATGTGATAAAGAGTGTCCACTCGCAGTTAAACATCCGATAGAGCGGCTCAGTAGGAAACACGACATTGGCGGAAAATGGTGGTCTTTAGCACTTTACTCATGATGGTGATTGCCACGCCGGCTTTCGGGACACTCTACGGTGATTTAACACTTTATTATTTAATACAGCAATGCCCATGTGTACTCTGCGTTTCCTTCCAGATTGCTTAAGGACCAATGATTTCATTTTCTGGGGATCGCGATGTCCAAAAGTAGCCTCGATGTCCGTCAACCATAAGAAAGTCAGCTGCGATTGCGCAACAGAATTTTGCTTAGGTATTTCTTCTTCGCACATAATTGAGTGCTCACAAAATCCAGACACCTTAAATCAAAAACTCGCAGGACCTGATGACCCAGGTAAAAACATAACAGCATATTTATATAGTAATTGATAATGAATAATAATTAAGTTGCATTATTTTATGATAAATAGCCCGAATCGAGTGTGATACTAGCGGGAACTCATGCTTTCTATGCAAAATTCCTAGAAAAGATTTCATCGGTTGTTCCTCGAAATTTGAGCACCGCGCTCAATGCATTTGCAGACACGACCGGCGTTCACGTGACCTGGAATGCTTGCCAAACGGGAAGTTGGTGCCTTATGGATCAAGTGAAAATTCGCCTTGCAGACGTGAGTGTAAAAGCTATTAATAAACTGATTATGGAACAATAATTTGATTTGCATAGCTGGTTTTATCAACAAATATTATTCGATTTGGAAGAACAAGACATCAAAGCCAGGTTATAATTTAAGAAATTCTAAGAAAAAGCAGAAATGATTAGCTATATTGTATTGTAGATGGCAGAACTTTAAGTAAACCCAGTTTAACAACAGTAGAAATGACTACAACAAAGACAACAACGATCTCCTCAGTCACTAAACCTAGCTCGGAAGCGCCTGAGTTGAATAGTAATGCAAATTAATGGGATAAAAACAATTTTAGTGACATTTGTACTTTTTAGAACACACAAACACAATATCCCTTCAAGACGTTGAAGTTTTTAATGAGACTGCACCTGTGCTGACAGAACGGATTGAAGAGAGGGATGACTTTGGCGGCTTGACTACTGTTTCTTGGGTCTTGATAGGCACCATTCTCTTCTTAGTGATTTTAATTGGTGCGATGGCATTTGGGCTCGTTAAATTCAGGCAAAGACAGGGTGCAAGTGCCACGGTGGTAGTTAACAACCAAATGGCAATGGAGCCAATTTATGACGACGTTGGAAATGTTAATCATAACAACGAAAATATATATTCAGTACCTTACGAATGTTTCTATGCCGGCAACGCAGCTATTAAAGATTTCAAAGAGGAATCAGGGTATTTGGAAGTGTTATAAAATTTGTACCTCAAATAACAATAGTTCCATGATTGTTAATTTTGTCATCCGCGCTCCGTAATTTTTAAAACTTGTATTTTTTTCATCTCTTTTATGGAATCTATTTTTATGTAATTTGTTGCAAATTTATGTCAATAGGAAAAAATTATGTTTTAGCTTCGTCTGGTAATATACACCATATTTAAACGGTGTCAAAAATCATTTTAAAAATTGAAAAAATGTGCACTATATTTGTAAGCGGGAGAAATCTTAACCAAGGAGCGTATCCTGTTGCGGTCCATTTAATCACATTGACAGGAAAAGAAACCCAAAATAGTGACGTGCATGTTTTAAAATAACGTGTGATAGAGCAGTGTAGCTATCAAAAGCAGAATGAGCGCTCGCAATCGGCAAGATGGTCACCGCTCTCCTCTTTCTCGCATTTGCGACATCTGTTTTTGGAACTCAATACAGTAAGTTCAACTTAAAATATTGAAAATCGCACAATTTTTCTTTCTTTCTAGATTGCACTGGAATGGATGGTTTCATTTTCTGGGGAGCACGTTGCGAGAAAGTTCACAACAATTTCGTCTACAGAAAGCACGTTACATGCAATTGTGCTAAAGAAAAGTGCAACAGAGTCAACTCTTTTCACTCCTACATGATTTCATGCTCGAGCCCACGTCAAATCTTGAACTCGCACTACAGAGGACCGCAAGAAATAGGTTTAAAATTGTTTTATATACAAATATATAACCTAAAAGATGGAATTTTCTTAAAAACTCAGCTGAAATCGAGTGCGATACAAACGGAAACTCGTGCTTCCTTTGCAAAATTCCTGGCCAGCATTTCGACCGCTGCATTGCCGAGTACGGGAAAAATACAGCCTGGTGCACTTGGAAAAACAGCGAAAATAAACTGAGGTTAGAATGCCAGAGACACGGAATCTTAGTTCAAGTGGAATCCGAGAGCAGAAATTTAAATTGCAGCAGTAAGTGAAATTATTTGTTTGAAAAAAATATTTTACCCTTCTACCTGCAGCACTGATTGATTCGTCCGCTATCTCGTATGATGACGTATTGATCAAGCCCGATTTGGAAGGTATTTAAAATCGATTATAATAACTCCGTAAATTAACTAATATTGAAATAAGAAATTCACCTCGAAGGCAACTATCTGACCGTGCAGGAGAGCGGACTGACGCCTGGATTTTGGGCCTTGATAGTCACCGTTGCCATCCTGACGATTGTCATTGGTGTTGCAGCCTTCATGTTTATCAAATTCAAACAAAGACGTAACGTTGGTGGCGTCGCGGAAGTTAAAAACGAAACAAAGTTGGAACCGATTTACTGCGAGATCACGGAATGTGCAGCGGATATTGTACCGAATAATGACGGAAACTTGTACTCTGAAGTGAAAGAAAATATGTATGCCAACGACGAGGCACTTAAAACCCTTAGAGAGGAATCAGAATATTTGGAAGTCTTGAAGTAGTTAAACTGTGATGTAACAAAAAAGGGGGAATCGCTTCTTAAGGTCTTGACATTGCATCGTCAATTAGTTTTGTCCCTCTAAAAACATAATAAAACCATTTTACGAGTAAAAGTACAAGGTTGTTGTAGTGGACATCTAATATTTTGGTTATGATAAACACTCTAAGGAAATGGTATGAATGTACATCCTCTCGATTAGTGTGCTTGGGGAATCCTAATCTGGTGGTAATTCTTCTGTTTGGTTAAAAAATTTCCTTTGGTAGATTTTAAAATCATTTACCATAAATGTGGATAATTGTGGTCAAAATGTGGTGGTTTATAAATTTGTAGACAAATTAAATTATAGTACTTTCAATTAGCATATTGGCAATCTTATTTTAATGCATTACCTATGGTAACAAAACCCTCGCCATTGAACAAATAAAAAACGAGCAGAGCTAACTCGTTTTTAACATTACTTAGGAATTTCCTCACGACGGATGCGTGTGAGTGTTGCATCCTGTTGTTTTTGGGAAGGAAGTAAGAACTTCCTATATTAAGAGTGAATAATTCGGAAGAAAGTGCAAACAAATCTCACTTGCATTCGAGTATTCAAAGGAGCAGTATTTCAATTCAGAAGTAGAGCTTGAATATTGAATATCCACATTAGAGATGACAGGTATACTTCTTATTTTGGCTTTGACAGCAGCAACAACAGTGGCTGGCATTCGTTACGGTGAGTTTATCTGACCTTTTTAAAAATATTGAAATATTCACACGTTTTTTCTTCCTAGATTGTTTAAATATTGACGACTTGATATTTCTCGGCTCCCAGTGTCTGGATTATGCGCCAAATGCAGACCAACTGTTGAGACAAACTTGTGCTGATAGAAAAATTTCTTTTCCTAGTCTGATTTCGTGCAAAAGTCCTACATTACGAGGGAATGAAACTAATGGTACTTGAATAAATTAGTGATTGCTATGCCATTGTGAATTTTATTTTCTCTTCCAGTAAACTGCGGGACTACGTGCTTTGCATGCACAATTTCCAGCCTGGATTTCGACAATTGTACCGCAATTGAGGGCACCAATACGATGCTTTGTGCATGCAAACACGACCAAAGTGTTTACTCGCTGCGTTGCACGCAAAATGGCTCGTTGGCAGACCCGAAAACTGGAAGCCACGAACTGGGCTGCCGCCGTAAGTTGAGAAAGTTTGAAAATTTGATGAGTAATTAATTTGATGACTTTTCTTCCAGCCGAAATCAGGTTAAGGCAAAGCAGGCCATACGCATTCGGAAGATTTGGCGATAATAATTACACCATGACTAGTACAGACCGGCCTGTTCCAAACTGGCATACTGGAAACTCGGTCCAAATGACAAAATCCTCAATCAATCCCTGGATGTGGGCCTTCATCGTCGTAATTATCGTTGCGACTGGCTTTGCTTTGGTGTTTACCGTAATGGTATGCAAAAGTCAACGAGAAAAAAACGGAATGGAGAGAATAGAATGATTTCTTACTCTCCGCTAGAAATTGAAATGAGATTTGTTAATCAGGTTGTCCAGAAATAATTGTGTTTTTTATCTAAGGTGATTTATTTCATGGTGTTAAGTTATATTTAAAAAATATCAAATTTTCTATATTCATTGTGTCTTTTTATTATATTTTTCTTCCAAATATTCCATTGGGCTATTTGGCCAAATTAGCTACACTCTGTCATTTGTTGTTGCGCATAAATCCCAGTCTTTGTTTGTCGAGGAAAAAATAAAAACGATGTGCATTGTGAGCCAGAGGAAAAAGAGAGACAGCTCCTTCTGCACGTTTAATTTCGCATTGCTTGCTCCATTTCGCGAGAGACGGAGAGGATTGGGGCCCGGCTCATCCCCGGCCGCGCGCGCCTTTCATTCATTCGGATCACGCTTCACTTTTAATATACTCTGCGCCGGGCTCGACCACGGTAAACACATGTAAAGCAGCCGCGCGCCGGTGAGCTAGAGGGAGAGAGAGAGTTTGATATCTTGGCAAGCCGACTCTGCGTATGCGATTGATTTTTCCAGGCCGATTTTCCCGACCGAGCAATGCCAGGGAGCGAGGCAGATGTGTTTTACGACTCGACGGGCCGCCATGTAATTTCAGCGTAAACATGTGTGCGACACTCAATAATATTATCGCAGGGGCCCAGCCCGGCAGTGGCAGCGGCGGAAGGAGCGGCACGGCTAATGCCTGAGCAACACCTCATGAAAAATGAATCGCGAAGACGAATGCGCGCGCGAGAGGATTTATAACAAACAGCAGCCAGCTAAATCCGCTTGCTGCTCGAGGTGCTGCCATACTGATGTGATGCAATTTCGCAGAGAAATGGAGCTCCAGAGGCGTGTGATATTCAGGAATTTTCGTCAGGCGCCCCCACCCTCAAACAATACTGCGGAGAGTATGGATTTTTATGCATAACTTGCTTGAAATACTGATTGCAAAAAATTGGTTTGACCCAGAAATATCACTTTATTCAGGGAAATAGCGTATTCAACACTAGTTATTATTAGGTTGGCATCCTTTAAAATTGAGATATTTTTTTAAATGTTAAGTTTACTCTTGATAGTTTTCCCTAAGAGAATAAAAATAAATTACATTGGATCACAAATTTGCTAAAATGGAAAAAAAAACTATTTGGGACTTCAAAAACAAATAGGGTTAAAAATTTTACTTTAAAATGACTTCTAGTTGATTTGGATGCTTTCTACTGGTATCAACATTTTTGAAAAATTTTAAACTGGCTAAAACTATTCATGCTTATTGAACAGTCCAATTAAGATTACAATCCCGGAAATTAATATTTCACTCTCTAAAATTCAGAGCCCTTTTTTTAATTAGTGAAACCCACTTAAAATTGGTGCTTTCACAGCAATTATTTTCGGAAAAATAAATTTCGCAAGCTAATGGAAATTGTGTATATAAAAATGTCGCATATTTCCCGGAAAGTCTTATTTTCTCGTCACATCAAACAGTTGCTCGCAATTTGGCTTATTTTGGGAAACCAGGATGATAAAGTTCTGCTCTTTTTATGGTTTCTATGAATCAGCCGCGTACGTCAGTGGCTGCATGATATCTGTCGATAGGGTTGGAATTCGCAGCCCACGCGACGGTGCGGCGCCTCTTTTGCGCAAAGCGACACCGCCGCCGCGCGGAAGACAGCTTTTCATCAGGAAACGGAAACAGCAGCAAGTCAAGCTGTCAATGTGCTACGCATTTTTTGCGGTTCGCCTGCCCAAGATGAAATTTCCAGACTTGATATTTTGCGTCAACACGTCCGGACGTGGTAATGCCACTTTGATTGCAAAAAAAGGTGTCTGAATTTCCAGCATCCACGTGTTGGCTTTTTTCCTCTTTCTCCTGTTCGATTGTCAAAAGTTCCCGGAGAGCCGTCCCTCTCTTTATCGGCTTAAAATATTCCGCTCCAGGTCAACAAACAATATCAATGGAGCTTTGCCCGACGGCGCAGCCAACGCAGTTTTCTACCTTCGTCCTCTTTCTCTTTCTCTCTTTATGTACATATAGTTCGTTCGTTCGTTCGTCGGCTGTCTTTGACAAAAAGGGGATTATTCAAAATTCCGTCTGAGCGCAATTCTGCCGCCGCTACTGATATCGAGCCCGGCAACATAGAGGCCCTAATCGAGGTGAACAAAGTGGAGAGAGAAGGAGAGCTTTTTTAAATCAGGCACCACCGACCAGCAAGCCTTTGATGACTCTTTCAACGAAAAAAAAATCTAAAATTTCCAGCAAAAAGAGACGAAAATTGGACATTACTGTTGATATAGACAGAATTAAATGAATGGCCAACATTGTTTGATCAAATACGATTTTTGCCTGTTTTTTAAGCTGTAAAATTTTGTCTAGCGAAATTTCCCGTCAGTAGGAATCAGGTCGTTGGATTTTCGATCAGCTCAACGAGAATAATAGAGATAAAAGGCGACCCATTTGGAAGCGAGTTCAGCAAGACGCTATCGAGCGGATGCAGTGGCAATAATTACCGCCGCCGGCCGATCGCATAAATTACGCCTTCTAATCGCACCTAGTGCGCAATGCATGCAGCCTCCGGCCGGTAAACAGGCCTCCAAGCGGTGCAATGTTCCCGATCCCGATGATGACACCGCCTCCCCCCGGATCGCGTATCAGCCGCCTCCTGGCTCGCAAATCCAGCAGGCGCAAAGTGACTCTGCAACATGCACAAACACAATGGGTGCATGCTGCCGGCCTGTTGCAAACCCAACGCGATTTTAAGCATAGTTAAATTTCCAACAATTCTAAATTCAAGTAAATTCAAGGAATTGGTTTTAAACTTTTTAAACTAAAGTATTTAAAATATCCTGAATTACTTGAAGGAGGAAAAATTCAATTAGATTGAACAGTCAGGAGTTGAAAATTTAAAAAAGTGGCATAATTAAGGAGATTAGTTAAATTCCATACTTTAACAGACAAAAAATCCAGGAATAGGTGGCCTACATGGGCTATTTTTATTTTTCAAAGTTTAACCTTCATATTTTTCAATTATTTATAAAAAATAGGGTTTCGTCCAAATCTCGTGGGATTTATTTTCAGTATTTAGCAAATTCAAGAACACAAAAGTTTCTAACAATTAGATGTTTATTTAAATCTTCAATGTTGAGGATAGCATTTAAAAACTTTGGGCATTTTTATAATGTATATTTGTATTTGTGTACATTTTTATGTAATTTGATTTGTTTTTTCAATTTTAAATAAAGTGAATATCAGGACGAAACTAGCTGGTTTTTCATTAAGAAAGTTAACTATTATTCAAGAGTAGTTTCGGTTTGTCCAGGTTTCATGTAGATCTAATATAGATATAGATTCGAGACAAAGTTGACTGCTTTTGGCGTGCCGTGCCGTGTCCCCTGAGATTGAATTCCGCTTTCGGGGCACAATTAATGCATGCAAATGTCGGGACGAGCGTGCCGAAAGCGGCCCAGCACGTACGCCCAGATGTGCCGTATAGGTGCAGTGTGTGTGCGGTGTAAGCGGTGTCGGCGAGCGGCCAACACACGGCCTGCTGAGATATTTATCCGGTGCAAAAAGTGTGGCTCGGACGGACGAACGGGCGGACGGACGGTCGGTCGACCCGACCGCACACACTGGCTTATAATATGTAAATGGCGCGCCGGATAGGTGCATTATGCGCGAGGTCCACTAAGCCGGCCGGCCGTCCTGTCGCCGCGCATAGAGGCAGGATTAGCACTCTAATGGCGCACGCCCGCACCCCGTGCTAAACAATTCGCTGCACCCGACTCCATAGACCACCTTCTCTGCCCGCGTGGTAATTGTCCGCTAAATGCTTTGAGAGGTTTGTCTCGTTTCAATTGACACATTTTTATAGTAGATTATTTTGAAATGATATGTGTTCCACTCAAGTAAATTAAAAATGTATGCATGCGCAAACAAGTGAGGGCGTTGCTCATATTTTTAATAATTACGACGCTATGTCGAATTATCTGATAAAGCTACGAAATAAATTTAATTCTTTACCTGATTAGAGAGGAGCGTAAAATTTATTGAAATAGTTTATTATATTTTAACCATGATAGTGATTCGCGCAGGATGTGCTAGCCTGCCATTGTTTTCTCACCTAAGTAGAGAATTTAAGATTTTGATCGGTCAAGGAGAAATTCCAAAATCTACAGTGCGAAAGGAATTGGAAAATTAACATCAATTCAACGCAAAAAATATATTAGGGCTTCTTTTTAGAGGCACAAAGCAAATTTAATCAAGGTTTATAGCCTACACTGATTTGAAAATACAGTGCAATGAAATTAAAATAGAGCAAAATTGTGGATGAATTGTGTCCGCCTATACTAAATCCGAAAAGTCTAATAATTCATTTTGTGTTTAAATATTGAAAGTTAAATCCAGCGAAAAGATTTTGATAAAACTACAATCTCAGCCTGGAAAGAAGAATGTTTGATAAGATTAAGCGTTGCATAACAAAAATGAGTCCAAACTCTTCGCTAAGATAAAAATACATTTTTTGAAACGTTCCTTATTATTTAATTTTTTAAAGTTAAAACCATGGTAATGTATTGTTTGAGAATGTGTTAAATAGGCATTAATCAAAGATCTTGCGTCAATGTCTGTTCAATTTTCGCCACCCAGCTCAAATTTGGTTAAAAAATAAAAATATATTCAGCTTGTGATTTTATACTGACAATGAGGCGTAATTATAATAGGTATACTATGAAGAACATAGTCTCAAACACACATATAATAGGAATGAGACTTCTTTTGCGATTTTAAATTTGCAATACGCCCGGACTCCCTCTGCATCTCCAATTTAATTTATTACTGTTGATCGTAGCTGAGTCAATAGGAGCGTTGCAAGATATGCCATTTGATTGTAATTCTGCTGCAGCTCAAGGGAAGCGAGGAGCGAGAGAAGCGCAATTATCCATCACGGCAGCCAGTCCATCCGCTCTGTCCAGTGCATTTTAATTAAAAGTGAAAACAGTGCCGCGATTCCGCCCCACTTTGGCCGAGCTTATCGCGCGTGAACGCAAAAGAAGCGACGCCATACACTCGCATGTGTACGTAATTAAAGTCGTAATCTCATTCCGCGCGCGTTGTTGCTGCTGCTGCGAGTGCGGCGAATATCATTTCACACGGACGATTGCCCCGAGCCGGCGTTTTCTTCTGCTCGGCTGATATTTCAACTAATCCGACGCGCAGCGGCGTCTCTCGTTCTTTATTCCGGGGAGGAGATCGGCGCGCGCGATATGCAAATTCGACGCCTTCGCCTCTTTCGCCTCGATTTGCACGTGGAGCGAGGAGATCAGTCGGTCGGTTTGTCGCAAACTGCAAGCTGCAGCCGCGCCGTGATGGTTTCCGACGACCTTATCCACGTCGTTAGATTCGCCTTGGCCCCTCGCTCTCACCTCCCTTGCTGATGAGCTCGGCTGAGGTGTTGTGCTGGGTGAAGGCCACTTTTTGTCGCTGTCGTAATTGCCGACAGCTGCGCCAGACACGCTCCTTCATTTCGCTCATTAAAACGCAAATTTCCTCTTTTTTGCATCATAACCATTCCTAAAAATAAAGCACTGTTTATTATCCTCGCTTTTATCAAAATTCTAACACATTTTTTGGCATCTTTGGGAAGAGCAGAAATTAAAAAAAAAACTTGTAAAATACTGGATTTGCGAATTATGGAACATTTTCTCGTTTTTTATGAAACCAAAATTAACGCATCCTTCTCAAAGCCACACAATCACACATGACAGCCATCGGCTATTTTCAATGTTTTATTTAATTTTAAGCACATTTAAAACTACAATATGCAAATTTGCGGAAGATAAACATATTAATAATGTTTTTTCCGTGACATGAATTTAAAAAAAGTTTATAAGGTGTAACAAAAAATCATTTACAGCATATTATAAAGCTATTTAATGCCGCATTGCTAGCACAATTGAAAATTATTCAAATATAAAAAATATTTACATTCTTTTATTCACATAATGAGAAATTTTTGAAGCTGTATTAATGGTGTAAAACAGTCGTTTTATTTCACATTCTAACAATAAAGGGGTAAAAATCGGTTCACTTTTTACACACAACTCGCAACAAGAACGTGCTCGTGCTTGGCCAGCCCTAAATTATTTAGAGCCCGGTCGCGTCTGTTTGTTTGTACCTGTTGTTTTGCGAGAGCAGAGAAAAGAGGCTCCGCCGCCGCCGCCATGTGTTTGCGCTGAGGGGTGGGTCGGGGGGGTTGGTCGGTAATAATCCCGGATTACGCGGGCATCATTACGCCGCAGCTGCATCCCCCCAGCGTTTTATTTAAATTATTAACGCGGATTAATTAATTATACCACCGCCGGGGCCGAAAACAATAATTTAATTTTCGGGTGCGCGCTGACGGAATTAATCGCGAATTTCGACAATTTGCCTATGGAGGATTAATAATTATGCTGGCCGCCGATGTAATGATTATCGCCGATGAGAGGCAAAATAACGTTCATATTTTATGGAATTGAGTTGCACAACAGAGGCGGCATTAATTAGTGCTCCGATTCTTTCACAAAATGATTATAATTTGTATTTTTTATGATTTCTGAACGGATTGTGTTATGAGCCCAACTTAAAACCATCGTAGAATTTAAAAATTGCTTTCTATACAGTAAGAGCTCAGAGGAATCAAACATTGATTCATGAAAAACATTTGCAGCAAAAATAAGTTCAATTTTTTTTCAAAATCAGTTAAAAAAAGTAATCTGCTGACGAAATTAGTATCAAAATTTGATTACCAAATATAATTTCCAATCCCGATAATGGTTATTGAAACACGAAATGGCGCTCATCAGTGCAGAAATTCCATTAATTATGGTCAGGTTCGATTTACAGCCAGACGAAAGGCGACGTTCACTTTTCCCGTTTTAGGCCAAAAACCGGCAGCGTGCGCATGCGTTTGGTCGCAATTTCATTATTGCCTGAATCCTTCGTTCAATTTTCACTGAATGAATTTAATTTGGTCTTCAAAGGGCTGAAACTCAATTTCGCGCGTCCACATATTGTTTGAACCTGCAATCATGGTACGCAAACGTTGATTCTGCCGCGCACATTGTACATACATACACATATCATGTCGGCACGACAAATTTGCCAATTTTGCCGAGTCCAGTCCTCTCGCGTGATTAATGCAGCATTTCAACGAGCCCAAGTTTAGTGGATTCTGGGAATTTGATTGGTCCCGATCACAAAAAAGCGATTGCAGTTGATTTACTCGCGACCAATAACGGGATTTCAGTTGTTTGGTGATATTTCGTTGACAACATAAATATTGTTGCTTCATTAACAGCAGAGTTTGCGTCCATTAATTTTCGGAGAGAAAAAGGTCTTTAATTATAATTGGATTAATACTGCAGAGTTTTAGAAAAGTAAAATGTTTTTAAAATATAAACAGCGGAAAAATGTCGGATAAAAATCGTTGCGCATTTCCATAAAATAAGAATATCCCACACCGAGGAAAAAAAGAGTTGAAAGGAATTGAAACCTCGCAGAATATTTCAGGGATATTTTTAGTGCTGCTTGATCCTTTTTTTACAATCAAAATCACCCATTCAAGAAAAAATTGCTGGACTTAACAAACAATTTAATTTAATCGACCATCAACTAAAGCCACCAGAGAACGATGTACAGTAAAAGTCCACTTTTTATTAATTTTTTACCGTGCTTTACCTCATAGACGTTTTTTTTTAACTTCTTCAAAAAGTAACCTTTAGAATAGAGATAGCAAAATATCACTTTGTTTAGCTTGAAAATTCCATTCGACCGCACCAGCCGGCCAGGTGGTCCACTAATCCAGACGCAAAAACCACCTCCATCGTTCATCGCCGGGGAAAAAAATGCAAATCCGCAAGCGTTGTGCGCAATATTGTCGGTGTACGACCGCGCGCAGAGATTAATTTTATGGGTTTGGGGTTGCGGTTGCGCCGGCGAACAATAAGTAAGCCGGCTCGCCGACTGAGCCGAGCATTGCTGCTATTTATCTCGATGCATGATTTGCGAGCGCGAGTAATTGAATCGTGGCAGAGAGAGGAGATCGAGTGGCGAGCTCAACAAGTCACGGAAAGTAATCCTCGTTGGCCTGCGATGAGATTCGCAGTAGCCGACTCGATCGCGCACTTGTGCATAATCCAAATGTCAATGATGACGCAGGCATTAAGTGGGCTTTCGGTTGTAAAATTAGATTGATGCTCTCGTGAATCTCAATTCTATTCACAGGCTAGACAATCCTCCAAATGAAGCTCAAAAATTTGTATTTAATTTATTTCTATGTTGAAAATTGAATTGATTCTTTATAATTATTTAAACAATTTCTAACCTCAGAATCGAGACAAAATTTGTAAAAGATGTCTAGTTAGTATCTGAGTTTATGATTAATTTTTATGGGCGAGCACTGTATGCCAATTAAAGACGATTTTTTTTAATTGAACAGAATGCGAAGAGAGAAATTTAAATTATTTACTGAAACATTTAAAAGCTTTGGTAATTTTCTAAGAATGATAAAAATCCAGATTTTGGTTCTTGTTATAATTTTTGCGTATTTCAGTCATATAAATATTTGTTAAGTTCAACTGACTCCTTCCAAAGCGACTAAGGTACAATTAATCTGAATATAATACTGGCAACATCTAAAAATTTGCGTTTATGTAAACTCAATTGTATATGTACACACACAAAGCAATTTAATAGGAGCAAATTTATGTCATTGTGTCCGCGGTTGAGAAACGGCGATGGCATATATATGCACGTTGCCGCAGATGAGATCACGTAGTTCGTGCATACCATATATCCAGCGGCCATTCTTCACAGTCGGCGGAGCAGCGTGGTCAGTTTGTTTGCGCGCGATTTATGCAGCCGGCTCGCTTTGTTCATCATTCCAACGTAAATATGAGCTGCGTCGGATTAAGCGTGCGACCCATCACTCTTCTCTGCACTCCGCCTGATGAAGTGGCCTCGTCGTTTTTTACTAATTGGAGAGTAAATTCGAGTCGATAATTTGAAGCAGATGAGTGGAGCCGATTTATTTTCCTGCGTATGCAACCGGCTTTGTCGGGAGGAGAAAAGTGTTGCATACCTCTTTAGCGCGAGAATCTCAGGTATTAAATTTAGTTGTTCTTTTGAAGGACTGTTTCCCTCATTACTTTTCAATTTTGAAACTACCTTTTTAATATTAAAAAAAATAGTAGAAACGATGGGTGCCTCATATTTTTAAAATTGCCTGCTTCCTTTGTGCGGCGTTAAAACATTCAATTAGAGAGCAAACTCACTCTCGGAGAGTGGAGCAGCCGGTGGAAAATTTGCCAACTCGCAATTTTGCTCCTAAATCACAAAAAGAAACGTCGTTCTCGTTCTCCCTCCGAACAAGCAGTTCTTTTTTCAAATTAAAAACTCTTTATCGTGCTGGCTCGTTTTGCCCGTTTGTAATCAATGATTTCCGCATGCATTAGCACAAAAGCGGCGTATTACACATCCCCGAATCCGACAGCAGATCGCACAATGCAAACCGAGGCGAACTTTCAAAGGGTGTGTAAAAAATCTCTCATTTGCATACCCTCATGCTGCGCAGCTCCAGCCACGCAATAACTTCCAGCGCAAAAGAAATCACAAAAGAATTAAAATTTCATGTGTGCCGTGGCCACTGACACACAAACGGACTATCGCATACAGGCAGGTCCAAAATGATGCCTAAAACCTTCAAAGAATAAATTCAATTCATTGCACGTTAAAACGAGTTTTTTAAAATAATTTTGCATGTATTCCTTTCAATTTTATTATTAAATAATTTCATAAGCATTTTCTGTCTGATTTAAATTCTTAAAATTTTTGAACTTTTTAATTTTTGTCCATTGAATATATATATATATATATATATATATATATATATATATATATATATATATATATATTTGTAAACTGTAAATTTATTTGAAACTTTGACAGAGACAAACGTCATCTTTTGACGATTTTCTGTGGAGAAAATTTATTTTTCAGCATTTGGTATTGCCTGTGTGGGCATTTTTTTAAGAATTAATAATTCATAAAATCAGCATGCAGGGTCGGGCACGCGCACAAACCCCCTCATTGGCCCTCTGCGAATTTTGCGCTTGACCGACGGGACAGCCTGTACGCGTATGCAAAGTGCCGGCTTTTATGAGGGCAGCGGAATTACTGTCTCTTTCCCTTTTTCCGAGAGCGGTGGCTCGTTTTTTCCTCTCGCTCGCTCGCTCGCCCTTTCCACAGCCGGTCCCCGATGATTTACTCAGCAGACGATGTTTTTGCCAAGTGGCCTGGCCGCCGGACGGCCAGATTTTATTATTGCAGCCGTGGCAGGCAGGCAGGGAGGCTGGCTGTCTGGCCCGCTGCCTCCCCCGAATGTGCACATTATCCAAACACCCAGCCAGCCCTAAACACACCTTGCTTGTTATCCCCTGAAGATTTTTGCTCCCCTAAAAACGTCTTAGTCGCCATAGCAACCTCAAGCCGGTCGTGTTTCCTTTTTAACAACAACACTGAGCTGGATGAAAAGCGGGCCGCATTGTCCGCCGCTTCTCTCAGGAAAGTGGCATAAATTATTGCATAAATTTTTTTCTTTTTATTATTCTTGTTTATTCTTGCAGTAGTCGATACAATAAATACATTGAATAGAAATATTAAAAGCAAGAAATGGCAAACAGTACTAGCAAAATGAAGCTAAAACGATCCTTTACAGAGTAATATCACGCCGCACTGAGCCGCAAATGAGTTAAAAAGAATAAAATTGTGTTCCATTCCGTTCTACTTAAACCTTCCGAAAAAAGGAAGAGCTTTCCTACCTTTTAAAAGCATTTAAAAAGATTTCAGACTAAAATAAAAAAAAAGCATTTTATAGTACAAATTTGAGCTCTCAACAAAATTTTTTTCTAGAAAATTTGATGGCCCGCATTCGAGACAGTCTCACGCAGCCGGAGCACTTGCTACAGTGGTCTACTTTTCATGCAGAAAAGGAGACACCGCGTCGAGGACATCAGCGAGCTGATCTTCCTTTTCAATTTTGCAAGAGCGCGAGCGACGTTCGATTTTCCCCGGCTTTTGTTACGAAAAATTGACAAAAAAGCAAACATCGCACGTCAAAACAGACGTACGGCTGCCGGCAGTCGCTTGTTTTCCCGAGTATTTATTTATTTATTTATCTCGCGGTGTGCAGCGTGTGTTCCAATCTGGCTTCGATGAACTCGAATTCACGTGCGCGAACGAATTTCGTTTTCCTCAAGTCTCTCACTCTCAGCCGGCGACAGCAGACGTAATTTCATTTCGCTGGCAAATGTCACCGAGTGCAGAATATATTTAAAATCTTCTTCCTCCCCAGAGGCTTGTAATTTGTGCCGCATTTACGCCGGCACTCGACGACGCTCTCTCTCTCTCTGTCTCTGTCTCTGTCTTTGCGTTGAACCGCACTTTTCTGCACCCACCCATGCGATTCAACATACACTTGAGTAGAGCCGAGTGGTTTTAAATCCAGAACCGAGTCTCTTTCATTGAGATGGGTCTATTTTTACAAACTGAAGAAGTACAGCAGCAACGTTTGACTTGAATTAAATTTTTTCTTCATTATGTATTTGTAAAATTGTTTATTGACTCTCAATTTTTTCACGACTTTAAACGGGATTGGCTGTTCAGGTTAAAAGATCGAAACCTGATCTTAAGGGCACATATATACATAAATAAATTTAAAAAAGGATTCCTGCGTAATTCGAATTTTACCTTTATGAGTGGCAAACCCCTTCTTGAAGTGTGGTATTCAATTTTTCACTATATGATAATACCAGGTTTCAAAATTTATTTTTAATAATGTTCTGTGAAGAAATGTTCCCAACAAAATTTTATTTCCAGCTCTAAAGCATTTTAGGAATTCAATTTGGCAACGAATAATTTAAGAGAGCAACGGCATGTCTTTCCTGAATACCGTTCTCTCAGAGCTGGGGATGTAATTTCGAATGGAATAAGCAGACAATTGAGCCGGCGCAATTCCGCGGAAGAAGAAAGGAAAACACACACGAAACGGGCAGAGCACTCATGCGATGGCACACAATCTGAAAAATAATCCCCATCCGAACAATTTCCTTTCACAGCGCGCCTAATTTGATCGGTGCCGTACATTTGTTTGCTTGTTTTCGGTCCTCGATTCCGCCGCCTCTCCATTATTCCGTGTATATTCATGCCTTCGATACTACCAGAAAAGAAAAAGGAGGAAAGAGCACCTGAGGGTTATTTGAAAGCGGAGCCATCAAAAATGTATTGCCTGCAGAGAGAAAAAAAGGAGGAAAGAGGCTGGGCGTGCCAACGAGCTGGAGATATTTGATTTTGGATTTACAAAGGAGAAAAAATACATAGAGCAGGCGCTGCTTCCTTTTCTGCCGGATGAAGAGAGGGAGAAATGAATGTTGCCGTTGCCTGCGAGATCGAAATTTCTCAGATTACCAGAATAAATCAGCAAAATAATAGGCGCACACGCACGCACATTTGTGTATCGCATTTTTCCACTCGTTTGCTTCTCGCCGGATGATATTACACGTAGGCAACGTCTGCCATCAGCCTCCACGTATGCAAACAAATGCCTCTCCGGCTTACAAGGGGTGGTCCCCTCCTCGTTTGCAAGAGAAGCTGCTTGTAAGAGGAGAAGAAAAAATTTTAGAAATCAATTCATGAGGTATATTATTATTTTCATTTACTTAAAATTCACTAAACTAGAAAATAGATTTCAAAGTTAAAATTAAAACGTTTTAAAAACTTTTCCTGTATATCCTTGCTGACTGAAATTTCGATTAAAAATAAATTAACTACGGCAAAATTAACCTCAAAAACAACAATTTACACTACTGATCACTGTAAACTTGTCACAAATGCTTTTTGCACTTTCAGAGGAATCCGGCCAAAGCAGAGTCTTCGATCTTTCCGTTAGTTTAGGCTGCAACGATGCGCGTAAAAGTTCAAAACTATTTCGCCACACGCGTTTCCGCTCCACCCGACGTTTGTGGCGTGCCGCGTGCACAAACAAATTATTTCGGCGGCCACGTCGGCATTGATTTGTTTCCATTTCCACGCACGCTAAATTAATATTTCAAAGTTTGAAAGACAGGCGTAATGCTCGGGCTGACAAGGCTGGCTGCGGGAATTTGCGTCGTGGATTGCCCCTGCCGGAAAGCCGCAAGCGCGACTCGTGCGCGCCGCCGGTTGCATCAGATATACGCCGCCGCGCGTTTGCTCCAAACAGTGGCACTGCACGCCAACGAATTTTAATCCAATTTGACATCAAGTTAATTTGCTCGCGTCACTCATCTGCGCCCACGTGAACACGAAAATGGTGTTCAGCGCGGAACGAATCAAATTTGTGAGATTTTCGTGGAAATTCCGCCTGAAAGCGATCCTCTGCTGACGTCTGTTCGACAGGGGGGGGGGGACTCTTGGCTCTTTTAGTGGATTATCACTGGAAAATGCTAAAAAATCTCACTAACATTTCCAAATCCTCGATGAAAGAGTTGCTGTCAACTTCGGGAAAAGTGTCTGCAAAGTTTGTAAACATTTAAAATGGTGAGCTGTCTCCCTCCTTAAATTACAATTATTTATGATAACACGGTTTTCTTGTCATAAGATACATCGATGGTTGGATTGGTTGGTGATAATTTGAATAATCTGAATTTAATTGTACTCTGAAGTGTCTAATTACTCAACAATTAAAATATTTTTAATTGCTCTTCTGCAAACGACAATCAAACTCTTAGAATGAATATTAATTTAATTTTGTGTGATTTTTGTTATTTCATTTGTAAATGATTGGACCAACTCTAGACGCTGCGATTCAGACAAGACAGGGTAGCAAAGGACTTTTCTCGAGACAGTTTTCCGGTTGATTTGTGTGTTTTATGCATTTTTAGCGCTCTGCATGTTCCACTGCTCCATTCAATTCAACTCCTTCTTGAAAAACACTTTGTTTTGCTTCAGACTCGCGTGTCGGGCTTATCTCGCGCCGAGAATTTATGTCTTGTTTCAAGTAACCCAGCTTTTCCTGCGTAATACCGCTTCGCGATGCAAAATACATACTTTCCTGCTAATAAATCAGTGGCGGGGGCGGCTGAGCTCCGTTCTTATAAAGGCCGCTCAGCCCTTTTTATCCGGCGAGCGCGTTTAGTTGTATGATTTGTAGCCATTTAAGTGTAATAAAACACGCCCCCAAGTGCACGCAGGCCCCGAGAAGACTTTCTTCGCACACATGGGGCCACTTTGCCCGGCATGATGGGCAGCACTCGATATTCCGACGCGCGAGCCCATTTGTTCGCTAGCATTTAATTGGCCCCTTGCCTCTCGCGTTGGGCTGGCCAGACGCAACAGCTAGATTTTTCCGCCCGCCGCCGCCGCCGCCGACAACCAATTCTTTCCTTTCTCTCTCTCACTCTCCTTTTCCGAATGGATGTACAAAAGTTCGCTCATAAACATTTTATTCGCGTGCTCCTGCTATCGCGAGGCAAAAAAGTTTCCTTTCAAGTTGCGCACGTTTTATTCTGCACGAGCGGAACATCTTTCTGCGAAATTATTCCCGGGCGGAAGCAGCAGTGCTGAGTGCGATTTTTTGCCTCAAGAAAACTAATTAACGCATTACCAACGAGCTGCATACATTCGCTTTTCCACTCCACTCCCTTAAGGCGTCCTGACAGGGTTGCCACAGGCCTTCAGAGAAAATCTCAAGCTGCGCACTGTCGTTTCCAGGAATAATCAAGTTTAGACAATTTGTTTGATTTGCAGGTTCTTCAAACTCCACCTCTATAATTTCCTTCTTTGATAAAATTCATAATATTCATGTGTGTTTTCATAATATTATGCCTCCCAGATGGTATTCCTACACAGATGTAAAACAAACTCGAAAATTGCAACAGGAGGCAAGAAAACTGAATGTTGCAGAACGAGCTAATGAAGAGAAAGGCAAACATTTAGACGGCCACGGGAGCATCTAATTTCCGCGCGAGAGCAAACACCAAAAAGTTGTGCACAGCAGCAGACGTGCGATAATATTTCTCTTGCTCGTTGGAGCGCGTGATACGCAGCCGTAAATATAGCGAGAACGGATCCCAAGTAAGTACGCCTTGGCGATGCAAGGAAAAACGTCCGCCCGCTGCGCAGAAAATTTCTCTCTCGCTCACTCTGCTTCCGTGCTATTTGCATATTCATGTGAGTAGCACCTTCGGATGATTTGATTTCGCATCAGGTGTGCGGAACGGGCCTCGTTCCACAGCATTTGCGATTGAAAATGTGCAAAGTAGCAGGTCGCTATTTTTGTCGCGCCAGGTGTTCCAGACTCGACAGCAGAGGCCAGCACTGTTATAGGGCCGAAGTCTGCCAGTTTAAGATCTCTGATAGCATTGAAAATAATTACCAGCTCTTTTGTAAATATTTGAAATTAATTAGAGCCTTTCTGACGCCTTGTTTTCAGGGTTTAAATCAAAGAAATAACTTTGTAATTATTCTAGGAAGTTGTCAGGTTTGAAAGCAACACGCAAGGCGCAAGAACTGGGTTCAAGGAAATTTCACAGCGGGCCATTAAAACGTTCGAAATACTCCATGGAAAATGCAAATGAATCGGGCTGGTGGAGGGATATAAAATTCCTCGAGATCGTATCGCGCAGGGAGAAGTTTAAGGCGCATTAACATCGCGTTTCCGTCACGCCACGCAGAAACACGGCCACTGTTTGACTTCTAGGGGTGTTATCAATTACTGCGGGAAGCCAAGTTCTAAGTGAAAGTGAGGGAGAATAACTGCCGTGAAGCCTACAATATTCCTTTTTACAGCTAGCTAAAAAGAAGGAACGAATAAAGCAGCGTTTCTGTAAATTAACTTCTTTTTAAACCCATAAAAATATTCTTTTATCAGGGAACAAGATTTGTTGCTCTTTTCCTCGCACAGGGTTTGAACTAAAAGTTTCCGTCCAACTTGATTCCCCTTTCTCGCTCCACGACTTTGAAGAATGGGCAGAATAATCTGTGCTAATTTTTCAAATTCCCCGGCCGAGGGAGGTTGAGCAATAAGGCGAGGATACCGTGATTAGGCTAATTATACGGTGCCAGGTTGCTGTCGGTGGGACGATCGCTGCAGCTCGAATAATCTTATTTTTGGAGCCCCTGCTCTCACGCAGACAATTCCACGCCAGAGTGACTCGCCGCGCGCGCGTCGACGAAAGCTCAGACTCGGCTTTTATTCATACACGCCGCGCGCGCGACACGTTTTTTGTCATCATCCGAGTGAGTGAGTGTATTATTAGCGCTATGCCGGGACGCCAGACGCAAGTGGATGCCGCACGTCTGCTGGATGAATGCAAGATCGTGTGCGTTTGAGCTCACTAAAAGAAACAGACGAAGAATGGAGACATGGAGAGGAGAAAGGGGTTCATATTGTAGCCTGCATGGCGGCAAGACGACACTCGTGTATTATGTGTCATCTGACTGAAAATGAGCTTGAATGCGCTTCTTGCTTGACAAGGGTTTTGAGTAAAGGTCAAGATAAATTCCAGTGATTTCTAACAGAATTTTACTCGGATGATCTTCGGATTTCCTGACTTGCGCAAAATGTAATCAAGAGTCAAGGTTTTCCAGAAAAAAAAAAATTAAAAATTAAAATTCAAAGGGGCGTTTGCAACAAATCTTTGATCTCAGGCTGGCAGCCGAGAAGCGAGAAATAACATTTTTTCAATGAATTCGGGATGAAGAGCGCGGCCGTGGCGGAAAACTTCTCCTTCCGCTGCTTCTCTTTCTTTCTTTCTCTCTCTTCCTTGTTTCATTTTAATATTTAAAAGCTTTAAAGGGAGACGGGGTGGCGCTGCGCGTTATTTCTTTTGCCGCCGCCACACAGCGAGTAGCAGCGAAAGCGGCAGCAAATTGAATAAAAAATGGAGCCGCCGGAGCGAAGAGCGCGCCGAGAACGAAAAGAGCTGGGACGCGCGCAGTTTCTTATGTTTTTGTTCCATAAATAAAATTACACCGGCGAGTATATTTAGCAAAGTGCGCGCCGCACACACACACACACACACACACACACGCACGCCCGCACGATAGATAAAGTTTATTTTCGCGGAATAAACTGTTTTTGCCGCCGACTCTCCCGCGCGCCGAGTGCTTGCAATTTTAATTTACTGAAAGCCATCTGCGCCCGTTGATTGCAACAGGCGCGAATCGTGCAATTGAAACAGCAAGGAGAAAAGTTCTCTCTCCGAGAAAATTCTACAATTGCGCTTGGGAGCGAAGAGTTGTCTGCTTTTCCTGGTTGAAGATGTTATTCTTTGCACTTGTTACAGTAGCTTGAAGAAGACATTCCTGTTTCTTCCGGAATAATTTGGCTCCAAACAAAAAGGTCAAATGTTAAGAAAACCATTACATACAACTCAAGTAGCAAGGTTGAGCTTATTTTTTTTATCCAAATAAATATATCAAGTACCATTTTGATGTTCATAATTGCAGTTTAGTATTCAGAATTCATTCTAATGCAGGGATTTTGAATAAAAACCCGTACGGGGTCAGGACTCAGCCATCGTGCATCATCCTAATTTCCCGCAAAACGATGAACTGCTTTTTTACTGAAGATTAACATGTCGGCTTGTGAGACTAAATTTTACAAATTGTACGCTATGCATCTCCATTATGCTGCGAGCTGCGGTGAAGTCGGCGCAAAATTAAAAAATGTAGGCGAGCGTCACGCAAATAATTTAGAAGGAGAGCGCCCTGGGTGAGAAAATTCGCAATAAAAATTCCGGTGCCTGCTCGCGCAAAAGTTATTCATTTCGGGCCAAGCAAGTAATTTCGTGCTTGTTGCGAGATGCATGTAAATTTTCATTAAGCGGCAGCAGAAAAAAATGAAATATATGACGGTTTTAAAGTGCTCAAAGGCTTACACGCACGCACGTTGGAATATAAAATCGATTTGAACTCTCGCACAGCAACGAAAAAATATTTCCAAACCAAAAATACCGAAAATATTTTTACTGAATCGACAAAAAGGCTTTAGCAGAGTTCACTCTTCCCAACAAAATAAATGTCACCTCTCTGTCTCCATTGAAAATAGAAAATTGACTATTTTTAGCCCCCAAAAATCTTGTGTGCATATGCGCCGATCCGTGTGTGCCGCAGCGTGCCTGCTGGCTGGCTAGCGACTTTCTTAAATGATGGATGGACCGACAACAAGTAAGTACAAGTTTGTTCGGAAAAGACTCGAGGGCCTGGCTGGCAGTCCGAATGGAGAGAAACTTTAACTTTAGTAGGCGCCGCCGCTGTTCAGTTTGCGCTGCGCAAACCAAATGCAGCTGCCGCGGTGGCCCAAGTTTGCCAGCAGCTAGCCGTCGGCTAGTACAAAAAGTTCCATGTGTGTGTGTGTATCAAGGTAATTTCCCTTCCCTTCTGTCCACCCCGCAGCGAAACGCAGACTTGGCTCAACTTTTTACGGCGTTTATTATGTTTTACGATGCAGAGTACATGTGACGAGGCGACTCAGGCCTAGCCCATCCACTTTGGCAGCTTCCTCAGTTCTATCAGTGTTTAATACTCCCAGACTCAAACACTATGAATGGCGTGGTTATCTCTCCTTTTCTGGCAAAAAGGCTCCATTCCAGATTTTGACCAGTTTTGCGGCGCCTGTTTACGACGTATCCCATTGACCAAATCGTTGCCAAATTTATAAAAGTTTGGAGACGAAAATTAATTTTCTCAAATGACACTCTTGAGATGAAAATGTTTCATTTTATAGCAAAATTAGTTTTATTTTTATAATCAAAGGCCGGACTGGCAAGTATATTATTTTCAGGCAATTTTTACCATTATAGCCAAAGGGAATGAATCGAATAAAAAAAATACTCGCTAGACATTGAAACGTTGGCTAGAAACAAAAAGGTTTAGGATTGTTGGCACAAAATGTTTTCCGTCCATTTTCGAGTTTTCGCGAGTCAATATTTACCGTTTGGAGTGGTGCAAGGGACGGGGGTGCGTGTTTAATCTCGCTTTCGGACGCAGTACATTCATCCCCCTGACCTTTCGCTTCGCAGAAAAAGGTACATAAACGCGTATACGCAATGCATTCGGGATGGAAAAATAAAAAGTTTTTGTTATCACGCACAAATTGATTCGGTAGCAAAACCAATATCGGCGGAAGAAGCAATAAGAACTGAATTCCTATCCTACCTAGCTGAATTATTACTTGTTTTCATTCTGTTCCCACTCACACGCACATATATGTAGTAATAATGAGTTAGCCTGCTGAAGCAGAGAGTTATCTCGTCGATCAATCGAGATGGAGCAAATTTCGTTTGTGTTATTCGGGAATTATTTTCCTCTCTCGTTCGACAACGCTCGTTCATCAAAGGAGAGAGTGAGTGATTTTCTTCGGCCAGTAATTGCATGGCATGGTCCAGTGCAAGATAATGGTAATAAAACGACCTAACAACTCACGGTCCGCTGGCAGGAGATGGCGAAAAATTATTTCTCAAATGTGTATAATCAGCTTGTGATGACTCACCTGAAACAGAAAAATGAAGCGGAAAATTAAGATTTGTGTCGGAAAATTAAGTAGACACTGAAAACAGGAGAATTTTCTTATTTTTGATGCAATAAATTTTCTTTGAGGTACATCAAGAGGTCGATGGGAAATTTTTATAGCTATTTTACTAAAAAAGGATCGTAAATGAATCTTAGAAAGTTTGTAGAACGCAACTAACATTTAAACAACTTCTTCCCCACAAAATTTACAAAAATAAAGTCTACTAGAAGAATTAAAACCTGACTGCTTGTAAAATAATACAATCTACATTATGAAATGTTTCTAATAAATTCTGAATTAATATTTTTGTAATTTTAAAAATCAACAATGCAGAAAATGTCCTGAGATAGAATTGTTAAGATGAAGCTATTTCGATTTCTCGATAATTAGACAAAAGTGTGAGGAAGGCAAGTGCAAATTTTCACAGGCTTCAGGGAACCTCGGCGTTTTTCTCACAATCTTGGTGCAAACAGTTTACTCGCGCTTGGCCGTAAAATATGAAAGTGTGTGAAGTTGGAATTAACACGGAAGGCGTCTAGCTAGCAAAATAAATATCCGCGTGTGCGAGAGTGAGCAAAAAGAAATGCGCCGCTTCAAAGTGACACACAACTCGCGCGCGTCTCACTGACTGCACGTCCGACAGCGAGACGACGACAGATGAGAGAGGGAAAAACAACTTTTCCTTTCCTGCTCTTCCTGCGTTCACCCGATAAAAGCAGTGCAGAAATCGTATTTTTGCACACTGCACGCTTTAGATTTTCGTCACCGACGTGGAACTGTCAGCGAAATCGCGACGGAGATCGCCAGGGCCGTGCGAAAACTGCAAATTAACTCATGATGAAATTGGCTGCTGCTTTATTTAAAATAATTTGCGTCATTTATAGAGCTATAAAATCTACTGTAAATTTACTGTAAAGCAAAAGTGTTTCAAAAATAATTTTTTAAAATTTTGGTTTGAGAATGTGATACAGAGTATTTTATACAGATTCTTTATCCCAAATTTTTTTCATTAATTTAATTTTTAAAATATTGTGTAATAAGTGTAATAAATAATTCGAAGACTTACAATATAGTGTGATTTTAGTGCTTAAAGCGCGAATCATTACTATGCGTTGACACTTCTTAAATTTAATCATATTCGATAACATGTGACACATAATTTTTTAAATTTGTTCATCAAATCGATAAACTACCTAGCATTACATATAATTACTTTGGTAATTATCGAATTTCATCCAGTGCAAACCTTTCACGTCCCCTATGAATTGACAGTTTAGCTCAGGCAAATATATACAAATACACACCGAAAACGCACACTTGATGATGAATGTTTGCATTAAACGCGCGCGCGCGAGCAGCAAAAAGTGTAAGCAAGTCGGCGTGGCGGCGGTTTGCCTAATGGATGGTTATTCTGATGAATGGCCCGATAAATCGTTCCTTTGATATGCTCTCCAGCCTATTTGCGCACAAACGCCGTCGGAAGGCGCTTTCATCGTCCAGGCTTCGCTCCGTTCACGCTTTGATGCTGCAGATTTTGTGATTTTGCATTTGCAGCCCTAATAGTGCACGAACATGCAGGGCTGACGTGTGATCAGCATCATCGGGGGTTAATTGGGGATGAGAAACGGGACACATTGGTACTAATAATAGGGATTCTGCGAGCAGTCGATCGATTAGGGATGATTGAGCCTGGGGGATGATGCTGTTCATTCAAAGCTTTACAAAATTAACATGATTTCTTATTGCTGACGTAAATATTGAAGAGAAAATAATTTTGTATAATATTTCAAATTTGGAAATTTATTCCAGCAATTTAACCATGCTAGAGCGAAAATTTTAAAAATGAGCTGAGGGTAATTTTCTTTTTCTTAATTAAACTTGTGCATTATAGAATTTAAATTTAAATAGAAAGAAAATCTGGAAATAAATCGTATACATTTTCCATTTGTGAGAAGGAAAAGCAAGGAAAGGGCGCAGAATTCAAATTTATGGAAAATTTCGGAATTGCAAGCTTTCAAATATCAGCATTTTCTCATTCCCGTAGGACACCTTTATTCAATCAAAAGTGCGAAGAGTCGACAGTGCGCACGTCGCCCGCATTTTCCCCGTTGTGCGTGGCGCGAGCCGAATTTCAAATTAGATAAGGAGAGCCGTCCAAATCTAAACAAAACGGCTCCCTGAAGCACAAAGTAAGCAAGCAAGCGCAGACCGTCTGCTGGCGACACACACACACGCAGCGTAATTTGATAAAAATTCGACGCCACCGTCGGTGTGTGCCGACACGAGTGCTTTCTTTGTGGCAAAAGGAAAATTTCGGTCTCGGCGTGCGCACACCACCTTTTTAAAGGCAATTTGGCCTGCTGCTCTGCATCACTTTTACCATCATGCTTGCACACCAAAGGACATTACTCGTGAGGAAAGGGTGAGCGGCTTAAAGAAACCACGACGGTCTTTTTAAAAGATTCCATCAGAAGATTGAAATTTCTATACTTTATATATAGAAAAAAAACTTCGCTAGGATCCTTTCCTCACATTGACTGCAAAATAGATTGAAAAAGTTCCTTTTTTTCCAGAAACGTCTAGGTCAAATTAAAATATTCAAGACTGACGCATCTCAGGATCCAGCTGATATAATAAGCTTGCTTAGATATTCTTGAAACAAAAATAGAACAATATCACTCACGTCTTTGGTTGCCAAATGACGGAGAAAATCTTGCTGCAAGTAAAACAACACTTTGCAAATGATCAACATGGCTTTCGCAAGGTCCTAAGTACAATATAACTGCATTATAATACGAAATAATAAATCTATATGAGGTTTGAGGAAGGAATGATTTTTAGTAGGAAAAAAGGAATACACCTCCCGGAATATTTAAAATTGCACGCGCTCGGTTTGGTTGTATCAAGGATCACTGTGGAAAAAAGAGATTCTATGGAGTTGGCGATATAAGACACGCACAGATATGGATTTCATCATTAATGACAAACAGAGAGCAAGTCATTCAGCTGCAGTGAGTTGACGAGAATAACATGTTGACGAACATTCAGCTGTAGCCGCTCCTTAAGTCAATTTGTGTTTAAACTACTCATACAGCCATTAAAAAACTACTGCACCTTGGAAGTGGCCATATGTGCGTGAATCATGCATGGAAGTTCCTCTACATTAACAAAATTTCATAGAAAACTATTATGAATTTTACATGCTTTTGGACCTTTAAAACTTTCTGAAAATTCCATATTTTACGACATTTTCTCATTAAACTCCGTGATATTTTACGATTTTACTATCTCTGTCTATAGTGGCATGAATTTTGTACGTGGTATAACTTTTAATATGCTGATGATACGCGAACGCCAAAACGCCATTAGGTATAGTCATGTGCTCGCCTCTGTTCACGTTTTCGTGCAGGCAGAGGGGCCGATAACGGCGCAATCGTAAAAATGCAAGTGCGAGACACACTTCTTTATTTTTAGTCTCCATCGACGCGAAGCTCACCAATCTGCGGCCAGAGAGTGCGGCTCATTAAACACGCCAAACGGCTCGCTTGGCCCACCGCCGCAATAAATACCTTAAATGCTTACCTACTTGTGCTTGTGCGCGCGGGACAACGCCTTTTACGACTTCTTTTTCCACCGCTCCGCAGCCCTTGTCAAGGGTGGAAAGCAAAGGGGTGGAGAATTTTATTGTGCACGAGCGACCGAGCGTTTCATCTCAAATGGAAATGTAACATGAACTTGGATTGCTTATTGACCGACTCGAGTGCTGCCCGCCACTTCTTATACAACTTATACAGAGGCTGATTTGCGGATGGTGTGGCTGAAAATACTATTTTCCAGCATGGTTAATTTGTTCAGGAAGAATAAATTTCGATTCAAGAGAGATAACAAGACAGTGAACAAGTGAAAGCCAAATTTTCCTTCACATAAAAAAGTTTGAGAGGCTATTCAGTCGGTGAGGACTGTCTCCCTACTGGAAATCTGACCTTTTGTCGTTCCAAGAAATTCGCTTGTCACAAGATCTCGACGAGAGGAATCGATGAAAATAAGTTCAACTCCTTATGTTATAAATTTCGATAAATTAGGAGAAAACTAAGAGAGTTTATAGGTCCTCCCTGCATAATTACTGCACATAAAAGGATCAAAATTAGGCACAGTTTGCATCGATCACGTGCTTCCCCTGTATATGCACTTTCAATTTTAGCAATCGATGAAAGAATTAGTAAACACAAAACCATTCATAGGATATCCTGCCACCAATTTAAGATCAAAATCTTCAAAATTTTAGGAGAAACGCTTATATTTATCAGACTAAAACATCTTTTCCTCGAGATTATTTTTAATGAATTACGTGTATTATGGCATTGCAAATATTTTAACTTAAATGTCTATTGGCATGCTGAAAGTTAGTTTACTTCTTATGAAATATTCATCTCTCAGCTTGAAACTCCTTTACGCACTTTATTTCATCAAAAAGACAAAATTTCGCCAGAGGGTTGCAAAAGCCAAAATGCCACCCCTTCTGGCAGAGCGTTTTGCCGGATAAAACCAAAGGCAGAACGCGAGCAACATGTGTGTGCCTGCTGGAAGTAATAATAAGGGAGCAGCTGAGTCAGTCAGTCAGGGAGCCTACGTGTTTGCACTCGTTTTCTCTGCTTCTCTTCTTCTCGGGGTTGCGCTCCACCTTGGTGTTGGAGAGTCGTCGGAAGTTGCCAGGCTTCCTGGCTCCCTCCGACCCCCGTTCTTTGCTCATTAACTTGCCGCTAGCTCGTTCGCTCGCTCGCTCGCTCGCTCGCTTGCCGCACAACAATAGACGCGCACACTTATTTACCTTGGCAGCTGAGATTTCTTCCTTCCGTGCTTGATGCTAATAAACGCTCCGTAAAAAGGCAGGGGACCGAAATTTGCGCTATTTTTTCCTGCCACGCGAGATTATTTTGCTGCCTCATAATGAACAATGTGTTGCTTCATTATCGTGCGATAAACGAATTTGTCCGTTTATCTCCTTCTTCAGAAGGGGAGTTGATGATCGATTCCTATTTTTACCCCAATCCTTTCCAGCCATGGCTCATGTAAAAATTGCTGAGTCACGGAAAAACTTTGCCCTAAAATATTATTTTTAAAGAATTCTAAGTAATGGATAAAAAATTGCTTGAGATAGAATCTTCCTGAATTTCCTAGACGTAAGTTTCATCTGTACGAAGTTGAAAGAAATTTTTCGTCGTAAAAATAGAACAGGTTTGATTTCTTGCACCAGTTGAGCTCGGCTCCATCTTAAAATTTAGAGGAAAAAATATTCAAAAGTCCAGCAAAACTACTACATAAAAAGGGAATTAGTTTGTTAGGTGAAAAGATTTACGAAGCACTTAGAAATTAGGACCACGATAAAATATTATATTCCAGATTTGAAGAAGATTCAAATTCACGAGTTTAAGAAATATATTAATTTCATTCGTTAAAAACTTTTTAACGGGAAACAAAAGGTATTTTGTCAGCTATTAGTTCGGAAGTATATTAACGAGGCTATTTAACCGCGTCTCATAAGTTAAGACTCCAGCAGTCTCTTGTCCTTTGTCTGCGTGCCGCGTCGCGCGTAATTGCATAAAACTTTGCTTCACTGCTGCTGCTCGCTCTTCCTTTCCGCCTTCTTTTTCCAGCTTGTTTATTCTCGTTTTAAATTCCCTTTCCCACGGAGAGTTCCGCCGCCGCCCGCGAGTTATTCTTCATTGTGCAATAATATTTTCGGCTGTCGCAAAAACTATTATTTCGCCCGACGGCCAAAGTTTCTGCGCTGTTTTGTTGTATATACATTCGCATTTTCGCTCTCTGAGCGAGCGAATTTTCTCTGCGGCCAATTTCGGCGAGGAACGAGTACAATGCGTGCTGAAAGCAAAGTTTCATACTTTATTTTATGGCAAAGTTTGGCCCGCGATAACCGGGTGTAGCACTTTCGCTTTTATTTTCATCCCTGCCCCAAATCGTGCTGCCGGCAGTTTCGTTATTGAGTTGCCAGCCAGATATTGCCACCGAGTTGCAGATTTTTGCACGAAAAAATCCAATAGGCAGCACGTATACCGTGCGTGTATATGGTGCTGCTGTGGACGCGACTGGAAAATGGAATGTAAGCAAAAATGCTAGTTGGCTTCGCGAAATGAAATTTTACCGACGAGCCAATAATGCATGCGTAGGTGTTTGCACCATCCATCGAATTGTTTTAAAAGTGAGCCGGCATATATACTATTGATTTCCGGCAAAGAAAATAAAACTTAAACACAAAATCTCTGAAAATAAATCATCAGAATTTATCTCGGCAAATGCAATCCTCGCGCGGCAACGCGATATATCATCCGGATCGCTGGCTCTTGCCTCCGCAAAAGAAAAGACTTCACAGTTTCAACACACACACTGCATGGCTTTGGCGGCTGTTTTTGCAGCTGGGAATAGAGAATGTACTGCGGAGCAATGATGCAAATCGCGGCGTTCTCTATTTAATCACGTGGCGCCGGAACCAAATGGAGGAAGTAAGTCGTAATAGTTTGGTTGCATTTTTGCGGTCGGCCTGGCTGTTATGAGTGTGTAAATTCGTTGTGTCTGCCGCGGGGGGACCCTATTATTTGCGGAATAAATTAATTTGCCCCAGCAGCAAGAGGAAGCAGCGGTGGCCGCTCTGTTCACTGAACAATGGCCTTCATTGTGCCGTCGCAGATGAAATTTTAATTAGTGCACGCGCGACGATGAATAAAAAATGAGAAGTTCTTCGAATGCATACGTTAATTATGCGGTGCGCTTTTGAAAACGCTCTCATTTGATGAAATAATGTGTGTACACAACAAAGCCGTCGGTAACGGTTTGTTTCGGCGTTGCAATGAGCCTGTTTTCATTGCTCAATGTGTTTCAAAACTTCTCTGAACGGATATTACAAAAATTTGCTTTTACGAAATGAAATTGCCTCAATGGGTCAACTGAAAAATCAAAATATTTCGTCACTAAAAATACAGTAAATTAATTTTTCACCTGTTGTCTGGTTCAAAATGTTTATTTTTTCATTAAGATTTAAGTTTAAATATTTTGCTAATTCAGTATCAATTTTTTCTTTGAGAGAAAATATAGATGGTTGATTTTACATTTAATAAAACCGGCCAGTACCATCTAAAAATATTAAGGGAAGTCTTTAAATTTACTTAAACATGCATAAACTGACACTTTTGCTCTAAAAAACATTAAAAATTCGAAAAATTCACAGACCAACACATTTTCACACAACTTTAAAAGAAAGTCTCATCAACTTTTCTCTCTTTTGTTGGATGTTTGACCATTCTTCCTGAGCTCCCCTCGAATAATGTTACTCGAGCATACTCCAGTTTTGTTTGAATGAGTAAAGTGCCAATCGCAATTCTTTAAGTACAACGAGAAACTCGATGCCGATATATTTCTCACCTTAAAAAACAACGCCCATGAGTGCACGCGGGCAAAAAAGACGCCCTCGCGAGAAATAAAGTGGAGCAGCAGCACTCGGGCGGCTAATAAATAGAGCATGAATTCGTTCTCGCATTCATTTTTGACGCGGCGAGGGCAAAAAAGGGAAAAAGAAGGAAGGAGGTCAGGCCGTGGGGATGTGAGTCTCGTGCCTCGTGTGTGTGTGTCTGTATGTCTGCTTTATTTATCTGTGCTCTCTGCTCTCGCGCGCGCGTCAGCCGATTACGCGGGACCAAGATGACGGATTCATCGGCGCGACAAGATAAATAGGAAATAAGCCGCCGAGTGTGAGTGTGTGTGCGTCCTCTTGGGCGTCGTTCGCCTCAGATCAAATATTTATCATGATACGCGCGATATAGAGCCTGCTTTTCACGCAAGGGTGTCAGCCAACGCGGCAATTTTTCTATATCTTGTTTTGCTTGAATACAGTTTTCACCCATTTGGACACATTACCATTTTTTACTGGAGGAAAACCAAGCCCTGGGAAAATTGGTTTATTTTTTTCTTGCTTGATTTGGAAAATTTAAAATTTGATTCCAAAAAACGGGGGGAAATATGAAAAATCTATATTTAAGTATTAATTATTTGATGAAATTGATCATTTTTAGACTTCTTAGCCTTCCATTCTAATTAATTTGCTTATTAGAGTAGTCCTTGTAAAATCAAATCAATTAAATTAACCCCGAATGGAGATTTTTCATTTTTCAAAGCTATTATAACATCAGTTAGCAATTAAATGTTCATTACTTCAAATTAATAGTTTCTTACTAAAAAATCACAAATTCAATTTTTTACTTTTACATCACTTGCCAGGTCAATTTTTTGCCCTAGTTCAATCGGCTTTACGAAATTGAAAATTTCAGCATTGTCAGCAGAAGTCAGAAAGAGGTTGATAAGCGCAGGCATAAATCTCATTCCGTTGGTGGCGACATAAATCTTAGTGCATGAGCTCTGTCTCCTGTGTCCGTGTGCCTGCCAGCCTTCTTTCGGCTCTTTTTGCTCCTCTAGGAAAGGAGAGCCGGCAGATTTGAAACGCCACCTTAAAGGGAATCAGCAGCAAATAAAGTCCGAGTTTCTTTTGGTCCTTGGCTTTCAACAGCCTCAAATGAAAAGGAAAGCCGCCCAAAAGGGTCGGCTAAAAATACAAAACACACACGCACACAAAACAGAGTAGCTTCTGTCCACGGCCCAGGGCGCAAACAGACTTTTCGGCTTTTTGGTCGCGCCGCCTTTGAATTATTCATGCCGTAGGGCGATGTGTTTTAGGCAAATTCACGGCATCGGATTTTCCACCCTTAAGTGCATTTCCACTGACGTGCCACCACACAACTGATCTGCACGTCTCTCAGTTTTTTTTTCAGTTGTATCAATTTCTTTACATCAAGCTTCTCGACAGAACGAATATTTTTTTATTTCGTTCATGGCGTCAATATTTCAGATATGAGCAATAAGCGGCTTTAAGTTTCTGCTACTCTTTTTATCTTATCCATTGCAGTTGTCTCATAATTGAAATAATGTTATTGTATGTTCTAGTTATTGAAATCACTCATATTTAATTATCACACTTAACTCTAAGGTATCAAAGGCAGTAAAAAATGTAAATCGATTTTCAAACCATATAACCAACCTGTCATCTGAGGCATAATCATTTGTTTTTATATGTTTATTGAAATCATAACATGTAAGTTTCCCTGTTTTAGTTATGAGTTTTTAGAGAAATACAGTAATCATTAACAAAATTAAAAATTAAACTATTAAAAATTAACTTATTAATATAAAAAATATTTAAAATTAAGTATAAAAAAGTTCAAAAGAGATAAGAAAATAATTGACATGTTTTTTAAAAATCGATTTAGTTACAATTATGATGAATTCTCTCTGAAGCATTAACAGCTGAACTTAAAATCACGTGTTTCGCATCAGCAGGGCAAAAACACGAGCTCACACCCAGATGATTTTATCATTCCCGCATGACGCACAGACAGCTTGCGCATTCTTTCCGAACGCCCGAGATGAGAATATTTAATTGTCTCCCATTGTCAGCGATGTGAAATCATTCACTGGTCGTGCTCATAATGATCGCCGATGAGTTTGGTCAATCGAAGGGCGCCAATCGTTTCCTCCACCACTTCCCACGCGACGCCGACGGAACAATGGGCTGGCGAGGGCAAGTGGCGATTTCCGGTTAATGGGTGTGTGTGTGGTGTATACAATTAAAAAGCGGTCTAATTGTGCACAGATGGTCCTCGAAGCGGTCGAATGAAATGGAGTGTTAAGAAAAAACTAGCACGTCCATCAAGCTTCTTTCAGCCAGAACTGCACAGCGGACAAGGAGATGCTATTGTGTCCCACGCTTCTTCTCTGAAATGAATAGAGAGTCAAAGAGGTTGAGTGCTTTTTCTGGGGCCGCCGTGAAGGTTTTCGCCCTCTTAAATTGAGAGCCAATACTGCCAAAGAGGCTCACGAGGCTCATAAGACAAAAATTCTACCATTTGAACGTGAAATTTCAACCATCTCACTTGGAAACATGCATCACAGAAACTAAAATCTGGCTCGTCTGCATAAAACCCAGAAGATTTAGCAGTTGAAAAATCTTGTCCTAATGGCATGCAGTTTTTGTTCCCAATTGGGCATTTTTTAAACTTAATTAAATGGCAGGTTGAAAAAAAATTCATTCCTCCTCAATATTAATTTCATCTTATTTTCCATTTCATCAAACTCTCAGAGGCCTTGGTGGTTGATTTCCCACTTACTCTCCGCTCACGAATTCGATTTGTATCATTATTTACTTTTCCATCCACAAAACTTTTCGATTCGAGGCTTGTCTCAGGAAGCGATAAAATTCGGTCAACCCCTCAAGTTCTGTTCTCGGGGGATGAGCTGCTCTCCTTTTTTCGCTCGATGCGTCTTCACATCCGTTCCCTGTGCACCAAGTCGCGAGACCAACTCACACATGTGTTGCCGAGTTTATTTCCGCACGGCGACCTTCACGCTCGGCTCGTGGAATGGGGAGGCGGCAAGGTCGGCCCAGACCAACCAACCAACCAACATAAATACATACATATTATCAGTCGACGAGATGATGATTTCGGCGAAAAGCCGGAGGCACGGAGCGAGCAGTCCGTCAGTTAATGATAGCGTGCGAACAGCGCGCGCGAGCAAAATATTTGGCCAAGGATTAGCACGCGGGAATGGACCAGCTGCGGCGTGAATTTTTCATTTGATTTGCTCTCTCCGACGCTTTCAAGCATGCCACAAGCTCGATTGCCAAAAGAGGAAACGGATAGAGGATAGAAATAAGATTTCCATTAAATTAAGAATCAATCAAGTGGCAAAATTTTCAATTCCCTTTCACATTTTTATATTATTCAGTAATTGTTTCGTTCTACCAACTAGCTTCGCAATATCTCGACTATGCAAATTCCCGAGTCGACTTTCCGATACACTCTCGTCGCCGGAGGGTCTGGTCTATCTGCACAAACAAAGAGGAACCTCAAATTTATACGTTCCGTCTTTATTTACTATCAGAAAGAGCAGCGGTCCTTTGAACGCAGAAAAACAATACATCGCGTCCTACACACAGCTGCGGCGGATTTTTTCCTGCTCCGTACCTTCGTCGCGAATTCAGCACATTGTGTGTGTGACTCGAATTTTTTGGCTGCGGGCTCGATGATGTACTGTACCGCTGCGACAGAGAGCATACGCAGCACAAAACAAAAATCAGAACCGGCGGCGGCCCCCCGCAAGATCAGCGTTGAATATTTCAACCGCTCTGCCGGTGAATACAAAATAAATAATACAAAAAAAAACTCTCTCTCTCTGTACTCCTCCTCAGACAAAAGAAACAGGTACGCACCGCAGAATAAATTACAAGCGCGCGCAGGGGCGAAACAAAGTAGGAAAAATAGAGGGAACGGCACGCGGCCGCCGCCGACTCTGCCGCCATTAGAGTTCATTGGCATTTAGTGTGCGGGTGACCCCTGCAGTATGCTGGTGCTCTGGAGGAAATTATATACTGCACTGATTATTTTGCATGCAGGCTCACGAAAATTAATGTTAAATGATACAAAAAAAGAATAATGGTAAGTGTCGATAAATAATTTATATCCTTTGCGCAGAAGTGAATTTTTGATCCAAGGTCGCTGGTTAAATTATCGAGTTGTTATTTTCGATAGCGACAATTTCGATTCGAAATTTACCTTGTATCGCTTCTAATTTAAATGCCGTCGGATAGATCTTGACATGATCAGCCAATCTTTTATAAAAGGCAGTGTATATTTTAAACCTGTTCATTGGCAGCCTCTGTGAAAAATCGAAAAGGATTCAATTTCAATAAACGTCAAAGGCACTACGTGAATTAAGGTTATGTAACTTCCTGGGACGTCTTCGAGTTCAAACTCATCACACAGAAAAACGATCCGTAAGAAAATAGCCCGCCGTTTTCAGTCTCAAATTATGCCATCTTTGAAGTACAGCCGGATGCTTTTAGCCGAATTGATTCGTCTAATAAGAAGGCAGCACACATTTCAATTACCCCATTATTCAGAGCGGGCGACCCTCTCAATTTGGCTGTCATCAAATTGCACCGGGAAAAGTTTTCCACGGTTGTTATTCTTCTCGAATAATTTCTCCTCCTAATTGATGAATTAGACACGGAGCACGCGAGGAAATAAATTCAAATTGGAGGCCGCCGCTGCCGCTGCTGGAATTTGTGTGTGTGTGTGTGTGCCGAGGAGCGATCAAATAAAAGCCAACTTGGTAATAACAATTTCTCGCGCGCCGCCGACGGTAATGAGGCGAATTTTCGACTGCGACGCCGCTTTGTGTCAACACACGGCGCGGCGAAAGAACACGCGCAGCCAGACTAAGTTTGCGCGTAAACAAAAAGGGAAAAAATAAAGTTGGCCGCCCCTGCGCACGCTGCTGTCGGCGCCGCGTCCTGACGAAAATTTAATGGGCTGTTTATGCGCGCGGCACCGCCATATCTCGGCCGCTGGTGAACGTAGATGGTGTTGCTGCACAGCGCAGTCGAGGGCGCAGGAACAGTTTATTTTCGCCCTCAAGAAACGAGCAGGGCGGCGCACTAACTTTGTTGATGCACATGAAACACGACCCGACACTTGTTTGTTAACACCGTGGGAACTTTATCCTCAAACTGATATGATGGCGAGTTTTTTTTAAATGATCCTGTTAATTTATATTAAATTTTCAGTCAGACTTAACTGCATAATAATAATAATAATAAATAAGGAGTCCGATTGTTGCCGACAACAAGAACGGACGCACTTCAAATTCGCTCCTCAGAATTTTCCCCTTTTGGCCCCGACGTTGAACTTTGACTGGAAGAAACTGGCATCTCCTTGCTCAGCTTTTCACGCCGCATCGATCGACGTCAAAAATTTCTTCCGGGGAATAAGATTTCGGCCCAAAATTCTGGTTTTGAAGTTCTGACCGGCGAGTGAGTACGATTCCATCCAAGCAACAATGGCAAAGACCAACAAGCGCCGAGTAGCTCGCCAACGGCACCCTGCGAATTTTCGCTCGCGACATCGCAGAATCGCGCCGAGGGGCTCTGCCTTGGCGGAGAGGAGTCCTCTTTAGCCGGAGGATGCGGCTCTCCGTCCAAGAAACCGGCCACCGCAACGACCATCGAGGGATCTCGGCTTGGGACGACCCAGAGTCGACCCCGCCGTGCCCTCAACCTTGCCATCAAACGAGCGACAGCCGGCACTCCTGAAGAAAGAAATTCATTTTCGGACGAGGGGTGGCTCTTAAGTCTGCGAAGAAGTCCGGCCGGGGGAGTGAAATCGAGTTCCAGCGCCAAATCTCCCTGACGAGTTGCTGGGGGCCAGCGTGGAAGAGCGTCAAGCCTTGGCTAACGCCCGGCTGCTCACCATGCTTCTAACTCAGCCAAGTCAACTTTGAGAAAACCAGCCCAAGCTGACATCGAAGTTCCTGGCTATCATTCTGATCAGTCGAACAGGCCTCGCGGCTCCTGGTGGATGGTGGCTACGTGGGACCAAGATTGCAGTGAGGACCGGCGCCCTGAACCCGCCTTCGGAGACGACCCCGGCTATTCTAATTTGTCCAGGCGCCAATTCCCGACTTGGCCTCTTTTGTAGGCCCGTCGGGTCTTGTGTATTATTGTTAACCCAGAATAAATACAGAATAATAATAATAATAATAAAAATTTTACCTTTATTCAAAATATTCTTTAAATATTTTGTTTGAGCTTATTAGAGTTTTGAGCCTACAGCTTCAATTCATAAGAAAATCGGCTCCAAAGTTTGCATTCTAATTAACGACGAGCGCTATCTCTCTCATTGAAATTCATGATTTATTTCACGAGTAGGTAAATTACCTCATAATTTATACTCCGTTGGTGGATCATGAAGAAAGGAGTCGAAATCAAGCGAAAAAACATGGACAAAGCCGTTTAATACTTCAAGAAATTGAGAAATATCTAAAATTTAAAGAGGTGAAATTTTACATTATTAAGAGGTCTCTAATTTTAAATGTGTCCATTTTAGATACAAGATTAAATGCAAAGAGGTGTTGATTGTCGGCCTGTTAAGATCCACTTAAAGACTTTATCCACAAATCTGAGTATTGACAAATAATGAAATTCACTGAAAGAAAAGCAAACTGATGGCAGATAAGCTTACATCTTCCAAGGTAGAAACAAATCCCGTATTTATTGGTTTTCATGCGCTCTTTAAATTTGTGGAATCGTCTACAAATATTTGCAGTCATGAAAGAATTACAAACATCCTTCAGCTTGGAAGAAATATGGAATTTAAAAGACAAATAAATGAAACAGGAAAAGAAAATAAAGCCGTTCTGACAAAACGCCAATTAATAATAATAATTTCGTGCGCAGACGGTCCAATTAAATTAAAGTGAAATTGGATTACAAGGGAGTACAACTTTGGCAACTCGCGAGAACTAATTTCGAAACAACAACAACAACAGACAAACTTATGCATGCATAATCCCACCGCTTGAGGAGTGAGAATTTAGGCAAAATTGAGGAATAAGTTTGCTTGCAAATCGTTGCGGAGAGGACTGTTCGGCCCGCTCTGTCCCCGTAATTAATGCAGGCTCAGGGGTCGGCAGGGGTGGGTGCGTCGCAGCAGCAGGCCGGAACCCCTTGGTGCGTGGAATAAATAATGCGGAAAATGCACGCCCGATTTGTCACTGTCTCAAAATAAATAATGAGCGGGCCCAACTTTTTACAATTTGTTCAAAGCAGGAGCGAACGGGGTTGATTAGTCAAGTTTTGTGTGAAAGTTTTATTTTTCGCGCGTTGCTAAGAAGAAAAATTGAAGAAGCTTGCTACTTCATCTCATTATAAACAATCGATTAATGTTAATTAAAAAAAGTTAACATTTTCAGGATGTGACAAAAATTTAAGTTCATTTCAAGAAACCTGCCTCTAAACACCAAAACAAAACGGAAAAAATGTTTCTATTATACCCGATTAAAAGAAAACAATTTAATTAAAATTGTTGGTTCAAAGTTGAAGTTGTTTTGGTAAGGACAGCGCTTTCATTCTCAAAATGAGTCTGGCTGGCTCTTGATTGCAGGCTGCTTTAAAAAATTAAGCGGCTGCGAGCATCTGCCTGTGCTTCTGGGTCATTAATTTAATGGAAAACAATCCAGAGAACGTCGTCTCGTGCGCGAATCTTGTTAACTCTGCCTGCGGGGAAGACGGTTGCGGCGGCGGCAGCGGCGGCGGAGGAGGAAGACAACTTTTCCTCGTCTCAAGCAGCAACAACAAGAAAAGTTGCGGAAAAATGGATGATATTAAAGAGGAAGAGCCCAGGTGCAGGCCGCGACCGGATCGTGATTAAAATGAGCCGAGAAGCGCGCAGGCAGCGAGAATTATTCATCCCTCTGCCGACTGAGTCAGACAAAGCCGCTTGAAGAATGCTCCACGGGGGCAATTTCTTTGCTCAGCTGACTCCCCGTGATTATTATTTCATTTTTAAATCCGTCCCGTGGCGGTTTAGCCTCGTGGCGCGCTATTATCTGCTCGCGACGCCCGTGACCACGCACACTGACATGCGAACGGCCCCCTTTTAAATTAAATTATCCTCTCATCCGATTATCAGGCTGAAATGTCAATTATGTAAAATGCTAACCCGTCAAAGGGCGCACCACTTTTATGTTCAATTTAAAGCAGCTAACCTCAATTGTGGTCTTGATTCTATTCTGCTTTAAAATAAAATGAAGAAACAAATCTGTCTATTTACTCTTTAAACTTAGCTTACCTTTTCCGGATTTTTGAATTCATATTAATTCAAAAAGAGTGATATAAGAAGATACTGCCTTACCTGAAACAAAAGATAAATTGATTAGATTCACGGCTTAGGTTTGATTACACTTTTTGCACAGTTCAAATTTAAAACAAGACACGACTTTTTAAACTTTGTAACAATTTTGCTCCACGCAGTATTTTATTGCATTCATTGTTTTGAATCTGATCAACTATAATCAGATTTGTGATAAACAAAACTTCAACGAGTTTTAATCATCGTGTTTGCTACTGCTCAAAACAAACATTGTCAAATTTCCAAGCTCAGCAGAGACTCGATCACGCGAATGAGGAATTTTCGACTCTTAACCTATTCCCAGTGCAAATATTTTCCAACCTTTCAATTTTCCCTCACCCACGTTGCTGACGCTGATGTGTCGACACCAAATCTGGACATAATGAAACTTTTACCCGTTCGCAAATCACGCTAAAAATAGATCGGCGTCAACGATAGGATGGGTTTCAGCCGGCCTTGCGGTTGTAAGCGCAGCCCACGCCACCAGTTCGAGTAAATCGAATTTCCAGGAAAATCCGAGCCACCGGTCAGCCAATTTCCAGAGTGCCAAAATAATTGGGTGCGTCAAAAGTGAAAGATTCTGATTTTTCCTCTCTCTAGACTTGATCTTCCCGGATTTTATTGATTGGCACGTGGGGGCGGCGGGCGTGAAAGAAGAAGATGCTCTTTTTCTTCATTCGTTGCATAATTCCTGTCACTGCTCGTCTCGAGATAAGTTTGGCAGACGGCCGCGGAAAAAAAGACACGCGCTTGCCAGAACTGTCATCGGAGAAGCGACTCGCCAGTCACGGCGGAAGAGGAAAAACTGCGGCGCACAATTCATCCTCGCGCCGGTGATGCGGAGACGCATTTGTTCAAAGGCGAATGAGCACAAATCGAAAAGCACATTTGCCGGAGAGGAAAAGTAGCAAAAATATCATATATCCTATGGTTTTGGGATAAAAAATACAAAAATCGGCAGAGCCTCATGCCCTGACAAGAAGGATACAAAGTTTTCCGCTGACCCAAAACTTAATTAATTAATAAAATGAAACCTTACGAAGATTATGTTATCAGAAACGACCATCAGAACAGGTAAGAATTTTGAGCCCTTTGGCGTCAGGGTATCCCTCAAGCAATTGATATTAATAAATTCGTTTGTCGACGCCTGACGGGCTCTGAATTGGTTCGATCTTCAAGATCCACACGCCGTTGGGACAGCAAAGTCAGGAGCTTTCAGAACATGTGCAATTCAACCCTTTAGAAGTATTTAGGGTGCTCAGAGATACTTTAATTCACATTTTTTTCAGAAAAAAAATAACAGCCACAACAGATAAAAAAACTTTGCGTGTCACCATCAGCAGTCCTTTTGCCTAACAGCAAATGCATGAAATAATTTAATATCAACATTGTGTATGGATGACACTATTTTCTAAAACCAATATGTGTTTAATCTCAACAGCACATTATTTTCTCACCCTATTTTATATAATATTATTTTTTCCAATCAGGTCTAAGTAAGAGAACATGAAACCTGACCGAGGGTGAAGTCCTCTTGCAACTTTAGCTGTCGATATCGAACTCGATCGTCGTTCTCTCGCAGCAGTTGCACGTTTTCACGCTTGCAGGCTGTTTGTGTATATACGCAAGAAGTGCAGCCCTTTCCGCTTAGCCGCAAGCATGCACGCAGCAAAGAGCAACCAGCAACTTATCTGCCCCGGCGGGCTCGTAAAGTAATGGGGTTATGCAGCCCGCACAGCGACCGTCGAGTGTTTATATATATTATGTATATACATAAAAATGTGTACACACACACACATACATATTTACGAGGCTCTTGCAGCCAAAAGACGACGCCGGCGGATCTCTTTCTCCATCGTTCGCGTGTTAATGAAATTTACGAGCGAGCGAATCTCCTTCCGCGCGCCAGATTACAGCGCCAGGGCCACCGAGTCTGCTCTGCATCGTCGCCGCACCAATAAAAATTTGAATTATCCTCGAGTATGTAAGCCATGTTTACATAAGACTCGTCTTCTTCTTTATATTTAACGAAAATAATCAAGTTTGTCTGCTCCGCATCCAAGTTTGCTTTGATAAATTTGCATGGTTTATGAGGTAAGAACCTCCACAAAGCCATTTGAGTTTTATTTTCTGTTTTGGAATGATATGAAAAGTCTGCAGGAGATAAATGGCTTTTGAGCAGACGAAAAAAGGTTTCCTGAAAAGGAATCCAAATGAAAAGAATAAAAAGTGGTTGAAATGCTGAAAGTTAGTAAATTTGTGGAAAGGTATCTAACTCACATAAAATCAATTATAAAATCGTTCAAACAGTTAAATTAACTCGTTTTTGCTCTCAAATTCAATTCAATTAATTTGAAATATATCCTACTTTCCATTCCAAATTATGGATTGCCATGTCAAAGCAGTCGAACGCAAAATTTTGACAGAAAAAAGAAGCATCAAATGTCTAGCACTCTTCTCCACTCGTACCAGAGTGCGACGAAAAACCTGTTTGTATGCCGCTGCAAAACGCAGTGTTTTTTGCAAGCTTTTTTTCTCCCTTTGAAGTTTTCGCGCTTAATTAGCGGCGCCAGCGTTTTCGTTTCGCCGGCGTGGGGACGATTTGTTCACAGCTGCCAATTTCAAAAGCCAATAATTAACGCCGTGGTATAAAATGGGCGGTTCTCGGCATAAAAGTCATTGATCAATGCGCTTCTTTGATGACGGGTGGACGGCCGAGCGCGCTTCCATTCACGACTTGGACCAAATTGCGTCGCCTCTCCATTTAAATTCGGGGGGCCTCTGGTGGTGCTGGTGGTGGTGCTGGGCGCGCGCGGCATAATTGCTAAAAATAAAAAGGCTCAACTCTTTCGCCCTGCGGCAATATCGCATCAGCCCCTCGCGAAAAGTGCAGCCGTGTGCCAACAAAACTGGGCCACGGACCACCATCTTTCTCGTATTATAAAACAGCGCGTAATGAAACAAATGAAAAATGGCAGCCGGGGGGTCGAGAGGGAAAAAGCGTTGGCTGGCGATGGTGCTCGAGGCCTGGCAAAACACGCCAGAAAACACAGATCATCTAGGGGAGGAAAGGGTGGATAACCGAAACGCGACCGTCGTGACCGCAGGGACGGCCAAACTCGTTTTTTCTGCACAAAATCGCAGACAATTTGGTTGGAAATTGCCGGTTAACATGTGACGAAGGGCCGAGATTCGAAAAAGAGGGAATTGGGTTGTGCTTTTTTAATTTAAAAATATGCCCCATGTGGAACACGGAGCAAACCCATCTGGCGATTTTGTTTTTGCGGCCAACAGAGAGCTGAGGGTGGTGGGATTCGCAATAATATATCATATAACTGAATTTTACAACATCATCATCTACAGTATTTGACTCACGATCACTAATTATTGCTAATGAATGTCAACAAAAAGAAGCTACTTCTATAATCGAGTATTACTCGTTATATCTACGCAGAATGGTTTCATCGAAGACTTTGCTACTTAAATTGTTACTTTCCATTATTCAATTATTATGTACAGTATTTACATGTATACTGTATATAACAAAAAATCATTAAGTTGTTTATTTTAATTTTTTAATAAATAGAAACAACTACTGACATTCCAAATAAATCGAATAATATCAACTGCTCAAAAAATCAAGTATTACACCCGACACCCGAGATTAAGCTGGACAATGTTAAATATTATGAAAAATATTTATTGTGTTTTTAGACTTTTTATCAAACATCTTAGAACAAGATTGAGTAATGCCATTATTAAATTTCCATTGCAAATATTTTAGGCAAAGCATGTTTGATTTTCACTCAAATATGCTTCTTAGCTACAACCAACACACACAAAAATGGATTTGTTTTATGCTCTCTTTGCTATTAATAAATATAAAATTTTCCCACGAGTGAGGCGAGTGAGGGTAATGGATATCGGTGGGTGGCGAATGTAAATAAAGAGATGGGTAGAGGAGAGAATGAGTGCCCCTTCTGGTGGGCTACTCGCGTATTTCGTTGCGGACTAGAGAGTGCCATTAGCACGAGAGCAGCCCCGAATGTTCTTGCTTATTTTCTTCTTTCTCTCGCCTTTTTGTACACACCCACAGGAGTCCAAATCTCCACTCTGCCTGCTCTGCCACTTATTTACACGAGCGTTCGCGAGCGCGTCTGCCGCACTTTGCGACAAATTCGCCATTAAATCTGCAGCCCTGGCGGAAACTAACTAATAATTTGTGACTGTTGCAGAAAGCGAGTGAATTCGCAAAAGCCGGACCGTGATTCAGTGCCTCGAGTTGCACAGCGGGATAAAAAAACGCTTTTCCCGGATAAAAAAAATGGTGATGGACTATAAAACGAAAAAAAAACGTAATACATAAGAGATTGCCGGAATGAAAAAATACGCTCATCCATAAACATCCGGAATTTGCGTGACCTGTGAAACCAAACACTAAACTTTGGATGCGCAGGTTTCTAATTTACCGAAATGAAATCGCGGCCGTCCGGTGGTGTTTTATGGTGTTTGCGCGCACGTGCGGCCCTGGCCGGCGTTATTCCGCGAATTGAAAATTACACGCTCACTCCTTTTTGTGCGCGCGCCGTGCAGATAAATTATAAACGGGGTGGCTTGCATTGAGCCGAGAAGCAGGAAGAAAAGGAAAGGCAAAAGGGTGTGCGAGCACGCGATTGTTTCGAGTCTCGGGTTTTGGCTCCAAATTAATCTCGCTTTCTCCACGCTAGGCCAAGAACAAGTGGTAGTGTGTTTGCGTTTCTTTCCCTCCTCGCATCCACCCTCTGCCCAGGCCGGTTTCGCAATTTCGAGGGGAGGGCGATAAACAGAATTGCAAATGAAAATATTCATGGAAACGGAAATTTCTCGGCGGTCGGACTCGTAAATTCTTAAGCAGATGCCTGCGTTCACCAAGTTAAGATGGATACGGGGTTCATTGCGGACGTTTTTTACTCTGCACATTCTTTCCGAGCGGCTCCGCTCGGCTGATATTTGCAGGGAGACAGGAAATTAAAACTTCCCGACAAGATATCTCTATGAAGGATTAGCTAATCGAATTTCCACGAAGAGGGGCAGGAATTGATTTTTCACTGGACGTTTAACTGCAGGAATATTATTTAATATTAATTTCGAAATGCAAAATAAAAAATAATGTTATTTCATTCCACAAATATTTGCCTGAAAAAGTGGGCTCTGGCTTTTTTATGGATGCAGAAAGCGAAAGACAACCCTCATCATCATTGTTTTTTTGTATCCTGCAGGAAAAAATATTTATAAAAAGATTCGGTACTTTTTATATACGATATTTGATTAAATCCCTTTTTCATATCTTATCAAACGGCAAATCTGTCGGTTTGTTCTTGTCAAACAGCGCGCAGATTTATTCAAAGTTGGCAAACCTAATTTCGGCGGTGCTCTTTGTCCGCCTGCTTTGCATCGAAACAAAGAGAACGCGCGTCTCTTTCTCACTCTTTGCACAGGGCAGCATGTGACTGCGAGAAAGAGGCTAAAAATACGCAGCGGGCCTTGAATGAGACTTGCTTTTCGCATGCAGATCGTGCCGCTTTTTGCCCGTCGGCCCGAAAATAAGACGCGCGCGCCTTCCTTCTTCAGCAGCGTGTTTGGCTTAACCCTTTGTTTTGGCCACAGGAATGCGTCGCCGCCGACGTTCAGCGGCTTCCCTACGCTGCCTTTACAACACCCTATGCTAACTAAGTAGTACTTCCTTTTTTTACTTTTGCGGTTACCTTGCTGCCGGGATATACTAATTATCCTTGGAAATTTTACTCCACCCTTTTATTAGAATGTTTCGTGTCATCTTAACTCAACAATTAAACACAAAATAGATGTGAGTTGGTGGTTTTTTGGGTGTAAGGGGTCAAAATAGCCGTTTTCAGATGGATTTAAATGTTTTTAGTGCGTTGTCTGTCCAATTTGTTAGCAAAATTCACACGTACTTACGGCTTTAAATATAATTTTTTGTTCATGCAAAACGAAAATCTTCATTTTCCGCTTTTTAAAGAAGTGTTATTAAAAAAAAATCCACAGAAGAATAAGATTTTTTAAATAAAATTGAGAAACTATAAGGTAATCTATACCGAAACTGACACTAATATACTATATTAGTGTCAGTTTAATATACTAAAAAATTGCGACTTTTCTTCCGAATTTACAAGAATTGTCCCAATTGAGTATGTACTCTGTATTTTTGAATGCTTAAACATATTAAATATGTTTCTGACTCTAGATATTAATTTTAATTTACGTTTTTTTGTTTCTATGTAGAATTTAAAGAGTTAGAAATGTTTATAATTAAATAGAGCTGAATTAATTGAAAAAATACGTCCCTGATGGTAATTTTTCCCAACATTAATACGAAATAAACTCTTAAAGACAGTTTTTTTAGTTTTAGAATGGTTCAAATGGATTTAAATCACATAATTCGAGCTTACTTGATGGTTTCATCGCAATTAGAAGCCAAGTGAAAAATTTCGAAGGTCTAAAATCCACAGCCCTACTGTTTCATAGAAAGGATTAAGTTTCAAAAATAAATTTGTAATCCAGCGCTCACATGTGAAATTGATACTGTTACAGTTTAAATTGCGTGCCAGCCGGAGGACTTTATTTAATTTTCATATCGTCGGAAACGGACAAGTGAAACGATTCATATAAATAAAACGACTCTGCAATTGATTCATTTTCAAATGGCGTCCGCCTCGCACCTGCTATGGGTGAACTCGACCACGTTCATAACTGAATTCTATTTGCTCGCAATCAGATATAAAATATTCAATTGCAAGCCGGTAGCGACTCTCTGCATGGTGAAACGGATTTGCACCCCGTTTCGAGTAGCAGCAGCATATAAATGTTTGAAAATGTCAATATGACGCGATTCGCGTGTGTTTGTTTGCCATTCATTCATCGTGTCCGCTGTGCGTACAGGCCCGCAGCCGCCGGATTTCCCTGGGACGACGAAAGCAGCTTTGTTTCCCCGTCCCAGCAGCCGCCTCCGCCCCGGCCCGACCGAGAAATGGAGAGACGCAGCATCCAATATACATATTATTTTTGAGAGAGCTGCAAGAGACAATCGGCAATTAATCTCCTGCTCTGCGGAGCCGCCTGCTACTTCCATCGTCCGCTTCCTGCCGCGCAAATTCATTTCTCGTGTTTTCTGCTGCGAGCTCTCGCAATCTGACTTTGCGAGAGTGCATGTTCACGCTCTGCGAACCCAATTTATGCATCTCTCTTCGCTGGGACCAATTTCGCCACCGATTCGGGAGGTTCGCCGTGTTTGTCGATCCTGCTTAAAATATGAACTTTGTTAAATATCGATATGCTCGATTTTACCAGATGGTATATAATATATTTACAAAGTTTCCCCCTGCAAGTACCTCCCTCAATAAAAACTGCTTCTACCACTTAGAAAAATAAATTAATGTGCGTTTAAATGATTATAAACACAGATGAAATAGATATCAAAACTTTCCAACGATTTTCCTTTGCTTAAGATGCCTATCTAGAAAAGAATATCGAGCAATTCATCCTGGTCCCGGTAAAATTGCGCAACGTTTAACAAACATTCAAATTTTCATTGTAGAATTGATTGTTGACCTTTTCTTGCAACAAGGAAATTCGCGTTTGGTTGTTGAAAGTTGCGCAATTTTGCCGGAAATAGGACGAATTATTGTTTTGGTCAATTTTATAAATATTAGCTATCATTTTTCCCCCGCCTTGAATATGTTTAAAACGGATTATACAAAAAATAATCGAATTTTTGGGCCAAAAGGAGCAGGTCTACAAAAAACGTGTCTTTTACAAACTAAATTGTCTGCAAATTTTTTTTAATATTTTTCAGTTTGGAATTATAATGCAAAATCCAAATAATCCCTAATTTCTGTATGCAATAAAAACAACAGGATTTAAAAGAAAATATAAATTGTTACAAAAATAAACTGGGATGATCGCTTGCTGAAGCCAACAAATCAAATTAATTTAAATTGTTATCCTTTATCAATCCACTATAATTGCGTTGTCAGAAGAGGAAACAAGATATCGGCTGATTCAGTGTACCGAGAGAATTTACCTACCAGGCCTCTTTACAAGAAATCAATCCTCTAGGCAATTTCTGACAGCTTTTCCGATCTGTCAATATTCTGGTTCGCGTTTCTCACATCGAGGCCAGTGCGCCTAGGGTTGGCTGGTTGGCTGGCTGCCCTTGAGAGAGATATCGTCTTGATGCTCACTTTGTGTAAACACGCGGATGAGAAATTATCACTCGCAGCTACGTGCGCAGATGGAAGGGTACGCACGCATATACGTACGTTAGAAAGCCGCCCACCCGTCCACCCCCCGAGGAGCCGGGTTAATAAACGCATTAAAGCCAGATTCGGCTGGTCGCATTTGCATAATTTCACGTTCACCGCTCACTCAATTACCTCTACTGAGAATCGCGAGCAGCTGAAATTCGCTTTCCTGCCGACTCCTGACAGCAGCTGTACCATAATTTAGATGGAAAAAGAACGTGATCCAATAAGCAGGGTCGTTTTGTTACGACGAGATTAGTACTTGTGTGTACATGCAGTAATTAAATGCGAGAGAGGACGCAGCTGATGCGAGCCGACAGATAGGCGCGGATCACAGCTATAAACAGGCTCAAATTAAAATCTGAATCAGCAGCGGCAGAGGCGAATCGATGGCTCAATCCAGCCGATAAAATAAAACAACGCCAGCGCAATTGCAGCCGCGCTCGCTCGCTCGCTCGTTCGCTCGCTGCCGACTAATCCGAAGTCACGATTTATCATTATTATTAATGGCAACAAACGAACGTTGTCAAAGGCGCGCGCGCGTGGGCCAGCCGAGACTGCCTTTCAAATGGGCTCCCAAACATTAAATGAACGTCAACAATTATTACCCAAACCTAAACCTGTTTTTGTTCCGACTCAAAATGTTAATTTACATGTGCAATAAAAGCCCTGGAAACTAATCAGACCTGCTCTCATGTCTCCGAGTGCTAACTGTTAGACTGGAATAATGAGCAAAAATTCCCTAAAAAAACCTTGTAGCAATGAATGTCTTAAAAAAAGAAAACTAGAAAAATATAAAGAAAAAGGGGGGAAAGAAAATTTCCCTCGAGGCTGAAACTTAAAGACACAAAAATAAGCAAAATTTAATGTTCCAGGGAAAGGTCAAGTTGATACTGTACTCCGCTTTTGGAAGTTTCGGGAACCCTTTCAGATTTGTAAAATTTACTGTAGGATCGACTTTCAATCATTTCGTCAAATTTGAAAATTTTTAAACATCGCTCGCTTTATGTAAATGCATGTAAAACGTGTGAATACGCCTGAAAAAACAGCTGAAAATTCCTGACAGACGCTATCTTAACTTTTTAACCGGCAGGACATAAATACAAATTGCTTTAAGATCTCATTGGTTAAAATCCAATCTTAAAATTAATTGAAATACCCAGTCCCCTTTCCATATGTTCACATTCTTTCATTCGTCATCTTGATTTCGCTTCAATTTTGTGACTGACATGGAGTTATCAAACCCAGATAATCTTTAGAAATAAATATTAACGTTTATAGATTGTAGCAACTGGGGTAAAAGGGCTTTGAACTAAACTAGGCCCCAAACCTAGGCGGTCTTGGCGTTCATTCGTCTATTTAACTATCTCCATATACGCATACACACAAATATATCTATACAAAATCAGCCGGCTCGGCTTTGTTGACGTCTGATAATTAACAGATTACCAATTTCGACTTCATTACTGCGGTGCACGCAGACCTCTCTGCTCGCTCGATCAGTTGGTTTGTTTGCATCGCCGCGCTTATTTGGAATCAAATTATTCAATGGGGCTTGCCGAACGCTATGTTTGCTCTGCCCGACAACACTGATTTCGACGCCCAAATCTGAAATATGACGGGAGCGGCAAGCCGCCACCTATTTGCTCGTTTCATCTCTCAACAGCGGAATATACACAAGCGCCAAAATCGAATCAATCAGAAATGTTGACTTGCAAATAGTTCGCTGTCTGCGTCGTGCGTGCGAGTTAATAAGGCGTGCAAAATCAAATTCCATTCTCGAGGGTTGATTTGATTAATTTTATGTACACACTGCGGAGGATAAATTAACCAACGGAACATTTCTTTTGATATTACTCAGATCTAAATTAACCCGTCCTCATTTAAAATAAAGGCAGGGGTGGCCTTTAATTTTGCACCCCCCCCCCCAGGAGGGTAAATAACCTGCTCGGCTGCAATTTGCACTCTGGCGAAACTTTTGAAAAACGCCTCGCACTCCTGCAACCCCGGCGGCTCGCGATGCATAAATTACACTGCGCGGCCGAGCAAGTTTTGCATACAAAGTTTATCAAAAATATTGCCGCCAGGATAAGGAACAAATAAACCGCGAATGGGTCGTAAAATCAAAAGTTTTAATTAAAGCGGCGGCGACTGTGAAATCGTTTTTTGCTCAGCGCCGACCACCGGCGCGATCGATGATGGCATTATTATTGCCTCGGCCCTCGACTGACCGACCGGCCATCAGCAAAAGTCGGACGCAGCGGAAAATTCTACGCCGGGCAGATTTCCCCGATGGCTCGTCGTGCAGACTTTTTCTCGTTTAATTTGCAGACCGCGAGTGAGAAAGAGGCGTGACTGCTGCGCCGCGCGATAAGGAATAATTTTTCATGCTCGCACTAGTGTTTTAAAAGGCAAATTGCGAGAGCGTATACGTACACACGACGAGCGCAAATTTGCTCTTTGTACTTGGCCGCTTTCACCACTTATCTGGGCCTGTCTGCTTCCATTTATCTCGACTTTTGTGTCTGCTCATTGTTGTGCGCCACCTTGAATTGAATTAAAAAGAAGTCCACGCGCGCGGCGTATGCACAATAGTTAGACGGTTGGCGCAATTCAGACTTCCGTGCAATTACAAAGCGCTGCAGATCACATCACAATGGACTAAGGAAACAACTGAAATATGAATATGGGCCAGCGTCAGTGCGTCAGCATAAATTCTCACGTTTCTTTCTGGCTCTTTATTATGTCACTATACAAGAATGTGTTGAAAATTTGGATTGTGGCAAAAATTTGCAAAACATGTCAGTTTTAGACCAGATTCAAACGGAATTTATTTTGTAAACCCTTCTTCTTTAATAGGTGGGCAACGAATTGTTGGCTTTTGTTCTGCAATGACATTAATCAAAAGACGACCTTGCTACCACCATTACCATTCAAAATTTGCCAATTTTCACCAAAAATTTACAGCGTTTGACCGCATTTTCCTAGCCGATTTCGATTTCTCTTGTCAAGATCTATCACGGTGTATGACAATTTTTGGGGAAACTCTTTGTTGTTAAATAAAATAGGATCTCAAATTAGGAGACAGATATACCACTCACTATTTAAAGCATGCTAACATTGCATTCACTATTCTAAAAAAATTACTGCGCTACCTAGATCAATTTTAGCTTTAACTGAAATGATAGCAAAAGGATTTTTCGAGGTTTGCAATTTCAATCTTGTTTAATATCCCTGATTTTTTGATAAAAATTCATAGGAATAACCTTACCTGTGTTTTCTAATCAACCGCATTATCCAAATTAAAAATCATTTGTTAAATGACCGCAATTGAAATTCTTCTGATTTTATGTTAGATGGGTTTACGAGAATTTCCGCTCAGAATGATATTTGATCAGAATAAACTTTAATTAACCTTTCTCATCCAACCTCGCCAGCAATAAAAGTCTCATTTTCCAACCAGCCATGCTAAAATTGCCACTTCGGAGATTCAGTTGCAAAGCTCGAATTTAATTAAGCTCGCGACTCGAGTTTCAGGTTTCAGTTGTGCACGTTTGTTTGCAAGCACCTCGCGTATTCCAGTCATGGCTGTTCTAGCTGCGTGTAATAGAATTTTGTGCACGGAGAGCGTGAAATTGCGCACCATCGCCGAAACAACAAACATGGGACTGAAAGGGAAAAATCTCAGTTGGTCAGTTGGCCGGCAAAAGGAAAACACACACCCGCCTGTTGAAATGAAATTCTAGCGGCCAAAAGGTCAACGAGGAAAACTAAACTGGCAAAAGCTGGCCATTTGCAACACCACTTTTAAAACATTACGCAGAGGTAAAATATAAATTTTCTCTTAAAATCGCATCAATTGAAATAATTGAAGGTATTTAAAAGAAACTGTTCAGTTACAAGAACCATATCAAGCATTACGCGTAAAGCCGCGCAGCAATGGCTGCGACCTGGGGTGTACACGTGTACAGTATAGAATAGAATATTTATTTAACGCCAACGGTGTACAACTATATCCAGCATTTTTATGAGGCTGCTTTGGTTAATGTCAAAGGTTTTGAAGGACAATCATGAATATGGTGCATACTATACAGATCAGCATTGCAAAAACTACATTTACATTTATCAGTAGCATCCAGGTGCGAAAACAAGTATTTGTGCAAATAAGAAAATGATAGCCTTGAAAAGATTATCTTGTTAACATGGAACGATCTTTACAATTCGCTTTTTTCCTATCGGTATTTAACATATTGCATAGGCGTATCATAGAATTTTGGATCAATGTTTTGCTTTTTAATATTCACATTACTTAAAAACTTGTCAAAAGCTTCTGTAGAAGTGAGTGAGAATTTTGATTTTAACTCTTTTACGGATAAGTCTGTCGAATAGGTGTACAATATAATAAAGATAATTTTTGCACAAACAATTGTTAAGAATAAACTAGGAAAATATTAATAATGCTGCCAGTTAGTTGAAATATTGTTTTAAAAATTGAAAATGAGTATCATTGTTTTAAACGTTGCTTCATCTAGGGTAATGACTGGTCAATCCTGATCGAGGATTCTGATTAGCCGTTGAACAATGTTAAATGCTAGTTGAAGTATCTGGGTTCACAGCATGTTTTATTTTAGAATTTACAGTTGCAGAGCCTCAAAGTGAAAATCTCCTGGGGTGTCATCATTTGTCCAATAAGAGTCCTGACACATAGTAACTGCAGCGTTTCATAATTATCTCATGGTGAAGAAAATTCGACTTTTCCCTTAATCAAACAAATGAGTTACATTCTCAGAGTTTTCTCTGCCTGCGTTGTTTACTTTTGCCGGTTCATCAGTGAGCGAGAGAGTCTGGAAGTGGCGCTAAGGGACGTGCCGGCTCATTGTTTGGAGGTGTGCATGAGCAGCGACGAACGTAAGATAGAGAGAGAGAAAGACAAAAAGCAGGAGCAAACAGCGAGTAGCACGATTCTGAGAAACTCTCTCGCGACTGACTGGTCCTTTCCGACGACGAGATGCTGTCGCCGCCTCTTTTTGTGCTGATCTCGGCGCTCTTCAGACAAGCGATGCTGCTGCTGCTGCTGCTACTGCTCTCATGGATTCCGCGAGATGTGTTTTGAATGTTGGGAAATATAGCAACGACTCTTTCTCCGTCTCTCGTGAGGGTATATATAAGACGGTTTTTTACTCAATACGTCCTTTGTGGATAGGGTTGCAAATTCTATACTAGCGACTAGATTTTCCGAAATCCCATCAGCAGACACAATCAGGTTGGATATATACAAGGAATGACAAAGAAAGGGTTCGAAAGCGGTTTTCTGCGGAGATTGCGTCGCAAATTGAGCGCATATAGATTTCCTATTTTACTCGTGACATCAATATACCTATAGATGTAATTTGCAATAAAAATAATTTTCCGCACGACTAGGGTCTGCGACCCGAGACGCGTAGTCCGAAATCGATCCGCACACACAATTTTCGCGCGTCTTCTTTCGATTTGGTGCAATAAAGTGCCGCTTGTTTGGCCAGAAAATGCGTTCGCTTTTTGTTCCGCGAGTCGTTTATTTCGCCTTGTTATTCGGCATGGCGCGAGTTTCCTTAAACGGCGTTTGATGTTTTGCTCACTCGCGAGCGCAAGGGCGGCGCAGCATAAACGAAAAGCACTTGAATTTTACGGCCCCTTCCAGTTCCCTGTTGCTCCGGCAGCATTGTGCGCGCGTTGCAATTTCGACCAAATTATTATTTAAGACCCTTTCCGAATGGAATTCCAGACCGGCTCCCCCTGACCCCGCACACATCTTTGCATCGCGCGCGAAATTAGCTGCGATAAAAAGGAATGTTATGATGCAGCAAACTCGTAAGAATTTACTCGTTATATTGCAGAAAGAAACTGCGAGTTTGGGACTCGTTTTGCATCATTTCGGGGTTGAATTTGCGCGCGTTTGCAGCTACGTGTTTACACGCACTCGCGCTGTTTAAATTTGCTTTTAGAGTCTCTGTGGTTAATAATGTAAATATGCTACAGCATTTCCTCGAACAACAGAAGCCGGCGAAATGAAAATAAAATTTCAATCACCGCCAGCCACCTGCAAAAAATTATTCCTGCTTTGTTCCACTTTGGGGGAGTTTTGCTGTACAACAGGTTTCTCGACGGCTTCTTCTCTCCCCTTGAAAAAAATCCGCTTCTCAATATTATAATTGCCCCCAGCTTTTTTGCAGAGTTTATAAAGGGAAGCGAGTCACTGAAGAAATACGATACGAACCAGGTGAATGCGGTTGGCCGAACTAAAAAAGGTTGCAGCGGTCACGCACTTGCCACTGAATCTGATCGTTATAGTAGGCTTGGCAATAGCGACAAAATCCATGATTTTTTCCGTAAACAGCGTACCAGGCACACAATGGCGTCTATAGGTTTTAAGTTTTTGCGTGCTTTGTCACAGTTTACTTCTAGCATTGTTGTCTACAAGATCTCACTTGAGAAAAAAATCATTACTGTGATTTTATTTTTATGTAGTTTAAGTGGATTAATGCAGGGCATAATACTTAAAATTATTTGCAGCTATGGTGCTGCAGATGACAATGTCCAGCTTAAATTAGTTTTGAACTTCTTTGCAGCTCATGTGACAATAGTATTAAACGCTCCCATGTTTTAAACCCATGAAAAATCGTCTCCCTATTAAAATTTGTATCTCATAACAAGGAAATATCCCATCATAGTGCTTAAATTGTTACTCTATGAAATTTGATTCATATGTTATGCAAACAAGTATTTTCTGTGGTTTCACAGCAGAATTTCTCTTCAAACTCCGCCATGCAGGAATAATTGCACCAGATAAAATATTCAAAAAAAAGTTAATTACCTGCTAAATCAATCATAGAAACTCAGTACGAGGATCTGGACTACCTTCCATTTAACACAAAGTCACTAATTTGAAAACAGCAAACTCTGCGAAGCAAATTGCGAGACATATTCGCTATTTTTTTTTCGCAATACCCACCACGAAAACATGCAGGTGCCAATCAGTTTAGCGCAATTGGCGCTCGTCCTGCGCTGCGTGGTTGCTGGACCAATTCGCGGTCGCGTTTTAATTGAACTGGCTGGTGTCGATAATCAAAACAGAGGCGAACGTGTGAAGTATGCACGCTCTCGGCTGTTTTGATGCGGACGTAGAGCACAGAGTTTGATCAAAAGAGCTGCCAGAGTCAGAGAGAGAAAGCAGAAAAGCGCTCGCCCGCGCGCTCGCGTACCGAACAATAAGGAATGGAAAGCAGCAGCAACGGCGATAATTTGAACCTTGACCCTGCTGAAAGGCATCAAAAGAAAGAAAAACAAATTGGGACGTGCTGCCATTGTCAAATTTAAAACTTTCCGATACAAAGGGGTTTGATTTCAAAAGAAATTCGGAAGAGAGTTTCGTTTGCGCTGCTTGGAAATTTCTGCTGACAAAGGGTATAGAGTGATTGCGGGGAAAGCTCAAGTCGCGTCCATGAAGCTGACTTGACATCTACTTGTCAAGTGCGTGCACACTTGAAATGCGATCTTTCGTTTGAACTGATAATTGACAAGGCCGCCTCGCTAAACAAAACTCACGTCACTCTTCACTCGAAAATATACGATATCATATTCCGTTTTGTTGGTGAAAACACGCATGGTCATTCACTTTCATCTGTCCTGGATTTAATATCTCGCGTACGACCGGTTACGACTGCAGTTTTACGGCCTTTCTCATGACTGTTTCATAAAAAGAAATCAAAGCAAAAAGTGCTCAAACTCAGATTAGCAAAGGATGCTGTGCAAGGTAATAAAAATCCTGAAATTGCTTTACTTCCTAATAGATCACGAAATAGAAATTTTTGTAATGAAGATGAACTCAGAACTTAAGAAATTGACAATACTTCATGTAAATCAATTCGTTCCCAAAAGTCACCTAATTGTTGTATTCTTAATTTGAAATGGGTGAGTTTGTGATAAGTGTGTGGCGAAAAACCTATAGAATTCTTTCCGTTTTCATTTTTAGTGTACACAACAACCCGACTGCAAGTAAATCCTTTAGAATTGCTTGTTTGTGAAAAAACAATCACTTACTGTAGTTGCTGCGGAGTGTTGACTTTTTGTTATTTACTGTATGTAAGGCCTGAGGCGATAAAGTGAGATAGTTTATTTTTCAATTTTACACTTTTTTCCGGCCAATCTAGAGGAAATCAAGTCAGCAATTTCGCACTCTTTCGTATTTTAAACATGGTATCAAAGGGTTGAACCTTCATATTTTAATGCGGAAAAGAAATTCCTCATAAATTGGATGGCTTAGGGGATGCTGGAACGAAATGAATATGCAAAAATGTATATTTCGCAGTTGTTGTCATTCAGAACTACTCTACTACTTGTCCAATTAAAAGTTTAAAAGGCCGTTCGTCTCTACGGAGATGCGCTGTTTAACTTTGTGTTGGCCTTTCCACAACTCGAGTGTTTCCACGAAAATCATCCGCGTTCGTCTCCACCCTTGCGGACTTTTGCCTGCTTTTGCCGGCATGGGGCGCGGCGACGTGCATTTGTAATTAAGAGGCAGCGAGATCGGTGTGGCAAAAGAAAGAGAGCTCTCTTTAGTTAGTTTTAGCTGGCACTAAAACGACGCCGGGCAGGCACAATAAAGAGCAGTATATACTTTCGTTCGTTCGTTCGTTCGTTCATCTTTGTTCTGCGCGCGCCAACTTCACTCGTTAGCTCTCGAAAGTGCAAAGTTCATTTCGTTTGAAGCCGGCGCTGTCGGCGGCAGCGGACAAAAAGTAACAAATGCATTACTCAAAGGACAAGCCGGCGGCGGCTGGCGGGGAGAACTAATTTACAATTCATGCGGCGTTTTTACGACTTTTCCGCCCGCCCGTCCAAGGAACAAACGCCGCGCCGGCTTGCGCCTGCTACACCCAATCTAATGTAAGTTGATGCAGTGGACAGATACGTTTGAGAGAGTGTGTGTGTGTAACCATAGAGACGACAGCGTTAAATGGTAATTAGTCCTGCAGCAGGCCGGCACACGCGTGCCGCTCGCCTCTTTTCTCGGGGCCCTCAAATGATGATGCCAGGGCCGATGCGGAGAAGCAACGCCTTGCAAAAATAAAAACAGCCCGTTTCTTGATAGCTATCCGGCGAGTGTATTTACTGGAAATGCATCTTTTTGTGCTAAATTTCTGAAATATTCCCAATTTTAATATCTACCTATTTTCTCTCACATGCCCCCTTATAATATTAAAATAAAGAAAATATTTTAGGGGTGAATTTATTTGACACTTTAATTTTTCTTTACTTTTTTGACAGTTCCGCGCATTTGGATTTCATAAGAATATATTATTTCTCTAATTTTTAAAACGCAGCAAATCAATATATTTTTTAAATGTCCTATAAGGAAAAACTTTTAAGTTAACGTAGCAATTTGTTTATTATTTAATTCTGCAACTAAATTTAGAATTTAAACAACAACACAAAGGAAAATGTACACCCTAAAAAATATCGACAGCTTTCCCAAAATTTAGATAACTAGTTCATCTCCCCCGCAATTGCTAGATTAACAGCCCAAGAACAGGTACGAGTTTCCTCGTTAACAAGGGTGAGAACCTTTTAAACGATATTGCAAGGCCTATCTTGAAGAGACGGTCTCGTTCGACCGACTTAAGGGCACATATATCGTTTTCCTCTCAGTGAGCAATATTGGTCGGTCCGTCGGTCGAGGAGGAGGAAGAGGAGCAGAGAAAAAGAGCGCATTTTTATCACATCAGGCAAATCGTCGTCGGGCTTAAGTGCCGGAGAGATTGCTCCACGCGCAGCTGAATTCCCGTTTAGCGAATGCGAACGCAATTCCGGCGCCGCTTTGATCCGCAATTTTTGTTTACGACGCGAAACACATACACGCGACGCGGCTGCATGCTCTGCCTGGCTTCGGCGATTGCATTTTTATTTATGTACGTATACGCGCGCGCGGCGGAGGAAGTCATCATCGGGATTGATATTGACCGTTGACCGCCGTCGCGCGTGATTGGATTCGAGCGCATCGGGGACACGAGCGCGCGTTATTTTACTCGCGTCGGCTAGAATTCGATCGCGCTTTAAATTGGATCGTTTACTCGACGCTTCAAATTGAACACGAAAGCAGGAAAAAATTATACGACTTTAAAAACATCGATTGTTCACCGACTGTAGTTGAAAAGAAAGACCTACCATATTATGATTGTTAATTTTACTGTAACAAAATCAATAAATTTATTCCAATTTCATCTGATCAGTATTTAAGTTGTTTACTCTCATCAAGAGTCATAGTGCAAATGTGGTAAGGTTACGAAAATAAAAATTCGGAAACTTCAGGATGATAAGCTATTGGTGAAATTAGAAAAGTAAAATATTAAAATAAGACGCTCTTATATTGCAAAGTGGATGTTTTAACCCCTCAAGCCTCAGCAGCAGTACTATATTTAAAAAAATTCATACCACACATTACTATAGCTAAAGAGAATTCTGCGTATTCTCCATTACATGGGTAACACCCTGATGGCCGGCGGCGAACCGTTCATTCTGCACGACGCGTTTGAGGGCGGTCCTGCTGGAGTTTGTTTTGACCGTCGCACCTTGTGTGGGGCGAAATTTCGCTCGGGGATGTTTTCAGGCCGTGCGGCAGCAAAAAAGGCTTCAACGAGCAGCTCGCTTTTCAGCCGGCGTTCGCGGAAGGCAGGGGAGACGCGCAATATTTCAGCGAGAAAGATGTGAATCTGCGAATTGTCTGGAAATTGGTCCAGCCGGCCGGCCGGCCGGACAGCAGCGATTCAGAATCGAGGCGAATTTTCATCAGAGGTCGTGCCGCCGTCCATTTGTCGTCGAATAAATGCGCCCCGTTTTATATATCGACGCGCCGGCGGTGGCAAATCCCCCGACGCCGTTCGCCTGCTTTATTAATGGACGTTATTTCGCCGGCTCGCGGATAAAGCGGCGGACGCAACCGGCCCGCTTTCAAAAGGCGAATTTCGCTGCTGCTGCTTGATTTGAAAAGTTTTCTAACGCTCGCTGGCATCGCCGCTGCTCGATTAATGATTTTTCAGAGCCAATCTGCCGCACTGCCTCGTTCGCTTTTCGAAAGGAAGCGTTTTCATCGTTCGATTCGGAATTGCGCATCAGAAAATATGGGAAGAAGTGGGGATTTTGTGATTTCCCTAACGTTTGAGCTTTTGCTTGTGCCTGTAAAAGCTGGCTGGTGCCAACGAAACACTCTGATTGAGTGGCTGGAAGTGATAAATAGGTTTTTATCCCATCAGACGAAGTTCAAAATATGTTGATGCGTGCGTTTTACTGAACGTTTCACATATTCCACTTAATGGATCTGTTTTCGTCCATTGAAATTTGATTCTGTGTCAAGAATGAATTATCACGTCATAAACAAGGGATATATAATCAAACTGAGTGAGTATATTAATGGTGTAAAGTCACCTTGAATTGTGGTGAGAAGAGACCTGATTTTAAAACCAGACGGAATCACGCTTGTTTACTTACAAAAGGCTTTTATTGGTTGCTTGACTGCAATGAAACATTCTTTTGAAAACGAACGTGACGATGCCTGCTAGTCACGAATTTCGCTTTTTTAAAGTTTGCGCTTTTGTTTGCACGCGTATTTTGTTTGGTAGTAGAACAAAAGCTGCTTTTTGCTTATTTGTCTAGCGGTGCAGGAAAACATTGCCTTATATAGAATTTTCAAGCTCTCCCGGGCACAAATGGAAAAACTCTTGGTGCTGGCTGCGCACTAGCTTTTCCCCAAAGTCCATTTCCATGATATACGCAGACAAAGACTCAATTTCATTTAAGTGTATTTGCTTTTGATTTTTTTCTTTGTTCCCGACGACAGCGGAGCAAAAGGTACACTCACACACAAAAGCTGCACGTCGGGGTTTTTTCTCTTTCTCTATCTCGCTCGCTCGCTGTGAGTGTTTTATTTCTTATTTTTGCGCGCGCGGAAAAGAGCGGCTGCGAGAAATTCCGCGTGCTCCGCCGAGAGCGCCGGGCAAAGGTGACAAATAATAAATGTTGCAGTGAAAATTCACACACACGGCGTGCAGAGAGAGAGAATCATAAATAACCAGGCAGCCAAGCCAACGGTGCCCGTGCTGTATCGAGAGCGCGCGTGATATTGGAAACAGAAAAGTGCGTCCGACATTTTTCTGCGAGACGCGCGTTATGCCAAATGTACCTGCCTGATAGGCAGACTCGACGAATCATAAATCTTGCTCGCTTTCCTCGCCATCTTTCTCCTTCTCTCCACGGGCAAAACAAAAGCGGCGGCTCGTGAAAGGACACCGCCTGGCCCTTCTCTCTCTGAGGGATGCGAAAAAAAGATGAGCGTGTGCCGAAAAGCACACACAAGATGCGCGTCCGCGTTAATGCTGTTTGCTCGGCAAACATTTGTTTCGCCGGCAAAGCAGGTATGTTCCATCATCTCTTTCTTTCCACCCAAATGAATAAAATTTAGAATTTTCTCCGAAAAACACTCTCTCTTTCTTTGCCAGGAGATATGTATTTAATGCTCGTTACGTTTTCATTCTTTTTCGGAATGAATTTTCCAGTTATGACGTCAATAACAAATTGGGGAAAAATTTTCTTTTGGCAGTTGAAACTTAAATAACCTGTGAAGAGCAATGAATAACAGCTTTAATTTTAGAATTGATTTGTATTGCATTTTCTTGATTTTATTTCTAGCCTTATTCTAGATCTGTTTGGACGGCGTTTTCGGCAAACGGTAAAACTGTATGAAGACGGGTTTAGAGCCAATTTATACGGTTCTAGACCATATTTTTTACTCGTTAAACGCAGTGTAACCATCTGTTCCGATTACAAAATCTATGCTAAATTTAAAAAAAAAAACAGAAAATTATCTGAACTTCGAAAGTATTGCATTAATACTAGACACGGCCTAAATGGTTTTTATTTCTACCGTTTCTACATAAATTGACGATTTCTTTTTTCAAGAACCAACAGGGTCAAACAGCTAAAATATTCGTCTATTAAGAAACTTCCTGAAAAAGTATCATTTTTGGTAAGAAAATTTTATTTTCACCGAAAACGTTAACCTTTTTCACATTTAATGTGGATATCAGTCTTCAAAAATGATTACGAGACAGTTTTAGGCGGGTTTAGGCTCAAAATACAGTTTTAGAGTGGATCAATATTATTTAAATTACGTGATTCGCGGTCATTTGGTGTCTAAAAATAAAACAGGTGCACAAAAATACCCGATTGTCTTTCAGGTCTGTCTTTAATTTACAACCCTTACTTAATGTGCTGTAAAAATCTTCATAAAATTCAAGAAATCGATAAACCAATCAAAATGAAAAAAGCTGATTCAGAGCAGGAGTTCCAAACACTTAAAATGAATGGTGGAATCAATTTGGTGTGGCTTTCATTGGTATGTATAACGATTGTACTCGTAGAAAATTATTGTAAATATTGTACGTTTGTATTTCAATCAGTTTTCCAGCTCGTCAGACCCTCATTGAAGAACTACCAATTTTCTAGTTGATAGAACTCTCCACAAAGAACTTCATTTTCAGTTTCAAAACTCATGTGCCTGGTGGACAATGCATCGGCAGAGCAATTAAGCTCCTTTGTAAGTGGAACGACGCGATCTTTTAATTCCGAGTGGCACTGAGTGAGTTAAAGCGTTTTGATAACAACTAGCCGCTTATCCACGAGAGTACGGACACAAACGTTTCATCATTTTCCGCTGGTGTTCCTCTTGTGAGCGCAGCGGCAGCAGCAAAAGAGCGTATAATCTCGTGGGTGCAGCGATGGCAATATCACCAGGTTTTCCGCACATATACACTTTGCTCCGGCAGCCAGCCAACCAGCCAACAGTGAGAGCTCTCAAAGTTGAGTTGCAATTTTCTTACATTATCAACTGGCAGCTCTGTAATTAGAGTTAGTGTGTGTGTGTGTGTGTTTTTGTTCTTTGTATCCCGGTGCTGTTGCGGCCACCATAACCTGCTTCTCCGACCGACAACGTAATAACACGGCAAAAAGGAAAATGATTGCACACACAGAGAGGGAAAAGGAAAGAAGCACGCGATGTGTATATTCACATATTTTTCCTCGCCTGTCGTTTGGTTTGGGGAAATCGCGCAAATAGAAGCACTTTTTCGATTCCGTTTCCTCTGGGCAAACAAACACAAAAGCAGCGAAGAAGAAACAAAAGCCGAGACGAGTTATTCCGTTTTATAATGAAATGTCAACCTTTATGCCGCTTGATCGGGTTGTTTAGCGGAAAAGAATTTGCCAGCACGACAGCGGAAAACGTTCGGACGCACGTTTTGCCTGAAAATGATCGGGTTAGGAAATTGTGGGGTATACGAGTTACTTGGAATTCTTTTCAAGCATGAAAATTAATACCCTGCTTGTTGATATGTTCTCGTATCAAATTCCCATTAAGAGCAGAAGCCCTATTTAAACGTTAAAAGGATGAAATAAAATATCAAATAAAGCGTTAAAACGATCATTGAATTTGCCTTCCGATCAGAACAGATTGGTGTTGTTCACAAATAAATATTTTGAACAGATAAAAAGCAGCATTTTTAATATTTTAACAATTCATGACTATTAACAAGTTTGTTTTACTTAAAATTTGAATAAATTTATCGAGTTAGTTTCATTTGATTCTCCAACAACGGTGAATGACCTGAATAACATCTTTCTTTTTTTATGCAGGGAGTCCTAATTTTAAAATGGATTTCATAAGAACTGTCCGTGCAAAGGCCGCAAAGTCAACCGCCGCTCGGCACGACTTTTCCGCGAGCAATCAAGACAAATTTGTACTTTTCCGCGCCGACGGCAGGGATCGCGTGATGCACGCCCTCTGTGTGTGTGTGTGTGTGTGTGTGTATGAATGTTCCAGTACAATGGGCCCACTTTGCAGGACGGGGCGAAAATTGCGGCTGGGCGGGCGGGCGGGCGGACGGACGGGCCGTAATGGCACGGCACCGCCGAGTGGTGCGCGTGCACTCCGCCGACGCATTTTCCAGAGATAAATTTTTAGCATTCCGCGCATAAGTGCTTGCTGTACAAAAGCCGTGGGGATGTGAAACACAGTTGACGACACCTCGCTGTTTCTCAATTCGTGTCAACGAGGACAAGAGGTAAACAAACGCTCATAAGCTCTTCTAAGCGGATTAAAACTAAATTTATTTATCACTCCTTACTTAACAGTAATCAGTTTGATGAAATTATTTTGTTTTTAAGTTACTTTTAAAATTTTGAAAATTTCCTTCTTTATTTTAGAATTTTGGATGAATGGTGCAACTTAAAAATATGTCACACCATTAAACTTGCCAACCTCATTCACGCAGTATTTTTTCTTCACAGGCACCACTTCCAATTTTACATTTTTAGAAACATTGAAAACTTCAATGGCTGTCTTTTTAGTATTTGAACCAAGCTTCTTAATTAAATTAGTTTCTCATTGTAGTTAAACGACAAAATCTTTAAAATATACATTATTTAATTGGTAGAAGCATCGTATCCTCACTTCCATGCAGGCAAGGATTCTAATCAAGTGCACTTGGAATTTTCCTAAAAGCCATTTCTCACATCCCTGACAAGGAATGAGAGGACGAATTGCGCAGCCGAGAGAGTGGCTGACTAACATAACAAGGCTTTTTCCGAACTTCCTGTCTGTCGGCGGGTGACTTGCGCCACTGCAAAAGGAGCAGCGTGGCAATTTCTGCCCTTCGCGAACCCCAGCATGAAAAAGAAGTATAAAAATTCATGCGCAGTGGAAAAAAGTAATGAGCTTTTCGTGTACCGAGGCGGCTGCTTTTTGCGCTCTCCAGTGCGTGGACCACCGCACGGATGAAATTTAATGCGGTTTAAATCAGCATTTAGAGCGGGCGCGAGTGTCCTAGAAAAGGCTGGCTGTCGGGCCAGATAAAGCTGAAGAGGCCGCTGCAGCACTGTGTGCGTGCGATTTACGATCCGCCGAGAGCTGAGAGCTAGAGCTTTTCTAAAGTGCGGAAAATGAAAAAATCTGCCCGTCTGCATTTGCCAACACTCATCTTGGAAGCTTTTAAACGCGAAGCGCGAGATCATCCTGATTTACTCGCCGCAGCCAGGATGCATTGCTCTTACGAGATCAAGCAGCGATGAAAAGGATTTCTGAGACAAGCCAGGAGAGTCTTATGTCTGTGCTATGGATTAAAATCATTTCTGGTAACTATAGTGTTTTCCTGTCCCGTAAAGCTCAAATCAATTTTAAATTTGATAAAATGCAACTATTAAAAAAATGAACCATCTGCATTATTCTTAACTTTGGCACCGTCCAAAGAGTGTAGAAAAATTTTTATTTAAAATTAAATCAAACAAAGCAGTTAGTGAATTTTTGTATCACGTATCATCTTGTTGAGCACACTTCAGTTAGAATTCGAGTCAGTGATGCTTAGAAGGCTAATAAAAATCAGCCTTTTAAAGATTGAATGCGTGCAATTTTTTCCCTCCTTCATGCCATATCCTACTTCTGCTCGCATCGCGGATCAGGTAGGTGTGAGTTTCCTAAATATTCTTACGCGATACCTGAGGCTTCTAAAGCTTAGCTAAGTGATATTGAATTTAGAACTAAAAAATAAATAGACTTAACATATTATAGGTAGTGCTAATCTACATTAGAGAAACTCTGCAAAATTTCCTGCCTGTGAAATTAATTTAGTTTTTTTGTTCAATATGGTGGTAATTTTCTTCGCACTTTTCTCCAATATTCCGGACAATTTTAATTTTTTAAGAACATTTATATGTGGTCTTTGGACAATTTCAAATCGCATGAAACAAATTGCAGCGTCGTAAAATGTAGACGGAAATATTTATTTAGAAATTTTTAGTTGAAAATCTTTTAAGAAGCTTATAAAAATAAAATTACATGGTTGAAAGAATCCCTCAAGACCGTTTTATAATGACATTGAGAACCTTTTTAATTTTTTATCGTGTTGCCACAGTAAAAAAGTGCATAATCAGCGAGTCCAATCAGAACAACGAGGACACGCCCTCGCATAAATTTGCACGGACAAATCGCGACCGCAATCAATTGCAGAAACGAAACAGAAAGGCTGCGAGGAATAAAGCGCGGCGGTGGCGGTGGTAAAATTAGCCGAATCCGGCCGAAACACACAATCTCATTAGCAATTTATTCGGGGCCGAGTGCGCATTAATTGGGCAGCAGTACAGCGGGCTCTGTGGCGGCGATTAAGGCTGTGTGGATGTTTGTGTCTTTGCCGGCAGCCACCGCGCTCTGGCGGATTAATTGCGTTCAAAAGGGTTCGCCGATTATACGGCCCGGGGTGGCTGCAGCGGAGGGCGGGCGGGCGGGTGGGCGATGCACAAAGGTGCGGCCACCACTGTGCGCCGCCGACGAAGAGCATGTTGATCGCAACCGCAAAATGAAACCGTGCGGATGGGACGAACCTGTGCGAGTGCGGTTTTTGAGGCCGGCCCGCGCAAAATATTAGACCGAACGACGCCGACGTTTTATTAAAATCTCGGCAGGCCGACAACTGTGCGACCACCGCACAGCCGCTCCCTTCTCATTGGTCGCGCATTTTGGACATTACGCACGAGCCGGTGGTTTTCCTCGTCCCTTCGAATTCGAGATTATTTTCCTATTTGAAATGGCACTTTCGGATTTGATCAGTGCTGCGCTGTTGAGTTTCAACTCTATACAAAAGGATTTTTCATCCCTTTTTTCCTCGAAGTGAAATTATAATTGTAGAGAGCGAGGGATGAGTGTATTAAATTATTTGATGAAATGGGTGCTCCGAACCTTTCATGTAAATTTTCCTCTTCCATGAACTCTGTATAAAATGGGATCCAGCAAAATGAATTTATCATTAGCTCCAGCCTTCATTCGTTAGTGTGCAAAGTAACAGACGTTTATTGTCACTTAAATTCTCTTTCCGCTCTTTTGTTCCGCAGCCAAACCTCATTAAATTCTTTCATTTTACACAAACTGACAGCAACAAGCTAGATTTGATGATTTCCATTTCGTTTTTGACCAAGAGTTTAAATTTTTTGTTCATCTTCCTAGCGGAAACATGAAAATATTTAGAAAATGGTCAAAGTTTCAAGCCAAAAAAAATATTTTCAATTGACTTAACTGTCCCCGCATAAAAAAATATCGCCTGAGAATGTTCTAAGAATATACCGACTTCGCCCAGGATTAATCTAAAAAATTAATTATATATGAACTTATGATACGGTTTTTCGTGATACTGGATTAATCTGTAGATTAATTTAAGAGAATATCCTTAGAATGTTCCAGGATTATTCTGCCGGGGTTTGTTTCAAAAAGCTCTAAAGAATGATCCTAGAACATTCTCAGAATATACTTATGGATTAATCTTTGGATTGTTCTAGGATTAATATTTAGCGTATCAAATCTTAACTTTGGATTATTCTTTGAGGATAATCTAAGAATGTTCTTAGGTGATTCTAATATCATTTTAAGGTTAACATAGATTGTGAGAAAAATTATCCCCAAATTATTCTTAAAATTACCCTCAGATTGTTCCTAGAATATTTCAAAATCTGTTATTTCTATTACTACGATATAATTGGGAATTATTTAAATAATAACAAACTTATTCAGTTAAATTTTTAAAATTTATTTGTTTTTAATCATATCAGGTACAAAATTTTCTCTCATTCGATGCCAGCACCGCCAATCTTGAAGCCCAAACTGCAGAACTTAAACGATTGTATCTTTTCCCGTCGTGCAAAACAGCTGCGGACGGCTTGAAGCTAAAAAAAGGGAGCGACTCATAGAAAAAAATAAATAAAAGCTTTTTTCAATTAGCTGTGCTTGGAAAATGGAAGGTAGAAGTATGTCAAGTTCATGCATAATATTTTTCCATTTTCCAAGCGAAGCCAATTGAATCGTAATGTGTAATCAAAATTCTCGAAAGCGTACAAAAAACGCGACCGCGATTTACGTGGAAAAATTACATTTTTCATCACCGATTTACAGTTTCCGCCACCCAAACTTATTTATAGGGTTCTAATTAAGAACATTTAGGACTGGAGAAGATCCCATATCAAAATATTGGTGGCGAAAACTGCATAAGTAGCGGCGAAAAGTGTAATTTTACAATAAAACCGTTGGATTTCAAAGTTGCGCGATCTGTTCTAATTTCTTTGGACGCTAATCTATAAAATGGGACTTACCCTGTTAACCGCCAGATCCAGGCCATCCGTCCAAGTCTGCGGGACGTCCGTGTTGTCCCTTACTGGCGGCGTCCGGCGTCCTGCGTCCGTTAATAACTTTAACTTTGAACGGCGGTTGACCGTTGACGCGTTAGACAAAGAGAGCGAGGCAGGATTTTGTAAGTCTCTTGCTGCTGCCACCGCCCGTCGCCCCTCCCCCGCTCCACAACAGAGGCAGGCAGCAGCAGCAGGCATTCCATGCAAGTGCGTGCATGCATGTGCAGCCGCCGCTACCACGCGCACACTAAAATCGCCCTTTTAACCCTTTTTTGTCCTTCTGACCATTATTTTCATATTTGCCCGTTTATCGGTAGCATTAAATAAGACTCTTTGTGTTAAGAAATTAATTTATTCAATCGCATTTATGATTTTTACCCTTTTTAATCCGGGCAGATTCTTTGAAAAATAAAGGCATCATAATTTTGTATCAGATAATGAAAAAGGTTTAGGTTTTAATATTAAAATATAATCCATCCACTTAATTACAAAATATTTCCTAGAAAAATATTTTTTGTGATATTATTCATATTATTTAACAATATGGCAGTTAATTTTCTTGATTAAATTATGTTTCATATTTAATTTTGTTTTTAATTTTAAGAAAAATATCGAAGTTATTCTCTTTTAGGGTTTTTTAAAGAATATTCTTGGAACATTAAAAAAATATTTTTGGATTAATCTCAGAATGATCCATAGAATAATCTGGGGATATTCTATTAACTATATTCAAATTGCCCCTTTGGGATTATTCTAGGGATATTCTTGTAAATTAATCTCTAGATTGACTTTAAAACATTTTAAGGTTAATCTGGATTCATTCTAAGAAAATTCCAAAAATTATTTCTTTAGATTAATCTCAGAATGATCTAAAGAATAATCTGAGAATATTTTTTTAGATTAATCTCTAGATTGATCTTAAACATTCATAGATTAATCTCAATTAATACAGGATTAATCCAGGATCATTTTTTCGGATTAATTTTTTCGGGTAAATTTTGATTAATCTAAGATTATTCCGGATATTCCTGGGTTATATTTTTTTATGCGGGGATCGTTATCCAATTTAATCGTTCATGTTGTTGATTAGAAACAAATTTAAGTCAAAATTAAAATATACATCCTCCTGCAATGATTTATCCGGTAGTCTAGCTAGCGTACCAAAATTTAGATTAACAAGCCCTTCTAAAATTTGCTATTAAAACAATGAAAAATGTTAAATTTGAGATAAAAAAAATGTTGAAAAATTGTTAAAAGAAAACAAACTACTGCCATAATTTTGTCAGAAATCTCTAGTGATTTTTCATCAGTCTTTTTATTATACGGTTCAGAATATTTTATATCAAGGAAAAATTTGTCTTTATTTTAAACTCTTATTTTTTGCTATAGAACTTGGAAAAAGAAATTGTCGGCCAACTAAAATTCCTGATTGTTGAGTCTACAAAACCCCGATTATAGTGAACCGTGAAGATCCTTCACATTCGTGTTAGTTTATGGTGGATAGGCAGGGAGCTGGGAAACTATATAGGCCTGCGTAGAAAAGTGCGAAAACTATAATTCTGCTACAACCCTTAATGGTCATGTTTAATACTGTACCAACAAGTGTTTTAGAATATCTTCTACCATATTCTTTATGTTACCGCAAAAACTCTGGTGTGGAAGCCTGGGTAAAACAAAAAAAAATCTAAAAACGCCACTCTAATGGCAGTTTGATGTCGAGATTTTTTGATTCATTCTGCAAAGATCGTATAACATGCCTTCAGAGTTTCATTCAATACGGATGCGATGAGGTGCATAAAATCCAGCAATGGAGTCGGCAAATAAGATCCTGGCAGGCAAGGTTGGAAAAGTTTCGCTTTCAAAGCGGTGACTGCAAGCTCGAGAATGCATGCACAGACGTGGCGACCCTGAATAAGGTTGCGCTCGACAATGGCATCAAAGGCAGAGAGACGGAAAGAAGGAACGGAGCAGCCGAGAGTGCTTTTGTTGGCGAAATTCAAATCAGTCTGTTGACTTTCGGCAACCAGCAGCCACTGCTGCTCGTGCAGGCGAAATTTATATCGCATCTTTTTCCGCCACGTTAGAGGTAAATAAATAAACACGCACGGCAAAACGAGCGCGCTGGCGGCCTAGAGAGAGAGAGAGAGAGAAAACGATTCATAAACGGAATTCTTTTGCGCGCGCGGGTCGGCAGATTCAAAAGCGCTTCAGATTCACTGCTGGGACTTAATATTTTTCCCAACAGCACTTTATATCCGCGCACACACACACTCACACTAAACTCACTCGCTCGTATTTCAAAAGCTCAAACACATCCACACACACATGCTCTGCTGGCTGATTTTCCCTTTCCTCCGGCTTTCAGTCCTCGCACACATTTTCACCAGCCGGCTGAGTCTTACTTCTGCACGGTGTTTAACTCGAGTCGACTTGATTTTCAGCACACATGGTGTGTGATAAATTAGTCCTGATTTGCACACAAGAGCGGAATTTGATTTACAGGATTTTTGGCGTTGACTTCCGTTTCCATCCAATTATATTCGAGATTGGCAGCAAACTTAATATTCCTCATACCTGGCATTCGGCTCATTCTTAATAACGGTCTTTATAGTTCACGTTTAGCTTCATAGTCCTTACCTAGAACAGAAAAATGCGTAATGTTAGAATAATGGTCGAATTATATTTAGTTACTTGGACATGTATTTTATAAAAAGTTTGACTTCAGCTAGAAATGCAAAAATGGGATAGTATAAAATACTTACCAAATTTTATAAATTAGATCCGACACTACATTTAAAATTTTGAGGTATACATTATCAAAATTTCCCTTCTTTTTTTTATTTAATTTTGATTCACTAAGCCGTTAATTGCTCGCATTATTCAGCACATGTTAATTGGCGACTGTTATTAAATCTATATAGCCTAAATGATAATTTCCTCTGTCGGTATAAATACGAAATATTCGGCTGCCCAGGATTTTTCGCAGCTTCAAATTTTTACAATCGGTTTTGGCATAGTGTTACTCGGTTTTAAACGATCATTGGATTTGTTCAAAAGTTCCTCTCGGTTAGAAATAAAATGAGTAACGTGCAAGAATTCCGTTTTTCATTCATGGTATGGAAGAACCAACCTCAATCAATGAGTATTTTAACATTTTGAACAGCTCAACTGAAATAATCTCCAAAAGCAATATTCATCATGGCATTGGGCTAAAAATATAGTTTCGGATAGCTCGATCGTTCTGAAATTACTTTGCAAACAATCGGCGTTCGCTGTGACAGGCCAGGGGTGCACAGAGACCGAGCAAACGTCACCGCGCGGCTCGCTGTTTGTCCGGCAATCGCTCTCTTTTATTCACCGCCATCCATCTGTAGAGCTTTTCCACTCTCGCACCGGCGTCAGCCCAGAGCAGATTACACAATTTTCGCGTGCTGCCAGCCCGGTCATCCAAAACGTTCTGACTGACTGCCCACATATCGAATTAAAGTGGAAAAAGGCGGGAGGAAATCGCACGCAGTTCACGTTCCGTTGATTCGTTCAGGTCGCCTGTATTGATTACCACGCGACGTGCATTTTTAAGTAGCCAGCCGATCAGGCAAACAACCTGTGATTTCGTGACCACCGGGGACGCTGGATCGAAATGTAAAAAATTGGAGCGGATTTACGCTCTGTGATGAATCCGATTTGACTACACAAAAAAGGATCGGTATTCGGAATAAATTGAACAAGCAAAAACTAGTAAGCCCCCTAATGAAGCGAAAACTGCGGATTGTTGATTTTCTGATTTTTAATCACGATTTTTTTATAACGCGGTTATTGCAAAATAAAACAGATTAATGGATCGAATGGTACATGTGTTTATCCATTGGGTTCGCTATTTGCCAAAATTTTCGCTCTCTGCTGGAAGGGAAAGAGCTCAAACAAATGTTGATTTGTTTTATATGCAAATTGTTTGGTACTGAATTTTGTGTTTGGTGAATGTTGTAAAGCGGGAACATTGTAGGATTCGTGCAAGAAAGAAATGAATAATATCCTTTTGAAATGGCATCAGCTAAATTATTTTTAGATTTAGAATAATCAAGAATTGATTTTTGAAGGCTTCAGCCTCATTTTTTTGGGTTGGTGCAGGAGAAATTACTTGCCAAACAATTGAAATTTCATGTTTTATAGAAATTTCATTTGTGCAAGCCTTCGCCGATTCCCCTCCAGCGTTTGAGCAAATAAATCATATCAGTAGCAACATCCGGCGCTGCCCGATTTTTCTTCCACAGCATTATCAGAAACGACGTGCAGAAATCCGCTGCAGAGCAGATAATAATAGAGCATCATCCTGCACGAATGCAGAGACTTGCAATGGCGTCAATGGCGTAGTAAACACAGTATTTATTTTATTTCTAAAAGAGAACAGACGGAGCTGCGCCCCTTTGCTCAACGTTTATTAAACAGCCGTTGGAAGTTATTAAAAAGGAGAAACTATATCTCTGCCCGCCGAGTTTATGCAGTAGAAACGCTTATTAAAAAGCAGCGCAAGGCCGAAATATTTTTAATAAAGATCGATGCAGTAGCTTCCTTTCCATACTCCACCCCAAGTAATAATTATTATTACTTCTTTCTCTTGCATCGCCGGTTCAACAAGTAATATACATTTGGGCTGGTTCTTGTTAATATGTTTGCTCACAGCAAATTTCGGTCTGTAATCAGAGAGGATTACATCTGCCCGCTTTCAAAGAGTTTTCCAGCCGGAATGCTTCGGTTGAATTCACTAAAGCGATAACGAATGAAAATATGAAAAGCTGAAAAAATGTTAGCTCTCTCTCTCTCTCTCTCTCTCTCTCTCTCTCTCTCTGGGATATGTTAAATTATCAGATGAATGTAAAAATAGTGCTAATCCGAAGCGAAGCTCTTTTCTATTTCGCCTTTATATCCAATTACCGGACACGCATCTCGGGATTTTTTCAACGCGCTGCGAAAAACAAACGGAGGCAGAGCGGAATTCTTGTCTGGCAGACGCCAATTATCCAATTGTGCTGCCGCCGACGCAGCAACGCAATTTGCCGAGAGCTTTTTCATGGGCATCCATCAAGCCGTGGAAAAGACACATCTTTCGCATCACTTGTAATGAAAAAGCAGCCGAACTGCGCGCGTGAAGCGGCCACCCACCCGGCGCACGCACTCGACAACTGGCTGTCTAATTTGGAAATGAACGTCGGTCGCGCGAATCCGGCTGAAAGCTGCTTTTTCGTCTTTCCCCCAACCATAGGGTTTTTGTGTCATGTGGCCGCGGGTAATGAACCAGAAAGCAAGAGTCATCTCGTGGGGTTACACATATCACGATTTTGAGCGTGACATGGTTGAAACTTTTAGGTGAGTTTTTTCCATCCAATATAAGTGTGGACAAAATACGTATACTTGTAAAAAGTAAATTAATATCAATTATTTTTATTGAAATATAAAAATTGATAAAATCTTCACCTGGTTTTTACTTTTCCGTAAATTTACAACCTGACTTCATTTATGTGGAAATCTTTATTTTTCTTTGTTTTCGTAATTTAAAATGAGGAGCGTTTTTGGCAGCAACAACATATTTTAACATATTTTTCCTCCTAGGCGGTGGGCTTATCATTCACTCTTTAATTTGAAGTCTCCAAATAGCCACTGCGTGCAGATGTCATTAAATAATAATGAAATTTAATTATGGATATTTAACAGTTTCTGCGCATTTAGCTTTTAAATTAAATAAACGCTTACAAGATCAAATGCTAAATAATGACACTAAATTACTGAAGAATGTAAAAATGGGGGGTTAAAAGCTGTAAGTATTTACGTTTAATTGACGCCGTTGCCTTAAATATTTCCCAGATGAATTATAACTTAAGTTATTTGGCCCATAGCCAACGCAAGAACACCCTTGGAATCGACAGCCTTTGAAATTATACTCTAAAACATGCTTTGAAAATAAGATATCTGGCAAATTGAAATTCTAGTTTGCGAATCATATTAAGAATTAAAAATAATTTCAACTTCACCCGCGTTTCGCAGCGATTTTTCCAGCACGTTCCGACAAAACGAGCCTCTCTCCCCCTGTCCGGCGCGGCGTGCACGTTTCTCGCTACAGTAATTTGAATAATTTTTGCCGGGTGCAAATTATGAAAGCGCGCGGGGCTAATTATGGCAGCACGAGCACAAAAGGGGCTGACGAGAGAGGGAAGCAGCCAACTTCGAGAGGTCGGAAGACGAATTTTCATTACAAACGGCTAATTTTCGCCCTTGTTTAATTATCCGCATTACACACGTTAATAGCTTCTGCGCTCACGACGAACGAGGAATACGCGAATGGGATGGACTATTCCCTCCGCCGGCGGTGTAATTTGTTTAGTTAGCGCAAATTAACTCGCTGCTGCAGCCTGATGAATTGGCTCGACCTCATATTTTATTCACCGCGTCTTCTTATTCCTTGGCCAACCGACGGCTTTCACAATAAGAAACCCCGAGTGTTATTTTCATGCAGATTAGTGGCACCGAGCGCAGCTCCATGTTTGCAGAAATAATGGGCCGGATTTCGCTTCCTGAATAATTGATCCAAGTACAACGCAGTGCTCTGCAATTTGCACAGGAGGATACAGTTTCATCTTGTCTGTGCAAACTCCCTGTACTACAGCCAAGGTATAAGCATAGGGTGGAAGCTACAATGGAAGTAAAACAGGCGGTTTTGCACTCTCAGTTGCATATAGTTTTTATGTTTCTTCACTTTTAGCTGAAGCATTGCGAATAATCGTCATGCATGAGAAATTCTACTTTTTTATTTATTTATTTTTTCACTGAAAATGCTTCAGTGAGTTTTTTAGCAGCCAAGTTGGTCAACCACTGTTATGGCTAGCGCGTGCCTGTATTATAAATGGGATCGTTTTGATAAGTAAGCATATATAATTTAAATCGGCCACACTTCAAATTATTCACTACATTGCTACGTTCAGCCAAATCTTCTAACTCACTTTCAATTCTGGAAATTGTACGAAACAAATGAATTAAATAATAACAGTGATTTTAATTAATTAGAATTTGCATGAAGCCCACAACAGCAGGGGGTTTAAATTAAACATAAACCTGCATAGAAAAAGGAAATTTTAGTTTTAATTTAGTTTTGTTATCTATCTCGATCCTCCCCTTGCTAGAATATATTTTCAATTTCCTACGAATATTGCATCGGTTGGATTTTCCCCGAAAAGCACGTTCTAAATCCCTTCCCGGACCGCCTGAAATGCACTTCCTTCCAGACACTTTCCGAAAAGATTTCCTTTCATTCGCTATTCAACGCGAATGTCGGTGCTCAAAACGAATGTGTGTCCTTCTCACTCAGTCAGGCAGCTCCCCTCGCGTGTGTCGAAACGCCCGCCAGTCGCCATTGCGTCCGGGGCCAGTCGGCCGCCTGCTGCTGCTGCTGCATCTTATATATAATCTGGCCCGGAAAAACGCAATTTTCCACCGCTGCCGAGAAGGGAAAAGGATTCGGGCAGATTATCTGGAACAAGCATCTTAACGCAGCCGCCAATTCCGCGAGGAAATCCGCGTTTTTAAGCCCCCTCAGCTGCGAGTGAATCGAGGCCGGCGGCGGCTGCCTCGGCCATCAGCATAATGAAAGGCCGCTTTAACGTTTTCTTATCTCTTCAAGGAGAATATTTAATTACACCATTTGTATTTTGCACACACCAGGCCGGCGTGGGGCGCATGCTCCGGCGCGCGCAGACGACGAGATAATCGCGGACGGGGATGACCTCTCCGGCACTACCAAATCTAATGCGAATGAGACTGCTCATCTCGAAAATTTCATCTGGAGAGTGGACCTGCACGGAATCCAGCTCCTCCAAAATTGCCAATTACTTATTTATATAAAATATAAACCGAATAGAAAAATATTTTGTACATTTGAGAGGTAATAATTTAAATAAAAATATGACACTGACCATAAGGGGCTTCAGCAGTCAAAATCTTCACTGAAATGAACCAATTTTCCCCTTAAACTAATAAGATTTGCTCTGGATGATTGGTTTAAAAACATTTTGTTTTCCCCTTATCGGAGTACTAAAAAGGACACAAGTCAGGTTCAATTAAACAGAGTAGTTTATTTTCTAATAAATCTTCCATGGCCTAGTTTTCCCTACAAGCGTTAAACCAAAGACGTACAAAAAACACAATCGCCCTTCATTTTTTTTTTCTTTCTCTCTCGGTTTTGCTTCAGCACCACAACTTATTTTATCCAAGCCGTGCGCAACATGTGCTCGCCGGCCGGCGGGATGAGTGGGCCAACGAAGGATAATTAATTGCCGCGCCGTAAATTTCGGCGGAGGCAAGCAAAAATATTGTGTACAAGCGGCACGACGGGCCGGGCCGGCCCAGCCCAGCCCGGCAGCCGCAGCGTCTACACAAACAAATACTAAAGCGTCTAGTCCGTCGTGCTGCAAGTGGCGCGTATCGTAAACTCGGTATCTTCACTATAGTCGAACTGGATTATGTTTTGTTTCCGAGGAGAAGGGAAAAAAGTGTGCGAGATTTAGTTTCCAGCCTGGAGATAACGAGCTGGGTCAAATTGCTGGAAAACTCGCAACAACGAGTGGTAAAAACTTTTAATAAGCCGAAAGTTTCGTATTACTTTTCAGCATTTATTTTTCTTTTGATAATAAGAAAACATTTATTATATTATCATCGTGATTTTTTCAGTTTTGAATATAAGATATGCCATTACAAGACAATTGTATTAAAAAAACCTATTGGAAGAGGACCCAGCCTACCGGCCAAATTTTGGAAGCCCTGTTATTATACCCAGCAACTGAAACTGAATAAATTTGTGCTTTTTACAAAGAAAAAATTATGAAAATATTTCCAACTGTCTAACGTGCCATTTGAATAAGAAATAGAAATTAAATAGGGGTTTTCAGTGTTGTTTGTAGTGAGTAGATTAGAGTACTATGGCTTTTGTTTAGCCCAGCAAAAAATTGCTCTATTTTGTATTAAATCAGGACTCAGGAACAACATCAAATTCCAATTTTCACCATTATTTTAAGGCAGATTTTGTTGTTTCGTGTTCCAAGGATCTCCTCGAATTTTCCTCCCATTCAGGCGAAAAAAAATATGATTTTCATTTAGCTTAAAATACCTAAATTTTGGTTTATAATAGCAAATGTTGGCTTGGACCGAAACGTTGACCCACTTCTAATTGTAAGAGGACCATGCAGGCATGCAGGTGATACGGATTTTCCTTATTAAACCCACATTAGCCACAAAAACTTGAGCAGACCACTAAAATTGTCAAAATCAGCCACGGAACACAATTTCACATCCTCAGCAACCGCTTGTTAGTGTCATCTCGGTCGGTAATTTAGAATACGGAACACTGCGTGCCATACACACACACGTCAGCAGTTCGCGGCACTTTCCTGCTTTTCCAGCACGGAACAAAGTGGCCGCTTTAGCACATTTTTCACTCGCTTCTTCCTTCTCGTTCGCTGCTCGTCTTTGTAAAATTACACTCTAACTTAATTTATTTTTTCGCGCGGCCCGGAAAAATTTTCGCTCCGTCTGGAATTGCGCAAGCAGGCTTGCCTGGCAGCGAAATGAGCGCGGCGCGCATTAATTTTCGCTCGGAAAAATCCGGCGCTGAGCACTGCGTGCGTGTGTGTTTGTCAGCGGCCTCTTTTGCTTCGCTCGTTCGACAAGGGGAAAAAGTCAGTGACGCGCGTTAATCCACAGCATTATGATTGTGCTGCGCGTATATGTATATCCGCGGCCCAGTGACCAGGGGGAGGAGGCGCAGGCAATTATTCCCGACCCCGGATGTACAATCAGTGTAACAAATCGCTCAATCTCAGATCGTCACGGCTAGACGCCACGATAAGCGTGATTCAGTGAAAGTCACCTGTTGTAATCGCTCACCTGTAACAAATAAGCGATGTTTACGTGCAAACTTTCCGCGCAGCTGCGATGTAACCAAGAGATGAATAAAAACACCCACACACACATATCCAGGAAATTTGCACCTTTCTCTTTTATTTTCTCTCTCTTTTGCAAATTATTACGAACCGGTACGTGCTCTTAATACAGGGTCAAGGACGCAGTAGTTCTGTGATCACCGAAGCTCGTAATCCGATTATGGAAAAATGCCAAAGATATAATTTGACTGTTTGAGTTCAACTTATTTTTTCTGAAAAATTATGAATAGTGCAGTCTTGCCATCAGTAAACAAACTAACTTAAGGTTATAAAAAATACAATTTTGGATGATCATTTAATAAGAGTTAAATATTTTTAAAAACAAAAAAATTATTACGACATGAGCACCATTGTTTTTATAATAAATGAGCATTGGATACATCCTCACGTCTAAATTTGAATAAATTTCTAAATTCCACAAACAATGGACTCAATGAACCACTACTTGCTATTGACAACAATGAACAATGTGCCTAATTCTTGGCCTGTAAGCTCCACTTTAAAACAAAATAATAAATTAAATTTTTTAGATAAATTTGACAGCATCTTAATTGGTGGATTTGAAACTCTAGTATACGCAAATTTTCAATTTCAGAATAATGTATTTCTAACAATCTAGATTATAATGATGATGATGAAGTTAAATTTCAATGCAAATTCAATGATTTTGCTCTATGACCTTCCGAAATGAATATTCACACTCAATATAAATTATACAGAAAGTGCCGTCTCACCCGTTAACATGGAGGTGGTTTTTGAACCAAAATTCCACCACCCCGCTTCCGCCCAGCCATGCAGTAGCGAAAATTGAATTTGTCGGCGGAGCTGCGAGAGCGTGTCCAGCAGTCAGCCAGAGGTAAAATAGCATCATCATACTTGAAACACACTCAGATTAGCGCTCTAAACGCTGCTGCTCGTCGGTTTTGTTCTTAATCCTATTACGCTTGAATTAAATTATTTCTACTGCGCCGTAAACTCATCTCATTAGCCACGAGTTTGCAACCACCTAAATTAATTAACGACTATGGAGTCTGCCGTTGAGATGCTGACCGCCTCATGATTGATCCACTTCATGGAGCGAACACAAGACGTAGATAGCTGTGTGTTGAGACATGCATCTTTTTTTAAGGAAACGTCACTCATAGAATTTGTACTTAATTTACACACAAAAAGAAAATTAAGCGGAAACGTGGATCAAAGACTAAAAAATGACATTCACGGTTGTCTTTTTTACGTAGATTGTGGAACGGAAAAATCCTTAATAGGCATTCATTACAAAGATTTGAATTGTATTGGCAGAATGTTTCGACAGAACATTTTAATCTTTTTACAGTTGTTGGAAAAAATTTACGTTTTATAATTATAGCCCTTTCTAATTATTTAACAATTTTCACTTGCCTGAATTGAAAGCAACAAGACTGACAAGACATCAATATTTGTCGAGAATATTGAGAGGTTAAAATACAATTTCTTACCAACAAAATGTCATTTAGGTTCTCCATCACGTCTGATAGGTGATTTAAACTACTTCAGATGGCTTCAAGTGTGTCTTGAACGTCTTCTAAAACCTATTTCATCCCTATTTAAAGCACTATACTGAATGGAACAAAAAATTCTCTCGTCTTTTATCCCCAACATTGTTAATTTCGCGACAGAAATTACAAAGTTACAAGAATAGACTTTGATCAAAGACGAACGACCTCTGCAAAGCGAAAATTCGCCCTATTAAGCGACTCATTGGAAACTCGAGGGGAAAATCGCCCTGGAGCTGTTCACAAGTTCGAAAACGATCGAGAACCGCAGCCCCAGTTCAAACACCGTCGCTGCACGCGGACGCAGCTAATTCTAGTGCTGAAAATCATCAAGTCTTGGGCCGTGGTACGCAGAGTTGGCTCGTGCGATAAAGCCGAATAAAATTGTCGGCTCTCGGACATAAAAGAAGCTTTTTTGCCGAGCGCTAGCAGCGTCGTAAAAATTGTCAACGAGATGGCCGTCCGCTCCTTTGGCGAAAGAAAAGCCGGACCGCCGGACCTCCTCCATACACATATACATACAGAGTGTGCCATTCTTCGCAGCGCGACCAATTTTTTTTACGATGCGATGCGCATATTATTAGGATTGGGGAAAATAGTCCCATTACGCTGGCCCAGAATTTAGGACTTTTCCTTCTCCCTCTCCGAATAAAACGAAAACGGGTCTCAAACTCATTTTGTCTGGAAGGGGATTTTTTGCTTTTACTCCATTTTCTGAAAACACCGATTGTTGTGGGCGCTGTTAAACCCTCTTTTGGGAATATACTGCATGAAATATTGCCGCAAAATCTTTTTTGATCGAGTAGCGACTTCCATTGAGGTACATTCAAATTTCCAGGCAATGAAAAGCAGAATATCCCACCCGCGTTGTAATGTGTTTACATTACAACAGTCGATTGTTTTCAACAGCCGGTAATCCAGTTCATTCTGTGGACATGTGGATTTTGAACTGCTGATGAGGCCAGAGGAAGCGATGCAGCTGCTGTCCAGAACGTGCGTGATTATTTCCCTTCTCAAGACAAGAACAAAACAATAACGGTTTTTCACCACTTGAGACCTTGGCGAGGGGGCTCAAAAAATAACCGTAATGTTTACGAAATGATTTGTCATTTTTTTATTTAAAAGTTTTCATTCAGTTAAAAATTAGATTCAGGAGGTAAGATAATATGTTGTAAATGAACTTCGTTAAAACTGGAATAACTTTGGTCTAATTTTTAAATTCGAGATAAAGATTAAGGTTCGCCAGTTATGGCTTGAAGATAACTCACGCCAAACTCCCACACTAGCTCCAAAAGCATTTACTTTTGCAAATAATAAAATGAAATGTTTAATAGTTTGTGTAATTTACAATCCATCACGCCATTTCGGTACATGTTTACATAGGCAGGGAAAATTCTTATGCTGGCCACTCGAGTCCATAAAATCGGCGTTTATCCATCGTTGGACGAAGTATTAAGGGGGCAGTAAACCCCTTGATCCACCTCGGGCCCGCCAGAGAGAGAGAGTGTGTGTGTACGCGAGATCAACAGTATAAATAGTTACACATATTTATCCGCTTTATCAGGTGCAATAAAAATTTTACAGCATCCTCCCTGTGTTTGTGTTTTTTAACTCTCGAGAGTTTTATGATCGTCTTTCGGCCATTTACCCGGCCGGCGCTAGCTTGCTTAGCAAGGAGAGATGAGCGCGCACCGGCATCCTGCTCTTTGTGCCGCGAGGCTATGTACTTTTTTGCCTTAGTCGGTCGGGAAGAAGCACTCGAGGATAAATGTAGCACTTGAAAAACCTTTCAAACGCGCCTTTCGCGCGCGCGCGCGAGCGCCCGCGTATGCGCCTCCGCCGCTGCTGCTTATGAATGTAAATATGGGCGCACACAACACAAATCTGCGTTCCTTCCACTCGACATTCATTGCTGGCTGAATTAAATTGACGTGAGTATATTCCATTTGCATCTTTCTGTCTCCGTTCAGTTCGCTTCGTCGGGCCACTTGCGAAATCCGCCCCTTTGTGTCTCTTACGCACCGGCGGTGGCGCCTGTGTGTTTTTCAAACAAAGGCAGCTATTTTTGCAACACCCTTATCGCATTCCCCATCGATTTTCATCCTAATGAATCACGACTCGTAGAATTTTGTTTCCGCGTGTTGTAAGCAAGAGGTGATTATAGTAATTTGCAATCATTAAAAGAAATTTATAAGTGACTATTATCCTGATAATAAGTACTAATTTCAACATTTTCTTGCTTCGGCTTCGTTATTCTCATTTTTCTCCTTTTGAATCATCAATGAGATCGTTGCAGAGTGCTTGCTGCAAAGCACAAATCTCATCTGGGAATGTGATTATTCCGGCGGAACAGCATTCCGATGCATTGGACGATCGGAGTATACACGTATTTTTCTATCTGGAACACACGTCGGGAAAAAAAAGAGAATCGCCTCATCTGTACGTGTGTAGCAACCATATATTTGCATTTCCAACTCACTGATGTAAGAAAACAATTCAATTGTGAAAATAAGAAAAGGGAAGAACTATATTGCAAAAAATTTATTTTCCTTGAATCTCAAACTCATATAATATTTATTAGCATGCGATTTTGATCATAAAGCAATATATGACTCCACTCAGCGTGGAATTTTATTAAATCACAGATAGGATGAGTGGCTGGGTTGAAAAGTTTCGTTACTCGTGCGCTCATTTCATTTGTGCTCAGATATATGAGCATTTTTTAGCGGTCATTGGTTAGGAATTATCAACAACTTATGGTATCAATTTGTTTTTTCAAGGACAAAGGACAAATACTGCTGAAGAGGCCTACAGGTCTGAAACAGCGAGCTGCATTTGTATGAAAACGTGATAAATTTCACTATTGGCCACTCATCGTTAGTCAATTCCACGAAGCGTAGAGCTTTAATTTTTAATTTCTTGTAATTTCCTTCGAGTTGTCTGTTTTAATTCCTTTGCAGAAAAGACCATATTAAAAATGAGACAAATTTGTTCTTTTCGAATATTAAAAACTTAAGCTTTTGGAGCATGAGAATACGACGAATTAATTTTTGTTAGTCGCCGCGGCGCTCTGCACCGACAGAGATATGATTACAGAGCCGCAAAAGGACTTTCTCCGTGTCAGATTAGCAAGATTTACGGCGTTTCTGTTCAGCGACGCAGTCTCGGAATAAAAATAAAGCCGTCGCAGTGAATTTCTCGACGCGATAGCGATCTCGTCCTGCTCTTTTTTTGCCATATTACCAAATCCAGTCAGCGCGCGTCTCTGCGGCCGAATTTGCGCATCTCGCAGCCATCTGGCTAGCAGCGAATTTAATCACGAGAGTAAAAATTAGAATTGCAAATTCCATTCAAAAATCCTCGTCGGCATCCATTGGCGCAATGAGAGGGGAATTTCAATGAAAACGCTTGCCCGCATAAATGAGTGCGTGGACGAAAGTCTTCATTAATTTGGCTGGATTATGTGCGTGTATTTTCTGTTTCTCACTACATTAGCACTTGATTTAGGAAACAGCATGACCCAATGCTGTTAAGTAAGAAGCCACAAATATTTCAATTTGATAATATTTTCCTCAATCAATAATAATTAATAAATAATTGAATGACTGTTTTACCTTGCCAAAATATAAATTGTAATGTTAACACATTGTAATTAATGAATCAAACGGTTTGGATTTTTTTATTCTTTAAATAATTTCAAATTCTTACGGAGCAAAATAATAAATCTGATAGTAAAAATAGCAAGCAAATAAAAATGAAATGAACAAAAAATTATTCACATTTACATTAATAAATTAATGCTCTAACTCTAAAATATGTGAAGGTTTTAGCGAGATAAAATGTTTTAAAATTAATTTTATTTAGCAGATTTATAGGCAAAAGTTAAAGCCAGATTGTTGAAACCTTTTTCCCAAGTTTTCTATCCTTCGGAAAGCAAGACTTTCGCAATCTTAAGGAACAAAAAGCAATCCAGTAGAAGCTGTCAGCGCAGTCAAACAAACGCGACAGCAGTTCCGTCAACAGGAATAATCACGAAAACAGAATCAGACACTTTTCTAACAGTCGCATTTAATCAGTGCTTCTCAATTCAAGGCCTCGTTCCATTTGCCGAAATCCAAGGAGCGCAAAACTAGCCGCTGCGTTGTTTTCTGTCCGTCGGCTTGCGCCTTTTCTCGTTCTCGTTCCAATTCTCTTTTTGCGCGGCGCGGCGCGACACAAAGGAAAAGGACTGGGCTCGCTTCCATTCTCTTCCTCCCCCGTGCTTTGTTCGCGGCGGCATTTTTCCCTCGCCGTAATTAATGCAGTGTCTTGCGTCGTCCAAATTAATTATTCAGACCCTGATAATTTGCCTGTCCGCTCGAAACCGCCGGCGTCGACGCAAGAGGCAAAAACCGGAGGGGCGTGATTTCATTGCTGGACACGGTACAAAGACATTAGCTTTACTTTTATAGCTCTCTCCCTTACAATTTTGTTTTTAATTGATTAATTTGTAAAAAAAATCGTTTTGAAATGTTTATGGTGTAAAAACAAGTCAATTACTTAATTTGATGAAATAAAACGGGTAATTCTTTCAACAGGAAAAATTGCATCAATGATGACGTAGTGAATAAATTCCACACTCAATTTCCGCCTGCATCAGCGCAAGCAGTGAAAAAATAATCAGTCTCAATTCAAGAGGAACGCTCTCGTTGTACATTTTCCCGAGCTCGTCAGTCAGCTTAATTAATTACTCCCACAGAGGAAAATTAGCGAAAGGAAAAATGAAGAGCGGCGAACTCGCGGCCTGATTATTTACGGCCGCTTTTCAAATGACCATTAACCGCTGCCGTCGCCCTCGGCTGGTGTGTTTATTTTCCGAAAAATAAAAAAGTCAGCGCGCCACTGCCCTTCTTCGCTGCTGAACGCGATTTTTCATTCTGCTCGCCCGTCCCGATGGTAATGGAAGCGAGCAAAAGCGACACGGGTCTTGTTTCCTTCCAGTGTCGCTGCCGTTGCTGTAAGAGCAAAGCACCACAGGACAGTGCCCCGGAAAAGAAATAGAGGAACGGAAAAATAAATAGACTGCCAGTCATTCCGCTCATCACGTGCATCATTTTTATAGAGCTGGACAATGACAATGAACAAATGAGGCGCAAAAGGAAAATATAATAAAACACTGAAACACATAAAATATCGATTTCGTAAAAATTGAAGCATTTCCTTTTCAAATCGGGTAGTGTCTATTATCTTGTATCGGGAACAAAACATTTCAAAAGTGCTCCTCGTCACTTCTGAGTCACTGAAACGCCCTATTCGACAATCAGCTTTGCTTTCGACATCACGTCGCCTTTTTACATTTAACTATGGTCTTGAAGGCATTCCCCGAAAGAGTCGCCTTCACTAAGGCTAAAATTAGATAACAATTGTTTTGAATTATTCGAGCGGGCCCGGCGGAAAGCAAAAGTACGCTTCTGTCCACGCTCCACTTGGCAGGCTGCACGGTTAGTGGCCTATTGTCGGCACGGAGAGCATTACAGGGGCGTTGGTCGATCTCAAAATCAGTCTCAAAGTGCTCCAATGTCGCCCACCTTTCACCTCGACCGGCGGGAAACGACCCTGGTTGCGCGGAGGAAGGAATAAAACGACCGCTCGGCGGCAATAAAAGCGCTGCTAACGAGAATGTGCACCAGCGGCGAGCGGAGACACGGCAGCACCAAGCGTGCGTGGCCGACGACGAGGAGGGGAAGAAAAGGTTGGCCGTCAGGGCCGTGAGGGGAAGCGTGGCAACGCCGCGCCAGCCTCAGGGCATTGGTCGCGCTGATGACGACTCACACGTTACATCAGCTGGCCCTCTATTGTAAGATGGGATTTTTGCACTCTCGAAATCGGCCGCGGGTCATTAATGAAAGGTCGAATTTCGCGCAATCGGCGCCTCAGGAGGCGCACGTGTGGGTGTGCACGATCGGCCCCTGCTGAGATCATCGCTTAAACCGGTGATTACGCTGCGAGATTGTCACTCGGGCGGAAATTTTGTTCAGAACAGTTTAATAAATAAATAAAGAGGCTGCAAACATTATCGTTGTTATCAGCGCGGCACTAAACTTTGGTCCATTGGGATTTTATCCAACATGGACTTTGCCCGCTCATTGCGTTAGATCAACACAACCCATTGGTGAACTTTAATACTATTATTGGCTCGGTACTGACCTTTCCTCTGTTGACGAATCCGTGCTTTTGGGCGATCGCGTCGGCGGCGACGGCATCTCCGTCGCGGACGTGCACCGACCACTGCTTGGTGAAATGTCTGGCCTCGGCGGCGCACATTAAGTGTAGCAGCAACAACACCGGCCACATGCTTCTCGCCTCTCGGACTGAAGTGAGCAACGAGAACGAATTCGGCAGCGGGACACTGGCAGTTCGGGGTCTATCTGTCGACGAACCACATGGCACGCAGGGTCCAACGGAGGGCACGACACCGGACACAACGGCGACGAAAGAGGGCCTCGCGGCGAGCGTGTCGTCTGCCGAGTACGGTGGCGTGCACGTTCGCTCTCGCGGCCTGCCTCTTGCGGACTGACTGTGAGAGTGTTCCGTGCGGTAGGCGCGAGGGGGATCCCACTGCTTCGCTCCGCCCGCCGCCGCTGCTAGAGTCGAGTCGAGTCGAGTGAGTGAATCTCGCGGCCGGCGCCGAAACCGACTGACTCCGGCTCGCAGCCACTGCACTCGCACCGACGCAGAGGGCGCCAGCGCCAACGCCAACACCCGCGCAGCGCAGCTCGCCGACTTTTCCAATGATAATTTAAACCGTTGTTCTTTAACTTCAGTCTGAGGGATAATCCTAAATAATGATCAAAATAAACTCGGCAAAGTTGGTTTGGTTTTACGAAAAAATTTATTTTGTTGCTAAATGATTTTGAAATTTGTATAGTTACGTATCCTAAAAAGTTGTAATTTTGTGTAATAAGTTAGTTTCTAAATAACTTAAATATTTAGTTTTTTTTAAACAAAACATTTTATTTGTTTTCTTTGTTTTATATTTCTTATACATACAAAAACAATTCCTTGTAATTAATATTTAAAGAAAAACTTATAAACACATTCAACTCGACACGGGGATCGATTCACTTTAAAAAAAAATTTATGCAGCGTTAATCTTAAGATTCCAATACCCGCGATTACGGATAGAAATTTAACTGTTTAACTGTCCCGCCTATTTCACGGTGAACCTTGTTGGCACTTCGAAGAGCAAACGCTTGATGTCACTCACTAATCACAAATTCGGTAGTGAAAAATCTCTTTCTTATCTGGAGATACTAAATTTTGAAACGCGAATAAGATAAATTCTTATCAGTAATTTTAGATACAAAGTTTGTTTTAATTGCAAATCACCAGGGTAAATTTGCCCCTTTTACATCTCCACGTGCAAAAAGAAAGAACTCGAAAAACCAAAAACATCATTTGGACACAGAGGACAAAATGTCGGTTCAGTATTTTGAGAAAAACATTTGGCAAACCTTTTGTTTGAATGGACTGGATCTGTTTCCATACATTTTTTGTTGTAAAATGAGTTGACCTGAAAACTCTGCTCGGGCACTGTTAACACCGAGAAATGGGGCCTGCCCAACAAATCGACATCATGCATTGTTGTTGCAAAACATCTCAAAAATGCATGTAATCAGGACGATTTTATTTTATTTTGCAATGATGAAAATGCGCGTGACCTATATTCCATCTCTCAATAACATTCTTGCAAAACCCTCTGTTGGGAAATGCACGTAATGCGTTTGTCTGCCAATCCAAAACTTGCAGATGCTCAGCTAACTACGCAGATGAAAAGCCTAGAAATAAACGCTTTGGGATTTCCCTTCACAGCAGCACAAATTTGAGGCCAATATTCGCCTTCATCGAATTCTTTGCCTCGGGTAGAATACCACGAAATTTTCAAACTCCAACACGTGGCAAATAATATGAATCGCATCTTTTATTCATTCAATAAACGAGCTTGAAAGCTCTCGCGTAAAATGACGCACGCAGGGTTTGCCGTTGGACATACAAAAGAGGCGAGTGCGGCTGGCGCGCAGAAAGAGCGAATTTTGCTCCATTTAAAAGTCTCTTTGTGCGACTGATTATCTTCTCGCCACTTGCATTATTTTCCTCTTTTGTTCTCTTTTTCTTCCTCGAGGCCCGTGTGAAACCGAGGAGAGCAGCGCGGCGGCAGTGGCGGCGGCAAAGCAAGAAAAACAAAAGAAAAGCCGAGGCACAAGCCAGAAAAATCTTTTAGTCTGGAAAACCTGCTCCGTTCTCTGTGTGGGCCTTCAGAGCCGCCCGAGAAAAGAGAGAAAGAGCAAGTTAATCTGCCACCGCGCTTTTGAGCCCGCACCAGATTTTGCTCCGATCTCGCGCGGCCAATGCCGGATTGTTTGTTCTCCCGAGGCTGCTTCGACCGGACTTTAAAGAGATCTGAATAAAAGCAGGTATATGATCCTATTAAACCTGTAGGGATTTGCTCTAGAGTGAAGCTAAGTAGATCATTTTTTAGTTTGTTGTTTGCAGAGAGTCACAAAGTTGTTTTTCGTTACATATTATACATATTAGTTTCTATAAACTAAAAGAAATAATTGCTGGCTTAAACTTGTTAAAAAAGACGCTGATTTTTTTATTTAAGAGACTCAAATAGGAATTGGCTCCTTTTTGTATTATTTTATGTTAATTCCTGTCAGATTTAAGGAAAATTTTATTTGAAGTAGAGTAAGAGATTTGGTTTGAAATTTAACATCGTATATTTTTACTCTAGCAAAATGCTCTAACGTGAGATTTCTTAGAGAAAATAAAGTCTGAAATTAATATTGGGCGTATTATTTATTGCCACCATTAATAAAATCAATAAAATGTTACAAAAATATACTGATTTATTTGGAAATTTGCGGTCTTATTTAAATTATTAAATTTATTGATTTTACAATAGCTCCTTCTTTAATTGACCTTTGCTCAGTGCTCAAGGGTTTTTTCATCAAGAATGGTAAACGTCAAACAAGGATTTTGATAAGATAAAAATCATTACCGTTTCCTCGTGGAAGTTAAATGAGTAACGACTCAATTATTTATGAATCCAGAACTAAAACGAAAAAAAAACAGCATTTATTTATGCCCATTGCTTGCGTTGGCGAAGTTGTGAATGCTCGTTTAACAATTGAAATCGAAGCTCTCGGGTTGGAGGGAGGCGCGTCAGGGGTTGTTGCGCTCTGGTGCTGGCTGGCTGGCCTAGTTTGCATGTAAATGTGATTATGATTTATGGCGACGGCACTCTCAAATAATAAATTCTCGCCCAGCAAAAAGAATTTACATGAATTTGCACGCGCCTAATGTTTCTCAAGAGCGACTTAAGGGAGGGAAACACAATTAGATTTTTAATCAAGATGTTTGCTCAAGTTGATTCCCTCCGAGGAGGCATCTCGGCGCTAGTTAGTATGCAGAAAAGCGTCACTTTGCGCCCCGGCTCCGGCGATATTCGCGCTTTTATCTCTGTTCCGCGGTGAGGCGCATAAATTTGTTGGACAGCTCCTTTGCGGCTTCCTCTCGAAATAAGATCTCAGAATGCAGTTATGATAATAATCCCCCGGCTTTTCCCTTGTCCCCTATACCCTAATCTTCAAAATAAATGTTACGCGGGGAAACATTAATGCAAAAGGTGTGTTTTTCTTTAACAACTCTGCTTCTTGATGCAATTATTCGAAAATTCAATTTCATTACGTGGTTTTGAAAGTTTAATAAAATTACAGTAAGTCTTCCAAGTTTTTTACTTTTTCATTGCAATAATATTATTTGTGAAGATGTTAAAATTCTGAAAATTATACATCTGTGTAAAATATTTTCTATAAATAATTCTAAGCTGAAATATAATATACCCCCAGGAAATTGGCCCCAAAATTTAATTGCACGTTTTTTAAGTGGTTAGCACTTTTCGACTGATGAAATACGTGATGCATTTTCTTGCAGTGGAATTTCCTTCACAAATTAGGATATACATAGCGAAGAAAAGCTCACAAAAGCCTTGGAAACCATGCATTTTTTAGAAAATTCAGAGTCCTTTTGTTTCTAGAACCAATTAACTGTTTTTTGTGCACACAGTCGGTTTCGTTGAGGGAATAAATTATTTCTATCGACCAAATACCATTGCCAAAGGACACAACGAAGTCAAATAAAGGAAAAAAAAATGAAATTTCAAAGCTATGAGCACAATGGGTAAAATTTTAAAAATGCAGGAGTGCCGTAGTTTAAAAGAGTTTAACTAGATAAGAAATCCCCACTGGGTGGTCTGCTCAATCAAAAGCGAAACCGAGTTGCGAGACACCCGACTGCTCGCTTAATTCAGATGCTGATGAGAGTGCTGGCAGCCGGAAGGAATTAAATCAAAGAGTTGCTTAACTGGATACTCAAACAAAAGCTGTCGCAGCTCTAATTGCGCGTGGAGGGGTCGCTTCGGAGAGAGCGAGTTTGGCCCTCGTGACCAGCCGTGCACATTGCTAAAAGTCGAGAGAGAAAAGAAAAGAAGGCAACTCGCCGGGCAAGCGTGCGTGCGTGTGTGGCGATGATTGCGACAGTATTTTTCTTGTTCTTTTTATTTAAGCAGGAGACGCCGTCAAAGCAAATCCCTCATTGACCTCACGCAGAGGGCGCGCGCAGATTTAATTCCGCCGGCCAGATCGGCCCTTTTCCTTATTCCGGCGGCACTGCTCCTGTTTGCGTCGCTCGTTCATTCCGGGCCTTTTTATTATGTGCGCTCGAGAAGCCTTTCTGTGCTGCTTATATTCGCTGCTGCTCTCTATTTACCCTTAATGTGCACTAAATTACAATAAAATACAGCCCCCCGGAAAAGAGATTTGGCTGTTTCTCAAGCGCGCGCCCGTGCCTAAGCGGGCAAAACGAATGTGCATCCACGCCTCTTTCGCAGTATTACTCTCTGGTGAGTGGATTTTAAGCCAAATTAGAACGCCGGCAAAATCTGAATCCATTGCTTAGAATGTCGAAATTTAAACATAACTTTTGTTTAATGAGACAGGACAAATTTGACTTGTGATATTTATTTTCTCATGATTTTATTGTGTTTTTCGTTATGTTATCCACATTAGGATGATATGATACTCAAAATCCTCAATATTTTTAATTGTCTTTTAACTTTTTAAACATATTTCCAATTTTTTAATACTTTAGCTATCTGAGGAAATGTAGAAGTTACTATTTCTACAACTACTTTGCTCTGCAGAGCTGTGTCAGTTAATAATTTTTTATTAAATTATATTTAATTTGATAAAGGTTTTATTTGACAGAGTAAAGTTAAAAAATACTAAAATTATAAAATAATATTAGAATATATAATATTTCCTTATATTTTGTCCAATTAAATAAGATAGGTGATTTACAATTTTTTTAATAAAATTTGAAATAAAATGTTTTTCAAAACGTTATTAGTTATCAATGTTAAGATTACTTCCGTAAATTAATTCCGCTTACTAAAAAACAAGATTTAAAATTTTGTTTCTCATTAATACTTTTCAAATTATAATTCTGTTAATTAAAATATCTATGTAGGGTAATTTTTATTTAAATGTATTAATTTATGTTATACTCGATCGTTCCTATCATTTTTTTCATTTGTTCTTGTTTATTCTGCAATGTTTAATTAATAAAGATAAATTTTTGACTATAGGAAGCAACCCTAACAGATTTTATCATCAGCTTTCCTGCCGAAAATGCGAAACGTTAAGACCGCAATGAGCGCAATCAATAGCTGCGCCGGGAATAAATAACCGAGGAAGAAAATGCCTTTTCAACTGGGGGTAGACTGGTGGGCAAAACAACATTCATTACGAAACGCTGCCTAATGAGTTGTGACTGCAATTTCATAGCAATCTGAATTAATTCATAGTGCTTCTGCAAAGCGGTCGACGACGATTTAATTGCTCATCTCCTTTGATTAACAAGCCATGAATACACAAGTGAAAATATACGAGCGTAGTGTCCTTGCTTAACCATGAACGTATGCAGTAACGTGGCAATCACGCGATTTATTAAGACTCGCATGCAGCATGCAGGCAGCAAGTCGTTTTTCAAGAGACTAATTGAGCGGAAAAATCAGCACGGCTGAACTTTGCAGCGACTTTATACTGTATATATTCAACGCTGTATACGTGGGGTTAATTTCACGAGAGGAAATTTGTTTTGTACACTTTGGCTCCAATCACAATAAAAAATGCTCATTAAAAATCAATTTGTTCTGAAACTAGCGCGCCCGAGCAAAATGTTACTTAAAATAATTTGATGATTTTTACCACAGGGGTATAGTTTTTTATATTGAATATAATTAAAACCAGGCTTCATCCTCGTTGTCAAAAAAGAGAAATTCGTCGTTTTTATTCCTCGACCAGTTTCGACGTCATCACAAACGTCCTATTCATGAGGCACTTGAGGCAAGCTCCAAAGACCAAATGTCATGGTTTTAATTATATTCAACATGAAAACAACCTCGAGTGGTCGCATTTTTCAAATATAATTTTTTATGTTCAACTCAAGGGCTGTGAAATATTGCTGACTTATCCCGGAAACTGGAGTCACAATATATCCGTTAGTCAACGCAAATGAGTTTGGATAACTACTTTAAAGAACTACACTATTCCCAATTATCCTGGCCGAAGTCTGTAGAATATAAAGACTTTTCTGGAGTTGACGTCACAGGCAGCGGAACGTCGATTTTTCTCGTCATATAATAGATTCTATCCTTCCAAAATCATCATGAAAAGTGGCATCAATATATTTAATTTAAATAAAGATTCGTGTGTTAATTCTCCCAAGGATTTAGAACTATCGCCATAAAAATAAAATTACCCTTGACGATTAAGCATATATTAAGTTAAATTACCTGAGAGCTTACGTATTAAGATCTCTCATGACTATATAGGTCAGCGAGTTCTTTTTTCGTAGCTTATAAAAAATATTCCTTTTTGTAATTTCCGCTTCTTTTTCTAAAAATTAGCAATATTTGAAGCTAATAATTATTAACTAATTAATAAATAATGTATTAAACACGAGGGTTAACAACAAATGATTTACAAAACGAAATGCATATTCTCATGAGTAAGGCTATACAGTCAAAACATGTCGAGAAAAAATTAAAATATTATAACGAGAACATAAAAGTTCAATCATTTTATCACCCGATTAGTTATACTCTATTGAAAAAATTATCGAATTCAATAAATCCACAAACAACTAAAGTGCGGATTTTGTAGACCTTTTGTGTTCCAGCTTTGTACTCTGGAGTAGAGACATATTTTTTCCAAACAATTGCCCTTTTTAACTCGTAATTTGCTTTAATTTTTTCCATGCAAAATTTTGAAATTGGGAATATTCATGATAGACTAGTTCAGATGTTTTACTGTATAATAGTTTCATGTTTCACTATATAGCTTCCATTTGCATGATTCGGGATTAATTCATGTTCCAACATTGATTGGTGGATTAAATGAAAAATATTACAGTATCTCTGTTTATGATTTTTTTTTTAATTCAAAACAAAAGCAATTTTCCGCAATTATGAAAATTGATTCAATCAGTGCATCAAGGGCGCGTGCCTGATGCACACGGGGAGAAATTTGCATGTTCCGATTCACGCCTGATTGGGTGGGAGCAGACTAATCAAAGTTACTCCATCAAATTTGGCCTGGTAATGTAGAGTGTCGCATGCACTGCGGCTTGCATCGACGCTGTTCATCCGAATAATCCAATCAATTTCGAATCTGCACAGATACATACATAATGACGTGATGCACATAGACAAAACGTGCAAGTTTTTCGCGGCTGATCGAGCTCAAAATTTAATAATGGCGCGCGACACTGGCGGCTGCGGTTCTCATTTGTGACGAGCGAACTGCTGAGAGAGTTAAATTCGCAATCTCGGCAAATTAGGGCACGTCGCGAAATAATTTATTCGCGCAGGCCGCTTCTCCCGTATCTCGCGGCTGCAGCATCCCAGCTTGGCGGAAGCTGGGAGTCTCTCTCTCACTCTGCACCACCATATATACATGGTCAAATTTAATAATGATGAGTGTGTGTATAACATCTCTGGGCCAGGCGCGCCACACGAACGAGCCGCCGGCGAAAATTTTTAATTATCCCTCTGCGGCGACGAAATGATGATTGATGCAGTGCGCGCGATAAAATTTGTCTCCATTATATGGCATGCAGTGGGCGAGTTGACCCGTTCAATAAATAATCGTGTATGGCTCGCACGTGAGGGAATACAGCGCGCCGGATGCACAGAGAGTCACTCACAGTCAGCGCCGATGGCCTCCAATTCCCAGTCATTTTAATTAAATGGCCATTAGACTTCTCAGTCAGTAAACCTAAATGAATCAAATCAGTCGCAAAATTACAAAGAGTTGCTTTTAAAACATTGCAGCTAGTTTTCATAGAATATTTTAAATTTGTTCCCAATCATTTATCTCGTAAGTCACCTCAAAAATACCTAAATTTCATACCGACAACGATGGGCCCCACTCTCCTTTTGCAGTGCCGAAAGTTTTATTTTTATTTATGTTAATAAATTAATTTTATCTATTAATACATTAATATTCCTCTCCTCAGCTGTGGGTCCTTTCATTCATTTTTGTTGAAGATAAGCAGATGATTCGGAAGTGTATTAAAGTAGATCATGAAAATTAGGAGTTTTTTATTGCCTGTTTTTAAAGCAAATTGAGGTTAATTCCCAATAGAAAGCTGGAAATTCTAATCACTTTTTGCTTTTCCTAAATAGATAAAAAATATCGAAAAAAAACAGCTGTCGTGAAAATATTAATACTTACCTCTAATTGCATTTATGTTCACATCTGAAGTCCAGTGCACAATTTAGTTATAGGAACTAGGATGGAAGAAGAGCAGCAGAATTTTCAATAGAGTTATATACATATTGTAGTAACTGTATTGGGGCTATTATGCAAGTGAAAACCGCCCGCACGGCCTTTGATGCAGGGGGGAATCAATAGCAGGCTGGACCGCGTCTTACTTGTCGAGAGCAAAAGCGAATATTGAAGGTGGAAACGTCGTCACTGTGCCAATAGCAGCAGGAATATTCAATGATATGCGAGAGTCTCCGGCATCGCATATTATGCGAGCGCGAAAATAAAAGGCCTTCTCCCCCGGCGCACGCGAGAGGCATCGGTTTCGGCGAAAATAGCTGCGGCTGACTGCTTTTAAAGGCAAAAGCCGGCGTGCAAATAAAACACAAGGGAAGAAGCGGCGGAATACAGCTCACTTTTTGCGCTGAGCCTCCTTAAACTGCTCTCGGGGCCCGTCGCGTGCGCCTCTGTTTAATAAAGTAGCATTACCGACTTATCGGAGGCGGCGAGAGAGTGAGAAAGAGAAATGGAGGAAAAGCCACTGCTGCCGCCGCCGCCGCACGTAATCGATTGTTAATAAGTCAGCGGCAGCAGAGCCGGCCGCGAGCACTTTTCGGTTGAAATAAAATAAAATGCTCTACCATCGCCGCGCTGGGCTGTGAAAAATGAGCCCAATGTGTTTTGTTTCACATTTATTCACATTCGTTCGCATCATGCTTTGTCATTCCAGTCAGGCAAATTGAATAAAGCCGACAAAATATCCAAAATATCACTGGTTTGATGAACAAAAAATGGAGATGATTCTGCGTCACAATGGTGTCGTAAATACTGTATAATGAAGAATTTTGTATGTCTGTTGTCATGAGCATTTTTAGGGCAGTAAAATTCGAGCGACTGGTTTTTTTCATAAAAAAATTGTATAATATATAGGATCAATAAACAAAATCATGCAATTCAAAGCCATTTGAACCAAACCTATAAAACCTTAATCTATTTTTAAAATCTATAAAGTAAAATCTTTTCCTCTGAATTGAGTAAATTATGCCTTTCTTTGCTTGAACTTTGATAAACCAATCGATTTCTACAATTTCCTTGAATGTGACAAGAACTATTTGGAATTGTGCCAAGCCACCAAAGCAATAACTGATCTGTGATTTATAATTATTCTGTATATGTATGTTGTACACCTTTGGTGTCTAATAAATATTTCATTATCATTTGCTGAACTTGATTTTTAGTTAGACTTTTTTCTATAAATTTTCGGAACCTATGTATTAGTTAACTTTAAATTGTTAGAGTAAATGCCCCGCACGTAAATTTATTTAACAATTAACAGTTTCGGGGTTTTGAACTATTTTTTTAATTTAAAAAAGTTTCGAGTACAAAATTTTAAATTATTGACGGCCAGTTTAAAAGGATGAAAATAAATTGCAAATAATAATAAAGAGCGGACTCAAAGTAAAAGCAATTTTTTCTTGGGGTTTAAAAGTTCGTTTGATGCTCATCCTCAACATACCTGCACCAATGGCAGTATTGTCGCTATTATTTCTCAAGGAAAAAAGGAACTTCCACCATTGTTGTACAACAAACGCCTTATTTAAGAATATTCTCTCTCCTGGGATGCACAGCGGGATATTGTACAGGGACGCATTAAAACGGTTCCTTTTATTTTTTGCCGACAGTGCCGACATCCCTTTTAGCTTTCAAAAGCTGTGTCTATCCCTGGCACCGCAAGGATGATAATTTATCATTGCATAAGAATTAAGTTTCGTTTCATGTTTTTTTTTAATCTTTTTATCCCTGTCCGAGGAGGAGAAAGGGCGCGCACTGCACTAGCACGAAATGCTGAAACCCAGGTCCTAATAACACCGCGAACGGATAACATGGGGGCACCAGGCCCATTGAAGGGCCACTTGCCTCCGCACCGAGGACTGCATTGAAACGCTAGACATTCGTCCCGTGAAGCCAAATCACGCATGCTGGAAAGGTGCAAACCAGCAGGTAGCGAGTCGGCCTAGAGCTTTATTATGCAGCCGGCAGTCACCCATCCAGCTACTAATGGATGTTGCTTAACTTCGGTGATCTACCGAGAAGCGGTGGGTCCAACATGATATACCCTAGACTGTTGGTATTCAAGACAATTTAACTTTAAAATTTTTAATAAATCAATCGTACGGTATCGATTTTTAGAGATATTTGGAATCCAGTAGGTTTGGAATCCCGCATGGTTTTCGTGAGGAAAATCATCACATCAGGGGGTAAAATGTGAAAATTCACCCTATCTGTCGCACTTAGCTCGCTCAAAAACCTGTTTCCCCGCACGCAGGACGTCGGTAAGTGGCTGCGGAGGAGGAGTAAAAGTGAATTAAGGAAGCCCATTGCCGGAAGAAACACGGCGCGTTTCCAAAAGGCAAAAGCCCGCCGCCGCGCACACTACTTTTCGCACCCCCCAGCGCGCACGGCTACAAAACAGGCCAGCCGACTTTAAATTTCTCGCACTAAACATTTCAGCAAATTTCGGCGTGTTGTGCGCTCGGCGGCCGTAAAAAGAAACAGCCAACAGTTCGGGCCGATGCATATTTTATGAGGCGCCATTCCGACTTACTTGCCAGCGCCGCACACCACACTCACACTCACACACGTGAACCATTTTCCGAACGGCCTCCGAGGAAATCGCCTTTTTACTGCCACCGCCGCCCGGCCCGCCCGCCCGCGCTTAGCACTCGCAGGACGCAACGCCTGCGACTCCTAATTCCCCGGCGTTCGCTCTCTTTTCCATCGAATTGTTTAGATCCGCGTGGAACTTGCCGTCTGCCCCCTGCACTCTCGCTCTGGACACGGCCTTTCTAGTCAGACTCGTCAGAATTGAAAACAAAATTTGACTGACTCAAATTGCCAACGAAGATAACAAAAACGAGGGGTCTTAAAGGGGGATTCAAATGAAAATGCAAAATGAAAAACTACACTTGAAATTATAGATGTTAGAAGGTGTGCCAATGAAAGCAGCTGCACTCAAAGAGGTCATAACTTTTCATTTGAAATTAAATAATACATGCAGCTAAGCTTTCTTAGTGTAGTGAGTTGTTCGTCTTTCTGTATCCAAATACAGAAATTTCCTGCTTAATCAAAACAGTTTCATCCGTCCCGTCTGATGGTGAGTTTATCCTGAACCCATTACGTGTACATCAATTAATATTTTAAAATGGGAAAACATCTCTATTAAAAAAATTTTTTGAAGAAAACTGTATTTTTGGTATTTAATAATTATTTTGTGATTTTCTTTTACCGGAAATTGATATCCTAGCTTCCACATCTTTAAATGTTTTTTGCGAGTTTGTACGAATATTTTTTAAAACGGCGATCGCACTTGGCCGCAAGAATCTTACATTTTTTTCTTTGACAAGCCGATTGTCATTCGCCATACTTGATAATTTATGAAAGAGATTTATTGAAAGAAGAATACATTTCCCTAACGTTTTCAGGGCAATCAATTTCCGTTTGTTTGAGATGAGACTAAATGCTCGCTGGCAAAAAGGGGTTTGTTTGTTGGTCGAGATTTGTGCTGCGCCGATAAGCACGATATATTTTTTCATTTGTCATTTTTTACTCCATATATCCTGAATTCCAGGCGAGGTTGTGCTGTGAAGACCTATATAGCGGTCAGTCCCTTCGCTTGCGAGGAGATCACGGGTTCGAATTCCAATCCTGAAGAAACTTTTGAAGGATTTGTTTTGAGAATGTTATACACAAGAAAATTTAATCTGTATATAAGCGGTTCGTTCTTGAAATCAAACTTTAACGTTGCTCCACATTGCTCAATAAATCGATAGATTCAAATTAAACTTTATTGTAGTTCAGCAGGGCAACCACAAAAAATTATTGACATTGTAAGTCTTTTTAAAAAAAAGAGTAGGAGACTGAGAAAAAATTAGTTAAAAAGGTAAAACCTGAGAGAAAACAACGCAAAATTAGTGTTAGTTAACACTGTGGTCCTGCACTCAAGGAAGGAAATTAATCACGAATTTTTATGTACAACGACGCGAATTGACCAGTTAAAATGCATCTTAATCTTTATTCGCTACACTGGGAAACTAAAATCTGGATTTATTTCGTCACGAGCATGCAATTCACAGACGTCATCGCGCTCAGACTATAGTGGAAACAAGCGAGAGATGCTAATGCACAAAACCTTCTAACGCGAAAATAAATCCCTTATGCGATTCGCAACAATTACACTAAGCGAACGCGGTGGCGGCGGCGAGAAACATGCACTTGGTGCAAATGAAAACAGCATTTCGCAACAACCACCGCCTCGAGCAGCCAGCCAGCCAGCCAGCCAGCACCCTTTCGCCAGCAGCAGCCTCGTTTTTGTCCCACTTCCGTGTGAGCAGAGTGCGACCTGTTACGCCGCGTGTACCGCGCGCGCACATGCACCACTCGGCGTGCGATTATAAAGTGCGTTGTGCGAATGATCCTGGCGGGTGTGTGTTTTCCGGGAGAGCTGCCGCGCGTATGGCACGGCACACACGGGGGGTTTAACCGTCGTAAAGGTTTACGGTCGCTTTTGTGCGAAATAAGAGAGCGAGAGTGCTAACAACAGCAGCGCCGGCCGAAATGCCTCTGTGTGTGTGTATGTGTGTGTGCTCGGCCGGCTAAAAATGGAATTGCACATAAATCTCGGGGTAAAACGCAAGCCGCAACACGCTCGGCCGTATATTTTTCTTATGTGCGCCGAGCCGGGCGCACACAACACTTTCGCACCCGCAAAACGAGCCACCCACTCGCCGCCCCCAACCCCTCGCACCCCCCGGCGTGTAATAATAATCCTTAAATTGCGCGCTGATTGCCGGCCACCAGGCGAAATTGGAGCCTCCCGCTTTTTCCACCGAACAGCACGCCAATTAATTGATTTTCGGCCGCCCTCCAGTTACGACTCCGTCCGTGCGCCAGCTCTGTCCGTAATTATGATGTAATCGCAGACCAGCATCGCCCTGTTTCGCCTCAAAATTTGATACTGCTGTCCGGTGTCAATTGCGCATCGAGACGTTTCCGCGAAAATTTAAAAAATATTGCGTAGTTTTCTTCATTTTTTTCTGCAATGCAAAACGATCAGAATGACGGTGTTTTTTGCTTTATAGACCATATATTTAATATAGCAAAATTAAATTAAAATTTACGATTCCAAGACGAGTAATTCTCAAAATTAAATTTCTTCACGTGCATCATGAGAGTTTTTTTAATATTTTATTGTTCAGAAGTGTTTGTGGCAAATAGAAGGTAAATTCATTTAGATTTTGCTCAGGTGATAGTTTGAATTATAGTTATTTGTATTTGATATTACAATACATGTGAAATAATGTATTATTTTGATTCTAAGCCTAAACAATATTCATATTTAAAATATTTATTAAATTATGAAATATGTATTTGAAACATAGCTAAACTCAAGGCTTGATAAATAGTGCAGTAAAGTAGTTCTCTCTTTATTTTAACAATGATGTCCCAGGTCACGTTCATTAGGACTTCTGAATTTAGGGACCACGGAACTTTTCCTATTTTCGATATTGCCGATTTAATTAATTTGTGTCGAGGAAAATGAAAATGAGTTTTTTATAGTGTTTGTCAAATTTTATCGGATTTTAATTTAGTTCTTTGGTGTAAACTTTCCCCATTTTTATAGTTCTGTAGTAAATCTACTTATCAGAAACGTTTTTTTTTATATCATTAGCCTTTCAAAAAGGGCAATAAGTAATGAAAATCAGCCAAACTTTGTCTCAAGTCACTAATCAACCGCATAGTCAACATTGATCTTTTATTTTTTCCTTGTCTGTTTTTATACTCTTTTAGAGTTTCGATATAATATCCATTTACAAAGAACACTTAGAGGCTGGGTGTGTGACTCAAAGTCTTCGAGCTACGAGCAACATCTGCTAGAGACCAGATGTGGGCGTGCACGTGATTGTAAATCATAGAACAGTGCGAGACAACAATAGACCAACACAGGAGACAGGGAGATGTAGAGGGAGGCAGCGCATGTCATGTCCGCCAAACACGGAACTCGAATTATTGCACTAATCATTGTGGATGACCCGAAATGTGCTTGTCGATGAGTGTTGCAACCCGTTGTAAAAAGACTTCTATAAAGCTTTAAAAGCGAACTGCCCATATTATCCTCTATTTTGACGAGGAATTTTATCTCGGAATTGAAGCAAAATCCACTTAAACTGACAACTGCATAATTTAGATACTTTAATATGTGTTGTTTCCTCGTCAAAATAAAGGATATTTGGGCAGACAGATTTAGAAGCTTTAGAAATAGTTTTAACGCACTCATATACTGGCACATTTCGAGTCATCCACAATGATTACTGATTATTGCAATAATAAATAGTATATAATATACTTATTAATTTTTGTTTAGTCAATATATAAATAATTATCATAGCCTTTTGTTTATTTTCCACCCAATCAATTTCAATGAACGAAATCAACACTTTATTCTAAAATTATCTGCCGAATGTAAAGCAACTCAATCAAGGACAACGTTTTAATGAGTTTGACCTTCTCTCTCTCTATTTCTCCTTTTGTGACTTGTTATGAGGAACTTCTTTCACTTTCAAGGTATAAAATTGGCTGGTTTTTACACGTTCATGAATGGGATGGCGTTAAAAAAATCTGTTTGGTTCTGTAATGAGACACGAATTTTTTCAAAAAGGAAAATTTTTAAACGATATTCTGGTTAGCAAAAAGAGAATTCGCAAGGATGAAGAGAAAAATACCAAATCAAAATGCAATCATTTCTGAGAAGTCAAATGGAAACAGAGGAAAAATTCCAAATTATTTCCGATCTGAATAGTTTTGTAAACACCTTCTTGGAATTAGTCTGCGAAAGATAAATAAAATATAAATATTCTGCCATTTGTTTTCAGCCAATCCCATCTTCATCATCGGAACTGAACTTACATGAGGCCTTAAAATTCAAGTTAACAATTAATATCAATAAAAATCCTGCTTATTTGATCGTTCTACAAGCGAGCTATAGATAAATGAATATTTTTCATCGAGAATACAGATTCAATTTAAACTTAGAACTAATTCGTACCAAAAACTCTAAATAATCCTGCGGCACTTTGAAATAATTATCAAAAGCTTGATCCACTATATGGACCGACCTGTATAATACGAACATGCAGTGGCCACGCACCCAGACACACACACAGCTCATCCGTGTCGGTCGGATGGATACGCGAGCGTTGATCAGTGTCAGCTGCGTGAATTAGCGACAATATTATGACTGCTACCGCGATGATGCCCGCACGGGGACAAATCGCACGCCATCGCTATTCGAATGGGGCAACGCAGCCGTGTTTTCTGTCCGCGCGCGCCGCCGCCATTTGTTTCAGTTACAGCTCGGCGGACGGGGTAAATTAGCCTTCGTTTGTCACACTCGGTTGCCCAACGCGTTCAACAATAGGTGGAAAAACAGAGTGTTCACCGAGTTGAGGCAGGGGAAAAGACTCTTGCAGAGAGGGAATTAGCGAGCGGAAACGAACGATGCCAATTTGAATCCATTACAAAGAGCAAACTATATATACGGCTAGAAAACCGTTCCTATCTCCTTGAATCGGAGCTGTTTGTAATTGCACAGAAATAATTGGAAAAATCTTGTTTTGTGATTTGTCGTTGCATGAGAGGAAAGTTGTACATTTACGAACGATGCTATTAAGAATCTTATATTGAATGATACAGAAAATAGTTCTTATTTCTTATATTAGCTCGTAATTGCAGATAAATTGGCGCAAAACAACGTTTTCCTTCAATCGAAGTTGAGGAAAAGACTCTGTGAGAGGGAATTAACTAACAGAGACGACTGATTGTGAAACGAGCGATGCCAATTTGAATCCATTAAAAAGCGCAAATGATAAAAATAGGTCTTATTCTTCGGTATATTTGCAGGTAATTGCGCAGGAAAGGTCGTGCCTTGGAAATCGCTTTTTGATGTCTCGCTAATGATGCATTAAGGTTGTGCTAATGGACTGGTTTTTTCTTCACTGTATAAGAGGCTCATTAGTACGCAATCAATACAATATTGACTTTTCTCTAAAGAGCTTCAGAAACCGCAGCAAAAAATTCCAGAAGATGTATAACAAACACGATAATGAATATATTTAAAAAACTCTCTTTTAGGAAAATGTCTAATTTTTTGCCCAATTCAACCATTCCGTATTCCAGGTTATTTTTAAAAATGATCCTGTATCAATGCTATATTTTAAATTAAGGAGAGCACATTTTCCTAATGCTGAGATAACTGTCATGACCAGAAAGAAATTTTTATTCCTCCTACGTTTATTTCTGTTGCAAATTCTGAAGCAAGCAAAGGACATTCGCATCGTGAAATCCAATTAAACATTGTGAGCGATCCCCATTCCTGTCGGGAAGCAGTTCATATTTTTTTTCTAATCCAATCTCTTTTCACATCGAGTTCAGTTTGAGTTTTACAAACTGGAGGAACGCACTGAAGCGAAATGAGTTGGACTCTAATAACGCGGCGCTATGAATAAAAAGCTCTTTCAGGCTCTACAGAATCAAAGCGGTGCAATGAAGATGACAACCTATGATACTCTTTCCCTCTACACAGCTGTTTGTATAAATTCTCTTTGAGAGCGAAATTTCGGCAAAAATGAGAAGAATTTTTTTGATTTTTAACAAGTTCTTTGGTAGAGACATTTCATATAGAAAATGTTTTCTAAAAATACCGTTGCGTCGAAGTTATGTAAATATTGTGGAAATTTAATTCCTGGTGTTTTTATTTGGCAAATATAAATTTATTTAACTATCAAATAAAATAACATAATATACAAAATTTAACATCCAGTTTCAACATTTCTTAACATAGATGACAGCTCCCCCTCTCGATGACATGTATGTCTAGCACAATAGACTGATTCAAAAGTGTTGCGGCGTCGACGAAACTTTTACCGTGTTAAAAAAGTGGAGTCGCTTGCTCTGGGGTGTAATTAAAAGTTGCTTATCTTGTCGCGAGGAGAGGCTAACGAGCCGCCAGCCGCTGGAAAAAGGGCAGGTGGTGCAGCGGGGCAGAGTGGTTCCTCAGCCACTTGGGACCCTCGTGGACGGCGCCCTCCAAGTTCTCGAAGCCCTCGCGCCACCGACCAGCTGGCAGGTACACGTCCCTGGTCGTCGCGCCCCGCTCCAACACAGGGGCTACCAAAAGCTCCTCACCAAGGAGAAATTCTGTGAAATAAAATAAAATTCAATGTGGCAACTGACAACGTATCAGACAAAATGGGGTTTAAATGTTGATTTTAGATGCCAAAAATTGCCAACATTAAATTCCTTTAATATTTCAGATTTTTTAAAAATAAAACTTCCCTTCAAATTAGATAAAGTTTTCAAATTTTCTGAAGATAACATAGAAATGATTTTTATACTATGGCAATTTTTCCATTCGACAGATTAAATTTTGTTTCCAAGGAAAAATAGTTTAATAACTGAGGCTGTGAAATATTATTTTTTCTTTTCAGTGATGACGAAACCCTTTCACTTCGGTTCAGAACAGACATTCTCGTCCAGCTATTCCACCACAAAATGATTTATCAACGCGAGAGGCGAGTATATGTGCTAAAGGAAAGGAGAGGTGCTGGGGCTAAAAGGGTCTTGACATGTACGCGTGCGAGAAAAGGAGAGCTGCTGGAAAAATGATTCGTCTCGATCGAGGAGGCATCTTGCTACTCATTTTCGAGACTGACTTGGCCAACGGCCGGGTCTCGTGTCGCCGAGACGGGGATTACGTGCGCTGGATCAAAATGTTAAAATCTTGATCTCGCGATTCTGGCACCCCGTCGGCCGATGATCATTCATCACGGAATTCGTTGTCGCTGTCAATCTCGAAAAATGAGCGCCTGCCAGTGGCGTTCCATCTCCCAAGGTTCAAAATGAGAGCATCTCAAGATTTTCGCATCAGAAAAACTTAATAAATATGTGATACATTAAACGCAATTTTCTGCCTAAGTATTTTGCTTTGAATAGACAAAAATAATAAAATTTTCCTTCAGGAAGAAGAAACATACAATTAAATTTTAATTTTGGTGCATTTTGCTATACATTTATTTAATAGGGTGTCTTTGTCAAATGTGTTTTTGCATTTCTATAGCGATAGACTGAATCGATTTTTGTGTTGAGCACATCAAATGAATTCTGTTTGAGTATGGAAGACACAGCAGCAGGGCGAAACCTTCTCTAAAATTGAAACTAAAGTGGTGTGCCACTTTTAGTGGCTTCAAAAACTAAGGAATTTCTCAAGATAGATAATTTGAGGTTTTAAACAGCCTCACAAACAATTTTAATGGCTTTGACTGCGGCTAAAATTCAAAAGAAATTGAAAAGTCCCTGAGAACACATTTTTACATGTTCCAATATGGGTTGCATGAATTTATCGCAATTTTATGGTGAAATTAAATTTCAATAATTTTCGGTAATTCTTTTAACGGCAGAATGACACGAAAGGGTGCGCAATCCATTAAATTTTATAGTTCAGCGTGCTGCTGCGAGGCACAAACAGGCGGAAAGGAAAGTGGCCGCATTACCCAAATTGAATTTTTATTTCGCCCAAAAGCAGCGTAGCAGGGCTCGCCGAAAGTTTAATCATTTTTATGCGTGTCTCTGCAGACTTGATCGATTAACACCGCCCGGCTAAAAGTTTCATAAAGAGCCGGAGCGGTGAGTTGCAAGGAATTCGGGCCTGATGAAATTTTACGACCCTCAAGAATTCGCCGCGCCGTGCAATCTTTCAACAGGGCAAAAAGAGCGACGGCCGTCGGTGGCAAGTAACCTCTTCGTTCGTGCGCGGCACCGCTCAATTCCTTTTCGGCGAAAGCGAGAGAGAAAGGAGAAGAAGACGCCTCTATTGAATAAACGGGCCGGCGCAAATTTATCGGCGCTCGACCAGATTTTTACCTGAGTCGATGGTTTGGGCTATTGAGTCGTGCGGCTCAATCCACCACACGGGCAGATTGATTGGAATTCCGCTCGCGGCCCTTTGTCTCGCCAGCGCGTAGAAGACGTCGGCCAGCTCCACGTGCAGCGCCACCAGCTTCCTCGCAATCTCCACGGTCTGCCGGCAAAACAGATCGCCAAATTACTCCAAGCACGCAGATTTGCAGCCCTTTGGCAAACACTGGCACGCACCGCAGAATTTTGATGACTCTAATCAAATTTGCCCTGCTAAATGACGGCAGATATTTGGTGGAGGGGTTGTTTTTCTTCTCATTTTGAGAAAATTGTTTTGGGAGGAAGTTTGCTGTTTACCTTAATCTGCAAAATTGCTTCGGTTTTATTGTCCAATCAACTCGGTAACAAAAAACATAAAATATCCATTTTGTTTCGATAGAAAGCTCAAAATATTTTATGCTGTAGATTTTAAACTTAAAGATATTATGCAAGATTTTCTCCAACTATTTTCCTAAAATATTCAAATAAAAATTGTAAAAGGAACTGGCAAATTAGGTTTTTAAAAAAATGATTAATATTTATATCTGAAAATTATCATTAAAAACAAATGCTGTAATTTCGAACAGAGCTTTAAAATTACAAATTTCGTAACTCGACAGTGATGTGTTCTTAAGAAGCATGATATAACTGTTTGCCACCTCTCCCTCTAGATCAAATAAGGGCTGTGTTTGCAAGCACTGAGAGAGACATATTAAATTCCACTCATACTCCTGATTTTAATTAAAACTCTCTTATCTCCACTTATCTCGAGTTGCAAAATTAGTAAGCAAGAAATTCTGTCTTTTTTCTGTGTTGATTTTAATCAAAGTAATAAATTTTTAGAAAATTTTGCATCGTAAGTCATCAAAGAAACGAGAAACGTGCAGAATGAATACGCAAGAAATAGGGAAAATGTAAATAATAAATTTCACCGTCGTGGAATAACTACTTCAACAAGTGTAATTTCCGCGCATTATGGGATCACGTTTTCAGCATTTCACCGACCGGAATGAGCAAGATAACAACGCTGCCAGTTTCCAGTCGACCAGCGGTGGCGGCAAACTAGGCCAAAAGCCCACCGACTTCATCACTTATTTATAGCGCGAGTAGGCAACCTGCGCGACGCACGTGCTCCACCGACTGCATAAATCAGCCTCGCGCGAAGCGTCCGATTGCGAAAAAGAGCAGCGGGATGAGGGCGAGAAGTACACATAAAAACGCATACCTCTTGGTCGAAGTCCCACGGCGGCAGGGAAAACTGCATGATTGGCATGAAAGTGGCCACCTGCATCCACCTTGCAAATTGAATTTTAATGAGGTTAGCTGCTAAAGATGGAAAATTGCTGATTTTTTTCTAAAAATATAATCCAAAACATTTATTAAATAATTTTCCTCCCCAAACTTAAGGGAAATTCAAATGTTAACAGATAATTAACAATGAAGGTTTCATATTGTTTAGGACTTAACTACAAAAAATACTAAATTTTATCTTATCTTGAAATGAAAGTTTAATCCGAGTATTAGAATCAGGGTTTTTAATTTTACATTGAAAAATAGAAAAGAATCGATTAATTTTCCTTTAATTTTTCCAAATATTTGATTTTATTCAATTGCATCTTTTTACAAACCTTTCCTTTTGCTGTTATCCCCCAGTTCCTTATTTATGCCAAGATGATTTTATTGTATAAAGTAAAATACCTGATGAAGAGTTCCTTGTCAGGGCCGACATCGTCGTAAGCGTCGCCACCGATCATGTCCGCTATGACATACGAGTAGCCAGCCAGGTTTTGCGTGAGCAGGGTCGGAATCAAAGTGGCCAGCCCCTCGTCATCATCCCAGACGCTCTCCTTGTCCGACATCCGCAGAGCCATGCCGAGCCACTGAGTGCCGAACGCTGTCCGCATCTCAGAGAAACGACCTTCGACACTATCCGTGCGTGCGGCTGCCTCCGCATAAGCCCTCGTGAAGGCTGCCGGCTGGCTGCGGCTTGAGTACAGCGAGCCATTTGCAGGTACGTAGCTCATGTCACCACAATCGAATTTGAAACCTATTTATTTTTATAAATTTTCATTAAAATACCGTTCCTCAATCTTCAATTTGAAGAAAAAAAATGAAAATATGTTTCGACAAAGTTTCACGAGTTTTTAAAACTCCTGTTAAATGATTTATTTTTTGAATATTAGATTTTTAGCCTTTTCAATATTTCACCATCAATTTTGTAGTCCTCCTTTATCCTGAGGAGCCGTCCTGTGAACCAAGCAGCGGCCTCAGGGTTGCTGAAGTCAATGAGGCCCCCTTCGCCGTTCCACCAGGCCACCTGGGACGAGTTGCCACCTTCGTCCTGCACCATGTAATTTTGAACGTCCGCGTCCGCGAAGACAGGGCAAATTCTGTTCACGAAAGGGTGCGTCCACAGGGTCACGTGGAAGCCAAGGTCGTGCAGCTGCTGTACCATTTCTTTCGGTTCGGGAAAGGCTTCCAAGTTGAATTCTGACTCTCCGTAACATGATTCCCATTTGTCATCGATCTAAATGAAATCGTAATTGCCATCCATTTTTTTTGAAAATTATGTTTTTTGTTTTTCTCCTCAAAAAATTGTTTAATTTTTAACGGCACAAAATAAAAATGCAAAAACAGTTTTGAGACTAAATTCAAATTTCACGATTTTGTCTCGATGATTGGGATTTAAATGAAATAAATCAATTTTATTTTTACCTCGATTTGGCTGGCAGGAAATCCGTGCTCGACAATTTGTGTTGCGTAGTCGACAACGGAGAGCTGCGAAATATCCGCCTTGTACTTGGCCCAGGTGGACCATATCGGCAGGCGAATCATGTTCTGGTTGAGCACCGCCTCAGGCCTGCCCAGCAACGCGTTGGCCACTGCTTTGTGAACGGTCGGCGTGTCTTTGGCGTTGCACACTACCAGGTCCAACTTTTCCTTGTCGTCGGAGCGGTAGTACGGTGGCTCAAAAGAGCTCGTAAAACACATTCTGCAAGAATGTTTTTGATGTCCGGTTTATTTTGCGAGAGAGAGCGTATTAAAAGATGCGGATCAAAGCCGAGTTTTCCGTATACATATTAATTTGATGGCTTCGAACTAATTTGAAAAATGCAGTGTCGCCGAGAATTTTCTTAATAAGTCACTCGCCTTTGATCTTTGAAGGTCCAGAAGAGCGGCACGTGTGCCGGGACGAAGATAGCGGCGCCGTCGGAGGTGAGCCAGTACCTTTCGACGACGCCTTTGAGGCCATCGTAGCCGCTGAGGTAGGGCGTGCGCTCGAACCGTCTGTTGCGCTCCGCAGGCCACTTTTGCGCGTCCACCACAGGTCCTGCGTACACGTGGCGGCCGTCGAGCGACAAGCAGGCCGTCGCTCCCAAGCCCACCAGGCTGACGTTCATGCAGTGCGTCCCGGACGCGACGGACAGCTCGGCCGTGGTGAGCCGGGCCGCGTTGTCGCCCCAAGACAGGCACGTCAGCACGTCGCCCACTTCTTGCAAGCAGTCCGTGGGCGTTTCGGATGACCCATGATCGAAGGTAAACGCGAGGCTTGTCAGGGTGTCCACGGGACCTGGAAAGTTCGTGACATGTGTATTTATTGCAGGCGAAAAAAGATATGACTTAAATGTAAAAGGTTCTTCCATTTTACCATTTTCATAACAAATAAATTAAATTAAGTGAAAATTTGTTTTGACAACAAGAAACTCTGGTCCTGTCCTTGGAAACTGTCTAGCACTAAATCTGTTTTGAATAAAATGAAGTGAGCTTCAGGAATAGTTAAAAGAAACATTTGTAAATTATTTTTAACCCTCTCTTTTAGTCTTCATTTTATAAAATTCTGGATTATGTAGCGAAGCAGCATCATACTATAAAGTATTCAAAACTAAAATACGATCGCTTCAAAAGGTAACTAATCTGTTGCTAGATTTAATAAGAGCAGCTCAAAGGAATTATGAATGATTTTTTTTTTTAAATTTTTAATGACTTTTACTCTTAAATTTTCTGTAATTTATTTACCAATATTAATTTTTTTATTAATTTAACCACATTTAATACATAATAAAATACCTATATATAGATATCGAGATTCTAAATAACTAAAAAATATAATAATTGATACATTCTCTTCAGATGATCTTTAAATATGAATTAAATATAATATTAGTTGGGTAATCAATATACTTGTAAAATAATTTGTTAATTCACCAGTTGCATAAACCCTAAGTGTTCAAAGCCGCCAACAGATGGCGCCACCGTAGACTTTCGATTTTAAGGCACTTCCGCTGCGATTTCAGACTCAATCTAGCTACTGTGCACTCTTCAATTAATTTGCTAATTTTTGACGTGCTGAAAACCAAAATTGGTTCAGCCAATCGCCGTAGAATCGTGAAAAACTATTTATTGAAATAAAAAAATCTTTTCCAACGTTTCTACGGCGAATGGCTGAACCGATTTTGGTTTTCAGCACGTCAAAAATTAGCAAATTAATTAAAAAAAGCAAATTAGCTAGATTGAGTCTGAAATCGCAGCGAAAATGCCTTAAAACCGCTTAAAACAAATTTTTTTAAAAAAGTCTGTGGTACGCCATCTGTTAATTGGCGGCTTCAAACACTAAGGGTTTATGCAACTGGTCAATTCTCTGAAGAAAATCGTTCTTAATAAAACTAATTTAACATATAAATTTCGAGTTTTCCGGGATTTATAAAATAAAAATTCTATAGCGATACCTTTGTTTCACGCCCAATCATTAAAAAAGTAAAATTATTGCTTCATTTTTGTCAATATATTTAGCTCTGTTTTTTACTTGTCAGCGAGACTATGGCTGAAGTGTTGGAGGCTAGAATCTGGATGGTATTCTCGTAGAAGACAGATTTGAGCTCGGCCATGATCTGCACGAGGTCCTCCTCCGGGGATTCTTCCAGCCAGCTCCTATCGGACGCGATGGACGCGGCGATGAGCGTGGCCAGCGCCACGCTGGTCAGCAGCACGGTGATGACCAGCATGAACGACACGACTGCGGAGGCGTCACGAATACATTATTTGATAATTATTACTAACTGCATGCAATCACGGCAGGTATTTTATACCGATCCGGAGGCAGCATTGGTCGGGTTGCTCGCTGCGTCCGTGCTCCTCAGCCTCGGGATCAAACTGGCTGATAAGCCACTGTCGGCTTCCCGACGCCCGCTTCTTCCAAGGTGCCATCGCGAACTAGCTGACGTGAGTAATCTCGCTCTGCACGCAACGCATCGCTCGCATTTGCTATCAGACGTACGCGCCGCAGATAAGCTCGCGCGGCCATTATCTTACTTTTATATCATCAAGAAGTCCGTCAAGGGAGTTGCGAGTACCACTCACGAAAGTAAAATGTTTTTTATTCGAATGGGAAAATGCCCATTGTTTTTGTCCATGGCAAAATCGGGGGAATACCATTATTATAAATATTGCTGCGAACATTTCATTTTAAATATTTTAAAAATGAACGAGGGACGCCAGGGTCATACAGGCGCAATAAAACTGTATCACTCTTTTAAAAAACATAATATTTTACTGTTTTGTTTAAGTTAGATGGGAAATCTTACTATTTGAACCCCTGACAATCCTTTCTATGAGGCTAATCATTTGAATTGGAAAGTTGAACTGAACCAGAACTGAATATTTATGCTTAATGTCCACAAATAATTAATTAAATAAAATTTTCAAAGGTCATAATTTTTACTTTCGCTTTAAACAGTTCTATGACAGAGAAATTTCAATTCGTTTGCTCAGATTATAATTTTGCCACCATTTCATTTCCAAACGAGAAAAATCAACAGCAAAAATAATTAATTATTTTTGTTTCTCCCTCAAAGTGAATTCCAGAATAATTTTTGGTACACGCAGCTTATTTAATTATTTATTTTGAGCTGCAAGAAAGGTCCACGAAAAAGTTTCAGTTTGAAATTAATGTAATACTTTGTGTAAATTTAGTTTGCTCGCCGTGGAGGTTATAGGTGGTGGATTAAAATAGGACTTTAGGTTTTTAAAAACCTGCCGTTTAAAAGCAGCAACTATAATCCCGAAAAATTGCTGCACAGTGCTGGTCGAATGTAGGGATGTGGAAATGATTAAAACATTTAAATTTTAAAAACATTTATATAATTATTTAGATATCGTTATTTTAATTAGTGTTGTAATATTTTTGCCCAAACGCAATTCTTGTGTTTTGATTTTGCTATTTTTGTTCAACATAATTTTCTGCGTAAGTTCAGTTCAGGTGAGTTTTTATATATTTAAAAAAATCATGATTGTAATCACTAAAAACTAAAATATCGAATTATTTGACTCAAAGACGTATTTTAATCTAGTGGTAAATCATAAACAACATAATTTAACATGAAACTAAAAGAACATCCTGAGTCCAAGCAAAATAACACTGCAATTTTTTTTCTCGATTTCAAATCCAATTTTTAAAATGTTTAGCCAGAAAAAATATTTTCATCGTATTTGACCTTTAAATTTAATTACTGAACGAGAATTGAGAATCAATATCTTCAAAGAGAGGGGGGATACTAAAATAAAATCTACACAGTAAAAACAAAGCAGACGCGAGGGAAAAAATTAATTCCGACTATTTCGTAATCTAATGTCATGATGCTCAGGTTGAAAGATAAACGCCAATCCCGCCACGCTTTTCAATCCCAATTTGCAAAGCTGATTCGAAATTTGTCCGTCAAATGTTAGAGGCACTGTTGCACTGTCCCTTTAAATCGTGAGTGAAGTGCGGTGCCGCCGCCAGAGGTCATCGCAGTCGTCTTTAAGACTCAGCTGACCCGTTCAATAAGTTGATTGAGAAAACAGTGGGAATGTCCGCACGGCTGTCCGAGTACTCCGAGTGTAGCTGGACGAAAACTCGATCGGCGGCCGGACAGTTCTAGGGCGGCGCCATGAACCGCCACCAGGTGCTCAGCGGCGCCTGCAATGCCGGCGATCACTGCTTCGCCGTCGGCTCCGTCGAGGGTGTCCCCTTTACGGTACACCTACTTTTGCGATTTAAAGGGGCCCCCAGGGGCCCTTTCAACTGTGACCCCTCATGAATGTATTGGAATGGAAAATGGGCCTGTGCCCTGTTTTGAATTTTAATCAGGAATTTTCGCTGTGATTACCGTATAACACGGCCTAAATCGTTTTCCTGCTGCTCGTTCGGGGGTTTGACATTTTTGACAGCTTTTCCTCCAAAGGTCTGTTCGTCTATTTCAGGCATACGCTGCTGGGTGCAACATAGTGATCTTGGCCAGCACCTTCGAAAGGGTGCAGATCATCCCTGGCGCTAACTATAACTATATCAGGATCAGCTGCATCGACTGTTCCACGGACACTGGCAAAATTGCGGCTGCTTACGACAACAAAGTCATCATTTTCGAGCCCACCCCGCTGTTGCAAAATTCTTTTACACACGTGAGAAAATAGACAGAATTGAAATAAAAATAATCCAGCACAAGCTGAGCCTATTACTCAGCCTCATGTAATCTCTGTAATTTAAACGATTTGTTGTCGCTGCGGTGATTAGAGATAAAAATTAAGTGCTTATCAACTCAACTATTATTATTTAGAATTGATTTGGATTTCAGCAATTGGATTACCAATGGAAGCAGACTGCCACCCTGCAAGCAGACTCGGCCATCTGTTCCCTGTCGTGGAACATCGAAGGCACCAGGCTGCTGACTGGGGGCGAAGTCCTCCAGCTCTGGCACTACTACCCTCCTCCCTCGGAGGACGAAAACAGGAGTAAGAAAATTCTAGTCGTTTTATGAGTTAAAAATCTATTTCTTCGCCCTTCCAGCCGTGACCTTTGAAATTGGCGAGGAAGTGAGCGAGCAACCCCCGACCTCGCCGAACCACAACAATGTGGAGCAACCCGCGGTCAGCTGGGAATGCGTGTGGAAGCAGAGGACGGCCACGCCGACCGTGCACATGGCCTTCTCAGCCGACGGCACGCTATTCGCCACTGCTGGCAGGGCCGACAGACTGGTCAAAATCTGGTTCGAGCAGAAACCCTGTGAGTCACTCATTGTGCTTATTATCTGCGCGTGTTATTGCATTGCGGATATTTTTTCCTTCCTCATCAATAACAAGTTATTACTAGCTTGTGTAGCACAACTGTCATTAACCAGCGTAGTAAACACTAGAACTACATGAGTTGTAATTTGTATCTCTATTTGTTCTTGTTTTTCGATTTCCTTTTATAAAAAGAATGAGATCACTGACCTGTCAATTAATCAGATCTTGAGTAATGTAAATGTATTCTTGCAAATTTTGACATCAACATCCTGTAAAATTTGACCGATTTTATATTTTTAATCTCATGGTCCACTGAGTTTAGTTGAGAATTTGATGTGTGTTTGTCAGAATTTTTTTTATAAGAGAAGCCAAAGTAGGACATTCCTCTCTGGAAGTCGTGTTTTTTATACCTACTAGATTCAGCTGTCAATTGCAGCCTCTATTCATGGTATAATAAAAATAATGAAAGAAAAAAATGAATTCATACTGTCAAAACGATACAGAGATAAATAATAAATTAACATGATGATTTTTTTTCAAAATACACGTAATTAACTACCTAATTTGTATTTTTAAATCTTTTTATTTGCATGTCACAATTAAAATTGAAAATTATCACTGTCGACAATTAATAAAATTGTCAATACTTGATGCCGTTGAAAAAAGAACAAACTACCCATGCTCCTAAACAATGGCAACAGAAATATTATAAAAAGCGATACATAAGTTAAATGTAGTGTATTCTCTTAACCCTTATCTCTTGTTTTTCTTTCAGTGTTGTTTCCTTCAAAAAGCACTGATGGAAACGCCTCAGTCCCGCACACCATTAACGAGTTTACATACGGTTTTGTCTACATTGCACACCCTAGAGCGGTGACGCAACTCTCATGGAGGAAAACAAGCAAATATATGCCAAAGTGCGATCAGATTCCAAGCATAAAGATTGAATAATTATGTCGTAATCGTAGGGGTTCGGTGGCCAACATGCTGATCACCTCGTGCCGGGACAACATTTGCCGAATATGGGTGGAAACTGTGTTGCCGGACGACGGCCTCGTCAACATGAGCCAGTTCGACCCTCTGGCTGCCCAAAACCCGAAATTCCGCACTCACAGGCACAAGCACCGAATCATGCAAAGGCTGAAACACATGAAGTACGACATTCGCCTTATTTATTTATTTTGAAAGATACACGCAGAATTTTCTAAAAAAAAAAAAAAAAAAAATGTTGAAGATTGGTTCATGAGACTATCGTGGCGCTATTTTTGACAGCTCTAATCACCAGCAAATTATTCCTATGGACATTTTCCAAATCTTATTTCTGTTTGAAGGACTTGTTTCCACATTCGCCGGCATGCCAAGAGCCACAACTCTTCTCCGAGCTTGGCTGGCCCCATTCCAACACTTCCTTCGACCTTCAGCGTGCACGATTTCCACAATTATGGATTCCAAGGCACTGGTCTTACAACTGGTCTGCATTTCCACTTGGCCGCCAGCATTAACGCTGAAACCGGTGAGATTTTTCGCTGTTATATTTACTTTCAAGCGAGCAAGTGTCATTTACAGTAGAAAAGTACAACTCTGTTAGTAAGTTTTCTTTTGGTATACTTTGTAATTGAAAATGCTCTAAATTTTGTTCCAGATATTCCGCTGGTTCCAAGTCTGATCACAGCTGATCCTGACCAGGAGCCGAACTTCATTCTGCACTGGCTGAACAACAAAGAAATGCATTTTACTCTGCAAGCAGAAAATTTGCTACATGTGAGTCTGTCATAATTCAATTTGAGATGGTTCAAATATTTTTTTCTATGATATTAGGAACTTACCAAAAAGGCTGTTGAAAAAGAGGAAAACTATGAGCAGCACGACAACGCAACCTTTGTTGACGATGACGGCGCGTCTTCGGGTAAGTAGACAATTAATATAGTTCTACCATAAACTTTAGCTTTTTTCTGCAGCCAAGCCCAAAATTAAGCTGGTGAAAGGCTCCTCTCAGGAGGAAAGCAACAGTGATGAAATTAGCCAAGGACATCCTCACGCGAGCGTCCATTCAGGAGGAATCGCCAGCCACACAATGAGGTATGATTCAAAGTTTACTCGAAAAATATATATTTCAAATTAATCATTTGCAGTAACGCCACCTCTTTAAATTCTCTGGCAACCGAATCGGCTGTGCCTGGCGCACTACCAGCCGGTGATCCATTAGACATGAGAATCGAAAGCTTGCTTAAAGACTGGCATCATGGACCTGATCTCCTTTTCTCGATTCATCCCATTGACGGCAGTTTCCTCATCTGGTGAGATTTTAAAATATTTAAATTTATGTATCCTCCTTACAGATTAAAATTTGCATCGCAAATTATACTAAAGATGATGGAATTATTTTGTGATTAAGGGTCATGTCTTATAAAAATTCAAAGGAAAATTTATGTTATTCTTAAACCAAAAGTTCTAAAAATTATCCCGAGCTTTTTAAGTAATGAATATCACGCAAATCAGCAGCATATCAGGACTTAACTTGTTGAAATAAATTAAATTACAAGAAAATATGCATTAACCTAAAAAAGACCCATTTAAAAAGTCTTGAATATTTGTTGTTAAATATTAATCGAAACTGAAATCCTCAATTCAATTAAGTACATCAGAAAACTTAATATACCATAACTTCGATCAGGGTGGTCGAGTGGCTTGACGAGTACCACGCTGGCTCCTTCCGCCAGGCGCAAGTTTCCTTCTCAACTCGCATCCCGAACGCGTTCCCGCTGGGTGACGCGATGACCATGTCAACCAACATCAGCCTGTTCAACACGTGCCAATCGCTGGCTCTGCGAAACCTGATGAAGCCGCCCCTGCCGCGGACTATTCCTACCTCAGCAGCTGGAATCGTGTCCTCAGAGGGGCTGACGGCGGTAGAAGAGCATCCAGAGGGCAATGATGATCAGGATGAGGATGACGAAGACAAGTCAGGTGCTGAGAACAAGCAAGAAGTGCAGGGCAACCAAGAACAGGACTCAGACACGAGCTTCTCTGACTTCCTCAACTCTAACCCATCACCGGTGATCTCGATGGTGTCTAAGCACAAGAACGGCACGCTCAATCTCTGGCAGCTAACCTTCTCGGAGAAGTCCAAATTCAGCCAGGTGCTCAGCATTAGCCACGCGTCCAGGGCGTCTGGCCACAGGTTCCGGGTTAACGACATTACCTGCCACCCGGTGCTGCCCCTCTTGCTCACCACCTCGCACCACAACATACCAGAGATTACTACGCCCAATAGCGATGGCTACGAGTCTCCACAGGACAACTGCATCAACGACATGACTATTCTCAGCGTAAGTGTTAACACGTTTTTACGAAGTTGATTTTCAGATTATTTTTGTGAATAATAGTATAGGCTCTCAACTTTTAATATTACTTAAAAAGTCCGGAATTATTTAAATAATTAAACGAAAAATTGCAGGGTTTCTGCAGCGAGCTGATTTTATGGAGAGTAGATGCCGTGGGGCCTTTGTCCAAATCAGGTGGTGTTTCAGAACTTGCGCGAATTAACTCGCCCGAGATCTCCGCCTTTTCCAATGTCGCTTGGATCCCAACGCTGCTACCCAGGTAAGTCGAAATTCAAACCATCAAAAGAAAATATATTTAAATTAACCTCATTGTCAGCACCACTCTCGGCAACTTGTCCAACTCTCCGAGCGCGTGCTTTGTCGCGTCCGATGGTCAAAGTCTTCGCGTCTACCAAGCGGTGATCGACGCGAGAACGCTTCTGGCCGAGATCAGCACCTCTGAGCGAAGGAGTAGAATGATGGTGAGTCCCGTGCCGTTTATTTACAATACTTGCAATCCCATAAATCGTGTTTTGTTGCCGCAGGATTCAATGATCAGCATCTCAGAGGAGAGTTCAATGGACGACGGAGGCAAGCACGCTTCTCTGCATAACAAGATCAAAATTGTTTCGCAGCAATCCACAGCTAGGCCTGGATGTGTGATTCAGCTTGACGCCATAGCTGATGCCACCCATGTATGCTGTCAAATTTGAGATCCTTTGTTCTTTTTACTTAAGCTAATATATTTTATTACAGGACTGGCAGAACACGCAGTTCTTGCACGTGTTCCAAGAACAGTTGATCATCGGACAGAAGAGCGACACAGGCCCTGCAGACGGCCTGTTGGGCCCTGACTTGGGACTGATGGAGACCCAGCTGGGAGCAATGGTAGATTTGCAGCAAGCAGCCGTCTTTGAGGAGCCGTTCTACATCGTGGTGATGGAGAAGAGTGGCAAGCACACTCTTGTGCACATGTGGCGGCTTGTGATCGCCTCCCAGCCGGACAACCCTGAATTCTGCGGCAGTGTGATGTACGTGCCAGATAGTCAGTTGACGCAAGATGATGGCGAGGAGGACTTGGACCACCACGTTGGCGCCAGCCACGCCAACCACGAGCCCAGTCGCCACGGTGAGCATCAGCAGCTGCCGGAACAACAGCAGCAGCCGCAGACCTCACATGTCATCATTTCCACGACCAAAGTATGTTATTCTACTTTGCTCATCAGGCGTCTAATTTTCCTTAGTTTTCTACGCCAAGTTGGAAAAGTTGTGATTTTATAAATCAAGTGGAAAATTAATAAGTCAGTTAAGAAGTTCAAACATCTTTGACTGCACCTGCATCAAAAATTATTTTAAAATTAAAATATTAAATTTTTCTATGGGTTAGAAAATGGGAAATGTTTTTATTTTCTAAGATCTATACTCTTGATTCAGCAATTAGTGTCATTTCAATTTTGAATTTTCCTCAATTATCTTCAAAAAATGTATTTATTTATTTTTACCGCAACAAATGTGTATACATGAGATTTGGAATAAAGTGATTTAACATTTGTTCTGTGCTTAAAGGTTTGCACACAAATTTTGCCCTTGCCTGACGACGTTGAGGTGATCCACGCAGCGCCAGCTGCCGGCCACCTCAGTTCTGCCTCGATTTATCCGGCCTGTTTTGCACCGTACACAATCGTGACCGCTTGCTCAGATAGCACAATTCGCTTCTGGAACTGCAAGGTGACGAACAAAAAGGATGAGAGCCGGGATTATGAATGGTGCGAGTGGGAAATGCGACGCAAGGATAAAGAGTCCATGGTTGAGATTGCAGGTAATTCGCTTCTATTTCTTTTATTACATTTATTAATATCTTCTTTTCCCTAGGCAAGCCGCTGAATATCAGTGTAGCCTACAGTGGTCGCATCGCGTGCGCTTACAAGTACGGAAAATCATTCGCCAGGCCCTCTCGAAAGGATCCGCACGCTAGATTCGTCAACATGTGTATCGCCATCTACGAATGTGAGAGCACAGGAGGCTCTGAGTGGGTGCTTGAAGACACCATTCACTTGAAGAATATCAACGTGCCATACCTCTCTGAACCAGACTTGGACTCGGGCTTGCACACTGCTTTTTTCAAGAGGAAGTCTCCTCTTAAAACCACCTTTGAAGATCCTTCAGGAAAGCTAAGGTTAGTTTCTTAATTGCGTCCTTAATAAGCTTTATTAAATGCGTCACGATAAACATCCTTAAAATGTGAAAACATTAGGTCTTAAACAGTAGTAAATTTTTTTAATCTTGATTAAGGTTGGAAAGTTATTGTAAGTTTTGCTTCAATTGCAAATTAGTTTAACATGATTTGCTATGTTACCCTGAAGATATTGCTGAAAAAATAATGTCATTAATGTGTGTTAAAAATGATACTACCACGATTTTTATATTTTGATTCAAAATTTTCAAATTTAAAAAAGTACTGCACTGTATCATGAAATGTATGGACGTTTTTATTAAATTCCAGCACGGAATCATCACTGCCGACTGTGCAGAGCTTCAGCACCTTGCAGACACTGCGCAAGTCCATCTCAGAGAAGGGCAACGTCTGCCCGCTTACCCAGAAGCATTTGGTCCAGCTTGACTGGGTGTCAAACGAGGACGGCTCGCACATCTTGACTGTGGCCGTTGGCAGCACAGTGATGCTGTTCACGCCGGTCTCGAGCGATTTGGCGCAGGCCAACATGAAGGCGATGAAAGAGTCGCAGTCGACGAACAGGCCCATCCTGCGTAAAGCCTCATCGCTGGCTGCGCCGCACTTTGTTGACGAGATCCGCTGGATGAAGCTGAGGAAAATCGAGCTGCACACTGCTGACAACCTGCCCGCTCTGCCAATGCAGATTTCTTGGGTCCGCGATGGAATTCTGGTTATTGGCATGGACAGCGAGATGCACGTCTACTCCCAGTGGAAGCCTTCTTGTAATTTTAATCATTTAATCGTCTGCGTATTGGATGCAATTGTTGCTTTCTTCCAGTCTCAATCACCAACGACCACACACTGCAGCACCAAGAGTCTGAAGAAATCCACGATTCTAGAAAGCTTAAGGACGAGCAGCTTCTCAGCTTGGCCCAAGAAAGCTCGCAGAGGCAGCTGGCAAATGTTCGGTCTATGACCCATCTAACCAGAGTCAGCTCAATTTTGGGAACAGTGTCTGATAAAAAGAAAAGAGGTGAGTATCTTTTCCATTTTTTTTTTGCTTCTCTTTGCTTTTGGTGGCAAGGCTATGAAAAACAGGTTGTATTAATGTTCTTTCCGTATTTATTTTTTCATTTTGCAGAGCTGGCTTTTTAAATTTGGTTTTATTTTTTAGTTTTTGGACCGCTAATTACACTTAAAAAACTGCTTTCCTCAGGCCAATCCGAGCCGATAAACATGGACTACATGCCCGACTATGGGCTTTTTGAAGCGAGCCGCATCGCATGTCCAGTGCTGCCGCAGTATCACCCAAAACAGCTGATGGAGCTGCTCAACTCAGGCAAAATCCGGTGGGTGAAGGCCATTCTGGCGCATCTGGTGCGTTGCATCTCGAACACATGCTCCAATCGTCAGGGCTCGGTGATGCACGCAAGCAGCACCGACGAGGAGAGCATCTGCAAACAAAAGGGCTGGTCGCGTTCGCGCGCTCTTTCAGTTAGCTACGGCGCCGGTGGCACTACCAGCCCCCTTGAGCAGAGGGGCTCTACCACCGCCATCCCTGAGGAGCTGATGCTGGACTACGCAGAGATCACCTCCATCCCGCCGCTGCCTCTGTGGACGCTGCTTGCCGCTGATAAAGAGTCGGCTAGCACCAGCAAACACACCACTGAGGACAACCAGGTGATTTACATCAGTCATTTTTGTTCATTTTTTTCTGTATTTAACCAGAGATTATTGAAAACTCTAATTTTAAAGTGAATAAAATGCAATATAATTGCTTTACAATGTACTTTTCCAGCTTAATTTTGATAGGCTAGTTTTGTCCAATTTACTATGCAAAGTTATGTTTCGCAAATCTTAACTCTTATGCCTTTCCAGGATTACAATGATTTGTTTGACGCCAATTTGAGCATGGCTGATGAAACCTTGGAGGACATTCTAGAGGATGAACCCAACACTCAAAACAGGCCGGAACGTCGGCAGTCAGTTAGCGGCGACCGGCAAGGTCTGTCGCACTTTGGACCGCGACAGGGCCGCCTCCTTTCGCGCCTGCTCACACACACGCATTTGCCTGGCCTCTCAAGCCTCGACCAGATGCACTTGCTTGCACTTGCGGACACTGTATCCACGTGCAACACCGATTTTGCAGAGAGATTCGCAATTGATGCTGCCAAAACCGCCATTGCCAAAGAAAATTTGACAGGAGTACCTGGAGAAGAACCTTCCACAGGTTAGATAAAAAGGAAACAATATTTAGCTGGGGTTTTCAATGCAAGAAAGTCATTTTCTCAGACAATTCCATTAAAGCATTAAATTTTGGTGTCTGCAATGATTTATGCTTTGATATTATGTCTTTAGATTCGTTGGACGATTGCGGACTAAGGTTCCTGATGGCGATGAAGCACTTCTCATACCTGCTCAAGTGCTTACCGCTGACCCAGAGGGCTCAATTCCAGAAACAGGGCGTTGGCACTAACAACATTGTGTGGGCTTTCCACTCTGAGAGCGAGGAGGAGCTGCTCACCCTTATTCCATCATACTCAAAAAGCACCCTCAGGTGGAGCACCTTAAAGGAATTGGGTGCCGGATGGTGGATTCGAAATTACACCACCCTCAAAACCTGCATTGAAAAGGTGAAGTTTTTAAAAATTTCAGAGCTGCTGTTATAATCAATTTTTTCCGTCATTAAATCAATTGAGGATCTATTTAGCTTTTCCAAGAAAAATATTAGATGAGAAAATCTTTCATTGCAACTTAATTCATTTTTAATTTTCTAATTTCAGGTTGCTAAAGCTGCATTCCAAAACAAAGAGGACCCGCTGGACGCCGCCCTCTTTTACCTGGCCATGAAGAAGAAGAGCTTGGTCTGGGCCCTGTTCAAATCTAAGAGAGATGTTAAGTTGGCTGATTTTTTCTCCAACGACTTTACCGATGACCGCTGGAGGAAGGCAGCTCTGAAGAACGCCTTCTCCCTGCTTGGCAAACAGCGCTTTGAGCATGCCGCCGCCTTCTTCTTGCTGGCTGGCGCCATCAAGGACGCTATAGACGTAAGTTTACTATTTATTTGCATAATTTAATTTCAAATTAGCTTTTTTTAAATTAAGTGATATTCACACAATGAACACAACACTTTATCATAATTTAAAATTTTATACACCTTATATTCTTGCGTCAGAGATGTAAAAGCCTGCACTGTCTTTAACTATTTCATCTTTTACATCCAGGTGTGCATCAGCAAGCTGGACGACTTCCAGCTGGCCATGGTGATCGCCAGGCTGTATGAAGGCGAGTTGGACCAGACGCCACCAAGCCTGCGAAAGCTGCTCTATGAGGAAATCCTTGGTTTGAGTGTAGATGGCGAGGACTACAGCCCGTCAAAGGCCCACCCAGACCCCTTCCTCCGCTCCATGGCGCTGTGGATCCTGAAGGATTATACAGGCAGCCTAAACACGCTGCTGCACACTAACATCGGTTCCATGCACCCGCAGTACATTGACGAGGACAAGCCAGACGCCGCCCAGGCCAACCCTAACGTCTTCAACTTTTACGTCTACTTGCGGACGCACCCGATGCTCATCAGACAATACATTGCTTCCTCTGCCCAGGACAAAAACAAAGGACACTCGGTGAGATTATGAATGTTAAAATTTGTCATGGTGTCATAAGTTATATTTTAACCGTTTAAAACCATTTTGAACTTGGCAAATTCAATTAATTAAGTTTATGTCTAAGTTTGAGACCTTTTCCCTCAAAATTTCATTTCTATTCCTTCCCAGGTTGTCATTTCTGGCTTCAGTTACGGCGGCTCGGACTCAAAGTCATCCAAACAGGACAAGCAGTTGCTATTAGAAGACTCAATCACGCCACTGGAGCGCCAGTTGTACTTCACCACTGCCCACGCTCACTTCAAGGCAGGATGTCCAGCTTTGGCGCTGGAAGTGCTCTCAAAATTGCCCAACAAGGTGTTAGACTCCAATGGAGATGATTCGCCAAGTAAGATTAATTTAAAAATCTGTGTTTTGAATTACTGATTAATTTTTATCAACAGATATGCTTTAAAAATCTGTGTTTTGAATTACTGATTAATTTTTATCAACAGATATGCTGAGCAGTCCAACCAAGATCCGAAAGCAGGATTCACAAATCGATACTGGAACTTTATGCGAACAGACGGGCTGGGGAGGAGCCAATTCTTTCGATAAGAAAGGTAATTTGTTAGAAAATCGTGTTTTTTAGATTTTTATAATATTTAAATATTAAGACAGTTGTTCACTTTATCAGTTTACAACATAAATTTATCTATTAAATTTAGTAAATTGACCAACCTGTATTATACATAATTGGTATTTCTATATTGCTTCAGACGATGTGTTTGACTGGTCCCAGCCTGTAAGCAAACCTAAGGAAGAAGAAATCACATTCGACTGGTCACAGCCAGCGTCCAAATTCGAGGATGAGCCGCTTGACCTGGGCTTCGGCAAGGACGACGATGACGAAGACCTGGAAGACAGCGATGAGGAAAAGAAAAAGAAGGTAGAGCAAAAGTTGTCAGCTGCTGACACCCTTGAAGATGAGCACGATGAGCGGGAGCAGACAGTACCTCTGGACATCATGGCCCAGCAGCTCAAGTTTGTAGCCTGTCTAAAAATTCTGATGGAGGAGCTGTCCACTCTGGCCACTGGATTTGAGGTCGACGGAGGCCAGCTCAGGTACCAGCTCTACCTGTGGCTTGAGCGCGAGGTGGAGGCGCTCAGGCAGCTCTGCAACTACAGCGCCGGCGAGGACGACGCGGCTACCGCGGACGAACTGCTTTTAGACGAGTCCAAGGATGTTACAGTGACTACCACCTCGTTCAAAGCAGGAGAGAAGCCGACTCTGCATGAGATTTTGATGGCCGAAAAGATGGACTTTGAGGCCAAGGTGCAGAGAGCTGCCAAGCGCAAGAAGTGGCTAAAAGGTATGCTATTATACTAACACAATCTTTTTCATATAATCATAGCTGTGAAAGAACAACAATATTCTCAAAGCAGTGAATTGAATTTTAAATTTTAAGTATGAAATTGCATCCGTGACTTTTACTCTTTTAAACATCTAATTTAATACTATTTTCCATTGTAACTCATTGCTGATTTCAGCAAACGAGACTCTGCTTCGCACACTACTGAGCTACTGCAGTTTACATGGCGCCAGCGGTGGTGGCTTGGCCTCTGTGCGGATGGAGCTGGTGCTTTTACTTCAAGAGCTGCAGCAGGAGAAGACACAGCAGCAGCTATTGTCGCCCCTGCCCTTCCCAACCACCCTGCCGCTGCTATCTGCGAGTGTGGCCTGCAACAAGACCGTGGTGGCCGACCCGGTGCGCCACCTGCAGGCCAAGACGCACGACATGCTGCAAACCATCATCGAGTTGCGCTACCCGCCTATGCCCACCAGGATCCACTTCTCAGAGGTCTTTGTCCTCAGGGACCTGTCCGTCGCACTCTCCGCCTGCATCTACCAGTCTCTCTGCGACTCGGACACGTTCAGCGTCAAACACGTTCACCAAGATGGGTGAGTACTCATTTCTGTTGATCAAAAAATAAATTTTCAATGCGTGTATAAATTTAAAGCAGCTGTACAAATCCTATAAAAAGAAAGCGGGAGATTTTTGTCAATTTTCATGTTATTATTCTTGTATTGCAAGGAAAAATGTCATAAAATACAAATTTTTTCTATTTTACGGACAAAGACAAATTTGTTGATATTTTTTCCTTTCTGGTAGAAAACATTTTTTTTAAAATGAAGTGATTTTGATTGAAAAGTTTATTAAAAACCACAAATGTTTTCCTAGTCTCCCAGATTTTTTTTATAAGTTTGAAGTTATTAAAATCACGCATGATCTCGCAGTTACCAAAGCGCCGGTATGGAAACGCTGGCTAGACTGAATGTTGTTTCCCCAAGCAGTCATCTGATTGCGAGCTCTGGCCGAAGGAGGAGGTACAGCAGCGACGAGCCTCTGCAGGTGACGACCCTTCCTAGCAAGTGGCCAGGTGTGTATCTAAGATTGAGCTTTGCCCATTTACCGGCTCTTCATCTCTGTCTCATATTTCAGGTGTTACCAACCTGCGAGCGTTGCTTGCTCGTGAAAAGGACGAAGACACACCCAAACTCAACGTCCTTCTCTGCGAGGCCTTCATCGCCACGTACATGAGTCTTGTTGTGTACGCCATGTCCACTTGTGACTGCAACATCCTCTTCAGACTGGTTGGTCAGAAGTTCAGCAACGCCACCTGGGCCAGCCTTTATGGTGGGGGCGTAAAGAAGTTGCTCAGGGTGGCTAGCACCCTTCCTGGACCACAGGTAAACTATTTCCTGACTTTCAGCCAATTAAAAAATACTGACAAACACATTGGCAAAATGAGTATTTAAAGTGTTGTAAAATCCTGTTTTAATACTCTGAATCTGAACCGTACCTGCTTGCCTGATTACGACAGAAAAGGATTTAAACTGTATTGATATTGATTAATAACTATTGGAACTTAGAAACAATTCCATCTTCAAACTATGAGAAAAGGAAAAAACATTTGGGCTAGATTTTATTAAAAATGAATACGCAGTACAAGAGCGTGTGATAGTAATTTTACCTTTACAATTTTATTAATTTATTAGCCTTTCCATGCCTATTTGATCGCCGGTGTGATTTCCCATTTGCAAAATCATTTTAAATTTTATCTTCATGGCGCATCAGTTATTGTATTTTTTAAGACCCCTTAATATAGATCAAATAATTAACTGGTGGAATACACCTTGCTCCATAATCTAAAATTATTATCTTGAAAATTACTCTTTGCAAATGTTAGTTATAATTAACGCATTTGTTACCTGCCCACTCGCTCAGACTTCCCAAGGAAGTGTTGATAAGGAGGTGCCACCAAGCACGGACACTGCTGGCGCCATGTGGAACGCGGTGACCAGCCTAACAAAGCAGCGGGTGCGTCTGAACATGAAGCTGCTGGGCCAGTTTGGCAGCCAGTCAGGTACGCAGCCGATGAAAGAGGACCGGCCGACCTACCGCGAGCAGTTCGTGCCGCCTGAGATGTCGATGGTGTCCTACTTCCTGATCAAGCCTCAGCCGCCAGTGGACACTGAATACGTGGACTACGACTCGGCAGACTCTGCCGAAAGCGAGGTGGAAGAGGAGGAGGAAGACGTCTTTGAGGGTTCCACGACCGGGAACGAACGCGAGGACAAGGACAACACAGAGCACTCAAACCCCAACAGCTTCGCGTGGTGCGTGCTGAGGCTCGCCATCACCACGCTTGTGCAACACCAACTCAAGGACTTCCTCAACGTAGCGGGCATTGAACTCCAAGGTGAGTCAATCCACATATTGCTTTTCTCATAGAGAATCATCTCAAAGCCATCACCAGCAATTTTTAAATTTAATCTTATCTACTAAAATTTGTTAATTTTTGTCTTAAAAACTAATTTCCTCAAAATATGATTTTTGTTTTATTTTCAATTTAAAATTAAAAGGATTATTAAAGTTCCTCAAACAAGCACAATCTACATTAATAAAATGAGTTGTGCATGTGCCCAAACATCGTCAAATAATACCGCTGTAAATTAAAAAAAAATCAATTTTTTATTGTTTCACGAATTTCCATCTCAAATATTAAATCTTGATTTTTCTCTTGAAATCTAATGTGATAATTACCGTAGCAAAAAAGAAATTGTGGCGTGACCAACGATTTTCAGAACTACCAGTGAGCAGTCCGCTGATCCATGCTGTGCTGCGCGTGGTTTACCACTGGGTGGAGGTGCTGAAGGACGACCTGGACAGCAAAGGTGCTGCGCCAATCGACTTCATCCCAGGCTGCTTCGTCGACTCAAACACTACCTCAGGCCCTGCCATCCACAAATATAGATCTCTGCTCGAGAAATTCAACACACCATTCCAGTGAGACATTGACTGTGAACGAGTCAGGAAAAGTCTTTAAATTTTCTCTCTCGCCGCAGTCCCAAACACCCCGCCGCCTCGCCCGCCAGGCGTCTCTGGAGCTACCTGGTACGCCAGGAAGAGGTGCAGGACATCTTCATCCGTGCCGTGTTTGGCAAGAAGCGCATGATGACGCAAATCCTGTCCGGAGACCCGTTGATGCGGCCCGATGACGGCGCACCCGATCCCATCCACCACCCTGCCTTGCCAGAGCCAGTCCGCATCATCCACAAGGACCAGGACTCGATCTCTGCCTTCTGCCTCAACGAGGTGAGAACTTTCTACCAGTTCGTTAATTATAGGCAGTGATTTTGAAGCTAATTGTCGCAATTTTTCTGCCAATTAACATTACGTTTATTCAGAAATACATTAATGCATCCATGAATTATTGATAAAATTTTGATTAATCACGCATGGTTTTGGGAGAAAGAAGACGGTGTTAGGATATTTAAAATAAGTTAAATTTAGGGTGAAAGCGTTTGCGGTAACAGCCCTTAAAAAAAGAAATTAAAAAAAATCACAAAAATTGTAACTTAAGAGAAAGGTATTCCAAGGATTTCTTTTTCGCCTCTTAAATTCCAGATTTTCATGGTTTAAATCATGATGGTTTTAATTTTATTCTCAGGTGTCTAACGGCTTGTTGGCTCTGGCAACTCCGAAAGAGGTTCAAGAAATGGACATTTCGTTGCTGCTCGAGTCGCCAGCGTGGTTTGAAGATGAATGTGATTTTGACATCATCAATTTGTCAAAGTAAGTCTTGATTCGCTCCGATCGACGGTTCAATTATTTGTCAATCTCTTAAATTTTGAATTTGCGATTTTTAGGGAGCCGGAGTTAGTTCCAGCGACCAGTTTCTTGGTCATCCAGACGGCAAGCGACCGGCCCCTGTTGGCGCAGGCGTCGCCGAACAACGCGGGTTCGCATCCAAACACGTACGGCTCCTCCCCGGCTGCGCAGGGTGGCATGGCCGGACAGACCGGACGGGGCGCCTCAGTGGTGAGTCTGGTCCCTGCTCGGGACGGAGTTTGCATGGCTTTTCGACTCTCGATACTAACCCTGGATGGTGATGCAAAATTCGGGTCGGATTTTCACGATGCATGCGATTTTGCACCACCGTGAAAACGTCTGTCTAATTAGGGTGTCTGATTAACCAAGATGCTTTTGTGCTTTTCTGTCTGTTCCTCCGCGGCTCTCAGATTAAAGGGCTCAACTTCCCTGGGTCACACAACCCGCGCTTCTGTCAGTTTGTGATTGAGCGTAGCAGACACATGCTGAAGCCGGTGAGCACCATCATCAACTACCAAACCAAAAAAAAATCGAACTTGCGTCGACTTGAGTTTTCACTCCTATTTCGTTCCAACTTCCTTCTCTTTACGTTGTTCAACTGTTCAGTGCTGTGTCGCTTTTGGTTTCAATCGGACTTATGAAATTGATTTCGAATTATTGATGCCAAATTTTAATTTGGACATAAATTGAGCCATCTCCTATCTCTTTCAGGTCCACAAACATAAAATGGACGGTATTCGCCGAATGAGCGCCCACCCTCTCATGCCAGTTTGTAAGTTTGAATTTTTCGCCATCTCAATATCCGGGTTTAAACACGTTTCGGCTCCTCAGACCTGAGCGGCTCGCAGGACGGATCCGTGCAGCTGTGGGAGTGGGGTCACACCCAGCCAGTGGCGACCCCCCGGCCTCCGGGCACCTTTGCCAAGGTGTCCAGGGTGCGCTTCAGCCAGCACGGAAACAAATTTGGCGTTGCCGACGGAGACGGCCACGTCAGCCTCTGGCAGGTCGGAATGGCCTCCAGCGTCTCCAGGCCCTTCTTCGTGAGTTCTAAACTTCAGTCTTGTTTCTATTAAATTTTTTAATAACGTTTTATGGACATCAGTTTGACGGAGTATGAAATGCTTATTTATTGAGATTTTGTTGAGTATTTTTTATTTAACTCCGGTTAAACTGAGGAAAAAATAAAATTAAGAATTTAAATATTATTGTAAATATCAACATCAAGACTTTACTATTCTAAACTTAATATAAGCAGATTTTCACAAAAGTTGATTTATTTTACATACACTCTGTTATTAAATTCAAACTTTCTATATTTACTAGTTAATTTCTCATTTTCAGTATTTTCTTAATACAATTTTAACGGAGCATAATTCCTATTTAAATTGTTTAAGGAAGCACGAGGCTTGCATTAATTAAGTAATATCTAGTTTCTGCCGCAAACTTTTTTGTATCTTAAATTACTTGTTTTATATTGAAATTTCAGAACTACCAGTGCCACAGTAAAATGGCCAGCGACTTTGTGTTCCTGGGCTCGTGTAGCCTGCTCGCCACGGCTGGACACAGTTCCGAGAGCAAAAACGTGTCGCTTTGGGATTCGCTGCTGCCGCAGAAGAAGGCCCTCGTCACCTGTGAGACTCGCTATACTTCTCCCTTGGTGTCTCTTTTAATTAAAAAATATTTATTCCAGCTTTCGCTTGCCACGAGCAAGGCGCCTCAAGTATAATTTACGCGCCGCAACACCAAGCCATCATCTCGGCGGGCAAAAAGGGTGACATCTGCATTTTCGACGTCAGGCAGCGCCAGTTGCGGCAGCGCTTCCAGGGTCACGAGTCCGCAGTTAAGTGTCTGGCGCTTGACCCTAATGAGGAGTTCTTTGTCACTGGCTCCGCTGATGGAGATATCAAGGTATGCTCTTCAAACTCTAGTAATTTTTTACTAGTAACAAAAATTAAGAATGTTTGGAATTTAAGACTTGATTTTTTCGTGCGTCTGATTTTTTAAGGCTTCAAATTTTACTTTTAAAATTTTCCATCGTAATTTCTTAAACTTGCAAATGAGTAAATGAGTTTACAACAATTTAAAATTGTAGCATTCAAATTTCCAAGATGAAAAAACGACAATTTAATAGATTAAATTTTATTTAGTTGCTTAGATTTGTCTGTTTTTAAACAATTTCAATCAAATATTTTTTAATTTAATTTAGTCAATTGTTAGAAGCAAAATTAAATCTTTCCATGAAGAAATTTATTTCCTGCTTAACCTTTCTATTGAATTTGCTAAATATTTGTGAAGTCTTTATTCCATTTATTCCCTTGGGGGTTAAATTGAAATTTAAGGTTCGATTCAACATAATTATTTGTGTTCAGGTGTGGAGTATGTCGACGCTGCAGCCATATTTCATGTTCCCCGGCGAGCACGCGCGTTCGAGTTTCTTCAAGAACATCGGTCAGGGTGTGACGCAGCTGCACATCGACTCAAGCTCGCGGCTCTTCTCGTGCGGCGCCGACGGCTCGATGAAGGTACGCCAGCTGCCTGAAAGAGACTTGGTCGTGCAGTCCATATACTAGTTCCACTTCTTCGCCCCGACACGTGCACTTACTTTCTTGACAATATAATCAACACTCTTGATTTGACTCGATTTTTGTGGGAGGCATTTATGAGTTTTTTGTCTATTTTCTCTTGTTGTTTCGGGTGAGCGAGCAAGCTCGCTGCTCTTGTTGCTGTTCAAATATTCAACGTGTCTTTCAAACAAGATCAATTGTGCCGTGAATAGTTACTCAGCTGAGAAAAATTTACCTGTTGTTACGTACCGTAAACCGATCTAATAACAAAAGCCGCGTTTTTTTTTAAATATGAAAAGTCGAAAAAGAGGGCGTTGTTTTTTGAGCTTGCTTGTTCTGAAATTTGAGGACGAAAAATTGGCCGGGAAATCCTATATTCTCGTGGGTGTAAATCGACAATATGTAAAGTTAAGAGTCGTTTGAATTGTTGCGTTTGGAGCGATGTCGGAAGCTGCTTCACAAACGTGTAAATTGATTATCCCACACTTGTAACATTTCCATAATAGCAATATAATAATGGACAAACCACATTAGCTGTCGGTTGTTGTAGTCGAACGTAGCGTGTTAAGAATCACGCCGGCGGAGCTGAAGTTCGCCTCGTTGAAACTGTGTAAACCGAGAAAAAATGCGAAGAAAGTAAGGAAGAAAGCGTTTTTGCCTCTAGTCCCTCCCAGCAGTCGGTGCTTGATTTAATTTTCTTTCGTTTTATTTTTATGTCGTCGCCATTAAACATTCCCCGCGCATTGCTCTAGGGTTACGGCCGATGAATTTGTTATTTTTTACTATGTTGTATTGTGTAAGACTTTAAAAAGCTGTTTAGACGCTAACGGAGTCTGAGCATTAATTCGAGCGTTGTTAATTTCGCCCTACTCCCTCCATTGTGATATTTAAGCTGATTGTTTCAGACGAGATTCGCGTCGTAAGCGAAAAAGAACAAAAGAATTGGCGACTTACATGGTTCTTAATTATAAGTCAGGAAATCGTTATTCGCTAAATAATTACAAAGTGTTTGATCAAGAATATAAATTGATGATAAATACCCATATTACGAAAACAACTCATGTTTTATTTCCAACTTAAATCTACCTGATATTAAACGAAAAATTAATTATAAAAATCTAGGAAATGTGGATCGGCAGTGGTTTGTGAACGATTTTTTGTTGCATTTTGAGTCAAATATTTACAGAATTGGCAGTTGGTCTTCGCTATGCGTGAAATACGTCTCGAAATTATTCTAGATGATATTTTAATTCACTAACGTTGCTTCATAGAAAGTATGAAATATTATTTATATCAAAATTTAAAGTTTCCAAACAATTCACCAAAATTATATGGTAACTCACCCTCCGCCTTTTTGGATTTTCTTTTAAAATTTGACATTTACAAACAAACCATTTTGTACCAAAATTCCGTGCGTTTGGCTGGAAATGATTATGAATCTAGGTTGGCAGCGGAAATGCTACGCGTGCGGTGCTTGGCCGCGCATTAGGTCGGTGCTGGCACTCGCGTCAAAATCATCCTCGCGGTCGGAATATGAAAGGTACGTGAAATTAGGGAAATGCAGTTAAAATCAGAGTCAAATTAGACCTCAGAATATGGCCGATGACATTAATGGGGCTGGTGTTCCTCGGCTGCTGCTCGAACGTCTACTTTCTGGAGCTGCTCGTCAAGGAGGACCCGGGAATCGGCATCTTCGCCACTTTTTCTCAGTTCCTTTTCATCGCTCTGCACGGATTTGTCTCGTCAGCCAGGTTGGGTCTTCCCTTCTCTAATATCACGTTTGAAAAATTAAAAAAAAAAACAATTTAACGATTTTACTAAGATTTCTCATGTCATTTTCTCAAAAATATCATTTTTTTATAATTGATGACACAAAATTAAAAAAAAAATAGATGCGGAACCAGAAAGCCTCAGATTCACGTAAAGCACTACGTGTTGCTAGTGATTTTCTTCTTCGTGGCCAACGTGTCCAACAACTACGCATTCAACTTCAACATCGCGATGCCGCTGCACATCATCATCCGGTCGGGCTCGCTGATCGCCAACATGGTCATGGGGATCACCATCCTCAAGCGCACCTACTCCAACTACAAAGTGGCCTCCGTGCTCACAATCACGATCGGAGTCGTCATTTGCACCCTCGAGTCGGCCAAAGTGGTCACCAAAGACACAGCTGCGCACAAGGAGTCGACCGGCATGGATGACCCTGACCCTGAGCTGGCGGAGGCAACCGCCTCCGACCCGAACACAGAGTTCCTGTGGTGGTGTGTAGGCGTCGCGCTGCTCGTCATTGCACTTTTTGTCTCCGCACGCATGGGAATTTACCAGGAGGTAAGTTAGTTGTGTTGTCTAAGTAAGGGCAACAAAATTTTAAAATTACTTAAAGAGAAAAAATGCTTTTATGAGAGCTAAATTTATCCTTTTCAACATTTAATATTTAATTGGATATTAAATTTATTTATTCCAACAAAAAAGACTTGATTTTAATAGTTTTCAATTAACCTAATTATTTTTCTACCGTTGGGGTATTTATTTAAATCAATTATACATGTTCAACTTTTTTAAAAATTGCCACAAAAACAGACTAAAAAATTAATTTTTCTGTGTTTTTAAAAAAGACCGAATTTTGCAAATCTAGTTCGTTTTTAAAAATGTTCCTCTAGTTTGTTACTTTTCTTTCATGGAATATTGATTTAATTAACCCTCGATTTCCATAATAGCTATTTTAAAATATTTTTGTTCTTACGTCCATCACAGACATTGTTCAAAGCGCACGGAAAGCACTCGGAGGAGGCCGTATTCTACACGCACCTGATGCCGCTACCCGGCTTCATTTTCCTCTACTCCAACATATTCACGCACATGACGCTGGCCGTCGAGAGCCCTCCAATCTCGGTCCTGGGCGTCGTCGTGCCCTGCACGCTGGTCTACCTCGCCCTGAACGTGCTGTCCCAATTCATCTGCATCAGCTCGGTGTATGCGCTGACCACAGAGTGCACGTCGCTCACCGTGACCCTAGTCGTGACCTTGAGGAAGTTCCTCAGCCTCGTCTTTTCCATTTGGTACTTCCAGAATCCGTTCACTGCTTACCATTGGCTCGGCACTTTGCTCATCTTCGGCGGTACCATTGGATTCAGTTTGTCATAGGAATATTGTGTTTATTATTTTACATCTAAAAGAACAGCCAAAAACGAACTTTGGTCTAAGCAGTATTACTTGAATTTTAATATTTCACTGACTTTCTTAACTCTTTAGGTAGACATTTTTCTCATATTGTGCGGTTGTGATTACCTGCTTGTAAAAATGCTGTGTCATTTCAAATAAAAGATTTAAACTAGCTTTGAGATTTAAATTTAAGCTAGTCACCATGCTTTTGTAAGTAGTTTCCGACGTGATATATAATTTAGATAATTTTCAGCATTATTTGCAATTTGTTAAGGCTAATGAATGTCCCATTATTTTTTTTCAAATTTATTTGTTGGAGTTTTGAGATTGGGAATTTAAATAAAAATGAATTAAGCAATGGCGGTTCTTGTTTTAAATCAATTTTCTCGCAAACTGCATCGTTTAAAAGATAGAAAAATAGGGTACTCGTCTTATAAGATTTTTTTAAATATAAAATTTTTAACATTTTAATAATTATTAATTTTCCCGTTGAGCGTAGAAAAACCTACTTTATAATAATTATTTTAAATTATTTTAAACTACATTTTGAACCCTCTAATTTTTTAATATAATTTTAATCAAAATTTTTGACTATGCTGATTACAAAAAAAAAACTGTAGCTATTATATTTTCAAACAATATTTACTTAAAATCAAAAAATCGAGCATAATTATATTGGAAAAAATTGAAGAGAAAAAATAATCGGCTCAACCGTTCAAATTTCCTGGGTGCACCTCTTGACGGCGTTGAAGAGGTAGTGCTTCTTGGTGTTGATGAGGGCCTTGTCGTAGGCGGTCTCGCCGTCGGCGTTCTTGAGGCTGGGGTCGAGGCCTGGCCAGGAGAGCAGCAGCTTGAGGCACTCCTTGTCCGAGCGGCACGAGGCGGCGATGTGCAGCGCCGTCTGGCCAGATGAGCTGGCCGCGTTGATGGGCGCGCCGTGCATCAGCAGCTTGATGGCGCACCGGTGGTTGCCCCACTTGCAGGCCGAGTGCAGCGGCATCCAGCCGTCGTTGGTCGGCAGGTCGGTGGGCGCGCCGCGCGACAGCAGCAGGTCCACCATTTCCACGCGGTCGCTGTAGCAGGCGCGGTGCAGCGGCGTGTAGCCGTCCGCGTCCTGCGTCCGCACCAACTCGGGCCGCGTACGCAGCAGCTCCTCGGCCATGTCCATCTCGCCGGCCTGCGCAGCCCACAGGAACTCCTCCTCAGGGTCGCCCGACGTCGGCCGCGGCTCCGTGTAACTGGCGTCGCGGAACGCGTAATTTTCTGGATCGAAGATCTCCTCTTCTGGTGGCTCTGGATACTCGGATGCGTCCACGTCGGACAAGTCCTGCCACTCATCACTGTCCGAGCCGGCGTCCGACATTTTAATTTGGTCTGTAAACAATAACAAAATAACCTAAGTTATAAGCGAGCGTGATCAATTTAATTTAAATGTAAATTCTACCCTGCTTAGAGAAATTAAGGGAGTAAAGTTTAAACCAGTAGCAATATTTTTTACGCTTTGAGTAGGAAAAATCTTTGCACGAAATTTTTTCAAGATTTTAATGCCTTCATATTGGTCAATTCAATTTTTAAATTATTTTTTAAGTTGGCCGAAAAACAGATTTTATTTTTCTATTACAAATCTAAAAAACTACATAGATTATTAAAAAAAGAAAATAGATCTACTTAATTATTAATAGTTTACAGGGCAGAAAATGTTTACCACTTATTCTTGTGATGATACTTTGTGTAATTTTTAGCCAATTTTTTCAGCAAGAAGTACGAAATAAATGTAATTCTTTTCCTGTTCACTGAGGTGTTGGCTTAAATCACATTTCTCGTCCTCAATTACCTCAACTGTTCCTTAATTTTCTGTCTACCTCAAGCAAGAGTCAAGGTTCAGGCAAACTATTGAAAAATTATAAATTAAGAGCAAAATAAGTTAAATTAAAAAAAGAAATTATTTCAATTTAAAAAATAAATACGTGTGAATTTGATGCAACTCTTGATAATTTTGAGAGCTATACCACTAAAACTTGTATTTATATATAGAAAAGAAAATCATCTTTTAAAATAATACTAACGTAAAAACATTTTAATTTTCAAGCCTTGCAAGTCATTTCAACACATTTGTAAGTAGTGGTATATTGACGAAAATACAGAATGAAATTAATACTAGCCAGACTCAAGTGATGAGAGAGTTTAAAGTCTTGGTATAATTTTTTTGCCATTTCATCAATTTTTGACAGTTAAAAACTGCAGTACAGGTTTGCCCTTTCACAATATTTCACCACAAACCAACAAAATTTGTACCATCGAAACACATTTATTGCGTTACTTTCCCTTAAAACACCAATTTCAATTTGTAAAAAATCACAATTCCACTCTAAACACTCACAACTGAATACACAGAAGGAGAGAAATGCAATCAGGTCAACAAATACATGTTGAGTTTGTCGACGGTGTCCTCATACTGGTGCACGTTGCGCATGTGCACCTTGATTGAGGAGCGCTGCGAGAACTTCTTGGGGCAAAACTTGCATTGGTAGGGCTTCTCGCCGGTGTGCGAGCGGATGTGCACCTTGAGGGTGCCGGCGGCGGCGAACGCCTTGCCGCAGAACTCGCACACGTGGTTCTTCTCCCCGGAGTGGACGACCAGGTGCAGTTCGAGGCCGTGCGCGGTGGCCAGTTTCTTGCCGCACAACCGGCACTCGAACATCTCCTGCTCCCCCTTGTGGCGCTTCACGTGCTTGATCAGCGCCGGCTTGCGGATGAACGCCGCGTCGCACAGCTCGCACTTGAACTTCTTGCGCTCGTCCAGCGGCACGTCGTGCGTCTGCACGTGGTACTTGAAGCCGGTCGAGCCTTTGAACTTCTTCTTGCACACCTGGCACGTGAAAATCTGTTCCGGCCGGCCGCCCTCGTGCTTTGCGATGATGTGCTCGCTCAGCTGCAGCTTGGACGCGTACTTTGCCTCGCAGCGGTCGCACTGGAACGGCCGCTCGTTCGTGTGATACCTGTCAAGGATACATTAATTTAGATATTATAAAAAATAAAATGTCTAAAAGTGCACATGTTGAGAAGTGCAGAGGAAAATATAAATAAAATTGGAAACTCTAATAATTAATAAGGGCTCATTAACAGTTCGAAATAATGTTTCAAAAAAATTCAATTTTTGTAACATGAAAATAGTTCTAAAAATTATGGTTTATTTTTTTACATTTTCATTGAAATAACATTTTTTTCCGTTAACAAAAATTGAGGCAAGACCATTTCTGTACGTTAAATGTAGGAAATTTCATCTGCTTTTTGAATAGGTTTATTTTTCGGTTCTACGATTAACCACAAAACCTTACAAAGCCCAGAACTAAACCTTGTGGGAAATTTTTAATTTTTCCCGCAACGTAAAAAATGAGCCACCGATCCATTTCTCTCATTGAATAGTGTCTACAAATTTAATTTCAGATAAAATGCGCATAAATGAATTTTAAATTCAATTTTGAAATTTTTGGCAATTTAATTAAAGGCCCACTTTGATGAAAATTTTGAGCACACGAATCGATTCCTGAGGGTCAAATTAGGTAAATTTGACATTTTTTCCGACCAAAAAGTTCAAAAAAGCTTCTAAAATTATCTATTCAAAAAATGTTCACCACACAAAGAATTTTATCTTATTCCGCATTTGTAACTAGTTTGTACGAGCCTCTCACCTTCTGACGTGGATCTCGCAGTACTCCTTGATGAGGAAGCCCTTGCCGCAGAAGCGGCAGACGTGCGACCAGTCCTTCTTGTGCTCCCTGACGTGCAGGGTGAGGGCCCTCTTGACGGCGAACCTGCGTTCGCAAAGGTGGCAAGGGAAGGGCCGTTCGTTGGTGTGCACCGACCTGACATGCTCGAGCATTGAGCCCTTGTCCTTGCACACCATGAAGCACTCGGCGCAGGTCCACTTGGTGTCCTTGAGCGCCACCCTGTGCACGTTGCGCTTGAGGTGGCTGGCCAGGATGAGGGCCGTGTTGAAGTTTGCGCCGCACACCTGACACTGGAAGACCAGGTGCTCGGCGCCGCGGTGCTGCTCGAGCAGCTCCGGCCGCGAGAACATGATGTTGCACTGCTCGCACACACGTATCGACGTCTCCGAGCTGTCCAGCTGGATGCGGCCGCGCGGCTTGCTCTGGTTCTTGCCGATCATCTCCAGCAGGCAGCCGGATGAGCCTGGAAGGTTCAACTTGGCGTTCAACTCCTCCGTCTCCTTCATTTTGCTGCTCATCTCGGCCAGCTTCTCGCAGATCGACGACTCCCGCTTTGGCTTTTTGCTCTCCCTGCCAGGACAGGAGGAGGACTTCCGCTTCTTGGTCGACTCTGGCTGCTCTTGCTCCGGCTCTTCGAGGCACAGCGACTGCGTGTCCCCCGCGTCCAGGAAGGACAAGTCCGGCGGCTCCTTGGAGGTGGCCAGCAGGGCGCGTAGGAGGTCGTCGGTGCGCTTCATGGCCGCCACGAAATCGTGCACCTCGGCCAGCTTCAGCACGCACGCCGGACACGCACCGCACGGCAGACCGTCATCCCATGTCGGCTCGAAGCGCAGGTTCTGCAGCTGGGCCGCCAGCTCATCGCTCCGCAGGTCTTTTCGCTCCGTGCTCGCGGCGCCACACAGCCGGCAGAGGTCCGACAGATTCGAGCCAGACTCTTCTTCCATCGAGGCAACTTCTGCAATAAAAGACGCAGTCATAAATTGTCACAGAAATACAAAATTTTGCTCTTACTTGTAACTCTACTTTTCAGACTGTGGAATGAAATATTTTTGTTGTTCTCAGGATCTTCAGTGATTTTTTTTCTTATAAATTGGAAAGAATACCCATAACTACTTCATGTTAAGAAGCTTCTTTTTAATTAAAAAGGCTTTGCACTTTTTTCGAAACTAATTTTCGTGTCCGAAGTCCGAACCTCAACTTTTTAGCACTTTGATCCTTTTGTTATTGTTAACTGTTAAGTCTGGTTGATAAAGCATTAACTAAAATTTCTTAAATTATTCATGTATCATGAACAATTATCCCAAGGATTGATTGGCTGCCCAAGAAGATTTTTAAGTAGAATTTGATAATAAGTCGTAATTAGCACAGCCATCGCGGAAATTAGGTATTGTCCACATGAATCCCATTAGCTAAACCCTTGGTTCAAGATTTCAGTTAGATATTTGAATTAAGATCATTTTGAAGCCTCAACAGTTGGATTACTGTTCCTTCACTGTGAACTTATGATTAAACTTGCTTATTGGGTCAATTTTCTGAAAAAAATGTGTTGGTACAAATTTTCCGTCAGTTTTGTAGCCTAAATAAAAAATGACTGTTTTAAAATGGATATAGTATTGAAGATGCTGCATAAATAATTTCAGTTAAAGAAGCAAAGTTATATTTGTGTATTTCACCCTAATTGGGCACTGTGTCATATACATCAATGTGCTGATGAGACTGGAACTAAAATAATTCGAGAATAGTTGGCACTGAGGACAGCGAAAGACAAAAGTCTGTATAAAATGAAACATACGTATTTTACAATCACTATGTTTGTATTCAGCGAGATTGGTCCTCCAGTTTGACGAGTTTCAATTGTAAACCATCATTTTTTGTGCAGTCATGTCTTTGAGAGTCAATTAGGTCAATAAAATTCCTGTTGCATCTGCAGCTGTAAAATGGAGAGGAGTGCCTCACAGTGACGTGTTTTAAGAGTTCCAAGAATACTGCAAATTTAGCGGGGCACGAGGAACAACAGTACCATTTGACTTTTGAATCGATTTCTAGTTTTTCCACTTCGTCTTCTGGCTCGAGTTTGATCTTGTTCAAGAGGCCGGCCTCTCGCTTCTTGTACAAGTCTGTCTCGGCGCAGACTTTTTTGCCGCAGGCCACGACGCAGTGCAGCAAGCCATCTACCTCGATGTTAGGGTGTTCCTTGCCAAAGTGAGAGATCAGTTCCTCGGTGGTAGTGAACGCCAAGCAGCAGCAGTTGCAAATTATCCGTTTTTCACGCTGCGGCACCTCGAACACCTTCATGAGGGCGACCTCGGAGCTGCGGTTGGTGAGCAGGCCGCAATTCAGGCAGTTCCTCGTCCTCAGGGGCCCTTGGCCGGCCCGCAGAGCGACGCTACGGGCCAACTGCAGATTGGTGTAGCAGTGCGGACAGTGCGAGTGGATCTTGAGTACGTGACGCATCACGCATGTGTTGAAGTTGGTGAAAATGGGGCACAAGCTGCACGTGTACTGATTGCGCAAATTGCCGTGCAGCCCGATCAGGTAGTGCTCCTCGAGTAGCTGCTTCGAACTGAAGTTGGCCTTGCAGGCGCGGCAGGCCCACGCTGAGTGCACGTAAGACTTCAGTTCGTCGTTGTAGACAAAGTGGTCGAGGTACTCGGTCTCACTGAGAAAAACAATCCGGCACTCAGAGCATTCGCACAGGAGATTCATGGCACTTCGCAGCAGGCTCTCCGTCTTCAGTCTTTTCTCAAACAGGCTGCAGTGCGTCAGGTCGGGGTTGACCCAGAGAGAACGCAGCGCGAGCACGTTCACCGCGTTGCTTACGAAGTTGCCGTTTGCGTTCCGTTTCATCGCCTGGCGCGACGGGAGCACATCGCTGAGCACCTCAATCTCGTCCTCATCTATCCGGTGCACTTCTCTGAGCACCTCAACCTCGTCCTCATCCAACTGAAGAGAGCGGACATCTTGAATAACAGGTGGAGGAGAAGAGGAAGGACCTTGAGGATCAGGTAGAGGTGGCGAGGGGGAATCTTGAGGAGCAGGTGGCGGGGTAGAGGAATCATTAGAAGGGGAAGCGATGGGCGAGTGGGTGACAGACCACCTCTGCTGCACCAAGGACGTTGACTGGGGCAGTGTCTGGTCGTTCATATTGGCCGGAGGGGCTTGAGAGGGGACGGTGGCGGAAGGTGGTCGGACGGTGGAAATTGATGCGGCGACCGCCGGGGCACGGAGAGGACTAACCACCGAAACTGGCACACGGGGGGTAGCTGATGGGGTAGGTGTCCATACCAGTGTTGATGGCTGGGGGGCCGGGGGGCAGGGTATGGTGGGTGCGACGACCGATGGAGTAACGAGGAGGGGAGCAGCTGCACTCGAGGTGTTGGGAGTCAAGAGGTAAGAAGTGGTGGTGTGAGAGGTTGAGGAGCTGGGAGCAGAGGAGAAAACAGCAGAGGTGGCTATCGGGGAGGGTGAAGGCACTGATTGGATGGGCGGACTCTGCATGGTGGAAGCTGAGGGTGAGTTTGGGTCGGGGTAGCACATCTGGAGTGGAGCTGCGGTTGAGGATGCTGTCTGCTGCTGAGAACTCTGTTTCGGTGTGGCGAAAGGCGACCTCCCAGACACCAACCTCACGGTACTTGACAAGGTTTTTGGCATCGGTAACGCCCTGTTCTGATTGATTAGAATGTGCTTCTCTACCCCATTGCTGTGAAACTTGACAAACAGCTGGTTGGGTTTGGCACTCTGTCCGCATAGCTTCGTATGCTGCCGAAATGCAATGGTGTTGGATAAAAACCTGGTATTGCACTTTGCGCAAAACATGTAGCTCATGTCCTTAACGAGCGGATTAGTCTGCACAGAGTTCTGGGTGCTTGGTTTCATCAGCGCCGACAGCGGCTTCAGTTTCAGCTGTGGTCTCGGCGCGGGGGAAGTAGCCGGCTCCGAGTCTTTGGAAGATTTGTCGTCGGCTAAAATATTTTCTGGCACTTCTGCTGCATTCTTATCTTCCTTCGGCTGAGCTTCACTCAAGTACGTCTGTTGCACTTTCAACGCCTTGGAGATGAATTCATATGCAACATTCATTTGGGTCAGGCAAGGTACGCAGATGAACTCAGGCAGACGTTTGTCCGGCACCACGCTCACGGCGAACACCGTCCTGTACATTTCAGCTAATTTTGAAGACCTGAACACCGACTCCATGTTCGAGATCTTCAACTGCATGGTGCACGTTCGGCAATCAGAATATTCCTCGTCCATTTTCTGCAATTCATAATCACTAGAGTTGCAGTTTGCTCATCGATCGCAACTCATCCTCCCGTCCTGTAAGCAATGTTGAACGCGATCTCATGTCCAGACGGGTCCCAAGATAAGCAAAATGTACTTTCATGGCACGCACCAAATTAAATTACGCCAGTACAACACACAACCTTACAATTTGGCAAGCAGTGGATCATAAAAAATTTGAAATTCATTGCAACTTTGCTTTGCAGGAAGAGAGAAGGGAAAATAGTTTTACCTTGTAGGATTTTTGCCTGGCGAACACAAACCAGTTGCTTGGCTCCTCACTTTTTACGGATTTCTCACCATGAGCATGAAGAGTTTTCAATGGCTCTAGATACGAAAATTGAGAATTATTTTGAGATCTATGTATCACGCAGAATATAAAGAGATTCATTGGAATGTGGTTATACCTTATTTTTAAGAGCAGCTCCTTGTTTGTTGAAGACTTGCGACTTCGCCAATGCAGATTCCTAGAAACAAAAAATTTAAAATGACAAATTGCTCCTAGATTAAGGAACAAAACGTGTCAGTTTTAACGATGGACAAAAAAATTGAAATCCATAATATCATGATAACATACATAGACACTTTCATGTAAAAATGTATTGATATATTATTATAAATCTTGTGTAATTTGATATGTATCATACTTGGCAACGACTTTGTGGCTATGTACATACATCTTAAAAACTAACGCTGTAAGCGAGTGAACCAAACTCTTCAAGATTATACTCTGACGACGTTATACATTACATACATCATAACACAGCTCAACAATTTCGATAGTTTTGTTTGTTTTCTATCATATTACACAGTATAATATATGTACCATATCATTGTCTAAATTTAAGTGAACTTGGTAGACGGCTATTCAACAGTGTCACCTACCCTTATTTTCAGAACCTCCAGCGTTGCAGACTTTAATACTGTCCTAAATCCTAAATAATTTGAGATTTGATCTATTTTGGTAAACAATGCAAGAGGGAGCGGGCAGTCGAACAGGCGTTGGGCTGACTGGGCGTTGCTGTTAGATGACTAGATGTGACGTCATCCAAGAGATGGCGTTGCTGTCCACTTTGCTGGAACCGCGAAACAGTTTTTGACACTTTTAGATTACACACGTGCACATTTTAGAGTACGACTAATGCAGAGATTGCAGATACACAAATAGCCAAACGAGTAAAGGACGAAAAATAAAAAATTGCGAAAAATTGAAATGGAGCCAAAGCCAATTGGGCTGTGGAAATTTAAGCAATTATTTTGATGCATTTTCTTTAGGGATTAATTTAAAAAAATATTAGTCATTATGTTACTTCCAGCATTAATTCTAATTATTTTAGAACATTTTAGATTATTAAGAGAGTTAAACCCTTCACCGAGAAAACACGATAAAAAAATCGCAACACACCCCTTTTTTGTACCACACCCCCATTTGTACTAGTCATCTACCATAGTAACACGTCGTGTGTGACATAAAAAAACTCACATATTTTTAATGTCTCTATGCTCCCATTAAACTCCCTAGCTGCTCACTCTTTAGGAACGTCCTACGTTAGCTCCCTTCCAACAAATTCGTCAACCACTCGATAGTAGCGCGCCGCGCCGATCTTTTTTATCCCCACTTCTCCTCCACTAAAGACTTGGGGGAAGAAATTAAGAAAATAGACGAATGTGGCTAAAAATCAGCGCGCTCCAGCGAGGGTTAAAGGAACTCGGCTTAAAATAGTTTGCCCTGTCATTTTTTGCTCACAATTACAACAACAAATATACACACGAATATTATGATGTAGTATATTATTGTTTATTGTTGTTAAAGATATTTTGTTGTTTAGTATAGTTTTGACGAAAGTGAGTTATTGCTAAACGTTCGAAATAAACTCTCACAGAGTGAATATTTCCCGCACTCTCATACATAAAATTTTCATTTTTCGGGAATCCTCTCAGTTGATGGTACGATATAGCCTGCGAGCTGCGAGTTTTATTCCTTTAACACAAAACAGGAAGAAACAGTGCGCCGCTGCTGGCTAGCGCTTCCAAAACTTGACGCACTACCACAAGTATCGCCATTTCAACACTAAATCTCTCAAAAGGTGATTTCTAGAAGGTAAGTCTTATGTATTATTTATATTTTATATTTCCATGAATTTTCATACATACAGTCAGAAAAAATATAGTTATTGTAGCTTTTCTGAAGCTACTGTCGGAGGTTGGTGTAAAGTACCTTCCGTTTATAGCCGTTCGAGAGCAAATAACACCGCACTATTTTAGCGTAATATTTAACGGAAAGGACACATCAGCCATTTTGCAACCAACTGGTAATAATTAAACAATTCTAGTTGTTAGAGGTCTGAGCTGCTTAATTTTAGGCAGCTGGATGGACCGGCAGCAGCCGAGTTTTAGCTCGGCGGCTGAGCATTAAATTTATTAGTGTGCCGGCTGGCTACTGAATAAACTTTTAAAGTGTATTAGTTTGTTCGGGCTTAACGGCTTAACCGGCTAATACTTTTGAGTTTAGGAAGATTTTTTCTCCATTCTTAAAAGAGCAGTTTTCTTGCAACATTTAAATTAAATATTTTGGGTTAGCAAAACAAATATTTCTCACTCATTTCTGTTTACAAATTTTAGGCAATATAAAAACATTTTGAACATTAAATTTTGGTAACTAAATCATGACATACAAACGCAACCTTGGTTTAAATGGTTTAATGTACGTTTAAAAAATGTTTTTATTTTCATTTTTGACTGGCCACGCATTTATATTAAATTTATAGAATAACAGTGTCACCTCTGTCGGACAGGGGGGGAAAAGGTTTGACCAGCCCGTTGGCTCGCATTGTTAAGGCACTCTCAGGAGTGTCAAAGCAATGTGTGAGGTATTTGAGCAGTTCGGAGATCTAATACTGGCTACCCAATGTCAGAAATGGCAAAAAGTGGTTAGTTTAGTGACTCGAATTGCTCAAATTGCTCAACGGGCTGGGAGGCGCACTGGCGCCGTCTCGCTACTTGCTGGTTTGCACCTTTCCAGCATGCGTGATTTGGCTTCACGGGACAAATGTCTAGCGTTTCAATGCAGTCCTCGGTGCGGAGGCAAGTGGCCCTTGAGTGGGCTGGGTCCCTGTGCGGCCTGGTGCGCCCATGTTATCCGTTCGCGGTGTTATTGGGACCCGGGTTTCAGCATTCGTACTAGTGCAGTGCGCGCCCTTCCCGGTCCTCGGACAGGGATAAAATGAGCAAAAAAAAATTGGATGGTTGATTTTGGAATTACGGGAATTACCCATGTATGACAGAAAGACCAACGAGCTTAGTCTCATTTTCCGCTGAAAGTTTCTTTCGTAGGGCTGCCACTCTCCGGGTTTCGACCGGAGATCGGTCGGAGTTTCGGTCGAAACCCGGAGATCTCCGGGTTTGGGACTGAAAAATTTAACACGGCCGGAGTATAGGGTTCTCCAGGAATAGAACGTAATAGAAGGCTTTATATGTCCTCTTATTTGACAGTTATGACGAAGCTATCAAATTATTTTGCAAAAGTTATAGAAGTCAGCAAAAGTTGTAGCTATAATCATTTAAAGTATATTTTTTTGCTTTTTCCTTCTGTCCGAGGACCGGGAAGGGTGCGCAGTTGCGCACTAGCTCGAATACAGAAACCCGGGTACCAATAACACCGAGAACGGATAACATGGGCGCAACATCTTTTTAATCAAAATTACATGAAACATATTTTTTGTCCATAGAATTTGTCAAAATGGCCGATGAGATGAACCTGCTGTTGAATCTGGGAGTAACTAGGCTTACAAATCTCTTGCAAGAAAAACCTGCAGTTGAACTTGCAGCTCGGAAAATAGTTGAAAACCTCGACTTCTACCTTTCGCACGAAACAGAGTTTAAGATTATGCGTAAGTTAAAGTATATCACTAAAAATAAATCAAAATGTAAATTCATTTTTTACTTATAGCCTGCATTCTGCGTGAAAAAGTTCTGCTAGAGGCGACAAGTTTGAAGTGTGCATTCAGGAATGGTGAACAAAGAGCGTTTGATATGCTGATCAGATTCGTAACGCATTTGCTCGACTCGGAGACCAAATCAATCAATCTGCAGGAACTGATGACTTTTTGCCAGAGTGATTTGAAAGACCGAAGCTACACTAAGGTATTTTAATGCCAAACTTAAAATTGACAAAAATTAATTTTCTGCCCAACAGATCTTGAATTTGATTGGAAGTCACGCTACAAACTTGCAGTGTCTGACAGTCGCCGAGGAGTCTGAAGACGAGGTTGATACGCCGATTAGCGATGAAGCACTGGAAGCAATCGCACGACTGGGGAAGCTGAGAAAGCTCGTCGACCACCGACATTATATTAAATACGAAGAGCTTAGAGCTTATGCATATTTGCAAGACGCTGCCTAATTTGCAGCACGTAGACGTCAAAATCATTTTCGACGCAGCCGATTTCGATGACGTGGACAACTTTAAAAGCAGCTTTGCAAATTTGAGAGCCTTCTTATTCACCTCACATTATTCGGACGACAATTCGTCACTGAATAGACTATGGAACCTTTCTCTCCAGCACCTCCCAAATCTGGCCATTTTCCACAACTATGCGGACACCACAGAAATGAATCCAACCTTTTCGATTTGCGAAGTTCCCTCTCTAACATACAGTTTGCAACACCTAAGCATTTATCCGAGCCACCGCACAGACATAAATTTCATGTTTCCAAACGTCACACACCTCAAGGTAAGGCATTTTGGCATTTTACAATAAATTTGAAACTTAAAGAACATATATAGCGGTTAATAGAATAAAAACTAACCAGATCAACTTTTTTATTTTAGATTGAGTTTTTGATTGAGGACGAAAGTGAAGTTAAATGGATGCTGCAATTTTCAAACATCAAAAGTTTGAGCTTGCAAAATATCCCAACGAAAGAAATCTTGAAGCGACTCTTAACGAAATACGGCCAAAATTTGACCACCTTGATTTTAAATAATGATTTCGTGACCGACGCTCTGAAACTCAACTTCAGATCAATCTTCAAGCTTTGCCCGAATCTGGAAAAACTGTGCCTGTCGGGAATGGAAATTCTTGATGACAACAAACCGATGATGCGCATAGGGAAATTGAAGGAATTAGAATGGAGTCCAATAAGGTATTAAAAAAACTATAAATTTGACCCGTGTGAGTGTACTAATAATTTATTATTTTATTCTAGTGGGAGAAGATCAGTTCTCTCAAACGTTATAAAGGCGGCATACATGCTGGAGGTGCTTTGCATCAAGAATGACAACTTCGAAGAGGAAGACTTGGCATTGTTGTCCGCCCTGATTGAAAAACAACAGATCCTGAGTCAGCTCACCACATTTCGCTTTGAGCACTGCCCTATTCTTGCCATGCAAGAGGCTGACAATGAGAGTGACATATTATCCAATGACGCTCTAAAACATTTCATTAGAAAAGCGGCTGCGTACCTCCCTAAATTGGCTCATGTAAAAATTAACTGCTAATCAAATTTGTATATAAGACAACCTAAACAAGACTTAAACTCTACATTGAATTGACAGACATTTACATCTATTTTTTGTAATTAAAGATTTTCTTACTTAAATTTAAATGCCGGATCTATATTTCCATCTCATATTACAGATTTTGTCACAGAGGAAATTGAAAGACAATATTAACGTTATGTAAATAAATAATTATATCAGCAATAATGTGTGTGGCATGAGGTATTTTTTGCCGTCGCAAATACATACATACATTATAATTATGTACAAAATTAGTTTCTAACTTTGTAAATTCATCATTTTTTAACGGGCGGAAAAAACAAACTGACTCTGAAAAATGTATAACTTTTTCTAAAATAGGAGTATGTATGTAATAAAATTACGAAAATTACACACATTATGTACGCATGTACATAACACTTTCATCAAATCTGAATCATTCAGATTTACTATAACTGTACATACATACCCAGTCACGCTGATAGAACAATCAAAGAATTTAACCAAATTAAATTAGGATGATGTAATGCGTGTAATGGTCGTGTAACTCACACAACCGCTCACGCTCCACGCTCACTACTCTTGCTTTGCCGTTTGCCGTTTGTTTATTATCTGTGCTTTGGCTTTGCCTTGTGCCTGCTTTAGCTTTATTCGCGCTTCGCGCCACAAGCTTTCCCCGCGCTGGAGTTACTGCTGTCTCTTTTCTCATGCATTCTCATTGGCTCCATTGACACCTAAGGAGAGTAAAGGTAGGAGATGCGAAGCAACAGCCAGAGTCACCAAGAGAGGGGCAGGAGTGGGGGGCGAACGTTGTTCGCTCGCTGATTGTCGGTGTTGCATATTGTTTGAACATTAAGCATCAGATGCAGCTGCTGCAACTCAAATTAATGTGAATAATACAATTATGTTATTAAGTAATCGTTAATCGCTTTGGGACCGTAAATCTGAAGAAGTGGATCAACCCCTCGATGCAATTGCCATTGTACAAAAGGTAACAATTTGCGTCATTTTTTACTATTTTAATAGATACATACACATTGCCTTGAAAACCGCGTATGTATGTACATTTTGTGTCCCAGTATGTATGTACGTACCGTACGTACCATAAAATATGTAAAATATTTAAAAAAATAATGCATATAATGTTGGACCACCCAATACTTGTATAATTATCTTTATGAGAATTTTAAATTTATAGGAAAAAATTATTATATATGTACGAATATACAAAACTATATTCCTTTCAATTATTTACATCACGATTAACTTTTAGGTTTGATGATGGTGTTGTTTACGATTTGGAAGAGTCGTCATTGAACGTTGAAAAGTATGAGATTGTATGAACATCCACGTTTGCAGACGCTTTCCCTGCGCGTAGGTAAGATTGCAAATTGTTTTTGCAAGGCTCATCTCGATTTTTGAAAATGGGATTTAAAAGCTAGTTGCCAGCATTACAAATTAAGAGCGTTCATTTTATCATTGATTAAATATATTAGCATGCCACCTTTTATTCAAATAGAGCGATAATAATTATTAACGTCGTAATTATAATATATTATTCGACTAGGTACGATATTTTTTATTATTTGTCAATTATGATCATCATTATGTTTGTTATGTATTATGGTATTTTACGATCCGTACACGCAAATGCAAATTTAAAGCAATAGATGCTCTCAGCAATAGATACCTGAGCCACCCCTTGAAAATAATAATAGTGGACTTCCATTTTCTCTTCACTTAAATTGCATGGTTTTTAAGAACACACTGAGAATGGGCTGTTTGAAGGTTGAACTTTCGTTTCTATGCAAGCAACCGTTTAAATGCCTGGGTTGCTTTTATTTGTTAATTTAAATTCTTGTCATTACTTCATAATTTGTCTGATATATCTTAATGGGACTATTATATGCATCAATATCATTTAGGACATGAATATTGAGAGGTTGAAGGCACTATGTAAATGCTATTTTAAATATCTCTTTGCAGAGTGTTCCTTTGGATATATTTATAATGGATAGACTTGAAAACTACAGATCCACGAGAGCGCCTTTGATGGGTCAGTCAACCTTTGGAAAAAATAACAAATAAACTCATCCTTTATTTATATCAATTTGACAGGAGGGAAGGATCAAGCCAAGTGCAGTCTTGCCGGGGATGTCGTGGATGCGGGCGAAAGGAATCAGCTGGGCCCAGGCATAACCCAGCAGATAGAGCATTATTTGTCCTGACGACTGCAGCGGAGAGGGCGAGGTCATGGCTGAGAAAGACGGGTATCAGGCAGGTGTGCCGAGGCAAGAAGATCATCAAAGAGGCCACATTATAAACAAACAAGTCGCTGTACTTCAGGTAATATTATTTTACTTTTAATAGACTGCCACCGTATGTGATACTCAAAATGATATCGTACGAAAGTGTTGCCTCTAAATTTTTAAATAAACGCATTACAATCAAATTACCCACTTAAGTTGTGATCACGGGGTAAAACACTAAAAATATAAGTTTATTAAAAATAATTAAAAAAATATTGCTCGATGTTAAATCATAAAAAAAAATCAAGCGAACCTCTGAGCGTTGAAAACCAACAACATAATTAGAGTTCATTCAAATATAGGGATCTTTTTTATTTCCACTCTAATAGAAAAAGTTTCCACTGGTAAAGTAATGAAAATCTTTATTCATTAACAAAAAAAAATTGAAAACGTTGGGCGGGTTGTGTAGTCTCACAATACAGCATAAAATAAAATGCTAACATAGGCAGAAAAGCACTTGTCGAATTCTGCTTTGGAGATTTTTTTGCACAGCTCATTTTCATACAAGCACCATCTGAAAGTATTTTTAAATAACAAATGTGATAACACTGCTGAACCTTTTAGATTTATTATTACCTGTTCCTTCGCTTTGCCAAAGCTAGATATCGGTCATGACCCTGGTATATGAAAGCTCCAAAGAGCTGGTATTTTATTTTCCTACCAGAATGGAGGGTGATGTTCAGAACGTCCTCAATTTTAAGGGGCGTCGTGTTTATCGACAAGTTGTGATCCTTCCTATTAAATTAAGAAAACATTTAAAAATAAAACAAGTAAGCTCTATTTAAGTCACTTGCCTGTCAACATAAACAACTAGCAATTGTGGAGACTTTGAAATGTAGCTGGTGCTGCACATTCCCCCTGTGATTTGGCAAGTCTTGCACTCTTTCTCGTCTCGAGTCTCGGTCACGTTCAGTTGATTAACCATTTTCTAAATACATTATATATAAATTTATATGGACATTAAATTTTTAAGTGATTATCATGGCATTACCTGAAGATGATCAGTATTATTTGGTGCACAATTGAGGACTGTAAATCTTTCGACTACCAGTTCAAATATGTCACACACATAGCAACTGAGTTTGGACGTTATTTCGCCTTGGATGAGGTCAGTCAGTGGCTTTCCTTTGGGCTCCTATAAATAAAATCAGCGCCGATTAATTTATATACTAAACTAAAAGTATTTGGGATTTTCACCTCAGCAAGGCGTTGGAAAATTAACTTGCACAACTCTTCTCCTGACATTTCCAAGGATCCAAACAACTGAGTCAAGTGCTGCTCTAGTGACTTTGCCTGCTCCACTTGGAGACTAGAATCCCTCATCTTTTTAAACATGTTGCTTAATTCTTCAGTCAGCTTGGAACCATCTTGGTTGTTTCTGAATAGAGAAGTAATGGAATCCGAGATTAATATTCAAAATTCTAATGTTAAAAAGTTAACCAAATACATTTACACATTGCATAATTAATTTAAATCTTACTCATACTCGATTTCCTGATCCAACACTCTCTGCACTGCTCGGTCGTTGGAGTACAGGATTTGTAGTAATGAGTTCAGGGCTGAGCTCCCTCCGAGGCTCAATCCTACGTCACTTGGAATCCCCTGTGTAACGAATAATTGTTCATTAATAGAGTAATCACTAACTTTTCTTTGAATTTACTGCAGAAGTCTTTTTCCTTTTGGCTGTCTCATTGCTGCTCTCGGGAGCTCCCCGTTTTTCTATAAATTAGTGTGATTTGTTAAATACTAGAAATATCAATAAATTTATCAGCTTACCGGCAACTCGTACAGTTTCGACTGACGTCCGCATTTGGGAACTCTTCCCTGCATAGTTTGTCACATTTTTTGCTGAGGACTCCTTGTTTCTGATTTTGCAGTGGCGCTTAATCAGACTTTCAGTCAGATACTCAGTAAACTTTGCCACTATTTTTGGACCATGATGATCTTTTGTGGTAGCAAAGTTAACCGCAACTTGGGTCTTCTCGAACTGTAATCGGAATTGCCCTGCAAGCTCAGGGTTGACAGTTGACTCTGATGATTTGAAAGCGGCCTTGAAACATTCCACGAGCTTTTGTGCCACCATATAGGTCTCGTACCCAACGTATTTCAAATAGCCGTTAGATAGTGTTAAGGTGAATAGATACGGTAGGGGTGGCACAGCTACTGTTGTTTCCTCTGCCGTGCAGAAAATGTTGTCCAAGCATTGTTCGCATGTTTTCAATTCGGACAGCTTGAAAACCTATTTGGTGAAAATTATAAAGAATAAATTTACTTTTAAAGTTAATAATGAATTTTACCTTTCTCATGGCCCAACCAGCCATGTGGAATGTTGCCAACTGCTCAAAGTCTGAGGAGGAGACTTCAGACATGTCTTCAGTCGTTGGCAGACTCTCGTCGTTTGGGTTTGGACTTGGAGTGGGCCGGGAGTTGGAGAGATAGTCTTGTAAAGTAGCGAGATTTTCATCACCGCTCTCCGAGTAACTTGAGCCTCTTGGGTGCTGCAGAGCCTGAGTTACCATTATTTTCTTCAATGAAGAAATCACTTGTGGTGCGGTAGGGTATGCGTCGCCGCCACCCACTCGAATTTGTGAAAATATATTTTCGTTGCACTCGGTTGTTACTCTGCTTGGCAGCAGGTATTCCAAATCGCCTGAAATAGTATTTTCGTTAAAAATTACGTATGATTGGTGAGACTTTCAAAAAGTATCATGCAAAATCGACTTAGAGATATCCAAATGCAAAAGATTAAATTACCAATTAAAAGATATAGAGCGAAGGTTTTATCATGCAGGTTGTAAGAGAATATACAGTCATGCCGATCACACGATTAAAAATTATTATTAGGAATTACCAGATGCATGAAAGCGAACTATATTTAGTCAAATTAAAGCTGAACATATTTAATTTCAAACCTTTTTGCTGTCTTAAGATGTGACTCCAATCAATATGATTGCCCTAAAATATATTTTTTTTGTTTAATTTCGCATTTTTTATTTTACTATAGCTGATAAAATATATCACAGCTCTAGAATTAGGTAGCTGCAATTAATCGAAAATGCAGGATCTTAAAGTGATAAATATACCTTCTGTAACCAACATTCTATATAATGTCAGCACGGCTTCGGTGCAAATGATGACTGCAGTCATTGCTTGCAGCCACTGCTGCTTTGAGTCGAGGGGCACGATCTGCTGAAATAACAATTTTGTCATGTTCAGGAGCTCCAGTTTGTCTTTGCTGCCATCATTCTTCAAGCCATCGCTCTTGCACCTCGCAGTCAAAATGTCATACCAGCTGGTTACTGTAGATATAAACTGCGAAGTCGTGAGAGCTTCTGTCGGAAGCAGTTGCTTTGTGACGCATACTTCAATGGCCACCGACACCTGAAACGCGTGTAACTATAAAAAATTGAACTTAAAATATAATGAAATGCTCTAAATATATTTAGTAAATTTTAGTATGAATTATCAAACATTTTTTGAACATAAAAGTAAAAATGGATGCGAGTTTTGAAAATGAATTCTGATAATTAATCATGCGCCCCCGTAGTTAATGGCTAACAAAATCTCTTTTTTCTATATCAAATTCGATAACTCCATCTAGAAAAAATAAAAATATGGTTTTCTCTAAATCAATTTTGTAATAGGCACATTTAAAATTGATATCAAGTAAAAATGAAATACAAACTTTAGAAACAAAATTGATGCCACGCTGAAAACAAATTGGTTCATAGAAGTTTTTGCACATTATTTTAAGTGGAAGGAAAGCTGCTCTTTGAATTATCATAATATTTACTCCAGTTGAACCATTTTTGCGCTTCAAAATTAGTTAAAAGAACAGAATTTTCAAACAGAAAGCGATTCTACTCCTAAAATATTAATTAAAACAAGTATAATATAATATATTACTTTTTTGTTGAAAACAGCCAATGCATCTGAAACCCTCATGCTCTCCCAGTTCTTCGGAACAAGCTGTTGTCTTGAAAGATTAGGTACCAGAAAGAGACTGTGCTGTTCTTGAATTTCTATAAGTTGTGACAAGTGCTCTCGCAATTTCACAGTTCTCGTGGGTAATGTGTATTTTTCCTGGAACCATTGGGGCACAAATATGTTGTACTTCAGCGCCATGCGCTTCACAGCTTTCAATGCGTGTGGCGGATCAGACGTAACTACTAAATCACGGGATGGGTCTGCTGGATGTGCAGTAGTCACATTCACGCCAGAGCGGTTGGCATAAATGTTTGCGCACCGCCACATGGCTATATTGCTTGATCCCATGTCGGAGGATATTGCTGCGACGAAGCAACCATGATTATGCAGCTGGGAAATTACGCTGCACAAATATGTCCACAATTTCTGTCCGTCCATTGAAGGGCCTATAATTATTTTAAAAAAATTTACAAATTTATTTTTTCGTCAACAACTAAATATCCTAAATATCTAATTCTATACCTGTGAAGTCGTATGCAATAAGTTGCTTCGTATGATACTTCACTGAGCGAAGCATTACTGTGTTCACATGAGTGGCTGCTTTAATTTCTCCCTCTGACGACTTAGTGAGGCTTTCAGCTTCGAGACCAATGAGCCTTTTAAATCTCTTGTCATAAAAGATTCCTTGCCTGAAAATTGTTATCAGAAAATATTCAAAGTAAATTACAGAAATTTCACCTCACTGCCATCTCGTCAAGGGAAAGTATTCCAATGTTCATATCAGGGACCTTCTTCACCTTTTCTTGAATTACTTTCAAGGCAGCATCCAAACAGCCTGGCTCAAAATCAATCTTTTCTAGGTTTTCTTGTAGAGTCCTCAGGCTCACTAATGGCCACTTGTTGCCATTTCGGGCTTCTTCGTAGCCCGTTGTGCCCATCCTCAGCCACAGCTTCATGCATTTATTTACTGTGTCTGCGCTCCACGGCTTGTTACATCTTTTGGTTTGGTCCGCTTTAATTCTTTCCAATTGGTCCTTATTCAGGAAACGGCTTAAGCCTTCTTCCAACTTGTCGTACTTAATTTTAAAATTTTATACTTTATATTTATTACATTCCAACTTGGATTTACCTCTTTCTTGAGCTCCCACAAGCAATTTTCGAGAAAGGCGACCTGTTTAGACGGATTCAGTTCTTGATGGCCGAGACCCAGAACTAAAGAGGCGATTTATATTAAGAAATAGGTAACTCCTGTGGTGTGAGACTCACTGTACGCTTCCTTCTTGTCATATTCCACACGAATCCCTTCATCCAAGCATGGAACAAACGGTCCTACAGAGGGGTGTAGTTTTGTGAAACTAAATTAAAATTAAATTCAATCAGATATATTTGAATTATACCTGGGACGGCCCCAGGGCACAGTTTTCGTATGGTGCGCCCAGATTCGGTCGACACCGAATACATGCACGGATGAAATTCGAGCTAAATTTTGTTAACTCATTAATAATATATTATAAAAGTTTCTGCACTCTGATTACGTGACACAAGCGTGACGATGCTGTTGGTTCTTCATCTCCACAATAGGACCTCCAGAGATTATAAAGGTCCCCATTTTTTGGGAATTTGAACAGACTAGGATTCTCCCCGACAGATAATCCTTGGTTCTGGCTCCGCTTTATTTTGCACACTTTGCAGATATGCATTTATAGAAGTGGGTACCTACTATAATAAATTAGAATAAAGCACAATAACTAGACCAAGTAATCAATTAGCTTATATGTTGGGAGAAATGTTTACCAAACAACTCTGGATTGCAAATTCCTTAATAAACTAAAAAAAATCTTGCCAAACTTTTCAATTTGAAAAATTTTGCTGCTTGTTTATCTATAGCTTGTAAGGCATGTTCATATCAGGCTTGTTTAGTTGTGATTTACCAACTAACATCATTCGCAGATTTTTAAATTCGGTAATTTAACATTAAATTTTTTGCTCGAAAGAATTTGATTGAACTTGAAATTTGAGAATAATTAGGATTCGGTAATTTAACATTAAATTTTTGCTCGAAAGAATTTGATTGAACTTGAAATTTGAGAATAATTAGGTAACAAAAAAAATTAGTTACAGAATAATTGAAATAAAATTACTCTAACTGAAAATTCGTATTCAGTATTGGTCAGGAATTTTTCAATTTTCAAATTATATGGTTCAAGTAAATATGTAGAGCGTATGCAAGAAAGGTTTTTCCGGCCCTTTCCTCCCCCGTCAGCTATATTCCTGTTTTTCTTCTTAAATTTAATTCCATGAAATAAAATGGTCTTTCATCTATTTTTATAACTTTTTATATCTGTTTTTGTTTTCTTTTAATTATTTGAAACTTCCATTTTGACATTTTAAAAGAATTTCAAAGTTTTTGAATTGTGTCTGAGTTGATATATAATTCCTAATTCATCTAATTCCCCTTTATGAACTAAACGGAAAAAATAATACACACCCCGCACAGAATTTAGCATCCAACAAAATATTTAGAATATTTAAAACACAAAAAATATTGCAGAAAACCCCGACAAAATGTTTTTAATAAAGTAGATTTTGTCGGTAAAATGCTTGTTTCTTCGACTAAAATTGTGCTTTTTTTTAATTTTACAGCAAAATTGTAAACGCCGTGGATAATTTTTTGGCTGAATATTTAATTACGTGAAATAAAGCAAACTTTTTAAAACAGCATCAGAATGAAAAGTCGTTTTATGAAATATTTGATATAAAATTGACCAAGAATGGAATTGTTTTGAAGAAAAATTCCTGAACAATATTTTCCTGTCCTGCCGTAATTCCAGGCCTAAGCAGGAATTCTTGTTTCCCTGTTTCCATTTCCTGTCAGGAATACGCTCTGGAATAAAGTATGAAATTTTACGCACCTCTAATTACAAAAGACTGAATGTTCATTAGCTTCTGCTTTGAAATGAAACAACAAGTTTAAATGCGAATTTCTTTATTAAATTTGCGATTGAGTTCCGTTAGGTTCAACAATGATCAAACAATATGCAACACCGACAATCAGCGAGCGAACAACGTTCGCCCCCCACTCCTGCCCCTCTCTTGGTGACTCTGGCTGTTGCTTCGCATCTCCTACCTTTACTCTCCTTATTGACACCTTGGTGGCAGCACCATCGTATTGTGTTGCCTCCGCCGTAGTTTGTAAACAAAGCGTCTGTACGTTAGCCGGCGAATTTTGGAAAATCCGCGATCATCTGTGACCACAGACTTAATTCGCGAGTGAATTTAATCGCAAAAAAGAACTATGTCGATCGGCGTGCCGATTAAAGTGCTTCACGAGGCCGAAGGCCATATCGTGACGTGCGAAACCAACACCGGCGAAGTGTACCGCGGCAAACTGATCGAGGCTGAAGACAACATGAACTGTCAAATGACAAACATTGTGGTCACTTACAGAGACGGTCGCACAGCTGAACTGGAAAATGTTTTTATTAGAGGCTCGAAAATTAGATTCTTGATACTGCCTGACATGTTAAAAAACGCACCAATGTTCAAAAGACAAGGACAAAAGGGCGGTGGTGGTGCAGCCGGCAGAGGAAAGTCAGCCATTCTCAGGGCGCAAGGTAACAGAAATTTCTTGGTGCATTCATCTGGAAACTAAATAACTTTTTAATTGCAGCCGCGAGAGGTCGAGGGCGTGGAGGCAGAGGAAGAGGAGGCAGTTGGCAAGGCCAGGGTGGCCCGGGAGGCGGCGGTGGCGGCGACAAGGGTGGCCGGCGATGAAAAGCTGATCCTGCATCTCACTGGCTTGCTTCGCGTTCATATTTTTCACTTCCAACTCGTATTAGTGAGGAATGAAGAGTCCTCTTTTAACAGCAAGCACATCATCTATTATTTTTTTTCTGTGAATTTGTCTGTAGAGAGGAACAAATAGATTTCGACGGTTATTCCTTGTCACTCCCAAACAAATCCAATTACATACACAAATTGTAATTGTCTACTAAGGTAAATAAAACTGGAAACCCCACTCAGTCAATTTCTTTTTCTTCAGAACTGTCACTAAAATATAAGATACGCCAACAAATTATTTTCAATTATATGATTTTATTGATTTTTACAAGGACTAAATATACACTAATATGCTACACAATAGATTATCCTTTCTTCACCACAAAATCCATAGAATGCAGTCTCGTAGTCAAGAACATTGCCTTTCTTGAATTTCAACTTGGCCTGTTACAAGTTTCTACTAAGGGAGTCGTTAGTAAATCATAAATTCCAAGTTACCATGACTGAAATTAGTACATACAGAAAAATAAAAATTTGCAACAAATCTTTGGTTGCCCTCACAACTAAAAGCCTTTAGCTAAAACGAAGAGCGTAGATGCAAAGAATAAATAATAAAATCTCACAGCTAGACAAGAAAGAATTGCGGCGGAGGCAAATCAAGACAGCAGATAGAGACTACGTAGAGATAAAATGATCACACAAAATGCTTATAAAGTAAAGCCAAGAAGGACTCCAGCATATTTTTTTCTATTAATTTTGACCCATCACATTTTATTATCACATAATTACGCGCATTGATCGTATTAACTCTAGGTGGACCAGTGAAATCTGGGAAAAGGCAACATTCTTCTTCCCTGGTTATTCGCACAATTTGCAGAAATCAAACTGATTAAATACACCACGCGATACATGCTTTGTTTAACGATGCTATACAGAGTAAATAAGAATAAATTAATTTCACTTTTTTTCCTTCGAGATAGTACAATAATTTTTGGGGAGGGCGGGGGACCTGATCACACCGTCTTACAAAAATGCTTTGAAATCTAACATGGAAGCAAGACAATCGAGAGCCATGACAATCGGCAGCGCGTGCTACATCGTCCGAGCGGAATTCATCCGAAAATGGTGCATTGATTCACACTCAATCCCAATGCCAACAAGTTGGTTTTAAAAATCTTTTTTTGAAACGCAACAAAACAGGCAAGAATAATTTAATTTTAAAAAGTATCATCATTGCCATAAAATGGGCATCTCATGTAGCAAATTTCCTGGACAAATTAAACACAAACAACCGATTTTATTTCCTCAAATCACACATTTTGGAAAAACTCCATTCGGACCAGAAACCTTGAGAAATAATTTATATCATCATAACGCCTCAGAGACGGAGTTAGGTGCTGCCGGCGGACACAATCGGCTTCTGCAGTTTGTCGTGGTGCGCGGCGTTGGCAGCGGCGGTGCTCTGCTGCTTGCACGCCTGCTGTCCATTGGGCATCGGCTGCGCGCCGCCATTCAAAATGAGCGTGCAGCCACCGGCGGCGGAAATCTGGCGGTAGCAGTTGGCGCACACCCGCACTGGCTCGTACAGCTGCTCTGACGGCAACGGGGCCGTGTTCCATGAGCAGTCGTTGCAGAAAATCTGTCCGCAGTTCCTGCAACAGGCGCTAATGGTTACGCGGGCAACGCTACATTACAAATGCGGTACACTTCCTGCCTCATTCATTTGTCATGCAAGTTCCCATTTATGAGGGAGAGAGAGAACGTGGTTTTAAATGATGATAAGGTGGAGTATACAGCTCATGCCACTCACTTGCAAAGAGAAGAAAAATCCATGCACGTCCTAATAAAATAAATAAACTGGATCTTAAAAAACTTAACCAAAGCAGAAAATCTAGAAGAGTATAATGTTTATTTGAAATCATGGCGTAGTAAACAGGGGCTCAAAAAGAGTGTATAATAGACAAGCCTAATTTATAACATCATCATGACAGAACCTGCAGTGGTGTTTCCGTCTGCCTAGCCAGAATTCGGTATCACATCCCATGCATCTCGTGACGGCGTGGTCAGGTATCCACCGCGTCGGAAACACGTCTTTCTCCTCCACCGTTTCCCAAGAAACGTCTGACGCAGGTCTTGAGCTCAGACTTCCGTTAGCGGCGTTCTCCGCGATGCTGTCCACGCTCTCTGGTATTGATCCCTATGGCCGAAATTATCAATAAATTAATGAGGTGCCATACATTGTCTTTGAGACAAAGTCCAAAATTAAAAATCGTCCTAAAATAATATCCTCAAGCGAGTCCACCGACATTGTCCTAAAAATAAATTCTACAGAAAAAACAGATTATGAACTAATATTATATTTCATCACACTGATTGAATTATTAGATAGATTCAGCGTCATATATTTAGATCGTTTGTTTTGTAAGAACACATTAAAATGATAAGCCTGCTTTTTAAATTTAAATATCGGAATTTTTATATTTATTCTGTTGTTGGCTGCTGTTGAAGACAGTTGTGTATTTACATGAGTAGATATGAGTAACTGTATGTTTGATTTAAAATGCTGTAGGATTTTTGTTAAGATTTTATATTTAAGTGTATTACAAGCTTTATCATGAAATGGGGTGCAAGGACCAAGGACAGTACATATTTTTAGTGCTTTGTACTTTAGGACATAGTCATTAAGAAATTTCTGTTAGGACATTGTACGGCAGGACAATATCACAGCATCCAAACTAATATTAATAATAGAGAAAAATCCACTCACCGTTTCGTCAGTCCGGTGGTCGCCATTGGACGTCCCTGGACTGCAGTGGTGACACACTTGTTGGATCAGAGCCATACGCGTCGTGTGCAGTTCTCTTTGGAGAGCATCAACTTGACTCTGGAAATACCAATTGAATTTCCCTTTTAATAACAGTTATCTTTGTGGAACTTACTTGGAAGTCGGCAAAAATATGTCTTAAGCGTGTTTGAATGTCAGACTGGATTGTGGACAGTCCGTCTAAGTCCATCTTAGAAGTAAGTATAGGTAAGGGCCGGTCAGGGAGATGACATCTGTGGCTGGCTCTTTGAGCCTCTTCCTCCCCTGCTGTGCTGTCGCTCCCTGCAAATTTAAATGGTTCTGTTAAAAATATTTCCACTCCAGACCATCATGTTAGGTGCTCTTACCTGGGGTGGGCGGGTAACTGGTAGGAGTAGAATAATGAGAGCTAGTTCTTGTATGGCCATTAGGCAGTGCTCCATTCCCATTACTGCTAAGTCCAAGAGCGTTTGACTCAAGCAAAAACCTCCGACTGGACGCACACACATGGCATTCTGTTGGATTTTGTTCGATCTGCAAACAAAATGAGGATATTTGGTTAATAAGCTAATTTTATGAATATAGGGAATAAGATCACATCTCCCCTCAAAAAATTATAAGGAAATTATCAAATTTCCAATGGAAGAAAAAACATATCTGGCAAACACGGAAGTTTCAGCTAATTCTGATTTGTTCATATTTTAAATTCAATCCATTCTAACCAGTATTTGCTGATTCTGCTGCAACTTTGGTGAATCCTCTCTGACGCAGGTCCCGTTGGTCATCTCGACCGGGACCAGAGTATCTGTTGAACTTTCCACCGAGGGCAGCGGTGGCGGAGGTGGAATTTCTGGGCTAGGAACTAAGCCGTCGACAACATCGCCATTTTCCGCGCTCTCAGCCTCTTCCTTCCCCTCCTGCTGCTCGTCCTTGGTAACTGGGTCACTGTCAAACAGTAGACTTTCAATGGTGCTGTGAAATGAAGAAAGCAGGGTTAAAAATGGAAAATACTGGTGCAGGTACACGCACCTGTCTGTTAGACTTGGTTGACTGTTTCTCCTCGTCTGGACTGCAGAGGAATGGAGAGCTTGCTGCAGATCCTCACATGAAGTCGACTTGGTGAGGTTTGGCGGCGGCGACGTGGGGGGTACTGCGTCCACTGCTCGCACCACGCCACCCAAGTATACCTCAGTCCATAATCTTAAATCACGCAAACTGCACAATGGCCACAACACCTGCAGGAAAACAACGTAGAGTAACAAAAAAAAAACACATGTATGTAACAAGAAATATTTAGCGCATCCAATAACAAGAATAAGATAGTTTTAACTTTATGAGATCATGTTTAAATTTATGTGTTTCAATAATCTGCAGAAAACATGTTTTGAGGGAGATATTATATTTTATCAAAAAACATTATTTTACCTGTTGGTTGCACGAATACAATAAATTGTGGCAATCAGGGTTTGCCTTGAGGAACCGCCACACCGACAGAGTTCTTTCCGCCACTCTGAGCTTAGCTCTCTCCCTCTGAGAGTTGCACAAGAATGTGCCAAACATGTTGGAGTAAACGTGTTGCGCCAGCCGCACCTTTGCAAAAGATAATTATTTGTTTTTCCAAAAGCAGCTGTTTGATTCTTACCAGATACGCGTGGCTGAACTGGAATGCGCACGGAAACTGAATTAGAAGCTGATGGACGCAGTCAAGCCACTGTAAAAACACCGGACTTCGCTCGTTTATGTCGTCTGTGGCTCCAGCTCCCAGTCCACACCGGTCGGCGAATTTGTGGCCAAAATCAATCCATTCACGCTCAACCAGCACTTGGAACCCCTGATAAACAAAATAAGATATTTTGACTACCTCAAATAAAAATTTAAATCATTCATCTTGCCTCAATGGTTCTGTAGTATGGATCTAACAACAGCTGAGCTAAAGCCGTGATTTGAGGAGTCCGGTCCCAACCATCCGAGCAGTGAACCAACACAGGCGTCGCGTCCCTGTCCAGGGCCACAGCCACTGTCACTGCCGCTCTTAAGATGGAAGCCAAAAGTTGGAACCACTTGCATCCTTCAAGCTGACTGAACCAACTGTGTGGAAAACAAGTTAAGCAAGTTTATCAAAAACAAAAGCCAATTAGAATTACTTTTGAGGGTCATCAAGGGCGCATAAGGTCCTCAGAACCTGACAGCTTTTGCGGACAGCGTGAATGTTGGAGAGGTTCATGAAGGCGATAATACAATTGGGGTAGTACTCTGCACATTCGCAGCCACCCCCTCTAGCCCGGTTGGCCACAGCGGTTGTGTATGAACGGGCGTCCACGATCACTACGTTCTGGAAACATATTATTATCATCTTTCACTGATTCATCAAGCTTTCTTAAGCACACTTACTTTAGACGAGGGCTGTGGCTGCGGCTCGTCGGCAAGCTCGCCTTCAATATTCGGGGTCGTTTCAGAGCAGGCACAGGCTTCTGCGAACGCTTTCATCAGATCCTCATCCTCTGGAGACCGCCAACCTAGCCAACCAACCTCTGGCTGACTGCTCCTCGCCAGAACGGCGCCATTTGAGTGCCTGTCACATTTCCAAGAGCAAAAATTTAATTAAAAAAAAATTCTAAGTGTATTAATGATTTTTTTAAATCGTTTGAGCTTTGCATGGGTAGTTATAAAGATTAAATTTGTTAAGAGGATTTTTTTTTGGTTACTCAAGAAGAAAGCAGAACTGTTCTTAGTTTGTTTTTATCAATTTAGAGCGCAACAACAGTTCATTCCCCCTAAAAAATTAGATATCTTTAAATTGAAATAGATAAAAAGAATACATAATGTATAACAGAATAGGAATTTTTGGCTCTGAGAGAAGAAAAGTATGTTCCAAAAATATTAAATAAAACAGCACAATTGTACATGTATTGCACAAATAGATGCATTAGTTGCTAAGCGGCTAATTGTAAGGAGCACAGCAAAACTAAGTGCCCAAACAATCCTAATCTTCATTCAACACTGCAGCAGATAAAAAGTGAAATCCTGAACTGATATTAACAGCTGATATGCTTGGCTTGCGTGCGATTCAAACGTAAGAAACACAGACCAAAAGGCCATAAATAATAATTATTGAAGATGCACAAAAAGTATATATATATTAATATACCTCCAAACGACAGCAGGTACTCTGCGAGCGCTGCGGAAGCGGGCCACAGCCTCCAATGTCACATCATTGATGCACGACGGCAGTAATATCAGCCGTGGATATGATTGACATAGATTATATTCGTAATTCAACTGGCTCACTCTCCAGGCTCCTGCCAAGTCAAAGCCGAGTCTCGCAATCTGCGCGAAAAGAGGGAAAATTCAACTTAACTTTGTTTGTCTTTGATCACTTCAAAATCACCTCTGCATAGAAATTTGTCTCACTGGAATCGACACTTCCAACCAATGCCGCACTGTCATTGCGGCCTCCCAATTTGCTCCACGCCTCCTCATCACCTTCTTCGCAGGCCCAAGCGTAGAATGGCAAAGCGAAAACTCGCTCCAACTCTCGAGGCTGAGTGGCCGCCCGACTAATTCTCCTTTGCCACTCAGTACAAGCCTCGCTAGAGCTGAAGGAACACCTGGAAGAAAAATTATTTAACTAATTAATTTTCCATTTCTTCACTTTCAAGCAAGAACGGCTTGCTCATTGACGCGGAAGCAGATTCTTTTTAAAATTGAAAGAAAAGCTTCTCTTATTTCACAATGGTTTTTTCTCATAATGCACCGCATGAAATGGGTTGCAATAAGAAAACCCCTTCTAAGGTTTCATTGCCAGTGACAGCTTTTAGAATGATACAATAACTCTGCTGTGCACGGTTAAATCATCAGAGCTTCTTAATAAAATTAAAGGTCAACCGGGTAATGTAGCAAGTTGTTTCAGTACACTACCTTACTGACTGCACGTCTTTGCATAATATATGCAGGTCTAAAAGATCTCTCACTTCTACCACGTCTATCACAGTCAGAGGTATGTTGTAAGTGCAGCGATTGCTTTGCAAGAAACATCTGAAAGAAGCGATTAAATTCAGTCAGCTGCTGTTTTTACTCGAATTTGCAAGGATGACCTGTAATTGGACAGGGCCAAAAGGCCGTTGTCGCCGACTCGGCTCAAATAATCGACATTCTCGCCGAAGACGAGCGGGAAAGGAACGTTGCATTCGGCCTGCTGCACATCCTCCACCAGGGTGGCCTCCTGCAGGCCATGCTTCGGGTACAGCTCAGAGGCGCTGACCTCGCAGAGAGACGGCGCACCTGACGGCTCGTCCAGCTCCGTGGTCATCGTCACTGCGCACAGAGAGAGGAATTAATCGTGATCATCCGAGGGAAAACTACGTATTGAGTTACACTTGTCGGGTAATAAAAGAAGATGGAATGAAAGAAAGACAGCGACCTTGAGCGCGCCAAGGCTCTCAGGGCGCTCTCATTCAATCAGGCAAAGTTTGTTGGCGACTAGACTGCTAATTAATGCGTATTTCATTCCTTTGGCGCGACAACCGAGAAAATGGAAAGTTGGATGTTGGCACAGTGGACGCATCCAAAAAAGGCAGAGCAATAACAATAATAATGGCACTTTCTGCACAATTGAGAGTGAGTAGGCACGCCTACTGCGTTTGACGACCTACTCAATTACATACAACTCTCAACATTCGATATTATTCGGCCTGATAAGTGCGGTCCGCGAAATGATAATCACGGTAGAAAAGGTACGATGACCAGGGCACGGTCGCCAGTCGAGGTTACAAAAGCAGTCACTGCCAGTGGCTGGCCGTGCGTGCATTTGTGATGGTGAAACGAAACGTCTAATCATTGCAATATTGTGCAGTATGATAATGACCCTTGGCAATTTGTTGTCCTGTGACGTCCGCCTTGACTGACACTCACCCCACAATTCCTGTGCCGACGATTTGTCCGCAATCACCGCCAGCCGTTCGACTTACTGATCCTTCGATACCAACTGCTGATAACACTGAATTAAGCCCATTTTTATGAGCACAGTCAGAACCAATAACAAATGCTCATAATGGCGACGCACGACGAAAAATACACACTCCGTGACGACACTAGCGACACCTGCTTGCGCCGCTTGCGGTAGTTGCGGTGTTCTGCGTGAAGCTGAATCGGACCGAAATTATCCAATTTGCGCCATCCGTACTGAATAATTCACATTAATTTAATGTGAAACATAACTGGATATTTATTATCTTTACAATTAAGTTCGTGTTTTTTTATCTAAAGTCGATGAGACGGAGAAAAAGTCAAAATTTACAAAATTATGTTCCAGCTGTGATCGACAGATGTCGATGGCGTCGCTGCATACACCTACTTCCGTTGAATCGGTGACGTCAGAGTGAACCATCTCTCCTACATCGCCTGATGTGTGTCTGTGACTGTGACATAAAACGCCAATAAAATGCTTATTAAAGAGTTGTAAGTATAATTATCCGGTAATTCTCGTGACAAGCACCTTTAGGCACAGGTCGGCGGGCTCAGTGGCGTCGAAAACGGACCGCGGACGCGTGTTTTCGCACCCTTCGGCCGGTGCCCCAGAGTGACCCGATTGAACCCTGTCATCGTTCGAATTGGTCATTATTAATGGAAATCTCAGCAAATTGCCGGGCCCTCCACCGTGCGACCGTCTCGACGGCCACGGTCATCGTTTCTCGTCGGTGGCCGCCGCATCCGACGTGATCTGAGCGGCCGACACCGCGCCGCTCCGATTTTGACAAGTCCCAGGGCCGTGACTCCTAATTGCAGAGTGCAAACAATCCCTCTGCGTTTACACAACGAAACGGACCACGCCTTCGATGCTTCTAATCAGTCCCGAAAACCCTAATGAGAAAGTGGGGGGAAAACTGATTTTTTTTTAGTTCAATCCGTTGATTGGTCCCTTGTTCCTCAATCAGCCCTAATCAGACAGGTGTGTGAATCACTCACCGAGCCAGCCTTAAGCCTTAAAATTAGTCACTCCGTTGCTTCGCTCCTGTGCAGACGTGTGTGCGTGCTCGGCTCCAATCATGTCCAAAAAATCCGAAAAATGCTACGAATAGTACGGCTCAATTTTTCCCTTCACTGATTTCCTCTAATCTTGTCTGTTTCAGTCGTGTGACGCTTCCCTTGACCGTGGAAGAGGTGGGTGAAGAGCAGGAAACCCTGGTCATTGTCTAGCTAACGTTCACTGCCCCTGATTTTTTTCAGTACCAAGTGGCTCAGCTGTACTCGGTCGCAGAGGCCAGCAAGAACAACACAGGCGGCGGCGAGGGCATCGAAGTTCTCCGCAACGAACCCTTCGACAACCACCCTCTCCTCAATGGCCAATATAGCCAGGGCCAGTACACTTACAAGATTTATCATCTAGCAAGGTATGCGGGACCGTTTTCTGATTTTAATTACTTGTTTTTTTTTCAAAGGTAAATGTTTATGCTTGTAAAGCATAATTATTATCTCGTCTCTAAAATATCAAAACAGCTTGTTCGGGCCTGAAAATACGAGAAGAATCTTAATCTTCATATTCTTTGTGTGAAAAGATGACCGATTTCCTGCATGAATTATGAGGAAATGAGCGTTTTCGAGAAGAGTTAATAAGTGTCTTTTGAACTTGTCGGAAATATGCTTGCGCCTTTTGAGCCCCGTGCGCATTCTCTTGGAGCGCTCAGCACTTGCTCCTGTTCAAACAAGGTGGAATAAAATCGCGGTGGCTCATGCATCAAACATTAGTCCCGAAGCAGATAAGCCGTGTCCTCTTTAGCGGCGGCGGCGAAGGAGCGAGCGTGCCAAAGCACTCGCCGGGTCAAGGACGCCCGTTTCTGCGTCGCCGTGATCAAATGAATCGTCGGTTCAGGAATTCGGTCTGGCTTTCAATAATTCTGCTCCGAGCAGTTCATATTTCAGTGCTAACCCGCAAAATAATACGGAAATTACATTTTTCCAAATTTAGCCAAATTAAAACTCAGTTACTTACTTTTTGAGTTGCCTTGAGTAATATCAAAAAAATAGGGAAGAACATTTCGCGATATCCATTCGCCAAACATTTTAAACAAAAAAGATTAACACTCTCTTCCTAAGAATGAGCTTCTTTTGAACGGTTACAACCGTGCTCCGTAATGAAAAAGGCTGTTTGCTTTGGATATCTCGAAAATAGAAATGGTTTAACGGAAAACAATTTCAGTATACAAAATAATATGGTGGCACTTTTCTGCTGTTTATTTCTATTTTCACGTCAAAATAGCCAATAACAATCATTGAAATATTTTTCTTCAATTTCTACCAGAATAATACTCTATTTTCAATATGATAAGCTAGGAGTTCAGTTATTATCCCATCTACTGATAAAATTTGCTTGATCCATCAGCAACTGTTCTATGTGGCAAACTCAGTTGCTGTCATTCTTAAATAATACTCATTTTAATTCTTAGAAACTGTTACGGCCATTGAAGTAAATATTATGAATTACCTCAAAAAAGAAAATCTTGAATGTTTATCTTTAAAGTAGGTTTCGATTCTAAGTGACTTTTACATAACACAAGAGAATATCACTTACTTCTAAGTTTACGAAAGATCATGTTGATAATTTTATATTTTAAAAAAAAATCTAAAAATGAAACAAAGTTTAAGGCGTATGGCGCACTGAACACTAGAGTCAATCATACCTGCATTCTTTATCGATGCAGTTTGAAGTCCACTTGTGCAGGTAGTTTCATTTGCGGCTCGTTTATCCGACTTGTTCGTAGCCAGCCAGTAGGAGGCCGCAGCTTTGGCTCGGAATGACCAAAATCCCATTGGAGATCTATCCGCGAGAGGAATCCTTTGATAGAAACGGAAACGTTCCGTTCGGTTTTCAAAGGCTCAAAGCTACACAGGCCATGTTTCAATGAAATTGGGAAGTTACGAAATTGTCTTGCGACACTGGGGCTTGGTTTAGTCTCCTGGCCTATCCCGGTCTGGCTCAAGCAGGCAAACTCCTTCATAATTTTTTTAACTTGTCTATTGTGTTGCAATCGCAGCCTTTTCTTGGCAATCATTGCATTGGAATTTGTAAGCAACGTGATAGGTGGTAGAATTGGATAAACATGAAATAATAATAGTTCAGCCAAGATCGGAAGATAATTAAATATTTAGTATTGATTTTCCGAGTTAAAACATTTATTTAACCGCTGAGTTTTTTTTTTCAATATTGGAATAAACTATCGATATTGCATGACAGTGAACAATTTTGAGCCTATACTGTAACATATTATATAATATTTCGTCACATCGTTAAATACATGTTTTGTCCAATTCATTTTATTGTGTCGAACAGTGCGTGCACGTCACCAATTTCAAGCCTAAGCAAATTTGCTTGCCGCGACTTTTGAAGCTGCGTTCCTTATCAGTAATTAAAAACGGTGCCTTTTTGATTGGTAGACGACTTAAATTATCTTCTGTGCAACGATAGCGTGTCGCTGAGTGACAACAAAAGATCACCGTTGGCGTCGTGTCGCGTGGCCACTAATGTTAATTCTGGCTGTTGAAAAGAACATGCACAGGACGGTGATTTTCCACATTAGCTGAATTTTTAACCTCAACCAGCTAGGGCATGATTTTTTGTGCAATCGTAGAGGATATGTTAATGATCTCTTACTAATTAAAAGAGCAAACACGTTTGAGTGGAGATAAAGACGCTCTCAAATAATCTTATCACTCTGTGTAGAGGCGTTTTGGTATGCGTTTGGGATCGCAACATGAGACTAACAGTGTAAATTCTTGCCTAAATCTTATTTATCAAGTCAAACACATGTTAAACTACGTGAACAAAATTTGTTTGACGATGGTTGAAAAAAAGGGGATTAAAATTATATTTTTCTTGTACATTAAATATTAATTAATGAGAAATCTTAATTTTAAACCTGCAATCTGTCTTACGAAATATTTGTTCTTGCATATATGGTTTATTTTCGTAAATCGTCATATTCACAATCTGATTTCGTTTAGTTGTAGCTGGAGGTAGCACAAAAAATAAACCATGAAAACCAACGTCACTGAAAAGGTTGGCGAAAAAAGGTGCACGCACCACATGCAAATGAAGTCCCTCGGGTGGTGTGAAGGCGGAGCATATCAATGGAGAGAGATGCAGTGTACGGTTTCCCTCCCTGCCGCCCGATCCCCCCGCAGAGGGATAGACTGACTAGGGTGATCAATTGATGAGCGGCCGGTGCCAAGGCAATCGCGAGATGACCGCTTCTGCCCACACACTCTTTGGCCGACGGACACACTTTGTATTGATTTTGGCGCATGCCACGTGTTTCTATTTTATCGCTGTCGTTGGCTCGACACCTGCACCGTCGGCCGTGTGCGAGAGGGCTGAAACAAAAGAATGAATTCCAGCTTCGTTTCACCTGAGCAAACACATGAATGCGCTCCGCAAAACACGACCGACTGGCGGGTCAAGTGGCAGATCGATCCTCCGCCTTGAGTGATAATTATTATTGGCATTTCCAATCGATCTGCAATTGCTGTAGTTGGGTAACCCAGGTCATGTTGAAGACTGAGTCACTCTGATTAATTAACGGAAATTGTCTTACGTCTGCTCTCGTTCCTTGCGATTTTATTATTTCACTCTCAAGTCTGTTAATTTAGTGAAAAAAAAACTAATGAAATATTTTTGTGTGATTTCAGTAAAGTGCCGAAATTTATCAGGTTGTTGGCACCCAAGGGATCTCTAGAAGTTCACGAGGAGGCATGGAACGCTTATCCTTACTGCAGGACAGTGATTACTGTAAGTTTGCAGTTTGAGGCCCAACAAAGTTTTAATTATTTTGATTTAAATTTGTAATTTTAAATGAAACGATTTACAGTGTTAAAAAATCCCCACCCTGACGGTAAATCGCCTTTCACGGTGATTTCCAAATCACCCTCTTCCTACACCGCATCCCCTATTTAAGTCGGTAGTGCCAAACTGACGATCACACGCACGCTCGCGTGTCTTAACCCCATTTTCAGAATCCAGGTTACATGAAGGAGAACTTTAAAATTGTGATAGAGACAATGCACCGCGACGATGTTGGCGACCAGCACAATGTGAGTGTTGACGCCCGCCTCTCTTTCTCTCTTATGACATAAAAATCGCATCGACAGCGCCGCGGTGCTTTCCACTGGGTCTCTTCCGTTTCGCCCTCCACCCCCGCCCCCCAGCCAGTATCTCTATGATTATCTCTCGTTTGTACTCTGTTCCGAAATGCCACCACTCAAGGTTCTAATCATCGTCTTATGTCTCTTTCTCTGCCTCTGTCCACCAGAACCCTGGGTACATGAAGGAAAACTTTTATATAATCATTGAGTCATTGCATTTGGGTGATACGGGCGAGCAGGAGAATGTAAGTCGGTACTTGCTTCTGGCCGCCTCTGCTTCTCAACTCTTTACTCCTTTCGACTCACGCACTAATGCATGACACGACTGACCCCCTCGGCCCACCCTCTTTCTCTCTCTCTCTCTCTCTCTCTCTCTATAGTGCTCTCTTGTCCTCTGTCTACCTCGCACTCGTTGCAACCGCAAACGAGCTTTTGCTTCCGCCCAGACAAACGCACCTGTAGCGCTTGAATGCTTATCATCCAGAACGGGGTTTTGACGAAGCCTTGGACTACTTCAAAGTAACGGCTGTCTGCCGTATCAATGCATTTCAGGGCCGGAATGGCTTTCCTAAGTGTAGAGCTCGAGTTTCGGGGAGAAAAGATTTTTTTTTTTTTATTATTGCATGCTATAGATAATTTATTTAGCTGCCATTTACACACGTTTTTGTCCTTAAAACCGTATTGAAAATCTGCTTTGTATTGCAGACAAAAAATCTTTCGCCAGGAATAATTTATCCGGAGCCAATTACATTGATGTAGATGAAACATTTGAAAAAACGGAAACTGGCTTTCAGCGAGTCTAGTGAAAAGAATTCTCGGAAGCATCATTTCCTCTAAAATTAGAGTGGGAGCGATAACTCCAAACTCGCAAATAAACGGCGGCGCCACCGCCACCACCTGTTGGCGGTTTCATTCATTTGCAAATATCGGTTTATAATTTGAAAGGACATAATTTGTTTCAAAAAGCATTGATTTTGACACCATTCTGCGACACATGATATCCTGCTTTTGCAAATTTTTAAGATAAACAAGCCCAAAATTAGTAGAACTAAAACGTACTAACACATTGCCATGCACAAGTCCAGGCTAATGACTGAGAACCCCGTTTCTGCTTTTCCTAGTACACCCTACGCGGTCGATTGGCATCAATACAAATTCGATTCCGTTCCAAAAACGCAGGTGCACCAGCTGCCCGAGGACAGATTAAAGCAACGCGAAGTGGTCCACATTGACATTGCTCACGATCCCGTTCAGCCATCAGACTACAAGGCGGACGAGGACCCAACGAAGTTCAAGTCGGAAAAGACGGGTCGAGGTCCTCTCGTAACCAAAACCTGGAAGAACGAGGTGGGTGCTCACCTTACTATCAGACTTCTAATATAAATCTTTGCTTTTGTTCGCAGGTCACTCCTGTTATGACTTGTTACAAGCTTGTCACTGCCGAGTTCAAGTGGTTCGGACTTCAAGGGCGAGTCGAAAGTTTTATCCAAAAGTCGGAGAGAAGACTTTTCACTAATTTCCATAGGTGCGTGTTTTTAGCAGGAAACTCGAAATTATCTTATAACTCCCCCATTGCAGACAAGTGTTCTGTTGGATGGACCGCTGGCATGGTCTCACCATGGATGATATCCGTGCAATCGAAGATGAAACGAAGAAGGAGTTGGACCAGGTTGGTAAAATTTCTCTTTCTCTTCTCACTTCCCAAGTTGCTTTATTAGAGTGATTTCTCTCTCTGAATGTTGCATTCACGTATCTAATTATTTTGTCCTCTGCAGCAACGCAACGTGGGTGAAGTTCGAGGAATGAAGGCTGAAACTGACTAAGCCAACTGCTGTGACTCCATCCTTCTGCCCATCACCCCTGTTTAGCTCGTGCGTCCCCTTAGGAGGGCGATGAAATTGTTCTGTATGTATGTGCAGCCGCCTTTCCCCAAGAAAAAAAAGAAATTGCGATAAGAAGAGAGTCTGCACTTGCCCAGTCCCTTGTAGTTGATTCACTGCAATCTATGTCATTGAGTGCTTGAACAAGTGCAAGCTACACTACACACACACACAAAATTGTTTTCTCTTACATGCCGTCGATTACTTGGAAGAATGTAGGGAGAAGTGTCGTTCCTCGATTACATTTTACTAGTCACTGGCTATTTTCTCTTTTTAAAAATTCGTTCGCAAGTTGTAATCGTTCATAAAACCATGTACACTGGAGAGGATGTCATGAACCAAAATCTTTGCCCCAAGTTAGCAATGTTGCTCATTAACTCTCGAATGTAAACGAATAATCTATAGTTTATATCATCCAGTGTATGATCAAAAAATATCGAGTGGCTAGAAATATAATGTGCTTTTTATGATTCCGTTACGGTGTAATCAATTGATAGGTTTAATAATGTGTTTAATGCTTACGCTGCATTTCATTTTTATAAAATGAAAGTTTCCTAACACGATGAGTGGTTGACATGTCCGCAGGTGTCAATTAACGCAATGAAATTATTTTTTGAACTCGGCTACGGAACACGATTGTTATTGTTTTTTTATGACACTAATACACCATACACACAGAGTTTTGATCACAATCATTAATTAAATCGTCAGCCATAATACATATGTAACAATGCAACTACCTTGTTTTGTTTTATTTTCTTGCTCTTATGATTTGAGTTCTTGCCACCGGCGCCGGTGAAATGATCTCACGAAACAGCTCATCCTCGCAGTCTTATCCTTAAGATAAATCAACCGATTTTGAATGCCAAAATAATGGATTCGGGCTAGCAGTGCCAAAAATCGGACAAGCAATTTCCATTTATTCGCCAGCACTGTTTTCTCGAGATGCAAACGTGGACCGCGTGAATGTCGAATGTTATCTGATGCCCCCGCCCCGTGTTGTCCACCGCATGCTCCCGTGTATGTCGTCAAAATAGTCAATTTAGGTGTTGCAATAACAAAAGAGCGGTCTGTTCTTTTGCCGCGCGTTGATCTGCAATGAGTGGTGATCGAGACACATACATATTATATTATTATGTATCAAATTAAATTAAATTTAGTAGTCTGCGAAACCTTTGAAATGCCTGTTAGAGTTATTGTGTTAAAATCTCGTTGTTGAATGTTTTCGATCAAAGTATAAACGGAATGAATATTTTTTGTTTGGGACTACGAAAGCAATATGTACTCCAAAACGCTGTTCATCGCAAGTGCATGTTGGTCTATCTTGGGAATTTCCATCATAGTTAGGCTAGATCTTCTTTTCAAATATATCTCGGCATTACGAAATTATTATAATAACAAATAAAATCAATCGAAGTTAATCGTTTCCTGGATTGGAATTCAATAACTAAGCACTTTCAGATAATTTGTGATGTAATGAGACAAGCAAGATAGGACGATGTTTATGCGAAAATATAGCGCGATTATTGTTTTAGCTAGGTCGAGAAGCTGAAAGCTGAGATAGATCGTTATTCGAGAGACACACGTGTAAAAATTCAGAACTCGGGAAAATGCGAACCGAAGGAATGTGTTTTAAACAGATTATATACATATTACTGCACTTAAATCTCGCGCTGCGCTGCCTCCGAAATTTAGGACGGCAGTCGAGAGAGAAAGAGGAGATTGTAAAAATTCTTTGAATGGTTCCAACTTGAAAAAGTTAATATCTGCTATACTTTAGAACCACTAATTAATACGATATGTACCATAACTGAATTAAAATTAAATTAGTGCTGCCATCAGGAGGAATTCATAGTGTTAGTTGAATAAGACGCAAATAAAGTTACAATATCACGAAATTACGTTCCGTTTCCTTTCATAAAATTGCTCACGACGAAAGCGCCTGCAGTTTTCTTGGTTATGCAACCCTTTCCTCCGCGATGCTGCGCGGGGTGCATACATTTTGTGGTTGGCGCCACTGTTTTTCTGCAGAGGGTCAGGTTGGCAGTCTTGCGCTTTCAAAGTTTACACCTGCGAGGTCGGTGTCGGTTTCAGTCAGTTGGCGCCTGTTTACTCACATGTGTTTTCCTCACACAGGCCGCGAAAATACTGTTAAAGTTGTGTAGTCATGGAAAGAACAGCCCTAAATTAATTGGAATCGCTGCAAGGTAATCAATTATAGTCTTAACATTTTTTAGAAAACGTGCAAAACTATGCGTGTTAACCCAGATCTCGGATATCTTCATATCATAAATTAGAATTGGAAAAAAGTATTGGGGAATTTGTGATGTGGAATTGATAAATTGCTCGCATAGTTTGCATTTTTTCGCTTAAAATTACAGATGCTGACTTCTAACGAACTGCCGACCGAAGTCGTCCGCAGCGTACCTCTAAAAATATCCGACGATGGAACGCTGAAGAAGAAAAAGAAAAAGCGAGGATCATTTGCGAGTGGTAAAATAGATTATCTCAACTCAATATCCAACTTTTATAATGCTAATTTGGATTTCATAGATCTGAAGTTTGCGTACCAATGGAATGAAAATGAGGGTCACTTGATGGGATTTGACACGGTCAGCGGAACCAATTTTGGAGAGTACAGCTTTGGTGACGGAGTGAAAGACAACGCTGCTGTGAGACCAATCAAAACATTACTTTTAATAGAATTAAAAATAATATCCATATCAGATTGAAGCGGTTGTCGAGTTTGAAAATGGTACCAACCTGGCCTGCTGCGCTGTCAGCTACGAAAACAGGTGTTTGCTCTGCTGCGTTGACCTGAGCCTTTCCAAAGTGATGCATTCCATCAAGATCAAGAAATATGTATGCCCAATATGGCTTGAAAGAAGGTCAATTTATCTAATATTGATTCTGGCAGCCTCTGACCACGCTGAAGGTGATCTGGCATGGATCCCTGTTCCCAAGCGCTGCCGCGAAAGTGCATCCCATCCTTCGCAACTCCGGTGGACTGATCGCCGCTGGACAGATTGGCGGCAAGGTGCTGCTCATTGACATGCAGACCAACCACGCTAACTGGTGGAAGCACGAAGAGTTCAACCCTACAAACCTGAGCATGGTTGGCAGCGAGAGCTGCGGCGACCCTGTCGTCCTGCAGAAAGCAGAGTCTTTGATGCAGAAGGGACTCCATTTGGCTGTTGTCCTTGACGGAGGGCATAATGGTGACTTTTCTCTTTTTGTTGTCCAATTAATCTTCTAATGTTTGAAATGCAGAAACGCTCGAGGTCACCTGCATGCAATTCTGCAAAGAGCCAAATATCCTAATTGTCGGACACAACACGGGACACTTTGACATCTGGTCCCTCATGACCCTTTCCAGAATGTGCGTTACAACATTTAAATTTGCAATGTTATTAATTTGAACTTGTTGAGTAGCTACGCTGGAGAGCCGACTGGAGGAAAGATTTCACACATTATGAGCATGCTGCCTGAGGATGATCCTCGTAAGTCGATTTACATCTGGATCGTAGAAAACGGCAGACCAGAAGACAGCATTGTTGATGACCACAACGTCTGTGCCTCAGCCAACTTGCATGTCGTCTCTTACAAATCCGGTGGGAACGTCTCCAATGATTATGAGGTAAATATAACCGCTGGAAAACAATACGTTGGCAGAGCAAAAAAATTTTAAATTAAAAAAACGATATAATTGGCTTGCAATTTGTCGCAAACCAAACCAAGCCAATTTGAATAAGAAAATCTTGGTTAAACATTGTTTATTTTTAATATTAGTGTGGAAAGGAACTGTTCATGCTTGTCAAATCAACAATTAAACCGACCTTAGTTTATTGTCAAAATTCTGTGGTATGTATACTTTAAATTGGACGCATAAATTTTATTTTTCAGAAGTTAGAATCAGTGAACTGCGTGTTTCGGCTGTTGTTCGACAAGGTGGGAGACAGCAATGAAACAGATACATATACAACAACATGCGTGTCCGTTTCCCCAATCAGTATCGACATCAACAACCACTGTGAGTTCCTAAACCATAAAAACCAATTTGTGATCTTTAAAAATGAGCTTGCTATTCGTCCTGGTCCCGGCAAAATTGCGCAACGTTCAACAAACACCCAAATTTTCATTGTCGAATTGATTGTTGACCTTTTGTTGCAACAAGGAAATTCGCGTTCAGTTGTTGAAAGTTACGCAATTTTGCCGGGACCAGGACGTATTATTTCTTTGATAACCATATCTACATATTTTTCTGTGAATCTGCTACAAAACCAACTTATTTAAAATGACGTAATCCCAAACAAACAAATCCTTTTTCCGCAGATCTCTCCTCGCTGAACTGCACCGGGCTGTGCTCGTTTGTGTGGTCTGAACAGAATTTGAGCCCAAGAACGAATTTTAAGTTCTACTCAGCCATCTTCGACCTCGGCCGGTGGTACGCTGAGGAGATGCCCAAGCAAGCGCTCGTCTCAGAGTTGGAGATTGTGCCCAAGTCTTACCTGGCCTACGCGCAGCTGGACACTGGCAGGAGTGAGTTACTAGAGGCCAAGGTCTGCTCCAGCGGCACCAAGAAGAACATTTGGGAACTCAACGAAGAGGTCACCAGCTTTGCAGCCTCAACCTCATTCTGTAAGCATTTTGTCAATGATTTATACTTTTCTTTATTATGTGTGTTGTTCTCAGCCATGCTCCTCATCACCAATAAAAACATCCAGGAGATATACTTCCCTGGCATCCAGAGCTTCCTGTTTGACAAAATCGATGAAATGAAACCTTGGGAACTGATTGAGCCACACAACTTATTCACCAAGTGCATAGTCGCTGGCCTGATGCCTGAGGGAATGTACTCTGCAAAGAAAATATATCCTAAGGTACCACTTTCTTTCAATTCTCTAGCCCAATGCCACTGCTGGAAATGGTCGGGTTGGCGTCCTCGCTCGTCCTTCTCTAGGAGAGTGAGAATTTTGGCGTTACCATCCTCAAGTAAGGATACACGGGCTTTGATGCTGTGGGGCACCGCTTTAAGCTAAATTAATGAAATTTTACTGGTGTACTTAAATTGCCCTAATTAAGTGAAGAATTGCTGATTTCTTCTGTTTTTTATATTATTTGTTTTTGCACGCTTCTCTGCATGGTTAATTTGATTGCTGTTCATTCAAGCTTATTTGTAAGGTAAAAATGGTGGAAGCCATTTACGAGGTGGCCATCAACCATAATCTACTGGCGTTCATGCGACGTTGTGCCTCTGAATTCTTCGACGGGAAGTATGAAAACGATGGGCTCTCAACTCAGCACCTCTTTGAGTGGGCCTGGAACAAAGCTGTTGAGGTTAAATCCAAAATCGATGACTTGCGTAAGTAAAAAGTTAAATTTCGTTGCTCTTTCCACTGGGGAAACAATAATTTCACCTCAGTAGTTGAGAAAACAGGATGAAACTCAGCTATTGACCGAATTACAAATTTTTTATTATTTAACTTTTATAGTGAATTCGATGTACTCTGGCCAAGAAATGACTCAGAGCGACAAAAACTGTCACAACCAGTATGTGAGCGACCTGAAATGCATTGCGAAACTGTTCTCACACGTTGAGAAAGAGAAACTTTTGCACTTAGAAGATTCGCGGCGGGGGCTACAGCAGCGCATCAGGGGTCTTAGTCTGGTCAATGACTATCTGCGATGCGTTCAGTATTTCTGCACGTGCCGACTAATACCAAACGCTGCGAGCAGGGGCCTCCGCAGACTGGACCTTCTCAAGAATGAGTACACTTTAAGGTGGGTAAAATTAATTTCTGCTTTTGTATTTGTTTTTTAAATTATAATTTCTTCTCTGTTTACACATCTGTTTATAAATTGGTGTGATCATTCTTGAATTAAAGCAACATTGTTTTATTAACAGGAGGCAGAAGGATGGTGAGCTGCTGGTTGATCTACTTGTGAATCGTTTCGGCAAGGAGCTGAAAGACCTGTGGATTTCTTTGGGCGGGGATGGAATTTACCCTCCGCCGTCCATGCATTCCATCTTGGTCATTTTCCTGCTGGATGCAGCTCACATTAGAGACAAACACTGCCTGATGCTCTACTTCCTGAACGACATCACTAAAGCGTCTAGAATGAATGAGTTAGTAAAACTTTTACAAATAAAAAAACCAAGTTGCAAACATTTTTTTAATATTTCCAATGATCTACTGGTTTCAAATTTTCAACTATTGTTAGAAATAAATGTTATGTGCTAATCTTCTTCTCGAAACAGATCTTTGGCAGCTGGTTATAAGGAGATGATCTCAAGCCAGGAATGCAATGAACAAGTATTCACGGCTCAGTTCCTGTGGTCTGTTGACCGTGGCTACCTACTGGTAAATAAGCCAGATTTTAAACCTTGACACAGAAAAAATCTGCTGCTTTCCAGGATGCCCTGAAGGGTATGGGAAATGATAAGCTGGACCCGAGCTGGACTGAAACCATTTTCGCCCATCTGAACCTGAGGAGCACGTCTAAGGACCTTTATGAAGTGTACCGCTGCATTGGACTTGACACCGACACCATTGACAGAAAGAAGTTTGTCATTTCTCTCTTCCTTGATAATGGGTTGGTCGTGCCAGCCTTCAAATGGATTCGATCGACCAATGCTGGCGTTTTCGACAGTACATGCTTTGCTTTCTTCTTGAAAAGTAAACAAATTAATTATGTTTGCCTTATAATTCTAAAATCTGTTTTCAGGAACTCATGAGGTGAGCGGCCTGGACAAACTGGTTGCCAAGGAACTGTCGCTGAACCCTCCAGAATTGTCCATGTTGTACAATTACCTGAAACGACACAACCTCTCTGGCTTAGTCACACAGCTTGAGGAAAAGATTGGGTATGAAAACTATCTTTGAATTACAATTCTCAAAATTAACTTAATACTTACTTGTAGAATGTCAAATTTTGTACCGTCTGAAGTGGAAGATGGAAAAATATATGATGACGTGCTGGATTTCAAGCTGCCTGAAGTGTTCACTCGAAATAGGTTTCTAAAATTGTACACAGTTGGATCAAATTCTAAAGTTGATAATGAATTTCAGTGGAAAGCCTATTGAGTCTGTAGAGGTATTGAAGTTTCTGAAGGGCAGCTTTACTACCATGAAGCAAATGTTCTGCACACCACTCACCAACTGCATTCTTCCTGAGGCATACAAGCCATCCATATTGAAGGTAGTTCTCACGCTCAACTTCATTCAGGAGTCCTACCATAATGGTTTCAAATTTCCAGACCACTGATTCTCCAGCTGCCAGTCCTATGCACATGTCACCAGGTAAATATTTTATATTTAACACAATGATTGTGATTTATCTTAATCGTCTTTTATTTCAAACAATTTCTATTATTTAAATTGTAATTAGCGTTCCAACTATAAAACCGCAATTGAGGAATTAATCAAATCTCTTTAAATTCTATCAGGGATGTCACCATCTCTAAAGCGGCTCAGATTCCAACTTCCAAAACAAGTTGATTTGTCCTCAATCTCCTCAAGTAGCAATGGAAGCTCTCCCGTTGTAGAGGACCTGACGCCCTTTCAGTTTCAGTCCCCGCACCAGGCTTCCACGCCCATATCAAGTAATTTTATTAAAATTAAAATACTGTCGGACGTTGCTTGACCTTTATGATCAATTTCAAGCACCTGCAACGTCTCTAGAGCCTGACTCAGTGTTCGAGTTTTCCAATCCAAGCCCAGTGCTGCACCCGCGGCTGGAGAGTGTGAAGCAGCTGGAGGGTGAAGCCTTTTTCTCGCCGCTGTCCAAGTCTTCCCTGTCCACCGTGAGCGACGTCATGGAGCCTGACCACAATTTCGTTGCTGACATTGTTGAGCACAACACCTCGACTCCCGTTGATACCGGTTTAACTGTGGCCGAAAAAGACAACTCTCTGTATTTTGAAACAGACGCTCCACCAGAGAGGAAAGAGGTTCTTATTGAAGATGAGGACTCGTTTGAATACGAGACACGCACTCCGTTGATCCAGCGGGTCGCTCCGTTCGTCAACACTGCGCAGCGAAAGCGCAAGCTTACCGAACTCGCCGCGGACATCCTGACTGTTCCTGCTATTGTATTGTCGGAATGCGAGGAAGATGCCTCAATGACAGAAGCGGAAAGCGATAAGCTGTCTCCGCAAAGCGCATCAAACGAATCCTTCTTCTCCATTTGTTCGGACAAAACCTCTCCCAACTCCAGCATTGCGAGCTTCACCTCAGCCATGGACGTAACTATCACATTGCCTGATGATGAGGATGAGAATGGCTGTCCCATAACCAAGAAGCGGCGCTCCGAGATGTTTGAACACACGGATCTCACGCCCACCAAGCCTGATGGTGACGAGTCAGACGACTTGATCGACCAGGATTTCTCCCCCAGCAAATTCTGGCAGCCCCCAGCCTTGGCTCCCATGGATCTGGCACCTGGCCCAAGTGCCTGTGACTCCATAGATTACAGGTATGTTCATTTAGTATTGAAGGTTCTTGCAATGCAAAGTTTGTCCTTAACAACACACCTTTATTTCCGACAATGAGTCTACTAGATGGGATTCATCCTATTTCCCCTGGCTACCTTTTAACCGCTGAATAGAATTTCATGCAAATTCTAATCCATTGTGGTTTATTTGATTTTCAAATAATTTTAGAGTTCATATTTTTCATTTATAAGATATAGGAAGGACTCATTTTAGTGTCATTTTATAAGCCTTTATTTATTGATTTTATTTATATTATGAATAATAAATGAAATTACTAAATTGCATACCTCTAAGCAAACAAGTTGGAAAGTTCCTGTAAGGTTTACAAGAGAAAAACTAAAGTTTTCTGCACACGTCACAGATAAACTTTTTTAATGTCTGTTGATTTCTTACGTTTTTTTTTATTTATGTGTCGGTTGTTTGCCTTCTCTTGAATTAGAGGAAGAAATAAAATGACTTAAAAATCAAGGATTGGGAGAAAGCTGCTTTCTATAAACAGAAATTGCAATGTTTAAAATTTGAGAAAAAAAAACCTGAGTTGCATTGCTTAAAAAATGAATACTAATTAGGGGCTTGACTAACCAGTAGTAAAAATAGATGGTTATAAAAATACTACCTTGGTGTTTAATTTGATGCAAAATGTTTTTAAAATGATTTTTTTCTTTCAACCATTGCTTTTGCAGCTCGTTGCCTAAACCTCCACAGAGACCTAGCCCGCGAAAATCGATTCGCAGAAGTCCGTTTGATGAAGACCAAGCCCCCGTATCTTTGTCATTTGTCCCGCTGACCCCTGAAAAACTGTCCACACCTGAGACCCAAGAGAAACCATCTATACCAGAGACCTCAGAAGAAACGGACACACATATAAGGTAAATAAATATTTTCTCTTTCTAATGAATAAATTACTGAATTCTGTGCTTACAGTCAAAACATAAGTACAGCGACTGAACTGGAACCTGAAATGGTGGCGGATATCAACGTCAAACAAGAAGTAACTGCTGAAATAGTGTCTGAATCGGTCGCTAAAAGTAATAATTTCCGGCAATTAGCAAACCAACTTGAAATTTTAAACTTTGCTTTATTTGTAGAAGACAATTTATATGACTCTGTTTTCCACCGCACCGTTGACCTCACGCTTGAGCGAGACTTGTTGGAACTAGAGGCGGAGCACAATGCTAAGCCAGCTGAAGACTTGGCTGAGGTGGACCATGAGTTTGACGTAACGCTCAATAAAACTGTGATACTAGTTTCCTCAGATGGAAGTATAGAATCGCCAACTAAGATTTCTAAAATGGTGTGATAGTGATTGTATGAGAAATTTCTTGTCTTTAACATGCAGCTGTTACAGAAGATGGAGCCAGTTTCTCCTGACATTGATACCAATTCTAGTAAATCTTCTCAATCGTGTTTCTCTCCTTCAAAAATTGTGGATTCTCTGGACACTCTTGAAGAGACAACTGAAATTAAAACTGAGCGAGAATCCTTAACAGTAAGATTTCAACAATTTATGTCCATCAAATGTTGACTATGATTTCACTTCTTGAAGCCCATGGAAGTTGATGAGGAGATTGAAGCTCCTTTAGAAGAAGCTGAAGAAAATGTTCAGTCTGAAATTGAACCCAAGATTGAAGATGTACCATTTGAAATGGATTCCATACAGGTAAGTTTTACACTTGGACAATTCGTCAGTAAAAGGAATTAAGGATATAATAAATTCGGATTTTGCAGGATTTCTGACCAAAGGGGCAAAATTTTGACTCAAATTATTTTTAAATGACGTAAGCCTGACTAAATCGTCTCCAGATTTGCAAAAAAATCAAATTAAAAATTAAATTTTTTTTCCTATGCATTTTAAAATATTTTAATCTAAACACATTTTCCATTTGGAAAAATTAAGGAATTATTGTGACATTTTTATTCGATTTTTATGCTGTATACCCAACAATTTCTAAATTCGGAGATAGCATTGTTTAGGAATGCTAAAATTCACGAATTCTTAATTTAAACAATAAGACAACAATTAAAACCAACTTTTGAAGATTTTTAAAACGAACTTTGCATGGACAGAATTTGTGAGTTATAAATCTATTCTGTTGTTTTTTGTTAGTATTTTGACACTTAATTTTTCCACGTTGTAATTCAATTTATTATTCTCTTGTTGCAGACTACACCTGTCGCACCAGTTGAAAGTGTGGTTCCAGAGAAGCCAATTGAGGAGTCAATGGAACCAGTTCCTCAAGAGACTGCTGAGCTTCCAGACAGATCAGCCACAATAGAAGAATCAGCACCTGAAGACACTCCGAATTTAGAGCAGACTCTACCCCTTGAGCCTCCAAGAACACGGAGAAGACCTCTTTCCTCAAGGCAGACTGCAAAGAAGGCCACAGAACCAGTTCCTCAAGAAACCGCCCAGCCTGAAGATGAGCTGGCTGAAATTGAAGAAAATCCCGCGCCAGAAGTTACACTGAAGAGAGAGGAGACACCTTCTCTTGAGTCTCCAAGGAAGCAGGGAAGACCTCAAACTGTGAGGCAGCCTGCAAAGAAGGAGGCAGAATCAGCTCCTCAAGAATCTGTCCAGCCAATAGACAAGCCATCTGAAATTGAGGAAGAAGTGGTGCCTGAAGACACACTGAAAAGAGAGCAGACACCGCCCCTTGAGTCTCCAAGACCGCGGAGAAGACTCCCGTCCTCAAGGCAAGCTGGGAAGAAGGCTACAGAACCAGCTCCTCAAGAAACTGCCCAGCCTCTAGACAAGCCAGCTGAAATTGAGGAAGAAGTGGTGCCTGAAGACACACGGAAAAGAGAGCAGACGCCGTCTCTTGAGTCTCCAAGAAAGCGGGGAAGACCTCAAACTTTGAGGCAGCCTGCAAAGAAGGAGGCAGAATCAGCTCCTCAAGAATCTGTCCAGCCAATAGACGAGCCATCTGAAATTGAGGAAGAAGTGGTGCCTGAAGACACACTGAAAAGAGAGCAGACACCGCCCCTTGAGTCTCCAAGACCGCGGAGAAGACTCCCGTCCTCAAGGCAAGCTGGGAAGAAGGCTACAGAACCAGCTCCTCAAGAAACTGCCCAGCCTCTAGACGAGCCAGCTGAAATTGAGGAAGAAGTGGTGCCTGAAGACACACGGAAAAGAGAGCAGACGCCGTCTCTTGAGTCTCCAAGAAAGCGGGGAAGACCTCAAACTTTGAGGCAGCCTGCAAAGAAGGAGGCAGAATCAGCTCCTCAAGAATCTGTCCAGCCAATAGACGAGCCATCTGAAATTGAGGAAGAAGTGGTGCCTGAAGACACACTGAAAAGAGAGCAGACACCGCCCCTTGAGTCTCCAAGACCGCGGAGAAGACTCCCGTCCTCAAGGCAAGCTGGGAAGAAGGCTACAGAACCAGCTCCTCAAGAAACTGTCCGGCCTCTAGACGAGCCAGCTGAAATTGAGGAAGAAGTGGTGCCTGAAGACACACGGAAAAGAGAGCAGACGCCGTCTCTTGAGTCTCCAAGAAAGCGGGGAAGACCTCAAACTTTGAGGCAGCCTGCAAAGAAGGAGGCAGAAACAGTTCCTCAAGAAACTGCCCAGCCAATAGACGAGCTGGCTGAAATTAAGGAGGAAGTCGTGCCTGAAGACACTTTAAATAGAGAGCAGACACCACCCCTTGAGTCTCCAAGACCGAGGAGAAGACTCCCGTCCTCTAGGCAAGCTGGGAAGAAGGCCACAGAACCAGCTCCTCAAGAATCTGCCCAGCCTCTAGACGAGCTAGCTGCAATTGAGGAAGAAACCGCGCCTGAAGAAACTACGAATAAAGAGTCTCCAAGATCGCGGGGAAGACCTCCTGGTCCTAGGCAGCCAGCGAAAGTTAAGGAGAGCGCAAAGGAAACACCAGCTTTGAGAAGCAAGGCTCTTGGCTTAACACTTGAGGCGCAGTTGGATGATCTGCTTCAGACTGAGGAAGGCAAGAAATTAATGGATATGCCTAAGACGAAGGTTGCAAAGAAGGAGCTGCAACCCGAGAAGACCAAGAAGATGGTAATGGAGAAGAAAAAGACAGTGCCTAAGCCTGGTAAGTGAAAAGATTTGTGTTTTAGTTTGATACGGTGTCAAAAATGAAATGAAATTTTTAGATGGAAAAGTAAAATTTTAAATTACTGTTAGGTCTTTATTTCTCTAGGAATTAATTTGTCTAATTAACACCTTGAGATTTCAATACTGGTGCGGTCTTCATTCCACAAATTCTCTTGTGGTTAAAATAATTGGACTTTTAGCTCCTATAGAATAATTCTAAATTATTTGCAGAAAAAGAGACTGCCATGAAGAGTAAGGAGAAGCCTGCCCCAAAACCTGTGAAATCCAAGCCAGCACCAAAATCAGTAAAGGGAAAACGTGAAGAAGAGAAGGCTCAAGTTGGCCCAACTGCGCCTGAAGTGGTTGCTTCCACATCAAAACCAGCAAGTGCAGTGGTAAAGAAGGAGGCAAAACCACCAACCAAGACCACAGCCGCGAAGAAAAAGGTGGAGAAAGTCGAAGCCAAGCCTGAACCTCCTGTTATCACAAGGAGAAACTTGAGGAGTGCCTCCCAAGAGCCGAGATCCTTGCCCGAAGTTGCTACCCCTCAAAAGAGTCCTGTGAAATCTCGGGCGAAGAAGACCCAGCCAGAAACAAGCTTACCAGAAAAGCAACCTAAAAGTATGCCCAGGAAGAAAAAGGAGGAGAATTCCCCTGAGGCCTCATCCAGAGAGCCGATGGCAACCTCTCCTCGAAGAGTTCGAAGCAGGAAAGCTGTGGCAGAGTTGTCTGAGCCACTGAGCGCCACTGTAAGGACGAGGCGTCGCTCGCGGTCAGCATCGATTGAGCCTGCTTCTGAAAGCATAAAGACAAGGAACAGAAGCGCGTCTGTGTCATCGGACTCCTCTTTTGCTAGCCAGGCCTCCACCATGAGCAGGAAAAGGAAGGCTGACACTGAGTCTGAGGACGAGTCGACTGCATCTGAGAGTGGACCAAGGAGGAGCGCCAGGAAGAGAATGGCTCTTCAGAATAAGAGGTATATTAATTTTAGAAAATCAATTTTATGATTTAAAACGTGAAATTTTTGTTGCAGGGCCCCAAAAGTGTCTATTATACCTGAGGAAAATGCTTGAATTAATTTTGTTGCGTTGATAGCACATTGGAAGTCAATTGCTCGTGGATTACTTTTAATTTGGTTAATTAAAATGAAATTGTTTTGGTTATTTCAATAATAAATATCTTTTAATGATGCAATCTAGGAAATTGTGTTTTTTTAATTTTTTGTCCTTTATGTACCACTTATGATAATATAATAACAAATTCACTTATTTTCAGTAATGAATGATTTACTTATATACGATTACAAAACTTTACAATTGTAAAAGTGTTCATTTATATATAAAGACTGCAAAATATGAAGGATAGGAAAATCGATAGAGAATTAGGTTGATTTTGATTGGGAAAAGTACTCTTGCAGGAAAAGCAGGTTTTGAAATTTAGTTTCAAAATTTAAGTTTATTATTTAGCCTGCTAAATTTAAAAGTTCATGGTCAACTGAGAAATCCAAACTGACAATCCACATGGATACCTGTAAAAAGTCTGATGCGGTTTTAAGCTTGGTTAAAAAATGCAATTTATTTGCACCTGACACTATATTATGTGAAAGGAAAATTTGCAAATTTTTAGAAATCACAGGAATTTTCTTACTAAAATTATTTTTTGATTTGTTTAAGTTAAATTTGTCCATTAATAATCGGGGATTGGTTTTGGTGAAAATTTTAAACAACTACAATTATTACTGTTTTTCTTTTGGAAAAGATTTTTTAAAATTTTAAGAATCATCATCTCATTACTTTTTAAAAAGTTGAAATTGTCTAGTAAATTTTCAATTTGTACTGTCTCCTAAGTAAGCAGCATATATCTTTCACTGAACAAGATTTGAAATCACGTGCATTTCAATACAACACAATACACGTTTTATTAACTAAATGCAGTCGCAGTGCAGGCAGGTTGGGGACTAATTAATTTAAAATGTACTTTTTCTGCTGGTGAGGCAAAGCAGGCTTCCAAAACGGCTGGGAAATGCAGACGGCGAGTGCCTTTGCGATCCTATAATAGGTGTCTCCGGCGCCGGTGTCGCGACCTCGAGAGGCGTGCGCGCGGAGACCCCCACCTCCGGACCGCGCGTGCAGACTGACCAGCCTCTCCGAAGTCTCATTCCACAGCGCGGCGGTGCACGGGCGCGAGATGTAGCAGCGAGTCTCGCGACACGAATCTGCGCCAGTGGTCAGCATGTGGAGGAGGCTGGTGTGGCTGCTGCTGACGGTGGCCGGCGCCGCGTCGGCCGCCATCAACAAATGCTGTCCGGCCGGACAGCAGCTGCACCCGGACCTGAAGAGCTGCATCGCGTCGGACGCGCCGGCCGACTTCTTCCAGAGCCACATTCTGCTGTTTGGCAACGAGACCGGCGGCCAGTTCAACATGCCCTGTCCGACCGACGAGTCGGACGCGCTCGTCTTCAACAGCGAAGACATGAACTTCCGGCTGGACGCCGACACCCTCGACCTGCTGCCGTCCGTGGTCAAGGGCGCCGACAGGTTCGCCGTCGACGCCTACTGCATCGACAAAGTCAGCGCCGTCAACAACGACACGCTCTGGATCGCCTTCACCTGTCCCTGCGTCGCCGGCGTCTGCGTCCGGACCTGCTGCGGACGCGGAAAGGTCATCCGCAAAGCCAGCGCCCACCATGATTCTGCATTGTGAGTCGAATTTAAAAATTTTACTATCCCTGACAATTTTCCTGATCTTTTAGACTTTTTTCTATCCAAAAGCTTGAAATCAACAAAATGTTTATTTGCCAGATTTATATGAGGAAATTATTTTCTTGGTTTTACCTAAAAAATGAGTTATTTAGTTTTGCTGCTAATTTTTTTAGATTTTTTCGTATTCACCGTTTTTATCCATTCTATTTTTCTTAAAAATGTTTTCACTTAATTTTACTGTAAGATCTATGTAGTCTCTCTACGAACTTTGCGTATATGTACTTGTTTTTGGCAGTTACATTTAAGCAGCTTTCAAAACCTGAAAACGGATGATGTTTTTGTAACGGATCTGAAAACATGTCGTCTAATTTTAGCAGGCTCTCAGTGCCGAATATTTAGAATTTGTGTAAGATCTGCAAATAAGGCAAGACGACATTTCAACTCGTAGCTAATTTAATGCATTCCTAATTTCTACTATGCGGGTTGGTTTGCCTTTTTTAGCTAGATTATTGAGCTGGTCGTAAGACGTGAAACATTTTTCAAGTTGTCCCCGCAATGAAGTTGGATAATATTTCTGAGATTTAATTTAGAAATTTATTTCTTCCTCTAAGTGCTCATGAATATCAAAAAATTTTAATATTTTAAAAATGCCTTAAAATTCACCATTATTTTCCCGCGCCTTTCCCTCTCCGATTTTATATAAAATTTTGTGTTAACCACCGTTTAGGATTTTATATATGATTTCCTTCAAAATTCGTTAAACATAAACCCGGACACGATGATTTATTGTTCGTGCTGCATGCCAATTGACCTTTGAGTGTGCGACCTCCACCTGCGAATTTTTGCTTTCAGGTTTTGCGACAGCGTCACTGACGACGAATGGAGGCACTGGAGCCCATTAGACTCTGCCGAGTCCAACAACAACGGCTATTATCCTTTGGAAGCGGTGCCTAAGTGCATGGGGGATGAGCGTCTCACAAAACTCCCGATCCTTTCACTTACCATCGCCTCAGACGGAAACGTTTCGATCGAGACGTAAGTTGAGAAACCATGCATATTTTATTCGTGCGTGTGAACAAAATATAAAATTTCCCCTGCTCGCAGCTAAAAGGAAATCCCCGTTCGCGATTTCGTAAAACATTATTTACTGTCATCAATCAGCACGTTTGTCTCTGCAGCCGGAGATGATTAATTCGGCTGACTCTGCATCCTTGTGCAAATAATACCGAGTACTGTTTGAACAAACACGCTGTAGAAACTGTTATTGGCACCAGAAATGGAAAATCTTTGGTATAGGTGACCTAGAATCCTTGAATAGGAAAACGGAACTCCTGATCGATTCGCCGCTTAATTTATTAATCTCGTTGAATGCAATCATTGTTTGAATTTATTTTCAAAGTCATCTTTATTATGGTCCTGCAGGGCTATTTTGCCCCATATATTGCAATATCCAGGCAAAATAAATTCAATTTGAACACATATATTAACAAATGAATTATTTATCAACCCCATATTGAAATAAAACTAGAGAAAAATTAATAATTTAAAACGTTTGTTTCAGTGAGGAGTCTTACGAAATCCTTCAGATGGACTCGCGGTCTTGTCTGGGACTGTACGAGGTGCAGAATGACAGCGACTCTAGTTCGACATACCTGACCCGCTTGTTGCTTGAGTGCCTTGAGGACGGGCACACGCCGCTCAAACTATCGCGCGTCATCATCTACACGATCTTATTCCTGATCGGCGCCGTCTTCCTGCTCGCCACCATCGTCGTGCACCTCGCCCTGCCCGTGCTAACCAAGGGGGTGCGCGGCAAGGGCCTCGTGGCCCACTGCGCCTCCATGTTCGTAGCCCACATCGCCCTCATCGTCGTCCAACTCGAGGGCAGCACCTTGTCCGACGGGCCGTGCCACTTCATGGGTGAGACAAACCAAAATTCTGACTTTATAAACCTAATCTAATTTTGTTAAAAATACAGAATAGCTAATGGGGCTGCTGGCTGAATTTTACAAATAAATAATGCAATTGACTTGGAATATTAAACCAAAATTAAGAATACAAAAGAATTATTATATGTTTATACAAACACAAGTTTAAATAGGATCAAAGGTTTTGGTCTAAAATAAATTTAGGAGCTTGTTAGTTGAATATATTGTTTTTTTGTAATATTGATTTGAAATTTTAATTCAAAACTTAATTAAAAGAATAATTTCAACGTTATTAATCCTCATTAAAAACCAATGTTGCACAATTATGTAAAAACATTCAATTTGTTTGCCAAAATAATTATGAATATATCCCCCGGAGGAATAATTAGAGTGTTTTAAGCTTGTTAGCCCGTTATGAAAGGCATAGAATTTGATTTATGGCGAAATGCTAAATATAATCTTGTCCCGTGACGCACACAAAATACTTAACTGAACATTTTCCAAGAGCGAGTTGCACGTAATTCGCCAGCCAATCGGCGCGTTGTTGTGACATGATCGCTCCTGATCCAATTCCGAGCAGAAATAATAGGTTTACAAGGCAGCGCGAGGTATAGTAAAACGATAAATCATAATAGAGGGACGAAATTGCCGCAGCACGCATTCGAAAGGGCCTCTGTAAAGACAAGAAAGAACAACAATTTTGCACAAGCCTCGTATATATAAATCGCGAGTGCGTGCGGATAGGCACATAATTTTACAATCTCGGCCGATCGGCGCGGGCAATTATTGCATCTCTCGAGTATATGTGTCTCAGTCGCAGTCAGCACTCGGGCAGCGGCAATCGGAGCAACATTGAATGCATCAATGAAAGCCATAAATCGTGTTTCGTTGATCTGGCGGCTCGATTATTGTGCACGCGTATTATAAATGTATAATTAACCGCGTGCAGTGCAGTGCACTAGCTCGATTTATTCACAATATATATTATTTTTACACGTCCGCGAGCGCAAGCTGCGCTCTCGTCGGATTTTTAATAGATACAACTTCTCGAAATTACGCGTGCACGTACCCTTGACTCAATTAAGCGGTGCACTTATCGATTCTATATGCACCGGACACTCGAGTCGAGGGCCTCGGTGCAGCGTGATCCAACAATTGACGTGCTCGGATTTTGTAATGTTCGCTCACTCGCCTGCTTGGCCGCTGCGCCGAGACAATCGGCAGGCCCCGCGGTTCCCACGCCGCGCGCGACTTGGAGGTTGGCCGGCGCCAAAATGAAATTGATATCTCGCGCGGCTTGGCGATCGTATTAGGTTCTTCGCGGCCAAATTTCGACAGGATACTGACGTGAGGAACCTTCAAAACGGCGTCAGAGAAGTTAGCCACTGACGGACTGACGTGAGCGGAATTTTCGATTTGTTAAATTTGTGCAATTAAGTATGAAATGCCCTGAGCGAATCCTCCTCTGGACTCTAATTTTCTGAAATTAACGCTGATTTCCTGAGAAAAACACTGTGATAACATAAATAATAGTGTATCATCATAATTTAATGGTTCCCTGGGTGAAAAATAATAGTATTCATGAGATCAGGTCCTGTAAAAGTCAATGATTACATACCTGATATTCCTAAATTCGGGTTATATTTTCATCACGCTTTGATTCGGGTGGAAATTGAAAGTTAAATTTTACACTTTGCCGTGAGATATAGAATTTATGAACCGAAATATTATATTTTAGAACATTTTATTTAACAACTAAATGACGTTCAGGCTTTAAGGAATTCCAAATTCAATCATCAATTTTTCCAGCTTTAATCCTTGACGATGACTGACACCTTCTCTTTACAAATCACGTCCGTATGATAATAATTCAAAATTAATTAGTTCAAATCGTATTTAACCCATTTTTCTTGATTTGAAAAAGACCATATTTTTCTAAAATGAAAAACAACCTAAATCGGTGATATTATCTTGATTCCCAGGGGACTCAAAATGTGAATATTTCTTGACTCCCCCAAGAACTTAAAATCCCCACCCAACACATTGTAAAATGTTTTTAGCTATATAGTTAGTGAAGGATGAAGAAAATAATTTAATTTAAAAATCTTCACACTCCTGATAATTTTAAAATAGAAATTAATTTAAAAGGACACATGTAAAAATTTTGAAATTCAAAATCAAAGTAATTTTGCAGAATCTTTTATGAAGGATAAATTAAAGGTACAATGAAACGTTTTCCATACGTTTCTTTGAAAGGAGACAACACGCTGACAAAAGAAAGGGTGGGGGTGTAGTTTGTTGGTCGAGATTTTAGTGCTGCTCAGTTACGCACGATATAATTATGTCGAACACTTTCCTCTCCCTGATTCCTGATTGTGAATTCCAGTCAAGGTCGTGTGGTGTATAGTGACCTAGTGGCCAGTCCCTTCGCTTGCGCTATAGGGGTCACGGGTTCGATTCCCGGTCCTGAAGAAACTAGTTGCAAATTTTATTTTACAAAATTACAAAATGTGCCTTTAATTACTTATCCATTTTTTCCCTAATGGTTTTCAAACCTTTTTAGACGAATTTTGGACATATTTTTGAATAGGGGAACAATACAATTTATGAGGATTGGAAGAATTGAAAGTTTTTTAACTGCGCAAGTAGTTTAGGGAGCTTAAAATTTTTTTTATTCCATTTCCCCTATAAAACGAACACTTTCCAGGGAAACATTAATATAATTTGTTGGTTTTTGATCAGACTGAAAATAGTTTGCGGAAATATCAGCGATTTAATTAACTCGCCTCTAGTGTAAATATACGCATGATAAAAACACTACGTCTGAAATTTAAAATGGTACGAGATTTGTAATATAAAAATCATAAAAATGCTCTAAATTATTAATCTGATCTCTTTTTAATCGCTTTATAGGCTTATTTTATTTTGAAATTTAATAGCAAAGCTCTAGGACAGTATGCAAATGTTGTCTAGGCAGTCATTTCACAATTTTCTAGGTGAACTGGCACATAAAACTAATTTTGAACAGTAAAAACCGACGAAGGATGATGGGAGAAGATTCAAGGAATCCATCAATTTGGCGAAGGCCGCTCGGATGTATAGAGAGATTCGCGAAATGATTTGCATACAAAAGAACATAATCAAGGCATCGTGGCTGTCAAGCCACTGACTGAGAGATTTATCGCTCTCGGTGAGCAGCGAGAAGATAAATCCGGCGAGGTGCGCTAACGGCGTCGTATAATCGAATTAAACGCAGCGTCAAATCGGAATGAGCGGCTGCGGAATGCTGTTGCCATTAATCCGACTGCGCGTTTTAATAAAATGCCACGTCTCAGTATTTCAATCTGAATTCCAGCGGACCTTAAATATGATGGAATGAGCGTTGACAATGGTCATTTATTTCTTCGGCTGACCTCCGCGGAGCTCATTACGATAGATGCATATTTGTATTTGTGCCGCCAGTGAGCAGTATAGGGTTTAAACGATTCTGAACTGGAGCATTATTAGTCAATCGCAGCTGATTCTCGTTGGGCTGCTCGCGGAATATAGGCCACTTTTTGCTTCCTGTGCGCGGACGCGGACAACCCACAATAAACAAATAAATGAAAATTAGATTATACACCAATGGTCTCACTCGACGCTTGAAAACGTATAATTGTGCTTTTTACGACACCGCAAAGCCTTGGTTGTTGATCATGTGTGTATAATTTAAGTTTTCCAATTGCACATTCCTCGCTCAAACCTTTTTCAAGTTTAGAGATGATGCACAGCACAGGCGAACACGTAGTCAGCAGAGATGGATATGGTATTCTGTTGCGTTCAAGATGTGTGTTAATTATGCAGTTGTCTCTCCATGAAACACTGACAGCTTTTCATTATTTACCGATTGAGTAAAAAGAAACATATTATGTACTTTTAAACAACTTTAAACATTTAAGGACATAATAAAATTTTAATTCGCGGAGCGTTTCTCTTGAAATATTCTCAGGTATTCACGACCTTTGTTCAAATTCATTCCGGTTTTATCCAGACAATAGCGGCAGACGGAAGAATTTTATATATTCAGAAAAGAGAAATCCTAAAGCCACAACATATCGGAGGGGCACGCCATTTTTATTTGCTTCCACAGCAGTCTATTCTATTTAATAGCCGGGAATCAAAGCTGCCTAGGTTTGGCATAATGACCAAAACAATCATGCTTGCGGCATGATTAGCCGTTAACTGAAAGGTTTTCCTGCTTTTCAACCGGATTTGAATGTTACGCCTACTGTGAAGTAGGAAAATGCATTTTACAATTAGCTGTAGCGTGTGAATTTAATTTGTCCTCACAAGGCACACTCATGAATAAGCAGAAAAGCCTTTCGTATACACTCAGAAAGGAAGAACAACTTTTAAAATTTAAAAATATCAAAGAGACTATTCACAACCTACTGTAGCCAATAATATTTTTTTAATAAAAAAATCCTACGTTTATTGTGCAAGAAATTTACGCTTCAGTGACAAATCAAACATTCCGGGGGTCAGGAATGAGCAAAAGACGAAAATTCAGACGTCTTGAGACACACGAGGTGCTTTGGCCGACGCAATTGCGACTGGAAACTCAGGTTTCCACCGGGTATATACACGCAAACACGGGAGAGAGCCAAGCAAAAAGACGAGAGACGCAAACAGTTATTTTACACATCGGCCGAAAACAGGTTTTTGAGCCCATCTCGGAGTCAAGGCCGCAAATTCCCACAAAACGGCCCTGCGTCGGAATTCCATTCGCACCTGCAGATCGGCGCGCGATTAAAATTATGGGCTCTTGCGAAAGTTCTTTTTTATTTTTCTCTCTCGGTGAATGCGCTGCCGAGAAACAATTACAAGGAAAACGTTCTCTCTCTCTCTCTCGATCTTTAGTGTGTTGTTGGGTTCGGGCCCAAATCCATCGCGATCACGTTCGGGCATTGCCAAGGCCGAGTCCTCCGACGCCCAGGCCAAGTTTTAACGACCGCGCGCCGCGCACAGCCAAAACCCGGTTTGTGTTTTATTATCCACGCCGGGCTGTTATGGGTGGCGACCGATGATTGAAAGCATTTTCGCTGATGATTGTCGCTCTGCCGTGTACGCTGCTCGTAAAATCAGGTCTAACGGATAGCGCGGCGGCTACCGCGGACGCTTCGATTTCGCGACTACTGTGCGTCGATAATAAAACATTTACAAATGACTTGTCGCATTTCTCTCTGTTCGGCTGTCTTGTAAAACGATTAAAATTCTATCGCTTTGAAAGGAGGCAGGGCCAATGCAGATATTTGCTTGATTTTCTGCTCAAATTTTAAATTTGAAGAATTTTTGCTGTTGAAAATCTGCAAAAATACTTTTTAAAATCAAGTTTTCTCAACCAGTTATAAATTTTAAATTTTACCAAAATAAAAATTCTTTAAGATCTTCATTGATTTAATGAGTTTTGTTGCTTCATCTTTGTGTTAAATGGAAAAGTCTTAATGGATTCCAAAAATTAACAAAATAATTTGCGGTTTGGTCTGAAACCAATTAAAGCCATTTACACTGCATTTTCAGTGCACAATTAAGAGAGACATTATCTAATCTCTTATAATTAAAGAATTCTAGGTAAAATTATAAAAAAATATAATTTTTCCTCCTGTATGTACAGTACAGCCATTAAAAAAGTTAGCTCAACTCTCATAAAATTTTGTTAAACTTGACAAGGAAGCGGTGTTGAACCCCTTTTTGCTAGGAGAGGGGATTTTACAAATCTCGAACGTTCCCTGTGAAATCCTTCCGTAAATTTGAGGATTTACCATTTTTGCAACTTTAAAAACGAGACATTTTCGTGCTTTCAGCGTATCTGATCCAGTTCACTCTGCTGGCAGGATTCTTCTGGCTCAACGTAATGTGCTTCGACATCTCAATGACTTTCAGGTGAGCAAAAACATATATAATATAGACCGGCGCCGAAAAAGCGTTTTCTTTTATTGCACAAAGGGCGGCAGCAATTATAATTTTCATAAATAAGCAGTCGCCGACCTCACACTACTTTATTTTCCAACACGTTTACGGCCGGAAAGCGAAAGGGTCTCCTCCTTGAACGCATTATTTGCTTATTGAAATCCGCGTGCAGATCTCTGCAGAGCATGGTGCCCCGTGGGATGCTGTCAGAGCGAAAGCAATTCGCTTGGTACACCGTCTACGCTGTCGGCGGGCCGTTCATCATTTTTGTGGTCACCATCTCGCTGAATCACGCCTACAGAGGGTCGCCCGATCCTGACGCCAACTTTTGGCTGGCCGACCCGCAAATAGGCATCAGTACGTGCTGGTTTGATGCAGGTGAGACCATTAATCATGTTTTAATTACAAAAATTAAATAAATCAAATCGGTTAGTACTACAGTTTTAGCTAAAAAGTTAAATGTTGCGTAGTCAAAATGAAAAGGGAAAAAATGTTTGATAAATATTCAAAATTATTTTTTATCAGTGATATTAAGTCTAATAAAAAGGCTTGAAATTTTGTATTAGCTAAAGTTGTTTGTAACAAGCGAGCGTGTTTACATTAATTTTTGTAAATTAAATTTAATCATCTCTTGGTTGTAAATCACTGCGCAACTAAAACCACTTGCCACACACCACAGCCGAGCGGGTTGCATATTGCAAGCAGGGAATTCAGCATCGCTTCATGGTGGCACCGCCTTTTCCCAGTAGGCCAGTAACCTTCGACAAAGGGTTAGATTTCTATTTTTGCAACACTCGAATTTGTTTTTCATTGTTATAAGATACTGGGAAAAGGTGGAGACATCAACGATGGATATTATTATGTACATTAAACATTTCGACGTATTCATTATGTATAATGGAACCTGTAAATATTTCACCATAAATAAAATTATTTTGAATTTGATGTAAGAAACTTGGAGAGTCAGTTCAGAAAGATCGGAATAATTTGTATCACAGCTGATTTAAAAAATCAACAAACCATTCAATTTTATTGTAACATTATCACACAAAACTAATGAGTTTAACACATTCCTGATAACTCCATTGACAGGAAAACATGAAGTGAGAAGTTCGAATCTCTTTTTAGGATATATGATAATACAAACGCAGATTTAACTGTCAATCTCCTCTTTGAAAAAGCAATTCAAGTTAACTCCTAGAAACAAAAAATTAAGGGAATATACGAAAAATGAATTTTTTTATAATATCTTGCTATTATTCTTTTTCAACAAAAATTTATTCACTCTTATCCAATATTATTTTTCACTTACGAATGCCAAATTTTTAAATGAAAAAATATCACCCAAAATAGAGTCTTTTAAATTTGCAGCATATTTTCAGAACGAAACGGAATTTTGGTTTTCTTCTACGGGCCGATCGGCATCCTGCTGCTGATCAACCTGACACTGTTCCTGTTCACCACGTACAAGATCTGCAAGTTGTCGCGCGCCGCCAACATGATCAACCAGAACGACAACAGTCAGCGCCACAACTCGGAGCACAAAAGGTACCCGTTCAGCAAAGAAGCAGTTCATGATTGTCCTAAGTCGGCTAATAGAACCCTGTCTCAAAAACAAAGGTTCATACTCTTCTTGAAACTGTTTGGCCTGATGGGCATCCCCTGGGTATTCGAGATCATCTCCTGGAAGGTCAAGGGAGCTGACGAGTACTGGTACTTCACAGATGCCATCAACATCCTCCGCTCTGTCTTCATCTTCACTACTTTCTGCTGCAAGCGAAAGGTATATAATAATTATTTTTTAAGCAACCTTATGAAAAGGCTTTTTTAAAATAAATGTTTTGTAATTTTAGCGTTATGTACTCGCTGTTGAAAAAGATCCCTGATGATCCCACACAGTTTTAACCCAGCAATTTCAGTATAGAACTGGCAAACTATTTATTTTGAGGAAAAATTAGCTGTGGATAAAAGCTTATATAATGCTACCCACTTAAAGATCTGAATCTTTAGAAACAATTATTTAGCGTTATATTAAAGTTAAAAATCGCTTGATTCCTTTAAATGATAAATTATACGAAGAAAAAATTAGATCGATATTTTTTTCTTCTGTGGTGTCAATGACGGAGCTTGAATTTTCAAGGACGGGTTAGCAAGTATAATGATTACTCTTCATCGTAGGTTTGGCGCCTGCTGTGTGAAAAGTATCCCAAGATCAAAGAGCTCGCCTTGATGATGGGACGGCAGCCGGCGAGCAACACTGCCACAGAGTCAAGCAGATCGAATCCAAATGAAAGTTACGCTGAGACAATGAATGGAGTGTCGATGGAGACCCTGGCTGTGGACCTGCAGCCAGCTCCTCGCCGCAGCGTCCACCAGTGACAATGTGCATTTAGAACTCCAATGACTCTCATATATCGTAATCAAAATTAACCGTATTTTGTTTAGTTAAGTGCGTAAATAAAAAATACGAAATCGATTTCCTTGGCTTGAACATTTAATGTTTTCGTCGATACATTATACAAGTAAATTTCCGAAAAGCAATCACGGTGCACTGTTCATCAACGGTGGATGGATTTCAAGGTCTGCATGATTCCAAAAATTAAACACCATAAGGAGTAAAACTTAACGGGGATTGCACTGGAAGGTGCCGAAGCCAAGGCCGATGCCGCGGTACGAGTGGGTGGCCAGCCTCGCCACCTCGTACTGCCTCTCCATCTTATTGAACATCTCATCCTGCTGCTTGTGCTGCTCGGCGGCAGCCGGCGGCTTCTTCGGACCTCTTGGTTCGGGCTCAGCTACAGAAGTTAAAAATCAATTTTAAAACTACAAACTTAGGAAGGAACAGTTAAAATTGTCTAAAATTACTATGAATATTCTTTGAAAGATAATAAAACCAAATTATCAACATAAGTTGAAAAAATATTTGACAATATTCAAGACAAGCAGGGAAAAATATACCTTCAACGCCCTTCATGCCCATCAGCCTTTTAAATTTGGCAGTCATCTTGCCGTCATTGTCCTTGGGGAGCGTTGTGCTCTCCCAATTGTTACCTGACTTTGCACACGTTTCTTTGGCAACTGCAGACTGCAATTAGGTGAGGTCAGTGCTGTTCAAACAATTCACAAAACTGCTTTGTTTACCTTAGTTGACCACAAAGCTCTCCTCTTTTGAAGCTGCTCCTGAATTCTGGAGAGGGTAGGGTTATTGGTCAGACCAGGAACTATTCCGCTCGACAGCTGGATCGCCTCCTGACTTTTAGTTGCTGGCGGAGAAATGCTTCTATCTTTTTCACCTAAGACTCCGCTACTTCGAGCGGCTTCGCTTAAGCTCCCTGAATTCAAATAGTTTGGCCTACATTTTTCTGCTGTTGAATTTACAAATAAATAAATAAGATGAAAAAATGACTTTTATATTGGACGGTCATAAAAAAAATGGAGAATAAGAAATTTTGACAACGGACCTGTGTTAATTGCGGCGCTGCTGCTAGGAACCAATTCTGGGATTGTTGGGGGACTTCTCTTAAACTTGTGGTCCCGGTTCCTGTCCCTGTGTCTCTCCCTGCTCCTGGACCTTCGCCTAGGAGACCTGGACCTGCTTCTCGAGCGCCTTGAGTATTTCCTGTCCCGGTCTACGACAGTTTTAAATTAGATTGCTGGGAAGGTTTTCTCGCGCTACATTAACCAATGTTGGAAATTAAGAAATCTAAAAAACAAAAATATCTAGAAAGCTTGTAATTGGTCGTATTGGTTTTGTTCTTTCCATAGTAAATAAATAAGAGAGTAAGTACAAATATCAATTGATAAGAATGACAAGACAATAATAATTTCCAAACTTGTCACAAATAAAAACAATACTGACCAGATCTGTGTCTGTCCTCTCTCCGGTTGTCTCTCCTTTCTCGATCCTCCCTTCTTGAGTGTTTGTTTTTGTGGTGCCTCTTCTCATGCCTGAATCACACGATTAATTTTACTTTAATTTGCAGCGATTAAAAAAGCGCGTTTCCTACCTGCCACTCTTGCTTCTCTCCCTATCTTTCGAGGGCCTGCTGGAAGACTCCTTGTTGTCGTCGCTGCCCTGCACATAATAAAAACCATTCCCTTCCACAACTGATCTCAAAACTCAGCAAAATAAAGATATATAAAAAATATAGAAAATAAGTGACTTGAGAAGGGAAACTACCAAACAAACCAGAGTTTGAGGAATTTGAAAACGCCCCTCCCAGGAAATTAACCCTTGAATGGTCGAGAGAGATGAGAGCAAATAAATTTAGGAAGAGAGAATTCTGGTCTGAGATTCGAGTCGCCGACAGCAGACTGCCCTTTGTAATGGAGCTCAGGGCGAGCGAAGGTGCGTTTGGTTACCTTAGGTCAGCAGAGGGATTGTTATCGAATCGTCTTGCACCAATTCAGTGGCTACTCACCAAGCTTTGGTTGCGCTTCGGCCTGAGGTGGAATCTCGATTGAACAACACCACTGCGTAGTGCATTTCACAACAAAGCATATTAATATTCTAACGAAAACACAGTGTCCCCTGTCCCCGAGTGGATTTCTCAAATTTGTTTTTCATCAAAAATTTACACCCAATATTATTTAATAAAAATTCCACTAATAAATATTTTTTCATTTTTTTTTAGGGAAAATCATCTTTTAGCAACGCAATTTGAGGATGGGAGGAGAAAATCTACGACTGATGTGATATGTATGCATAATTGAGAGAAAAAGGATAAAATAGAGAAGAGCAGGAATAATTCCAGAAAGAGAGAAGACAGAAATTTATACCTCACTCAGGTCCATGGTGACGTTTTCATAGTTGTCACCCTGCCCGCCAGATTTTTTCTTGGCCTGCAATCACACACACACACCCAAAAATTAAATTTATAAACACCGGCCCCAGATTGGAAAACAACCATAAAAGAGACGGCTGTCTAAAAATAGAATGGGAAACCCAGCAATGTTCTCACTAGAAGGTACCACAAATTTATTTTTTGATTATAATTATCCGCTTCAAATTGGAAACCACGAGCTACGGACACACGAGGAAAAACAGGACCGTGAAAGTAAAAAAATCGTCAGAATGTTTCAATGCAAACCTCGTTCTGATCTTTGACTGAATTGCTATCCTCGTCGCTGCTGTAATCGGCAAGGGCGTCCATGTTTATCTTCTGCCTCTTGCTTTCTTGCCTCTCTTCCTGGCTCGCCGCACAGCACACCAATCGATTGGCTGTTGTCCACGAAGGGTAACTGCTGCCAACCACACAAGAAGAAAATCTTTACTAAAATCAATAATCATGTTGGTTGTAGAATTTAAATGCAGAGGGAAATTATTTTTAGATATTTTGAGTATTAATCTTTTTAGTAATACTTAGATTTTCTTGAAATACATCCAGGAAATCACCTTTTTCATTTTGTTGTTGTATTTTGTTATTTTGAAATGTTGGTAGGTGGAAATTACAAGGGAATAACTTCCACAAGACATGTAATGGCGCCATTGTTATTAAAGGAGAGTTCAAAAAACCCTCCCAAACTTTGCACGACAGCAAGACACAGTACCAAATAATTACGTCATTCCAGGAGGGGCTCAGACTGCACGATTTCTAAGTATTACTTGTATGACAATATGGCGTTTTTACAAGACTTGTTAACGTTTATCTCTTATTTCTTTTCAGTTCTCACAATCAGTGCTCAGTGCTGTGCATTTTAATCGCCTTGATCGGTCGGCCAACAACTCGAACTCATAGGAGGCGGATCCCTTGTCAAGAGTCAAAATTGATTCTGCGATTTTATTGTTTTTCTCAAGGAAATTTTCCGCAACACAAGCCCTTAAGTGTGGGATTACTCGTTAGTGGTAACTAATCCTCGCCATCACCAAGTTATTGTTCTCTAAAATATTTATTTTCAGATAAAGTGGATTGATCAATCCAAAGATGACAGATTCCAAATATTTTACCACCACCAAAAAAGGTGAAATTTTCGAGTTGAAGTCAGAATTGAACAATGACAAGAAGGAGAAAAAGAAAGAAGCAGTGAAGAAGGCAAATTTCACGCACTCAGAGAAATGGGATGTTTATAACGGAAGCGTTTTTAACAGGTCATCGCGTCCATGACCGTCGGCAAAGATGTTTCGGCACTGTTCCCCGACGTCGTGAACTGCATGCAGACGGATAATTTGGAGCTGAAGAAGCTAGTTTACCTGTATTTAATGAATTACGCCAAGAGTCAGCCGGATATGGCCATCATGGCAGTCAACACCTTCGTTAAGGTGTGATAACTTGTTTGTTTTCCTCGTTCCAAATTTTAATTGCATGCCGGTAATGTTGGACAGGATTGCGAGGACCCCAACCCTCTAATCAGGGCGTTGGCCGTGCGCACGATGGGCTGCATCAGGGTGGACAAGATCACCGAGTACCTGTGCGAGCCCCTGCGCAAATGTTTGAAGGACGAGGACCCGTATGTGCGCAAGACCGCGGCCGTGTGCGTGGCCAAACTGTACGATATCAACTCGTCCATGGTCGAGGACCAGGGCTTCTTGGACCAGCTCAAGGATTTGCTCTCCGACTCCAATCCTATGGTAACTATTAAATCATTATTCGCGCAGAGCTGTGATGACTGATGAAATCCCTTTGAACTTGTGATCTTGTCGCACTGCCAATGAGCTGGAAATTCATAAGAATTATACAACCTATTCAAAAATTTTATTCAGGGTCAGGAAATCAGTCAATTTTTACCTTAATTAATGCCCTATTTTCTGCAAATTCACAGTAGAATAGATTTTACTCATTTTTTCAATAATTAAAATATTGTAGGATTAAGCCTATGCAAAAAATATAATTAAATAATTTTTACTCTGCGATTAAAGGTTATTAAGTTACGGGCATACCTCTATAAATTTTTAAAATCATTTTCTTGCTCTTTTGATTTTTAAGAGAGTTGCAAATTTAAGTGCAGTTCAATATTTTGATTTGCCTTCAAATTTCACTTATTTGAACTCTTAATATGATCTGGATTGGTAAAGAATCCGTTAAAGACACTTAAAAGCTGGCTTTGGAGGTCAATCAATAAAAATCTTATTTCAACGCGACATAAATTCCTCAAAATAATAATTATCGTAAATATAGGTCGTGGCTAACGCCGTGGCAGCACTCTCAGAGATCAACGAGTCCAGTTCAAGCGGGTCCCCTCTGGTCGAAATGACTCCGCAGACTGTCAACAAGCTGCTGACCGCCCTCAACGAGTGCACCGAGTGGGGACAGGTGTTCATCCTCGACTCGCTCGCCAACTACTCCCCTCGGGATGAGCGAGAGGCTCAAAGGTATGTTTTCTTGCCGTTTTTACGTATTTTTGGATTTTTTTTTCAATTTTCTGCTGCGAGAACAAACTTAAATTGGAAAATATTTAATTTAACACTTATATTTTTCCATTGGGCAAACCAAAAACTCACTAGAACATTAATTTAGATTACGCTCTAATTTCTCCAGCAATATCCCGTGTCCTAATGACGGCGGTAATTTTATTTTTGTATTTTCAACTTGATTATAATTTTCTTAAAAGTTGCCCTGTAGGAAAATTTAAAATTAAAGGGTTTCAGTATCTTTTTAAACCACAGTAACATCAAAAAGTTCATGAAGTTCTGATGTGACCAATAAAATTTTCAAAACGTCCAAAATAAAATCTGGATTTCAGCACTTGCGAGCGTATCACTCCTCGTTTGGCGCACGCAAACGCCGCGGTGGTGTTGTCAGCCGTGAAGGTGCTGATGAAGTTCATGGAAATGTTGCCGTCAGACTCGGAGTTTGTAACGTCGTTGACCAAGAAGCTGGCGCCGCCTCTGGTCACGCTGCTCTCCTCTGAGCCAGAGGTGCAGTACGTGGCGCTGCGCAACATCAACCTGATCGTGCAGAAGCGGCCGGATATTCTAAAACATGAGATGAAGGTCTTCTTCGTCAAGTACAACGACCCAATCTACGTCAAACTCGAGAAGCTGGACATCATGATCCGCCTCGCGTCGCAGGCCAACGTTGCTCAAGTCTTGTCTGAGCTGAAAGAGTGAGTTTAATTAGATATCCTCCTGTCTTGGCCTTTTTTAGATATCACTGAAATATCTTCTTAATTAAAAAACCACAGAAGGTTAAATTTTAAAGTTGCAGATTTTTTGTTTCTCAAATATCATTAATATCAAGCTTCTTAAATGTGTCTAATTTTGTAAATTATTTAGATACGCCACTGAGGTTGATGTCGACTTTGTGAGGAAAGCTGTGAGGGCCATCGGCAGGTGCGCCATCAAGGTCGAGCAGTCTGCTGAAAGATGTGTTTCCACCCTGCTGGACCTTATCCAGACCAAAGTAAGTGATTTTTTTACCTCCAACTAGCTGCAGACTTAAATTTATATTAAAAGTTAACTGACAATCCATTCTCTTATCCTTTTTTACTTAACAATATATTATAAAATGAAAATTATACATAATTTTCATTTATTATGAAATAATATAATCTTTTCTAATGGATAAAAATATTGAATTGAAATTTGTTTAAAATCGTTTTTTATTTTTTCCAATCAAATTATTGCCATATTAGTAAAGCAATTTTCTCTGGGATTGAGGTTAAATTAATGATGATTTTTTTTTCAGGTCAACTACGTGGTGCAAGAGGCGATTGTTGTGATCAAAGACATTTTCCGCAAATATCCCAACAAGTACGAGAGCATTATCTCTACTCTGTGCGAGAATCTCGACACTCTGGATGAGCCGGAAGCCAGGTACCTAATCTCCATTCACACGAGTATTGCTAAATAATTAATTTTCGGGACAGAGCTTCAATGATCTGGATCATTGGCGAGTATGCCGAGCGCATTGACAACGCAGACGAGTTGCTCGAGTCATTCCTGGAAGGATTTGCTGACGAGAACTCTCAGGTGCAGCTGCAGCTCCTGACAGCCATCGTCAAGCTTTTCCTGAAGCGACCTTCTGACACCCAGGAACTCGTTCAGCAGGTATATAAAATATCCTCTTTAAATTAAAAGTAGTACATAATATATATTACAACTTTTTATTTTATATAAAACCTTGTGCGTTTCAATTTTAGGTACTGAGTCTGGCAACGCAAGATTCTGACAACCCAGATCTTCGCGACCGCGGCTTCATTTACTGGCGACTGCTGTCAACTGACCCAGCCGCGGCCAAGGAGGTTGTTCTGGCTGAGAAGCCGCTCATCTCGGAGGAGACGGACCTGCTGGAGCCGACTCTGCTGGATGAACTGATCTGCCACATCTCAAGCCTGGCCTCAGTCTACCACAAGCCGCCATCAGCCTTCGTTGAGGGCCGCTCTGGCATCCGCAAGAGTCTGCCGGCCAGCGCCCGCGCTGGCTCCGAGGGTGTTGAATCTACAGAGAGTCAGGCCGCGCCCGCAGTCATTCCAGCGCAGGACTCCCTGATCGGCGACCTCCTCAGCATGGACATAGGTGGACCTACCGTGGCACCTGTTGCGGCAGCGCCTGCTGCCCCCTTCGGAAGCGCCGCCATGGACCTGCTTGGTGGCGGTCTTGACACGCTGGTGAGTTTTGTTTATCATTTGTTTTGTTTTTGTGTTGAGATCTAAACAAAACGCAACGAATCTGTTGTGGGTCTTATTAAAGAAGCAAAAGTTTTGCTCATGGCTTGAAAAATGAGTTACACGCTTCCTTGCAGAGATGTATTTTTGCAGCTTGTAAAAGTGTTTTTAAAAACCACAATTTTTTGTTTCGACGCGTCTCTGGAGTCCCCACTTGTCAGTTGCCAAAACTCTAAATTTTTTGTGCCGATTTGCAGCTGGGTGAGACGAGCAGCTCGCCTGCGCCTCCGAGCGCCCTGCCGGCGTCGTCTGCCGCGTTGCTGGGTGACATCTTTGGCGCCCCGGCTGCTTCCGCCACCTACGTCGCGCCCAAGACAACATGGTTGCCCGCGGAAAAGGGCAAGGGGCTGGACATCAGCGGCTCCTTCGTGCGCAGAAACGGACAGCTTTTCATGGACCTCACTTTCTCCAACAAGGCCATGCAGCCGATGTTGGGCTTTGCTATTCAGTTCAACAAGAACAGGTGACACTTTTACAGCCTTTTTTCATCTCCCAGAAATAATACTTTTTCCACGATTTCTCTCCGTTTTTACTCCCAGTAAATAACATTCTTGAATATATGGCCTGGTTAATTAATTTTTATTGGATTTTTTATATCTTCTGCCAGTATTTAGAATATTTTAAATTTAACTTATGTTTTTTGTTATTCCTGTGTCCCATTTTTTTTCATTTGATTGAGTGATCTGGTTATGCGTTAATTGTGATTTTTGACACCAGTTTCGGCATTACTCCTGCGTCGCCGCTGCAAGTGCAGAGCCCTCTGCCACCTGGCGTGGCTGCGGATGCTTCTCTGCCCTTGGCCACCACTGGGCCTGTCCAGAAAATGGAGCCTCTCACCACCCTTCAGGTAAGCATTGTAGCATGTACTTAGGGAGTTTTAGTTGGAAAAATTTCAACTGGGAACAGTCAAGAAGCAAATAATGGCAGAGGAAAAACAGGTCACATTATTGAGATTGCCATTTTTTTTTTAATTCAGGTCGCTGTGAAGAACAACGTCGACGTGATGTACTTTGCTTGTCAAATCCCAATGCACGCCTTGTTTGTCGAAGACGGTCAGATGGATAAACGTGTCTTCCTTGCCACCTGGAAGGAGATCCCTGCCCAGAACGAGGTTCAATACACAATTACCAACGTTATGCACAGTGCAGGTTAGTATTTTAATATCCTATTGTTCGACAGAATTTTATTTATTGGATTTTAAGAGCGTGTATAAAATCTTAAAAAAAAATCAAGAAAAATTTATAGAACCTCAAATTTATAGAAATTTAGACTTAAATGAATAATACTCTAAATCAGAAGAAATGGAGTAAGGTGTAAAACTGTTGGGGGCTTAAGGAAAATCACAAGAACCAGAAATGAACGCAATTCATAAATCCTTTTGATTTATTTGTTGATTAAATATATTTTAGAGCATTGTCAGCTGGTTTACAGTACCACGCTTATTCATGTAGACTCCAACTTCACAGATACCGTGGTTTCGAGGATGCAGCAGAACAACGTGTTCACGATTGCCAAGCGCAACGTCGAGGGCCAGGACATGCTTTACCAGTCTCTGAAGCTGACCAACGGCATTTGGGTGCTGAACGAGCTCAAAATTCAGCCAGGAAATCCCAACATCACGGTAAGCTGTCTGCAAACCAAAGCCATTGTTTCGTTCTCAAGAGCGTTTCTTTCTTTGTTGCAGCTGTCGCTGAAATCCAGAACTCCAAACGTCGCTGAGGGCGTTTTCCAAGCTTACGACAACATCCTCCATGGTTAAAAACATTCCAGGAATTAGCAAGAGGGGGCCATCTCTGCTAGTTGATTGATTCATGCATATTTAATAAAATTAAAAACATACTACCTATGTGTATCGTCAAAATCGTGTGTAAGGTGTATCTGCTTTATCTCATGCTGCTGTTATCGTTAATGGATAGAAATATAAATAGTTCGACAACACATAATAGATTTTTAATTTCCTTCCCAATTAACAATGATTACAAAAGTATTTCTTAGGGACATCAGGTAAAACCAGTTTTAGTTGAAAAATCATTTAGAGTAGCCTGAACTTGTAATTTATCATCATATTAAAAATTCAACTAACACGAGCCTGACTTGGTAACATCAATAGGGATTAATAATTATTGTACTTCTTATTTTCCTTCTAAATTAAATCCTCCTTTACCTTTTCAACAGTCCAAGAATATTTAAAAATCATTATGTATTTTGTTCAATGCACGGCTCACAAAAGCAAATTTTAGTTGCCATAAAAAATATCACTTTTTTTGTTAATGTGCAATTTGTAACACTTGAGTGAGGAGTTCATAAGGCATATAAAGAGCCAAGAATAATTCCTTAATTATTGTTTTAAGACATGTGCACGGCTAACTTTATAAAAGTGCATCAATTTGAACCAAATTTTACTAAAATTACAGGAGTCAAATTTTCCAATGTAGGTCACAAAGAAATGTATTCCAATCATGACAACCTAAACTAGCCAATAAGCTTGCTTCTAATCAAAGAATACCATTTTAGATTCTTAATTCCAATAATTAGTTTTAAGAGATCTTTGACAAATTCAAAAGTGAAGTAGGAATGAAGACACCAGAAAAGTAAGGTTTTAAGTTCTTTTTATTCTTTTTTTGTTTTCATATAAAAATGTATTACATTCTACGGGAAGGGAATTGAAGAGCTCTCGGATAAGCAAAATTACATTGTATGAAAGAAATTTGTCTCGGTGACTACACGCGGCTCCGGATTCCTCGGTAGCGAATTGAATTGCGAGTTTCATTGTGTTCGATCATATATATTATGTACAAATACAGGAGACTGATAATTTACCATACACATTCCTCAACGAAATTTATTGCTTGATGGGTTCAAATGAGGCGCGTGCCGGGAGCCGAGTGCAATTTACAGATGGGGCTCAAGGTTCGCGCAGAAATCTCAACGGAAATCCCTCGGAACGCGTTACAGGCGTGATGTTTCCGTAGTTTCTATTTCATTATTTTCTTTTTTCATATTCGCTCGATTCTGTAGAAAAAAAGCCACGCTAACAAGTGGTGCGCGTGGATCCAAAATCAATCGGTAGTCGCTTATAAAAATAAACAGTTCGAACCAGCGCCTGCAACAATCAAGGCAACCAGGCTGGCGAGCCGGCATTTATAAAATGTCGACTCGGGACACGAATCGAGATTTCTGCCCGAACCTTGGGTCGGTAGCCAAATGAGTGTTTTTCATCTCGGGTCAGAATTTCGCATGACGGATGCTCTACAATTGCAGGAATATTTTTTCCCGGGGATGACGTTGCGCTCGGCGCGTGCCGACGCAATCACACCCTCGGCTGTCGCGTTTTTCTCACTTTTAAAATTTTTATATTCATTTTTTACGTTTTTATCATTCTGTGTTTCGTAAGGCTATTGTTTTCGCTTCCTCTGGAGAACCAAAACTGTTACAATGCGTGTGTGTGTGTGTGTGTGTTTTTTTTATGTGTGTGTGAGTGGAGAGAGAGGGCGGAAGTGGCGAGAAATTAATAAATCGGGCGAGGACGACGAGGGGCGTGAACTATACCCTATCACAGCACTTGGAAAATCGGGGTCCAGCCCTGCCGCGTGCGACGGGACCAGGCAGGGTCCGTCTCGGGACAAGGCGTGGGACCCGAGGCTGAGACAGAAGATAATATCACAGACCGTCGTTTGCTTTCCGTGTCCTCGCCAGGGATTGCAATAAATACGTGTGTCTAATTTCTGCCACCTCCTCAACATAGGCGAGTGAAAAATTCATGTTCGTTTGTTGGGTTTGTTTGTCCGTTTTTTTCATTCATTTTTCATCATCGCCCAGCGGTTGTGAGACGAGTGTGTCTCGGTTGTGTTCTGATAATTTACTGTTTGCTACTCGCGCCGCCTCTTCACTGATTGTGCTGCGGAGGCTGCATCACCATGACTGAAAAATAAAAAATAATACCGTGATGAGTCGACAAATCAAAAAGTAAGGTCGCGTAAACGGGCAGTAAGGTGGCGCCATGGTGAGAATCGCCAAAGAAAAGACAAAATTCAGGGTGGGTGTCAAACCAAAATGATTTGTGATTGAACGAAAAGCGCCCGAAAAAACGTTTTAAAGTAAAAGTTTTGATCGAGGTTTGAAACCAAGACAAACGTGAAATTACTTTCCATAGTCGTCAAGAGCAAAAACTTTGCTTTTGGGAGAGTAGGAAACCAAATTGGTGTTAGAATTGAAGTTGGTAGATGCGGAGGATCGAGAGTGTGTTTCTTTTCTAGGTGTGTGATGGAAAAAACTTCACAGGAAGTTTTCAAAATAATTGCGGTCCAAAAGCAAAGTTGATGGAATGGTCGGTTTTATTCATTGTACAAAATCCAGGAGCAGATGTTACAAGAAGCCATGTGGTTAGTACGGGGTTTTCTGTCTTGGTTTCATTGAAAACGAATTACGTCGGTTGAGAAGAAACAGAATTATTTCTTTCGCCACTGATCACTTGGGGGCTCGCACAACATTTTTGTCAGTCTAGGTCAGCGTTCGGCAAGACTTGGGCTGGTCATGTCTGAATAAATTAATGTAATGCGTGAGATGGGCAAACTCAAACTGATTGTGAGCCGATGTCCTTGTTATCAAATTTTTACAATCGGCGATATTGCTGTAATACGCACGGGAACACGCAAAGAGCGAAATCAAAGTGTTCAAATCAACCACTGCCAGTGTATCTACATAAATTACAAATTACATTTCAGGACAGACAGAATTTTACAGCTACCCATTGCACGCATTGAGTGAGAAGGATGTACTGTACAGTATCACAAACACAGAACCTCTCAAATTTACACACAGTTTACAAAACAGCCAGCCCAAAATCATTCCCGATGACCTCCGCACTTCCTGAGAGCCTTCGAAGGGCGAGTGCCGCGACTTTGCCACAAGATTTATCTGAATAAAGGTTTTCAGACAGAAAAAAATGAGACAGTATTTGCAAGGTTGCACTGTTCTTCCTTTGGTTTTCACGCCACAGGTTACAACTGGTTAATCTTTTTTAAACCATCCGGATAAAAATTTCAAGATATTATTTAATTTATGAAAGCTAAGAGCACTAATTCAAATAGTTTTCTTCGAAAATTCCTTTGGCAAATGATTTTTTCTGTCCAAATGAAAGGTTCAAGGTGACTTGCTGACTAATAAATTAAGTATTATTTGCAAGACATTGGTGTAAGGGGAAACAGAGTAATGCATAACAGAAAAAAATGCGCAAAATTTAGCAGTCCTGATGATTGGGTTGAAAACAGCGTCGGTTAAGAAAAGACTGTATAAAGAATACGTGCCAAACGTTGGAAAAAATTCTTGGAATTTGATACTCTGAGGAAATTTCAGTAATTAGGCTCTAGCTCATAATTCAGACGGTTCTAGAGGAATACTAGTTTTAAAATCAGGGTTTCCACGAAATGCAAATCTGCCAGAATTGCTCAAATTTAAAAGCCCAAGTTAGAGGGCCGCGGCACCGGCCTCGAAAGGATCTCAGAGGTGGCGGCGCTGTCCATAAGACGGTCAGTCGGTGTCGGAGCAGAAAGCGTCGCACAAGAGCTGCAGAGCAGACCCTTGCAACCTCCCATCCATCCATCAGTCGCTATTTTTTCGTTAGCCCCAGTCACGAACAATTAGAATCGGCACGTCATCACAAGAGCACCGGCGGTGGCGGCAGCGGAGCGGGGGCGGGTTCTCTCAGCGGCGGACGTAGCGGAACTCACCTGCTGGGCCCTGCCACATCTGCTGCTGCGGGTGGGGCTGCATGTAGGGCTGCTGCACGAGCTGGGCGGCAGGCACGCCGGGGGCGCCGCCCGGCGGAGGCATCTGTTGGTGCATGCTGGGGAACATGGAGTAAACCTGCTGCTGCGGCGGCGGCACCTGCGGCGGAGGCGCCGCCTGCTGTTGCTGCACCGGCGGCGGCGGCTGCTGGTATGCTGATGACGGCGGCGGGCCCCCGCTGCCGGCTCCCTGTTGCCCCTGACCCTGTCCTTGGGGCTGCGACGGCGACGGCGTCTGCTGGTTCGACTGCTGCGACGGCCCGCCCTGCGGGGGCGGACCCTGCGGCGCCGCCGCATTCGGTGGTGGAGGGTGTGGGTGGTGCATGTGCGGGTGCGCCATCGGCGACGCCATGTAGATCTGCTGCGGCGGCGCCTCCGTGTGGTACGGCATGTTCATGATGCCTGGGTTCTGCATTGTCATCCGTACCAGTTGCTGAAGACACAAATCAAATTCATTTATTACAGGGGATAATTGATTTCAAGATGAAATGAAACCGCTAGGATTTTCATGGAATTTCGAAGTGGTAAATATGAGAAAATTAAGCAATGTGAATAAAACAATGATCTCTAGCACTGGTTTGCATCACAATTTTGGCCAATTAATCAGCAAACGTGGATCTACAACTACTCTTCAGGCCATTCACTCGCCAAATGACTTGGTGAAAGATTTAAAGAAAAATCCACACTTTGTAATGCAGCCTGAGAGTCAGGCCACACTCCTCGACCATTCATATTATTTATGTTTCCTTTTGTAGCATTTAACGATATTTTCTGAAAGATATAACTATTATAAACACTTACTGGAGGATGGTAGCCCTGCGAGGCTGGCATCATTTGAGCATTAGGGGCCTGGGAGAAGTTGTAGAAGTGGGCGGTGGTCATGGTGGGCGGCGCCATCAGCGGCTGGCCGGTGGCGGCCGCCACCTGGATCTGCGACATCTCCGGCCTGTGGTGTGCCGAGATGGGCATGGTCGGTATGTCTGTACGGACAGAAAAACAGACGGATTAGCGCATCGCACCCAGGGCCTAGAGTACTTACTCTTACGCAGATTTCGGCCCTGGTTGTAGTTCGGGTTCATCAGCATGACTACAGGCGCGATGCCCTGCACGTTCTGCGGCGGCACGGTATACTGCTGCGGCGTCTGTGGCGTGTGCGGCCGCGAAGTGCCCGGCGTGCTTGGCGACCTCTGCACCACCAATGAAAATGTTCCAAATTTAGTAAGCGTATAATAAAAATTTCCCTTGTTTGCCATTCAGAGAAAATTTTGATTCTCTATGAGTAACAAATTGTAATAGAAAATAGCAGAACTTGGAAATACCTTTAAAATTTGTCCACGGGCGAAATTCTTACATGAAATGCAGCGTTAAAAAAATTTTAGGATTTCAAAAACCTGCACGAACGTTTCACAAGCTATTCAGGCAGGCTTTCTTAATTAATGATCAGCTTTAGAATTTTGAAGGCAAGGAAAACACAATGCTCAAGATTTTATTAATAACTTATAGAACTATTCCTAAATAATTAAAAAAACATAAACTTCCAAGAATTATTTTAAAATTATTAATTGTTCTACTAAAGCGTCGGAAAACCAGCCAGTATCAGCTGTTATTTCCTAGGTGAAAAACTTACGAAATAATGTTTATGTTGAAAGCGAAATCAGATAATTTTTTCTGAACACAAAGAAATTTAGCTGGATCCTAAATAAAATGGAGCAGAATAACAACTTACTGGGAAAATACTACTTGATTTCCTTTTATTCTGATTGAACAGCAAGACTGGCCCTGACCCACCAATTCAATCTTCGTATTTTTGCCTTAATAAAAAAGGAAATGCCACTCACTTGAGCGCATAAAATTTAGCAAGTTTCTCCCAACTCTTAACCAGTTTTCATAATATATATACCGTTTGTTTATACGAAAAAATTTGACCCTAGTTGTATACCAGTTCTAAATTATGACATTAAGTCAAAACTTCTAACGTAAGCAAGCTTCAAAAAGGTTTTTAGTGAGAAAAAATGCCTCAAATTCCTTATTCATAGTGTGAAGAACAATAATTGCAATTTGTCATTATTTAACTTTTGACTCACCGGAGTGAAAGGTTTAGCTGCAGGGTTCAGTACAAATTCCTTAGCGTTGGGGTTGAGGGTGGAGTTCTTGAAAGTGTTCCCTTTATCCTCGCTCTTTATCTCGTCAGATGGACCAGGAGTCTGCGGTTTGGGCGCCGGAGACGCAGTTGGTGTTGGCTTATTGTCGACGGGTTCCTCAGCCAGTTTGAAATCCTGGTTGAACTTTTTGAGATCCTGCACTGCATCTTCGCGAATGGCTGTAACAAAGAGCAAATAGATGTCAGTCAAAAGATCTAGCGTACAGGGTGAGCAGAGAATAAATGATTTGAATGACGATTCCTTTCCTTTTTTTTGAAAAAATTTTAAGTACCATTTGGAAATCTTTTGGTAGATTGGGTAACCAGACAATATATTTCTTTCTAACAAATAAATACTGTAAGTCTTATAAAATATCTAATTTTGTTTAGCACCAGTACATAATTCAACCTTTTAAACCATGCAGGGTAATTCAAAAGGCGTGTATCTGAAAATAAATCAAATATTTTATAATTCCTAAACCTTGGACCAAATATGACGGGCTGAACAAGATTTTTATTGCTGGGTCAAAAAGTAGGGAATGATTGTCTGGACTAATTTGTTTTTGTATTTCAAGGTTATTACGTTGTCTGGCAGGCAGAGAGGCTGGCTTGCGCTGGTCCAGCGGCGGTCTGCCAGTAGGTTGTGGGGGCTGTTGTTGTTGTTGTTGCTGCTGCTGCTGTTGTTGTTGTTGTTGTTGTTGCTGCTGCTGCTGCTGCTGCATTGCTGCCTGTTGCTGTGCGTGCGCTTCCTGAGCCGCCTGCTGCTGCTGCTGCTGCTGCTGCTGTTGTTGCTGCTGCTGGTTCTGCTGCTGCATGATGTGCTTATCCCTCTCAATAAGGGGAACCATCTACAAGAAAGGGTGTGTTAGTCGGTCTAAAGCTTTTCCTATCGAGCATCAACTTACAGTCATGTGGAGCGGCATTTGTTGGGTGATGGGCGCGGGCGAGGTGCTCTGCTGATAGGTCATGCCTTGTGGTGGCTGGTGATGCTTTTGTTCGTGGTATCTTGGCTGATCGTTGAATCTGCCACGACCTGAAAACAGGCACAAGAAGACACGTCAAGATTGCTGAGACAACTGAGAGTTGATCAAAAGTTATGTGTTGAATCGCTTGTAACACTATTCCAACTTTAAAAATGTTTGTTCAACACACACCAGCTGCACTAACATTTGTCAAATTATTTATGATTAGACTTAAAACTTGGAAGTAGCCTCAATAGCAGGGAAATTTAGGATTTAAGTTTAAGTAATTTAATTAGAGAAGTCCACCAATTCACAAATTTTTAAATTCTTCCGATGATATTTCGAAATTTTCTTCAAAACATTCTCCAGGATTTCATCAAATTGTAATGATGATTTATACTTTCATTTAATTATATATTAAAAGCTTAAAAATGGATAAAACCCTCCGACGTTAAGTTACACCCCTATCCAATAGCCGCCTTTAACTGTCCCATTCAATTTATTGCACTACTTGTTACAAAAGCAGTGAGGCATGAGATGATTGAATAATCACTGTCACAAGTATTTAGTCAGGATTGGGAGGGAGGAACTCACCCTGTCTTCCTCCCTGCATGGGCATCCCCTTTTTGTTGGAGCCAGCGTCCATGGGTCCGCTGTTCATCGTCTTCTGTTGCTGCAACGCGCCCTGCGCGGCGGCGAGAGCTGCAGCGGCGGCCGGATTGTAGCCGCCCATTTGCGACTGCTGCGGCGGTGGCGTCTGCGGCGAATACGACTGATGTTGCTGGAAGGGCTGCGAGTTGTAGCCCTTGGAGTGGTGCATGCCACCCATGCCTGGCGACGTCGTGTTCCGCATGCCCTGCTTGCCGCCCTGGTGCGGCGTCGACTGAGGCGGCTGCTGCTGCTGGACAGGGGGTGGTTGCTGCAACTGCGGAGGTTGCTGCAACTGCGGGGGTTGCTGCTGCTGCTGCGGCTGCTGAGGCTGAGGGGGTGCTTGGTTGCCCTGCGGTGACTGCGGGGGCAGAGGGCCTTTCCGCTTTGCTGGAGGCACGTACGCGTTGCTATTCGGCTTGGGTTCAGGCGCGGCAGCGGCGGGTGGACTGGCGGCCGCCGGCTCTTCGGCGCGCACCACTGCAGCAAACCGCTCCTCCTCGTCTCCGTCGCCGTTCTCCAGCTCCAGCCGGCTGCTGTGGCCAGGCGCGTTCTCGATCTCGCGTGCGAGTTGGGTAGCTCGTGCCTCGGCCTCTCTGCACGTGGCAAATAGAAATAATTAAATGAGCAGCAAAGCAATTTAATGGGATTCATACTATTACTTCTTTAATAATTCACAACTACCAAAATTTTAAAAATATGTTAAAGATGTCAACACTTGAGGTTGGTATTGCCATGATGTAATCTAAACGGACTTAAGCTTCGTTGCATAAAGATTAAGCCAAATTAATAATGAGTTCGGAACCAATCAGGAAGATGTCAGTTTTGATTTCATCATGAATAAATATTGTAGGTGGAAGAATAAATAATACAGCAACTGTGCCACAAGGGCGAGGAGAAAAAGAGATGCATGTGACGTAAATTAGTAGTAAGTAACTTAGAATAACAGTGAAGAATCAATTGAAAAATGATTGCACTTTCTTATTTTATGGGACTTTCCTCTCTTTTTCTAACGTTTCATTAAGTTTTCAGAATAAAATGGGCAATTACAAATTAAAAAAATAATTTTCCAGGAAGATAAGAAGTCAAATAGCACCAAATTTTATTTCATGCCAATTTTTTGAAGCTCTATTATTTTGTTGATAATTTTAAGTCCATGAGCTTGCATAGAGATTATTTCTTTTGATTAGAACGTAAAGTTAGTTGTGTGGAAGATTATTATCACAAGAGAAAAAATATCATGCAAGACCACAGACAATATCCTTGTGAGTCGAAAATAAGCATAATATAATGCAAAGCAATAAAAAATAGCGCGATAACAGTTAAAGAAAGACTGCTTTTTGGCATCTTTTCTTTTGTTTGTGTATCAAATCAGAATTTTCAATCCAATTGATAAAATGACAATCTTACTTGAATTCTTTGGTGTCCTTCTTCTGCAGAGGGACAGTGTAGGAAGGAAGTGAGTGGTCGTAGGATGTCGTGACACCGTATTTGTTGGCATTCATTCGGAACATTTCTTGAGGGTCCCAACCGTTCGGCTGTTAGAGGGAGAGCAAAAGATTTCAGCATAATATCCACGAGCGGAGCTAGAACGACAAACCTCTTTCGCGTTCGAGCTCGTTTCCAATTCGATTTCGTCGCCGTTGACAGGCCCCTCCCAGGGTTCGAGTTCCCGCTCTGTCACCTGGCCGTTGAACTTACTGATGACTGAATCAGTTTGAAAAGCATCTGCGAGAGAGAAAAGGAGCAAGTGAAACACAGTGGAAGCCAGCGCAATGCGTTCGTTACCTTTGGTGGCGAACTCAAGGTCGACGTTGAGTGCCTGGATGGTGATGACGTCGGCCGCCTTGAAGATGAGCTTCTCCATGACGGTATCCACGGTCACCTCGCCGGGTCGGTTCGGGTCGACCCTATGGGCCAGCTCCAGCACGACGTCGAATTGAGGAGAGAAGGTGCGCAGCACACCTTCAAACACGGAGCCAGCTACGGTCTGGACCTGATCAACAGACAACCAAACCAATTATGTTACATACAATAGAGTAAGACCCGGTGACGTAAAAGAAATTAAAAATGCGATAAGACGCGGAAACGGATTTCGCCGCGTGTGCGAATTTATCACTTTCCCAGTAATAATAATTCTAAGGCCAGTGAGTGCATCGCGGCGGCCGGTCGGTGATGTCATCGGCGCGATTCCTCCGACGTGATTCACCCGCGCGCGGATGCATAGCAGAATGAACAGATAACGCGAGCAATGAGCGCCCGTCCGTTCGTTCGCCGTCTTAAAATACACACACGTTTATCTCGGCAGCCACCGGAGACGATAAAAAAGAGAGCTTTTGACTTTCTGCCCGTGTCAGTGAGCGTTTGTGCGCTTGGTGAAAACTAGCTGGTTTGTTTTCCAAAATGGGGCATGCGCGTGCGAAGGCTGCACGTGATAACGTTATGAAAGACGAGACAATACCTCACCGGCGGAAAAAATAGAGTTATTTTGCCAGAATTGGCCTCGTCGGGTTATTTGCAATTTTTTTCTTTCTCTCCAGCTGACGGCGACCGCAACGCGCGAAGCTTTTGCTCTTTTACGAAATACTACTTGATGTTTCTTCACGAAATCGATCATGTGGTTGCGAAATTGTGGCCGCAAAGATCTTACTGAGGGTGATGCGGCATTCCAAGGGCCATGAGAGAGAACAGGCTGACTCGGCCGAAAGAAAGGCAGCAAGATGTGCCAATGACGCGAGTAAAGAGCGTCAATGAAATGATTTTTAAATCAAAATTACCGAAAAAGTAGGCACGATGCCGCAGTGCCTGCGTTTAGTGACCGGCTCCTCCCCCGCTTTCAACTGTTTGTTATACAATAATTAAGATTCAAGATGGCTGTCTTGCGGGAAACTCAAGTGGAAAAGGGTAAAATATACCAAAATCGTGAGCAGATAAACGGTGTTCCAGGCGAACTGAGTAGAGGATTTCCCATTTGCATCAAATTAAGAATGCATGGCTAGTGAACCGTCCTATTAATCGTCAATGCGGAAATAAAAGGGTTGCCAACCCTTCGGGAAATTAATTAGCTCTGCGTTGACCGCATCTCTCTCTATCGTGCTTTCAGCTTTCGCTCGATCTGTTGACACGAGTTTCAGATTTCGCGTCATCTGGCGCGTTTTATGGAACAAAAACTTTCCTCCGCCTTGGACGGCGGCGACGACGACAGCGCGAATTAATGCACAGCGAGACGGCCATGCGCACTTCTCACGACCGACTGTTACATTGGCCGAGAGACCGACGTTGCGTTCAAAGGAATCGGAATGGAACATTGGGGCACGGACCACGCGAAAACGAGGCCGGCGGAAAAAAAATCGTTTGGGAAATGAGCGCTTCCGAGTCCGCTTCCCGCGGAGGCAGGCCGCAATAATTGGGTCTGAGAGGAAAATTAAATAGGAAAAGGGATGCCAGACGTGACCTAGTTTATTAGCGCGACAAAACAAAACGCGTCGCGCCACGCGTACATCCCAGCCACCCACGCAGCGGCATGCTCCGAATTGCACAAACTGCACCGCAGTAGTTACACGGAGTGAATTAAAAAAATGAATTATCATCTGCAGCGAGTGGAATCCTGGGCAGCTCAAAATGGCAGCCAGGCGAAAACTTACAAATTGTACACCACTTGCTTGGTCAGCCGAATCTCAATTAAACTTGAGTTGGAGACTTGATTTTTCTTATTGTTAGACTTCCTTGAAGTCTCGGACATTTCAAGTCAGCCATCTGAAAGTGAAATGGTAGGAGGCTAGTTTTTCGAAGGACTCACCTGAACGTTGGAGCCCACATGGGCAGTGACTGCGTGCATGAACGGGGCGTTGCTGTACACTCCTTCGACGGTCACGCTGCGTTCGGGCCGCGTCCGTGGGGACCTGCAATCAGGACGAAGACGTCGGATTAGTCCAGAAGCGCCGGTCGGGCCGTCGACCCGTGACCCCGATCCGGGCCCAAGTGGGTCAGCGGACGGCGAGAGCCCCCCTCGGCTGGTTCGGGGCCGGCCGTGCCGCCCCCGGGGGCGACTGTTTCGGTGCCGGGCGGCTTACGCGGGTCGAGCGGGTGCCGGGCCAATCATGCAGGGGGTGCGGGCGTGTGTGATGGCCGCCGTCGCCTCTGCAGCAGCCGAGCAGCGACGACCGTCGGCGGCACTGCTGCTGCTGCTGCCGGTGCTGCTGCTTGCTGGTGCGCGATCGATGCGCCGATCGAAGCCGGGCACCCAGCTGCTGTACGCTCTTTGTCTTGCGCCCCTCGGCCGGCGCCGCCGACGCCAACGCCACACAGCTGATCAACAACAAACACAGCGCGCGACCGGACCAAGATGGGGGGGCTACGAATCGCCACTTTCGCGACTGTGCCGTGTGCCGTCGCTAATTGCCCGCTTCCGGTACGTTGCACTTTTGCGGTGGATCGCGCCGGGGGGAAGCGAACGAGAATGCCGCGCGCACGAGGAAGTGAAGCCCTATTAATTGTTTCTTGTGTGCACTCGAATTTGAGGAAAAGCTGACGCAGGACTGCAAAATTCCCACCGCGCGTGACCGCACAACATTTCGTGTTTGGCGTTTGGAAGGCTCGAACGGAGCCGTTTCCTTTTATTTACTGACTAGTACCTTTCGCAAAGTTTTGGATTTTCTGCTAGCACACTAATTTTTAAAGTGATGCGATTATCACTATCAGGGGGAATAAGTTTAGCAGAAGTCTTTCCCTTAACAAGAATTGTCTCTAAAAAGAAACATTTTTATGTAAAAAATTATTTTTTTACAAATAACTGACCTCGACAAATTAAAAACAAGTAGTGCTTATACTTTCATTTCAGCACGAAGATAATAAAACAGAGCCTCTTAAACCAACAAGACAACAGGACGAAAACAGATCGATATAAATTTGCAAGTGTGACTTTCGAGACCAGCAACCCCTCCGCCCTCCGTGCATATCAGTTACTGCTCACCGCAACGATGGCTAATCACCCTCCTCTGACTCCGACCCGGCGGCGCTGCGAAAGAGCTGCACGCATCCCCTTTCGGAAAAGCGCACACACACACCGCGCGGGCGAGAAACGCCCCCTGTGCCCGACGCGAGCCACGGTGGTGGCCGATGCTGTTACCAAGTTGCTAGAGGTTGCACCGCTGATGTGAGCGAGAGAGAAAGAGAGGACGGAAAAATCGATAAATAATGCGGCCGGCGGGTTGGAACTGGAATACGACACGATTCAAGAAGTGCAACTAATAGTTCAGCGAGTCGAGGACCTTTTTCACTCCAATCTATTAATAGCTCCGTTCAAGAGCGTTGCATTAATGGAGCAGAAACATTAGAAAAAATCAAACGCGCCTCGGCAAATGATCAAAATATGGGCTACTATGTTGATTGAAAATCTAGTACTGTAACCAGAAAGCTATTTGTTAATTAACAGTCATATTTTTTTCAGCGTGTCCTTGTTTAGAATCTAAACCTAGCAACAAGCTAATAAAATAATTCGCCCATTAAATAAAAAGTACTCATTAAACATGAGTTGCCCCAAGGAAATTTTTAAGAAACAAAATAAGAGGTGGCGATCGCTAAGGATGCAATTTTCTGTGCTGCAAATCGATCGATCGTTTTAGAAGTGAACAACCTGCTGGTGTCACATGATACTATATGCGGCGATTCAAATGTAAAACACCTCATTGAATATTACAAAATATCGTGTTTGTTTGCGTTAAAGAGTCCGTTATGTGAAGCTCAAAATTTCTCCGTTCAGAGGAGAATGAGAGTTCAGCAGCTTAAGTAAAAAAATTTGTTTAGAAAAGGAAAAGGTGGAGAATACAGTTAGCATAAGCTTCTCAGACTCGTTTTCCCGCAGTTCTTATCAAAAGAGCTTCTCGTGAATTTCTGCCACGCGAATATTTTGTGTACTTGGCTACTCTCATTATATAGTTGAAGTGAAGAGGGAAAATGGTGGAATTTGAATAGGTACAAAGCTCTGGTTAAAATGATCAAATAATACAACTCTAGTGATGTTTTAAATCAACACAGAAACATAAAGGCAAAATACGCAATTCAAATTCACAATGTTATTCATCGTCAGTTATCTTATTTAATTGCATTATCAGCCAGCCGTGCTGCAGTTAGAAGAAACATCACTCTCAAGAGTTGAATACTCTTGCAATTGCAGCGATTAATTAAATCAGTGGGAAAGAAAAAAAACAAGCAGCGACGGACCCACTCGAACATTCCTAAATAGCACGTGCTCGGGATATTTTTTTCGAGTCTGTCGAGTCGAGACGGTGCTAAATTTAGCAAGCGTCACAGTTTTTGCGCCCGCCTTAATTAATTAGGAGTTGCAAAAAAGGAAGAAGAAAATTGTCAAACACAATGCAACAACTTGTGCTGTGCAAAAAAAAAATCTAAAAATAGGACGGGTTGATGTCCTAGTCACGAGGAAGCTGACAAAAATGGCCTTTGGCGTGGCCACACGATGCGTTCGAGAAGTTCCATTCATAGATTGTGTGTCCGCTATACACCCACATTCGGCTTCTTCTCGACCGGAAACGCGCTTCACAATCGTTTGCCGTCTCTCTCTCACTCGTGTATGTTTTTATCACTGTCTCTCTCGCTTCCACTCTCAGCATCCAGCCACGACGATGCAAACCCCAGCAGCAATTGTGCACTGGTGATTGATCGATTGGCTTTTGCGGTTGAGTGGCGTGGTCGGCCGATCACTGACCTATCTAAGGGCTTCAAATGACTGACGGAATTTCAAGATTATTGATAAAAAGTGCATGCTTTCCTCGGCTTTATAGCAAAATTTGTGAAAAGGGATCACTGTTCGTAAAGGATAGTATTGAGGGGATGAAAGTTGATTCAAGTTCTACTATTGAAAATTAAACAAGAAATGTTCAATTCATCATTTGGGGCATTTAATATGGTTTTTAGCGATAAAAATCAATTATTTGACATATTGGAAAGGTTTCCCACGCTCTCCCATTAAACGAACGAAGTGAATCAATGTAGAGGTCAGTATTTTTCTCGTGCCGGCACGGATTGGGAAGAAAATCGCAGGCAACAAACTAGAGTCTAAATTCGCCTATTATTAACACTCGGCTCATATTTCTGCTGGCCAGTTCCCACGCATACCGACTTCCAAATACACCCCTTCGACTGAGTCCAGTGCCCACCCAGCAGCAGTAGCAGCAGCTTCGTTCTTTGTTTTGATAGCTGCTTCCGTGGGAATGTACCAACCTGTGAGATTTGAGATACAAAAAAAAAAAAGAAATCGCGCAGTTTCTTTAGGTTTTTGGAGCTTGCAATTGACGAAAAGAGTTAAATAAAAGAAAATGCTGAAAACGTTGCATGTTGCAAATTAAGAATTTAAAAACTTACAAACCTATTTGCTGGAAGCTGTAGGTTAACACTACAAATGTAAACACATATACACACACATAATACCTCCGTTTTGTTCTTAATTTGATCTAATAATATGAAAACGAGAAAAATAATAAAAATAGAGCTGCTGGTTCTGATAAACTCAACGAGAAATTAATTAAATACTCGTGAAAAACCTGATAAAGACCTGCAAGTAAACTGATAGGATGAAACATGAAAGAGAACGTTTAAATTATTTATATATACAGTTGATTAAACAAGGTCCAAGGTCTAAATAGAACAGAGATAAGAGTAAACATTGTGTCGATGGAACTATTATGGTAAATTTCCGATTTAAATAAACTCAGATCAAAAATGCAGCCAAACAGATTAAACACCAGTAAAAATTAATTAACACAGTCATTGTCTCCTATAGTTCTCAATTGCATAATATATACATATTATTTTTTTTCCTTCATGAATAAAATGATGCCTCACATTGAGTGAGGAGGTATAATATTACTCTAAAATGGCCCGATCGATCCACAATAAAAATAATATTCCATCTGAGGGAACAGATTGTATTGCAACAAAATGTTTTGCAAGCAGGATCAACATTGATAAAGTTGCCTTATCGCGATAAAAACTTCCAAAAACATCGGGCACAATTAAACGAGGCTGGCGCTTCCGCACCCCCCCCCCCCTCGAGTCCGAATGGCGCGGATAAATTCTGGAACGATCGGGTGAAAAACTCGGTCATTGTAGCTCAGGGCGGAGTTGTTTTCCTACTGAAAGATGAAAAATAAACAGAAACACGGTGCCGGTCGAGGCATTTCGAGTCATCGTCGCCTCCCTGGGGACCGGGAGTGTCGAAATTGGGGGGTGCGACCCCAGCATCCTCCCCCCGGCAAGTGTCTCTCCCAACGTTGTCAGATGCCAAAAATCGAGTCGAGACAAACACTGTTCACGTGGGGGCGTGGCACTGGGGAAGCACGCGTTTCGGCCCGAAATCTCTTAAATCCCTCGACGGAAAGGGACCGTTGGGCCGATCGCGTGCGGATGCGGCCCTCGGTGCCGAATCGGCGGACAAGAGAAGGTTCCGAACGCCGAAAATTCAAGGCCAACCACATGTGCGGCGAAAACAGGTCAATTGCCTGCCTTTGGCGGCGCCGTGGCGGCGGATCGATCGGCGCCACGGCGCCCGGGGGCGCAAGATGGGCCTTGAGGGCCGCGCGAAACGGTTGAAGGGACGGGAAATAAGGGCCCGCGTAGACTGGCGGCGAGTGGCACCGTGAAGGTCATTAACCCGTTCGACTCACTCGTGCTAGCTCCATCTTATTTGCGAATCCCACGTGCGGTGTCAGGGGGCCCCAAGGGCCCTTGGACCAGTTGGGACCCGGTGTCGGGCAATTCGAGGGCTTACCTGGTTGAGTTGACGCGACGGTTCCCCTTTTTCATCTTGGCCTCCTCGTTTCGGCCGGGATTGCAGCCCTCACGAAGTTTGGTCGGGACCGGAATTTTGAAGGTTGTGTTTCGTACGTTTCCGATCGCAAAGAACTCTTCACAAACCTGGGAAGTAGAGTGGATGTTAATCAGGTGTCCAGAGTGGGCACGGCGGACACGGCCACGCGTTTTCCGATCACTTACTCAGTTAATTTAACGAGCTTGGAAAAATATCCCTGCGAACTGAACTCGCCTCCAATGGCTGACGAACGCGGATGAATTTTCCCAGCTGACGTAATCGATATCCCGAAGTGCCTTTGAACGCCGTGTTTTCACCTACTGAACGTGTCAGACTGCAATTTTAAACATTTATCGAGGAAAAACAAACTTTTTGTCGCTAGAAAATAATTTTGTATTGTTGTCAGCGCGAAAAATAATCGAACTATTTCTCGTTGCTCCACTCGCAATACACATTTCCCTCCCTCGACTCCAGCGCCGAACATGCTCGCCGCGGCCTTAGCTGCAAGCACAACGAAACAAGGTGTGAGCGTGAATAAAATGGCGCGAACGCTCTCGGAATTCGGAAGGGGTGGTGGGAGGTGGAATGCTATCGTTCAGATCGGAGATCGCATGGTTTCCATTAAAAATCTGGTTTAACGAGATCTTTATTGAGCAGTTTTGGAATGCGAACGCCAAAGCGTCTTCAAGATGTGTCTGGTCTGCCACCACTTTATTTCAGATATTCCAAACACTTGAACTAATATCATCACCATTATTTAAGAATTTTAAAAGCGTTAAATTAATATGCAAGGACAAAAAAATCAAAACTTTTTGCACCAATTAATTGGCATTTATTTTCCACGTCGCAATATTTTTACCGTAAAATATTAGGATAAAAGATAAATAACTGCTCAGTTACCTGAATCAGACGGAATGAATAAAAATAAATCAAATTCGCACACAGTTTTTGCTGTGCAAAATTTATTGTTTTCACAATTTAAATATTATGCACTTTCAAAACTATAAAGAATATTCGTGACGACACAAAAGAAAAATATAACAGGTAAAAAATAACTCTACAAAAGATTCCGCCAAACATTTTACTACACGGAAACTTTGATTGATTCACATCGTGTAATAATTATTTCCTGTCACGAAACAATCTCTCCTTTGTCACATGTTAAGAAAATACACAAAACACAGACACTTAATCTGAATGTTTTTATAGATAACAACAGTCAAAAAATCACCTTCAACACAAAACACCCCACCTGCAGAGCGCCAGGAATTCCTCTGAATAGCAGCAGCTGCTTAATTAGTTGATGATTGAGACACCGAGATTGCTGTCAACTATACACTGTTTCTCTTATCATTTGTGGTCCCCTCACAGTTTGGCTAATCGATCGTTACAATCATTATTAATCTGTACCAAAACTACTTTTGATTACTTTTGGTTTCACGTCGTTGAAATCACAATTATTATTTCGCTTTCGAGTGCACAATCAAAATGGGCTATTTGACGGGATCATAAGCGTAAATATATATTATGTACAAATTCAACAGTTTGTTTTGTGTATACGTACTTCAATTAATTAACAGTCAACACAGCATAGTGATAAAAAACGTGTTTCGCCAATACGAGAGTGTGGCCCGTTTCGTAAATGCTTCTTTTGTGAGTCTGGTTCGTGAAACGAAGGGCAAAACAAATAAATTAAAAATGATCAGTCAAACACATCGAGAGGAGAGTGTCAGTGTTGAAAACAATTAACATTCTTTGCCTTGCTGGCGTCACATCGATTGAGGCACATTGCTGTCATTCTCATTTAAGTAATAAGAATAATGGGAACCAAGACAATTTTCGCAGAGTTGATTAACAATCCTGATATGTAAACATCTTTTTTTTTCAATTCGAACTCTATATGATTACGTGAATATTTTGTTTTTGCTCTCGGATTATTTGCAAAAGCAAGCAAGCAGCAATATTTTGAAAAATCTTTAGCTTCCACGTTAATATTATTGTTTTTTGTTGTAAAAACCTTTTAATTAGTGTAAGATCTGATAAATATGTATAGTTTGTTTTTCATGAGAATGTTTCGCAGCTAATCTTTTTTTAATTTAATAGGTATAAATTGCAATCGCAATACACATATTTTAAAGCTATACTTCTTTTAAAGTACACTTTTTGTAGTTTGTTTTCTGTCACGAAATCTTCAAAATATGTTTCATCGCACAAAACAGTATAATAATTATAGTTTTATTTATAATAATAATTCTAGCAGTAGCTTTGGCTAGGATTTGTTGCTTCACAATTTGATTTTCATTTCAACAGTTAGATTTCAAATGTATTATATAAGATAGAGTTAAAGAGCGAATAGTTTCAAGAGAAAAATTTCACATTCTTGTCATAATATATTCGAGAGAAGAGATTTAAGCGATTTATAAAGTTGCTGCAGACGCGAGCAGAGAGACAAATTGGCAAGACGAAAAACGAGCTGATTATTGTAAGACACTAAGATTTGTGCAAAAATTTGTAGCTCCATTTGGTAGAATAGCAAAAGTCGTAGGTTTGTTGAATATATATATCTTTCCAAATTGTAGAGTCAAAAGTTTAAACCGCTTAAATGTTACACTATACATTATTTATAGAGTAAAATTAGTCCAATTCTAACAAGAGAAAGAGAGTCGTCATTTGGCACTTGCTAAATGTACAGAATAAAGTTTAAAGCCTCTTGATAAGTGCCAAACTTTTTAAATAAGTGTGAGTTACTGCCGGGCCTCATCACTGGTCACACCCTCCGTGACTGCGGGCAAAACTGGAGTACTGTCTTTGGACCTGAAATCACAAATAACAAAATAGGATTAATTAATACATTTAACTGGGTGGGGATTTTATTTGAATACTAAGAAAAATTACAGTAAAGCTTTGGTTTTGGTTAGAGAAAAAATAAAATAAACCCTTCGGTGCAACATTGAATTTTAAAATAGAAGGAACCTTTCATTTTGTAAATACTTAATTAATTCAAATGAAAAAAATGGAAACTATTTCAAAAATTGGAATTTTCTTCTTTATGCTCGATTTTTTATAATTTCTGGAAAAATATTTTCTGTTTTGTCAGTATTTTACCTCTAAAATCAAAATTTATTCTAGTTTTCTGAATCAGCATCATAAAATAATATTTTTAATATCTTTTGTTCTATTTTAATCTGATATTTGCATCAAAATTTAACTAAACAAACTTTAAAAATTGGCAATAAGGAAGAACATCTAGAAAGAAATTTCCATCCTAATGAATTTTGTCGAGTTTTGTCACCTTGCTTCCTGCCAGTCGGAGCAGGCGCCAGGCGCCGAATGCGAGCGACCAGCCCTGGCAAAATCCTCCTTTGTGCCGATGTGCAGCGAGGTGAGCGCTCTTCTGGAGGAGAAGGGGTGCTGGAATGAGTGCTTCTTCAGCATGCTCTTGACCAGAATCAGGGTGTTCAGCTTGGGGATGGAACGCACGACAGAGTTGATCTCATCATCGGACACCTCGACCACTGCCCTGCAGTTGTCCTGCTCACTGGGAAGAACGAATTCGCCATTCCTTGTCACCCACGGGTGCTCCTGTGAAAACACGAAAGAAGGGTGTTATATCATCATTTTTTTCCGTAATCAAAGCTTTATCTAAAATTAAAAACTGCGAGATTATTTGATTTTTTATTTAAATTTAAATTGCCAAATATAAATGAAAAATAATTTCATACCTTAATTTCTTTAATTGATTAGTTTATGAGAAAAGATTTTGTTAAAAAATACCTACCTGAGGTTTGAAAATGCAGTTTGCTCTCTAGAAATAAACGTGTAATTACCTTAATTAAAGGCAAGGTGATGCGCTTCACAGGATCCTTTTGTAGCATTTGAGAAATGAGATCTTGCAGAGGAGCGCTGACTACGGGACGTGGAGGAAACGTCAGTGTCTGGTTCTGTATCCGGTTGTACAGGGTGAGAACTGAGTCAGCCCGGAACGGCACATTTCCGTACACAAAGGCGAACAGGGTGCAGCCTAGTGACCACACATCAGCCGCCTGGAACAACAATAACGTGTTGCTTTAATCATCTATCGGAAACGCACTGGCATTTAATGGATAACCTTTCTTTCCAATTACAAATATATGCACAAAAAATTAGACGGAAATCAAAAATCAGCATTGTTCTTTAATTATATTTAAAGGGTTATTTGATGACATTTATCCAAAATTAAGGAAAAGAAGAATAAAATAGAAATTTTAAGGGAGAAATTGTTTAAAAACTTTATATCCAACAGTGAATAGATTTCAATTATTTGTTTTTATTTTCTAAATGGCCATATATTTTGCAAAAACTGACAGTATGAGAAAAATATATTTGAAATAAATTTAAATTATAAGGCTTCCAGTTTTTCTGCCAAAGAAGGAAAATTATTTCTCTCAATATTTACATTTATTCAAGGGTGTCAATGTTTTTCTCGCTAAACCCTCTATTTAAAAAAAATAACATGACAAGATTAATTAATTGGGGAAATTCGAACTGCCTCAAAAAATTAAAAAGTAAAAAGCATAATTTAATTTTGTCAGAGGGTTATTGTCTTATTTTCAAATATTTTTATTTTAATTGTTGATCAAGTAGCATGCATTCTTTATTACCTTTCCACTGAAGGTTGCACCTCGGTCTGGACGGAGGGCCTCAGGGGCCATGAACGCAGGAGTGCCGGCCGTTCCTGAGAGGAGCGCGTCCGTGCCGTGGAATTCATTGCAGACACCGAGATCAGCAATCTGCACGCGGCCGTCCTTGTCCAGCAGCAGGTTCGACGGTTTCAGGTCTCTGTGGATTATCCGCTGATAGTGCACTGTCAAGTCAATCACACTCTTGATTAATTCGCTCTGCTGCGCCCCCGTGGGAAATTATCTTACAATATTCTAAACCTAGCACAACGTCTCGGAAATAGGTCCACGCCTGCTCCTCTTGCAGCGGATTCGTGGTTGGAAGCTGGAGGACCTCGCCTCTTTCGACGAGCTCAAAAACTGCCCACAGAATTTTTAATTTGAATTTTCGTCACGAGAATATTTTAGTTTATACCTAAGTAAAGATTGTCTTCGATTGGATCATCGAGCACTTCAACTAGCTTCACTAAATTTGGATGGTCCAACTTTTTGAGGATGGCTATTTCACGATACACCCGGTCCAAGGGGCTGTCTCCTTTGCGACCAGGCGCCATTCGACCTTAAATTTTTCAGGAAATTAAACACAAAACATTTTGAACCACAAAAATGGACATACCGTATATTCCAGCCTTCTTCATTAGCTTCTTTTTCGACAGGATTTTCATCGCCTGAAACACGAGAGCAACACGTGCGCGTTACAATTAAGCCGAGTTGCCTTCCAAAGTCTTTGATCTCACGTAATGAGTGTTGTCGTCGCTGTTGTACGCCAGTTGGACTATGCCATACGAGCCTTGGCCTAGACTGCCTTCCAGCCTGTACTGGTTTAATTGCACTTCTCCCCGTTCCACCTGCAACACGCCAAACGGCGCAAAAAATTTTATAAAGGTTGCTGCGGTGATCCAAGTTGGAGGTTAGAGTAACAATAAGAATTTTTTATTTGTTCTGACGACGGAAAAAATGCTTTTCAAAGAGGGGTTTCAAATTGGATAAAAAATTTGAGCGTGCTCATGTCTAAAAGCCACCCGCGGTATTCCTTTTGCTTTTTTCATAAAGTTATTTTCTATTTTTTAATCTCTGCTCAGCAAATTCCGAGGGGCTATGAGCTCACTGGGTCCTGATAAAACTGCGCTGAGCGGATAACATGAGGCCCGAGGAGCTTGGGCCCAATGTGGCCATCGTTTCGCCTTCCCGCACCGAGGTCTTTTATTGAAACGACAGACAACTGTCCCTAAAGAAGCTGGAAAGGTGCGAAAACCAGTGGCGTCTCCTAGCTCGTTGAGCTTTTCGTGCATTTTTAAGTCTTTAATAATTAACCCCCTTTTGCCATCTCTAACATTGGGCAGCCAGAATTAGATCTCCGAAACGCTCAAAAAGTCTCCCATTGCCATGAAACTTCTAAGGAATGCCTTAATAATGCGAGCCAACGGACTGGCCTGGAATTTCTTGAGTAGAACAATTTTTTCTTCATTCTATCCTTGTTATTTATTACAATAAATCAATATACTTTGCAAGGAAAACAAAATGTCACGCAGCTGCGTATTCACCAATATTTTTTACCTTATTTTTCGTTTTTTTTTTTACACAAACATCTTCAATCAAATTTGTTTTACAAAGAAAAGATATTTAAATTAATATCAATTAAAAAATAACCCTCGTAGCAATAGAAAGTAGCTCAAATACTGCGAAATGACGACAGCATAGTAAAAATCCCAGTTTAAATTAACAATTTGCTTAAAAGTTGTAGCTATATCCGCCACTTTTTCGTGCAATATTATATGTCGTACGTTCGTCACGCTGTAATACTCTGGATCACGAGAGCTTTAATTAAAAATTACTGACATGTAGTTCCATTACACAGTTAGTTCAAAAGTAAACTGATACTCAATGAGCTCTATCAATTTCACAATTTGATCATTTTTTCTATCTATTTTTACTATTTTATTTATTCAAATAGTTGTTGCGACAAAGTCAGTAATACAGTAGAAATAACCAGTGAAAATTTGTAAAATTATCTCCGTGCAGATTATTTAATTAGTTTTTACAAAGAACTTTAGTTATTTTTTGCATGAATGAGGGGAGAATGAAACTGACCTTTGAGCTTTGACGCAGCGGCGCACGTCTTCTGGGTGCGCAGGGCGACCCGTAGGGCGAGTAGGGGATGTTGGGGTAGATGGGCCGCGCGGACTGGTCTGGGCCGGTCCTGGGCCGCGGCTCGAGGCTGCTGGCCGAGTGTGCGTGCTCAAGGTTGCCCCGACGGCCCTCGGTCGCGGCCACTGCGGCCACGGCGGGGGCGGGGGCGACGGCCGGCTGCTGCCCCCGGGCCTCCGGGCGCAGGGTGAGCCGCTCGGTGGCGCGCACCAACAGGGCCTCTGGTTCAAGCGGCGAGCAGCACGCCTCATCATCTTCCACTGCGCAGTGCCTGCGTGCACACAAAAACAACGTTAGTTACTCTTTCTTACTTGGCCGAACAGAAATAACGAGCCCTTGGGCCGGATTGGGCATCGGAATGAGATCGAATAATTGGCTCTCGTTGGAAATCGCGGAATACAGAGAGTTTTCAATAGAACACATTTTTTACAGGAAAAACTCCATAATATTGAGAAATAAGGAAGGTTTAGTAAGAAAAAACTATCGCTATAGCGCTCTTTTATGTATCGTGGGAAATTATTCTCTTTTCGAATAATTACGTGTCAAACCTAGCCTCAGGTCAATTTAACTAAACACCGTTGCAGTATAATTATTTGTTTTAAATCATGGATGCATGGATTTTTTAAAGATTATGTTGCATATACATTTTAGCCAGCGGGGACCAGATTGGCGCGACGCGCAGATATGGCGTCCGGTGGAGTATGGCGCGAAAAAACAATTACGTGAAAATGCGCGAAAAGAACTGAGTTTTTGTCAATATTGAGACATAATTTGCATTACTTGTACTAATTGTGCCTTTTGAATCGTAAAAACAAACTCTTGACACTCGTACGGCAATCCAAAGAGAGATTTTTGTTTCCCACATTCAGACGCCATCTTGGATCTGCCCAGTGGGAACCAATTTTATCGCACATCTGGCCCCCGCTGCATTTGAGCTTAAACTGAACAGCTTTTAGACGGTTTCAAAGCCTAGTTATGTACGCTTAATTCCTCGGATTTAACCGCCTAACATTTTTTCAATAAGAATGAAATGATAATACACGTGAGAGTGAATCTAAAACGAGGAAACTGATTTTGTAAAAACCTCTAATTGTAAGGTAGAAACGCGATTGCATCATCAATGCAAACAGTTTCTCTTTTGAAAAGAAATATGCAATCCATGCGATGCAATTAAAACGAACTTCATCCTCGTTACTGTTTTTTTAATTGCATCACGGAAAAATACTCGAGAGTCGACTACAAACATGCAATTTCAGTAAATAAATAGCCAACTTTTTACGAAAATTATAGAAATGACTGAATAAACTGGCTATTTTGGCTAAAGAATTTTAAACTAACAATTTTTTACAGCCTTCAATGTAAGCTTTAAAACAAGTTTGGATTTTGACGGTTTATTGCAACGTAATTAGGTAAGTTAGACGTTTTAAGTTTCATTTAATAATAAAAAATTCATTGATTGTTCAAGCTAATTTGAAATATTCACCGTGAAATCTAAACCTCTTCAGGGAAGCAGGTAATCAGCAAAACCAAAAATGAGTAAGATGGAATGACCTTTTTGTTTAGCACATGCTTGTTAACTTTTTAAGAAACTGAAAATTTAATATAATGGCAAAGCATAAATTCATTCGTCCAATTGGCTAAAGATAGAAAAAAACGACGTTGCTGAAATCTTACAGCATTTTACCTAGCACATTTCAAACATGTGTATGCAAATGAAAAGCGCTTTTCTATATTGAAATTACAATATTAAAGCAGACGGAAATCTTTAGAATCTCTTGTGAAATGTGAAGCTCGAAAAATGGCTCTTTTGCGTGGTTTCAAGATTACACTTTTGCACGGTGGCAAGTTGTTTCCCAACATTTTTGACATTCAAATGAGGCACGCGGCATACAAATGCGGAAAGATCTCGACTTCTGACTCCCTGACACTCGTCGTGCAGCTTTATATTTCTTTTTTGCCACTCGGATTCGGAGAACACTTTAACGGCCTCTCTGTTACACGGGAGAGGAGCAAAGCAAATAAATTTTACGAGCTGATAACGATACACACAGCCGCTTAAACGTCTCCTTTCCCAATAAAAGAGCTCTCGCAGTCGGATCAATAAATTTTGCGAACCAGCCGCCCAAGTGCATTTCATTCTTGCTTTCACGGCCACACCGCTGCCGGAGCGAGATAAGCAGCTCCCTCCAGAGCACAATGAGTATTTTACTTCTCGCTATATGCAAATCCTGGTTGCGCGTGGCCGGAATACTTTCCTCCGCGCGGCTAATCGCGCTTCAGGAGTGTTTCTCCGTGACGTCAGAACGGCGTATGCAATTCATTTTCCTGCTACACTGGTTTCAGGGGGACAATCCGTCGTCGTCGTTCAGTGTTTTCTCGTTGATTAATAGTGAGTTTGAGGATTTTGCCACGGAGAGATGTGCTAGATGATGATTAAGCTACTTGTAGAATTTTTCTCTCAAATGAATTCAATGTGCGTATTTAAGAATACATATTTGTATGTATGTATTTCGTAATGTAAAAGGTGAAAGTGTTTGAATATCCGTGGAATTACGTTTACAATTCTGACTTTTCCAGGCAACGTGACTTTCATGAGATACCAGTAGCAGTTAAAGTGGAATGATACTGGGCAACAATTGAAAATTATTTGAATTGTTGGATGCCATAAACAATTGATCGATAAACAATTTGTTCAACAATTTTCTATAGTAAAAAAGGACCTTCCAAAATAAAATTCAAATTTTGCCAGTTTTCTCCAAAATTTGCAGTGCTTGAACCTATTTTCTTGGCATATTTCGATTCCTCTCGTCGAGATCTGTCCAACGGTGTGTTTGCCACTTATTGGGAAACTCTTGGTTTTGAAATTAAATCGGATTTCAAGTAAGGACACAGCCATTATCTTTTGAAAAGCACGGTAACTTTCCAGCCAATTTTCTCAAAAAATTACGGTGCTTCTTAGGTCAATTTAGGCTTTAACTGAATCCTAAGGGACGAGTTTATGCATTAGTAACAAGCATTTTCCAGGCTTTTGCAGTATCATTCCTCTTTAACCCTCTACCAAAAGGCTATCGACCTGCCAAGTTTCATTTGAATCCGCTGACTCTATTAACCATCAGGGAATGGGAATTGCCTGATGTATTTTAATGTATATATTTTCGAGCTGCGCTACGTGGAATTCAATGGGCCAGGAAAATCGATAGAACTTTTTATTAGACTCTGTGCTCTAAAATTTATAAAAAATAGCGCAAGATTTGATATTGTTCTTTTTATCATGTTATTTAAATAATAGAGCTCTAAACTTTATTAGATTTATCCCTTCATTCTTAAGAATTGTTTTGCATGACTTTCAGTTTGAAATAAATTTCGGTTTGTTGGCATTCAGCTGGAAAAATACGAAAATTCAGACAAAATTGCACTTTGCACGTCATCCTTTGAAGTTGCACATCGTTTGATGACAAATTTTGTTTAAAAATATCTATAGGTTTGAAAACTTTTAATTTGATTTGAAATAGACTCAACTTTCCTCCTCTCAGAGGATGACCTTTACAAAGTGAATCGAATTAAGTAAGCTCTGGGGTGCTGACATTTCTTAACTTGCGCAAATTGCCCGGGTAAATAGCACAATTACACACAGAGAAGGTCTCTGGTTAATTAACCTCCACGAGCCTCCCCTAGGACCGAAATGAAATGTCCTATTTTACCGGAAATTCGACCATAATTGCGTACGCCAATTTGTTCTGCAGTGACTAGCGAGAGCAATATGGTTACAAAGCGGAGGCCGGCAGGCAACCCGCGCGACGCCGGCGGTGTGCACGCTGCATAAGCGGGCGAGCGGCAGGCGCTATAGCTAATCAAGCCCAGAGCCCCTTGCGGCGGCGAATGAGCAAACAAACATAGCGACAAACACACAACTTTCCTCGGGTCTCCGGCAGCAAGTTAAGACCGCTGAAAGGGACCATTCCAGAAGCGCCCCAGGCGGAAAAATGAACGGCCTGAAGTTGTTTAACCTTTGGCACAATAGCGAAAGGTCTTGTTTGACTAACTGAACTCTAGTAGTTGGTGCAGTCACGGCGTGAAACAATGGCTTTTGTGTGCCGTTTCAAATGAGAAAAACTTTCATCGATAAAAAGCAGTTCAAAGGCCAAAACTTTTCGGATCTCTGCATAACTTTTTCACCCGAATCAGGAAGCTGCTGAAATATTAATTTGGACGATCAAAGTTCTTCACGAGAATTCGTTTAGAACGCCCGGGAAGGGCTTTGCTTCGAAGAATATTATCTAATTTGCAAATTCCGCTCCGAGCACAAAAAGGGAGCTTGAAATTTTTTTTACAATGAACAAGCACAAAGAGCGTCTCGCAGGAAACGAGAGTTTAACGCTAAGTGGCAGTGAAAACAACTGGGAGGGCCGGCTGATAAAAATTTTAGTCGTAACACGGGCAAAAATGCCTCTTTCCATTCTTCGCTGCGTACTTATTCATGATGCCGGCGCTAATCGAAACAACGCGCCGGGCTTCCCGCTGAATAATTAACAACAGAGCGCAGCGAAATTAGCGTTTCCGTGAAGAGCGTCAGGGAAACGAAGCAGCAAATCGAATCTTGTAGACGAGTCGAATTCCACGGCCCTCACCTTTTAATTTTAATTCACTCGCTTGGGCGAAGGAATTTTCCTCAATTAAAGGCGCAGCAAAATTTCTTCTCTCAGCTTTACCCGTGTTTAAATAAAAATGAGCTCCAAAACATTTTAGTCTCATTTTAACAATGAGTATCCAAGGTTGGTAAAAAAATTTTAATCAGCTGGAGTATCTCTTCCAGGAAAATATCCAGGATTTCCAAGTAGAATAAAACGCTTTGGCTGAGACTCCTCTTTGAAGCACGTGAACTATAAGAGGGACAGAATTCAGTGTGTTGGCAGACGCATTTAAGTGGAACGCCAGAGGAATTAAGAAAGAAGTTGGCTGGGGGACTCTTTTTAATTAAAGCCGCGCGCTCCGAATTTACGAGCCGGCTGGAATTTCTTCATTGTTGCAGTGCGCAGAATGGCACGTGCCCGGATTAGACACGCGCGGTTTTGCAGCTGCATTAATTTTCATTTTGCACACCGCCGCCACGTCTGCCGTCAGCCGGCTGACTTTCTCCAAAGGGGAGATTAATTTTCGGCGCCGGCCGAGGAGGACAACCCCCTGACGTTGGGCCGCATCGTTTATCATTCAGAGCGATCTTCCGAGAGCACGAGAAGCGGCTTCATTCAGGTGCGGGATATTAATTGTTGCTTCCCGACGCGTTTATTACGCCGCATTTTTCATCCCTGCTTATGCATAGAGTGAGAGTGCCGAGAAATTGCCACTGCGCAAAAATAGTTGTCTGTTCCAGTTCAAGTACAAGAACTTGTTCTGGAAGTACAAAATGTTTTGCTGGATCGATAAAAGTTTCTGCTTCTTTTTATTGCGATTTGCTTAGAGGTTCCAGCAATGAAAATGAGAGAGTTCCCATTTAAGCATAAGAGAAAAAGAAATACCTGTGACACATTTTGTTTTTTTTTTAATTATTTTTAATTTGCTCTGTCCTCGTGAAAATTTACTGCTTTCGTGCTATTTTCCAGAACAATCGACCCCGGACAGTGAGAAAATTTTCCATTTCACGCCAGGCGGTGCTTGGCCATGCGTTTGTCCGTTTAGAGTGAGCTGAGATCCGCGGGGCGTCGTCCTGTGGTGAGCAAAACGCCGCACAAAAGAGACGCTCTCGGCCTGTCAAGCTGTGCATTACTGCCGGCATTTCATCTCCGCTGCAAAACGCCTTTCATTCACACACACTCGCCGCGAAAACCCGCACGACAGCACACTTACTCGCGCCTTTCTGGAACGCATTAAAGTGGCCTACTCTCGCGGCTTTTCAACGCAGCTTGCAAGAGTTTTGCATGGAAACGAGATTGCACGCAGAACAGATCAAAGTAATGTCAATTTCCCCCTCGCCTGACCTTATTTTGAGTTTCAAAGATCAGAGTTACAATATTTGACATTTCTCCCCGTGACCTGGAAAAGATCAAAATCCTCACTGCTTACAGGGTAAACTTTAGTAGGTCTTTATTATGAATGTTTATCTTCATCCTTGATTATCCAATGGGTAAATTTAAACCACTGAAAAAGGCCGTAATTTTTTATTACTAGTCACGCGCAAAATTATGAAAAGGAATATAGTCAAGAAATTTAACGCGTTTGAAAATTCTCAACCTCTAGATTTACTTGCCACTGTGAAAGTCTTTGTGGATTTAAGGGTAAATTTACACTTGCCTGCTCTTCACCGAAACTCATCAGCAGCGTTTGATCGCTCGAGTGGAAAACGAGCCGGAACGAAAAGACGTGCTGACGAACTCGTGTTTTCAGTTTTCCCACACGACTTAATTGGACTGGCATTCGGATTGCAGCCCGACGGACTTTCCTGTTTCGCGTGACTGCGAGTTGTGCAACTAGCAAAGTGACGGCTCTGAGTGACAGGCTGGAAAATATTTGCGGCACAAACAACTGCCACCGCGTGAATCGTGATCTGCGCAAATTAATAATCATGATATTGCGTGTTTAGTGCAAAGATAATAATTATGCATGCCTCGAAAAGTTTTATTTGTTGAGAGAAACCCCTCGTGAATGTTGTCATTGTGCGACTGTGATTCTATTTCGAATCTGGCACAGTAAATAATTATTACCTGTTTAACCTTGCTAATGTGCTGTTCATTTATTTTAGTAAAAATATAAATAAATCACATGAAATTTTCTGTGAGAAAAAAAATCAGGTTTTTGATTCTCTGTTCAGCACATTCCGTGGGCTTTGAGCGCACCAGGGCCCGAGTGACCACAGAGGAGCTTGGGCCCAATATATGTGGCTATCTTTTCGCCTTTATCTCATTGAAACGCCAGATATTTGTCACTCAAGCCTCTGGAAAACGCGAAAACCAGCAAGTGGGAAGTGCCAGCCCGTTGAATTATTTGAACATTTCAAGCTACTTAATTAATCAACTTTCTGTTATCTCTGACGGGCGGTGGGCAGTAATAGATCCCCGAAATGCTCAAATATCTCCCAGTGTCTTGATACTGCGAAGAATGCCTGGTTTGAAAATAATCTGGATAACGTATTTTTTATTCAAATTATTTGTTTTATTCATCCTCTCATTTAAAATCCTGCAAAATTATGTCTGGCTTGCTTTTTGAAAAAAAAACAAAGCAGCAAGAGAACACTAAAATTCAGTCCAGTATACAGCAAGCAAAAAGTTAACAAGCCGTCAACACACTCTGCTGCACCCACCAGCATAACAAATTGCGAATTTGCACAAAAAGCGCTTCATAAAAAAGTTTGGCAACAAAGGCATCACTCCCAGGAGAGCGAACTTGCGCTTTACAAAACTGGCTTGAATTTTAAATCAAAAGCAGTGCGGAGAAACGGTCCCGTGTGCATTTCAGATGCGCCCTCATTCGTGCAAAATGATAATTTCCACGAGCTACTCAGGCACAACTAGACTCACAAACTTTCATCATTATGCGCACGCGGCAAAGTTTGGCTCGGCACGAGGCGAAACAAAGCGACCGGAATTTGCTTTGTAGTTGTTTGCGGGCGCTAATCCTCGAGCTGGGCGACTTGTTGAGGCATAGCCAGAGTTCCGAACTAGACGGGGACGGAGGCACGCGCACACCCTTGTGTCAAATTATCGCGCGCGCACGTCAAATTAAATTGGATTCCTCTATGAGCACCGGCGGAGTCTCTCAATTTCTCTCCTGGGCTCGTGCGGCACCCCCGGCTACCCCTTATCGCGGCAAGTGCACGCGCGCGGCGACTTGATGCCGGTTAACCATAGCTCCTCTAACACACTGACACGATGTTGTGACAGTCGGATTCACGCACTTTATCTAACAGACAGCCATTCAGCCTGTAATTTACTTCCCCCTCTGATGGCTATTTATAGACCTGTTCGAGCATTGGACAAAGTTTGCCACCTTTTGAAAACGACGGAATTAATGGGTTTATCTCCTCCTGATTGTGGGAGGTTAAAAAAGCAACTTTTACAACTTCGCAGGATCAATTTTTCTATATCCTTCGATGTTCAATTTGGTTGTATAAAAAGATTTGTATGCATTCGGACGGGGAACGGCTATTAAAGGAATTAATTTAAAGATTTCCAGCAGAGACACAACGCTCATCATTTGAAATGCAATGGATAATGGAATTGTTTCTAGAACTGAGCTCTATGTCAATTCTTCTTTAAACTTATATTAGAATGTGATAAGTTAAAATCAAATTTTAGTACAATATTATTTAATAAAAGAACGAGTAAATAATTATTCACAACCAAAACAGAAAAGAAAACACGTACGCTGTAAAACGTTCTCACGCAAATAAGAGAATGGAACGGCTTTTCGCCCTCAAGCGGCGTTTCCATTTTATCGACACCAAGGGCAGCTGCACAAATTAATCCGGGGAAAAGTCCGTCGATTGCAACGCACGGCAGGCAAAAAAACACGTTTTCAATCAGGACGCCAGCCTGCCTGCTAAATATTTAATGGCGGTTTGTTTATAGCGTTGCGCCGGCACGGCGAAAATCAGCCCTGCCGCTGGCAGGCAGAGCACAAATTTGCGATTCTCGCGATGCGCGCATCAGAACAAAACCGAGTGCGGAGTCGGTTCGCTTTCAACACCGGCTGAATAAATCACGCAGCAAACAAAGCGCGCAGAATTTATGTGAGCCCGGCGGCCGCTTTGGAATTTCGCATTTTAGCCTGGATTTCGCCAACAAAGGCCGGTTGTTTTAATTCCGAAAATGTCACTCCGCGCACCATGATGAAGCTTTAGTTTCATCATCAACGACAATAGCGGACGGACAAAGGTTAATTTCGATATTATTTATGCCGAGGCAAAATTATTTTATGCGCCTGGCATTTGCTGTTACGTAATATCGCGCCTCGAGTGTCATCTACTTTACAATCGATTGATTTCCGCTGACGCTGTCAATAAATTCAAGAGGCTTAGCAGGAAAGGCCTTTTTCAGCAAACTGCTTTGCTTCGATCATGAGCGGAAAAACACGTCGTCAAAAATCTAAAACGTAACGATTTAAACTTAACAACGGGCCTTCCCACACACCAGAAATTCTCTAGTAGAGTTTATAAAATCTAAAGCCATGAAAATTAACTACATTATTAGCTAAGTTTTCTCACAACTAAAGTTCGCAAGGAAACATCTGGCGAAATCAAACTCCGATCGGGATTTGTGTCTCCGAAGAATATCACAACTACATTTCTGTTTCTCGCAAGGGTGGAATACTTTCTGCAAGCAGAGAGTGGCAGTTTCGGTTCGAACCAATTCGTCAAGTTTCAATTGTCACGCAGAAACAGAAATTCGAAACGAAAGAGCTCGTCGACAGAATATATATATCGCTTCACTCATATTTTGTGTGCTGAGTGAAGAAAGACGAGCCGACGAGAGCGTTATACATATATCAACAATCTCGGGGCTGCATTCCTTTACAGAATTTTCGCCGGTGAAGAGAATCAATAATTCGCTCGAGGGAAGCACCCAGCAGCCTGGTTGATGTTTCCGTCACATTAACCCCCGAAATTTGCTGCTCTATGCAATACTGACTCGCGGTCCAACGAAATCAGACAAAAAGAGAAGATGAGCTGCTCCCCTAGATTGGTACATATTGATTTTAAGAGTCAGCAAAAGTTAGAAGATGAATCAAAGGAAGAAAACTTCAAACAAATATTTAATAGGTTTTTAGTAGGGTTTCCGAAAAAATCCAGTTTTCCCCATAGACGATTGATAATTTCACGGGACAAATGTCTATAGCGTTTAAATAAAATACAACGGTGTGGGGGCAGAAACACGAGCTTATCCTTTTCTGGACTGGGCCCGTTCACCCATGTTATTCGTTCGCAATTTTTTTTGGGGCGTGGAGTTGTTCCCTATCAGAGGATCGTCCATCTCAAAAGAGATATGAACCGATCTAAAAAAAATACCAACCATTTACAAAAAAGGGAATGATGGAAGCAATGCCACAAAAAATTTCATAAAGATTTTCTTTCGACGTCGATGCAACCCTTTTCATCTCTTGACTCAATCCATCAAGATTTGCCGCAATAAAATCTAGCTGTTGCCGGCGGATGCGGCTGTTAAATTCCTCCGGCGTCGGAATAAGGTTTCGAGTCTACCACCCGGCGATAAAAACGACTTACAGCGCAGGGGGCGCAAAAGAAGCAGGTCAAATAAACACACGCCGGCGAGAAAAAAGCCAGTCGGCCCCTCTTTCACTCACTCGGTGGAAGGAAATAAAATTGGCCGCCACTGCTGCCGAGCCGCGTGTAAATATTTGCACCGAGAGAGAGCCCCGGGTGTGTTGGCCTTTCAGCAGAGCGAGCGGCCACTGGATAATTGCCCGGCTTTGGACTGATCTTGCCTTAACCCGACCACAGAGAGAGAAAGACACAGGCCAGTAAATTGCTAGAAGGCAGTGAGCAGAAATTGAATCACTACATAGCTCATCACGGATTTTTCTAGCAGAGATTCTGTTTTGTACACTTTTCCTAAAGGTTTTAAACATTTAATTTCGAGTTAGAACGTTGTTAAATTAAAAGTGTACTCTTGGGGAAAATTATATTTAACAATTTGTAAATCCTCCGAACTGCGTAATATAATTCTTCGAACGCCATGAATGCAATTCTAAAACGTCAGTGGCTTAAGGGAGGAGGAAAACCAATGAGCTTTCTCAACATTGAAATTGTTTGTTTTCCCAGAACATCTTTTGAAGCGAATTTCCCTTCTCCAAGCACCGATGATTTCACCGAAATTCAATTTAACGAGCACAAAACCAAATCTCCGCCTCTTCGCCAAAAGTTGAGAGTTTCCAGCCTCGCAGAACTAACAAAAGATAACAAACAAACGAGTCGTCGACGCAAATTTTCCGTGAATCGTGGTTGGCGTATAATTCAGCCGTTAATTTACGCCAGCAGCGAAGACGCACAGGATTCGCTTTAATCAACAGGCGGAGTGTTGTCGCTCTGCGTGCGTCGTCGAGACGAAATAATTGGGCTTGTTTGCCGCTGATTATCATTAGCAGCTATTCATCTTGCGAGCGCCGCAGGGACCGACAAAGTGACTGAAGAGACGCGTGGTACTCGACACCGAGCAATTTACTACTCGGCTAAACCACCCTTCAATTAAACGGCTCACTGAACGGCTGTTTTTCAACGTCAGACGAGCCCAGGCTGAGAAAAATAAAACATCCATCGTGAAAGGAGGTTTCGCCTTTGATCATCAACATGTAATCATTTGCGTTGAAATTCTCATGAGCTGCCATGGATTTCTTTCATATCTTGAGTTGCAAGGAGCTAATTATTCTTCATAGTCAAAGCGCTGGAAGAAATAACCATCTTTCCCATTAGTGGCAAAAAAGACTTTCCTCCCGTATTCCTTTTTTATATTTTAATAATGTACGAATTTTTCAACTCCCGCGAATTATATTGACGAAATATTTCTGCCAGAAAAGAGTTTCTACCTTTTGTTTGTACATATTTGTGTAAAGATCGAAAATGATGACAAACAGGCACTGGAAAATCTCTTTCTTTTTCGAGACAGTCTGGAGAGGATAAAAATCAACCCAACGGCGGGGAGGACATTGATTGACTGACTTCTTATTCCAGTCGGTAAACAAAAGCAAGAAAGTCTGTCTCGACGAGCAAAGTGGCGAAAAGAAAAGTCACGCCGAATTACGAGCGATCCGGGCGAACTGCGCAATTGCGAGGCAACAAAATAAAGCCGGTCCGCAATGTGTACTCGAGGCTGCCGGCTGCGCTTTAATTGCCACGAAAACACGCGGGCCCTGAGTAATTACAAGGCTCACGAGCAAATATTTTGTACGCTCCGTTCTCTCTCGGGATTATTATTCCGGCGGCGGCGGCGGCAACGGCGGCAGCGGCAGCGGCGGACGCGACCCAAATTCTGCGACGACGGGACGTGCATGCTGCCTATCCGCCCGGGCGCAGACTGTATCAACAGCTCCGAAACTATGATGTGTACACGCTCTTCTCAGCCAGGCAGGCAGGCAGGCGCAGGCAGGCCCCTTTGAAACGCCGCTTAATGAGATTTCCGTTTCACGGGTTTAATTTCGTGCCTGCTTCGTGCTCGGCTAGGTTTACAAAATTGTTTGTGCAAACCTGAAACTAAATCCGCTCATACGGAGATATTCGAATCATGTGCACCTGACTGTGGCAAAGAGTCCAATAGGATTAAAATAACTCTCATCAAAAGGACGGGCAGTTAATTAGCTTCCTAGGGGAAACTTCAGTTTCCCTTGCATTGTGGTTCGATTGAATTAATTGCATGGTATAAAAAACATGAAATAAAATAGATTAATTTAAAGAAAAAAAATACCAGACAAACTAGCCAGAGTTATTATTAATTAAAATTTTTTAATTAAGTTGATTGATACAGGCCGCAATTTTTCAATCAGATTTTTAACGATTTATTTTAAATTGTGCAATAACCAAAAGTGGACCTTGCTGCAATTAAAATAAATATTTTTCTATTTTTTCTCAAATTTAGAGCACTTAAAAAAAGGTGAATCGAATTTTGGCTCTAAATGAAATAGTTTATGCATTGGTGTCAATGATTTTCCGAGGCTTTGCAGTCTTATTTAAACTAATTATTTTACAATAAAAATACTCAATCGAGCTTAAGTGTTTTCTTCAGATTCAATTTTTTGGGAGAGGGAGAGATGACTTTCCCTGGCTTTCTTTTAGAGACAAATAATTCTTCTCACAGATAATTAACGGTAATTATTTTGTACGTAATTGACACGTGGCAAATGGTTGTAGAAAATCACATTTAAATCAACTTATTGTTTATTTTTCCTTTCTTTCCACGAGCTACAGAGATAGATTTTAGAGGCTGCGTGCACAAAGGGCCTTTCAAAAGCGCTCGGTCTGTTATATTTACAGCAGGACAGAAGCTTTTACCGAAATTCGTCGCCGGTTGGCGGTTTCGCCTCGAGGGATTAGCGCTGAGGTTATGCGTGTTATCGCGTCGTTGTCGTCTTCGTTCCCGACACCCATTAGCCAAATGCGCGCACTCGGCACCGGCCTTTCTAATTCCGCAGCAGCATTTGCATAATTCGCGCGGGACCTTGCCTCCGGATGAAAATTGGGTTGAAATGTTTCCTTGGGCTTCTTTTATGGACATCAAATGCAATTACTGAATTAAAAAAAAACGGCTGGAGACATCATTCAACCGCGTTCACAGAAACGGAGATTAAATTGCCTACCGAAAAAGGCTTTTATAAATTGATAAAAGCTTGCCAAACACCCAAACACACAAAACGTAAAAGGTTCTGATAAAATATCTGGCGGGTGCTTGATATTTCATTTCTGTTAAAGATAAAAATAAGTATAAAAAGAAATATTCCAGAAGGAAGCAAATAATGCTCGACTTCTTCGAGTGCAATTTCCCCCGCAAGTGCAATTGCGCGTCGGTATATTGGACAAATTGAAACGTCAGCCGCAAAACGGCACCTACGTGGCTGAGGCCGTCTTCTCCCTCATCGGCTGATAAGTTCGCGATTTGTGTTGACAAAGAGCGATTTGATCGCAGGAGCAGCGGTGGAGGAGGCGGAGAAAGAGAGACGCCGCAACAACAATGATGCTGGCTGGCAAACAATTTTGCACCGCAGCCGAGCACCAGCAGCACGCACACAATATATCGTGTGCGGCGGGCGGCCCATTGTGCCCAGCTAACGAAAGCAGGGGTGAGCCTCTGCTCTGCTGGCTGACATTGATTTTGCGCCTCCGAGCGAACAATGACACCGAGAATGTGTGAATGCACACGCACTGCCCAGTGCGTTTTGAGTTTCGCACAGCAAACGTGCCAAATAATCCTGAAATGAACTGATTTAGCGGAATATTAAGTAAAGACATGGTGTTTATACGAATTTGACGAATCAAAGGAATAAAAATGTATTTAAAATAAAATAAAGTAGATTCACTCAAATTATGCCGTTTTAATTTCGCTGAATCACTATTTCTTTACGGAAATAATTAATCTGTGACACTCTGCCACAAAAATCCTCTTTGATTTATAGTCGCAGCCCAGTCCGTGACGCCCGTGACCTTCAAGCAGAGTACACACGACACATTTTTCTTCCTAATCAATCTAATAAAGAATCAGAATTTCTTTTCGTTGAAATAACTTCTTGGAAAATTAGATGAAACTTGTGTATATCAGAGAGGGTCGAACAACAACATTCATCATTTCTAATCTTTTTTATTGTGCTCTGCCGAATGAGAGTGAAGTCAATCGTTTTTAACGGCTGGTGATTCAGAATGCTCTAGTTTTAATTCTGCGGCATCGATTTTGTTTTGGAGGTAAAAAATACACTGCTGATAAAGACTGAGGAGCCAAAAAAGCTGCTGAGCAAATCGAGAGAGTGAAATTGTTTTCAAATTTACGCAATTTACACTTTTTTAGGGTTTAAAAAATGTTGGGTTATGTCATTGAATCATTTTTACAAATTTCTCTGCTTTAAGACAGAAAAAGTTAAATTAAGTTCGTGCATCAATTATAAAAGTTCAAGTCCTAGTCGGAAAACATGAAGTTTATATATTTGTTTTACCATTTTTTTTTTCAAAACTCGAGATCATTACTTGTTGGCAGTATGCAAAGAAGGAAGATTAACTTTTGATTGCATTACAGTGCAGCGGCGCAAAGAATATTTTCCCTCGTCGAATTGAACCACAAATCTAAGCCATGAATCATTTTACGACGCGCCGGCTTGAATGAGAAAATAATCTCGTCAGCATTACCGACGCAGATTTCCATTTTAATTTCCACCCCCGCGCGCAGCCGATTTACGATCGCGTTCTCATTAAGAACTTTTTGCACAATGATCCATCTTTAATAAGGGCGGCATGACGTAGTTCTCTTTTTTCTTTCTTCGCCTGCCTTTTTTTATGGCATCGCCGAGATGAATGAGAGAACAGAGAAAGCCATTTGTTTCCCTTTCATGCGCTGGCCGGCGAAAATAAGCAGCAGCGTATTCCGTGCGGCACGACAGCCCCGCGAGCAGAAACCAAAGCAAATATAAGTGTACAAAAGTTGCACGCTGCCTGCCTGTGAATGTGATTTTCCGCCGTAATTTCCCAGCAGCGCAATTTCATTTTCAGCCCGATTACCGCGCGCGCGTCTCGCCGAGAGCAAACGGAGCGGGTATCTGGCGAAAAGATCTATAGCCGGCAGATTCATTCAGACTTTGGGGCACCCGTGGGAATGGAGACGCCGAGATTTGAATATCCCTGTCTCTCACACTCTGGTAAGACATCTTAAAATTTAAATACAGCACGGCTGTCTCTAATGGAATGTTTGGAAAGGGGGCAAAGGTCAAAAAGGGACTAAAAAATTTGCAAAAATCCGCTAGTTTAACTTAAATTTCTGACTCAAGTTTTAAAATATTTGTTAATGTCCCACTTTTCATTTATTAATTAAATATAAATCAATCTTTAGCTCAATAACATTTAACCAATGCAAGGCAGTCGCTGTATTTCACCAAAGCCGCAGAGCAAGTATCAAATTTGAGTGGAATTGATGTTTAAGAGCGCGTTCGGAAAACATGAAGCATTGTGCTTATTGTAAAATTGCAGAATGAGGCAGTTATGTTTATGAAGAATTGTGAACACAAACACATGTAGAAAATTGCACTTAAAATGTTTGAACAACTTGTACGTAAATTTTAACGGTTAATGTTATTGCTATCTCGCAAAAGTAACATTCGAAAAATCGAATTATAATTAAATGTTTCTATTTTGTTCATGTCCATTTTTATATTAAAATTTAACACAACCAACAACACGTTTTGGAAAAATAAAAATAACGTTTAATTTGTTTTAAAGTTATAAAAACCGTATATTGGTAAAATAGATTACATATTAAATTAAAAGAAAAAGCTGAGGGTTTTATATCTTGTGTCAAAATAATTAAAGAAATTTAGTTTAGAAAATTTCAAGTTTTGATTATGCAGCATAAAATCAAAGGAACTGCTCTTCAAACGTAAGCAGTACCCGGCAATAGGCTTCCATTCTAAGTAACTTAGTTAGCGAGGAATAAAATGGGGCTCGTCGGATTGTGTTTGCAACTTGGGTTTCAATCTTGGTTCGCTAATAGGCGGCAGCGGCGGTGGGTGAGCACTCTCCTCATGAATCTCCATCGCACGACTATACTGCAGCCACCCGCTGGAATGAATAATGAACGCCGCGAGAGCTTGTGTGTGTGTGTGTGTGTGTGTGTGTGTCGAGCCGACTGCTGCGGGTCGGTGCCCGCCAGCCTGCTTTCTATAAATTAAACGGCTCGTTGTCGGAAAAGCATAGCGAGTGCCCGTGCACACACTAAACTACTCCGCATGGATATAGAGAAGAAAGCGCAAGGCAGTCTTTGCCGAGGATAATCGCGGTCGGGTGCGGTAAGCTAGCCACATTTCACGCAACGCCAAAGGGAAGAGCGAAACAAAAACGAGTGTTTCTTACACTCACTTACTTTCATGAAAGGAACACACTCAGACCTCACAAACAGAAAATCAGTTTAAATGAGTAAAATTATGGTAATTTATGTTAATGATGTGCGCTGAACAGAATTTTAAATTTAAATTTGGTGAAAAACTGTCCGTTTTAGATTTTATTTTTCACCTGTTTGACTAAAGTCGAGCTTTATTCTGTACCCACCAAATTTTTAATTTTAAAAAATTTCTCTTCACAAATCTCATTGGCATATTTATATTTAAACGTGAGGAAGAACTAAAAAAAATCCATAATTTTCAATCACCAGAAACTTAAAATTGAATTATTCCTTGCTAAAAATTCAGCATGGCTTCTGCTCGAGTTTCAAACAGAAGAAATGGCCACCCTATAATCCCAAAAGCTCGTTAGGCGGCATGACAGTCGTCTGGAACTTTTCCCAAGAAAGTTTACAACCTGCCCGGCATCCTCATAACTCTCTGACGACGAAATATACAGTTTTTTTTTGTTGGGAGTGTAATCAACGCGTGTTACGTGACCCAATTTTTGTGCTCGGCCGCCCCCGCTCACACATAACGTCGGGTCGCTCCATCAAAAAATAATTACGAGCCGACGTTAATTGAGTCTCATCTGCTATGCAGCAATCCAAGCAGAAAGCAACTCTATTGTGCTCGATCAATAGAGCGCCGAAACACTGTCTAGTCTCGTGTTTGGGGCCGCAGAGAGCAGCCGGCAGACAAACAACAGGTTCGCTCCACCAAAACACTTCCACCCCCATACAAGGCAGACTGAATAAAAGAAACGCACTCCTCGGAAAAATGGACTAAGTGCATTGCTGCCAGGAAAAATCGATTTTCTCCGTTAATTTATGCTGAAGAATAAATTTGCACAATCACCCTGCTGAAGTAACAAAATAAACAGTATATTTTTGCAGAAAAATATTGCTGGTAATATTTACGAGACAACAAAGGTGTAAAATTGAGAAATATCAGGCATTTGGTGGCTGTGTTTTGCGTGCAGACCCGTAAATTTAAAGCTCTGGTGCGCATGTAAAGTACAAACTACGTCGTAAAGTTTTAATGTCGCTTCCCTTTAATGCTGGCACATGAAACAAAAAGAATGTCGCTTAATTCACCAGAGAGACGATTTGCATACAAGCAAGCAACTTCTGTTTTTTCCCTTCTTGATTTATTGCCGCCAAGCATGAAATCTGATTAGTTGGTCCTCGTGCGCCGCGCCACGTTTTATTCCGCTCAATGCGTGTGTATGCGCGAGGTGGAAGCAGCAATTTTGTCGTCTGCACGAAAAAATAACGCCGGCTTTGTACACAACTCATAACAGATTTCGAGTAGAATGAGAGTTGAATTGCAAATTGCACAGGAAGAAACTTTATTAATCTGGAAAGTTTTCCTACAGTTACTTTTTATAATTACTTTCAAGCTAGATTTGGGGCTGTTGTGTTTAATGCTCCGAGATTATTGCTGATAACTTTATTTCGTAAAGAAATATAAATATGGACTGAAAAAGTTAAATTCCCTGTTTCAGGCATGACACGATGGCGTAATAAAACTTTTATTTTTATTGCATGTTTCAACTGGGTCAAACCCAACATTGGCTCACGAGCTTATTTTTTTCCAGATTTTACCGGCCTGAATACAAATTTTAATTGCTTTTCTTCTTATTAAATTTCAAATGAACTAAAAGGAAATTATTGTGTTTGACAAATGAGCGCATAGGCTTTTTTAAAAAGATATATCCAAGCCACGTTTGTCGAGAGCAAGTTTTTCTTGAAACAGAGTTCATTTTGACATCACCAATTTCTCATATTATGTTAAGATGAAAATTTCTCAACCAATGAAGAGGCTTTGACTAAAAGCCTTGGCCTCGGAAAAGTGGGAAAAAGTATACGTAAATGTAGAATAGATGAACACATTAAAAAAAAATGGTTAAATATACCAAAATAGGCTTGTGATTAAATTTGCACTTATTGCAAGCAAAATTTCAAATTGTGCCAAATTGAAAAGAATTTCCTGAGGACTAAAGCAGTGCATTTTTTCATCGATTTAGTTTATTTTTTTTCATTACAGTTAAAATTTTACAGAAATGGACATAAATCAAAATTAACTAACAAGATTTCCTGCGGCAATTGAGTCTCGTTAATTTGATTGAGCATTTCTTTCGGCAGCCGGAGCAATTCGCAGCAAAGGTCTCCGTGGGCACGCTTTTGATTGGGAGCACCTCGCTCGCACCCCCGCCATGCTCTCACACGAGTGGCCGAGCCAGCAGCCTAATTGCACCCCCGTGGAATTGCACTCGCATCATCTTCTCGGCTCGGAAATTGAATCCTAATCCAGAGTTAAGGGTCGTTACTCGATCTCTCTCGCTCATTAGTCTCTGGCTCACCGGTGCCACTTTTCATCGCCGCGAGGCTCGCAAGTTAATACGCAAACACGGTCCCAGCCTGGCATATCCGAGAGTCGCGTTTCAAAAGGCCAGCCTGAACTTTGCTGAAAATCACCTTTTCCTTTTCCTTGCCGAGCGGAACAAAAAGTTACGAGATGCCGCTTCCTCCCTCTATTTTTTTCCAAGTGGCTCGCGCTTCTATTTTTTTTTTATTTGTTAGGCGTTGCTTTTTTGCGAGACAGAAGTTTTGGCACATCAAAGCGGAATCTTGTCACGTGCACAAAACGAAGGTGAATTCTCGGAACCACAGCGAATTTAAAATTCTGAATTTTTTTACATCCAACGGAAGACAGGAATTTAATTTTCGACTGCTCGCCTGCGAGATATACGCGTTTAGCGTGCGGCTTGCGTATACAAAAGGACGTTGGCCGCAAATGAAATAAAACGGAGCTGCTGAACAAAAGGCCGAGAGAGAAATTAGCTGCTGCAGAGGAGCGTGACTCTGATCGAATTTTCCCGTCCGGCGTCCGGTTTCATCGAGTCAATAACGAGAGGCAAAGAGCGCTATATTGGTTTATCCGCGCAAGATGGCTGGGGAATTTCACAGTATTTGATGCCTGCGGGGAGCCAAATCCATTCTCCGCGGTTGCCAAAGCAATTACAAGCATGGCGAAACGAAATTAATCAAGGCTCGATCGACTGGAAGCGAGGACTGTCGTTATAAAAACAAAATTGCCCCTGCGGACTGGCCGGTATGCAACCGGCCGGACACGTTCCTACCTGCTCACGCAGAGACACATCATGCCGCAGCCGCTGAGTCAGGCACGTAACTGAAATTTTCGAAAGTGCTGCCGCGACTAATGTGTCGTTTTATCGATTAATATTTTCCGTTTGTTCGCGACGAGGCGTGGCGCCAAGCGCCACGTCTAGGACCAACAAAATTTTTGTTACAAATTACCTCCGCTTGACACATCGATGTGAATCGCGGGAAAATGGGATATTATATATTGTCCCCTTTCAAGGTTGAAAGGCCAACAAATAGAACGTGGAATCCTTGCTTTTATTTTGTTTTACTGCATTGACTTTTAGCAAGAATAAACAATAAAATGATAGCTAGTGTTTTTTTAATTTATTTTGAAATATTCTCCAGGTTGGAATAAATTCGTAAAATTCAGCCAATTCAAACATAAAAATTTTATCGGCAAACGGAAAAATTAATCAAATTATTGTTAGCAAAAGAGGAAATTTATATATCCTTCCGACCAGTTGGGCGCACGTTTGCTTCCTCTGTTGTTTGCTTTTCATGATATGGTTCTTTGATTACTGCCGTTCCGTTCATTGGAACCCACTGTCAATGCTCGACAATGCCTATTATTAGCGGCTTGAAAGACTCTTATTATTGCCATCAATAGGACGGCTTTGCGGGCACGCGAATTCGGTTCAGACTAAATCTCTTTGCGGTACACTGGATTAGTCGGATTTGACGAGACGAGTGGCACGGATTCGGTCAAAATAAGCACGCTATTACTGGTTTACAACATAACAACGCTTCAATTTAATCTCGAGCTGAAAACAAAAACAATCGATGTAGGCCCAATTTGTTAAAACTCGAGAGTTGTTCGTTTGAATTTTGCGACTCTGCTCTTGATTATCTAGTTCCTCCATTTTAGAATTGACCTAATTAACAGAATCAATCAGATCCTGCGGTTGTTGTTTTGTTTACCCTCCAAGTTTAGCCGTGGAAGATTTAACTTTGAGAAACACTAAGCAAAGAAAGAACGCAAGACCTCTGCTTACATTGCAGGAGTGCGGTCCAGAGCAGGAGAAGCGTCTTCAAGATGTGCTACTGCGAATTCAATTACTCTGGTGAAGAAATTGCACCGCGACCGTCCGACGGCTTCCAGGAGGCAAAGATAATGAAAACGAGATAAACGCTTTAATCAGACAAAAGTAGCCGACGGCGATAAAAATAGTCAGTGCTGTTTGTTTTCACGTGCGCACGATATGAAAGGCTAATAAATCTGGACGCAAACACCATTAATTTTTCCGTGTCCGCCGCTGCTTCTGCTTTGTGTGTTTGTGCACCGCTCCTCAATCAATATGAGTGGAAAATTCGGCCGTCTTTTCCCTCCTTTGGCTCGCGGCCAGCCGACTGGGACGGTTGCTGTTTTTTTTCCTTTCGAGGCGGATTAGAGTCTGCGGGTGCCAGCTGCCTCTGCGGACCCAGTTCGAAACCATTTTCGCTTTTGTTTCGCCCTTTTCAGTCTATAGTCCGTTCCATCTGCAGCTGATAAACGGACCGACTGGAAATTCATGTGCCGGAAAATTGAACTGAACGGATAGTTAGACTTTGTTTCTTGTCAAATATAAAAGTAGTTGGAACGTAATGGTTGTTTTTTTTTTTTTTTTTTGATCAAGATTAATGATGTGTACACCAAACCTAACACTTAACAGTTTGCAGTATGTTTGGATGTTGGTTATTATTGTAAATTAGAAGCATGCAGAGAATGTTACAGAAAAAAGTCTTTTAAATTATTCAATAAAGAAAATTTCATTTTTATGAGTTAACAGCAACGCGCAAAATACACACCTGGAATTTTGAGAAACAGGGGAATCATGTAGAATTTTGTTCGTTTCAAAGGCAAATTTCTTATTTAGAATTTGTATCAAAAGTCATTTTGTTGAATCTGTACCGAAAAAAAGTTTTTTTCATCTTGTATAAAACTATCTTTGGCGGGAGGAAAGCAAAAATAGAATTTAGCCTAGATATTTTATTAGATGGAATATTCCAGCTGAAGTCCGTGTACTCATGCAAATATGGGCATAAATAAATTTCCCTTTCATTACGCAATTATATGCAAATAAATTATTGATAGTAACCTTGGATTCTCACTATTCAGTGTCAAACGCATTGTCACACGAGAGACGGGGGCTGTGTTTGTCATTGGCTGCCGATGTCACAGTTGCATCTCGCCGATTGTCGTCATCCGCTCGGCGAAATTCTGTGAGCCAGGGAAGCGCGGGCGGGCGGTCGAGCAAGCACAGCACACGTGCGCTCACCGCCCGAGTTCATTTCCTCCCTTTGCAAATACAAATTGATAGCTTTTGCGGCGGCGGTAGCGTGCGGATCGCTTTTTGCTCAGAGGATCCGCAACGCCGCACGTTCTCGCGCCCGGCCGAGGGATGAATCCACCCCCGCCCGCCGGAAGATGCGGAGGCTTGATGGCGATTGGAGTCTATTCTTTGAATTTTGCCATCTCGACAAAGATTGATGGGGCGTCAGTGCGTGAACGGCGATGCCACGCAACAGGAAGTTGGTCTCTTTGCCACGAAAAGTTTGTTTTTCTGTGCCAAAGGGCTTATGTTCAGCATCTGATTATTATTTATGTCCATTTTGCAGCATGTTCGTGCATTTAGAAATCCGACAGTGGTGCCTCCGTTGGCCAGTATAGTATTTAGTGCAGTTTGGACGCAGTTACTGCATCTTTGACGTCTCTTAAACCCGTCGCCAGAGGCGCACGAACAGTCTTAATATAGAAATCATTAAGGGTTCTGAACGTCTAAGGGGCTGGAATACAAGCTGCAATCAGAACCGATTTTCCGGTGAGTTTATCTCCTTGAAAGCAGCGAAAAGGAGAAAGGTAATCGATCCTTCTGGCTAATTCCGCGCTTCATCTTGTCTGTCAACTCTGGGCGCCGATCAGTGAGATGCGACTAAATCGATTAACAAAGTGTACTCCGCTCCTTTCGCCTTCGTCTTGACTAAAATATTGTTTTCTGCCTGCTCTTGCTTTTGTTCGCCACCACGCGCGCCAATTTAATCCGATCGGAATGCGTGCCAGCTTTGATCCCAGTATGCCGTTGGAAATATGAATTTTTGTGTAAAGTGAGGCGAGCATACCATGGGCGGAAGAGGCTCTAAAAGCGTTGTATAATTAATTGCTTTCCAGAAGGTTTCTGGTATTGAGAAAGCAGCTTAGGCGCTTAAAATTGCGGAAAAGTTTCGCAAGAGCCCAGTTATATAATTTCTTCCTCTTTGTTTTCAAATCAAGTACACGTTTCCTGGTTTTTTTTCGTGATTTTTATTTTGCTCTCCGAAATATCTTAAAACTAAATTATGCAATTTTTGGCTTGTTAATTATGTTGGGGGGACATTGTGTGGCACAGATTTTTCAAAGGATTTCATCCCTTGTTTCTCTCTCTTCGATTGTGAATGATTGCAGTTAATCGTTTTCAACAGTAAGTGAATCAGTTAATTTTGTTTTGCAGAAAAAGTATTGCTGCTGATGAAGCCTGATTGGCTGAAACAATAGCTGCCTAGTACAATAATTTTTTTTACAATTTATCTCTTGCTGCAATAAAATGTTATAGATAGGTCAGTTCCTTTTAAATTGTTGAAATGAAATACGGCCAGTGTCAGGTTAGGAAATATTTCGCTAACCGCGATGCGTTAAATACATATTTCGCACGCACATCACGCATCACGGGGCCTCAGAGTTGGGCTGCAATGTCAAAACGGCAATAAATCCGAAAGTAAAGCTGCCGCCGTCCCGCGAGCGAAAATTATTTCGCATTATGCCCCTGCGGGTATTGAATTCGCAAAGTGTACGGCGCGGTCGTAAAACGTTGCTGTTGCAGCTTTTGTCGCTGTGTATTCCGAAAGCGAAAGCAAAAACAGACACGCGCGTGCCTTATCGCGCGCGCGTGTTCGTTTTTGCGGAGCAACAGACGTTTGGGCCGGGGGCACATAAGCCGTTTTTTGCCTGTAATATCTCTAGGCCAGTCCAAAAAATATTCTGGGTGCATGTTTTGAAAAGTTGCGACACGCACGACAAAACCTTCTGCTCGTTCATTCACGGCTTGCACGAAAGTGCGAACCGGCACTTTCCGTTTCAAGAGAAAGGTTTTCGTTGGGTGGAATTGTTTTAATTTAATAAGATGAAGCCATGTGTTTTTTATGACGTGAAAATACTAGAAATAAGGTTGGAACTTTAATCACGCTAGCGACTGTCAAAATAATAAAAATGATCTAAATCTGCGCCATTTCAAGCATAAAACTAATAAAAGAAATTGCAAATAACAATCTATAGGTTGGGAATGTGAAAGAATCTAAATGAAAAGAGAAAAGTTCCTAATTTCCTAAGATACAAAAAATGATATCTACCCATTTTGCAGCCCCCTCAACCCCTAAAAATGAATTTTCTAGTTTTTAAAATTGATGGTGACTAAAATATTGTTGAATTGAATCAAAATGTTCAATACTGATTACGCCCTTCAAGGTATTTTTTCTTGCAACCCCTAAACAACCCTAATCCGACCCCTAAATCCTTTGAAAATGATTTTTTTCGTTTTTAAAATCATAGTGTACCAAAATTTTTTTGAATTGATTCGAAATTAGCTAGAGTAAAACATCGTTGAAGGTTGATGCATACCCCTTTTGCTTGGGATTTTAAATTGGTGTGTTTCGTACTTCAAAGACAGTAAGTTAAAAAAATAGCTGTACTACTATTTTTGGTTTTGGCCTTTGCCACAGAAAATTAAGCCAAAATCTCTTTTGTTTTCATCTGAAGTTTTATTTGAAGTTTGGCGCTGCACAACGGATGACTACGCAAAACCAGTTGTTGGCACCCTATCAGCAAAAATTACCATTCTCCACGAGAGGGGTCCCTCGAGTGTTTAATTCCGCATGCACAACACGCGCCTGACTCGGCATTGCGATTTCGGGCGTATTTGCTCGGAGCTCGCGAAATGAAAAAATATAAGAACAAACAAGCAGCTTTACCTTTCATTTTGCACGCACTCTTTGGTCCCTTTTCCGTTTGCCCAGCAGCTGGAATATATTTCGCGTTATTACTTTCGGCTTTTTCGTGCTCGCAGAGAATTATTCCAGGCTGCTCTTTTGCGTCCTCCAGATTGCGCTCGCTCGTCCGGGCGTTGCTGGTGGATCTGATCAAAGCTGTTTTGCTTTTGGTGCGGAGAGGGAGAATGCCCACTTTTTGACGATGTCCAGATTCACTGGAGCTAAAGCAGCTTTCGAAAGCACAATCTGGAAGATATCGCCGGCCTGTGCGACACCATGTAAACGAAACTCGCCTCTCTGAGCATTCTCGAATGCACTCTGAGATTATAATTCAAACTTTTGCGTCTCTTTTTTAATATTCGGGCCGAATGTTGTACCGCTGAGGAGAAAGTTGGTCGGACAACTTCTTCAAATAGATCAAACAGATGGGGCGGCATTATTTTCTCCAAACTGCGCAGGAAGGATCGAGAGATTTTCCGCTCTAAATGCTCCATACAATTTATTTTCCGCCTGCTCTGTTTTCACTGTTCTTGTGTCCGCGATTAAATTTTGCAAAAGCGAATACGAAAGTTCTAATGGGTTTTCCCGACGCGTGTATGGATGTTTTCTTACGCGCTAGAGAAATCAATGTGCGATTGTTCCCTTTGACTCGACTGAAGGCCAAAGCTGACGTTGACACCTCCTCTTTGCTGTTTAGAAAACTCTCTTAAGCTGTCAGTCCGCAAAAAGGTTGAAGTGCGCATTTTCAGTCTTCGTTAGCTATAGGGTAAATCCAATGGAGAAAAATTAGTAATTGAATTAGGAAACTTCTCAACGTGCATTTTTCCAAGCTTTCAGGCCATTTGTACTTTTTTAATAAAAAATCTCTTTGCCCGCAAAAACACATCAGTGGTGAGCGTGCGCTCGTTCAAATATTGCGCAACTTTTCACTCCCTCTCGCGCCGAAATTGGCCATGAAAATCTCCTCGAAAGTAAAGAAAGCTTAAGAAACTCCGGGCTGCAAACGAGCCAACTTCGCTTGGTGAACAGACTTAATTTGCTCGAGTGAAAAGTTCAATCGCGCGAGCCGAGACAGCGCGACGGCGGCTGTATCGCTATGTATTTTTTCCGCTCTGAGGACACCCTCGGCGCTCTATAGGGGCTGGGGAGGCCGTGAATACCAATCAGGCAGCGCGGGCTGTTGATTGCCACCGACTTACGGCGAGGCACTTAAAAGGATCGCCGGGCGTAAAAGCAGCGAGCGAGTCAAGTGCGCGGCAGGTTGCTCTGGCGGCATAGTGCGCCAAATTGTCAGCAGCCAAAGGTGTCGAGCGCGGCGCATTGCGGTTTTTCCGTCCACGGGGCGAGAGTGCAAATTTGTGTTTTGCGCCGGCCCGAATCGAATTTCGCGTGTGTTTTCCCCGCGACGCTTGCTGCAGGCGTGATCGGCGCGGTGACGGCAGTTGTGGTATGTCAGGTGACAGCCACTCATTCACCTTTCCGATTTAAATTAGAGCCGAGTTGGTGTGTGTGACATGTGCCTTCACACTCGGTTAGACTTGCAGTTCAATTTCTCGTGTCAGCTTGTCGATTGCTTAATGCTTAACCTCTGATTGTGCTGAGCACTTTCAAAAAGCCCATTCGAGTGTGTAAGGTTGGGAGATGTAATTTCTGCCTCTGATAGCTCGTACGATAATTACGCTTCACTTTGAATTTTCCACAGTTTGAACTTCTCAGGCACGACCATTTAAAATGTCAAAACTTCTCTTATAAATTCAGTTTCAAAACTGACTACATGAGATGCTTTTAACGGTCGCTGCCGCGACTTTCTAACATCAAGAAGGTGAGCCTGATTTCAAAGAAAATCACGTCTAAGCTCCGGCACGTGCGGAAAGTTTGGGTCGTCAAAAGTTAGACCAATTAAAAGGTTGTAATATCCGCGCAAACTTCGTGCAGAAGCGGACTGGTGCGAAGCCCGAAATAGAAAAGCACACAAAGGGGCCCAACTTTCTTCACAAATCTTCTCGCACGAAGTTTGTGCAGGCGACATAATTGTCAGAGCTAACCGGAAAAAATTCCAAATAAATTCTTACAATTTATTTTTGGTTAAATTTGAAATAATAGTCTTGGAGGTTGCGTAGAACATGCGACGTGTGTTTTATTGAATATATCAGATAGAACGAGTCAAAAATGAATTGGATACTCACTGCTCGCCTTCCGCGGTTGTTATGAGGTAAAGCATTACATCATCTCGTGGGGGCTGCCATCAACGTACTGACTCGGATGTGGACTTTTCCTTTCTGGCTCCAGGAGCCCACCGCCAGTCGTGCCAACCCATTCCAGGCTGCGCCAATCGCCGCCGCGCAAATCGTGTGCCTGACTTTCGCAACTTACAAGATTGTGTCCACGCAGCCCCGATAGATTTTTTACTTACTACGGCAGAAGCCTCTTAAATCTGTGATTTTGCCACTCGAACGTTACAATTTTTTTACACGAACACCAGATTAATTGGGGAAGAGGATATAAACTGTTTTAAAATTTTAAATAAACAACAACTCAACAATATTGCGGTGGGTGCAGTGCAGTGTGTATGCGGTAAAGAATTTTAGGTAATATATTGTTCTTGTCATGAAGATTAAAAAATTTGGGTAATTGATACCGGATTTCTGGTTTGAAACGACATTATTGATCAGGGATTAAACTCATAAGTGATAATTGACATTGAATTTTAATTTTCAATTAGCTTATTTTACATCAATTTATTTAAATTTACATGCGGCATTTGTATCTCGATATGTATCATATGTCAATTCATAATATTATTCTTTGTAATTCCGTGTTGCGTTAAATAATAAGAAGAAAAAAGTAATTTATTGTATATTTATTGGTTTGAGATAATAAAATAAAAATTAGGAAAATTTAATGTTGAAAATGTAAAAAACAAATTATTATATTGTTGTTATAAAATGTTATAAGAAATTTATATCAACAGAATATTTTATAAAATATTATGTTTATGCAAATACATAGTTAATTAAAACTTAATAAGATAAATAAACATAATAATCAGATCCTGTACGTAGATAGTGTGGAAAATTAACTTAACTTTTTAAATGTGCAGCAGACATTTTAGCTCATCTCTACCTTTTAAAATTTGAATATTTTTAGACTATGCTTCCAGCTGTTTAGCTAGGTTTCGGCTCACACCACCAGACCTCATCAATAGGACTGTGTATAGAATTATCAACTTGCCTCAGCGGAAGCCATTAAAAAAGTAAATTAATGTAATTTTTGACATTAAATAATTTTGTTTTTGGCAAATCTATTTAAAACGTATTCTCTTTTGCCAAATATTTGCCACGTTTCAAACAAGTTCAATATTCTAGCAAACAAATAAATTTGAGAAGTAATAATTTCTAAAATTTACACTAAACAGAAAAGGCAATTAACGAACTTCCATCAACTGCCGTTCGTTTCAAGTGCCTTGCAATAGCAGCAACAGGAGGGAGAGAATACGTGCCATTATTTGCTTCTTAATAGCTCTGTCAAAAGCAACCCCACGCCACTCTAGACGAAAATTTGTCCCTGGCTTCCCTCGTTGCGCGCCTTTGCTTATCCCACACCGGCTGAGGGTGGCAGGCAGCTCTTTGCCGGCCCGCCGATCGTCTTAATTCCTACCGACAGAAAAGCGGATTCCGAGCGCAAAGTGGCAATTCGCAACTTTTGATGCAATTATCGCCGAATACGGCAACTTTGGCACCACTGCGTGCTGCCGGTCGCCACGGCAACCGATTCAAGGGGTTGCTGAGTGAGCACCATTACCCCTCGCCACTCTCGCATCCCCAACCCCCGAAAACGAGAGATAGAGAGAGTTGAAGTTGCAGGCCCCACTTCCTCAGCCCCCAGTTGCATGTTTGTGTTCTCTCTCATTTACTAACAGCAGTGCCTCGTGCCAAGTCTTAAAAAAATTGGCAATTCCGTAAGATGATCTATGTTCGAAGTTTTATATTTCAGCAAATTAATTTAACCGTAGTTAAAAAATACTTTTAAGAGTTTTTTGTTTGTTAATTGATTGGGTTTCGCAGCCACAACGTCAAAGAAGATTAATTTTACACCGTTCGTGGCGCAGGCAATTGCAATTATTGGACTGGAGGGCGCCGTCAGATGTCGAGAGCTGGCGATCAAGTGTGAAATTAATTAGAGGCCACTTTGACAGCACACGCAATTAATGGCGCTTGACGCGTCCGTCGCTCGTGCCAGAGGATGCCCGCGGGAACTCTCCCGGTTTGACGCCCGCGCGGCCAGATATCGCTCCAATCCCGACGGGAGCCGCTCTGTTTGGCCTCGCAGTTTGCTTATTTGTGTCCCTGGTGACGGCGAACAGAGCAGTAAAAAGAAAACTTGGACCGAAACGGACGACTTTCGCAGACGATAATGGCTCAACTTTCCTGCACCAGTCAGGGATAAATAATGCATTCTGCGGCAGAGGATGACGAGTGCGAAAAAGATTTTTTTGATAATTAACTTTATTGTTAGTAATATAATTACAGGCTGTTTGCTCGAAATTATTAAGGCATTCTCAGGAGTGTCAAATCGATGGGAGATTTTGGTTACGCCATGAGAAATAAATATTTTCTCGGGCTGTTGCACCTTTTTTTATTTATTATTGAAAATTTATAAAATAAAGGAAAGGTAAAATCATATTATTTGATTCTTAAATCATTGATCTAATTTTCTTTCTCCATCCGCTGGTCCAGGTTCCCAGTCGTTATTTCCAATTATATTATTGGAAGGATTGAGTGGATATGTGGTGATTACTCAGGAAATCGATAACATAGAACACTAATTTGTGTAAATTAATGGACTCAATACCCCGACAAAAACAAATTTATTTTTTTTTTTTATGAAGGAGTTTACCAAAATGGGCTGATTTGTTACTTAGGTGTTTAGGAAGCGCGCTTATCACGCCTATGTACAGTTGTCTCCCTTCCTCACCGAGACAGAAAACACATGGTGTTTGTCTAAATCAAATGTTGCCGAGTCTGTAAAATACACCGTGAGATCCCAATTACAAAACGAGGAATCAGGAGCGGAAGTGGACGTATGCGATGGCGAGATGGTGAAGACGGACCATCGCAACTGCGGCTTTTGCAGGTGTCCGGCGCCGGACGGCTTCACACAGGTGTCCCGCGTAGCCTGGGACAAACTGTCAAGATGGAGCGTGATCCTTATCGGGACGGAGCTGTGCAGACGTAAACTGAACGTCGACACGGATTTCTGCAACTCTGCGTTTTGGATGCAAGGTAAAGGCACACGCGGGTGTTAATCTAAATTCGAGAAAATGCGGGTGATGCAGATGCAGGTGCCACGCATCCTGATGCAAAAAAGAAACGAGGCCGCACGGACCATAGGCTATACAATATTATTGAGCCATATTTGCCACCAAATTTAACCAGTTGTTTAAATTTAATAAACGTATGCAAAATGGTATTGTGTTACCGTCAAGAATAATTTTTCACGTTTCTAATTACGAGCACATTCGTAATTTCATCTTTTTTTTAAGACTTTTGTTGTGTGTGTGTGTGTGTGTGTGTATGTTCTGCAGCAATTTTATCTAATGTAAAAAGTGAATATGTGCGTTAAATTTTTATAATTCTATATAGGAGTTCTTTTTCTTCACGCTTGCATAGTTTTGATATATTAACAAATTTCAAGTTCATATACGTAGAAGTAATTAATATCGGCATCACAGTGTTTGAACTTAATTTTCTTGATCTTCAATCGATTTGGTTCTGTTGTTCAGAGACACTGGCGCACACCAGTCTTATGCTAACGATTTCCGTGAATTTTCATTTCTTCGTCCATTTTATTTATTTCAGACGTCTGATTAGAGAGTGCGAAATTTGGTAAGAGGATGGGACGATCTGAACTCCTTTTGCAGGTTTTTTGATATTTCTTTTGAAAAACACTGTATAATTCCGAAGCTGATTTTCAATTATTTCTTTAAGTCTTGAAGTGCTTGCCCTATATTTTAGCGGGTTGAAAAGCCAGCTGTGATGGACAAGAAGGTACTTAAATTCTCCCTCTTGGGATTTAAGTTTGCGCAAAACTAAGTTAGAACAAGCAGAGTGTTTCGCTCGTGGGAAACTCTCCTTGCCGAAAAGCCGTCACAATCTGTGAGTTCAGGCAGCGTCGCGGAGGGAGGAACAAGAAACATGGGTCCGGCGGATTACAACTTTTAATTGAGTACTCACCGCGGAATATCTCCGATCTTGGGCGCTCGAACATCCCTGCGGGCGGCGGGGTTGGTTCCCACCCACGGAGGCGAACCTGCAATCAAGAGCACACGGTTCAAGAAGTGTATTTGCGTTCGTCGCTCTGCAAAGAGAAGTTTCAAGACACCGAAATATGCGGTACTTGCTCAACTCTGACATTTGATTTTGGGATAAAGGTATGCCGCCGCGCATATATCTCACTTCTTCTCAAAGAGACGAGCGGGCCGTGGGAAAAATCATGTTCGCTGCAGGTGATGCTAATCCCTCTCGCTCGCAGCCAAATTCTGCGGATTTGCACCGAGTATGAGGCGCAAAATATATTTTCATCGATGTACAAAGCTTTTTGCGCAGAAAAGTTCTCACAGCGAATATTTGGCTTACTGCGGTCTGTTTTGAATGTTTGCTACTTTCAAAATTTCACTTACAGTTCAAAATAATTTAATTATTAGTATCATGAAATTTTAAGCTTTTTAAAAGAAAACTGTAAAGAATAAAAAATAATTTCCAAGCCGCATTGGTTTTTTATAATTAATGACATTGACGATCTGCTTTGTAAATGATAAGGAAAATGCGTACGGAAAATGACGGTTTCTGGGAACTCTCTGGCTAATTATTTTTATTGCTGTACTAAAATTGTATTAAAAATGTGATTGAAAGCCAACAAAATGGTCCAGGACGACGGTTGAAGCATGTGAGGAAGTTTACAGGATATATTAAATTAGAATATTTACTAGACACCTACGGTGTACAACAACATGAAATCTACCATTACAAAGTAGAGTTTAAAGGATAGGAAAATTTAAAACGTTGCTTTTAAGGTTTTCTATTTTTAAGCCCTGGTGCATTAATTGGATAATTTCAATGAAAATGTAAGATTTTGAAGCTGCCATAAAAATACGGCACGCTTTTATTAGTAATTTGTATTTTCACACCCACAAAATCGGATCAATTAATTGCATAAATTATACCTTCTTCAAATAACAATCATTCCAAACTACTGAAGCAAAAGAGCAATGAATAATAAATTGCTACCTTGAGTCGATTCACTTTATTGACGTCAAATGGGATTCCCCCGTTTCTTTCGTTATGTTTTCCTTGGTTACGTACTCATCATTTTTAAAACAATTTGGAACACTTTAAATAAATTTACGATAGCCTAGATTTTTGGTCCCTTTGTTAGTTCTGAGTCGTTACTGTCAGTGTGTATTGGAAGTTACCGAGCAAAATAAAAAATAAATTAATCAAATTAATATAACAAACCCCAGGAAAAAAGAAAATTCCTGTATTGATCACATTTTGGGATGGGGGAGATTGAAAGGATAACGTCACACCTGTCGTGCCGGTGATATCAACAGCGGGATAAGTTGGTGCGCTCGGTGTGGATTAAAAAGAGAACACGCGTGATTTACAGCCGCTGCTGCGTTGTCGTCGCAAAAAACAAAACGCCGTGCAGAGCGAGAGCAGAGTACAGCGCAAACGGTGTAAATGTCAAAGGCAGCTGTGGGCGGGATTTATCGCCGAAGAGCCATAAATCCATATTCAAGGAGGATATCATAGTCTGCTCAGGTTTTGCAACGACACGTTCTCATAGCCCGCACATTCGCGAGATCAGGGAGGAAGCTCCGCTGCCAATCACCCAGTGCTCATTGTCACTGCACACGCAACAAGGATTGTGAAACGATCGATTGTCTCTGTTTGTAGCGAAAAATTATGCGTCATTGATAAAATCAAAGGTGACTTTCAAGAAGCTTTCCCCGGTCGAGTAGGAAGCATCTTATTCTAAATAAACATTTACATGCAAAATAATGACAAAAATACAGAGCTAAAACTGTAACCTTTAGAAATTGACTTGTTCCTAACCGCACGTCTTTGATTTTAACAATATAACATGACCTTTAAACAATGAAAATGTTGAAAAATTAAAATTGAAGAAACTATTTAATAAACATTTTTTTGTTGGAGTGCGTCGAATGTCACGTCATAGCCAATTAATATGTACCCATGCTATTGAATTTTCAATCAACTGATTTACAAGTGCACAGTTGATAAAAAAAACCCGAATAAAAGGCCAAGGTTGGTGGCTGACAGTGAGGAAAACTCATTATTTACAAAACAAAATTTAATTTTCCCCGCCTAACAGTTAAAGCGTAATGAACGCTATTAAATTAAACTAACATTTATATTCAATGGCCTTCTCCTTCTCCACCGTTTAAATTAAATTCGATAATTGCAGACCCTATAGCCCAAAATACATAGTTCAATTACAAACGAATTGAATCAGCCTTGGCTGCCAAATTGTCCGAGTCAAGTCGCCAGGGCCACGCAATTATCGGATAATTCGCGCAAACATTATATACAATACTGTTTAGAATTCGTACACTGTGTGTTTTGCACAACAATCGCGTGGAGGCGACGATGATTGCAGCCAATTACGCGCCAAGGATGAAACTGCTGCCATTGTGCGAAAACTTTCTTCTCTCTGGCTAATTTGAATTCAATGCTTTTCGTTCCCAACAAGTCAGTGTCTACAATCCAATTCCTTTCGCAAGTTGTTTAATTTTATTTGCTTTGGAGATACAGTGGAAAGTTGTTAATTCTGAGCTTTGGTTCGTCAAAAAGCTATGTTTCTCTCGTTTTTAGAGTAAATTGTTTTGAAAATTTGATTTTCAAATGGGAAAATATATCAAGGCACTTTGCAGAAATTTTCGATTCTGTGCTTTTAAAATTACTCACGGAGAGATCAAATTAAAACGAGGCCTAAATTCGTGCCTGTGCTAATTTTTTCTGCCTCATTTCCAAGTGAATGTCAGGGAGCACGTGAACCTTTTTTCTGCGCAGCAAACTCTGCTTTTTATCCTTTCCGTGCCTGCTAATTGAAAACCAAACAACAAAAAGCGCGGTTATAGCTCTCTTTAGCATTTCAAAAGGCGCGCATGAGCCTTTTCCCCAGCAGCAGCACCGACTAGCTCTCTAGTCAAAGGCAGCAAAGCTACTGCATTGAGGCGTCCCCTCGTTGATTTCAATTACAATATAAAAAGCAGCGCCCGGCTATTATTTCCGGCAGTAAGTGCCTCTCATTCTTTCTTTTCCCGCTTTGTTCCCGCCAGCTAAAAGCTTTTTCAAGCTGAAAAAGAAAAATTGAAACATGAGGCACTATACATCGTTTGGGAAAGCACACCAGACATTAAGGCGAAATGGAATAACGGCAGCAGGTCATCCACTACACTATCATAAAATGCTCATAATTTGTTTTATCTTCTTTTTTGTACTTTTCCTCTTTTCTAATTGATTTTCACCATCGTCATCACATTTTTTCAGTTTAAATTAAATGCAGAATCCTTGGTATGTAGCAAAAGCTGATAATTTTTTTTCCGTATTACTGCGGAAAACTGCGAATGATAAACCGATCGCTATGCACCAAGGAAGCTGCATTTCATCGAAAATCGAAGATAGAAAATCAACATCTCAACTTAAAAGCGAAACTGTAGTGCTGTAGTGTGCCTTTAAAATCGATTGAAATGAAAAGCGCAGTTCAAAATAATCGCGTAGCGCAAGGAGGAAAAGCCTGGATAATTTTCTGCTTTTCCCGCTCTTTCAATTTTTTCCAGTTTTCATTCGTTTGAAATGGCTTGCTCTGAAAAGGCTGCTTTCCCCATTGAGCCGAACAAATGTTTGCTGCCATTATCTAATCAGTGCATCAAAGGGGTTTATTGAAAGCGTCGAGGCGCACGCCGGGCTACGTTCCATTTATTTTGTTATTTGTGCATGGACGTTCGCTAATGATGTTGTATTTGCTCTCGTGGAGCGTCGAAATTAATTACGCAGTGACGCGATCGACAAAGTTTGCGAATTTGCGCATGCAGCGTTCAAATACGCCTAAATTGAAGTTGGAATTTGATACATCAAACGTCAAATATTTAACAGTTAATTCCAATTGAAAGAGAAGGAGGAGGCTTTTTTGATCGTTTTTGATGCAGATTAATTTGTTTGCGTTTCAGGCTGGCACGGTTGTGTTTCAAAATACGTAAAACCTTCATGTGGCGCTATTGTACTTCATATTTTTGCCTAATATTAATGAAATTGACAAGTACATAAACGATTTACACAAAAGATTGATTAATTTAATTCTTGTTTGCTGATTTTTTTAACATTTCTTATTCATTAATTTTTCCTTTTTTGGAGTGAAATTGATTAAAATTCATTTTTCAGTATGATGAAAATTTTAATTGAAGTCAGGGTCATTTGACTTAATGTTTTGTTCTATTTAATTGGTGCAGTATTTTTCCTACAAAATGAGAGCGACAGTATTCAGAGTTTATTTTATGAAATTATGAAAATATGACCAGCAGTGCAAAAATTTAACCAACAAATCTTTTAATATTTATATATTTATGTGTGCAAAAGGAAACATAGTAACTTAATGTAAGGTGTCTTTACCGATTGCATTTGACACTAACAAACAGCGTAAATGGGTTTGCAACGTTAAACAAAGTAAGGGAATTGAACTTTCAATATCAAACATGATGCTCTTTCATGAAGTGCAGAGGTTTGAACAGCAGTGCAGGAATAACGTGAACAATAAAACGCAATTGCTTGAATACACGCCGACGACTTTCTCGGCTTTGCCACAACAAACATCTGCAGCAGCGAGAGGCAAGCGGCGTCATTATTGTGAATGCAAATGCGAATTGTGCATTCAGAAGGTCAACTCAAGCCTACAAACCGATGCATTGCGCATATATTACTGCAAAAAGGAACACGCAAAGTGTCAGAAAAGTTAGCAGCGTTGGCTGCACTACATGCGCGAGAGTATAAATGTAGGACGAGAGCGACGACAACGACGATAAATCATGGCGGGATGCCTCGCTCGTCTCGCGGCATCTCGGAAATTTTAATCAAACCCGAAGCGAATGCGGATTAAATTGCATATTTGTCGTTCCGGCGGCACCGACGAATAGTGCAGCTCTCGTTGCGCAATTTGCATCGCGCCAAAGTGTTCGGATAATGGTCTGCCCTTGTGCAAAAGAACATGTTTTGCGTCTTTGCTTGCAAAGGGATTGATAGAGGAATCTGCGATCGCTTTGTTGCGGAGGCAAATAGGCATGTGCGCAGTTGAAATGTAGTTCGGAAAGTGTGCGACAGTAAAAGTATCCATTACTGGTTTTACTATTGCACAACCTGTCAGCTAGGAAAAAGTTCGAACGCCTTTTGAACTTTGTGAAACGTTATACATATAGCTGCGATTCATCTTCATTTTTTCCATATCATGATCAGTAAACACCAATGCGTTCCCACAACCTTTTAATTGCTTCCTGAAAAGAAATCGAAAAGGTCTAGGTAATGCTATGAACTAATATATCGAAATTTAAATCCGTTAATAGTGTTGCAAAGACATTTTTATATACATTGCTTTGGGAAATTCTTTTGTTTAGCAATTTTCACTGATATCCTGACGTCTCAGCCGCGTGATACCAGCCGGCGGCTAGCTGAACCAGCATGCAGCCAAATTTTGGGCCGGCGGCGTTGTGAGCATTTTTTCGCGGCCGACTAAATTTTAAATTTGACGTTTGATAGTGCTTGACGAAACGAAGGGCCGGAGACCATTAATATCTCCGTTACTTTTAAATTTTTTCTACGTTTTGACCGGCGGCTGACGTGACTGGTACATCTTACTTAGCCAAAGTCACGGCGTGATCCTGCCTCAGTTTGACTACGGTGATATTGTATTTTGTTATCTTCGTGTTTGTCAATATGCTCCAAAAGTTGTAGACTAATGTAATTCACTATATCTGTTAAACATGGACAAAAAACTTTCTGCTCTTTAGAAAAATGTCAAATATTGAATGCGCAGTAGAGATAAAAGAAATTTACATTTGTTAGCGTAGACACACAATTTTTTGATAGGCAACCGAGGAAAAGATGTGAATATATTGTTTCAATGCAGGAAAAATTGCAGTTTTGAATTAGAAAGAAAACAAAAGGAACTTTTGTTAAGATAAAATAAATCAAGGTGATTTGCACATGTTTTCAAATGGCAATCAACTTAATGATGCAAGAATAGAAACTCTTCATTTCTAACTGAATCAAAGCATCAGTTATTTTTCCACATTAATTGAGTAGATCTCAACTCTCAATCGGTGGATGCGTTTGAAGTTATGCATGTTCTGATCACGTTTAAATTCCAACCAGATTGCGTCTCTTTCAGATATCTCAATCGCAGAGAGAAGCACGGAATCCGATAATTAGCGAGCGCGAAAGGAATGCACCGGCATTAAATGAACGAGAGACGATTTTCTCATTTTCAGCAGCACGACTCTCGACTGATTTACCGCGCGTTTGTACACACCAGACGTTCAATTAAACGTTGCTTGACTGTGCTGCCGGTGGTTTGCAATTAGAACCTGCCAAAATGTCAACCCCGAACAAAACCGGCGCTTAATTAACGAGTTAAGTGGAGCATGCGAAAGAGGAGCCGTTCGAATTCGTGCAAAGATAATGAGAGGAAAAAATAAACAGCACCCACACGTACGTGTGTTACCCGTCTGCAAATGGGAAAAACGAGCAGCTTTGAAAGCTTGTTTGAAAGGTTGATGATGTAATAAATGCGACGCAAGGCGCTCAATTGGAAATTTGCGAGGGCCTGCGGATTGTAACGCAGACACCGCCGCGTTCACGGGCCACTGGCTGCCCGCTTTGACACCCTTGGACAAAAAGGAGAAATAACAGCAGCAGCTTTTTGCCCAAATTGATTCTGGCGCGGAAAACAAAAAACAAAACTTTTGTTTACGCCCGGCTGGACGCAGGACGCAAGCGGAATAACTTTCAGATCGGTGCACGTGCCTGCTGCGGATTATTTTCGCACGACAAGACGAGCTGGTCGCTGTTTTAAACTGGAATAAACATCTCCGACGCCAGCAGAATTAATTTCGTGACCGCTGTATTGAAATAAAGATGGAAATTCAATATTATTCTGCAGTATAGTAGTTGAATAATTTTATTATTTAAATTATTCTGCAAAATCTAGAATAAACCGGATCAATGCTCTATTAAATATTCTTATTTTAAAAAATGTCACTCTCTGCATGATCTGAAAAAAAAAATTATTTTAGAGTAAAAAAGAAGGCTCTCAAATACACAAAATTCTGCGAGGTCGTACCAAGCATTTGACGTACATGTTAACCATTTTAACGTCATGAATTATCAAATAAAACGGTTTGTTTTCCGCTTATTCAAATATAATCAGCTAGAACCTTTGGAGCTGAACAAAAAAGGATTCAACAAGATAGCCGATCTTTGCTCCCGCGTGAAAGCTGCCGGATCAGCTTTATTTTCATTTTTTATGTACATTCTGTCACAACAGTTCAACTGAAAATTATCGTGCAGCTGTAAATAAGCGCTGAGTAATAAATTAAAGAATCGAATTCGACTCCAAACAAGGTTTATCGCGAGCATGTATCTCTGCATTGTGCCTGCGGCCTACACAAATAATTATAAACTAGGTGCTGATAAATTTATGAATATTTAATTTGAATGCAAATATACGCTTTCCAGTTTCTTCGCGGGCATAATTAATATGCAGCCTCGGGAGAGTTGTAAAACGAAATGACACGGGCTTCATAAATAAACAAGTTATTGCGCGTTTCAAAGAACGCATTTTCCATTAGTGCCCGCTCTCTGCCGGGATATATAAGTATAGGTTTTCGGCAAACCCTCAAGAGCTGAGAGCAGAGCTAGCTGCTCAGTCGCTTCCAATTAGGCGTAAAATTCGACGACCCGCTTTATGTCTCTTCGGACCCTTATAATAAAGTTATTTAAAAGAACCTTAATGACGACGCTGGAAATTTTATACTCGTTTTAATGATCTGTTGCTTTTTTCGTTAGCAAAAAGAGCCTTTGCTTTGCCGCTTTGTGCAACTCAATCCCTCGTCTTCTTCGATTTTTTTTCTTGCGTAAATTTGTGCCGGCAAAGACCAAGTGAAAAGGCCAGTTTGCGCTGTGTTTTCGCACCAGCGACGATTAATTAGCTTCAATTTTACTGCCTATCTAGCAGCCTCGGCTGTGTCCTTTGAACGCGAATATTATTTCACTGCTGCGTGCGATGGCCCGCTCGTTTTCAACGGTAATTAAAACAACACTCTCTAAATCATTACGTGTGCCGACAGCCTAATTGCAAGAATTACGCAACTGTTTCATTCGACCCCAAAAGCGCACATTTTTCAAGTTTGAATTATTTTGAGAAGACAGATTGTATTTACGCAACGAGGAATTACCTAATTGCTTCGAAAATAACAAAGAAATGTTTTGCTCGCTGAAAATTTTAGTTTTGTCTCACGGCAAATGAAAGTTGCGTTTAGAAATGAATTTTTATGGTAGGAATGTTTACAAATTATGTAAATATGCGTCTATGTTGCTTCTGTAGTGCGCACTCTTGTTTTACGAGACACAAAGTCACACTGCAAGGTCGACTCCGGCGCTGGAAGGTGGGGAAAATTGCTCCCAACTGTGTCTCAAAAGCGCAATGACAGGTTTCGCGTGCGTCGCAGCTCACATAAAATTGAACATTATTATCGAGTGTATTTTCCTCGGAGGAGCAAGAGAGAAATAGCGTCAGATGATAAAGCCTAAGGTCACGACAGCGGTCTCTGCGGCGATGTGGATCAAGTTGCGCGCAGATTAATCATCGCTCGCCGTAATAAAATAACAAGTCGAGCATGCTATAATGAAATTATCGTATTTAATTTACTTTTCAGTTGCGCAAAAAAGCCGGGAAATTGCTCTTGTCTCGTTTGCGATGTCAATATCGAGTAGATTTTTTATGAAAATTCGATCAGAGTCACGTTACTGATCGAACGAAAGGGTCTAGTAAACAGACAAGTAAACAGAAAATGTAGGAAAAGTAAAACATGTGTACCCCAGAAATATTTGACGATGAAAGTAATAAAATTGAGGGCAGATGTGGATCGATTGTAATTCATAAATCCAGTCTTTAAACTGCCAAAAGCCGTGCCAGGGCAGATTTTGTACAACACGTTTTTCATTTCACGACTGACGCCGTCGGGCGTTTATAAAAACCTATGAAATTGTTTCAAGCGTGTAAGTCGTGCTGATATATATCCCCGTCTTTCCGGTTTATCTCACTATCTACGTCGAAATCCGTGATGAATTTTGCACGTATTTCCAGTTTCCTCCAACTGACACGTGGAATGCAGCATTCCCAAGCTTGTCAGTAATAAATGAGATAAATTTTCTCTACAAAGATCATTTTGGTTATTTAGACTTCAATGTAAGCAAATTGATATCATCATTTTTTTACTTTGTTTCTTGCGTACTGAAATTATGCGATACTACATAGAAAAATTACGTTTGAGAATTTAATTTTAAAAACAAAACATGTTCTGCACTTTGCATAATTTCCATTTGAAGAAGCCCATCATGGTAAAAGAAACACCTTGAGTTGAGTAGACTTAGCTGTTTTTTGTGTTAATATATTCTTATCCTCAGCTGCATATTAAGAGGGTTTAATTCTGTCAAGGAGTGGTATTTATATTTAGATAGAATCCTTTGACGGCAACATTTTGTGGAGTTTACATCCAGAATAATTTGCATTATTAAAACGTCGTATTTACTCTGTGGCTCATAACTGCGTCGAGGAAAATAATAATAATGAAACGACAGACCCGCGATGTAAATATTTATATCCATGCAATCGATGGTATCATTCGCGAATTCCCAGCTAAACCGAGCTCGTGCCGGGCTGGAATTCACAAAGTTCACCTGGCCGCGGGCACATCGACTGACTGCTCGTTATCAGCAGCTCACCAATTTCTGTCTCTCAGCGGTGAAAATTGATAAAAAAAAAAATAGTGCTTCACTCTGTTCAGGCAAAATCAATTGTCGACGCGGCGACCAATTTATATGCAAAACCGTGCCAGCAAAAGTTTCCACACAGAAATATTGGCGTTTTTCATTTGAAAAAGCAATGTAAAATCGCAGGGTTGTGTAAGAGCGGTAAATTATTTGAATTGTCTTTCTAGACAAAATGAAAAAAGGATTTTTAACTGCGAAATTCAACGAAACTCCATAGAATTTGCTTCAAAGCATTTTAATTAAAATTTATTTTTAATTTTTGTGTACTACAAGGCTTGGACCGCTTTTTACTCGTGAGTTGATCATTAATTTGAAATTAACAAAGTGCGTAAAAAGCGTGAAATTCTTGTCGCAGAACACGTTTTGCAACTATCGGCACTTGGTTCGCATTCTTTGTAAGTTGAGTCACGCTTTAATAGGCTATTTCTCACATCCCTTTCGGGTCCAAACACATACGCAAACAACCGATATCGCTCATTCTCATCTCTGGTGGGAGATTGATGGCCCGCGGAAAAAGCCCGGACGGCTGACCTTTTAGTGGCCGGTCAGCCCCGTGACCCGCTTTTGCGTCGCGTAATTTAATTCAGCCGCGAAGAGCGAGCCTTGTATCTTCCACGGTATAATGACCAATGGTCTCTATCTCGCTCGTAATTATCTTTTTTGCATTGCAAAATGTCGAAACGATTATTGCGTGCGTGCTTGTATGAGTGCTTTCCAAATATAAGCGAAAAAAAATGCGGCGCCGACGGCCGCTCTTTCACATTTAATTATATGTACGCACGCGGACAAAGTGGCTGTTTTGAAGCCGCTGTTGCAAGCATTATTGTGTGATTATCTCAACGAGTCACCGCAAAACAACCGTGCGCACGCTTAAATCTTTGGAAAGCGGCCTGGTTAGCAATAATTTTTGTTTCGGCCTTCGATAATTGTAATCTAATTTTTTACCAGGGGCTATGCTAGTTATCCCATGTGTTAATTTACAGATTAATAAAATCATTCTGTCAGAGTTCTTATACAAAAAGCCAGAAATCAACCTCGGTTTAGCATGGATTTGAGCTAAAATTCAATATATTTTGTATATAGTCTATTGCAAGACATTATTCTTGGATCAGAAATTAAAGACTTTTGTAAAGTTTTGCTTGCCGTCTGAACGGTTAAAAATTGTTTGCGCAACCTTCTTGTAAAATTAAAGCCAAAAAAATATAAAACTTTATTTGCAATCATCAAAATTTGATGTTGATAGGAGCAATGCTGGGAAAATGGGTACAAAAATAAAATAAAATCGGCCTTAATTCCGCTGCAAAAACTTCGCATTTCATTTAAAACCATATTTACTTTTATTTAAGCAAAATGTTAGCTCAGTATAATTAATATTCGTCTAATGCCAGTCACACAGAATAATGCGTGCCGGATTTTGCTATTCAGCGCGACAGGTACAAAATAAAGCAAAGGCATACTTTTTGCTGCCATACCAGTCGGGCGCAATTTCACCTGGCCGGTGGTCGTTCGCGGCTGAAATATATATGCAGCCAGATATGGAATTGGGTGCGTAACAATAACTCAGCGGCCGCTTTCTGCTTGGGACAAATGTGCCGGCGCCGAGTTCGGCATGATTAAAACGACATCATCATTAATTAAACGCGGCCGAGAGTCGTTTAGCCGGATAAAAAGAAAAGCCGCGGGACAAAATAAATGTGTAGCGCTTGTCGCCGGTCCCTTTATTAATTGGACTCGCGCGCGCCCGATACCATCTGGATTAAATTTAAATGCGCGTAAGACAAACGCAGATCTGATTCGCGTAACGAGCCTCATCAATCACGCCGACAAACGAGATGTTTAAATTACAAAGGGCACAATTACAACGATGCGACCTCGCACATGCAGCTGCTGAAGAAGTGACTTGTTCTCGCCGAGCGTAGCAAAAATAGCGAATCGTAATGAAGTGTTTACCTATAGGGGGTTGATTGGCTCGGCACAGTTGAGATCGAATTTGAATTTCAAAGCCTTGATCGACTCCAGAGGCCGTTGAATCTGTCGAGTTGAAGGTCTGAGCTGAATAATTATCGTTTTCCACTGAACTGATTTCAATATTACCAATAGAATTTAATTCTGAATTGAAAGCTATCGAGTTGAAGTTAATCATTCAGGAGCAGAGGCTATTGATTTTATAGCTTTTTTAAACATTGGAAAATGTTTGTTTGAAAAAATAAACGTAATTAATTGGAGGTTTAATGTCATTTTAACCGCTGTTTAGTTCCGTAAGAAATATATCTGTGGTGCTGGTTCACTGAAAAATTTCAATTTATTTTATTCAAAATTGAAATTATTGCAGATCATGCTAAGCAACTATAACCACCGCCCCTATCCAGAATAAATAATGAAAAAAAAACATTTGATAGTGTAATATGTTGAGAAACACATTAAACATATTTATAAAACTAAAAATTGGCCTATATGAAAGGGTGGATTTAGAACAAACCTTGAAAATCCCTTTTGTCTTTTTTTTTTTTTTTTTTTTGCTCTTTTTATCCCTGTCCGAGGACCGGAGGACCGGGAAGGGCGCACTGCATTCTAAAAAAATTTTGTGTTTTTATAACACATCCCTCCAGCTGAATTAGAAATGAAAATGTTTTTATATTTTTTATTTAAAACAAAAATCCAGTGATCTACAGTATTTATTTTGTTTTCCTCTTACATTTTTAATTTGCAAAATTAATGCACAGAAACCAATCCATAAAAATCCGCTCTATTTCCAATCATCAAAGAATTACGTTTCACCGAGGGTGAAAATTTCTCAATCAACTGATTCAGCAGCGAAAGCATTTAAAACCAATTGCAAATATGCATTCCTAGAGTAGCTCACGCGCATTCAGGAGTGATTACTCTAATGCACAGTAATTCCGCTGACATAGCACGACCTTCAGTCAGGCAAGTGCACTCTCGTGCATGAAAACCACGGGCAATAGTAAATAATAATGTGCCCGCGATCGGGTTACTTCGCCGCTCGGCGTAATTAGATTCTTTGTGTGGATGCGGCGTGATTAACGGTGGCCTGTCACGAAGCCCATTCTCCGTATTAGCTTGGGCAAATAATCACGTAACAGACGCGGGATATTTGGTTTATCAAAAAAGAAGGCTGAAAGGGCCTTTGTGAGGCCGAAATTCTTTTGTCACACGTGCGCGCATCTCGTTACGTGCAATTTGCCCAAAAAAGACTCGACTCTTTTTGCCTTTCAACGCGCGGCCATTGCCGAACACTCGGCCAATTCGGATTTGAATTATCTGCGGCTCCGATCACGCTGATCCACTTTGCCAGCTGCGCCTTTTGATCGCTGCGAGCTGTGGTCAACCGCCGAAATTGCACATTAAATTTTGAACGTGAAATTAGCGTGCAATCACCAGCCGCGCAGATTGGAAATCGCGTTTTCAACATCAACTGTGCGAAAATTGCACATTCCAATTACACTTTGGCCATTTTATATGCAGCCCTTGGGCTAGATTGAAAATTGTTGATATTGCACTGCAATGTAAGAGAACTTTTTATTATTAAAAAATTTTTATGAATGGTATGGGATTCCTATAGCTTCAATGAATTTCGCGTTTTAAAAATATATTCATAACTTTTTCTCTTTTTTCCTATATTTCTTGGAAGTTATGCTTTAAGTGTACAGCAAAACACATTTCTAGAATTAGTTTCTTTGACCTAAGAGGGTTGCTACTGTGAAGTGGATTTATTTTATCGCAATTTTAAATTATAATTTTTATTTCTCTTAGTCTGCGTGGTCAGAAACTATAATCATTTGAATTTTTTAGGTTTATCTAACAAATAATCAGGTTATTTAGGGAAAATTGATGATAATTTAATTTTTTGATGATTTCACGTAAGGAACACCTAACTTTAAAATATCTCGACTCAACTTAAATTCCCTCGAGCAAATGGAACGCAACCAAATAAAATCGTTCTGCCCAACCCATGAAATAAATTTACATCCGTACGAGCATAATAATAATTCATTTTTTCTTTTATATCAGCAGGTCAGACAATAATTGCCTAAACCACAACCTTGGCTGCAACTCATTGTCTCTGCAGAACTTTCGTTATTATCACGTACAGCGCGGAGGGCAAACATGAAAACTTTTACTGCGCGAAGCATGTAATTACCAGGCGGCGCAGAATTTCATCGAGTTGGGTGTGTCGTCCGGCTCGATGTGAGAGAAACTCGAACGAGCCAACGCAAAATTTGATCAAATGTTGCCCCGTTCTCGTGTAATAACGATAATTCAACGGCTGATGATACGGCAATTAATTTACACACTGCCTCATCAGCTGCAAATTGCAACTTGTTTCTTTTGATGGTGGGCGCGAAATTTAATTGGATGTGAATTTATGCCACTGATGCAGCTTTTCAATTAGATACACCCACTCGCTGGATCATACTGATGGATTACACTTTCATCTCGGATAACGAGGCAGTAATTACTCTGGAATTGTAATGGAAGCAAATATCAAATTGGCGAACAAACGCGGATGGTGTGATCTATGATGGAATGGCAAGGGCTAAAATAATTACTAATTTCACTGAGTAAGAATAAATAAACACAAAGTGTGGATTATTATTTATACTGGTATAAGTTGAAATTAATTATTTGCAGTATTTTTCCTTAGGAAATTTGAGAAATCGTAATACAAAAATTGCTGAGCCACTGGAGGTTTTTTGCCTCAACGCCCAGAAAATGGTAGAAATTCAAGTTAAAAGATTTTGAATTAATAAACGTTATAAGTAAAATAAAAAAAAATGAGGCTTGAGATGAGCATTGATTCGCAAACTTATTCTCAACCGTGCTGAATTATAATAACATTTCTTGAGAAGAAAAACCTTTATGGCCAGCAAGGTTATTACTTTAGGATTACTGACAAGTAAGCAGTGGAATAATTTACCCCTTTAAGAACGTCCGTATCGATTTTTTCCCGTCTTAATTAAAAAATCATCTGTGGCTATAATTTTAGCGTGTGTGTGAATGTGTTTTAGCATAGGCTGTTTACGACTCGACTAACTTTTGATTTTCCAACGTTTCAACGACTTGATCGCTTGTACATTTTGCCTTTTTTACACTTTTTTATTCCCATTAATGTATATGATCCAGTGGAAACAAATTAGTTGGCTAATTAATTAATTAAAATCATAAATATTAGATCACAGGCCGGCTCTGCCGAACATTCGGAGGTAAATAGATATTGCGAGTGCAGGCAAATTTGAGTTGCATTTTTTTTAAATTGTTCGAGATTAGTTTCAAATTTTATATTTGTTCAAAACGATTAGCAAAAATTAGGTTCCAACCGTGTGCTAAGGTCGAAATAATTTAGACAAAATAAAATTTAAGAGCACTCAATGAAAATGAAATATACTATGAAGCAAGCAATTTTCTATCACGATTTACTGCTAAATCCTCCCAAAATCCCTTTCAAACAACCAATATCTATATCACATATCTTTTTGTTGCTTGCAGGTCTGGCCGATGTTGTTTGTTGTTGTTATTAGTTGGCCTCGCGCGCGCAAAATTGGCTTTGGATATTTATCGGTGCGCAAGATATGAGCATGCAGTGTGCGGGTGGCGGCGAACCGAACAAGCTGCGAACAATGCCTCGTAAATCACATCGGCGAGGCAAATTTCGCACGTGCACGGGTCACTATATGCCTTTTCCCTGCCGAACACGACGCTTTGGCCGCCGACTCCTTTCTCGTGCCACGCCAAGCTGCCAATATTAATTTATTGTAACTCGCTAATGGACCAATTAAAACTCGTTCTGTCTTGTTTTTTTTTATCACCCCCTGGGCAAAAAGCGAATGAAAAGTGTTTTGTGTCTAATATCCATCATTTTGCGACAGTGGGTGGAAAATTTCCTCCAGCACATGCTTGATTTCCCTGCTGAAATTGTCGACGGAATTGGATTTCCACGCACTATCTCGTCCGACTTCCACTTCAAGCGACGGCCGTGCAATTACAAGAGCCAATTTCCTTATCGATCACGCGCGAGAAAAGGCGCCAAGGAGAAAACGAAAGACCATTCGACGTCCTTAAATTAAACAACAGACGTGCTCGCTGCGACTTCTGAAAATAATTAATCCAGCTGATTAATTAGATCACCGCCCACCCGTCGAAATCGGCCTCGCTGCAATTAATTGATGCCGAACGTGAAAATAATAAAAAAAAGAAGAGGAGAGAGACTGTTATGCATAAAGCGAGTTGCTTGCTTGCTAACTGACCGATTAAGGCAGCGACGCTTGCATAATTTAATCGAGCACAAACACATGCACACGGGAGCTGCTCGGCGCACAGATGGAAAGTAATTAACATGTCGTGTTCGTGTGAAGGCTCTCGCTTTTATGCAAATCACCCTTGCTCGACTGCTTGCTTGCTCCCCGATATATTGCATTTGCATAAATGGCGATGTTTTGCTCGCTGCTAAACATCCAACAGGGTGGCCCGTAAGGTTACTCTGACGGCGAGCAGCCATTTCCTTTATTGCCAGAGTGGGTCTAATGGTAATAAGTAAAACGAGCTTTATTAAATAATAAACGTACCACAGAATAATTGTCACACAGACAAAGGAGTTTTGGGTTAAAGACAAAAATGTTATAATTCAATTTAAATGCAGTGAAATTTGCATACTTTCAATGTCTTAATTAAAATATACTTTTTTGAGTTCCGTCACAACTTTTTAAACGTAATAATTTTTATCAGTTTAGTCTTTGATGGCTCTATCAATGAATAGGAAATAACATATTACAGTTGCCTGCATGATAAAATACGAAAAATACATTTATAACTCTCCAATAATCTCCAAAACATGCGGAAAATTAATTAAAGAAAAATTAAAAATATAATTCAAATCCCCATCTTCTTAAAGCACACATTTCTTCATAAACTTACGTTTGCTCTTTACTATTTCATTGAGAAAATAATAAAATAAGATATTAAATAAATGGGACACGGTACGCAAATGCAAAACGAGTCGTTTGCACAAAAGATGCAGGTGCTCCTTTTTCCTTGATCTTTTCCACCGTCATTAATTCACTCTGAAGCACTACCACTCACTCGCAGTAGCGTTTGCACGTTTTCAGGTAATTGATTTCGTATTAAAGGGCACTTCGCAATTATTATAATTTTTCCTTTAGCTTCAGGCGCCGATTCCAATCAAAAGCGAGCAGCATGATGAATCACATTAATATGCATTCACGCTCGCAAGACTTGCTTAAAATGCCATTAAAACGACGGGAATGGTAATTATTTCACCTGAGGCGCACTTGTTGTTGCTTAAAATAAAACGTTTCGCTTGTTATCTCTCAGAAAAAAATACTTGAGTGAGTTGTTTTTCAGGCCTGCGTGCTTTTAATTATCTACAAAAGACGTCGAGAATATTCTGTTGCTGTAAACGTTAGGGATTTTTTTTTAATATTTTTTAAATTTATTTTGCAAAGGTTTGCAGCACCTATAATGCTGGTGTAATGGATTTTGAAAAGTTTAACGTTCAATACGCTTTGATGGGATTAATTGCAAAGGAAAAAAGTGGCAGAACCTGATTTCATCTTGTTGAGAACTGCAAGAAAAATGGTGGTACGATTGGTTCTTTGAAATAATATTGGTGCGAACCGGATTCAGAGATTAAAATACTAATGCTTCGATCCACTCGCATTCGGGCGACACGATTTGACGTCTCAATTAGCCGCCTAATTGAGATAATCACGTCGGCCGCTTTCTAGACACCATTTCTAAACCTCTGATGGTTTGCTTTTCGCGGCTCGGCAGGAGTCTGTCAATTAATTAAAACTGCTCCCACGACAATGAAGCCGCGATCGCGATATGCAAAGCAGTCTCCGAGCGAAAATTATCAATTCGCAATAACCTGTAATTGCTTTTAGATTTCGTACGCGATTTAGACAAAGTTGGAGGCGGAAAAATAGTGAACAGCCAGCAATTATTACCGGTCGAGCAGAGTAAAAACGAGAGCAGCACTTTTAATTCACTTGTCTGCTGCTTTTTTACTGTTCGCCTCCCACGGACTGAAACAGGTTAGAATGCTAAACGCACGCCGCCGAAAATTATTTGATAATTTGCACCTGCCAGACTCATTTTTAATTGTGGTTCGCCGGCAGGGGTCACTCGGCAAATTACACTTCCCTGGGCTGTAAACACGCAAATCAGGTTTGTTCGCAAAAATAATTAGGGCTCAGCTTGGAAAGAGAAGCATTTCGAAACAGCCAATCGAATGTTTGACGAAATAATTTTATTATTTTGGCTCGTATATGGTTCATACTTGTCAAACAACCCCCTAAAAACGGTGCATTTGTGCAAAAAAAAAAGCTTTAGAAAATTTAGCTTTATTATTTATTATTCATCATAATAAATTGATTTTTTACTAACACTACTGATAGATATAAAGAAAATCAACCGCGAATGATTGATGATTGTTTCTGCTCATAGTTTTTTCGACAATGCTCTGTTGTATTTTTCCTCTGCAAACAACCTAAGCAGACTTTAGAATTTCATACGAGGCTAAAATAAGTTGAGCTTTGCTCTGGACCGGCAGACATAAAGCGCGAAATTATTGCGGATTTTGCGCGCGGTTGGGAGAGCAAAGCATGAAAAATATTGTAGAAAATTTTTCAAGCTCGCCTTTCCCCAGCGTCCTGACGTTATATATCATACTTGTGTTACGGGTGATTCTCTTTTTTCGCTTCAAATTTATGATTGCACATTAGCCACGGCTATTTGGATTATATATAAAACACAAAACTTATATTTCAAACAAATTTTAGAGGAAAAGAGTGATATAGACATAGAGGAGAATGAAATAAACTCGTTCCAGGCTGCTTTAATAATAACCAAATTGTTATACAGATTTAATAGAGAGCATTAAAGCTATTCAATGCCAATCCATGTTTTGTCTGTAGCCTTGGCTTTGCTAATTGCTTAACAATGTCTTGCATATAATCAGCATAAATACACAATTATCCGACCAGGCGGTACCAGCGGATGATTGGTTTTAATCAGCGTGTTTATTTTTAGAGCAACAACCTTGTTCCACGGCCGCATGCGGTGTCGTGGAAATCTCGGAGAGTTTGCACCGCTGCACCACTGAAACAAGGAATTTCTCGAAGTTTCCTCCGACCCTGCTCCACGCGTGTGGCAAACCACCAATTTTCTTAATTTGTTTACAAAAATCAAATACGAGCAGTTGCGAGGGAGGCCAAATTGATTGATAGAGGTCAGAGGAGAAAAAAATTACGAACAAAGTGCATTGTGTGCTGATCGACAGTCGCTGCATAGCAGGGGAGAGAAAGGGTTGTGTGTGCGGACGCGCACTGAACAGCGATGCAATTAGGGCCCGAGGTCAAATGTGCTGCTGCCTCTGTGCGTGCAGTATAAACGGGAAAGTATCGGTGCGTGCTATCGTTCGAAGCAAAGTGCAGTGCTCGTGGGGAATATCGCTCATTTAGCGGGAGAGGGCTCCGCGGAATTTCATTATCGCTACGTGCTCCATCACAGTGCAGCCCCGCACGGTTGCAAAAAGGAACATCGCATGCCACGGAGGAAAATTGTGCACAAAGGTTGATGTTCAGACTCAGAATCATATTATTAAAGCTCTAGATAATTTTAAAAAGTTAAACAACAATGAAAAAATAATTACGCGGCTTCTACCTCCGTGGATCAAAAAGAAAAATCTTCAAAGAATTCAAGCTCGAAAAATTAGCCTAAAGGAAAAAGTCCCATCACAGTCAAAGCCGCTTTTTACTCCGTCTGATGTGTGTTTATCTTGTCATAACAAGAAAAAAACACACAATGCAAACTCGATTCGCGTGCAACAAAGCCCAATTACTGTGTGTTCTTCATGACTAAATCGAGGCGGAGGCGGAGGATCAGGTTTGCACTCTCATTTAAAAATACACCAAGCGAGTGAATTCCGTCAGCAAAACATCTCCGCTGCCGCAGGAGTTGCTGCTGATGCTTTTCTTTTTGAAAATTTCATGCATGCACGTGCTTCTGTTACACACTTGACGTCAGCGCGCGCGGGTTCATTTTTTGCAACTCTCACGGTGTATCCGCTTTGTCAAGCAAACGAGAGAGTAAGTGCCCTCTCTGAATGCATTATTACTATCATTTCCTGCAGCCGGTGTGTTTTGCGCCGAATATAAAATGAGCTAACACATCACGAGGCTCCAACGTGCGTCGTTTGCTCTCGTAAAAACTTCTACGCACTTGGCTTTATATTGGTTTGCATAAATCAAACACGATGAAGTTCAGATTGCTACATGGAAACAGTTTGTTTGGTGAAATTTGTCGCTTCTAGCGGCAGTGTTGGTGGCTTAAATAACTGTGGAAACACAATAAACTAATGAAAAACGAAAAACAAGGAAAGGGTTGCTTCCTGCCAGAAAGTTTTCGGGTGTGGGCGACCAGAAGAGCATTTGTGTCACGCGGGTTGCCTAGCTATTTTCCTCCACCAGTATAATTTAATTTTGTTGTTTTCAAAGAAAAATTAAGCCTCTAGATCATGATAAATATCGCTTCCTCATTTTTAGCAAAGGGAATGAATTTATGAAAGAAAAAATTAGTATGCTGAAATAAAATGCCACCCAAGTCTTTTCCTGTCTATTGTTGTTTCCTTATTCCCGCTTCAACTTGACAATGAGATAACCATGGAAGGAAACAAACTTAAATTTCCTGTTTGAAAAATCGTTTAAAGAACTGAGTCAGTGTGTCGGAGAATAAATTTGAGTTGTAAATTTAATGCAGACATTCAAATGAAATCACAACAGATTTTGTGACGCACAAACCAATATATTCAGGTCAGTTCATGCAATTTTTATCAGTGTGAGCAACACTACCGATTTTTTTATAAATAAATCTTATCAATTCAATTGGGACTTGTTGCGCGTTTCAAATCTGTGCAATTCCAAATCAAATTAAAACTTTTTTAAGACCTTAAATTTTATCCCTGAAAACAGGGAGAATGATAATGAAAATATTTTCAAGTTTTTACATATTTTGTCCGTCTCCGATTAGAAAGCAATATCCGCTTTGCATTACCACTTAAGTTCCGCCGAGCCAAGCGAGACGGAGAAAAAAACGCAAACTCACTACTTGGTGAAAATTCCCTAATAATAATATGACTCGGCCGCAACGCGTGCGGTCGCTCGTTGCTTAATAATTAAACACAGCGGGCACTAAAAACAAAAACAAAAAGCAATGGGCCTATTAGGCGAGCGCCGGAGGAACAATCAGCGAGAAAAGAAGACGCGGATCGCGCGTCTATGTGTGTGTGTATGTGTCAAGGCTGCTTTCGCACACACAATCGGCCAGATCTGCGTGTGTTGCTCGCAAGGAGCGAGTGAGTCAGTGAGCACGGCAGCAGGAACGCCCACCTGTAGCCCAGCCAGAGTCGAATGCGAAAATCGGCTGTTGCGTTCGGGCAAAAGGGCCTGCCGCTCAATAAATTCAATTCGGGCCCGGCACAAGGGAGGAAAAGGGGGCGATGCCGCGAGAGCCCCCCTTTCGAGTGTGGAGGCACTCACCTATGGTTTCTCTGATGGCTGTCATGAGAGCAGAAGATGCTGTCGGCTCGGCGCGCCAGGGTCCATTGAGGTTCGCGCCAGCAGCCTAGCACATTTGCATCTGACAACGACTGCACTGACACCACGCAGGCTCTCGCTCTGGTCGTCGCCTTGGACGCGGCAGCAGCAGCAGCAGCAGCAGCAGCAGAGCATCCACTTGCGGCAGCACGACGAAGCCGCCGCCGCCACTCCAAATTAAAAAAGCATCACTCCAACCTTGCGACCATGTTCGCCTCCGGTGGTCGATCGGCCTGAGTGCGCCCACCGCACGCCATCTCGCACGCTGACCCGCAACTATACCGCTCTTGGTGCTCGTGGAGAACACGCCTGCCGCATATGAAACCGGCGCGACGCATCAGGAGCCCTCTCCTGAACCTCCTGTGACGACCCTTTCATGGAGAAAAGAACAGAAGCGAGGCGATTGACACATATACCCTCTAACCTAAAATGGACAAGAGTACTTTGTAAATCACAACTTGTTCCTTCATCTCTGCCAAAATCTGCACTATTTTCGTGGAATTTTGGCAATAAATCTTTTACAAAGTTGCCCTGATTCACAAATAGATTTTAACAATCGTTTGTTTCCGCAGCACCTATGATTGATAGGTTAATGGTTTATGACTGCCTATGTCTATAGATTCAATCGTGCTGCATTAGTTTCTACATGACGTGGATAAATCCACAAGTTTGGCCAGCAAAAATCGGTTCAGCTAGCTGATCAAAGTTAAAATGGTTAGCAACCTTATTATTTTCTACTGATTTACAATAGCTAGTAAAAATCCGGTATTGAAGGCCAGCAAGTCAAAAAATTGTAAAATAAAATTAATTTCAGACGCTCTCGTAACATAATTATACCGGCTGTTTCGGACCCGGCGTAGTTTTTTCTTTATAATTAAAAAAATGATCATTATTTCGATTATTTCAATCACAAATCAATATTTTTTTGTCTAAAATTGCCTTAAAATAAATTACCAGCTATAGCATTTTCAAGCAATCAGGACATAAGATCTTGACGATTTTTTTTCAAATATTTAGAATCATTTTAAAATCTACATTTTGAAAAAGGTATATTTTCATGATATTTTGTCTGTCAAATAAACAGACTCGAGCTTCTTTGTGGATTATCTTTGCACTAAATTATTATCACTCTCTTGAACAGAAAATGTTTACTGAGTTAATGCGTAAATTTATTGGCATAGATTTTTCTCGTAAATGACGAGCTACCCTGATTATCTAGAGACTATAATGCTTTTGATACATAAATTTGTGGCTAACGAACTCATCAAAAGTCTCTGAAATTGGCCCAGAGTTATTCTGGTCCTGTGTTAACAGTCAAATATTCAGTGCTAAAAAGACTTTTCACGGTTTCCCTTAATTGAATTGTAAAAGGAAGTAAACTATCACTCCAGCGCGATTGAGGAATGTGCAAATACTTAGATAAACTAATTCAATTCTAAAAATACGAAAATAAAAACTTTTTCTTAAGCAGTGAAAAAGAAAGCAGTCATGCAACTCTTTATTTTACGATTGTGTCATCAGAAAATTTATCAATTTCAATCCTACAAGAGTTAAATTTAAAACGCAGTCATAATTCCACGGCACTTGCCGCGTGTTTATGTTAAGGATAAAAAGGAAGCAATCATCAAGCAAGCCGATACGAAAGGGTACTCACCAGCGACGACGAAGTCATTTGCGTCGAGGGACGGGGTGCGCACGTTTTTGCGAGCAAGCACCTCTTCGCGGCTATCTCTCGAGTGCTGCTGCAGCCATTGTCTCGAGCCGACGAGCAGCGTGTTCCACGCCTTGGCCAGGTACTCCTTGACGGCGGCCTCCGCGATCAGTCTGCCGAGCAAGAGCACAACTTTGAATGCCGGGCCAACTGGAACTGGGCGGGCGGACAATAAAACGCAGGCTGACGGATGTCGAAACGAGCAGGGGTCGTCCCCGACAACCAACCTCCCTCAATATTGATCTGGCTCGATCGATGCCCACTGCCTACATTGATATTTCTGACAATAATTCACGTCTTTTCCGGCCCAGACAAATGAGTATGAAGAGACATATTTGGGAACGATTCTTTGACTTCATTATTATTCTCAATTTAAAAAGTCTAAGCCTTTTCTTTTATCAAAAGGAATAGAAAAAAAATCAGATTGTTTAAAGAAACAATAACTTCATGAGTGATGAGCTTAGAATAAAAATGGAACAGATTGGAAGCAGATGATCTGTTTAACGTTTTAAACATAAACTACGTGATAAAATTTACAATTTTGCTTGTTTATTGATGTTAACTCACGGGCGCAGTAATTATTTTAGAAAACAAATTTTATCACTGACAATATTATAGCAAAAATATTATTTGAGTTGTTTTTTAAAACAAAAATTCAACGGAAACTAATTAATTTTAGTTAAATTTTATTATACTTCTCATTAAATTTACGACATAAATCTGGCACAAAAAGGAATATTTAAAACTAAGGAAAATTTTAATTGAGTAATAAACCATATAGTAAACAATGAAGATGAATAAAACTATGCCACTTGACAGTTCAATATTCTCTATGAAAAGCGGTATTCGATTAAATGGCACTGGTCTGGCGTTATACCTAGGAAAGAATAACAATACAGAGATTTCTTCGCGGCGCATTTCCTCAGCGGGAAGCCATATAACCCTTTTGCTTACTTTTCAGTAGAAAGATTAGCCGCAAAGAGCAGGTCGAAGTCTGCCTACATTTTTTTATCATCGAACATTTTCATTTTCTCCTGTTTCAATCGACGCACGCGGCCGAATGTCAAAGTGAGTTAATTATCGAGTCGATACGACCACAACAAAGAGAAGCCCAAATAATCTGATAAAGCTCGTCATGAAGGCGAAGTGTACCCTCGCAAACCTCATGTTTCGGTCGCGGCGGCGAGCGCTTGCAAAAATGAGTTTTCGCTCCGATCTGATAGCATTGTTGACAGCCGCTTTTTCGCGTAATCCGCATGTACCGCGACACAAACAAGAGTGCTCATTTGCATGTGCGAAGCCGATTACTGACTTTCCGGCTTGCACTGATGCGTTATTTTGCTGTCCGATACGATCAGGAAACCACTGAAAGGTAAATAAATACACAATATCTTCCAAGTGAATCGATCGCTGCTTTTTAGTATTTATATCTAGAGGGAACAATAATCTGAAATCCTAAAATTAAAATTATCTGTGACAACTTTTCTAAATGAATAGTATTTCAGCTGCATATTTGAATAATTACTTGGGTCTTTGATATTCACCCAGAAAACGCATATATATTTTCTCGACCAAAAATAGCAGCAGCTATACATAACGATAATGCTCGCCGCTGAATATAGCGCTTGTTCCACCCGTCTATGCAAACACACGCTCACAAAAGAGAATGAATAAATACATCGAGGAGCGTGTCTGACCTTTCCAGACGAACTCTGGAAACGAATTTCAGGTGTTTGCGACAGCTGCGCTTGATTATTTTGTGTAACTTCATTGACAAGAACTGTTTTCGTTGAACACGAGCCAGATAATCGTCGAATACGTCAAGCCTTAAGTCTATGTTATGACATTACTGGCTGTCACGCATTCCAATTGATGTGTACCAATTTACTTACTATTTGTCAATTTGAGGGATGAAATTAAAAACAATTTGTATTTATTCCTCTGAAATAACCCGTTGAATTTTATATAGAAAATTGTCTGTCAAATGAGACTTTAACGTGCATTGGAACAAATATAGATGTGGACGTACTTGACACGCAGACCCAGTTTCAGATTGTGACATTTTCAAAGTAGTAAATAAAGATTTTTCGCCTTGAAACTTCCAAATTTAAGAATTTTTAGGTCCTGCTTAATTTGATACAAACTATACTTTTATTTATTTTAGAAAGTCTGTTGTTCTTCAAATGTTTAAACTCTAGATATTAGGCATATACATTTTTAACTCGCTGTACTACAGTTAAGAGCTTCAAAAATTGATCTGTATTGGCATGTATAAGAAGTATATTTGGAGGAGCATTTTCCAGATCATAAACTTACCAAAAAATACTTAATTTTATTTACCGATTGTTTCCTGGAGTCTATAATGATCAGATCATTCTGAAATGATTTTTATTGGATTAGTTTGACTTTGTCAGAAAACCTAGACCAAAGTCCTTTTGTTATAGATTTTTCTCAAATTTTAAAAACTTTAAATTGAATTACTTGGTCATCAATATGTATATTTATTAAGAGGATCAATTTTTCTTCGTACAAAAAGTATAAAAAAATCAGGGCTAAATTTAGTGACGAAACGGAAGGTGCGTCTGACCTTTTAAGGCGAGTTGTGGTGAAGGGGTCTTCCATTTTCATGGCCTTTGTTGTAGGTTAGTGTTTGGCGACACGCACTGTCACGCGGCGGCGGCGGCGGGCGGACGCGGCAGCAGCGGCATGATGTGTTCGCGACGCGTCCGCCGGACTGAATGCAGAAGGGCGGACGACCAGAAAACGGCGGTGGTGTGTTCCTACACACGTGACACAACAATCGATACTCCGGCCATGCGAGTAGCGTGACTGAGAGTGGTGCGGCGGCCTGCTGGCTACCCTGCTTTTTCTTTCATTAATTTAAAAGGAGACCGAGTCTGCGGCGATGAAAACACGCACGCACACCCCGAATCCGAACGGAGTCGCTTCCTATCGGTGCCGCGTTTGCATTCTTAATTCTAATTGAGGCCCAATCGATGGCAATCGCAGCCGTTAATAATTCCGCGCCGCTGGCTCGCGTGGTGGGATCGAAACTCGGCTGGGCCTTCCGAGAAGCACCCCACGCCCTTGTCAAATTAGGGGTGCGTCGGCAAGGCAGTTCAATGGGGCTCTGTAAGCTTTTGTCGCAGATGTTTGGTGTGCGCGATTTAATAAGGCAGACAGCGCGAGATTTTGGCTTCGTGTTGGGATCGTTGGCTTTAGGAATGGATTTCCTAGATTACGCGGAGTTACTTAATATTGACTACCACCGAGGTGTGGATCTAAAAGAATGATGTTATTGTTCCCGTTGGCAAAGTTTAAAAGTAGTATAGGGTCGTAAGAACAACTTAAGGCCATGCTTTTTATGCAAAACGTTTAGCAGAACACTGAATATAAGAGTAGAAAAGGTAAAGTAAGCAAAAAACATTCGTTATGTGTAACTGGTGCATTGCAAGAAAGGCGATTGCAAAATGACTGTGTGGTATAAGTATAAACTAAAGCCACAAAACCACACAATAAAATATCATAAATAGCAAAAGAACATAACACAAACAGTTAAATAATTTAATCAATTTTGTAGGTTGGATAGGGTACCCTCTTGGAAATTTCATTCTGTTTCTTAGAAGTGCACAATTAGAGCAGGCCTACTTAAGCCTGTTTTCCTGATAGGGAGCCATCCTTGGAATTAATTTCAATCACAACCATTTCCAGAAATAGTTTGTCTAAAACAATTCACTATATATGCGTTTTAATATTATCAGTTCCTATATTCTCACTTTCTTGTTTTAAGACTAGTGATAAGGTGTGCACTCTGAACAAAAAGTATTTTATATACCGCACCACTCCATTCATCGTCATCATCACGTCATTCACGGAAACATTCAATTGGCAATTTCGCGAATTTGTTTTCACACCGCCAAAAAAATGTACTCCATGCTAAACACCCGCGTAAGTAAACACGCATTGCCCAACGCTTGAGCGTAAAAAGAGCGCATAAATTTGGAATAGATGCGGGCCACTTTCCCTTCGGCGATCGACGAAATTCATTCAGAGAATCAGTCAGTCCCTGTTCGCCATTTGACAATGACGCCCACCGAACGAAAATTGGCACTTGTCACCGTCGCCCTTGTGGTAAGATGTAGTATATACGAGTCGTAGAAGTATCGTGTTTCACTACAAATACACATTGTCCGTAGGGATTTCTGCTGGCGAGTGCAACCGCGGGGGAGGTCAAAGTGGAAAAATCCAAGACGCAAACTGTGAGTAAAGATATCGAGCGGAAAGAGAGCTCATATCTGTAGAGAAAAGCAGTTTACTCCAAATAGCAAATAAATTTTGGGAATGAAAGGCTAATTTAGCAGCGCAGGAATATAGTAAATATGGGACTGAAGTGTATTTAAACTAACGATCTGCTGCTGTTCTCAAAATTCAGATCCCCTCTCTATAAAGTGCATTTATTTGTTTTATCTTTTGTAATTTTTATGTGGGTAGGTATGGAACGAAGTTACACTGCTGGCCCATAACAATAAACATATATTTTTTGTTAACCTATAAATCAGAACGTTTATCAATCCTAAAAAATTGACTTGAACCGATTTATGCAGTGGTGTTTGCAATGCACATTATCAGCTGAGGAAATCAAATTTCCTCCTCACACTAATCTGATTTTTCTCTCGCGTGACCTCAATCACCATTTATACGAATAAAACACATTTGACTGTTCAATACTCGGCAAATTGCCACAATTTCAACTCTATAGAATGAATTATTGTAGGGGGAGCAGAGAGGCTTGCTGCCCACCCTGGGTCTGCTAGCCCTGTTCAAGCTGTCCCGGCCGCTGCTCTTTTCAGGTGGATTCCACAGCTACGGCACCTTCGGCTCGGCCGGTGCATACTATCACCCGCACCCCCAGCCCTTTGGCTACCCCTACGGAGGCATCGGGGCCATCGGTGCGGCCACGGGCGTGGCCGGATATCCGCCAGGTTTGTACTTATAATGATTGCACTATCATTTTTCAGGTTCTTTGGCGTGTTATATTGAATGGAGGAAACATATTGAATCTTATTGAAATTTGAAAATAAGGGATTTATAATTTTTAATTTATGAAATTCAAATGTTTTCTTCTTAAAATTAATTTTACAATTGAATATTAGTATGCATTGATATTAAATTAAAGTTTCAGTGTTGCAGGATTTTTTTTCGGGTTTTTCCGTAAATTTAACCAGTGCGTGCTTAGAGATAAAATAATAAAGAATCAAAGAAAGATCTTTAAGGAGCTTCGCAATTTGTTATTAATTTATCTAAAAATGTTTGACAACAATATAGGTAAATAGTATGAGTAAGAAGCATTTCCCTAGGTATGAAATAGAAAATAAATCGCAAATCGCATGAAACCGTGTGAAATTAACTCAGGTGTGGTCACACACGTACTCGAGCGGCAGAGTGAGAAAGCTCAAAGCTCGCAGAGGCGCGAACTAGTGGCGTTTGAGCGCGCTAATAAATCACTTTGGAGTGTTGCGTTTTCAGTCAGACTGAATAATGAACGCGCGTGTCGGTCGCGGTCCCTTCAACATATCTGAACAGCGAGAGCAGGACGCGATACGGCAGTAGGAGGTCGGTGCTCAATGCCGGGGAGCCAGTGGCCGCCGCAACACCGCACACACGCACCACTCACTCGCTCTCGCGGATTACACACGTGGTTGGTGCTCGCGCTCACCGGCGGTGGTTGCACAACGGTGCCATAGTTCGTGCCACCGCGAACAAGACTTCATCAGGCCGCGGGGAGTCGCAGCAAATCTCTCTCTCTCTCTCTTTCGCGCCTCCTCGTCGAGAGGGCCGAGAGAAAGGGTTATTACACCGGTGCCGAGCAACATTGATTTCAGCTGACTGTCTCGCGCTGCCAGATTCGCAGCCGCTCGCAGGAGGTTCTCCGGAAAGCACACGTGGTTGGGGATCGTGAACCGCTGCCGCTTTCAAGATAAAGAGATAGAGCGGCATTTCATGCTGTTATTGTTACGAGTACTTATTGAAACCCACCACAAGAGGAAAATAATATTAATTTTCACATCATTGCAAAAAATGAATTATTTTTATATTAATAAACCAAATCCGCAAAACTGCACGCCAATTTTTTTCACGGTTTTGATAGTTAAAATGCAAAATAAAATAATGTAAAAAATGTATTGTGAAACTCTTTAAAGAGGTGAATCGACTAATCTGGATAATTATTCCTCATACATTCAAACAGGATATCCTCACTACCCCGTGGGTTACGCTGGCCCGTACGGCACTACCAACATAAGGGGCGTCCATCCAACTAACGCTATCCCAAACAATGCAGTGATTGATGACTTGTAAGAATTTTTCCGACGGTAACAAAAAAAAATATTTAACAATTTCTTGCGCAGGCGAAAGGATCAAGACAACGAAGCGACCGCTAAGCCAGGGTATTTCCAGTACCTGCAGGAGGCAGCGTCACCTTTACTGCATGCGGGTCAAAAGGTCCAGTCAAGGAGTTTTCAATAAAATGGATCGTGTTTTCCATATTAATTATTAATTTATTTAGATCACGAAATTTCCATCAAAATTTTTGCGAATAAACACGTGTAAATTTGTCATGGGAAGTGTTTTTATTGCCCACATGGTTGCGCAAGGCCTCTCATTCATGCAGGTGATGAGACCTATTTATTTCGTTTGATGATATAATTATTGGTTGCGTTATCAAAAAAGTAGCTATTTATGCTTTCAAGGCACACATGCATAAACTAAGGTGATGTTTCTATTTTTAGAACTTGAGGTGATTGAGCAATTTATACAAATGATTTGCATGCGCACTTGGATTTATTCAATAAATTAGTTTTATTCAACGCTGAGAAGACAGTATTGAAAATGACATGATGATACTTTTCTGTACACTATTTTAGAAGAAAAACAAGTTATTAATAATTTGAATTAAGACTAGTTTCTTTTTATACAACTATTTGTGTGTATCACTGCAGCTATATTTCGGATTTTAAAAAGTTGAACACGCATTCAAATATATCATTAAATCATTTAAGAGAAAAAGCTCGGAGTCCAGCAAACATCAATTTGTACTGACAAATATAAACTAAATCACAGCCATTTGCAATAGGGACATCAATCAATCCATCATTCCTACTTTGCGGTTGAGAAATAAATGCAATCAACTTACAATATGTGGATTAGTATGCCAATTTAGTGCATTTTAGGCATTTCAGTAACGAGTCATGCTGAGAATGCGTTCAAAAATGCCCCCAATTAAAAATACGGGCATTTTAAGCCAGAGAGCAGAAAGCTTTTAAAACTTAACTTTCAATTACACGCAAGAACCGCATACTTTTTTTTCTAAAGCATTAAATTTTAGCTCAGCCAAATATTGTTGACACGGCTCCCCAGGTGAGTCCAATCATTGTCCCGAACAGCTCCAGGACAAAGATGAGAATGGCCTCGGGCGTCAGTTCCAAATCAGGGTACTCCTCATAGTCCTCATATTCGTCCTCATCCTCGTTGGAGGTCGGACCTCTATTGCCGGTGAGGGCGTTCAGGATGTTCTGCGTGACGTTGCGTCGGTGCTGCCAGCGGGTGGTGTTCCGTCGCGCCTGCAAGTAGGCCATCAGTGCACCCCCGAGCCGTGACTCGGCCGACACGTTGAGCTTCCTGAGCATTTGATCGACATCGGCGCCGACGTCGGCGCCAGCAGGGAGAGCGGGCCACGCGGCTGCCAGGCAGGGCAGGAGGAAAACCTGCGCACGCATTTCGAAATTAAATCAGTGCTTGATATGTTTTGAATAATATCCGTGTCACACATGGGCTCGTTCGTTCGGCAAAAGGCTTATTTGTATGCCGGTGCACGCGGCCGTCTAGAGTTCCGCTACTCCGCAGTCCTTGGAGAATTTTAACAAGAGCACGCGTGCTGATTGGAACTCAGTTTCGGTCGATTTTAAAACAAATGTCACACTATTGGCCTCAATGTAACTTATTCTTAACAAAATAAATCATTAAATCGTAATAAGATGACATTTCTCTATTAATTTTGATATAATATTCTGGTCCATTCCCATTCAAATTGTAATTAAATGCAGAGGAAATTAAAAGATAAATAAAAACTTTGCTCCGGTAGCAATAATTTGAGAAATTTTGGGCTTTAATATTTTGTCTTGTTCCAAAATTAGCTTCAATGTTTGTAGCTCAATTTTTTGCGTCAACCGATTTCTCTTTTGGGCTCATCGCACTCATTTCGGTTTGCTTTATCTGTTTTCTGTTAACCTGACTATCTGTTATCAGCAAATAAATTATATGTTTTGACAATATTCCGTTCAGCACTGCGAATTTTGACGATAGTAAACACAACTGATAATTTAAGGCAACGTTGCAAAAAGGATAATAAACACCAAACCATTTTTGCTCTCTTCATTTTAAAAATTAGTAGGTCAGAAAATTATAAAAGGATTCAGTCTCAAAATAAAACAAAGGGTTATTTATGGACGGCAGAAATAACTAATGTGAAACTTACCATACACGTGACGAGGGCCTTCATGGTGAATATTCACGGCTTGTGGAGCACTTGTGCACGAATTGGCTAACCCGTGAACACTGATTGACAGTTATTGAAACAATCGCTCACTGCTATATAACACAAAACCAATCCTCCCACCCGCCGCGGATCGCCATGGTCACAGTGTTGAATATACGCATTCAACCCCGCACGTTTCCGACAACGCACTAATTATCTAAATCGGCAGTTTCGAACACGACCCTGTTAATGCTATCATTGAGGCAATAAATCGCCATTAAAATTTGCCAAATTTGGCAAGGACCCGAGCAATACAAGCGTGCGTTGTGATAAAAAGAAACAAGCCAAGTTCAATGCATTCCACATTTGCTTTGATCAACGTCACTGCAAGCATCAATCTAAGGAACGGTTTGACATAATTTTCAGCAGTTAAAATTAATATTATTTTGAACTTTTCTTTATTTTAGAGGAATAGGCTTAACCGTCAAAGCAGTTAGCAAATATTATTAATTGAATACACATAGAGCATAATAGGTTGCTACTGACAATGAAGATATTCATCTCATTTAAAAGTGCTGTCTGTCTCAAACTATAATCTAATATCGAATATTTTCCATTTGTTTGTAATGCGCACTCTGTATAGCTAACCCATTTGCTTAATTGTATTGATTTCATGAAAGGATTAAATTTCTACAGACACTAAATATAATCTTATCTATAGGTGATAACGAGCGATTAAAATTATAAAAACTGTAAAATTTTTAATAATTTGTTTTAGTTTAAAAAGTTATATCAATATCAGCTTAAGTAGGTTGGACTTATATTGAACAACAAAGTTACACACGAAGAAAAAGAAAATCGTTGTGACCTAAGAGCTTTTTATAAAGACATCTAATAACTAAATGATTGGCAAGTGCGGTGAAACGCTCTGTTGCTCTAGAAGTATTATAGTTTTAACACATGTACATTTTTTGCAAAAAAAATATTCCTTAAGAGGCAGATATCGACGGGGACCACCGCAAATTGAGCCACCATTTTTTTCATGTTAACGATATTTAGCAATTTGTTACAAATATAGAATTAAAAAAATTAAGAGTAAAACAATTGCACGCTACTGACGAAAACTAGTTTGGATGAAATTAATCCACATAGCAACAATTTCATATTGATTTTTCATGTGTTTCGTTTCTCCTTGCTCAGCAACAAAGAGACGGAGTATTTACCAGAATTAGGAAATAATAATTAGGTATTATAATTTTATTTCCTGATGCGCCGTCGAATGCCGAGATGCTGGAGGAACTTTTAGATGGCGCGAGACTCGTCAGCCCACACACTTAAAGCCTTTGAGATAATTTCTCCCATAGCGAGGATCGCACGCAGCAAGGTTAAACAGAAAATATTGGGTGGGGACCACCGCGGCTGCCAGGCAGCGAAACCAAAACAATATATCTAAAGGAAACGCATATAGCGTGGTTGTGTCAATGCACGCCTGAAATCACAAGACCATCACAATCCACCAGTGTATTTTAATTTGGTGGTCGCTGCCTCACTAGCTGCTGGGCGGAAGGAAAATTGTCGGCGAACACGTAAGTGCACAAAGATATCTCACTTAACTGTGTTTAACTAGTGAGTCGGGTTGTAATAAACAATTCTAAATATAGGACAGGACAAGGAAAACCGACGGTCTCTTATTCAAACCTGTTGCAGTCTGCGCCAAGACATGGCCGTGAACAGCGACGGAATTCAATTGAAAGATTATCAACGGTACAATATGCCTAGCGATCCTCCACAGGTCGACTTCAAATTTTTGTAAGACTTCCGTTTGATTAATTTCATAAATCTAAACAAGTAATCCATGAAAACTGTTTTATTTATTGGTCTCTTTATGTTATGTTTTCAATTCCGCAGGAGATTTCCTCGGTCACCACCTCGGTCGTTGGCTAAAACGCCTTTAGCTCAATTGTCAATCGACCATGCGTCGTACGAAGCCAATCTGAGAGTTCAGCTCCAAGATAAAGGACTTGAAGACAGTGACGAGACCTTGACGGAACCGAATTTTACAGATATTCTCGAGTTCTCAGACGAATGCAAAGTGAACGTACTGCTGATTTACGCCGTCTCTAAAGGGAACGCACCCGCAGTTACGAAGATCATGAATAAATCAAACGAATCTACACCCGAGTACGAGTGCCACAACCTGAATGCCCTCCAGGTGGCCGTCGCGTACGGTCACGGTGACTGCATCGAGGCTATCTTGAGACCCACTTCGTACCGGAAAAGGTGGCTTGAATCCAAATTTTTCGGGTTTTCACTCATCCATTTTGCAGTGTACCACAAAAACGTGCACTCCCTTGAGGTGAGCCAATCGTTGGTAGTTTTTTATGATCTTAATTTGGGTAGCCCACATATATTCTAATTAATTGTTACACAAGTACTTTCTTATCTGTATTGCGCTTTTGGAATTAAAAGGGTCGAATTAATTGCTGTGCGTTGTGGGCGTGCTTCGCTTTAATTCTGGTGTAGTGGGGAAAAGCGTAATTCGCGCGCGCGGATTGAATATATAAATAAATAAAATCCGGAAGTAACTAAAAATTATCTGAAAAAATCTGCGTTTCAAAAACTGATTCTTTTCCTAAATTTTCAGATTTTATTAAATTATTGCAGCGAGGAAGTAAAAGGTTCTGATGATTTGTTTATTCAAGACTTGTTGAATAAAGGCTGCGATCACACACCGCACTACACAGCTCTTCACATTGCTGCTCGACAGGTAACATGTTTAATTTTATAATAAATAATTTTATCACGATCTCTGGAGGCTTTATCACGAGAGAGGCACGAGAATTTTTAAAAATTACTTCTTGATTGGCTACAAATGGTCGACCTTGGTTTAAGACGCATTTCATTGTGAAATTTTCAGGATTTGCCTGACATGGTGAGCGTGCTGGTCGATAGAGGCGCCAACTTGGACGCAAGACTCGCCAAATCTGCCCATACACCGCTGCACCTGGCCGCCTTGTCCAAGTCAACGCACGCGGCGGAGAAGTTGATCGAAAAAGGCGCGTCGCTGACCGCAAAAACGGGTGACTACTCGCTGACGGCCCTGTCGTTGGTTAGCAGCAAGATTCCCCGCGCCCTGGACGCCATCATGCCAATGCTAAACGCTCGCATCAGTCTGGACGAGGAAGAAGACGCCAAGAGGCTGGTGCTTGACTTCAGTAATTTGCAGAAGTCGCCGGACGACTTTGAGATGTCTCTTCTTTCATGCTTTGTCACGTGCGAAGAGACAAAATATTTGCAGCACCCGCTATGCCAGGCGTTACTGGACAAGAATTGGGAGCGTGTACGATTATGGTTTTTCATGCGGCTGTTCCACTATTTGATCCTGTTGACGAGTCTCACCACCTACATCATGGCCTTCCACTCTGGCTTCTGCACCCCGCCGGAACCAAAGTAAGGAACCATTTTATTACCAAGAGTAGTCAAACGTGAATTAAAACGTAGTAATCGATCGGCGTGAAATAATATTGCACTTGAGGAACTTATTTTGGCAACAAACAAGCCTATTTAATAGACTAGGGGGTACTCATAATTCCATAGGTGTAAAAAGGCAGGGACCATCAAGTTCCGAATCAAAAAAATGTTGCTTCACTTGACTAATATTTCTAAAAATCCTGATTCTAATTATCTAATATCTCAGGTACAACTACACGTCAATCACATGCCCAGGAAATTCGACCCTGTTTGAAACCGTCAACAATAACGATGGTTTGAAAATCTTCATCAACGCGGCATACGTACTTGTAGTGCCCTTGACTATAATCGACATCATCCGCAAGCTGATCGGCTTTTTCTCGTTCGCCAACAGCCCCTCGACGCCCACAATGTTGAGGACCTTTATCCGCTATTTGCAGCAATTTGAAAACTACTTTGAATGGTTCTGCTTGCTCACAACCCTGTACTTATTCTACACAAAGCCGGATCAGGGCACATACCACGACCGCTTGGCTCCGCTGATAATTCTTATCGCCTGGGCAAACTTCATGATCCTGCTGGGCCAGCTACCATTTTTTGGCGTCTACGTTGAGATGTACCTGTCTGTGCTGAAGGAATTCCTGAAGCTGCTGATGGCCTATGTGTGCCTCCTGATCGGCTATTCAATAAGTTTCTACATGATTTTTAAGACAAAGGACCCATTTTCCAACCCTCTGAAGGCGATCTGGAAGACGATGGCCATGATGATCGGCGAGCTCGAGTACAACGAACTCTTTGAACATGACGGCCTGACAGTTCAGGACATGGACCTGCTCTCCTCTATCTCTGTGCAGATTATTTTTCTCACATTCATCTTCACGATTGCAATCGTGTTAATGAACCTGCTGATCGGTATTGTCGTCCACGACGTGAATGAAATCAAGAAATCGGCCCTGGCTACTAAACTCAAGCGCAAGGTCGACCTAGTTGAGTACCTGGACACCACCTCCGGCAATATTCTCTTCGTTTTCCGCCTCCTGCGAAGGGTCACTTGCTACGACAGTCTGAGTAACTGTTCGATTCTGAGGAGGAAGGGTGGAAGGAGGAACAAAGTCGCTACTAATGAAAATCAGGATAAGCCCTTTATAGTGACCTACACGCAGCCGAAGCACAAGGACTTTGACAGCGAGGCGTTGTGCGAAGCCTTGAAAATCGCCCTGGAGAACAAGGAAGTGAGCATAAGCACTGAGCCAGGAGACGAGGTGGACGGTAATAATTTTAAGCGCGCGGTCAACAACCTGCAAATCATCTTCCGGAGAAACAACGCAAAAATATTGCGTCTGACCAATGAGCTGAATGAACTAGTAAACAAAAATAATTTGATAGCGCAGAAACTGAAGAAGTAACCAAATTAAAGTACCATGCAATTTTGCATAATGGAATTGATTAAATTGAACTGATATTAGATGTAAATAATGTCATATATTTTATTAAACACTAACATTTTATTATACGTATTATTTAAAAATCAATAAATAAATCAGACTACTTTAAAATACTATTGGTGTTCTTAATTCATGTTTAATGCCATAAAATATGCATAGATTTTGTAGCTTACAGAAAATAGATACGAAAAATTTCTTAGAAAACTAAGTGCCACTTTGTTATCACGAAAAACGTGGCATCCATATTATACAACTGGATTTAGTTTTTAGGAGAGATATAGAAAAAATAAATCTTATCAATCACAGCTGGCATTCGAAAAGGATTTGGAAATATTCAATCTCAAGTCTGGATAGAAATCTTAACTTCGCTTTCCTGCTATAATATTAAACACTCAACAAGCGAATGGGAACGGTATATGTAATAAAATGGAAAAAATATGTGCCCAATTTGAATGATGTGTCTGGAATTTCTGGACACATAATTTTGAATTTATAGTGCCCTCATTATATCGTTAGGATCGTTAGTGTTGCGGAAAAAGGTCCGATCTCAACTCGTCACTGAAGTCGCTTGAAAGAAAAAGCCCGCCGGAATATTTTACCAACGACAATTAAATTGTCCAAATGCAACTTCCGCAAGGAATTTTTACTTGAAAAATGGGAAAAAGAAATGTGTCCTAACACCTCCAATCTATCAAGTATCACAGATATGTAATATAATTTTATCTAATTTGATGAAATGGACGAAGAAAAAGTTTAACATCACAATACTAAACTTACAAACTACATACAACGATGCTTACTTACCACCGACGATGCAAAACTAAGTTTTGAGGATTCCGTTTTGGTTTTAAATCTGGAACCGTGCATAAAACCTGATTTCGTTGTGAAGTTATTTATAATATAATACTAAATAAAATGTACTAGTTTTGGACTGCATGCACCGACACACTGATTGTGAGAGTCGAAGTCCCATGTCCCATGATGAGACCAGCCCCTGCTCACTCATATGGCGCGAAAATGAGCCAGCTAAGAAGTTCTGCAGCCACACACAGGTGGCAGGTCGATAGCTTTTTAAGCCAATCAGAGGCCGTCTCGGAGTTAGTTGCCTGTTACGCCCACGAAAAACTCCGCACATACGCCCCTCTACGCCTCCCTCTGCCCGTGGGCGTAACCGGCAACAAACTCCGAGACGGCCTCTGATTGGCTTAAAAAGCTATCGACCTGCCACCTGTGTGTGGCTGCAGAACTTCTTAGCTGGCGCATTTTCGCGCCATATGAGTGAGCAGGGGCTGGATGAGACTGAGACGTTTTTTGATTGTTGACTACTACAGCTGCAGTTGCAGATGAATGCATCCTGCTCAGATCCTGCTGCACAGCAAGCACGTGTGTTTGTTTGGGTTTGGAACGGACAGGTCGTCGGTCGTCTCGTGATTTTGTTGAGGTATGGGGGTGGGGGGTGGGGGGTCCCTGTCGTCGTCGCTGGTTGTGCCTGTGTCTGATTCATTTCCTGTGAGTAAAAAATGCACCAATCACAAACCAAGGCCGCAACGTTTTCCTCAACCCGATTGGTCTACCTTTTCGCGCCAAGTGAATGAAAAGAGCGGCAAACAGGATGGTGCAAGCATGCATCGTGAGACTGGCATCAGCTGGTTAGCAAAACATAAACATTTAAATCATATTTTCACTCTACAACTCTCTAATCAACATCTCATCCCTTGAATTCGATTTTTGTATGTTCAGACAGAACGTTAGTATCTTGTAGGATGTGTAAAGTGTAAACAGTGTCTTATCAAATCGTGGTAAAAACGAAATAAGAAGTACGTAAGTCAAAATTTCTATTTAGGAAGGCATTTTTCAAGCACTTGAAGGAAATTTCATAGATTTTTATCAAATCCATGTTTTTACAGCGTTGCAATGGACAGCCAGGCTTCGTTGAGTGTTTTGGGAAAGTTATTAGATTTAAAACAGTGGCAAAGTCAACAGCACGAGAGGCTAGTCAAGGAACAAGAAAAACACCGAGAAATGCTTGTTGAAGAACAAAGTTCACGATTCCAGCAGTTAAAATTTCCTGGTAAGAGTTACCCATTTCGAAATTACATTTATCAATCTTAACATCAATCAAATTGGTTCTCAGATCAAGTAAAGGATCTTGCCGCTTATGACAGCGAATCTTCTGTGTCTGCTGTAAATGAATCAACATTTGATGATAATAATAAAAGTGGTTTTCATGACCATGAAGTGCATCCAAGGGATAAATCGGAATACGGAGGCGATGAAAGGGTAATTTGCTGATTGAGCTTAGTGGGTAAAATATCTATAAATAATGTGAGATTAGAATTTTGCAACGATAAAAACCAGTTCTCAAGAGGAAAATGATGACAACGTGAAGCCAAAGAGACCCTTCCTTAGAAGAGGCCAGGGTCTCACAAGATTCCGAATGTCCAGCGAGGACATGGAAGAACAGAGAAAGAGGATACTCGCCACTAAGTCTAAAAAAAAGGTGTCCAGCAATCCTGAAAAGGCGCTACCGGAAACTGCTCCGAAGAGTAAGAACACCAAACAACTTAAAGGGAATAAAGTAGTGGCGAAAAGATCAGCACCAACCAGCGGTTCCCAGAAGGTACTAATTAAAATTTAAAATTAATTTTAGAATGACTTAAAATGTCCTCTTTCAAGGGCCAACTACTAGTGCCAAGAGCGCCAATCCCTCCAACCCTAAGGCTGGTGCCTCCAAAGAAAAGTCTTTTCCAAGAAAAGAAAGCCGCTGGAAAAAATGCGAAAAACAATTCAGACCCAAGGAACCCTGAGGCCATGCAGGAACAGAAAACCTGGAGCTCGGTTTTCTCAAGGGCACAAAATGAAATTTCAACTTCCTCCCCTATGAAAAAGGTAGAGTTTGCAATTTTCAATCTGTTTTTCACAGATTTTGCTTCTTTATAGGTCGAACAGAGGGAGCTGAGGGTATTTGAACGGATGGAGCAATTGGTTGACGACTCAAGTTTTTGCTCCAGTTCCTCAGTGTACACTAGGTTCATCGAAGGTGGCTATATCAGTTCCATTCAGAATACGCCCCAGGGCTCCCCCATCAAATCAGCAGCGACTCAAAGCCAGTCTCCGTTGGCCCTGGAGGCGCCATCCTCGACACCAAATCCCGCTATCGAAAACGCAAAATCGCTCCTCCATCAACTTGCCGCCATCAGATTTGGACCTCCCGGTAATTTTATGCAAACATTTTTTAATATTATTAATTATAATATAATAATGGCTTCTCTGAAGATGGAGCCAGTGCTGAGTTCTGGGAGAACAATCAAGGAATAAATTTGAATGATCTTAAACTGGATTTGTCTGGCTTGCAATGTGAGACTTCAAGCGATGATGAAGGTGGCCAGCACAGCGTAAGTGTATTTAATTCTGCATTGAACGTCTCTGCTCACTTCTAAAAATTAGCCTATCAATTTGACTGATGGAGAATGGAGTAAAAGTAGCGAATCCAGTGACGGCGAGACTTCAACTGACGCGTCAGAATATGGCAGGAGGTTGCCCGATGAGGAAGAAAACTGTGCGCCCACTGACACAAAAAGTGCTCCTGCTAAGAAGAATGTGGAAGAGCGTAGTATTTCTTCTGAAGACCCTGAGGAGCCACGGAATGTACAAGCTAAACTTGTTTTTTTTAATTATATGATTAACCAAATTGTTTCAGCTGGACGATAGTCTAGTATTGGGCTCAGCAATGCACGCCAGGCTGGAGCAGTTGCACAGGGAAGTGCTGGTCGTTCAGGAGCAGCAGACACAACTGCAGAGGCAAAAGCAAGACTTGGCCTGCGAAAAAGAAATATTGGCCAGGGCCCTGCAAGAGGCAGAGGAGCAGAAAAAGCGGTTTCAAGGCAACAAACTGCAGCACTTGAATGAAAGCAAAAAAATCGAGGAACTGAAAAAACAGGTATTTTTGTTATCTTATTATGCTTTTCAGACTGTTAAATTTTTCCTAAAAGCTCCAAGAGCTGCAAGATTCGTGGAAGGAAAAAGAGGTACGCTGGGCGTCAGCGCAAGCCAATCAAAGGGCTCAGTTGCGGCAACTCGCGCAGGAAAACAAAAATCTGGCCTCACAAATTAAAGAATTGAAATTGAACCAGGCCAAAAAGGTTTGCAAAACCAAAAACACCTGAAACTTGCATCATTTAACTAATTTTTTGGTTGTTCAGGTTCATTTCGCGCTTGCAAGTAGTGCCAAGAGCACAAAGAGCAAAGGGCTCCCGAAATCAGCATTGAAAAGGCAAGAAGAACCAAACAGATCTTCTCCTGAGGTTGCTAGTGAAGAAGTTGATGCTGAGAACGTTGACAATAAACAGGGGTCAAGGATCACGTGTGCCAGAGATCTAGATGACGCTCTTAAGTTGTATCAAACGCTTTGTCCCAAAGAGGATGCTCCTAACAGCCCTGCGATGACTCCTAGATCGATCAACAAAGCTTACTTTGATATATTTTATGCCAAAAACAACGATGCGGTAGAAGAGTCCAAGTGTAAGAGTACTTTGGTCGATGCCCCTCCAAAAGAACCAGTTCGAAGAGAGTCATTTGAGAAACTGCGAGAGCCTATCTGGAATAAAACTGTTTTGCCTGAGCTTAATTTGGAAGAAGATATGAGACCAAAATCAGTTTTGCCAGAAAAGATGAGCCAGCCAATTCGTGTCGCAGAAGCTACAAGGTAATATAATATATTTTGAAATATTTTTAATTAAGTTAATGTGGAATCGTGCAAAGCCAGAATAATTGAGCAGATACTCGTGACACTGGCAAAATTATCAGCTTTAATAAAATCATCCTAATCCTAATATTCCCTTAACAGTGACATCGTAAAAAGTCATAATATACATCCAGATGGGACCAAACAAATTTGGTACTCTAGCGGGAACACTTTGAAAGTGTCAGCGGATGAAAGCAACAGGCGGATGGTTTTTTACAATGGTGACGTGCAAGAGAGCTGGAAAAGAGAGGGGGTCACGCGCTATTTCTACGCTGACAGTCGAGTTTGGCACGAAACTCAATCTGATGGAACCCAAACCATTTCATATCCAGAGTAAGCCAATCAACAAAACAACGTCAAGATATACAATTTTTTAATCGCATTTTTTTGCAGTGGCCAAAAGGAAGTGTTAAAGAGGGATGGGAGTAAAGAAGTAAGTTTCCCAGATGGATCCAGCATGTGTATCGACGCTGAAGGGAAGCAGACCGCAAATCTGAGTGATGGATCCAAACTATTCCTTAATCTCGATGGTTCAAGCATTCTTGAAATGCCAAATGGATTGAGAGAAATTAGGACAGCAGATTCTACGGTATTTTATTAAAAAATATGTTGCGATGAAACTTAATTAGGGTATTCTGTAGACGTTGCAGTATCCGGATGGAACTATTCGTGTGCGGTATCCCAGTGGACTTCTTGAAACTAAATACCCTAATGGACGTGTTCGAGTAAAAGATGCCTCTGGCAAACTTATTATAGACACGCATTGCCCAGTTGACTCATGAAAATAATTTAATCTATTGAAAATATATATTATAAACCCTAAAAGGTACCTGATCGAATCTTGTAAAATAATAATAAAAGTTGTAAAATGACAATGCTAGGCAATGAGAAAATATATTGTAAAATGTGATTTAAATTTTATAAATTGTACCACATCATATAATATTGTGAAATAAGTGATAATTAATAATGCTTTAAAAAGCCTTGAAATAAAATTCCTATGGTGACATTTGGTGACTTTTTTGTTCACAATATCATAAACACTCATCCGACCGGACAGCTAACAATTAGCTCATATTTCTTTCACACAAAAATTCAAGTATGTTTTTTTGTTTTTCAAAAATATATTTGGTAACTTATTTGTAAGTAGAAATGGAAAGCAAGCAAGGCTGGCTGATGACAGCGTGGTGCGCCACTTGGAAGTCTATGACGTAATCCGAATAACTGGCGCACGCGCAGCGCCGCAAATCGAACCCTGTCCGAAGTCTAGCACGTAAACAAAGGATTTTCGACTCGCGGCGCGGCCACTTTGGCACTTTGCTTATTGCATTAACCCGGATTTGAAGCCTGCTTGTCGTCGATCGAGCTTGCAACAAGACGAAAATCCGACTTTACTCTTTCTCGAGCTCTGACTGCACCGAGAATTATTAACTGTTCCACGATCTCGAAACTACGATGGAAGGCGAAAACATTTTCCTCTTTGTACCCAACATCATTGGTAAGCGGCGCGTGTGGATCAAAGTGACTTTGGGCTCTCACTATCACAATTGACAATTTTTTAATGAGGCGAAAGATTTTTTTGCTTAGTCATCTTGAAATTCCTGCTATTTAGTTTCATGTTTATAAAAACTCTTTAGCTCTTGAGCTCTGAATTATTTTCCTGTTTTCCTCCAAAATCCTATCAAATAGAGTTGTTTTCTTTAAAATACTATTTTATTTCAGGGTATGCCCGAGTGATCTTGGCTTTGATATCGTTCTATTTCATGCCAACCAACTATGTTTTGGCCTCCTGGTGTTACGTGACGTCCGCTCTTCTGGACGCCTTCGATGGACATGCCGCAAGAATGTATAACCAGAGTAAGATTAAATTTAAATCATCTTTTGTATGACTTCCCTCTTTCATATCTAGTGCTTGAGGTCACGACTCAATTATTTATACAAATATCACGTTGTTCAACTTCTTCAGTAATATTAAATTATTTATTATAAAATTTATGCTTTTTCTTTGTAAGATGTTTGTTATTTTTATTATGAAATTTTCAGGCACCAAATTCGGCGCCATGCTGGACCAGCTGACCGACCGATGCGGAACAATGTGTCTGATGGTGACCCTATGCCTGTTTTACCCACAATACACATTCCTCTTCCAGTTGAGCATGACTATTGACATCGCCTGCCACTGGATCCACCTGCACACGTAATTAATTTCAATAATATTCCTATTGTGCGATCAGCCTGTTGGCTCACATTGTTAAGGCGTAGTTCTTACGAGTGTCAAAGGAATGGGAGATATTTGAGCAATTCGGGGATCTGATACTGGCTGCCCAATGTCAGATATTATGGCTTAAGGTGGCTAGTTGAGTGACTCCAAAAAATGTTCAAATAGCCCAATGGGCTGGGAGGCGCACCAGCGCTGACTCGCCACTTGCTGGTCCAGCGGCTTTGGAAACAAAAGTTCAAAAGAAATAAGCAACAAATCACTATATCATTTTTTAGCACCCTGATGCAAGGAAAGACCAGCCACAAGTTTGTTGATCTGTCTGGAAATCCGATCATGCGTATCTACTACACCTCCAGGACCGTCCTTTTCTGCATGTGCGCCGGAAACGAATTATTCTACGCTTCCTTGTACCTCCTGCACTTCACGCCTGGTCCAATTGGTAATTTACCTGATAGAAAAAATATTATCACTATTTTTGAAAAATGCACCGTGTTTCTAGTCGCTGGCGTCGGGCTTTTCAAGCTGCTGAGCGTGGTGACCTTCCCTGTTGCTGTGGTGAAGGCGCTGATCGCCCTTCTGCAGGGCTACATCGCCTGCATCAACCTTGGCACGATCGACGTCAACGAACGAGAGGAAGCGCGCAAAGTCAAGGCCAACTAAGCTTAAAAAATCTCAAAATCTCCGTAAGGAGCACTCCTCATTTTGAAAGTCCTGGTTGGAAATAACGTACTTCTCGATTTTACATATTTGTTAGTTTTAGTTACATGTTGTGCTTAGCAAAAGAGGGTTGGAGCTAAAGATGTGTGTGCCAAAGATTAATGTTATATATTACGTGCATGGAAGACTAAAGTGAATGGAGGGATGTCAATGTTGTTACCAACATTAATGTTAAATCGTGAGCTTACCGCTCTATTGAGTTGGACAGAATTCAACTGTCGATTGTTGTTGTTTTTTCAGCTTTGCTTTGGACCTTTTCAACTTGTCAATGTCAATTCAAAGTCACAATGAGACTAAAAACAGCTCATACGTTCCAATCAAAACTCTCCTTAAATTTTAGTAATTTAAACTTGCAACATTCTCCTTTGGATTGCAACGCACCCCTGCTCCCGGTCTGGAAAATTCCATCTGCATTTAATGTGCTGAGATGTATAATGTATTTATGTAATAGCTGCCTTGGATCACACTCACTCACTAGGACTATGAATAATTGCACAGACTTCGTTATTTGCGAATGAGATCAATTTCAAGACCTCACACAATAAATCCTGTTTCCTGAAAAATAACGGTGAATGTTATTTAACATAATACCCTTTAATAAGCAAAGGACAAGAGTTTTCCAAAATTCTCAAACGCAAATGCAACAAAGGAAATTAATTTAGAAATGATTGCAAAGGAGCATGTGATAATGGCTTTAATTATGAGGTATGTTATAATGAAACCGGTCTTCATTACACGAATCAAAGTTTTTTTAAGGACCAAATTAATCCCTGCAAGATATTATACTATATGGTTTGAAAATTAAAAATTTTCTGATGTAAAGATAAACATTTTTAACTTTTCTAAGTCAAAATAATTAGTATAGCCCAAGCTACCGTAATAAATATTTTATTCTTTGGGTCTTTACATTTTTTCAGTTTCAAAAATTTGACTTAATAAAATTGATGACTGTTCGGAAACTTAAATCTCAATTATCTTATTTTTATCATGCAATGCATAATTTACGATGAAATTGATTAAGCTTGAAGAATTTTATTTTGTTATCATTAACCAATTTTTACTTAGAATTACGACGAAATTTAAGTTTAGTCAATTCCTGCCTCAATCCAAAATCCAATAATTATTGTTGTTCGTGTTGCTCAACTCATATTTCTTAATAACTTATCAGTAAAAATGAAAAAAATATAAAAATTTCGATTAATGCAATACTTTATTACAAGAACCAGTCGCTGGAAACTTAAACACTTCAAATATGACCACTTTTGACAAACCAAAAACTAGAAAATCAAAATGTATTAATCGTAATACATATTAAATTGATTAAATTCACAGTAGTCGGCTGTCGGCCCAGTTTCCCTTCCCGCTCAAGTACTTAAACATTTTTAAGTGCAACGCCCCCTTGTCGACGAAACAAGGCTTAACGCCCGTCCCACCTCTTTCCAACCCAACACAAACACCGATTTTTCATTATAAAATTGTAGTTGTTAAAGTTGTTGCAATTATTGACTTATTTTGTGGACCGGAAATAATAATGAGGTAATTTATTTTGTATTCTCTGAAATCTTATCGTTCATAATTTGTGATGAATCGAAATATAATTTAGATATGATAAATGACAACTCGTTAGAAAAAATAAAATTTTACCGTGAAATATCTCTGATATTTTCTGATTTCTCAAATAGAACCTCTGAACCTGCAATTTAAGAAAACGTTATTTTTTCTATTCAAGCTTGAGTGGAAGATATTTTTATTAGGATGATTCAATTTACATTTAATTTTTACAGTTATATTCGGGCTAATTAATCAAGATCATCTTGCTAAGAACTCCCAAGACTTGGGCGTCCTTTAAAATGGATCGAGAACAAGAGTATTTGGAGGAGGAGGACAGTGCCCTCGGGGCAGCTGCTCTAATCAATTTCCCACCAGAGGTTCAACGAGCAATAGAACAGGTAAAAGTGTGACCCTCTGATTTAAATTTGAGCTAAATGATGTATTATTATTTCAGGTGTTGCCCTGTGAGGATCCGCTCGCAAAATCTGATTTTGACGCTGTTGCGTACATCAACACTCTGTTCCCAACGGAGCAGTCTCTGGCAAATCTAGATGAAGTGGTGGCGAGAATGGAACAGAAAATCCTCAGCATCGATGAGGACATCCGCACAGTGGTTCGAAACCAAAGCAGAGTTGGCAAGGTGTTTATCTGTTATTCATGAACTCTTCAAGTAAATAAATACCTGCTTTGACTTGATAGGATGGCAAAGCAGCTCTAGCGGATGCTCAGAAGGTGATCGAGCATCTATTTCTGCAAGTCAGGGACATCAAAATGAAGGCCGAACAGTCTGAAGCGGCGGTGCAACAAATCACAAGGGACATCAAGCAACTGGACTGTGCTAAAAGAAACCTGACCTCTGCAATCACCGCCCTTAATCATCTGCACATGCTGGCTCAGGGGGTGGAGAGTTTGAAGTGCGTTTAATTTTTCTTAAAATTACTCTACAGCTAATGCCATTTACTTCTTAAGAGCTCTTATCGAGAAGAGGAAGTATGGAGAAATAGTCATGCCACTTCAGGGTGTGCAGCAAGTGATGGAGCATTTCAAAGACTTCACCGACATTCCTCAAATTAGAGACATGTCTGTTGAGGTAAATTATGCTCTTCAAACCAAAAGTTCTTATTAAAAATCGCCAAAACAGGTGCAATCGATCCACGTCCGCCTTGAAAAACAGATAGTGTCGGACTTCCATGAGGCTTTTGAGGGTCCAAACGCTAAGCACTTTACTCCTAGCAGACAGCTCGCAGAGGCGTGTCTTGTGGTGTCAGTGCTGGATCCAAGAGTCAAGTAAAGCGAGCTGATTTTTATTTGTTCTAGCATTAATTTCAATCTGTCTTCAGAGAGGGCTTGCTGAGTTGGCTGTCCGACTTGCAACTGGCAGAGTACAAGCACCTATTCCACGAAAACCAAGATTCCGCCTGGCTGGACAACATTGAACGGCGTTACAGTTGGTTGAAAAAGCACTTGATGGAGTTTGAGGACAAATTTGGCCCAATGTTTCCGCCGTCGTGGGAGATTTCCGAGCGCATCTCTGTTCGCTTTTGCGAGGTCACAAGGTGCGTCACGCCTCATTTAGAGTCCTCAAAATTTCCTTTGCAAATAATTCTGGGAAATTAGACACATCTGATTAATTTAGATTTCGCTGCTAGCATTGAAAATATTTGTACTTGCGATCGATTAAATAATTGTTTGTGATGCTCAGAACGCAGCTATCGAACGTGATGAGCAGGAGAAGACACGAGATTGACGTGAAGCTGCTTCTATTCGCAATCCAACGAACCAACTCGTTTGAAAACTTATTGGCGAAACGTTTTGTGGGGATGACCATCCAAAAGAGCACGAATCCTTTTGAGGAGGAAGAACCTAGAGGCTTGAATCCTTTTGAGGAAGATGAAGCAGTCGGAGGGGCTTTGGAGCCAATTAAGACAAAACCACCAGCGTCCTTTAGTGGGCTCATAGGCCAATGCTTCATTCCCTACCTCAACATTTACATTGAGAGCATTGACAGGTAAAAATCTTAAACTGAATTGTCCAAATTTTCATTTCTATTGCTCAGGAATCTAGCAGATCTTATGGACCAATTTGTGCAAGAGTTGAAGAACACTGCCCCACCAGTCATCACGGAAGGAGGAGCTGCTTGTGCTATTTTGCCCAGCTGCGCCGACCTGTTCGTTTTCTACAAAAAGTGTTTGGTGCAGTGTGCACAGCTGAGCACAGAGCAGCCAATGGTCGACCTGGCCAAGCTCTTCCAGAAATATCTCCGCGAGTATGCCATCCGAATTCTGCAAAATGGACTGCCAAAGTGAGTTAACACACATATTAATTTGAAATTTTAATCTTTTTAAATGATATTAAATACTTCAGAGACGCAAATTGGACTTAGTAAAAAAAAGACTTAGTATGTCTCGCCTCGAATTGTTTTAAGCATTTAAATAATTAATGTGGCATTCCTGTTGATTTTTTTTAGTTCGTGTAGGAGGAAAATTGTGTATGAATTAGATATTCGAGAGCTGAAAAAGGATTTGATTTTAACATACTTGAAAAATTCCAAAATCTTGCAAATGTATTGAAAAAAATAAACACAATTTTGTGGACAGAAAAGAAGCAATAAATTAATACTCGATTCTTCAAAATTCTAGGCTCTGCACAACAAGCAGCTCACTAAGCAGTATGACAAATTTGACACGAGACCTTCGGGACCTGTCCTCTGCTGCTGGGCTCATTCAAAACTTCAGTATGTTACTGAAGGAAGGTGACCAAGTGACGCGGTATACAAAAGAAGAGCAAGCAAAGGTTTGCAGCATCCTCACTACCGCAGAATATTGTCTTGAGACGACCCAGCAATTGGAGGAGAAACTGAAGGAAAAGGTTGCTCCTCAGCTAGTCATCCAGATCAAGTTTTCCTCGGAACAAGACATTTTCCACAAGTAATTTTGCTTTTTAATTTTTATCTTCCTTTGCTCATCGAAACTTTTCTCCAGCGTGATTTCCAACTGCATACAGCTCCTTGTTCAGGATTTGGAAATCGCCTGCGAGCCGGCCCTGTCTGCCATGAGCAAAGTAAGCCTTCAACACAAATCCTGTTTTTTTTTTCTGAATGAGATGCTTTTCAGATCCAATGGAACAGCATCGAAAGCGTTGGGGACCAAAGTGGCTACGTCACTGCCATCACTGGCCACTTGAAGATGACCATTCCAATCATCAGAGACAACTTGGCGTCGTCCAGAAAGTACTTCACTCAATTTTGCATTAAATTTATTAGGCAAGCTATTTCTAGGAACATTTAGATGGAAGGTTTTAATTTCTATTTTTCTAAATCCAGCTCCTTCATTCCAAAACTCATCCAGAATATTTGCAAATGCCGACCATTGTCTACGGTTGGCGCTGAGCAATTGCTGCTTGATACTCACATGTTCAAGACTGTTTTGTTGGATCTCCCATCGCTGGGCTCTGCCGTCAGCAGAAAGCCACCCACAGCATTTACCAAAATTGTGGTGAAAGGTAGGGGACTGATTTTTTTCGTTATCATATTTCCAACAAACTTACCACCTGTGCTCTCATCTTTACCAGCTATCTCTTTTACTGTTATTTGGCGCGAGAATATTATTACTATATTATTTGGATTTCTTCTAAGGGTAAATCGCAAAATTGAAATTTTTGTGAAAACTTTGCTTGGTCGAATAGCTCTTATGAAAACCAAAAATATTTGCCCCTTATTTTCATATTTTTCAACTCTCTAGCATTTTTATAGAAACCGCTATTAATTTCCTCTTACAATTAGACTAACTTTGCAACAAATTCAAAATTGTTTATTTTTTTCAATCATTAAATCCGATTTGTGTGGGAATTTTTAAGGAATGACAAGGGCTGAAATGATTCTCAAAGTGGTTATGTCGCCAAGTGATCCACCAGCAGCTTTTGTGGAGCAGTATGTTAAGCTATTGCCACAGTCCGACACTTCGGAGTTCCAAAAAGTTTTAGATATGAAGGTATGGGCTTCAATGTGTGCGTCGCTCTTCTGACATTCAAGTTTCTGTCATTTCAGGGCTTGCGTCGCCAAGATCAAGCTGCAATGCTTGAGCTCTTCCGGCTGCACTTGCAAAAAATGAATTATGCTGCGGAAGAGGATTTGCCGAGAGAAGACCCGCCGATGCTGTTGTCCCTCTCTGAATCAAACATGAAAGCCAGTCCGTCAATGGTTACTAGTCCTGAACACGAATCGTCAAGAATCAAGAAGCTGGAGAAGCTGATTAAGAAACGTTTGTAATGCTTTTATTGCTGGGGTGTGGTATGTGGTGTCTTCCTACAAATTTGTTAACAATAACTGCAGATTACAAAAAAATGTAATGTTCAATGTTTTTCGGGTTTATTATATTGTTATGTTTCAAGTAAGAACAAATTTTAAATTGAAAATTTTTGTATTTTAATATCTTGAGTTGCTCCTAAAGTTCAAAGCTTGCATAAATATTCATTTTTTTATTTCAGCAAAATAAAACTTTAAAGCTGATTTACCAGTGTTCTGCAAAGCTGTTTCACGCTCCTTGTAATTTTAGAAAAGCAATGGCATTTTTGTCTGAAACTCTCGCGCTTTTTGTTCACTCATCGTTTGACACCAAGAATTGATTGGGGACTTTCGAAATTTGAAGTTGAAGCTAGAAGAAAACTTAGAAAATCGCGATCAACATTCCCTCTTGTATAATCTTGTATCACATTATACTCCAATTTTTACGAGTCATATATTTGGATGTATAAAATAACATGTTTTAGGTGTAGTAAGAAGTTGCTAAATTTATATAATGGAACACAGCGTATATTGAAAAAGTTATGTATCTTCCTATCATAAAATTTTCACAACAATAAAAAGAGAAAAATGACGATAATTGTGAAAGTTTTCTTCACTTTGAGGTGGTATAATAAATTCAAAAATTGATAAAATCCTGTAATTTGTAAACTTATTATTATTAGCTAGACCTGTGCCGCGTAATTTTATTAGGCGGCTGACTGATCCATCCAAATTTAGCCTATGGCAGCGGTAGCTGGGTGATATTTTGCCGACGCCTAGTGGCTGAAAAAAATTTTAAAAGTAGTGAAGTTTAATGATGATTAACGGCGGGACCATTTTTTTGCTCTGGCATTTTTTGATTTTTACAGACTCGAAGCGGCAGCTGTGAAATTGAATCGATTAAATTTACATTTTGGCTGACCAATAGTTACCCAGAATTTGCTTGCTAGCAGGGCTCCTGGCTGACACTTTTAGCAAGAACAACACACACATTATACGCTAATGTCACTCCTGGATTGAAAACTCGCGCATCTAAAACCTAATTAAACAAAAAAATGTATGGGCCTGTCCGGGATTTGAACCCGGGACCTCTCGCACCCGAAGCGAGAATCATACCCCTAGACCAACAGGCCGCGGTGACCAACAATAGTCAATAAACACTATAAATTCGCGGTACCTGAAATGAGCGTTCCTGTTTGGCTTCATTTTGTAAATTGACAATTAATAGAAATAGAAAAAATTACATAAAAATTTGAACAGAATATTTTCGCGAAGTTTGGCCTCCCCTCTAATCATTGAAATTCAGTTGCCATTATAAAATTCTAACTGCAGCATACCTGTTATGTTGGTGCTTCTTGCTCTCCCAGCCGTAGCAGCAATAGAAAAATAAAAGCAAACAAACCAAAACCTCAACGCAGGCACACAATAACAGAGCAGGTGGTGGTCGAGTTTGCTAAAATTTCCTGTCAAGATCAATTTTTGTTGTTGATTTGACTATTAAACTTCAACTATAGCAGATTCAAAAGTCGAATTCCCAGTAAAAGGAGATCCCATTTATTGAATACGAGTTTCCAAACAAAAATTTCACTCCCCCATCGGAAGTGCACGTCTGCTGATTGTGAGATCTTCGTTAGCGGTCTTTTGATGGTTCTACTTGAAAAACCAGAGCAACCTTTTTGCGTTCAGGTATAAAATTGAATTTTTTTACCATATTTCGATCAGTTTGACTTATAAAAACTGTATTATTGCTTAGATTTATATAATATGACTCCCGTTATCTGTCGACTCAGAAAATCAACCCAAACCCAAGTGGCTCGTTTTATCTATTGCATTCTCTCGATAAGGGAAGCCACTCTCGTAATCTATATGTTAAATTTCCGCAGCAGATCTTTTATTAGAATATTCACAATGGTGCAGTAACTACGCGTGTGACTCATTATCTTACTTCTTTTGATTTCGCACTAACATATTTCAACCAAAATGTAACTTTCCCACCAAATTTTTGCCACATTTCTCAATAATTTTGTAACGTTATCTTTGCAGGCCTGGGAAATATGACAGTGCTACCTGGAGACTCTTCTGGGGATGCAACTCCCGTGCCATTCAAGCGCAAACGTCTCTGCTTGAGCCTGAACAGTGAACGTATAAGAGTCCACGAAGAATTGAAGGCTCGAGTGAAAACAGAACCAATTTCTCCACCCCACAGCCCAACCATGGACTCTATGTCCAATTTCACCGCCTTCACGCCAGGCTCCAAGCTGAGCATCTTCAGCAGCAGGTCAATATTTAAAATTGTTTTAATTAAATGTAATTGCTTCCTTAAAGTCTATTTCACGACCGTTTATTTACAATAATTAGTGGCTGCAAAAAATCAGATTTACGGAATATTTTAACAGGCGCTAAAATTTCTTTTTAAAAGAACCTAATATTATTTTATGTTTTTCAATTATTGATTGCATAATATTACATTACAGGGCGGAAGGTACTGAACAAAAGTTCTCAAACAGCGACTTCAGCTCGTCTAGTTCGAGCAGCGTTTTGAGCCCAAGTCGCAAGACAGTGAAGGCTTTGTCTCCGATCGCCACACTGAGCAACATGGGCAACACGTGCTACCTGAACAGCGTGCTCTACACGCTCAGGTTCACGCCCAACTTCATGCACAATATGCACCATGTGATGAAGGAGCTCGGCCAGCAGACCGCCTCCGACCTGGACCTGGCCAGCAGACCTGAGAAGGTGCATGCCGCCTACGCCAGACTGCACGACTTGTTCACCACGCTCAAGATCAATGAGGACGTCAAGAGCAAAACGCAGCAGCCGTTTGCGCCCAGTTTGTTCCTCTCGTCCTTCAGGTATGTGGGAAGTTTACGATAATAATTCAGAGAGGATGAACATTGAATATTTCTGCCGCTGCTCAAAAGGGTTCAAAGCAGTGTCTGATATTAATTTACATATCATAGGAATGACGTCATTGTATTCAATATGTGCAAAGCAAAGTTCAATTTTTGGATTGATAATGCCGTTAAAAGTCTATACCTGATTGCCTGCTGACTTTCCCACGCAGCCAGTTGTCAGAATTTACAGTATCTTATTATTACATCAAATAAATGTGTCTCTTAATTATAATAATTAATTAAAGTCAATATAGAAAGAGTAAATTGAATTTGAATGTTCTGGAACTTACTTTGGAAACGTCTGCAAGTTTCCAGTGTCCATTAAAGTAGCTAGGAGAGGAGAAAAACTATAGTTACTTAGGAAGATTGATCGCAAAATTTTAATAATTGAATATATCCATTTCAGAGACCTTTATCCTACTTTTGAGAGCCATCAACAGCACGACGCTCACGAGCTGTTTGTCTGCCTATTCGACATCATTCGAGACGCTTCGGCAAAACTTAACGCAAAGCCTGTCGAGGAGAAGAAAACGCCGGCTACCCCAAGTCCTAAGCCTCAGCTTAAACTGTCTATTACTAGGAAACAAAAGAAGAAGGATAAATCAAAACAGGAGGTGAATAACTTAAGTTTACTTGGTATTTATAGTTAAAAAAAATAATGTCTCAGGCGAAAGAAGAATTAATAAAAACACCTGAAGCGGCAAAATTGAAACTCGACCTAGACTTTGTCAAACAGCTCGAAGGTACAACACTATTGAGAACGATTTGTTTGGAGTGCGAAAGTTTCACCGAAAGAAAAGAGAAGTTCCTCGACATCTGTGTCCCGATAGTCGGATATGAAGGTATTATTTATTTCTTGGTAACTGGGAAACTAGATTTTTGAACAAATCAATCTGTACCAGGTGGAGAGGCTAAGGACGACGCAGAAACCAAGGAAAACCCAAGTCAACTGTATCGTTCCTTGCTGCTCAGCAGCGAAAACATAAATGGCCAAAACAAGTACTGGTGTGAAGTGTGCAAACATCACAACGAAGTCCGCCGATGCACCAGCTATGAAACTCTTCCCAACTTGCTTGCACTCCAGCTCAAGAGATTTAGCACAAATTCCAGGTTAGTTTCGTTTCGTTTTTTTTTTTGCAACAGATTCACTTTTGTTTTTGAAAGTTTGTTAGTTATTTCTGATGACGGCTTAATTTTAAATTCCTAAAAGTTAACTATTTGAAACTGAAATTTATATATATATAGTTGTTGGTAAAAATTATTTTCGTAAGTTAAAGCTTCTGTTGAGCGTAAATCGATTTTTTATTAATCAAATTAATAATCAGATGTTGTATTTAATTAAAACCAATCAGTTATATAACAATTATTATTGCATTTTCAGCTCGATTTTTTCCATGAGCAAAATCCACGACTACATGCCGACCCCAATGTTGCTGGAGTGCTTCTGCGATGCATGCCCAAAGGAGCAGCCAAACCCAGAGCACACGTACCAGCTGTACGCAGTAATCATGCACCTGGGCAGCACCATGGCCTCTGGACATTACGTCGCTTACGTGCGGGCCGAAATCAAGCAGAATTACTCAGAGTGCCAACCGCCAGTGATCCCGACGGCACCGGCTTCTGCGTCCAGTGGAGGGGGTGGTGGCATTCGCAAATTCCTGAGAAAGCCGGAAAAGGTAGCGTCGGCGGCCGCGAACGGCTCGTGTCCTGCGGCCGACTGTTGCGGCATCAAAATTAATTTGCCCGAGGAAATTACACCGCAAGCTCAGTGGCTCGAGTGCGACGACGACCACGTTCGAGCGCTCAGTGAAATCGAGTTTTGCGAGATGCTGCAACCTGCTAAGTCGGCAACGTTTTCTCCTTACATTTTATTCTACACCAGGAAGAACCCAAGTAACTAATTTTATGTCGTTTATAAGAGGAGGTGGTTCCAATAATTACGGTTCACTTTTAGACCCCATGTTTGTTTATATGAGCTTTTAAATTTTATTTTTTACTCAGAATAATAAATATTGGTTGTCATAATACATTTGTAACTCTTTGAATCGTTACTCCTGGCCTTGAGGTATTAAATGTGACTAGATCATTTGAGCCGCCCACATTTTCATCAGCGGCTGGCTTTCCGGCTCCGAGCCGTCAATACAGACATCGGCGGCTGGCTGGCAAAATTTCGTCGGCTCGGCTGACGGCTGGCTTGTAACCGGCACATGTGTTTTTCAAGACTGCATAACTAAAAAATCGTAAATCATAACTTATTTGTAACACGCTGTAAACTGCACAGATCTAAAAATAACGCATTTTTCCGGAAAAACACTGCGTTGCAAAAAAAAATCAATTTGTGCGTTTTTTTCTGAAATTTTCCGCTTTTCTTTGGATCACATTCGTGCATTTTTAATGAAGATATATTCTCATGATGCTAGATAACAAAAAAAAATGAATTTTTAGAAAAGCAGCAAAAAATCCAAAATTTTATCAATAGGAGGTCAACTGTCATCATAATTTTCCAAAATTCCTTACTCTTTTGACGCGAAATGTGACCTTTTCGGAAAATGCAGTAAAACCGAAAACTTTATGGATTTTCCCCCTGGTTTTATACGCAAAAAACAATGGTTATTTTTTACACATTGCAAAATTGGTGATCCCTGGCAAGCTACAAAAGTTGCGTTTTGTGCTATAAAATTGACGACAATTAACAAATTTTCGCAGTTGCTTTTTCTAAATTGAAGTTTATATTTTAGGTATTTTAGGAATTGAGGAGGAATGTAATTTTTAGGTAAAAAAAGTGCATTGGGTGGGAGATCGGTTTTGGAACAGGCTTCGCTAATTTCGCAATGTGCAAAAAATCAGCTGGTTACACCTCACAGTCGAATTTCACCGCAGGCGGTCACTTTGAAACCTCACAGTTGAATTTAGCTGGTCATTTTTAAACCTCACAGTCGCATTTTGAAATACCACACAGTCGCAAAATGAGAACCCATGCAGTTGCAAAATTTGAACCCAAATGATTCTGTGAAAATCCATACTTTTGGTCATCTATCATGAGAATTTTTATCTCCAATAAAAAATGCGCAAATTTGCAGTAATCCCGCAAAAAACAGTTTTGCAATGCAATGTTTTTGCCGGAAAAATGCGGTTTTTGCGTACCCTGGACCCTGGTGCGAACACGGTAGTATTTTAACCTTGCGTGCGAATGCGAACCTCGCTTGTTAGGAATTAACTCGAAAAGGGTTTTAATTAAAGCGTGGGTTGACGAGTCTCGCACCATCGAATAGACATTATGAACAACAGCATGCACCTGAACGCAAAAAAAGCAAAAAAAATGCGTGGTGATGGACGTTAGTCAAGCGCTCCCGCCCTGCAACCCGCGTTACATCGTCGGCGGCGTGACGCTGCAGTACGGCTGCTCGGCGTGCACCTTCTCAAGGTGCCTACGCTACAACCACCTCGTCGACGTCCAGCAGAAGAAAGCGGCGCAAACTCTTTTCGGCTTCTCGCTGCTAGCAACCTGCGAGGCTAGCTGTACGCACAGAGTGAAAAGAATCCTCTCCCTCGTCAAGCCGAAATTATTGTTCTTATAGGGACACCAGCTTGGCACCCCTCGACCAAAAGACTAACACGGAGAAGATGATAAGAGTGCAGAACAGGGCGTTGCACTTTATCCAAGGCCGCCGCACAAACAAAATCTCTTCTCATATATGTAGTCAGGTTGTCACAATCAGTGCGCCAGCCCACTAAGTCCTGTTTTTCAAAATGTGCCTCGCAGGAGTGACGGACTACTACGCGATGACACGAATCACGCTGGGGCGCGTGCACCGCGGCGACGACCCGCTGCATCCTCGGCTGCAGCAGCCGCCGGCACGCACTGACCTCGACAAAAATAATGTGATTGACTTTCGTGCCGTGAAAGATATGCCACCCGCATAGATCGACTGCTCTGCGGCACAGTTTCCTTCTCTCTGCAAGGCGTATGTGATGGCAAGAGTTTAATGTGTGAATACTTGTGAGATGTCTTTATGAATTTTAATAGTCTGGGCTCCCTTCAGCTTTGTCAGGGTAGGGTCGTGCGGTCACTTGTTTTCTCAAATGATTTCCATATTATTCTTTGTATTTGACTTTGGATACATTTTAATGTATTTATGACATAGTATGATAATAAACATGCATCCAATAATCTAAAAAAATCATCCAGCATCTCGGCTTTCGACGATTATACATAGGGAGAAAACGAAGCGCTTTACTACGCACTTGTTAATAATTTAGCACAATAGTATGATTTAGGTTGCAATGATTTACTTGTCTTTGTGCATAACTTTATATTGTTGTTCAATAATAAGTCCAATCTCTATTTTAGCTATAAATAAAATAAAAATAAAACAAAAGTAAAATGATCGAGTTATGTTAACAAATGAATGTTGTTTTTTTTTTTCGGGGGCTTCGAAGCAAAATGGAATGCTAGCTATCGAATCAGGCTGCTCAAGTTTTATGTTTCCTGTTATTAAGCGCGCCACTTATGATTCATTGTGAGCAGTTACTGGCAATCGCCGCTGACACAGCAATATGGCCCTCTCTTTTACAGACACAATAATGTTGCAATTTAAAAAGGCAATAGTTCACAGCCTTGCTGATTATAATCAATCAGCTGTGGGCCGCACTTCATGGAAATGCAGATGACATCCACCTCGGGATAACGTGGTTTTTGGACTTCCTTCTCGTAAGGATATGACATGAGAATTGAAAATTCGCAATTTTTACCGCACGCAGAACCCAGATAATAGTGATCTTTACTGTTCCATCGCACACGCAGGCCCGACGCCGGTTTGGAGACCGATTTTGAGGTTCTTTGCGTCCAATAGAAAATTAAATTTGGTTTTCACGGTTTTTTCGCCTTCGCCACTGGCGAAAATGTTATTATTTTTGTTAAAATTCTACGGGTTGATGGATTAAAAGTCACAAAGTCTTGAATGAAAGGTCTCGTCGAGCCCTACCACTCGACAACCTTTTTCAGGGCACCTCACCCTGAGATCGGTGCTAGGGCCACTTTTCACGATTTTTCCGGCGCCCCTTTTGCTACTTTGCTGACTATATTTCGTCTAAAACCACGAACCGACACACACGCAAGCGCAAAGCGCTTTGCAAATAATATTTAAGGGAGTAAATGTGGAGTAAAAATACAAAGTTTTCGCTACAAAAATGTTTTATTGTTAACATTTTGCATTATTTGATAATTTGTCTGGATATATATGGCTCTACAAGTTTTCCTGCAGAACATAATAAAGATAACTTTCAAACAAAACCCATTTTGTTCCCTTATAATTAAATTGGAGTGAAGCTTTGGGGGATATGGGACTCACAGTCAGGCGCCCATGCTCATATCTGCTGGAGCGCCTGCTCCCAAACACGATTATAAATAGCAGATGAATGTGATAGAACTTGAGCTTTTAAGACATCTTGCAATTATAAATCATCGATTGTATCTCATCCAGTCATTAAATTAATGACCATAGCATATAGTATATTTTGTACTAGTTAGCAAATTGTGCAAACGTCATACTTCATATAAATCGAGATGATAAAATGCAGCAAACATAGTGGTAAACCAACAAATTCCGACCGCTGTCATGTCCTGTGGTTAATATTTGAGATACTATTATCTAATGAATGTTCATACAAATAGAAACATGCTACATAAGGTCCTTAAAAATGTTGTGACGTAATATAGTTTAAAATGTTATATCGCGGTTAAAGTATTCTAAATTTCATGTCGTGTTAGTGACAACTGCTCCGCAAAATATTTATCAAATGTTGTCGTTATATTTGATTAGCAAATCAACACACACGGAACGGTCAACGGAAGATTGGAACTTAGCAATTTGTCAAATGACTCCAACTCAAATTTATTGAGTGAAGCACGCTCATCTTCTCGTTCTGTATTTCATTGTTTTAATATTTTTTCGAGGTTATTAAGTAGAAATTAGTAGTTTTTTAAAATTTCTTGCAAAAACAATAAAATTTTAGTTTACTTTTTGTGGAGACCACACATTCGATGAAAATTAGTGCTCTTATACAGTTTTAAACATAAAATAGAGGAAAGATTTGATGATTCAGTAGGAGAAAAATTAGATGTTATTTGCTAAAAATATAACGCAACATTGCGGAAGGCAGGCATGCAGGCTTAGCCATGATCATCTCTCGCTTGTTTTGCAGGTCACCATGTATGCTGGAGATTTGTCTCCATGGTTCAATTTGTTATCGCTATCGCAGTTTCTAAAATTGCACCAGGCTCCATCATCTTTGCTTCGGGTACAGCAGCTCTTGCAGCACTTGCGAGTGCATCCTCCTCTCCCGTCGCAGCTGAAGACTTCAGACGATCTATTCATGAACGCGATCAAATCTGCTTTAGAACTGTTCTGGAGCTCATTCACTGCAGAGAAATAATCAGACTTTTTATTAAAAACTCCACGATTTTTGCCCTCTTTGACAGTACCGTAAATGCAAATGATGAAGCCGCTATCTGCAAGTTTACACTCTTTGTTGCGAATTTCATTCTTCTCTGCTATTTTGCATGTTTGATGATCCTAATGGAAGTGTGGTATTTTAGACTGTTGCAAATAATTTGTTTAGAATAACGTACGTCCAAATCAAGTTTGACTTCATCGTAGAAAAACACTTTGGAAGTTGCATAGGAGGACTGCGGGGCAAATATTTTAGTTAGAATGGAAACACACACACAAAAATACCTTCCAATCTTCTGTACTTGAGGTTGAAGAAGCAACTCCATCACATTTTTTTAAAGTGATGGACTGGCTCTCTTTAATGGCTTCATGTGAAGGTTGATCTGAAATAAAACAAAATAATACAAAATATCAGATGGATAAACAGCAAAACTTATTATGTTCCTCTTACAAAAGTCTAACATACTCATTTAAAAGAACATATGGGTGGATTTAAAAAGATTGAATTGATTTTTCCATAATTTTACCTGCTACGTTTACTTGAGTAGAGGCCAAACTACCGTGTTCTTTAAAAGGAGGCTTGTTATATGAAAAATAATAAATTTTGTTTAGTTTTTTTGGTGGGCCAAGTTAATACTTGTCGGTTCGTGTATACTTTTGCATTGCGCAGAAGGCAATATTAAAGGGCTCACCGCAGAGATAAAACAAATTGATTTGCATGAAAAATTTGGATTGTAACCACTCCATTAAAATGTTAGAAAAACTCGATTTTCTTAAGTAATCAATGTTGATTATTATCAACTTTAAAAAAGCTAAGCCAAATTTTCACATTTAATTTTAAGTTTTTTAATTTTAAATATATCATAGATATGTGTGTTAATTCAAAATTCATTTAATTGATTCATATATGTTTAAGAAAGTTTTAATATTATAATCTCTTCCTCAGAGCATTCTCAGTATGCAAATATATATATATATATATATATATATATATATATATATATATATATATATATATATATTTCTTACTCGAGGGTATGGTAATTTTTAATTCAAAAGTAGTACTTACCACGCACAATAACCATCAGGAAAATGGCAAAAATCGCAATCATTGTGAGGCAATAAGGCAGCCACTTTGTTTTTTGTATTAGAGACGTCATTATATGATTCTGTGGATAAAAGAGAGTAAAAAACAAATTGAACAGTTGAAACTAACAATTTATTATATTCTTACTGCGTTATTGATTGGTGTTCCGTCTTTAACAAACCCATCTGTAATGACATCCGCAAAAATTATTAAAATGGAAAGTGAGCACAGAAAAATTAGACAGAAATTACAGCCCCTTATTTGATTCTTTAGCAGTTATTTAGTGCATACGTGTACCTTCTTCGATTCTTCCATTTCCATCATTGCCGAACGTCTCATTTCCATTATGACCGCTTCGTAGATTTAGTCTTTCAAACATCGCTGTCGCAGGGAACACAGTTTTCAAACTAAAAACACACATCATTTAAATTAGTTAACCAACGCGTAGCTTTAAACTCGGTTATAAAAGTAACAGATCGACTTTGCGCTGAATTTTCAGACTTAAGCATTATTTCTGAATATACCGTATATTTGGCGTACTTAATTCATTTCAAATCGATTTGACTAAAACAGTAATATTATTATTTGTGGAAATAACAAATTAACAATCAACAATTATTATAATCATCATCTCATCCCAATTCAGGATCAAACACAATTACACGGCACGACAGAGGTTGCGCCCTTAAAATGAATCAACGCAGTTCACGGCGGTTCACCCAAAAATTATGATAATACTTAAATCAAAAACCTCGCACGCTTGATTGCTGCTGGCGCACGTGTAGCATGCTCACCGAGCTCGCTCGCCACAACATGCAACGCAGGTTGCTCAGGCCGCCTGGCGGCCCTTCAGTGAATAAAACAAAAATTAGTATCGATTTGTATTCGCGACAACGAAACATATTTGTGATAACACTAACAAAAGACCATCTTAAACCCAGAAAGAGAGAGAAATACACACGGAGGTAATTCATTAATTAAAAACTAACAAAATGGCTATAATTACTCTGGGAGAAAAATAATTTAGGATGGTCAGTTAATACTAAAATTATGAAAATTAGTTTCCGCGTAGAGTATAGCCATTTATATATTTAGAATTTGCTAGATCTCTTTGTTTCGAAGAAAAATTTAGAAAAAGCGTCTAATTATCCCATGAGTTTTGATCACTTGAGTAGCACCGTCTGGAGGTGACCTTCACAATTAATAAAATAGTGCGTAACGATTTAACTTTAAGAAAATAGTTCCTCTTTCATGCTCAAGTTTCTGGTGTTGTCCTTAAAAATGACGAAAATTTCAATGCTTATTTTCTGAAGATTCCGCATGAATTAATTTTCAAAATTTCTCTTTGTCCATTTTAAGGCACTCCAAGCAATAAAGAGAAAAATTATTATTTTATCCTAATTATATTTCCAGTACATTTTTTCATATAACTTAAAATATATTCACTTGGTATTCCTTATTATTTGATTTCAAATGAATTAAATTTCGGTCAACAGTGTGTAATTTTAAATTGCGCACTTATATTTTCAGATAATTATACATAGTGATCTTTGAGCTTCGCTTTCGTTAATGGGATCACTGATCGGTCCCATTTCCTGTGGCAGCACTGTTGAGCTAAACTAGCGACCATAGCATGAATCTTTTTAGAAATACTAACATTTTGACAAAATCTTTTAGAGTCTGCCTATTAGGAATTACTCATTTGCTTTACAGCTGTTGTCTTTAGTTTATTTCACTAAAATATCCCTTTCAATGATGTATGCTTAGTTTCTGCTGGTATATGTAAATATTTTTAAGCACTTCTAGCAAAAAATTAGAAAGCAAAATTTGAAGTTGAAATTTGCGAAAAATACTTCTTTGAGTAAAAACATGATCAAAAACAATTTTTGGTTACTTTTTTAATAAATTTTAAAAACTCACTCTTATGCCTGTCCTATAGGAAAGAAGCTTCCGGTGCGTTTAGTAAGTTGACGCACAAAGGCACGCTGAACGATGCGACACGCACTGGTGCCAATAATCGACAACAGAAGCTATAAGGAAAGTCTCATGAAATTAAAATGGCTTGCCATTTCTAAAGTCTTATGGTTAGTACTGTGGAGGGGGGGCCATAGTTTTTTACTATTTCGAGCATTTAAAAGTTAGATAGAATTTATACCGATTGCATGCCCCATTAAAAAGTTGTGCGGCGCCTATATATGTGGCAATAATTTGAAAGGTTATATATATGCTGCAATCTTTTAAGGAACACATAATAATTAATAAAACACAATGTTCCAAGAAACAAAGAAAAGCAAATTCAGAATTGCTAAAAAATTTAGTTAGTGAGCTTTCAGAAGCAATATGCACACGTCCTTCATCCTTACCAATCATCTACACCACGCATTCAAGAAATGATTCGGGTGATTAAACCCTCGTTCATAGGTGCATAGAACAATTTTAGAAGCTTTTGACGAGAAGCTGTGATTTGAAAGTAAAGAATATATAAAGCGCCTATAATTGTGCTTCCCGTTTTCGCACCAATTAAAAAACAATCGGTTTTTAATAACTAAATTACAATTAAAGCAACCCTCACATAACCGATCAATAAGCGAGGCAGCGCTAGCTTATGCTTGGTAAACGCACAGCTAGCGGTAAATAAGATAATCGGTTCAAACCTCTGAAAAAGAATACAAAATTGACACTTTTGTCGCCACTAAATTTGTATATCATATTAAATTTCTAATATTATATTCCAAGTCATCATTCTGATTGTAAAAATCGTAAAAATGCTTTTGAAGGCAATATTAAATTTTGTTTGCTTCAAGGAAGGGTCTACGGACCAAGTATTTTCAATTTCAATTCGGTTTGTTTCTCCAAAACAAGTCAAGATGGAAATGGAACCGAGATGAGTACATATGTTCATATTAGAATTTGCATTTTTCGATGAAAGGAGGGAGTAATGCGCTGATTTTGTGTTTAGGGATGATGTCATCTCTAAAAGCGCTTGCGCCAGTCCTTTTAGTCTACATAATATTGTATATGCTTATTATAATTTTAGTTCCATATACCTGGCACACAGCTTACGACAGCTCGTGAGAAGTAACGTAACACACGTTACGCAAATATCAATAAAAGTATATATTTTTAGGTGTTAGATTCTGTTTCAGAGTTTACTTTCTCTCAAATATATGTCTTGTGCTGTAGTGTACAGATTGACCTGTTTGATTAGCGTCCAAAACGTCTTTCACTAGGCGCAGAAATGCGTTTTTCAAATGGAAAATTCCTGCTGCGATGAGATGAGGCAGTTTTCTTTTTAATTTTTTTAAAACCATATCATTTTTCAAAGATATCACAAAATTTTGCCATAACGCACCACTCTGTTAAAGTCTCCCAAGCTCACGGTTCATGATGTTTAATTGGGACAAGTCTTAAAAGCTGATATAAAGTAAGGGCCAGGCTTGAACATACACACGAAGAAAAATAATTACCCTTGATAAAAAACCTCATTAGTATAAAACATCTCAATACGCGGAAAAAGTCCTACAACAACCAAGGTTGCAAATTGTGTGGTGTAGTTCGGTCCAGACAGCCTTCAACGCTGGAACATCCATTACGAAGGCGCGCCTTGCGATATCAGATGAATCAGCGTCACCCAATCCTCGCCACCAGCTGCCTTCCGACGAGAATTGCTTATGACTAAAATGGTAAGTGCCCTTTCATAATTATGAAGGGCTTGCAATCCATTTTGAAAGACCGCGGTTAATTTTACCGCAGGTCTTTTAGTGCAACTTTAATTTTTTTGCGATAAAAGTATTGAAAAATATTCTATCGGCGTAAAACGTGGACAAGCGACTTTTTTGTGACCCATCTTCTATCTGTTTTAATCGTTTTAATAAAAATTATGTTTGCAGACCATACCAAAACTCTCCTGGAAACAACTCTATAAATCACAAACATGCAGGTATCTGTAAATAATCGGCTTTATTTTAATTTAAACAAATATACATTTTATTCAATTGAAATCTTTTTGTCTTATGAATTGTACACGGTAGGATATTTGTCCAAATCTATAATTTACACGCTTTTCAGTCTTGCCTGCCAATGTCTTACGTAGGAATGCCGTGTTGAAAATTAACAAATTTTAGATTTCTCTCCACTGTCATCCGTAAAACTATCACTTATACTGAACTACGCAATTCGTTTAGTTATAAACCAAAAAAAAACATTCCAAGATGCAGACTTTTACATATTTTATAAAGAGTCCATTCTCAACGAAATAAATAATAGCAACTTTGGGCTACAGAACATCTCACAACCACGGAACAACCATAGATTTTACACTGATTTACTCTCACCACTTGCGGCCAATTTACATACATCCTCTCCTATTTTTCCTAATCATCAATCGCAGCACTGTTTATTGGGTGTAATGATTGATGCAGCTTTTGCAGATAGTCTGAGAGAAAATGGAAACGCTGGGCATAAGGCTCTTGCATTGTTCAGTGTTTCAAGGTCGAGCTAAAAAAATGGTGCAGGGATCCGCCCTGAGATGACTACTTACCCAGATCAATGAGGTAATGAAGGTCTTGACTTCTTTCTCTCTCTTATTATCTTTGCAATTTGTAAAGGTACACATATCTCCATATGCCTCTTCGTACATAGTCTGTTGACAGCAGTCAGTGCAGCACTTGTGAGTGCACGTTCCACTGGAATCGCATTTGAAGATCTTGCTTGTCGCATTTTTAATCAATTGAGCCAAATCAATATTTTTGGAATCTTGACTATCATCAACTGCAAAAGCAAATTTTCACATGGTTAATTTTGAACATAATGCGTTGGTCATATTATATTACCGAATACGCTGATTTCATCATCTTTAGATGTGTTCATCACATGGCAACGTTGTCTGGAGCTCTTGAAAGAATAATCGTATTATTTATTTCACAAACGTGATGTTATCAAGAACTTATCACCTCTTGACTCTTGTTGTATTCATAGTAGGATGCAATAATGTAAGTATAATTGGCCTGAAATAACTATAATTAACCATTTTATTTTAATAATGAAAAATTGCGCATATCTTACGTCCGTCGTGATGTTCTTATTCTCGCTGCCTAAACCTGTAAAAATAATATAATCAACTTAAACCTGAATTTTCCTTGCATAAATTTCAATAGGCGTTATTATTACTCGATGTCAGAGAGGTTCCTGTTTGGCAATCTCTTTTAGTATTTTTATTTTATTTTATTTATTTTTTAACTTGATTTATTTTAAAGAAATCAATTGCATTACAAGTTCGACTTTTTAATATACTGCATAAATATAATAGGCGATAAGCTCTTGTCAAACATTCTCACCTTGCTTCGGGGTGGTAGTGGTCACAGGGGCGATGGTGGTCTCAAGAGTGGTGGTGGTCACTGGGGCGGTGGTAGTGTTCACTGGGGCGTTGGTGCTCTCATTGCAACCTAAAATTGCATGAAAGATTCAGGCTTTTAAAATGGAATGACAAATTATATCCTAATTTTCATGAATGCTGATCGACCTTCGATATGCAGGATAAAAACAATAATAATAAAATACAGTAAACAGTTTAGTTCAAACCTAGAAACCAATGCCTGATGCTATGCAGAGAATAATTGTGGCATTGACAACCTGGAAAATGTAATTGAAATATTTAAGATGATAAAAATGCTCTCACCTTGAAGTCCCCCAGTAATAATGCTATCAGACGACAAACGCCCAAGCCCAACGCCGGCTGGAAAATTAGATTATTTAAAAGTTAATAATGTGGAAGTGAGAAGGAAATTTACACAAGCATTTTTAAATATGAAAATGGAAACTTATATATCCTATAAATAACAATAATAAACATCAATTTAAAAATGAAATGATAATATTTTCGCAGTGGTTTTCCTGCACTGAACCACGTTTCAATCCATATAGCGTTATTTTAATACCAAATATAATAAATGATTGTATAAGAAGTGCCAGTTGCACTTAAAATTTATTAAAGTACTGCTTAGTGACAGTTTCCCTTGCTTTGGATGAGGTTTTATTTTAATGTGCTTTAATAAGACACTGGCGAAAATTTCCCAAAAAAAAAAACAATTCTATTATTTACTAGAAATGTCGAAAAGGTAAAATTATCTTTCCTTGAAAAGCATGTGAATATCAACAAAGGTTAAATTAGAATGGCAAAATAAAACTATATAGTTTACTTACCTGCTAAAATTACGATGACAATACTGAAGAAGAGAAAAACTTTGAAAATAGTACATGAAGTCTGGAACTAAAAAAGTTAATGTGAAATTGTAAACCAGTATAATAACTGAAGCATCAGAGAAGTTATAATGTTGATGTAGTTAATAATATATACGTATATATGTCACTTACTTTCATCTTCTTGTAATGGAAATGCTCAGTGCGCCCTGTAATAAAAGATATTGATTTTTCATTAGTGCTTGAATGAAAAAGAACAGGTTTTGTGGAACTATATTTATAGAATAATATTTTATCTATATACTGAATAAAGAATGTTCCAAAAACCTGCATCTCATCCACTGAATTATTTTTTTCAAGCCGTTGACTCATGGAATGTATGGTCGGAAAAAGAATAAAAAATAAATTAATTACGCAAAATATCTTCAGCAATCTCTTCCCTCTCATCAATTCCGATTGCAGTGGAATGCCCATTTTCAAGCAGGGTGCTGCGTTGTCTCTCGTCGATAGTCATTGTTTCAGGAAGAAGCATTCATAAAACTGAAACATCACGGTTTGAGACTTGAGAAAATTTCATGCAAATGTTTTCAACAATTATTACATATTGCGGCGGAAAAGAGAAATGATTTTGTAGCATGCATAAATAATGTATTTTTTTAACCTCCGCTCAATTGGCTCCCAACAACACCAATGACTGGATAGCAAGGGGCCCGTGGCCGCATAAGAGCTTGGGCCCAATGTGGTCATATTTTCACCCCCCATCACCAAGGTCTTTTATCATGAAAAGCCAGAAATTTGTCTCTTATAAGAAGCTGGGAAAGTGCAAAAACTATTTGCGGCAAAAATTGTTGACGATTGTGACGCACGAGATAGTGGTAATATATTTGCGCGCATATCACTTTCATTACGTAAAATATTTCCTCATAAAAAATGCTTAGTCAGTAGAGCCAGTATAAGACGCCAAATCGTGAATATTTTCCAATTGAAATAATAAATTTGTATGCATTGCTGGCAGCGTAGAAAATGCGCATAGCTCAAAAAAACTGAAATTTCCTTCTTGCAAGAAAAAAGCTACAATCAATCCAACAAAGAAAAATTGAGTGTTTGTTGATCTCAACGTATAATTTCTACGCTGCCAAGATCAAGACGAACAGATATACTTTTAGCGTTAGCCGCTCATAATAATCGCGATATCTGAAAATGAGACGGGGTTTCTGGATTATGTTAATAGGGTAACGCTTACAAGGAAATTCCGCTTCCACAATCTTTTGTTTGTAAAAATTGGACTTAATTGTCAATTTTGAAAATTTGGTGTTATCTCATATGTACATCGTTTAAAGGACGGATCAGAAAGTTTCAACCACTGAACCTGATTCAAATCACGAAAGGTTACACAATCCCACATATTTTGATGCCTGTAAATTAAATATAATATAAAAGCGGTCATTTCTTGGTATTACAACGCATTATTTTAATAGACGCTTTAGTTAACCACCTAATTAAATGAGCAATAAAGCTCTATGACCATCTAAGAAAATTATTTTCATGTACATTTCTTAGTATGTTATTCCGAATGTTTAGGGTTTAAAATAAAGGTTACTTCCGCTGCTTTTCTCCGTGTTCCGTGGAGATGAAAGAAGCCCAAAGTGGCCGGAATGGTGGTCATCATTAAGAGACGGTGCTCTTTTTTGTTGCCGTGCGCGCTTGACCACCTTTGGGCGCGTAATATCAAACATCTGCCTCCTTCCCACACATCCCTCATGGACTCGTGCTGCGCCAAATTTTTGTTCTCTGCTGCTCAGCAAAAAATAAAACGCGCGCCCTTCGAGAAATGGGGTGCCACCTTGCGTGTGACTTGCCCAACCTAGCCGGCCGGGGGTTGCTTTCGTCTGCACAACCATGACAGGGTCGTGAAAAAGGCGGCTGTTTAGCTAAATATTTAGCAGAAAAATAAAATTAAACCAGAAGTGTTGAAAGATATTAGTAAAATTTAATCCAGTATTTCTTTCTCTGGAAAATTCAGATGGTATTAATTTTCTGAGCTGGATATTTTTTAAAGTAAAAGATTTAAATAACACAATTTTAAAGAAAATATTTATAAAAAAGTGGATGCGCCTGTTTTTCACGCCCCCACAGTAACTCAAAACAGGAATTGGCTGCTTCCAGATGCACGGTAACGGCCCCGATCCCCCAACCCCCGCTGGCTGATATTGTATTGTTGGTGGCTGAACTGGCACCGCACTTCGCTAGCTCGCCACCAGTCCTTTGATTTATGCTACCTAATTTTGCTCGTGATTTATGGCGTTCGCATACGCACCGTTTCCTTACTTGGCTGTTCGACACACCGCAATACGATTTTTTTTTTACTTTATCCTCTATCGTTCGAGAAAAAATCAAAATGAGCCGATACTACAAAGTTTGAATCAATGAGTCTGATTTTTTAACAAATACAAATTTAGTTTTTTTTAAAGAATATCTCATTTCGACATTAAAAGGGACATTTCCAGCTTTACAGATTCCACGCTGTAAGTTTTCAAAACTGAATTAAAGGCGTGTGAACTTTGAGTTGCGATGAATGCGTGAATTATGCGGCCTGAAGTTTGTTGGGCCGTCATCATCTGGTCTTCATATGCAAATGGGGGTCTTTCGCGTACTCTATATAAATAAGTAATGATGCATATTGTCGGACCACAAGCCAGGAGCCTTTTTGAAGGATTCGGAGCAACCATTTCACATTTAAAAATGAGTACTATACCAAACGAAGAAATATATAATTAATATACGGATGATTAACGTACAATATTAAATGAAGATTTCTTTTTCAGTTAACCTTTTAAGTGTTCTTCTAGCATTTAAGGAGGGAGATATTGAATTTTTTTCAGTGGCGAAAGTTGCAAAAATTATCGTCTTAAATATTGTTATATATATTAAAAAGTAACGAAGGTGGTCACCGACAGGTGGCGCGCACTTTGTGCAGGTGTGAGGAGAAAGTATAGAACAGAGTCTTAGACATAGAAAGAATACATGCCTTTCATTGATCTCCTGAGTGCAACAATTTAATAGCCATGCATACGGGTAATTAGTGCAAATTATATAGATACTAGGTAATTTAACTTTTGAGAAATATTTATTAAACTTTTGAAATAAATCAAATTATAAAATTATATTCTTGAACAGGAAAATGTTAGCGCTGAACAAAAGTTCAACAAGTTCCATGCATTTCCAAAATTGCTCACCTTAGTATGAATTTGATCTGTGAGATATTCAAATTATTGACTTTGCTTTGGCGAGCGTCAGCAGTGTCCTTACGTCTCTACGGCTGAAACGCAACTGCGACAATCTGGGAGTTGCTGCTGCTTGCGGCCTTACAAAAACTGAGACTTTAAAGTCTAACTCTTACAAGGCGGACTTTCTTAAGGAAATAGTCATGAGTCATTATGGTCGTATGGAATGTTGAAAGCCTATCTTGTTACTTATTTTGGTAAATGAATAATTATTGGCAATGGTGAATTAGCATTTCAATTTTAAAACTTAAGTTTAAATTTTCATTATTGCATTCTGTAATACGTGTTTCTTCATGTTTGTGAGTTGCATTTAATACTGCTTGAATAATAGGAGAATAAAAAGCTAAATACACAAATCCTTTTGATGTCGGAGTTCCACATGACCTTGAACTTAACCGTAAGATTCTCAATGTCAAATGCGGGACGTGGTTGACTTCCGTTCGTTCGGTTGTCACAGCCACGGAGCGCATTCCGGGCTTAAAATAGCCTTTAGAAAAGTCTAGAGGGCTGACGGACAGGGGTTGATTTCACTTATAAGAGTGCGGTGACCACGGCAGCGGTGATCAGGAATTCAGAGGCGGCTATTCAAATTGTCAGTGTCACCGAGAAGGGCTTTTCTGCGACCTGGCCGAGTGAGCGAGGATCCCGGGAATATAGAAAATTTATAAGAGCGTTTGACGGATAAAGTGGACGACGGTCTCTCTCACCCCGGTCGGCAGACAGCGTGTGTGTGTGTGTTTGACGATGCGGCCGTGCCCAGAATACCCCCGATGACCGCAATGATTCAATCAGGCGGTCGGCTTCTCGTTGCACACAAGACCGACGAGGCAAGAAAACTGCCCATTTATTCCTGTTATGAAAATAGCGACTGATCCGACCGTCTATTATATGTGACTGGCGTTGACAAAAATCTCTTGGCCCAACGTGCAATGGTGCTCCCGCTTTCTTGTGGCTGCCGCCAGCTGCGTACTAAACGCGCGCGTATCTTTTGTAAGATGAACTGCGACCCGAAATTATGTTTCTCTTCTTATGTTTTTTAGTCTGTTTCAAAATTCAAATACCTTTTTTAAATTTTAATGCATGAAGTGAATTCATATTTAATTTCTTAAAGCTGTCTCAGATAGCATAATCAGACAATCCCCATGATGAATAAACACAGATACAAAAATTGCATATTTCAATATTTGCGCTCGAAATTATTGACCAACATTTTTCCATCTCTTTCTGGTAAAGGAAACTGATTGAATGTACTGACAAATTGTGAGAATAAACAACCATATAGAAACTCTTTAAAATGCTAATTGTAAGATTTAAAGATTTGCACTTTTTATTTGTTGGTAATTTTTTTAAATTGTGTTTATTTAGGCTGACCTAATGTGAAGCAAAGTTTAGTGGTTGAGATTGCGAATAAAAATCTGAAGCACTTATTGAAAATTTAAAACAATTAACTTTAAACTTAAAAATCCAGTTTAAATGTACAGTATGGACTAATCTAAGCAAAATGTGGTTTATATGATATTTTTAAGGGACGTGTTGTATTTGAAGTTATGAGATAAATATAAATATCTTTTAAGGGCTTGTTCTGGTCTCTGCATCTTGCAAACTTCATTTGATCTAAAAGGTGGTCAAGACTCAGATTTCCACGCAATTTTAATGTTTGTGAAATTAATAAATGATTTAAAAATTTTAAAGTTGAGCTGATTTAAAAATTGAATAAATTGGCCTTCTTAATGAAGTTATACAAATCGTCAATCAGTTTCGAGAAATCATCTAAGGCCAAAGAGCTTTTACTAGCTCGATATATTCCAACCAACGGTTAAATAAAAATATAGCTGACTGTGAGTCATGTAGTAGCACGACTCTCCGTTTTCATTCTCCATTTGAAATGGACAAAGCAGCGCCATTCAGTCAGCATTCCATCGTCGCAAAACATATTGTGTTTGATATATTATATACATACATATTATATTAAACCATAAAACATACAAAATACATATAATGTAGTGCTTTCTCGCAACTCTGAGAGGTTGTCAGCTTTGTTTAAATTTAATTCGAGATTTAATTAGCAAGCAAAAAACATAATTTTCTATGTTTTGACTTTCTAGGAGAAGAAATTCCTCTTTCAACAATTCGATTTTTTGTTCCTTTACAATTTATCAAATAATTTTTACACAAATTAAATTTTGAACATCGTTTAGTCGCTATTTCTTCAAATGCCGACCCGACACACATTGATTTGGCAAATATTATTAGATTTCATCATCGCCTCTCTCTCTCTCACACACACACACACACACACACACACACTCTGACGAGGATAATTTCATTGCGCCCAACTTTTCGCGAGGGAACGACGAAAAATGTGCGTTTTCCCTGCTGTGTGTGTGCGTCGCCCCTCTGGTGTGCGCTTGGCGGCACTTTATTTTGCTTGTAAATTTTATTTCCTAATTTAAAAGCTGGCAGCTCATCCCAGCGGCCTAAGCAACAAGTTTGTCATCCTTGTCGCTCCTCTACTTTCGCCGGCACAGCACCCCTGTGTGTGTGTGTGCGCGACGGGCTGCGTCAAGTCAGAGGCGGGAGGGCGAGGGTGGTTGCCCGCGGACAACTTTCCGCCAACCGTCATTCCACCTCGCAGTTTGTAATAAACAAAATCTGCTCGTCTTCTTCATATCAAGGCTTTATGTAAATTCGCTTGGACGCGGGGACAATCAAATATTAGAGATTAATGCCGACTGTGCTACTTAAACTGGCGTTTCTGAGTGACTAATATTTTTCATTCATTTGTGAAGGAGTAGATAAGATAAATTATTTGTGCTTGGGAGTTTTTCCTCCTTAGATTAATTAACAAGACACTAAAGCAGGTAATTGTTTTTATATGCTTTAACGTTTTAGTATAGTATTTTAATCAATTTAGTTCATGAAATGTTTGCCATAATTTTTCTTGCTGTTTCTTTTGTGGAATATAAAATAATGATTAATTTTACGTCCCATTAGAGAATGATTGCCATATTTTAGCAACATTAAATTAGTTGACGTATGAATCAAATTGCGGTAGCCAACTATACGCACGATGATTCAATAATTTGACTTTCTAAAATGACATCTTAATCAGCAGCTTATTAGCTCTTAGCTTTGTGGTCGAACAAAAAGTGCGGGAACGAAATATATAACTGCATCTGGAGGCAATAGGCGATGAGTCACACGCGCGTCCTGTGGCTAACGCGCTTGGCCATATACAAAAATAATTTATGGTTAGAAGCCCAGCTTATTGTTTTCATGCTTCGCGCTCAATATAATCTCACTCAATAATTGTTTGAAAGGTGTGAAAGGCAAACACATCAAATTCTAAGATGTCTCCAGTGAATACACCATCCAATATCTTAATATTTTAAGATAAATTAATTCGTAAAAAAAATCGTTTCAGATATTCAAAGAAATTTCCCACGAGTGAAAAATTGAAGGAAAAATTATTAATTTCTTTCCTTTTGACTACAGCAGTTTCTGGCATTGAGCCCATATCTGTTGGCCTTGGGGCCTTTGTATCAAAAAAGGTTCCATTGTTGTCTTAAGTACAAATATGTCTACCTTTGTTTGTTTTTTAATTTCCCCAGGATCAGGGGCTCTGTAATTTTTATTGCCTGAACAAATACATATTACACAGCACTGGAGTCCATTATTTGTTAAAATTAGGATGGAGCCGTTACTCTTTCAAGGGCCTGATTAGCCTTATTAATTGCCAGATCGAGCCCTGAGAGAAGTAGCGGAAGCAAATTGAAGAGTTAAAAAGGCTGAATCGACTGTGCGACCTTCAATAAAAATGTGAAGCGAGCTCTGCCGTTATGTTTCCAGCGCAGATAAATGCGCGTCGTGTTTGCAAGTATATATCAAAGACGAGAGGCTTGTTTGCAAGAGAAGCATAGCCCACTTGGCTTGGCCGCACCTCAATCGCACACATTCACTGATAGATAAAACTGCGAGTTTGATTTTCTAAACCTTTTTCCTCCTCAGCAAGAAACGCAGCTTCTCACTAATAATTTGACACGTGTGTATTTGGTAAGCGTGCGAAGACGTTCAAGAGTTCAGAAAAGCCAAGAGATCACGCTATGAGTCAATAGACTTTTTTGGTCCTCTTTTTTTAGCTAGATTCTTTTCACAACCGCAATTTATGCTATTAAAAATTGGTTTCTTTTGGTATGATCCTATCCCTGGTAGCCCTGACTGACCGAGTTGGCGAAAGCTGCCACGCCAGCCCATATTAATAGTTAAGTTATCACACCTTCAATTTTTTTTTTTACTTTAATGTGACATGAGACACATAAATTAAAAACAAATGTGTCACAAGATAGATATTTAAAATCTCTAAAATGTAGAGTAGACCCTGAAGGAATATCTTAATTAATATAACACGTGAAACGGGATAAACTAAAATTAAACAGAAAAATTTTCAGCCACAGAGGGTCTGTCAAGGTTATAACAACAAGATCTGGTTTAAAGTTAAATCAAGATGATTTAAAGTGGGTGTAAACTCTTAAATAAAAAAATTCATATGCAATGGCAGCTGCAAGGAGCAACAAAAAGCACCTCTCGTTTGATCACTCTATTGCGAGAACAAAAACCATCATACACACACATATATATGTGTGCATATTAGCGAACATAACCGGAAGGCGGGGTGTGTGTATATGTTATCTGAATCTACCGGGTGCCGCGAGCGAGCAGCGGCTTCGTCCCTACGCATTCCCATCGCTGCAACATACACAAACGACACAGAGAAAATAAACAGCGACGAGAGCAATGGCAAAAAATATCGCTGCCTGGAAGCGGCGGAAAAAATTTGCAAGCGCGCGAATACACAGTAAAAACAGCGCGGCTTTTTATGATTGCCGCGCGCACAGTACACACTCGCACGCGTTTTGCCGCAAATTGTACAATAACAACAACATGCGAGTGTTTTGTCTTAAAGCGGCGCAAAAACGAGTTCCCAGGCAGGCGAATATGCTATTCGGAAGTTTATATAGATGCTTGCTTCTAATTGTGATAATGACGCCGTTCTTCAAAAAGCACCTTTCGTGTTTTGGCAAACTAATTGTAAGTGAGAGCACGCGGTGGAACAATCTGATTTTTTGATCCAGCATTCTTCACTCATTTACCGCCAAACCAGTCGGCATTTGCATTTAAAATAAAAAAAGCTCCAATTGCGAATGGAGCTATAATTTTTCTTCCATCATAGTTCTGACAGTTTTAAACGCCGAAGAGCAAAATTTACATTGTAACGAACGCGATGCGATTAAAGCCAAAATGTTGAATGATATCATGCCCTTTAGAAATCTGGAGAATTTAATTAAAGTCGCACGCAGACCAAATATCGGCTTCAAATAATAGCACAACGAGAGCGGTTAAAATTAATTTCACCTGCTCAGTCCATGCGTACGTGCGGATATGTGCGTTTCATCACATTAATGAAAATTCGCCGCGAGCCTCCGCGAGCTGTGCAGAGCAGTGTGCTGTGCATGTGTTGTTTTCCCTTTAATTTGGCAGGAGTGGCGGTCTGGCACTGCTAATTTTTGATTGCGCGCCCTTGAGCGGCAGAGAAAATCAATATTTGCTTTTAATTAACAAAAACAGGGGCCGGTCGAACGCGTGTTTATTATTGTTTAATGACTGACATAGCAATTGACCACAATCACATTAGGATTTGCATGAGATGCCTCCATCATCCTCTTTGTCTGCTGCATATGTGTGTGCTTTTCATTAAAACTGCGCTCTTTGCTTTATCAGCAGCAGCAGCAGCTATCTCGTCGAGCGACCACCGAGTTTCTACGTCATGCGAGAGAGAAGTAACTACTGACTTGAAAGTCAATTATCGCACAGATCGAAAAGCAGGAACAGCCAAATTTTGAAGCTAAGCGAGGGTCCGAGTCTTGGGTAGGCCTGGAACCAGTTCATAATTGCTATTGCTCTCAAAATGTGCGAATTCTATGAAACTTTTTCATCTCCATTCCTGTGTGCGCATTTCGCACACACGGCCGAAAGGTGAAAAATATGGAGGCTTTTGATGAGCTTCCTATGCAGCGGAAGTTATGTTATAGTTTTCTCTAAGTTTTGTGTGTAGATGCTACTGTATGTTTGCGATTCGTGTTTAAGAGGTTTGAAAATTTTGAGCTAAAAACAACATATCTTTCAAGATAGCTGCCACCGTCACATGGAATAGTGTAAACAACTATAAAGATTAGAGGTATCATATCAATACGTTATGAAAATTGCAACATAATTAAAAAAAATGCGACAAAGAAGGTTTGAGAAAGGAAAGTTTTAAATTAATTATTTTCCCGCTCTTCTGAAGCAGCAATTGTGAAGTGATTTTTAAAGAGTTTTGTGATCGTCTAAAGTAGTGCTAAGATATAATTCGAACGGGCGCATCGCGACGAACACGGTCTGTTTTGTAGCTCTTTTTCACCTTTGCATTTATGTATATTGACTTAGATGAAAATAAACAAATATAATAAATATAATTTCAGGCCCATTTATTGTGAAAAAGTCTTAGTAGATATTGAAGTGAAAATGAGTAAGTTTAAAATGATGCTTTAGTTATCTACTGCTTCTGCCTGGGGGGCATTTTCATAAACAGGAAATTTTTAACTATATTATAGGATAATTATCAAGCTTTTGGGAATCACGCTATAACAAACGCAACTAGTTTAGATTGTTAGACAACATGAAAAGATGACTACTTATTCCCACTTTGAAGAAAAGTCTACCTTTTCTCCCGTTAGTCCAGGCAAGATCAGACAGGGTCTCTATACGTAACCTTCGTCATTTTTGGTTTGGTTTTTTGAACCTCTGCTCAGCACATCCCGTGGACTATGAGCTAACCGGTTCCGAATCTTGAAAAATAGATCTAGATAAAATAGTTCATCCCGCGTCAGCCTATTCAATTTTTGATTGCAAAAATGCGTGGAAATCGGAAATTAAAATAAGTTTTTTTGCCCTTTTTATCCTTGTCCGAGGACCGGGAAGGGCGCGCACTGCACTGGCACGAATGCTGAAACCGGGGTCCCAATAACACCGCGAACGGATTGAATGGGCGCACCAGGCCGCACAGGGACCCAGCCCACTCAAGGGCCACTTGCCTCCGCACCGAGGACTGCATTGAAACGCTAGACATTCGTCCCGTGAAGCCAAATCACGCATGCAGCCAAATGTTTCAATAAAATTGTTAACACACGTTCTTGCACAAAGTCTACTAACAAAGTCTAATAATAAATATATTATTTTAATCTACTTCGCCGCCAGCCTTTCAATTACAAGGTCATAAATAGTGTATTCCCCGAATTAATTGGCCAACTGAACGTCTGTAAAATCACAACTGACAAATGGTAATATTATTACTCACCTGGAACGACACGCATGTTATTGCAGAGTTAGAATACATGAATGTATATCTCTGAAATACTATGGAGTACAGCAGCCCGATAGTGCCGATGCTCTTGAGAGGCGTAGTTTAAAAAATTTGCGAGCGTGCGAATATTTAAGAAAGTTAACTTTGCGGTTGATCTCTCGCACCATCTGGTGGCAACATAACCCACTCTTTTTGAGTTACATAACAAATTCGAATACTAAAAGATAAATTATATATATTTGCATATTCTTGAGAGGTATATGAATGATAAGACTTAATCCTATATAATTGATAGGGCATTATCATTGATACTTCCCATCAGAGCGAGAAGCAGTGTGAGTGAGCAGAAAGCCCATAAACTCAATTACAAAATATTTGCTATTATATTTATTATTATTGCAAAAATCTCTGTGGCGGTAGAGCCTTTTCCCAGTATCCTTAAAATTAAAAATACATTTTTCCTTCCATTCCATTTCGCGGTTGTTTGCAAATGATAAGATTTTTTTATTTCTAGCAAATTTCGCAGTTTTTTCATTTTTTTCCTGCTGAGTAAGAAGAAGAAGAAGAAGAAGACGCCAAGGAAAGACAGCAGTGACACACTTCCTGCGTCGGGACAGTGTCTGCCGCAGCAGGCAAACACTGCATTTTAGCAAGTGCTCGGATTATCATTAATCAGCCGGGTCAGAGGGAGATCTCGGCAAAATTATGCGCGTCTCTCTCTTGCTCCTCAGGTTCTCCGTTGCGCATGCAAGCGAGACGCAAGGGAGAGACGCGCTGCTTTTCTTCTTTCGCGCTAATTTATGAACCCTAATTAGCACACTGTAAATCCGACAGGGGTGGTTGTTCCGACATCCTGGCCCCGCTGCTCGGCTGGCGCTGTTCCTCGCAGCTATCTGTGCGTGCGTACACAGAAATACACCATACACCTAGCTGCAGCGAGAACACAATGGAGCCGGCCGAGCTTAATCCACCTCTTGAGCAACTGTCGCGAAGCGACCAAAAAGAGGGCAAAGAAGAACACGAGAGAAGAGCCGGGCCGTCTGAATTCCGGCAGCCCTGCTGATTTATCGTCCGGCTTTAATTCGGTTCTATTTTAAACTGCGCCTAGTTAGCTAAAAGATCCAAATAAATTTATAAAAAGCTAAACGCGGGATACAAAAATTAATAAATAATTAAAGCAAGTCGTTGTGATTTGAAAATTATGCAAGGAACATATTTTTTTATTGAATGAGTCACAGAGGACATCCGACAAAATAAGTTGTAGCACATCCGACCTCAATTATGTAGTCATTATGTGTGCAACCAAAATACTGACTCATGATGTTATTTTTCCTGGTTGTCAGTTGGATGAAAAGGGATATGACCAGTAGCAAACTCAACACTTTGTTTTCAATCTGCGCGCGTGAGACGAAAAATTAAATCAGCTTCAGAGGAGTTCCTTTTAACGCTACTTGATATCCGCTTACGCACATGTATTAAATAATTCTTGGTGCGACTTTTTAAAGTCTTACAAGATATAACTCTTACACTAGCATATTAAGTTAAAGTAATTGAGTATAAATTTTTTTTGTAGTGTTGATGGTATATTTGATTTTGCGAGTTTTAAAATTTAAACTACAGCTTTTTAACCTTTGCCTATTATAAAACGAAATAGTGGCGTTCTGCGCGGAGAATTCGCGAAACACGAATTGCGGTCGTGGAGGCAACTCGTTAAAATAGCACCACTGGCTAGAAGCCTATTAAAATGGCGCTTTACTGGCCATCAATTAAGAACATTTCGCATGGCTGGCTATATCATTATTGAGTCTGTTATCTGTGGAATTCATCAATAGTTTATAAAACAGTGTTGAATAATGTTATCAGGACCGAGTTCCGGATTTTGCCAAATTAATAAGTTCATCAATGATTTTCTCGCTCGATTTCAATCTATCCTTCGGTGTGCAAATTTAAGGTACATTTCTCGTCTATAAATCTTGATTTTCAATTGGGTGAAAATGCTCGCCGGTTGATTAGCATGTAAACTTTGGAGTCGATTTTCTCCGAAACGCGTAGCTATCTTCTTTTACACGCATTGCTTTTTGTCTGAAAAAGCAACGCTTTCAACCTGCTTTGCTGAGGCTTGATCACTGATCACGTTTGTCTCCAATAATTTTTTTCCAGACTTTTCCTCTTTGCTGCTATTTGCAAACTTCTTACTTTTTACTTTAAACGAAATCTGAAAGCTGTGTATTCCACCACACGTACATTCAGCGATTCTAATCGGTAGCAGTTGATGAGATTTGCGTGTATTCACGGAGTAGAGTTCTGCTCGATTTCGTCGGCAGAAAATCCCATTGTTCGCTAATGACAGTGTCCGAAGCCCGCGGGAAATGCGGCCTCAATGGCAGACCAACCAACCGTCCCTCGCTCTGCCTGACAATAACTAAGATTTGTGCTCTCGTCTCCCGTTGCCGCCGCTTTAATTAGAAACGGAGCCGCTGGCTACGCGCGCCGGAATCTATTACGAGCCGCCCACCCACCGAATGTGAATAATGTGCACGTGAAGTATGGACATACGCGTGCCGGATTGTCGCAAATCCCTCAATGCAAAGCGAGGAGTAAGGCTGCATGGTTTCGGGCTTGGCGGGGAATCGATTTGAAGTAGGATTGTGATGGATCGGAAAAAAGCTCAGATGCGTGGACACAAATTGAAACAGCTTATCTGCAAAAAAATTCGGTGATTTATATTGATAAAATTATATCCATCCCCGTATCAAGGAAGTATATTACAACTTTCCAGACCAGCAAAAAACTAACTAAAAAAATTATCTTATTTTTCCATCGGTTCATCTCTTTCTGATAGCGAACAAGTCACGATCAATCCACGTCCCTATAACATAATAATTGGGAATAATAACACAGGCGAGCGACTAGAGGTAGCCCAGTCCAGAAAAGGACCAGCTCGGGTGTTCCTACCCCTCCTCCCAATTACTAATAGACTCTGAGGTCATTTCAATAAGAGAAAGAGAGTCAAATGTAGGCGAAAATCGGCCAGCATTCAACAACTCTCGGATTTAAATATAAGAAAAGCTAAATGGCTCTTCATCTGTGTGGAAAATTAAATTAAATTTTTTAAATATGTTCAATATAAATAAAACAAGTGGCTCGTCGCCACTTGGCGCTGCGCGCGCCGACGGCCGCTTCGCGGCCGCCGTCCGGCCCTTCGGGCCTCCCGGCTGTGCGCGCGCGCGGACCTTCGGTCCGCGCGCGCCCGCCGCCCTGCGGGCGCTGGACCGTCGAGACGTCGGGCGCGCGCACCGAAAGGCGAATCGAGCGCCCCTGCGCGGCACCGTGAAACGCTGCACCTCTGCGCGGCGCCGCGCAAAATCGTCCAAAGGCAGATCGAGCGCCTCCGCAGCGCGACGTACAGCGGCACCTCTGCGCTGCCGCGCAAATTCGTCAAAAGGCAGGTCGAGCGCCTCCGCAGAAAGGATTAAACTGCACCTCCGCGCTAACGCGCAAAATCGTCCAACGGCAGATCGAGCGCCGCCGCAGAAAGCGTTAAACTGCACCGCCGCGCTGCCGCGCAAAATCGTCGGAAGGCAGATCGAGCGCCGCCGCAGAAAGCGTAAAGCTGCACCTCCGCGCTATTGCGCAAAATCGTTTAAAGGCAGGTCGAGCGCCTCCGCAGACAGCGTTAAACTGCACCTCCGCGCTGCCGCGCAAAATCGTCCAACGGCAAATCGAGCGCCCCCGCAGAAAGCGTTAATCTGCACCTCCGCGCTAACGCGCAAAATCGTCCGAAGGAAGATCGAGCGCAGCCGCAGCGTAGCGTAAAACCGCACCTCAGCGCTGCCGCGCAAAATCGTCGGAAGGCAGATCGAGCGCCTCCGCAGAAAGCGTAAAGCTGCACCTCGGCGCTGCCGCGCAAATCGTCAATAGGCAAACCGAGCGCCTCCGCAGACAGCGCACAACCGCACCTCCGCGCTATCGCGCAAAATCGTCCAAAGAAAGATCGAGCGCCTCCGCAGCGCAGCGTTAAACTGCACCTCCGCGCCGCCGCGCAAAATCGTCCGAAGGAAGATCGAGCGCCTACGCAGAAAGCGTTAAACTGCACCGCTGCGCTGCCGCGCAAAATCGTCAAAAGGCAGATCGAGCGCCGCCGCAGCGCAGCGTAGAACCGCACCTCCGCTCGCGCGCTGCGTAAAATCGTCGGAAACCGATTGCGCGCCTCCGCACCACGACCAAAAGCACCGCCGCTTCTCGCTCGCTTCGCGAAATTTTGTCGAAAAGCGATTCAAGCGGCGCCAAACCGCACACTGCGGAAATTCTCGCCCCGCGGGCTTGGCAAAATCGAAATAATCAAAAGTGCGCCTCCACACCGCCAAAGTATCACAATATTCGCGAAAGAAACGAAAAAATCGCGTACATCCGATTCTCAGGTAAATCGACCTGAGGAAGGTGGGCGGCGGCGGGGGTCGAAATCGAGTCAAAGTGCGGTTAATGTAGGCGGAAAGTGCGAAAAATGCCTCAAAAAACTGCGTCCGGAGGGAACTCAGGTCGGCTGACCCTGAAAAAGGTCGTCAGGGTAGCGCCTATGAAGGTAGAAGTTATTCTGCGTCCGACGAGGGGTCGCGGTCGAAGGTAGCACGCGCGGTCGATTTTTGCGATAAATAAACTGTTCTTGGGCTCTCAGCTTTGTCGGAAATGAAGGAAAAAACCCGAAAATCCGCGATTTTAATTTTTCTATGGGCCTGAAAAATCTGAAAATCGGGTTGGTCATCGAGGTTGATCACATGCGTCGGGCTGATATGGTGGCTAAACCATCGGGGCCCTCGTTTTTGAAAAATCGCGAAAAATCCACTTCCCATGTATTTCTTATGGGACAAAGTGAAAAACCACGTTTTCGCGTCTTTAAACCTATAGGTTTTTTCGAATTTTGCTCCGATTTTGCAAAAATTTGTGTCAAAAGATAGGGGATTAAATTTAGAAACTTTTTAATCGATACGATTTTTGATTTAGGTCCCCGTATTTTAGCGTCGGCGGCCGAAAGGCGCGGCATGTCGAAAAATCGCGAATTTCGCTTCACATGCCAGCGAAAACGGGGAGAACGATTTTGATAAAACTCGCTTAAAATGAACTTCTCCCGATACGAGGCCGAGATGGCTAGGCGGCATGTCCGGGAAAACCTCGGGTCGTGGTTAAAAAATTTTTTGAAGATTTGGACTTTTTTCGGCCAAAATGGCGCCGCGGACTCAAAAATGGTCAAATTTTGAAAAACTCGGCGTCGGCAGACCGGCGGCGTCGAGGCCGAATTTTCGACACCGAAAAATCCGCGATCGGCCCCATAGGGCCCCCGCCAGTCCCAAAAAACCACCATTTTAGAGTGTCACGGCGCGCGATGTTTCGCCTTTAAAAATTAATATCTCCGGCCCCGTTCGTGCTAGATGGCGTAACCGGTGTTCGCCGAACTCGCCGCAAAATTCTGCGTCGGATTCTCCCCGTTTCCGCCCCCCAGCACCCCCCGCAACCCCCGCGGGGGCGAAAAACCCCTAAAAACTGGTCAAAAGTTTACATTTTTTTTAAAATTGCCCTACGGAGGCTGCGGCTGTTTCGACCCGCGGACCCTCGTTCCGGCGGCGCCGCCTACGTACCAACCGAGTTTGGCGCCGATCGGCGCCGATTCGGCGATTTTTCTACCCGCGAGCATAGGGACGCGGGTCGGTCGCGGGGGCGCCGCGGGGCTCCTAAGGGCTCGCGGGCTTAACCCTCGGGCCTCGCCGGGTTTCCCCCGGAGGCGCACCTTTGGCGGGGGGTCGCGCCTTCGGCGCTCCAACTAAGGTCCACACCTGCCATATTCTATGTAGGTGAACCAGGCTTCAGCCTCGTTGTCAAAAAGAATTTTACGCGCTGAAAGGAGAAATTTTAGCTCACTGAACAAAAAGGTTCCCTACCACCTGTGAGGTGCGCGTATATTTAACAAAGTGGTGGACTTTGAATCTTCACATTCGGTCTTTGGAGCTAGCCTCAACTGCCTCATGACATTTGTTAAAAAGTGTTTGGAATTTTCATGTCGGATTTTTTTGTAATTTTAGATGTGACATTTTGTATTATTGTATATGATTGTAATTGAAAACTCATGATTATGACGTAATTGATGACGTCGAAACTAGTCAAGAATTAAAAAACGACGAATTCTGTTTGACAACGAGGATGAAGCCTGGTTTTATTTATATTGAACATGGAAACAACCTTTTTGTTTTCAAAAAAAATTAAATATGGCTGGGGATATATCACTCGGATTTTCAAATTATTGTAAGTGCATGCAAAGCATGCGCTCAACAATGCGAGCCAAGGACTTGGTTAATTTAAAAAAGTTTAATTTCTCCTCGTCTCCCTTCTACATGTTACTCAAGTGCGCGGCAGCTTTTTGATCCGATCAGATTGCGTCTGATGGCGGGCAGAGATGGGGGTATTAGGAGCTTGTTAGTGCATAAATTGAGGCATCAATTGGTCGGCGCGTGCGAGATGACGAGACCACCTGGGGGTCGTCTCGTCGGGCAACATACACACACACTAGGACGAGGACGATAAGCCGCTGTTTGACAAACCTACTGGCTCGCAGGTTAAATAGAGCGAGGGGAATCAGCCGGCGTGAACCTGGATGCGAGTTAGCCGGGTCATTAGTTTGCAGATGGGAGGCTTGCATGTTAGCCAGCAGCTTTCTTGCCGAGAGCACGCCGCCGTGCAGCGCGGAATCGTCATTCCGATTCCAATTTGCCCCGAATGGAGAAACGGCCGGGGTCGGTGGAAAAATTGGGTCGCGGAGTCTAGTCTAATCCCCGCAAAAATCAGACCACTAATAAAAGTTGAATTTCTTTTTAAAAATTGTCATTTAAAGAATTGTTATTATTTAAAAATAAATTATTTCAATTTTCAAATGCTATATCTTGGTAAATTTTGCGTTTTGGCCTTTTGGAAAAAATTTCCGAGACTAAAAATTTGATTTTGTGTTTGAACAGAGTAATTTTTTATGAAATTTTCAGTATTTAAAAATAAATTTATTGGATCAATTATTCTTATACATTTTTAATTTCCTCTTTTACGACATTAGAGTATACACCTTTTTATTTTACTAATTGTAAATTATGTTTTACTTACAGGATATTTTTAAAATCAGTAATTAATAAAATTAATTTAATGCAGTTTTAAGGACTAGATTCCGCTAGCCTAGAAGTAATCTGGAGAACTGCAACGTCTAGTGTTGATTTGGAGCGAACATATGCTGTGTATATGTTCCTTTGGGGCTTTCGCTGGAAATGCAAAAGTAGCAATCTCGGCGCCGCGGAAAGAATCATTATTTTTAATGGGCGCAACGCGACTGCCAGCGACTTTTACATATACGAACGTATTGTTCCGCCAACGTCAAATGAGCCCGTGCAGAGTCCTCGGGTATAAACACACACACACACACCAAATGTAATTCGAAACCGTTTTGATATGGTCGCGGAAAATGCAATTTGTAGATAATGGCCCGGCGGCTTAATTGCCTCAAACGGCACAATTGCCGTGTTTGTGTTTCGCCAACATAACCATTATCAAGAAATAGTTCAAGAAAGTTTCAGTTGAATACGCCATTAATTTCACATTATATTCAGCTGCAATTTTTTTAGCTACTGTCAAAAAAAAAAGGAAAAGTCAATTTTATTAAGCTCTTTTGGGTGCAGCCGAACACATTGCGAAATTGTTTATCTGTCGCTGGCAACCGCCGAAAATGTAAATGCAAAGGGGAAAAGCCGCAAATTGCCGCGGCGCTGCGAGCAGGCATCAATTCCGCCGTGGATGACTTTAATTCAATCAACAGCTGGTATAAATAATTCATCTGTTTCGGAATCACGGCTGAGCCTCTCCGCTTCGTGTGCGAGTTGAATATTTACGCGCGGCTGCGAATAAATTCAGGAATATCTCGTTTCGCCCCTGCAATAAAGCGAGCGGGCGACGCGGGGATCACGCGGAGCGCGGCCCGTTTGCGTGCGGGTCACATTCGCCCGCCCGGCCACCGACATAATGCGCAAATAATAATAATAAATCGCACCACGATCCACAAGGACTCTCCCGGCAGAGTTTATACTTCACAGGGGATGTGAAAAATAGCGGATAAGAATGGAAATATGCAACTTGCGTCTGGCAGTTCATTCAAAGCTGAGAAGTGAAAAATAAACACACGTACAGCATTGGAAAGAGAAAATTTTGAAGGGAAAAAATAATAGAAAATCTAGAAAATTAATCAATGATTAAAATTGTTAATTTAATCGACAGTTTATGTGGATTTTTAGTCCATTTGAAAATTTCGGGCGACGTAATAATTTCTGGTTCTAATCTTTATCATGATTTTTTTTTAATTTTGGAATTAAGCCACCGTTTGAATTGATTCAGAAATTTAGCAAACAAAATTAGGCTTTTGTTCTGTCTAGAGTGCATTTTTTATAGAAAAAAATATGAAAGAACGTGACCTACTATTGAAATATTTTAACTTGTGAGTAATTTAAAGAAAAGCCACTTCGTTAAATTTAAACTGGTAAATTTTTAGACACATTAATTTGCCATCTGAAATATTCAATTGAATTATATTCGGACCTACATTGAAAACACTGCTGTAGTATAAGCAAAAGATTGATCAATCGTAACGTATTCCGATATTCCGATTCAGCGAAATTGAATTTTGGCTGACGTGAGAGCCTCCACTAAAAGTGCACCCCAACACGCAAGTTAACTAGATTGGTTTAATACATAATTCTTTCCAAAGCAAAAATTCCCCACTATTCCAACTGTTTTTTGATCATTTTTGGGAGGTCAACCTCCAGGCTCTTGAATTCCCACTTTCGCTCCTGTTTTCCACGACCCTTCGTTCTCGCATATATCCAAGAAAAGCGGGAGGAAAAAATCTGGTGGAGATATTGCTCTGTATATCGTGTGTATTGATCAAAATCTCCTCAATGCCGCGGAGCTTCCCTTTGCGGGGATTTGCATTTTTGAGAGCTTTCGAGATTTATCGATTGAGAGCACGGCTTCTTGTCGCAATATTATCAAGGGCCGATATTAGACAAGAGAAAAGGAGACACACACACACACACACACACACACATATATTGCACGGAACGAGAGAGAGCAGAGCAGACGCCGGCGTGATCGTGGCTAAAAAGATGAAGTGGCGCAGCCATTGTTTGCCGGCACAAAGGGCCGATGAGGATATTAGGAGTTTTTGTTCTGTCCTCACCTTCTTGTGCCCCGGCTATACAATTTGTGCAGGCCCGCTCTCTCCCTCGAGGAGCACCGATCAAGATTCATATCTGTGCGCCCGGCCGCCACGCGATCCTCGACTTAAATCGGCCTGAAAACCACCTTCTCCTCTTTCAGACAGACACTCGGTGCACGCGGCTTTCGTGAATATTTCATGCCCCCCTCGCTATAGCTATTTTCGGATTTCTATCACACAACCATCCCCTGAACTCGCGTCATTCGTCTAATTTATTCCACTTTCCTGACTTCTCAGTCAGATGGGCAAAGCACGGGGAGGAAAATAAATAACAGAAGAGTCACAATTAGGTCATCGCCAGAGTTCAATCCTGAGCCGTGCGGGAATAGAAATAAAAAATGTGTCATTCAAGGGGCTGAAATTGAAAGCCGTCACAGTTATGAGCGTCGTATTTTTTTATTACGAATAAATTTCTTCGTACCCGTTTTTAGTGTCAAAAACAGGGAGTTTGAGTAGACGGAAAGAAATGTGTACTAACTAAAACTGACTAATGTTGTAAACGAAAATTTCAATTTTCCAGCTCTCCTGAATGGAACGGTTGTCGGTAATGACAATAAGGAAGTAATTCTTATTATTGCTTTATAATCATATTTAAATTGTCAGTAAGCTAATAGTTTACAAAATGCATTGCTGCAATCCATATGAAAATAATTCGATTATTACATAAAAACGGTGGAAATTGTGTTCTTTATAGTCTTTTAAAACACTCAACAAATCAACCAATTCATTCAGAATTTAACCTGACATTTAGATTTTATTTTGCATCGGTGCGCAATTAAATCCTAAAACCACTCAGTGTGGAGTTTTGAACTTTTATGCCTACCAATTTCATACCAAGTCCAATTTAATACGTTTTAATTAACTAGGTTTAACGAAAAGAACATTGCAGAAAGAATATGTTGATTTTAAATCCAAAAACTCTGCAAGTGAACTCCTGCTATCTGAAAACAAGGGAAAAATTAGCATTATATTTGGTTAGGTGAAAATTGTAGCCTAATGTATTATACTGAAACAACACAAATTTTTTTCCATCTACCAAACTAGTTGGAGGTTAAAACCTCTTCTTTGAAATCTCCTCTCAATAAATTATGTTTTACAATAGAGGAATAGTGATATTTGTGGATTCGGTGGAATCACTCCATCACTTGTTTTTCTTTTTTGTTGTCATATCGCTTTGAACAGCCTGTGAGGCAAATCATCTGCAGATTGCAGATTCCAGCAGTGTTGATTTTTGTTTAGCTGATAGATTACTGTTTATGAGGCCTTAGGGGCCGAAAAAGCTGGTTTATATAGCGGAGGACGTGCGGAATAATTTTCCTCTTCAAAAATTTTCCCTTTGTCACTCCCATAATCAAAAGAAGTGGCACAAATAATGCCATGTATTTAATTTAATTAGAGCAAAATGATAAGCATCAAAACTAAAAATGGCAACAACATTTTAGAAAGCACAACTCATCTAGTAAAAAATCAACTTCATTCCTGCGAGAGAAATTTTGTCATTAAGCCTGAAGTAAATTCATTTCGTTAGCAAAAAACCGTCTTCCATTTTCACGACCGACTCCTTCATCTACATTCCCAAGTGTTTTTTAAGTGATTTGGAACAACCCCCGACCGAACGCCACAAGCCACAAAATATATGACTTCCATCATGCAAGGCCCGGTAGTAATTTATACGTGCATGAGTGTATGTGGGATTGAACAAAATACACCGCGTGCGGTTGGGTGACGCTAGGAGGAATTAAAACCATCGTGTGTATACATAAAACTCGAACGAATGCACTTGCTTTCGCGGAAGCAGAGTAATTAAAAGGGAGTTGGCAGCACCGACATAATATATAAAAACATTTTTTTCACAGCTCAAACGAGCTGCTTCTTTCTTATTCATGCGATTTTGTGCTTCTTCGCAATGCAGTAAACATTTCAACCAGATCTACTTTTAATTAAACAACACCGTGCTCGAGAAACAATTACGAGCAGCAGCCTTTTCAACGGACTCGCTTATTGATTTCACTGAGGCTGACTCACTTCATTGATGAAACCATGCATCGAGTGTTTGCTCTTACGCAGCTAGGATTCAGATATTTTCAAAAGAACCTTATACACATAAAACCCTAGCAAAGACAATTTGTCTAAATAAAGATTATGAAAAGAATAAACAATTTTGGGCAGTGCCATTTGCACAATAAGCTCAATAATACATTTTAAATTTAACTGCAAAAATTATTATTTATATTTGCAGCAATTCTCTGCAAACATTCTTCTTCTGTTTAATAGTGTAGTGCCTGCCAATAGGTGGCACTCTCCTAAATTTGACGACTCGTCTATTTTAATGCTAGATATTATATTTTATATTTATTGAATATTCGTATTGTTACAACAGTATTTTTAAATTAGTAAACAAACTTTTTTAATATTATAATCCGATGCCAAATGCTATTATTAAAAGGCATACTTAAATAAATTAGGTTTGCGAGACTGTTTAACGATAATCGTGAGGGTCTTATTATCAAAAGATTTTGTTTATAATGATTGACACTTTTACCAGGAACAGGAATGGGACTGCGAGTGGAAGAATTCAATGGTTAATTACTAAACTGATTAAAATTAAATCAATCTCACTTCAAAGCATGTCTTGAAGTTCCCTTCTTAACTTTTACACGGAACTGCCCATCTGCTGGTTGTGGTGGTGGCAGCAAAAAATATAATGATTTTTATCCTGCGGTTTTCAGCAAGAGGCATCTGCGTTTTGATAGAATCGCCACAGACCTGCGGTCTAATGCCTCGCACTCCCCGTATTTGCATACGCCCCTCATAATTGCGGCCATTAAATCGGCATTAATTAGCACGGCAGACTTAATTATGAATTCGAGAACACGGGCCACGCGAGTCACGAAGCGGCAATAAAGTGCGGATTGAACGCGAATAATTTATTATTTCCACGGATTCGCGCGCGCGCTCGCAGCTCGAGACGTGCGCGGCCGTCGTTAACAATACTGCTCTATAGTTTGTTTGTCAGATGCGCCGACGCATAATTTTCGGCTGATGTGGGCGCGCAATAACCACAGTGGCATCTGATGAATAAATTAGCGAAGAGAGCCGCAAATTGGCTCAAGTTATTTAGATAGTTAATGTTTGCATGTCATGTGATGCTGCGCGAATTGGCAAAAACAAGGGTGGGTGAGTTTTCTGGTAGCGGCCTCACCCACTGCTCTTATCTATAATAATTTGCTACCACGCTCTTTCTGTTGATAAAATTTTCAGTATTCCTATGAGACTGAATAAAATACAAACAATGTAAAATCTTGGGATGGACAAACCTACTCACTTTTTGGCAATATATAAATACGTAGGAAATTACCAGTGCACTTATTGTTTCTTTTTGAACGGAATGCCAAAAATTGCATTAATTTAAAAAATATTGCAAGCCAGCAGATTCACGAAAAATCCCAAACAAATTGAATTTTTTATTTTTGTTTCAGGATGTTTGAAACGCGAAGACCTTCTAACTTTGCAATGGATATGCGTTCTTTTTAATATCATTGTGGATGACGTACTCACTTCAATTCAACGCTGGAATAGAGCGACGAACCAAATGATTGAGAGCCGACCAAGCATACCAAGCAAATCAAGCGACAAAGTGAGCACACGGGTCAGCAAAGGCATGCATAATAGTAAACGCTCATTGACTTTTGAGGTGCCCGAACTATTGTGACCGCCTGTTGACCCAGACAACCTACAATGCTATGGTGGGGAAACTAATTCAAATGATACGCTTGCGTCAGCACTTAAAAATTTGCACGATAGCAATCGAGCGATATAAAAGTGTGCGTAAGATTTAATCCAGAGCAAGCTCTGAATTTTAGAATATATTTTAATATATTGCTATTTAAATTGTTAGATTGCTGCATGTGAAGATTTACATTAAATTAAATTAATTAATTGTATTTTATTGTTTCTCCTTGATGCGAAAAAATCTTTTTTCTACAAGGTTCTTTTTTGGTGTTGTTTTTCAAGTTGAATTCTAATAATAACAAGACGTGTACAAGAAAAACGATATGGAATTAATCCTAATAAATGAAATATATACAACACAGTGTTGATATCGGTGGGTTTATTTCTTTTTAAACCTCTGCTCAGCACATCTCGTGGGCTACAAGCTCATCGGGTCCCAATAGCACCACCAAGCGGATAACATGGGGCCCGAGTAGCTGCAGAGAGAAGTTTGGGCCCAACGTGGCCATCTTTTCGTCTCCCTGCACTTACAACGTCAGACATTTGTCCCTAAAGTTGCTGGAAAGGTGCGAAAACTTGCAAGTGACGAGTCGGCGCCGGTGCGCTTCCCAGCCCGTTGAGCAATTTAAGATTTCGAGTCTCTAAATTAACCACATATTGCCATCTCTGACCAGCCAGTAATAGAAACCAAAAATGCTCTAATGTCTCCCATTGCCTTGACAATGCGAGCCTTCATTCATTTTTTGGCATGAGTCACAGCAAGAGCAAAAACGATATGAAACTACGGATGTCGTAATTCACGCCAGTTGAATACACGGAGGAATACAAATTATAGGAGCTTTATATCCTTATTAACACTGCGCGCGTGAGACGAATAAAAACATGACAATGTATGTGAAGAACAGAATTCACTGACAGCTGCCTTTTGATAGCAACATTATTGATATCCTCTGACGTCATAATTGTTTCCCTGAGCCCTTTCTTTGGTATAAGTCTAAAACTTAAATCTGCCATTAATATTTAATTATTTTAATCTGGAGTTTAACTGGATTCTTCAGTATAAAATGGTTTCTGCCCTGCAGAGATTTTTAATTAAAATTTTCCCCTTTGACCACGCAAAACTAGACCAAATAATAACGCGTGTTTTTGCGCAAGGAAATGACCAGCTTGAATAGTGCTCGTTAAAATATCACCGGCCAGCAACTACCGCTGCATTAAAAACTGAAACGCGCATATTTGTCTTCATTTACTGCGTGCGTTTTGTCTGAAAACGCGGCAAAAGCAGCGCTTTCAAAGCCACGCTTGTTTGCTGAGAATTAATTATTATTTGACCCTTGCACGTCTCTCTTCTTTCATTTTTTTCTCTGTACTGCTGCTGCTGTGATGGAATTATCAAAAAGAATCGCCATCAAAGGATTCTTTCTGTCTGCTTTTCAAAAGCGTGCGGTACACACACCAGCCAGCCAGCCAGCACGGCTTGGCCATTGTGCGCTGTATTCCTCGCGAAAAAATAAAATTATATTTAGAGGGAAATGCAGGAGTAAAGAGACATGGCAAAAGGTCCATTCTCTTATTCTTCCATTCACCTGTTTTGTTTTGCCCACGCAGCTGTGATATTATCCGCGGATGTGGAAGTTAACCTTTAGCTTTTTCATAAATTTCATATAAAATTATTAGCAAGGGATGGAAATATGGACCTTTTATTTTGGGAAATTGCAGTCTTTAAGGGTGGACCAGATTTCTAACTAAGTATAAATCAATGTTAAAATGCAAAGTGTATATGAGATGCAATTTTAATTTAATATATGCTAGTGTTTCATTATTTAAGCGGATGCAGCATTTCCATAAAAATTCACGCAGCAAGCAGAAATCAAGCGAGAAACGCGGAACGATCAGCAATTATGCAGTAAAACGAAACAACCTCTATTTTGCGCCAATCGCAATCCGTGCCACGTATACGTATACACGAGGGGTCGCGACATTAAAGACGCACATAAAATGCAAAAACCGCACTCACACGTGTATCATGCAAGCCGCAAACTCCTCTCGAGATATTGATTGGGCTGCTCGCGGCGGCGTTCGTTTTTCATCAGCCATGCATGACACACATCATCAGCGCGGGATGAAATAAATTCGCGAGAGTTATACATTAGGTAGATGGTGCCAAATCTGGCGAGACGGTTCACAGTCGAAGGAGCGTAATGCGAGTGTGAGTATGCAGACCGGGGGAGGCGCAATAATTCAGAAAAGATTTGCATTAACGCTCGGTTTCATGCTGCCAGCGGTGGCGTGACTAAAAGTTTCCGCAGATATTCCAACCACAACGAGAATTATATAATCGTGTAAGCTTCTCTCTTTCCCTCTCTCACACAGGTACATTACGCAAATCTTTGCTTTGTTTCCTCGTCCGGCGTCGGTGTCGGCGGCGGCGCCTGCACCACGTCATTAAGGTGGATTGTGTTTAGCTCAAATTTGGCTCGGCGGCGTGGTGATTATATTCCCGTGGCCCGAAATATCCCATTCTGAATGCGTGCGTAAAGAAATTCGAGGCGTAATTTGCGAGAGAGAGTTCGTTCCCACTGCATGGCTTGCGAGTATGTGTGCTAAGTTCTTTCAACCCCGAACTCGTGATTGCGAAACCTTATAACTAATGAGCCCAACGAAACGTTAATTTACATTTTTATGGCAAAACTGAGTTTCATGGTCGGTTATAAAAGTCGTCGGGGGCAGCTTGCTTTTGTTTTTATTGGTATTGTGAAATTTTGAACATCAACTACTTTTTCTTTTGTGTTTAGAAGTAACTGGAATTTTGGGAGGCCCGAATGAATTTTGCCAGAATCAACTGAACAGGAAAGATTTTATTTAATGAGCCGCAGGGATGCTGCACTTAAGGTGGTTTAAAACTTTGTGGCTTTTGAGCTCAAAAGAACCTTTTTTATTGTTACGATAGAAAAATGTTTTAACCAAAAAAATTGAGCTTTTGCCACAACTAATATCTACCAAACCTAAAATGTTTTGCAAAATTTGCGTTTTTTACACGCAAAAGATGGCATAAAACTCTAAAAATAAAGAAAATAAACCTTTAGCTTAATTTTATTCCATATTTTAAATGGAGAAGTGGGCTAATTTGTATGCGTGTTTGTGTTGAAATTCCTTCAAAAAAATTTTATCGCCAATATTAATATACAATGTGACACCTCTGCGTGTATTGAAAAATGAATTTTTATTTTTAATTAAAATGTGAAATGACTTTAGACCAACAATAAATCAAATATTTCATTAGTTACAATTTTTAAGAAATTTTCGGATGGGTGTAAATAATATTAAAAAATTACTTTGCGCATAAATGACGAAATTTTTAAAGATTGCTGATTTGCAGCTTAGTTCCAAATTTAAAATGTCCTTTTTGTGCAGCTTAAAACATCATTATATGAATTATCCATTCTAAACTTAATTTGAATTTATTTATTGAATAAAAAATATCAGTGAAAAATTTACAAATGAATTACACCAAATAGAATCTAATCAATACACATATTTGCGTTCAATAAATGTATTGGGAGACAAAAAAATTAGATAAATATAATTTTGTGATCGCAATTTTTTCACTTTCTGCAGGATTAGATGAATATAGCGTTATTATTAGATCGTTTAAAAATGTTTTTATTTCTTGCCTACTATTCAAACCACGGACGGCCATTGGGTATAGTTTTAATCCTAGACGAGACTAGCACACACTGCTTCTCTGTCACTTGAAACTACCATAAAATTAAACGTTTTGTTTTTTCTATTCTTTGAAAATAACATCCTAAACAGAGTCAACGTTTAATTTTTATAGAAACGAAAATATCTGCAGTTGATATTCATTAACTTCCAAGTTATTCCAGATATTTTCCATAGACCTAGCTTTCATTAATTTTCTTGCGACCATTTCGCAAGCAAAATTGCTCTCCATTGCGTGCCGGTTTGTTGCTGAATGTACGCGCGTTGCGGGCTGAGCTGTCCGCGCGCGAGCGAGCGAGCGAGCGAGCGTGTGTGTAATAATGAAATTTGTTTGCCCTCGGAATCTATTGGTAGAGGAGCAGCAGCGGCTTTGTTCTACTTATTGTTAAGGCGCAGCAAAGGAAGCGCGCGCCCCTGAATGTATGCACGCGGTGGCGGCGGCACAAAACGGTAATGGAGATTGTTTTCCTGGATTTGCGTTACCCAAATAAATATTTAATGTTGCTAGAGACACACATGTTGGCGTATCAAAGGCCGACGTATCTCCAGCCGGATGCAATTAATCTTTATGAATATGCAACGCTCTCGGTGTGCTGTGCTGTGTGCTGTGTGTGTGTTGGCAAAATAATACTCTCTCGGCTGCGCGGTGTGGCAGCCGAGCCTTTCCTTTGGCGTGTTAATAATTGACTTTCCCAACGTTCCGAATTTGCGACGAGAGCACCAGTGACATTCAAACATGCATACAGCAAAATGGAAATGTGGTCCGAAGGGACGAATTCAATTTTAAATCAATTTATTATTTTCTCCATGCACGTTGCAATGATGATCAATGTCAGACCCAAAGTATTATATTTTTGGATCAATATGGCGTGTATTTTTTTAACAGAAAAAGATTTAAGAATAAATAATTTTCTCTCTAAAATTTTGATTTTCTATTTTGTATTGAAAATGTTGACTGACTTTTGTATTTGTAGGTTAAAAGCAGAAAAATATTTAGATAGTAGATCATGCCACCGTATATTTACTATTTTAAGGCACTTTCACTGCGATTTAATACTCAATCCTGCGCTGCTGCTGTGTGTTTATTTGGTGAAAACAAAAATCAGTTCTGCCAATCGCTGTTGAAGCGTGGAAAACAATTTTTTGAAATATAAAATATTTGCTATCATTTCTACGGCAATTTCCCGGGATTGTTTTTATTTTCAGCACATTGGAAGAAATGATTTTAAGTGCTGGACGTACAGTGGCAGGATGGAATCTTAAACCTTAGAAGAATTGCATTCAAATCGAAAGTAAACCCTGCCACCAGCTATTGACGCCTGCAAACTTCAAACACTAAGGGGCTTTCGCAAATGGAAAATTAAAAAATAAATGTAAATATGTTCAATTAAGTTAATTTTTGAGAACTATCCGCGATGAGAGGAAAAGAGAGACTTTGTCTTTGATTTTGTGCTAGGTAATTTCTCATTTGATTATTTTTTCCTTGAAAATGTCCACATGTTTAATAGAAATGTATACAATTCTATCATGCGTTGTTTGTTCAAACTACCTCGTAATTAAACTAAAGTTGCACAAAAAATAGCATTTAAATATTTTGCATTAATTGGTCTGGCAACAAACCTAAAATTAGAAAATAACATACCAGTGTCCGTGGCAAGCTGTGGCTCTAATTGGCCTATCTAGCTTATTTACCTAATGTAGGGGTGGAAAGGAAAAATAATCCAGGAGATTTATATTTTACATACCATTTATTTACAGGACTGAAGGGAGAGCCTGGCGAGTGTTGCAAGAGTGTGCTGTTTAAATGTCCTTACTCGTTGGTTACCGCTTCCTCTCTCTCCGCACACCTTCGGCTGGTCAGCGCTCATTCGCAGGTTTACATTAATCATTTTGCTAACTAAGCTATTTTACAATGAGTGAACATCTTGCTTACCATCGGTTTGTGTTTGCGTTTTACGGGGAATGATCCCTGCTGACACCTAAACCGTCTACAGCCACCAAAACCACTCTTTCTTCCCTCAAAATTGCAATTTTAAATATTTGGTTGAAAGATATCTTGCAACCCATTTATTTTAAATCAAATAGCAGATAATTTTATTCTTTGTGGGTTCTTCAGAAAATTCCAAATCATAAAAATCCACTTGCAAAAAAGCAAGTTGATAAATGGTTTTATTCTTTGAATCGATTTGGTGTTTCTTGTTTATTTGCACCACTACTTTTTTTGTGAAGACACAACACAACTTTATTTGCAAATTTTGGTCATGTGATATCCGTGATTAGCAATATAGAGTGAGCGTCTGAATTTGCTGCACTTGAAAATAGAAACATCATTGTACCAACAGAGTGAGAGAATAACAATTTTTTATTTAAAGGCCACCTAATGGTGCACTTTTGTCGGCATTTTAAGTTTGAAAGCGCTTGTTGGCATTTAATTTCCAGTGGTTTTTATTCAACTACCTATCCTAATAATTTGTTTCAATTATTAATACTACAGGTGGAAAAGGTTTACCACATTAGGGGGTCTTTAAGGTTAACTTTTGTACTTTTGAATTAACGAAGCACTGCTTTTCACAAGTAATAATCCAACTCTGAATTATATCTAATTGTAAATATCATAAATTACGTGAATAGCCGGAAATTAATAATTTTTTTTTATCAAATAGTGAAGCAATTTCCCGGTGAATTTCATCCACGCATTCTTCACATTTAACCCAAATAGCTATTTTCGGGCTGCAGTATAAAAAACAACGCAATAAACGCGGGCAACAGCAGACAGAGGCTGCAAAACATTCCTCTCGACCGCAAAGCTGCGAGCGGCGAGAGCAGAGGCACCGCAAAAAGTCGTCGTCGCAGACAGAAAAACCCGTGGTTCCGCGCTACCCTCCCCGCAGAGAGCGGACCGGGGGTTTTCGGCAGGCGAAAATCAGACGGTGCCGCGTGCCGTAGGTGGGTCATTATGGAGATTAAAACGCGCACTTTGATGATGGTCGGGGCGCACTGGCTGCGCGTGCATTATGAATGAGGCGCCGGCGCCTGTGGCCGGAGGGAGGAACGCGGGTTGGGCCTGCCCGAGCGAGCAGAGCGGAGCACATGTGCTCGGGCACCCCGACGAGACGGACGCACTCACACGATGCCAACAGCATGACTCGGCTCCGGCGCGTGTGGCTCTGCTCGGTCGTCGTCCTGCTCCTCGTCCCAGGTAGGTCCTTGCCCGCCGGCCAGGGTCCCCGGCCGGCACTAAAAAAACAGATTGCCGCACCGTCGCCGCCCTCGCCGACTGACGAGAAATTTTATTATTAAACCCAATTACACTCGTCGGCGCCGGGATTCCGTCTTTTGCAGACTTTTTAATACCACGCGAGCCGAGTTTGCAAGTTGGCGAGATTATTTTCGTGAATGGCCACGCGGACGTGATTCGCCGACTCTCGGCCGAAATAATAACTTTCCGGTTACACACTTGTTAAGCCGCTCTCGGGTCTTAAGAGCGGATTATCTTTATGTTCTTGTCTGCAAGTGTTATGAAAACTTGAATCCGCGTGCGTGGTTCTCCCTGTGTGTCAGCAGCACTCTTTTATGCGGATTACGTGAACAAGTTTGTCCATAGTGGCACAGACGCATACACCAAACTGTGAACGAACGATTCATGTGGTTTGGAACAAACCATTGTTCAAATTATGTTCCATTAAATTGATGAATGTAAAATTTTGAATTAAACTTGAATTTAAACCAATCAAAAATCGCTGGCAAAAACATCTTTTTCCCGTAAATTTTTTGTATGCAAATTATCAGATGACATGACTACGTTTGTACTTAAGTTTAAATGTAAATAGGCAGTAATTCCAATCCTATGAACATTTACTGAAACCCATTTGTCTTGATGATTGGCTCACGAACTTACAAAAATACATAGAGATGCGTAACTTAAAATGTTGCTCAAATAATCATTAAGAATACACTTGAGATTGCTCAATGATTTGGTCAATTCCATTCATGAAACTCACTTTTGCCTGCGAGAAAATTATTGAAATAAATTCCAGACCAGCGATGATTTATTTTATTAGATGTCGAAAGAAAATCTGATTCTAGATGAGATGGCATTTTATTGCATCGACAGGGACGAATAACAAAAAAGTGTTCATAATAGCACTTTTAACGAGTTTTTTCATTTTTTTTATATCTTTCATTATTGCTTAATCAATCAAGCATGAAACATTTTTCAACTCTAAAGAAAACAATTTAAGTTCATGTAGGTACTGCATAAATCTGTTGAATTGATGCACTAAAATAGTGATTGACTCCGTCTTAGCTGTTGGAAAACCGCATCTTCGTCACCTCTAGGCACTTGGAAAAATCGATGGCGGTGGGAGGACACACAATCATGCTGAAATTATGCTGCATTCGCGTGCCTGCCCTTCCGCCGTGAATCTAGATTAGCCTCTTCTTACCAGATCGGCCGATAACACGAATTACGGCTGTGGAGAATAGTGTAATTTATGGTGGCCGTAAATGTAATCCACAATAATGCGTGAAAAGATAGCTTTTTGTAATTTATGGCATAATCACCCTTCTTGGTTTTCACTTAGTAAAAATGCTGCAGCATGATTGAAAAACTGATAGATTTTATATTGCGCTATAGTCTATTAATTTTCCGAGAAATATAATATCACGCTGATTTCCTCCACCGGTTTCAAGTACATTCTTTACATTTATTTTTACTTAGCACTTAAATTGATTCATTTTGCGCTCGGTGATCCACGCCGCAGTGAGCCGTGGAGGGAATCAACAGGAAATTGTTGTTGAACCCGGCGCGTGTGTGGCAAAATGCAAGAAACATTATTGTGGCACGCCGTAGGTGGTTGTTGCTTTTTGCGGGGAAGTAATTTGGCTGCTGGGGATGCTGAATTAATTACGCCGCTCAACATTCTCTCTGCTCTGCTCCGCTCTCTCTCTAATGGCGTTATTCACAATGCTGTTTATCGCGCGCGCGAGCGGCGCGTGTTTACAACTACCTAATAAACGCCACATATCTGCAAGCTTTCGGGCTCTCAAAAATCGGCCTTTGGGTCTTTGAGAGCAAATCCGAAATCCAGCACGCTGAGGAACAAAGCTTTGCAATTACAGTGTTTGCCTTAACTAAAATCCAGGAGCACTGTTTTGGCTGATCCGGTGATTTCCTCTCCGTTTATTTGTTGCATCTCTCTGTTTGAATTTAAGAAAAAAATGCAGATGGTTAGAGGAAAATCATGAATATCATGAATATCATTGAACATTTCATTTTTTAACAATTCAACTTAAGTAAAAATTATGCACGAACAATTTGTCTATTAAAGGGATGCCTTAACAGAACGTCTTCGTGTTCAAAAGTATAATAGATGGTGTAGCGGTTCCCGCTTATTGGCGTTAACTTAGTTTGTAACCTTTAGATGTCACTTGTAACTGTATGATAAGCTTTTCTCATTTACCCTGTATAATACACCTTCACTGACCGCTCACCTACGCACGCATACGGTCATGTCGCATTTACCTCTCCGGCCGGGAGTATAATGTCGTGCGCATATATGATGCTTGTAATAACTTATAGACCCGAAGATAATACCGGGGTAAGCATTGTATTTAACTGTGATAATTATTGTTATTCTCGACTCGCATAACGTCTTCGTGTTCAAAAGTATAATAGATGGTTTGCCGCAATCATGTTGAAAATTTTTAACGTTTTTGGTTGGATTTTTTAGAAAGTTGATCAAATGTGTGTTTTGGTTAAAACTTCGAAATGAACAAAACAAGAACATTTTTATATTTTATTTGCAGGCTCAATGCTTTTCTTGGGGAAAATGTTAGATTATGCATGCGTTCTATCAGCTCTATGTTGAGGGCAAATGAACCTCTTCCGGCACAATAAGATGTACATAATTCTTTCAAAAAGTGCGCCAATGCTTCCGACATGAAAACACATTTTTGTGATTCTTTTGATGAATGAAACGCCAAAAGCTAAATAGTCTTATTATAGTTACAAATATTTTGTTATATTAAATAAAATTAAATACGTAAATTTTAGCCTCAAACTTACAAATTTTGCTTATTTCAGTGTCAGACAGGGAATTTCACTGTCCTCTTATTTTAGCAACTCCCAAAAGAAATATCCTTAAATCATGTAATTTTATTATGAACTGAGATCCATAATGTCTTATAAGTTTTGAACTCTTGAAAATATGGTGATGTAAAAATAAATTTCAATTTGACTTGTGTTCAAGTTGCGAAAATATTTTACTGTGACAAATGGTAAATTGATAATAGTCAATAACATTTTTTTTGTTTTAATAAATAAAAACGATAAAAACATAATTTAATTATAAGAGATTTGTATTTCCATCATTTTTAAAAAATCTAAAAGTTTATTTATTTTATTTATTGGCCTAGTTTCGTATAACTATCAACATTCAGCCTGTGTATGTAGCCTCAACAACTCAAAGGCTTTAAGATTATACTAAATTTCAAATTTCAAATGGATTATTACATTAATTTTTATGGATTCAGTTTGCTTTGATAATCTTAATGAATGCTGTCCCAGGAACATAATTTGTTTATCATTAGCCGAACATTACTTCAAAACGGAAAATTTCGTACTCACTCAACAGCAGTAATAAAACTGAAGAGAATTGTTTGTCCCAATTTAAACGTTCTCAGAGTGACGCAAGGCGTCGCAACTAAACACGAAACGCAGTCAGTTTCATTTTGCTAATAGCCCCGAAAGTCCGACACGTTTCGAGTGGTCCCACGGGCGGACGCAACACATGCTCGGCGCACAACAAGCGATATTCAAATTCAATTGGCAATTAATGTGCTCCTCGCTTTAATTGTTATTAATATTGGCGGGCACGCGGCACTGCAGCAGGGGGTGGGAAAGGGAAGGCGGGCTGGCGGGGGGTGGCGAGGGGGTTAAACGACGGCGACTTGCGTGATGTCCGTCCGTCCGGCGGCAGGGCGAAGAAGGACAAACAACGCGCGCAGGGGTTGCGTGCGTCTCACCCACCCCCCGCCGGCCGCGCTTCCCGCCCCCAGAATAATTATGAATAATGGCTAATTTGCCGACGCTGTGCACGCGCCTCGGGCTAAAAATGTATCGTCCGGCAGCACTGGCGACGCAATTAATCTTCGCTCCAATGCAATAAACTCCGTGGGCGGACACGAACGGCACACATACCATTTTGTACCCTGGATTATTTGCGCATTTTTCTTATGGTTCGTCACCTGTTGGAGGAATTTGTCACACCTGTTTCGATGCAGGTGCTTGTCCGTGTTGATTGATTGGAAAATCCCGTGCTTGAAAAATGACCCGCAAGATGAATGAGCGCAGGTTTCGAACTGCCATTTCTAGGGCAGTGAAATTTAGACAGTTGAATCATTCTGAGCTTCCAATCATGATGGAATCATTAAATTGGCGAATTTAAGCTGTTTAAACCGCATTTTATGGTTTATCATCTTACTAAAAATATTCAAAATGCATCAGAAACTCGTCTTAAATGGGAAAGCTGTGTAAGCAATCCATTTTACCCTTTGAAACTCTATTTTGCCGAATTTCAAAGAGGAAAGTTGTTGCTTGTTCTCATTGTGAACAGCAGCTGTTCCCTTGAGCACTGTGCACCTGAAAAACATTATCCTCTCTTACAGAGTTACAAAAATAGTTTTGTTTATATTTCCCACGTGTCTTATTAAATTTTCCTCTTTTTCGTTACTCTACTTATTAGAGCATACGACAGCATTGACAAAACGTAGCTTATATTTTTTGCTTCACGTGTGTTTTTTTTTAATATTTTCATTGCCACTATTGTGTTTCAGCAATTGTAAATGTTTTAGCATAAATAAAATTAAACGATAATTTTTTGGTTGTGTGGTGAAATAAAAATTGATCGAATTTGGTCACAAATTAATTTCTCTGTTGGATTCTTTTTAATTTTCCCATCCTTCCGTAGAAACAACATAGGAAAATTTTATTCTCCAACTAAGGAGTTTTCTTTGTTCGTGTTTACTGTACATCGTTGTTTAAATAATTAAAATAGGCATCATTCTAAAACAGCCTTACGAATACGGGCAAAATTGGAATTTAGGCTTCAATTTAATAATTATTGTTGATACAGCCAGACATTTCTGTAGAAATAACAGCTTGCTACGGGCCAAGGAAGCTATATATTTAATTTCATTTAGAAAATTGACAAAATAAGTTAAAAAACATTTCAAGAGAAAAATAAAAATTATCATTGTTCAGTTAACCAATTGTGCGATATAAACCAAAAACTGCATGTCAATTATTGCTATTTTTATCCCATTTTTCAATAATTTAAAGCGCTTCTATATATGTAACCGATAAAATACGCGTGTGTGTAATGAGGTCGCTGCTAAAAAAAGGTCTCATTCAATCCATTTCGGACCGCGGGAAATTTATGCTGCTCAGAAACTCGAAGCGGAGCATTCAATCAAATCGCCTTATTCGCTCCTGCATCACAAAAAATAAACAACACTCGGCCTTCAGGCAGGGTCACGTATATATTCGAAAAAACACATTTTCCTTTTATAAGCCAGCAGGAGGCAGAATAAATTGGATCGCTCCGGATCAGGAATAAAAGGCGTGTTCTCCGGAAGCTGCTGCATGGGCACTTCATTTAATATTCGATCGCTCCCGCAGCCCCGGCAATTAGCATGCAAAACAATGGGGCTTGGCGGTCAGCGTCTGCCCTCCTTTCGCTCAATTATTTATTTGCGGTAAATTTGAAAAAGAGACGAGACCGTTCGCTTGCATCGCACATATCATGGTTTGCTCTGCGGAGAACACAATCCGGGAATGATTGCGATCACCTCCTGCACTTGCCACGGGTCTAAACCCTCGAGCCACCGACCAGAACACAAATTCAAATCATCGATCTTCTTTCCTTCTATATTCTCAATCACAGCTGTTATTGATCAACATAAATGGAAAAATACACATGTAAAAAGGGGACATTTTGTGAATAATTGCAGGGCAATAATTTTTAGGCAAACATTCATTTGACATTTTAATTTTTCAAAGAGGTAGGTTACCTAACTGGAATTTACATAGGAAATGGCTGAATATCCTTATTTTTTAATTTTAGGAAAATTAGATTTGCGTTGAAACTTTTATGATGTGGTACTGTTAACACCAAACAAGAAAATACCAATAAAATTAATGAATTTAATGAAATATAGCACAAAATATTGCTTCCAACTGTTAGCGCCGTATGAAATTAACTCCAAATTTAACAAATTAACCTTGAATATTTAATATTAATTACTTTTCAACTGCAAAGGGTAGCATTATTTCCATTTGAACAGGCATCGCAGGGGTCTAAAAAACAGAACCGTGCATGCGAGCGAGCGAGCGAGCGATCGTTCGTCAGGTTTGCCCGCTGGAAACAGGAGAGGCGCGCAGTTTATGCAACCGGCTCGGCGTAGCCGCCCGACGGGAAGCGTGCATGTGCGTTCGGCAGGAGTCGAGAGTCAATTGGCGGATTGACAACAGGCTCCCAGTCAGTCAGCCGAGATCAACAGAGACACAAAACTGGCGACGGAAATTGAGCCGCTTCCGCTCGCGCTTTGACGAGCTGTTGATTTCGAGCTGACAAGCGGAGGAAGCGTTCGTTGTTTGCTCTGCCGCAGGATCGGTCGCAAATTTGCGGCGGTTAATTAATCGAATTGGATACCGAGCGAGTGTATTTGCATTTGGCTGAACAGGGGAATGAGAAAGATGATGATGAATAAATTTTCACTCATTTTGAAATAAATTGTTTCTGGAGAGGTATTTGACTTTGGCAGTTTGCACTGTGGGTGGGAATTCTAAATGAGAAAAACTTGGAATAATTTTCAAGAGACTAGAGAATGAGAGGGTGAACTGATTTAACTTAAAATTCGGGAATTTGTAGACTTTACTTAGATAGTACAACTATTTCTTTAGAATAAATCAAAGGAATGCAAAAGAGACAAATTTTATGACGACATTAAACGGGCTTGATTGAAATGTGGCTTCTGGATTTCCTTCCAAAATTATTAAGGATTGATAGGATTTTAAATATATTTTTGTGTCACCAAAAATGCCTAGTTTGATTTTTGCTATGCAAGTCAAAAATATTCCGCTCATCAAAAAAATTAATAATAATCTAATTGTTAAGAAAATTGGGTTTTAAAGGTTGTATTCTGTTCAAATTTATGAGCCCCGTTTCTTTACTGAAATCCTATTTTATATCAAGAAATAAATTGAGGTTTCTCGTCATAAAGTGTTCAACGTTATAAAGATCTTGTATGACACAAATGTTTGATACACTTTTTTTTGTGGAAATTGGCATTATCCTAGTTTGCATCGTAGCTTGGTCTTGTTCTTTAGAGCAATCCCAAAAATACGTTAACTTCCCATCTCCGAATCCAACAACACATATCAATTATAATTGTGGTCCTGGACCTATTCTCTTTAATATTTGGCCTTTTTATAGATGGAAGGGAAAATGCCGCTCCATTTTATTGACGTGGCTTCCGAAACTGCTTTCATTTCATAGTTTGTTTAAAAACGAATCAAATCTAAATAAATATATGCAATTTAACTAATTTTCATTAGAAATTTTCCAATAAAAAAATCCTCTTTTTTTGCTAAAACATTTTTGTTACATATTCATGATTCTAACTTTTGAACTATTCCCGCACGATTGCCACCAAGCAATACAGAGGTGTTTTAGTGTTGCCTCCCTTACAAGAATAAAAATTACAATTACAAGTGCAACTACAATTACTATTCAAGTAACTACAAATTGCGTGCTAGGTAACAGTTAACAATTTTTGAGATACTTATGGAGGAATTTTACTCTTGTAATAAAATTTTTGTATCATTTAAAATAGCAAGGAATGCTCATATTTAAAATATAAAAAGGATAACATTGATCGCACTGATTTAAACCAATTTATCAAAGTGAACAGTAAACTGATGATTTTTTACATGGTCAATAAGATTTTTACTGTTCGAGAATGATAGTGATTTTGCAGCAGCGGACGAAAGGCATGGTGGCATGGTTTTCGACTCATTTGCAGTGAGTGGTGAGGGAGCGAGAGGAGCGAAAGGTTGCCACGGGACACGCGGCCCCATTTATTTTGCGCTTGTTATTCATGCATGTGAGCCACTTGTGTCCCCTTTTAATTCAATTCGTTCGCCGCCCCTTTCTTTGCTTCTTACCTTTTGCTCTTGCTCGCTCGCCCTTTTATTTTTTCCGCCCGCCGCTGCGACGCCTGCGGCGAAAGGCGATTTCTGCGGCTGGCAAAGAGAGAAAGGGCACAGTTAATCTGCCCAAGCAACGCCGGCCGGAGCAGAGAGCAGCAACATTACTTTTCCTTCGGCTCCATCCCGCTCTCCACGCGAGCGAGCGATGCAGAAATGTAATTAAACTTTAAATTATTTCCCCTCCACCTAACGATTATTTATTTTTTTTATATAACGAGAGACCAGAGTTAAAAAGAGCTTGGCGAAGTTTCGCTCGTATTTTCGCGGCGCGCTAAGAAGATCGGCGTCAAAGTTCACGCGGCGTAATTCACAAGCTCTTTGGCCCAAACTCAATTTAAAATATTGCTCGCCGGATTCACGTCCAAATGAAGTAGTGGTGCGGCGTAATTTGCAGGCCTCCAGCACCAAGTTCATTTCTGTAATAATATACGTGGTTCCTCGCAGGTCAAAAGGAATTAGGAAATTTGTTAATTTCTGTCCACAGAAGATAGATACTCCCACAGAAAAATAGGTTTGTAATTTACATCAAATACCTAGGGAACAGTGATTTTTTCTTCGCAAATATCTTCAATGTAGAAGATTCTATAATTTTTACTCTTCAGGACGATAACATCACTTCTAATTGTAAGCTTATAGTAAATTTGCTCTCATTAAAAAACTACTCATTCGGCAAAAATTCTTTAATAAATCAAAATTACCAAAATCTGGAAATAAATATACCAAAGGTTAAGTATCAATTCGCCAGTTGTAAAAACCCTTAGTGTTCGAAACCACCAACAGATGGCGCCACTGTATTCTTTCTTAATAAATTTAATTTCAAGGATCTTCCGCTGCGATTTCGGACTCAATCTAGCTACTGTGCATTCTTCACTTAAGTTATATTTTTTTGGCGTGCTGAAAACCAAAATCAGTCCTCCCATTCGCCGTAGAAACGTTGGAAAATATTTTCTATTTCAAAACATAGTTTTTCATGATTCTACGGCGATTGACTGAACCGATTTTGGGTTTCAGCACGTCAAAAGAAGGAAAATTAAGTGAAGAATGCACAGTGAAAGGATTGAGTCTGAAATCGCAGCGGAAGTGCCTTAAAATTAAATTTATTACGAATGTATACGGTGGCGCCATCTGTTGGCGGCTTCGAACACTAAGGGTTTATACAACTGGTCAATTTTTAATTCGATATTAGAAAATCGTCGAGTTGAAACCTAGGAAATGACTATAATTCCTCGTGATGGTTTCATACATGAAATTCAATGAAATAATTTTCAGTTTAATCACAGAATACAGATTTTCGTCAGAAACGATTCACATCACGTACGGCTTAATTTTAAAACAAATGACCAGAATGAAAAAGCCAATCATCCTACCGTGCTACGCTGCAATGAGGCGAGAGGTGGCCATCATGGCTGGCGTGCTGACATTTTATGGAACACGAAAAATCCAAGGACAGATTGCCCGCTCATTTTTCAGTAGTTGCGAATCAATTTCGCGTCCGGCCTGAAGCGCTGCCGTTTTTATTTCCGCAGTCGGCGCCAGTTTACGTGTCGGATTCATTATTCAGCGGCGGGGCCGCAAAGTGGAAGTAAACCGTGCAGCATTTGACGAATTAGGCGCAAACACGGTCTGGACAAGCGCCTTTTTTCCGCGAGCGGAATAATAAAAACGCGCGCGCGAGCATGAAAAATGCATTTCGCAGGCTGTGCAGCAACAAGCCCGCCCGCCAGCCCGCAGCTGGCCCGCTGAAATTTACTTTTTACACGCACGCACTCGTCCGCGTAGGTACACGCGCGTGCATCTATTTACCTCTCGCATCATAACTTTTACAACCTGAGAACTTAAAAAGTGCGCCCAGCCGAGTGGATGCGAAGAATTTTTATGAGCCACTCATCTAATATTTATCAGTCGGCAGTAAATATTTAAATGGTGCAGTGCAATTTTATAGCACGTGCGTCGGCATATTTTAGCCGCCGAGACGAACGCTTCCCGCCTGATTATTGAGAGTGTGTAAGGCAGGTGCCGAACGGCTGGTGATTTCGTGCTTAACACTCCTCCAGCTTTACACCCCTCGATACATTTCAAGCCGTTTTTAAGGCGATCATCCCTGATTTTTTGATCACGTATTTTCAACAATAAGTTCTTGTAGATTTTAGTGCTTTATTAGGGCTTCATGATTTTGTTTAATTTTTTATGGAAAAAGTTAACTCTATTTCACTAATAAGGACTGTTCATTCATTAATTAGTTGTCAGCAACAAAAATTTAAATGTATTGTTGCAATTTTGCAGGGCAAATTTTTATGCTTAAAATGTTGATGTTATTTGCAAATTTTTTTTAATAAAAACAATTTTGACAAACACCATCAAACTCAAATTACAACAAATTAACGAAAAAAATACTTCAAATTATTACAATTACGTTTTATCTTGCAATCTTTGGTTTAATTTTCGCCTATCCTGGCCCAAAATTTACTGATGATGAAGGTCTGTAGGGCAGGAAATCTCCTAAAATTCAAACAACACCCGTCATTTGCATTGATAAATCTGCGGTCAATGAAACCCAACACAAAATTTATTGTTCTGTTTATTTCATTTAACATTTCCAACGCATGCAAACAGGATACTTGCAGAGGTGTTACTTTAACTATGAATTAAAGATTAAATTTTGATGCGAAAAATATAGACACCTAGTGTTATTACACACGACCACCGCATCAATTAATAATTGCAATAATTGAAGTTTATAGCTCGTAACCGGTCATTAAGAGAGCTTTATAGCGCGTTGTTATTGCGTTCGGCGCAGCTGTAAAATACACGCTATAATTCGAGATTGAAAATTTAGGCTTTATATGTTGGCATTCGATTCAGCAACGAAATGAAAAGCCGATGATGGATTTTGCCGCAAAATACGCTTTTTAATTGATAAGTTCCAGGTCAAGGAACTCGCCGCGGTTGTGATTCGCGTAGCGCGCGCATCGCGGTTATTGGGGTTTTGCATTTCAAAGGAAGTCGCTTAATTCCTTAATTATACATACGCGAGCTTTGAATGTGTGCTGTTCTCGCTGTCCGTAATGCCATATTGGATATGCTAATGGGAATAATAATGATAATATTCAGGCGGCAGTTCGCCGGCCGCGCTCTCTGTCTGCCTGCCCGCCGCCGAGCGGCACATTTGCTTTGCAAATAGAAAAGAATTATCGTCGCCATCGCAGTGAATATTGAATGCACGGAAACACACGCTGTCCGGGGGTGTGAAAGAGGGATGTAAAATGATACAGTAAAATAAAAAAATGCTTGGTGGTCAGATAAAATTTTATTATTATATTTAAAATAACGTAGTTTATTTAAAATAACGTAGTTTATTTTACTCATAACCACACGCACTAACAAAATCAATTAATTTTATCTGCATATCTTTGAACATTTATTAAACGATTAAAATAAAAAAATTGATGAAAGAAGGTAAAAAATTATTTTGCCAAAACCCAATCCATCGGCATTATAGTTTGACTGTGTCCAAAGAGACCTTATCAATGAAAAGTTATTTTATCTATTTAATGTGAGCGTAAATTCCGTTTGGCCATAATTCACATCTAGCACTGAAGCCCATTTTTCACCGCCCCTGGAGCGACGGCAGTGGGGCACCGGCAAGTATTGTTTTAAACGGCCAGATAATGTGGTGCGGTCTCTGCTCTGCGCTCGGAAAATAAATATTGCTCCTGCCTGTCTGCATACACACTCACATACAGAGGCTTGAACGCGTGCCAAATCATGCAGAGTGGCCGAAAATGCAAACGACGACGACGACGACAATAGCGAGGACGAGTTGCGCGCTCTCCCATCCTCAGGTGTTTCATTTGCATACTTTTACGTGTCGGCCTCTGTTTTTCCGCTGCTCCCACCGCAGTTTTAATTTAATTTTACGCACCGCAAAAGGCTTGTTCCTATATTGGTTGTGCAAATATTTTTCCAAGAGCAAAATAACAAAACATCGCACTCCATTCGAATAATGAGGCGAAAGTAGAGTTTTCCGTTTTGTTTACCTACGAAATTTCTACACAGAGCAAATGTAATTGTAGGGGTCAGAGGAAAATTTCAGGCTTCATTTTGAATAATGAAATTCCAAAAGCCAAATTAGATGAAGCACTGAAGCGAATGCTCGCTCTCAAAGGTTTCTCTTTTAAAACTTGACATATTTTACGGCTAAATAGATCTTGGAGAGAAGTAATTAGCTCTAAAAATAATGCAGGCTTCTTTGATAGAGTGGAGGGAAACTTTTAATTATTTCCCACGCACTCTAATAATTTTGCACCTCATAGTAAAATTTTCCTCGTCTGCAACATCACAAATTTTTCCTTGTTGTCTCGAGTTGCTCCCAATCAGAAATCCAAAAATAAGCCGTCAGTCAGAGAGCTTTTTGTCACAGGGAAAGAGCCTAATTAGCAGTTCCGGTCTGGCTTTGCGCTGATCCGGCGCTAATTGCGGAAAGGGTGCTCTCCTGTTTACTTGACACCCTCGCCGACAGAGCGAGGACGGACACGCTAAATGTATATAAAAAGAATCAGCTCGAGTACCGAGCACCGGCTGGAGTGACAGATGAATTGCAAAATAATAAAAAAAAGCTTCAGCAGGAGTTATTTACGTTCCCTCCTCGTCTGGCGGTGGCTTTGGTGTGTATCGATTGAGCCACTTTTTATTCGTGCTAATTCAAATACACAAACTCATCTCGGAGCTCTTTCTCTCTCCCTCATTCGAGTTGTTGCTGCTGCTGCTGCTGCTGCTGCTGCTGTTGTTGTGTTGATTATATTTTCATCTCGGAATATATTTCGCTTTTTATTCGACTCTGGGGATTAAAGAATTTAATCGATTTTCCGCGAGTGCGGCCTAATTAATTCGCCGCCCGCATCAAAACGCTGATATATGCGCGCCGCTAAAAAAAATTCACAGCCGGAAAAGCATTGAAAGCCGCGAGGCTTCCAGCCACCCATGGAACAGTTATGCTTGGGGTTAATTTAAAAACTAATTTGCATGCACCGACTGCTGATTTCACTTCGAAAGTTGTAATTGATTCCGAATATTTTCCCCGTTTTTAATCGGATCTACTCAGAAGGAATCAAAGATCTATTGGCACGTTGACGATTAACAAAAGGTATTTAGAACTATATACTCATCGTTAAGTTATATATTTAAAAAAAAAATAAAAAGATCGGGTCAGCTGGAAAATGTCCCAAATCGTTTTGGTGGGTTAAAAGTTACCGAAAGAATTAGTACCGCCATGCATTAACAATTTTAATTAATTTCCACTTTATTTTGGATCTAGTATTACAGGGTATAGTCAAATTGGACAGTGAAATTACATTCCACTGGCCGAGCCAAATTTAGGAACGGAATTAATCAAATTTGCTCAACCCCAGAGCCACATATTATATAAAATTACTGCTTTGTAAAGGAATTTTGTGCTCATTCTTGTGTTTCGTAAAGTATTAATCCAGGTGTAAATGTGTAATCTTTTAAATGCGTCCTGGTAAAAAAGTTTTCGATTAAATGGAATTGTATTTCAAATATGCTAAAAAGCATTTAATGTTCCTTCACACGTCTGAACACATTCGAAACATTATTATGTTTTAATTTAGATCAAAGGAGCTAAAAACCAATTCATTATTTACAAATTCCCTCTTATTGTCTGTTACCATCAGCTTTCAAAGTAATATTTTAAGATGTTTTTGGTGAACCCTTTCAACATAAAGGTCCCTTCCGAATCAAAATTTCAGAAGCAAATTTGCTAAGCAAAACGAGTCTGACAATGCAATCGGCGAAATTCTCCGGAACCGGGGCGTGCCCAGGGCGGAATTCATCGCGATGATGAATTTTAGCGCTGAATTCAAGCAAGGGGCTGTTATTTGAATTTCTTTCGGCCGCGCTGCAGCTTCTTGTGCGGCGGCGGCTGCGGCGGCTCGGAGACGGCAGCCGGCGGAACAATGTGGATTATGAAAGGCCATTATTCAGTGCCTTTTAAGGAATCCTTATTATGACACCAGCCATTGTTCTCGGCTGGAAGAAAGGAACGTGCGCGCGTCTCATTTGGACTAGTAATGCGCGCGGAATAAGAATGAGCTGCAGATTGTTTGCCATAAATCAGACACGAGACTGCATTAACTTTTGACTCCATTATGCCCTTAAACGCTTCCTCAAAGCGAAATTATTTATATAATTTGGCGGCGGTTAAGTCGGCCGCCGCCGCCGCCGCTGCCACCGTTGCGCAGCATCCTCCGCCGTCTTCTTTATTCTCGTTATTATACACACTGAGAGAAAGAGAGTACGCCGAGCCCGCCTCTTTTCTTTCTCTTCGCGTCTCTCCACTCATTTTCCAATTTTCCGCCTCCCTCGCAATTTACGCCGCATCGTCCGTCTCTTCCTCTTCCTCCCTTTTATTATTTTCAAAGTTTTCTTTCTCTCTCTTGGCGCCGCTGCTTTTTTGCATTGGGAATCCGTTTAAATGAATGTAAATCGTGCTTGCAGAACTTTTAAGCCGTTTTTAATAAAGTGCACCCAGGACAGTCCGAAACTTGTTGCAGCCTGGCAATAAATTTCGCTACGGGGATTATACATCTCTGCTCGCCGAGTGAGCTGTCGAATGCAAATTAACTGATCAATTCATTTTCAGTAGATTTTTTGCAAAAGCTCTGGTTCTCTTCTTCTTTGTTTTGCTTATCTGCTTACTTTCAGTAACTCAACACCTGTTCTAGATGGGACACAATGATGCCCCTTTTGGAACATTTTCGAAAATTTGGAAAAGTATAAACGCAAGATATTTTAGTTTCAAAGTAATCTTTATTATGGTTCTGCAGGGCTATTTTGCCCCATACATTGCCATATCCAGACAAAATAATATCAGTTTGAACATAATTGTATAAAAGAGAGGTGATTCAATATTTCTTGAGGTACTGTTCTTTTAAAAATTCCTTGAATGCACTTTGGTTTCCGTTGAGACACAAATTCGGCAGAAGATTGTTCCAGAGGCGGTAGCTCTGCACTTGAAAACAGTTTTCGGGCACTTCAACACTTACAAATGGGGCCAGTAGTTTCATTTGATGCGCTCTTGTCCTGCCAAAAAGATTTACATCGTACATTTTGGTTGCTAAATGGCACAGATAAGGCGGACAATTTTTGTACAGAATTTTGTGTGTCTGCACTAACACGTGCAGATTTTAGTCCTTTTGGATTCATTAAGTCATGAAAATTTGCCGGCAGTTTGCTCCCAATATTTTCATAATGAAACATGCATATTCTTGCGATCTTGTGCAATACTTGTTTTTTTCAAAGGTTTAAAATCAGATTTTTGCTGGTCCTTCACAATAGTTTACCAGACTTTAAAATCGACCTGTAAAAAATACGCGTGATTCATCATTGAAGTCTGTCACTTGGTAATTTAAATTCTTCAAAAAACAACGAGTGCTTTAATAATTTAACATTTTCTTTTTTCCTGGGTGCCACTGCTAGAGTATGGTAAAATCATAACAATCATAAACATTTATAAAGTAAATCAAATTTGATTAATTCATTAAAAGCGGAGAATGCTGGATGACTCCTAATTGAAGTATTTAGCGTTTGCATATTTAATCACTTCAAAATCATTCAATCATTCAATCCCAGATTTAATTTTAGGGAACAAGCCACGTCTTCAAGAAGAAATAATTCATAGCTTTATGCTCACAATCATCGTTCTCGTCTTAATTGAAAAATTTTCCATTTGAAACTCAAATAAGAAAGAGAAAATGAAAATTATATCGTTTGTGTCAGGCTAGTGTAATATTCATGCTTCCTGGTAGACAGGGAGCCGCGGAGGAGTTCATTCCGAGGACAATAAAAGCGGGACCGGTTGACGACAGCGCCGGATGAAACTTTTATTAGAAGCAAACACGCCGAACCGCGCAATCAGTATAAGGATATCTGTACTGCGTCGCTTAATTATGCAGAGCGACGTCGGAATCGGAGAATCCCTGCTCTCTGCTCGCTCTTTCTAGGCGTTTGTGCGTGTTTCAGCGTTTTTATTACCTCTGTGTTATCCGTCAAGCGGAAGAGGCGCGCGCGCGCGTACGTTTATTTTTGTTTGACTCTCAGGGAAATTGCCCTCCGATGATTTCTTTCTCGGGAAAATCTTTTTCTTTCGTCGCGCGTGCTCATTACACATTGATGGCCGAGTTCTCCGGCAGTTGTTAGCTTTCCTTGCTCGGCATCGGGATGAATTTTTCATCGCATCCACTGGAATCTATCCACCGTATGCTTCGCTCCTCCTGAAGCAGCTCGTCTACGATAAAAAATGAATCAAGATGGTTTTACGACGAAATTAAATTGAATAGAAATAAGATACCGTATGACTCCTTGAGAGGTTATTTTGTGTCGAGAGGTTGAAATAAAAGGAGTACGTCTTGTCCTGTAACAGAAACGACGTAAGATTGATTTTCGCAGAATTTGCTAATCGGCTTTTAACGAGGATGACAAAGATGAAGTGCTCACCTAAAGATTCTTTTGTGCAACACAAAGGATGGGAGAAAATAAATTTGTTCTTCAAAGAAATATATTACCTAGGCAAATTGCCAATATTGTGAACTAGTCATTTTCTTGCTTAATGAACTGAAAAATAATTTATTTAATTTTTTATCATTTGTGCCTGAAACAAATTAAAACTTACTGCTATATTTATCAATTCAAATTCAAATTATTGGTGTCATTATCCATCATATTAAAACAATTAAATGTATGGCCTTGTGCTGTTTAAATGTGCCCTGCTACGCCTTTTGCCAAGACCTGCTTTAGCTGTTGCTGTTACTGCAAAGTACTTAACATGACATTATCTGGAACAGTGATTTTTGTATTCTACTTCTTATAAAATAAGTCTTACTAACTTGGTACAAGTATTGAAGAAATAAGAACAATTCTCCTGCAGGATTCAATAAGGGGCTAATTTCATTATTGTACATTTCAATCTCATGCTGTATACGATTTCATAATTTTTAAGGAGGGAAAATCAACTGATTGTAAGATACAAATAATTGACATTACTTCTTTAGAAAACATTTATTATAGATTGTCGTCTGGATTTTGATGAACATTTTTTCATTTAACAAGAGTGATGTGAAATCCTAAAAATTAAAAAATCTCCTTCACCTCTGCAAAACATGTAGATTCAACACCCCACTCAATTGATATTCATTGTATTTTTATTTCATTTTTAATATCCCCTTGTTCACTTTGAGTGGAAAAGTTTAACCCTTCAGGCTCGGAACGGTACTTGAGTATCCGTCATTCGAACAAAGTGCATCCGTTGTCGTAAAGAAAGAGCACCTGCATGCTGAGCAATTTTTGCAAAGTGGCTGCCGGCTTCGCACACCCCCGCGCCTAGCTCTCTTCACGGAACACACACGAACGAGAGAACCTTTGGCCGGGAGGCAAATATTGAAAAAGGGTCCCTCCGCACAGTCGTCAGTATAGCGAACAGAGTGTGTCAACAGGCAGCGGCAGCTAGCTATGCATGTAGTCTATCACTCAGGATAATTATAATTCCCTTTACCTGCGAGTTTTGTTATTCAAAGGCAGGCTAGCTGCACACACGGACTGCTTTGAAGGTGCAGACGGCGGCAATATTCGCGGCGGCGGCGGTGGCACCGGCACCGTGTTTACCAACGGCCTAAGCAAATAGAACTAACTCGGCGGCAAGAGTCAAAATAGTAGAAAAGAGCTGCCGGCATGAGTGGAAACACAAATTTCCTCTCTCTCTCTCTCTCTCGCTCTCGCTCGCTTCCTCCCGTTGCCGCGCGCCGCAAATGGCTTTATAATAATAATAAGGTCGGCTGCAAGAATAATAGCCGCGCAACTTTGCCGACTTTGCGCGGGCGCGCGCGCTTCTTCAACACACACGCCTATTTATTGTCCGCCGCCGCTGCATGCTTACTTACAAGCGTGTGCGGTGCGGTGTACTTTCCTCCCTTTCTTTTCCGCTCGTCGTGTTTTCGCAAACAAAGCAAATATTTTTATTGCACCACTTTTCCCTCCCTTCGCAAAACACAGCGCTCGCGGAATTCCTGTGTGCCAGGCACATATCCGTTTTATTACGCGCTCATCCTCCGCGCGCGTATGTACGCACATATTTGCAACCACTTTTTTCGCTACGTGCGTGTTGCCTGCCCACTTAAACGCTCTCCACCGCGCACAAATTGGCCTCTCCGCGGTTGGTTGCTGCGATGATCGCACTTTTTAATTAGTTTCTGTGGTGAAAATTTGAACAGATTGTTGTTCTGACAAAGTTGATGATTTATTTTCATGTATTTCGGTAATTTAATCAGCTGTCAGATTCAAACAATTAATTGTGATTAGGAGAAGGCAATATATATATTTGTTCTGAAGACTGTGAAAGGTTGACACAAAAATAAAAATTTCGATTTCAATGTCAAAGTTCGAAATTTTTAATTTCTCGTACCCTCAGTCACCCTATTCTCTGTAGTGTGCCTTGCTGTGCACCGAAAGGTTTCACCGCCTAAATTTTGGCTGAGCAACTCTTTAGCTGGCGTATAATACTTCCGTTTTAGTAAGGGATTATACTGAGGTTTGTTAAAAAGCAGCATACACCATATAATGATGATAATATCTGTAATTTGAAATATTACAACACACACACACACTGAGTGAAAATTGTTGTATCCAATTTCTCTTTAATTTAAACACATAAGGTACAAATTATTACAACTGTCTTTGGGAAGACGTTTAAAGGACTGAAAGAACTATTAAGTTGAGTCATCAGATAAGAATGAATGAGAAAATCGTTAGAGCGTCAAACTGAGAAGAAAGTCCCAATCCTATTCCTAAATTTGGTTTCCTGGCGGATAAATAACTCACACGTACATGTTTGGAATGTTTGAATGTTACAAAATGTTTTATTATCAAAACATAGAGAGGCTATCCAATGTGTGCTGTTGAATTACTTTTTAAAATTCTATGACCTCTCGGGATCTGCCAAAATTTATGTTCTAAAATATATTCTTATTAAGAATAGGATTTTAAAGTTAATTTTGCGAAAATTTAAAATTAAGAACTAAATGTTTACTTTAAACAAAAAGTTTTACATTAAATTAATAAAAACATACAAACAGTTAAAATTGTTTACTTTTTCTTAATTTGTTTTAATTATATTTTATTAACAACTGCAAACATTATGCTGACTTGCATTATTTAATCACTTTTTAAATTATATATTTATAGAACGAATGTCGGGAGTTTCAATTTCTTGCAGTGGTCCTGGCAACTCCAAGAAGGCCAATGCGTCCATATTTTTTGCCGTTTAATATTTTATTAGGACGATAATTTCACTTGTTGATATCTATTAAGGCACCACCCATCTTGGAAGAGATAAATCAATCGAATTTTAATATGTTTGATATCTGAAAAAAATCAATCCATATAAAACGTTATCCACGAGATTTAAAAAGAGAAGTGACACGTAAAGTGAATCTGTTAACCATCTACAGTGCCAGGAAAGTTCGAAGTTGGAATCCACCAAAAGTTTCATCGCCACTTGGCTCGACCTTCCGGCGTGAGGCAATGCGCGGAATTTGCTTTTCAAATGAAGCGTATATACATATCGGCCGATAGCATCTTTCTCTCTCCACTCCGCGGAATGAAGAGGAAACACACACATACATTTATTTAGTAAATGCGCACGTCTTGAATTACCTGCTCCACCACACGCGGCCGGATCGTGTACAGGATGCCTCGAGCAAATCTGATTGCAGTGTTGTGTTGTAAGGTGGAGGAGTGCGATTGACGGACGGACGGACGCACTGCCGGTGATAGCATTGCCGCACGAAAGCGCCAAGAAGCAAGAAGCAAGAAGCGGCCGCTGACGTGTGCACCCTCGGCCATGCCCGCTGTCAGATCTGGCCAAACTCGGCCGGTCAGGGGTCACGCACACGCCAACACAGCCCGATGTCCATGCTAATCGCCGTCCGTCTTGACGTCTGTTCCGAATACATACAAGCCTTTTGTGATTGCTGAGCGGTGCCTACATTATTTGCGGCTTTGTGATTGACGGCTTCCTCTGGTTACATGCATGGGGGTCAAGTGTGATTAAAATTGCATTTGGCTGGGATATTTTTGATAATGGCTTATCTTCAATATGGAATCGGGGTTGATGCCGCCTGCACTGCTTAATTACTCTGTGGTTAATTAAAGTTTCCTAAAATTATCCAGGGGGACCACTCTATCCACAGTTTAAATTTTTTAGTTACATTTAAAAATGTAGCGGTTGTGGAGCCAAGCTCCTACACCTTTTTCACTTTTGGTCCAGATAATTGTTATTAATTATTGTTAGGCGATATTTGTTGAAAATTCGTTAAAGCAACAGAGAGAGATTTTCAATTTAAATTAGTTTTCGCACGAGCAAACAAGTCGCATCACTAAGAGTTTCGAGAATTTAATTGAGAAGGGCCCTTCTCAATCGGGTAAATTCTTTTCTCATTTTAAATTGTTCTTCAGTCGATTCTCTTCTAAATACGATTATTCTGTTTAAGGTCCTTGTATTCTATTAGTAATAGTCGACAAGAGACTTTCTGATTAAAAGAAGAATTGTTCAAGATCCCGAGAGATTTATTTGTCACCTCCTACCCCTAAACAAAGAAATTGAAAGATTTACCGTCGCGCATTCTCTAGCAAATGAATTTGGAGACTAAAACGAATTCGGATTCTGCATATTAGTGCGTTAGAAAAATTTCTGCCATTCAGGTAATATAAAATTGGTGAGCACCTGTTTAGTGCGGCCCTTGATTTTAAAAAAAATCTTGTGAAATTTCAACTAATTTTGGCATTATTTGATAGAAATTACCAATTTGTAATTTATTCCGCTAGGGAGAGAAGAAATTTGGATGGAAAATCGTAAATGTAGAATGAGAAGCATTTAAAAAACTTACTGAAAAGTCAATTTCTTAAATACATAAATTGAGCTATTTTTAAAAATCATTTGTCACTGGTATACTCTTTTAATGAAGCATCAAATATGCTCCAGTAATGGTGTAACTGGTTTTTTAAATGTTTAGAGAACTTCCCCATCAGTTTCGGATTTTATCCTGATATTCAGCATAGCGAAATCAAATAGTATGTACAGTTGCATGACTCAAAACTAAAATCGGAGCTGAAACGCACACAAAAACGGTGGTGCCAAACCTGATCACGGCTTTAAAAACTACAAATTGCCTATTATAAATGCAGGAAATTAAAATGAAATTGAAGTAATGCATTAATATAATTAAAACCTGTGTTGAAATATTTAGTTTTGTTTACTCTAAAACATTGAATCAATAACCAAGAGAACTGCCTCCTTTCTGTCGTAACTTTCAAAAATTGTTTATTTTTTACTGTGACGTCCGTCATCATGTGTGTGGTAGACGATTGCCAAAATAAAAAGTAAAGTAAACACGTCGGCTGGCGTGGAAGCCGAACAAAAATTGATATCCATGCACATTTTCCGAAACACAAAACGAGCCGTCGTTCATTCAGCAACGCGGTGGGCAGATTAATTTCACAAGCACACAAAAAGCGGCAGATAAAAAATATTTGCATACATTACCCAGTCACCCCGTATCAAACAGCACCAGCTGAGCCATTGGCGTTTTATTTTTTAATTTGTCTCGCCGAAGAAAAATACGCTCGGATTAATTGGGAGTCGCGGCGGCGACGGAAAACAGTGAGCGCAGAGTCTGAGTCTCGCTCTTGGCATTGTGCCGCGCGTGCTTTCATCTGCAAATGAATTCGGCATCATTAGTGGCCGCGGGCAGGACGCTGGAAACAACAGGCGGATCACATTTTGATAATCAAACTGCTCGCTCGCTCGCTCGCTCTGGCTCTCTCCCTTTTTAATCAGCACACAATTATTTAAAATCAAAGTCCCGCCGCCGCACACTGGCCGCACATATTAGGCTCTGTTTGCGTTCGCATTACGGATGATCAATTTGCCGGCTCTCATTATTAATGCCCAGGCCGCGGCGCGCGGGCGCGACTGCATATTTTCATATACCCGCACCGCCGGCCCGAAGTTCGTATGTGTGCGAATCAAGGGCCGTGCAAATTGCCCGGCCCGCGCAACACAGCCAGCCAGCCGGCGAGTTGATTGAGCGTTAATTTTTAATGAAAGGTGCAGCCAGCCGACATTAATTGCATCGCGCATTTTCTCCTCTTTCTGCCCGGAAATTGAGTGCCGCCGCTGATCTTGTGCCTTCGCTTAATTAGCCGATGTTTAATGAATGAATGAATGAATGAATCGTGTGCCGCACGCGCCGCGCACCTTTTTTGCTGCGCGCTGCCGAATTTTCTGCTACCAAGGCGGATTTTCAATGAATGTTTGACTGTCAAGGTAAATATACATCTCTCAGGTTGGTGCCTATTAATTAAAAAATCATTCATTTCTACAGTAAATGGGAATGAAGGTTTCTCTATTATCTAGCACGAAAACAAACCACTGATTTTATTTAAATAAAAGAGCTGCTTATTTAATTCTCCCGCATTTTATGCATTTTAACCTAAAATCTTCGCTTTTTAATGCAAACAAATTACGGAAAGAATGCAATATTTCCGTCTTTGCAAACTAAACTTTTATTTGTGCAATATTGTACACAAAAATAGTGATTATAGTGATGAATAAATTTTATATTTCACCGTAAAATGCATCAAGTGGTTTGATAAATTCACAAAATTGCAAGTAACCTGCGTAAAATTTTAACTCACGGTACGGGAGTTTCCATTAAGAAAAAGGACTTTGTTGCACCTGTTTAATGTTTTGAACTTTCAAAAATATAAATAAATGTAAGATTAGAAGGGTATGCGTTTAAGTTAAAGTCAGCAAAAACTGTAAAATATTTTGAATTGGTGAGGCGTCAGTAAGAGTCCAGTTGAGTATAGCTCATTCATAGAAATACTAACTAATTAAATAAAAATATGCACTGAGCATCTGCCAAAAATGAGTTAGAACGGAAATGATGCCCTACTTGATAAAATGCTTTCATAGCTGATTTGGAACCATTGAAGCTGTTTATATACATATATACTTAATTTTTCAAATCAGTTAAAATACATAAAGCTATCTATATTGAATGAAATAGATTATAACACTTGCAGAAGTATACAATGCAATCTTTATCCTTTTCTTTTTCACAAAAGCTCTCCGGCGGATTTCCCTGAAAACAACAGATACATACAATTAAAAATTAAATTCAATACAATTACCGAGCACTAGTTTCAGTAAATAATGTTGAAATAATATTATTCTGCACTCAAACAGTGCATCAATCTCTATCTTTAATTGATGAGAGGTCATAATTACGTACTATTTTCAAATGGCGCAACCATAACTTCAAAATACACTGCAGGATAAAATAATGAGACTAAAAAATGTAACAATTTAATTCGTGACGCACACACTTAATATACGCTGCAGGGCCTTTGTGACATGGAAAGAAAGAAGATTATTCAATTAATAACGTGGTCGTTTCTAATTACAAAAAATGGCAACAGCCCGATTATATCTGTAAAACTAGTGTTGTAAATCGCACAAATTATCCGACACAATCAAAATTTCATCGTGTTTTAATTGCTCCACAATGTCGCCCAATTTAAACCTGCATGCGTTAACATCGAAAATAATCAATTGATAAATTTTCATGAGTTGACGCAGCTCATTCATTGCTGGTGTCGCATATTCCATCCAATATAAAAAATCAGATTTTCCGCAAATCCAGGCGCGCTTTGACGTTTGCCTGACATTCCTGTCCCTTTTCGAGGAGTAATCAAAATGCAATTTAGGTGATGAGAGAGCCGAGCGAGTCCTCTATTGAAGGGCGCGACATCAAAAAGAGCGACGGAAATATTCAAACAGTGGCGCTCGCACGCACAAAATGCACGCTCGGATGTATAAAAAGCACACACTCGGGTTTTCTTGCTCCCGCTTTGTGCGCCACTTGAGGGAGTAGCAGCGATGCAGGTGGAATATGAGAACAGCCTCTTCGCGTTTTGCAATATTAAAAAAGTTAAAAGAAAGAAACAAGCCCGCTTTAACTTTTTACTGTTGAAAACAGGCCGGTGCTGCGCGCACAAAAAATGTATGAACAGTAGCATGATGTGTACCGTGCGGATCTCTCTCTTTCGCGTTCGCTCGCGAGTTTGTGTGTTATTCTTCCGTCTGCGCTGGTCAAAAGGTGCACTCGAGGCCAACTCAAATAACAACGCACAAATGTAATTGTAAAAGCATCGCTTTGAGATGCCGTGTTTGCTCGCTCGCGATTTATTTTTATTATATTTTGCCGGGGAAAACGCTTGAAAGGCAGCTTTGCCCTGTTCTCTTTTTCTTTTGATTTTGTCGGTACTGCTGATGGAGCACCTAAAATCTAAATAAAAACCAGACATAGAGCGTAATTTTATTTTTCCTACTAATTTCGGCATAGCATCTGCAGCCTTATTTTCACGGTAAAATTTTAAAATTAGCAGCGGGGGCCAGATTCGTGCGACGCGCAGATATGGCGTCCGGTGGAGTATGGCGCGAAAAAACGGTCACGTGAAAATGCGCGAAAAGAACCAAGTTTTCGTCAATAGTGACTGATGGTTTGCATTACTTGTAGCAATTATGTCTTTTGGGTCGTAAAAACAAACTCTTGACACTCATACGGGAATCCAAAGAGAGCTTTTTGTTTCCCACATTCAGACTCCATCTTGGATCAGCGCAGTGGGAACCAATTTTATCGCACATCTGGCCCCCGCTGAAAATTAGTACAGACTTCACTACTTACAAATAGGTAACCTTTTTCAAGAAGAGGAAATATATAAATTAGGTGTTTAAAATAATTTAACTATAATCTAGTGTAACGATATTAATTTGCTTGAAATTTTTCAATGGAATTTTGATTTAATTAGGGCTTATACAACATTTTTATTGGTATTTGGCAGTTTTAAGCGTCTATATACGTCGCAGTAGAACGCAATTAAAATTCATTTGGTGCTGAGCTTGTTGCATTAACAAACTAACGCAGCCAGGGGTAAACAACCACATGTTGACAGTTTCCCCTGGAGAGCGGCGCCAGTCCCCGATCTTTAATCAACTGAACCAGCCGCGGCGTGAGAACGAACATTATTTCCCTGTCTCGCATATATATATGTGGCTGGCGAATGCACCGCCGTGGCCGAAATAGTAATTATTTAATTCGCGGGCGGCTGTTTGCGTGGAGGCAACAAACATTGCTCTCACCTGCTCTCGCCGGCCGTGTCTAATTAATATTTCACGCACCTGTTTACTTTGCGTGCGCGCACGTTTATTTTCGGCAATTGCGGGAGTGCGCTTTTTCTACTCCTGTTTGCTTGGCCGAAAAATTGAAACGCGCGCTGCTCCATATTTGAACTTGTCCGCCAGCGATGCTGCTTTACAGCCTTTTGTGGACCTCCAAACCGGCCTTTTTAGAGACCAGTCGCACGCGCTCTGCCCTGCTGCACATAAACAAGCAGTGATCCGATTGATTCAAATATTTGCAATTGACCACCACTTGTTGTTTTTAAAGTGGATATTTGAATTCTGAAAAAATGATCGTTTTAAATATTCTCTGAAAAATGGGAAACAGCTAAAATGTTCAGAGGCTACTGTTTATATTCGTGTGAAAATCGGCTCCAAATTTTGCATGCTAATCAAGCGTCGAGCACTGTCTCCCTATCGAAAATCATAAATATTTTCGCTAGAAGGGAAATTTATCCCATTTTTAGCAAATTTTTGGTTAAACCACGACGAAAAGGATCGATATCTAGCGAAAAATAAGCATAATCCGTTTGTTTTTTTGAAAAATTTGGCACATTTTGAAATTTGAAAGTTCGTGGTATGGAAAATACGACACAATATTGTATTTTAATAAAAATTAATACATAATTTATAATAATTTTCATTTTTTCATTATTTACGTTCCTATACGTTGCATATACAGGGTTCGCCAATTTTGCAATGCGCAAAAATGCACAACTGGTTTTTTGCACACAAAAAACCGGCTGGAAAAAACCACCAGTCTTGGGTTTTTCCGCATTTTTCCGAATTTAACCCAAAAATATTCAATTTTCACTACAAAAGAGTCTGAAATTTCAGAAAGCTACGTTGAGTGTTAAAATTTTCAGTCTCTTGGTGAAACCAGTGGCTCTAATACTGATTTTGGTGATTCTGGAAAATCCCTTTTTTTGGTCATCCACTATGAGAATTTTTTATTTTCCAAAAGAATTCATGCGTTTCGGAAAAATGCGCAAAATTGCAGATAAACCCGCAAAAAAACAGTTTTTTGCAATGCAGTGGGTTTTCCGGAAAAATGCGGGTTTTTGCGAACCCTGTGCATATATGGGAGGCGCTATTGTAAAATCTCTTATTTATTAAAATAACTATTGTATGGCCAGCTGACAATGAGGGCCAGATTTTAATTATACGAATATTTAATTAATCATGTGTGCTTGTATTTATTTACGGCTCAGTGCGGCTAGAGATTACCCTTGCAAGTAATCGTTTTGCACTATTTTGCCAGTATTGTTTGCGCTTTCTTGCTATATTATCTAATTTATATTCAGTTCACCTTTTGTTGGATCTCCCGCGCCCAAAGCATTTGCCGAAACATATCAAAAATAGATCTCAGCCACTTCTTATATATGTACCAAGCACAAAAGAGCACATGATGTAATCTTTAATTTTATAAAGTTGCCAAGTTTTCATCGAAGGCATATAAAATCTGCCATCCCATTCATTTCTCTGCCATTTCGCCGCAAGCATTCAGATTGACGGCTCGTTAGCGCGCGGTAAGCAGTGTCTTATCCAGCTGTGCGCATTCGATTCACGTGTGTCAGGCCAGGCTCTTGGCGCCGTCAACCGCACCGCGGGTGCTAGCGGCTAATTTATTTATCAAGTCTGCCCATCACGAGGCGCATTAATGAACAACAATTTGCTGCGCGCTCGCTGGAGAGCAAATGTCACTTCTGGGACTAGCTCATCAATGCCTCGATTACGGCCGATGGAGCGTAAGTGCCCGCGTGATAGCTGCAAGAGTACTCGCTCCCCGTCACTATTTATTGCGCGCTACCTGCCGACAAGCGCAAATTTTTCACCCGCCGCGCCTAGTCTGGCAGACACTTTTTGCAAATTTCATCACCTCCCCGCGACAGCGATTGGGTGGGCTTTTATAGTCGGTGAAGGAAATTCTCCGTTGTGGCTTCGTGAATGATGTAGTACAATGATTTAATTCAGAGACGAGGCATTAAAATTAGGCTGTTTTATTAAGGGTACAGTAATATAATTAAAGTTATAAAAAGTAGGAGATTTAACTGAAGACCAAAATGATTTTCCTTTTATCAGAATCAAAATTTGAATTTTCCTGAAGGACATTTCAACGCATTTTTAAAAATTTATTGCACGCCTACAGAGTCAATAATTTCATGATTTCAAATGACGTCAAATTAGAACGCAACATGACAAAATCAATTGCATTTTGCCTGTTGCGCTATGTTGTATTTCCATTTATATTTATTTATGTCTACAGAACCACTCCGCCTTCAGATGAGTTCCTTATGGAAATGAGAATCAAGACGTGATGTTGTTATAGTGTAGACTCGAGATTGTCCGTCAAATTATAAAAATAAAAGTCAGGGGTAAAATATATATTTCCAAACACTTTCCCACAAATATCTCCTTTGATCAAATATCATTTTTGCAACTTCCATATCTTTCTAGACTTTTAATCATTTTTTCAAATATAATAAGCAATGTAGGGTTTAACTCTTTGAAATAAATTCAAAGAAAGGATATATTTTTGCTTTATAACGGATATTTAAGTTTGTACGAATGGATTTAGAATGTAATTGTTTATTTTTGGAAAAGTCAATATGCAATAAAAAAACAGTATATAAAGAATAACTCCCATATCACTTGCTCGCTGTTTGACTGTGCAACTATTGCAGTCAATCGTACCGTTGGTCAGTGATTTAAAATCCTCTCAAGCTATTTCCATAATCTGGACTTTATTTTTTAATTACTGCTGATCCACCAAACATTTTTGGAAAATGTGCGTTCTCAAGGCGCTTTGGGTTCCAGGAGCACAAGGCCCATGAATAAATAATGCAAAGGGAAAACTCATTTTCGCTTAAAAATTTACGGAGCTGTGATCAATCTGGGAGATTTCCTCATTAAGTCCCCCAGATTAACAAGAATATTAGATTAGTTAGTCGGCGTGCATTAAAATTTGCAAAGAGTGATGCGGAGCGAAGTGGATGTAGACAAGACACAACTTTCTCATCGATCACAGAGATTCAGCGGAAGCGGATAAATACGTGCGGCACGGCAATGAATAAATGATCAAATCCGAACAACACACACGCGGCGCGAAATTAATTTGGCCGCTCGTGCAGCACACACACGAATCGGCTTGATCCCCTGGAAATTAATTACGACGAGGCAGCTGAGCGGATGCTTATCGTGTGTGTGTGATGGGCAAAGAAAATTAGGCAGACGTCAAAAGCACGGCGATGCTATCCGACGAGCGAGAGAGAGAGAGTCGAGCAACCAGCCAGGTAGCAGCGAATCCGCCTTGAAGGCTCATTTGCCTAATTAACCCGCTTCTTCTTCTGCCACCGCAGTCTGCGCGACTCTTCCATCTCGCTCCACGCGACTGGCAGCTGCATCTTGTGCGGTTGCTGCCCGCCAATTAATTACCAGCCGACTCTCAGCTCTCGCGCTACTCGAAACCCGCAGCCTGAGGAGGAAAAGCGAGAGCATGAGCGGTGTCCCCTGTAGCCTCCCACTGTGCAGGACACCCGATTCCCGCCTGCCTCTCCGCCTTGCGAACTCTCCGTTAAATCGAGACGCGAGCAAATTGGTCTTTTTTCCTGGAACGCTTTTCTCTGGATAAGAATGGAAGCTGGCGTGTCAAGAACACGCCACTAATGTAATAACAGTAATCTCACTGATATTTGTATGAAGAGAAGCTCGATGTTATTCAATCTGTCTTTTCTGCTGGAAAAATTGAAAGGAGCAGGAAAGATTGAAATAAAAATGAAATAAATGTGCAACTCAGTGGGTAGAAAATCCAATTTACATTGACGCAGCTGAGTTCAATTATAATTAAACAATTATTCAACACATTAACACGGCGCTTGAAACGTGTCAGACAGGTGAACTCTTAAAAATTAATTGTATTGTAACAAAATAAAACCATGCAGCTTTTGAAAATTGAATCATTTCTTCATATTATTATAAATGACAAGATGTCACGGGTCAATGGAAAAAGTTGGCATGCAAACTCAACGAAATGCAGCATAAAAATGTTTCAACAAAATATTTATTTTTAGAGGAACAATTTTTTGGAATGCTTTGAGATCTCAAAATCTCACCTCACTGAGGTGCAATTTCAATAATCGAGCGTGTTTTCAATTCTCCTCACCGATCTCAATCAAACGAACATTAAATTTGATGTTCTTCAAGGTCAAAACTGTTAATTTTAGTTTCTAATTAGTCTAATAAAATAAACTCAGGATTTTGGAGTTTTTAAAATGTGTTTGAAAGTTGTCCCCTGATATTTGTAAATTTGTTTGGATCGTATGCGTGGTGCTCATTTTAGTTTTCAAGAAACTCCACTTCAAAACAAAACAAAAAACAAGAATTTTTCGACTTTTTCATGTTTTTGCAAAATCTCACAATCACAAAAACTGCACACCGCTAGATTCGTCTCGATCTCCCCTGACCAATTAATTAATTGCGATTTTAGTGAACTTAAGGAGTTTTTAGCTTACTTCAATTATAATTATACTAATTTACACTTTGTGCGCCAATTTAGGATATGTTTAAAACATTCCCGCGTTATAAATGAATTATAATTTTTCAAGGGGGTTGTAAAATAGCAATTGGGGTGGAGGAAAATCATCCCTTCAGCTACAATAATTAGGAAAAACACTAGAATTTTAAAGCTACAAATTAAATTGCAAACTAAACAGATGGAAAATCGTTTAAAATTACATATTTTTGTGTGAATGAAATTTTCATGAGGTTAAATCACCAAAATTTCATGTTCCAGGTAGTTCTATAAAATTTAGAAACTCTGTTTCTTCATTACAAAGAAAGCTACAATTCTTCCGGCCTGAGACATATCCGACACAGATTAATTGCCGCAACTATTCTAAGCTCATCACAGAATCCGTCTTTTCTTGCACCAATTCGATTATACGAGTGCTTGATGCCCGCCGCTGCAGCAGCGTTTTAGCAAATCAGCCGGTCTTACGACACGCACCAGGGCACAAAAAGACCACAAAGCTGTCGTTGCCCCGAGTGTGTCTGTTTCGGCGGCAGCTATTATGGCAGCAATAGAAAGGCACAGTCGTAAATAATTAATGCAATAATCCAGCGTGCTCGGCGGCGGCGTTGGCGGCGGCGGCGGCTAATCCCGCTCTAGGCTACAAGGCACTCGAGTCGGCCGGAACTAACTCGCCTCGCTCTTGTTCCGTGTTTGTTCAGCCCCAAACAAGAGTAAGCACGTACCCACCCTGCCCCGGCGCCAAAGGTGCGCGCGTACCTTTCCGCTGGCGCAACTTTGCGCCGCGGCGAATCAGAAATCGCTCCGTTTTAACTGATTAACTGCGAGTTCGCCGCGTGCTGCTGCGGGAGTGAGAAACAACAACGGCCAACTTGCCGACGAGATCAGACTTTCCTCCAACTTTAAACTCTTTGAACTCGCGGGGCTTGCTCTAGGTGCAAGTTTGACTTCAATTGAAGAGCTAGTTGTGTGCGGGCTCTGCGTCTGTGTATAAACTCTGGTTTTGGGGCTGGATGAAAGGCCGAAAATGGCTGTTTATTATAGTTTGCCAAAGGAAATTGCGATATTCAAAAGAGCGCTTTTAGGTACTGGAGTAGGGGAACTTTTCCCTCATCAGGCTTCTATGAAAACAAATTAATCCATTCATTCAACTGAAATGTGAAGAGGAAATAAGAGAATTATTAACTCGCAAACCAGACTTGTAAAAGAAAAAATAATCTGATTAACTTCATAATGATTAGCTTGTCGTGTTTTGAAATTGATTCCAATGGCAGGAATTGATTTCTTCGGACAATTTTAAACTGTGATCAGTTTTCCTTCTTGGGAAATTAATCACAGTTGTGCCTGTTAGAGCTCTCAGATTTGAAAACTGTTCTGGCAGCAATAAAGACTTAGCAACGGAGTATTTTTGCAGCAAAATTAAAACAGCAGTAGAGAGAAATTCAATTAAAAGTAAAAATTGCGCAAGTTGAGAACTTCACCGTCGGCAACGGTATGGTTGATTTATTCAATTTTCACCAAATTTCGGCTACTATCCTGATCCCCAAATCACGAGGAAAGTACACAAATGTTGTTGCTGCATTTTTTTAATTTTTAAAAGGAGCAGTAACCTAATCGAGAATATTTAAATCCACATTTTCCAAAAGAGAATTATTAAAAAAAGTGAAATCTTCTGTTCTCTGGCATATCTCCAAATATGTATTAATGGATATATTTAATACATACATTTTAATATTCTTTTGAATCACTAATTATGGATTAGTCAAAGCTTATTTCTTAAAGGGAGAAATAAGCTTAATATCCACTTAATTGGATGGCACTAGTAGCCTTCAGGGAAATTTACGAAATTTTTAATTTTCATCTAGAGTATTTTCGTGGTGTTATAGCAATATTTGCCTCAGTTGAATTTTTAAAACAGGACATTTCTATCACTGAAGGATGCTAGTTTTGGGCTGTCGATTCCGTTGCTCGTTTTACTTTTCGTTTTCACTCCGAGATGAGTGTAGAGAGTAGGCGGATGTTTTCAACATTCTCTACAGCTTAAACTTTGGTATGAAATTATTTGTTTTAAAAGTTAAGTTCTGCTGATGAGGCCTGCGGGGCCAAAAACAGCTGCTGTACAGTACAGTTCGAAAGTGTGTGATGTTATTTTTCTTTTAAAATATTTTCAACTTTTTATCCTTTCATTCTTTGGCAATTACCAGCCTTTGTAAAATTAATTTGATAATTTATTTAAGTCTTTGCGTGTCTTTGGAGTTTGGGAAACAAAATCGCAACAGTTAAAGACCTGCAGTTTTTGCCTCGTTTCTCCCTTTTCGTATCTGATTTACTTCCGGTTAGATTTGAATCTCGGCTGAAGTGCATCAACACCATCTCGGCACGTGCTGCACAGATTGCGGCCAATCTCGCCGCTAATTAATTCGCTTGCGCGGAATGTGCGGAATGCGGGCGAGGGACTCATTTGCGAGCGGCGCGGCTGCTTCGTTAGCGGCGGAGACGACACACACTGCACTTCTTTTCCGTCCAATTAGCATCCGCACCACATTTTTAATGACATCTCGCAGCACTTTGTAGACTGCCGCCTGGCTGCCTGGCTGGCTGAGCGCGCAGAGCTAATTTTTTTAATCAGGTTTGCCGGCTGTTTTCGCGCTAGGCCAATTAGTCCTGAGGATAAGATATTAAGTTAGCGCCACTCAGGGGGCGAGGCGGCAGTTTATTATTTTTTCATCCTCGCCCTCTCTCTCTTGGTGTGTATGTGTGTGTGTTATGTAATCTGTTGGAGTCTCATCCGCCGGCATGCTCCCTAACGGGCCCCCTGGGACTTCACCATCTTCTTCTTCTTCCTCCAGCAGCTCCACTTCTCGTTTTTTCCTCTCTCTCTTTCTCTCAGTTTCTGCAACAAAAACACATAACACACACCTATACTCACTCGCGCGCGCGCTCGCTATCAGCCGGCAGATAACAAATCAAGTGCAAACTTTACTTGTTAACTCTGCGCGCACCTTTAATTTGCCTGCTCGAATAAATTTCCTCTGTTGCGCGCGGCTGGGTGCGGCAACGACCGTTTTTCTCTTATTCTCTGCACACCTCTTGCAACGTTTTATCTCGAAACTGCAGGCAAAATAAATTATGAATTTAGCCCCGGCAGCTGCTCCTCTGTTTCTCAGTGGAATGGGCAAAAAAGTGAAACAAATTAGTTTGGGTGCGAGAGGAAATTTACTCTCAATTTTTGTCGAGCAGTGAAACAACTCGCAAAAACTTTTTACCAAATTGTATTATTAAGCTAAACCAATAGGGAAGAAATACTTACAACATTAAATAAATAAATGTGATTAATTATAATTTTTGTAAAAACTTTAATGTTGGTTTAATTCAGAGTCTTGCTTTATTAAGTTATTTCTTTTAATAAGAAATATTTCTTTATGGCTGCTAAGTTTTAATTTAAATTTTATAAATATTTTGAGCTGATTAAAGGCTTACTAAATTTGCATTTGCCATAATATGGTGATATTAATTTATTTGCATTGTTGTTTGTTTGAAATGATATGAGAAATTATTAAAGAGGGATTTTTTCCAAAAATATACCATGTTGAAGTCTCATGAGCTTCTATAATTTGGATATATTTAAAAATACCTTCATAATGAAATAGGTGGCAAAAGAGTTAAAATCAAATTAATTTAAATTTAAGTTGGCACGCTAGTTAATTAAAAATGGGGGGTTAATTTGCAGCCGTTTTCTACATCAGTAAAGCAAAATCATGATAACCGTAGGTGTCTGGCGAGAAAGTAAAAATTACTCTGCAGATGATTTTGTTGTAATAATTCTTGCTAAACAATTACAGGGAATCTTTAATTCGAATCTTTACTTTTGAAATTATAACCGTACAAACCCAAAGCTAAAAACTGGACCGATTTAATGATTTTCATCTTCTATGTTTCAGATGCCAACTGCATCTCCTGGAACCAGTGGTGGACGTATGACGGAATATCCGGTAAGCGATTGTCCATTTTTCAAACGCGGCCAGGCCAGGTGGTGCGTTGCGTGGCCTGCTCGTCTCTGGCGAAAAGATCACGCACACGTGAAAAGCGAGGGATGTATGCTCCTTTGATGCGGGCCATAGCCGGGAGTTTCGAAAGCCGGCGCGCCGCTGAATACCGCAAAAAGATTTTTATCGCTCGCGTCCAATTTTGCGAAAGTCGACCTCTTCAATTATGCTCCTTTCCGTTCAATCTTGATTCTGTTTGGGAAATCCCTCGTCGCAGAGAATAACAGAAAGAAAGAGCGAGTCGGATTGAAAAGATTACCGCGCGCGCATGTGATTATCCCATGCCGCGCGCGCGACTTTCATCTTTTCATGCGGCGAACATGTACGCATGCAGAAATATGAATAGGGAGCAGCTTTTCAGTCTGAGCTCGTTATTATTTACCGTCCCACCTCCGACGCAATGATTCACCACCCTCGAGGGAAGTGAGGGAAAATTAGATCGAAATTTTCGGCCTCCTCGATTTATTTTGTATTGACTATTTTTTTATGAACTGTACCAGTTCTAAATGTCGGGATATGATATTTCTTTAGACAAAAATTGGGAAGTGAGCGCTGGTTTCCTCAATTTTCATTCAATTGAACGCATTGAAAGTTTTTGAAAAGCGTGTGTCACGGATTTAGATATTAATTTGCATTAAAATCAAGTAATTTCAATAAAGATCATGAAAATTGGTTGTTGTTTAGTTTCTCCGTACAACTAGTCGATCAAAAGTAAAGAAAAATAGTGCTTTTATAAATTTTATTCCGTAAGCAAGTTCATTGGTGAATTTTTCCATTGAAACACGCCAAGCGATAACACTGTCAACACGGAGAGTTCCCTGCTGCAACCAGGAAATTCCCCAATTTTGGTCTCGTTGAAGAGTAAAATTAGTAACACGACCAAATTTATTCTCCGTGTCTGATTTTTCACATTTAAATATTTCCCGCGATAGAAGCGTGGCTGTGCTGGTGTCAGTCGATTGAAAGAGCAGACTATAGGTGCATTTTTGGCCTATCCCAATTCAAACACGAATCTATATTTTCTTTTTAAATCTTTATCATCCTTAGAGACTGTCAATGTTTTTAATGTGGGAAATTTTTTCTGTAAATTCAAGTTTTATTGGCTAGAATTATTTAAACTACTCATAATTTATGTGGCGTTATGGAGATTATAAAAAATCATGTATCCGGTCCATATTTATAATATTTATCTGCGTCAAAAATCAGAATTCACATCTGAAAAGGATTAGTCAAGCCTGAAAATCGACTGCTTTTGTCCTAAAAGTTCACAAAAAGAGCCGGTTAATCTGCCAAAATATTGACAAAAAATCCCCCAGTCCACAAAAGCGATAACTCAGGTGGCTCTCCTTTCACACAACAATATTTCAAAACCCTTTTTATGTTTAGTCTCCAGTGTTATCGTACCAGTGCCTACTCAATAAAATAAATAGCTTCATCCACAGATCAAAAGCCATCCAAACAAAACATAAATTCAAGCGATTCTGTCATTAAAACCTTTGAATAACGCCGACGCTCTCCACTGAACCAAATCAAATAATTCACAATATTATGCGTGTGTTGCGTTATTTTCTCGATTCGGGGAAACATTACAATTAGCGCTGAAGGCTCTTATCGCGCTCCACATCAGCCACGGCCGATGATTCTATTCAGAAACGTGCGCCGAGTGGAAAAGTGCAGCAGTTGCGCGCCAGCAGCAGTTGCTAATCCGCGTTTAACAGCCGGCCCGACGCGGCGGCGGATTGTCGGCTACTTACACGCTCGTAATGCGAACGCAAACGACGCCAATTTCCACGGCTCAAGTGGCCGCGCCCGATTTCGACGCGGCGGAGGTTCATTTGATATGAGAATAACTCGCACCTGGTAGGTTTAATGCGTATTAGCGGCAATAAAAGCAGGCGAGCTTACACACGCGCTCGCCCGCCCGCGTAATTGCATCATTTTGCCGAGCTCGACGCACTCTGAAAGAATCCACCGGCCGCGCGGCCGCGCCGTGCGAGCGAGAGAGAAAGAGAGAGAACCGACCGTTTGTGTGGCAAAACGCTCTGGTTGTTGCTTTTTATTTGGTTGCGATTTCATGCATTGTTGGAGCAGGAATGGAAAAGTGTACTGCCATTAATCGCGCCGGCCCCGTTCGCACGATTATTTTTATGAAGTGCGCTGCGCATTCCACAAACTTTCCTGACTCCTCTAGTCGCGGACAAATTCGCCTCTAATACTATTGCTCATAGGTTCGTCCAGGCTTACTGATAATCAGAAACGCTTGCATAAATTTACAATAATATGATTTGTTTCCTTAATATAAAATTCGTTAATCACTAATTTCAACTATATATATATATATATATATATATATATATATATATATATATATATATATATATATATATATATATAAACGGAAATCAATACAAACATTTGTGGTAAAATGTCAATTTTTTCAGAGACTTTTGTAATACATACGTCAAAATTTTAATACAAATTTTAAGTAAAATAGAAATAAAAACATTAATTTGAAATTATAATATGTAAATTATTAAACAAAGTTTTCTTTCAATTTATTAAAAAATAAAAAAGTGTTTAAAAAATTGTAGTTGATAAATTCAATTTGACATTTTTTGTTTATATTTCTTACATTAATATATAATTATACTTTTTAACTGTTATTTATTTTATTAACAAACGTATATTCATTCCAATTCAATATTATTTTCTTCCATTTATCCCAAATATTCCCGCGGTGGACATCACCGCTAGAGTTGTTTTAGCCAAACGCAACGGCATATCTTCGGAAGAGATTTGAGTAGCTTAGTTAAATTTTGCCTGAACTGGAATCGGCCCCATAAAGTATTAGTCTCAATACACTTTCTGGCTCTAAATAATATATTATCTCGCAAAAGATTTTTCGTAAAATGTGACAAGTTCTGAAGGACCAAGAAAAAATGTAAAATAAGTTCATTTGTACGCCCAGATTTTTAGAGAAAACAAAATATCATTACAATTTTTTTTTAAATATAGTATAGTTCATGCTGAATTTACTATTTTAAAATAATGTGTGTCTTTGAAACCTCAATCAAAGAGTTGATAGTTTAAGCCAAAAATATCTCATCAAATGGAATTAAACTATAGAAAAACTAGATTACGTTTCTCGTAGATTATAAAAATGCACAGTAAAAGCTCTTACGAAGATTTTTATAAAAGGGTTTATATGATTTTGGCACTTGGCCAGATGATTTTGCGTATGCAGTTGAAAGTTTATTCGTTTCAATTTTTAAATATCTTAAATGAATGGAAGCATTATAGTTTCAAATTGATCTTTATAAAAGATATATATATATATATATATATATATATATATATATATATATATATATATATAAACGTCTAATCTTTGTCGCTTGCGTAAATTATCAGTCGGAATTGTATTTCCAACAGCCATTGAACCAAAGTAATTAGCGTATCCGCACAATGGATAGGGCGTTTCTTAAGCAAACAGCGTTTTGAATGATGAGCTGCGGAAACGGCTCAAGACGTTAGGGCCCATTGTTGCGAGGGCAACTTTTCCAGCGAGAGAGAGAGAGCGAGTGGCCGGTCGGTCGGCGCGATGGCATAATTGATGGGGGTTGATGGACCTCCTGTTCCTTCCTCCGATGCCCGCTCTCAATATTTCATGTCCACCTGCACTCGGCGCAGCGCACGTTCGCTTAACAAGACTATCTATTGCCGCGAAACATGCGAACGAACCCGCACACACACACACACACACACACACACACCATAGGCAGGCCCGGCCACGGCCAAGAAGCAAGAAAGCAGCCGACGCGAGAGCTCTTTTGTATGTACACACACTACACACTCACTATGGCGCGTCTTATCTGCCTGGCCAGGAGCATTTGTATTCAAATTCGCCGCCCTTATCTCGGTTCGCATCGCAGATTGGCCATCTCAGCCGAGGCCAGAATTGAATCCGCAGACGCCGGTAGCGGAGGCAGCGAGCGGCAAATTAAAAATGCAAAGAGAGAAAGATGGCCAAGATAGAAGCAGCCGCGCGCATTAGAACAGCAGGCCGCGCATTGCAGAGGCCCATCCACACGATCCAAATCGTGTCTATTCCCTCAGGATCATGGTTCATTATTGAAATTTCTTAAGTAAAGACGAGAATTCATTGAAATATTGTTCAAAAGCACTAATATATGGTGAGAAATATGATTTTTTTCAATTAATTCACAGAAATGTTAGTTTAAAAAACAAATGTGAGTCCGATTTTAGTATGAGTGGGCTTTCTATCTCATTCAAATTAGTACAAAAATTGTATTTTCCAATTTACAGAAAAAAGAAACGGCCGAACTGATTTTATTTGCACAAAAAAATAAATTTCTAAGACGTATCCTATTTAAAAATCATTGGAGAAACCAATTCTCAGGGATAGAGGCGAGCCTTAAAGTGGAATGATACTGGGCAACAATTGAAAACTATTTAAATTGTTGGATGCCTTAAACAATGACCGATAAACAATTTTTCAACAATTTGCAATAATTAAAAGGACCATCCTACAGGAAAAATTCAAATTTTGCCAATTTTCTCCAAAATTTACATTGCTTGAACATATTTTCTTGGCATATTCCGATTCCTCTCGTCGAGATCTGTCCAACGGTGTGTGCCACTTATTGGGGAAACTCTTGGTTTTGAAATTAAATCGGATTTCGAGTAAGGAGACAGCCATTGCCATTTGAAAAGCACGGTAACTTTCCAGCCAATTTTCTCAAAAAATTACAGCGCTCCTTAGGTCAATTTAGGCTTTAACTGAATCCTAAGCGATGAGTTTATGCATTGGCAACAAGCATTTTCCAGGCTTTTCCAGTATCATTCCTCTTTAACTACCTAGGTAGCAAGGTAATATTACTTAGAGAACATAATGCTTCAACTGTGAGCACCGTTTCCAACAACAATTCTTTATGTATTTATTTTATTATAATTCATGAAGGCAGACATGATGAGTAGATGCCAACAGGAATCAACCAAGCTGTTGGTTTGCATTGTTGAGCCTATGCTTTGCGTGCACGGTGTAATGTGAGAATTCGAGCGACGTTTGGAGGGTCTGATACGCGCTTACATTTGAATTTCTGGCATTGCAATGAAGAGTCCATTCGGATATGGGAGGATTGCAAAAGCTTTCCGACACGCTCGCTACTTGCTTGCTAGCACCTTTTCAGCATGCACGAATTAATTCCACGGGACGAATGTCAGGCGTTTCAGTAAAAGCCCCCGGTGCTGGGGCAGTAACATGAGCTACTGGGACTGGGCTTCCTCCAATGAGGCCCGTGCGTCCATGTTATTAGCTCGTGATATTATTGGGACGCGTAGTTTTCGCGAGTTGTTCGCAATCAGGGGGTGTCCCATCTCGAAAGAAGTTAACCGATAAAAAACTCATAAAAAATGATGAAGCGCCGTAAACTTGCGAAATGATTTTTTAAAATCAAAATTTTATTGTAGCTCGTCCTGTTTAGAGTTTTATTTTCCAGATAATGAAGAAACTCCTGCTGAAGAAAGCAAAATACATAGAGTTTCTTTTTGCTGTACTTTTTAATTTATTTAAGATTAATTTTCTTGACCTTATTTAATCTCCTTATTATCACAGATAAAAATGAAATGGTAAAATTAAGAAGCAAGCGTTTTTTGAAAAAAAAAACGAATAAGTTCTTATATGACCCTCAATGACCATTTTTATGAGAAGCTGGTTTAATTAATACTTGCAGCAATTAACGTAATTGATTGATTTTTGACTCCTCTATTAACAGAAACGACTGAATTGGCCAAAGTTATTTGATCTGTCTTCTTGGAGGCAAAATACAACTGGAACTCCAAAAACACATTTAAAATAATATATTTTGTCTCACTAAAGCACCCGGAGATGAGTGGGAAAAAATTATAGAGAGCTAAAAAACGATTTGTAGGGAGAGAAAAGGCTGATGCGCATTTCTAGTCGAGGTTTATTTCTCGGAAAAGAAATAGGGCGTTCAATTTGTGAGGTGAGGTCGGGGAAAAAGGCCCGTCGAGGAACATCATGTGGCGTCGATTGCAGCCGAGGCGCCGAGGGCACACATTCTGCAGATGACGCGCAAAATAAAAATGGCCGCCGCGAGGAGCACGTGCTCCGACAATTACGCCCATTATGATGTGCGGCCGGCTTTCGCATGCATAATGCTCGAGTTAAAGTGCGGCGCACGCCGGCCGTGTGCGAGAGCAGAAATCCGAATCGGCGCGATTTATCAGCGTGCACGGGGGTGATTATTCCCGCTTCATTCTCTCTCTCTTGCGCGCGCTCGGCACTCTGCAGGTAATCCAGATGATTTATAGAGAAGAAGCTGCCGCGTGACACTTCCCCGCCAGCAGCTGCTGCTGCTGCTGCTGCTGCGAAAAATTGGCCATTATTGCAGATGTATCGGACATTGGTGAATTTATTAGCCCGCCAGTCGAAACAGATACAGGCCGGCGAGCCGGGAAGCGCAGAGAGAGATTAATTCATTTTGAATAAATCCACGTCATCCGCGCGGCAGCCTGTACACTCTCACTCGCGGCTCCATGCATGACGGCCGCGTGTAAATTCAAAGGGCATCATTGATTTTTGAGCACTTAAATTACGGCCGCCGCATTTGTACGTATATATGTATATCCGACGTGAGCGCGCGCGTGTGTGTGTGCGAAAAGTGTGGTCCGCGCCAGAGATATCACACTTTTTCCGTCCCAGGCCTGCGGCAAATTCCGGCTCAAATATTTTAGTTTGTCTGTCTGGCGGGCGTCGGCGTAATCCTACTTGATGTGCAGCTTAATCAACTTCATCAGAGCTTTTAGATTGCAGCCGCGCGATAAATGCAAATGCGCCCGCCATAATGCCCGATTGATGCGTCTGCCGGCCAACGAACGGTGCAATCCGCCGCCCGACCCAAATTAAATATTTACGCCGCACCTTTTTATTCTGCAACAACAGCAACGTTTATGATCCACCTTTTTGCGTTGGGGTTGTTTTTTGGGCGCTGTTAATTACAGCGCAAAACGCTTCCGGACGGATTTATTTCGCTTTTACTGCCCCAGCTTATCTGTTTTTGTGCAGCAAATTGCTCATAATTAGAGGGAATAAACGGCTTTTGAATCCGTTTGCTTTCGTTGTAATAAGCTCACCGCAGGCCCACACAAAAATTACTCAGTAGAAAATGTAGCAAATCATTTTCTGGAACAACTGTTTCCATTTTTTAGCTTGTATTAACGCAAGCTCAACATTTTTCTACGCCTATTTTGCAAAATATAGTTTTAACCAAAATAATTATTAAATTGGTGCGAATTCTATAATTTTAAGATTGATTAGTACAAATTGAAAATTAATATTTCCTTAGCAAAGCCTGATTTAAGATTAGACACTATACAAGCATCTCAAACCATTTGATTTGCTTATAAATCTTGTAAATACTATGAAAATTGTACATTTAAAATATAAAATAACCATTCTAAAATGTGAGAAATGTATAATTGTCGATGCATTCAAATTTGCTGGACCAGCGTGGTTGAAAAATTGTCTTGTTTGTTTCTAGACCAAATCTAAATCTAGTTCCCAACAAATTTTAATTCTGCAGGATCAAATTTCAAATTTGATACAGCTTGAAAAATATTATCATATCGATCACAGCTTCTGATATTCTTCCTTAATCAAGAGTACCAGCCGAAATGAAAGTATGCAACCCGTTTATCGGACGCGAGAAGCGCGTTGCATACCCAGTTCTACGGTGTGCGCTCTGCAGAGGCACATAAATAACGACAAACAAGCGATTTTTCTCTCCCGAGAAGGCTTTCAATGGAGCGCCAATATTGACAAATGAATAGGTGATAATTTAAGTAGAGGAAACAATGGTCTATTTGTGATTTGTAATCCCAGCGGGAGCGGGATGCGACCCAGCGCAATGCAAAGGCCGAAAATTCAATAGAGCCGGCAGAGTGACCGCAAATGACCGCAACACCTAATAGCTTTTCAAACAAATCGTCACTGTGGGCGTTTCACGCAACCTCAAACTCACGCTAAGCGGCTTGTGAGCAAGCAGCTCAGAACAACTTTGGACCCTTCCGGCGCGACAATCCAGACACACGGCGGCGGCTTTGGCCTAACTAAATATCAACAAAATAGGTTACAGATGTTGTTTGATGTCGGCGCCTGCAAAGCGGATGCCACGCTCACTCAATTATTCACGCGAAATTAACAACCTGAGAATGGTTTTCTCTGCGAAAGCCATCTTCGCCCTGCTTCACATCAGACCGACCGTTTCACAGAGTCTCTGCTCCGTAAGTCCATATAGGTGGACATACTACGTTGGTATTTTTTCCAACAACATTTAAATAATGTCTCTAGATTTAATTCATGGTTTAAAATTCTTTTTATTCAATGAATCCGTGTCACTGGTTGATTTTTTATATGCACGAAATGAAAGATTGACAATGTCATTTTTGCAAAGGTATTTTTTTTTAAAAAAAAGGCTGCAAAAGAACCGATAGCAAAATTATATATTTCACGTTTTCTATGCTATCCTGATAGCCAAATTTAAATGAATTCAACATGTCAATGCAACATTTTCAGAAAAATTCTCAGCTCATCATTGACTTTTTTAGAAAGTTTCTTAGAAAGAGAAACTGAACTGGCCACTAATTTGAACATATCCGTCAAAATTAGCATATTAAAAACATTTGTCGTTGTACGTGATCATTTTACAAACATTTTAAAAATTTCTCAGAAGTAAAAACTACTGAATAAATCTTAGATCTATGAAATTTTGGAGTTCCCTCAATAATTTAATAAAATTAATGCTCTGCTGAGAGTAAACAGCAACAATTAATAGGACAAAAAATTCGGTTAATTTAAATTTCTAGTGTTTGTTCTAGGCCAAAATAGTGACTAATGTAATTCTAGAAAATAACATTAATTTCTTGTTTATAAAAGATTTGTAAAGGAATTGACCGACGAGATCATGCGCAGTGAATATCTAGGTGAATAGAAAATTCAATCTGGAGTATTGCAAGGATTACCTAGACTTGGTCCGGAACAAATCTACGCAATCGGTTGCAGAAAGAAATTGCAAAGCCGTCTGGATTACATAAATAAAATTACGGAGCAGCAAATCCGGCGTGCACGCGTGTAGTAATTTCTCTGGATCCTCAGAGGTCTGCTGGTGGGATTACAACGCGAAACGACCTCTGTTCCGCGCCTTGTTTTCCCGGCAAGACAAATTCGCCGCGCCTCTGGTGCAAAATAACAATCTGATCGGTTTGTGCTGGCTGGTTGGCAGGCGGGCCGAGCGGCGCGGCGGTGAAAAAAAGCAGAAGAGCATCTTGCCCCCGTCCGTCGATTCGGAGCCGCCGCCGCCGCCGGCATAGCTCAGCTGGCACTTGGGTAGCGCGAAGAGCAGCGGGCGAGGTGTAATTTTTTCACGGCCAAACGAGCGGCCAGGGAGTTGGAGTGCGAGTCGGCCCGCCACCAGCAGATACCCACCCGGCATAAAGCGTCATAAAATTATGCAAAATTCAGGCGCGCTGGTAGTAAAAGCCGACGCCGCCGATGAAAAATTCAGCTTGCCTAATGGTTTGTTTATTAAAATGTAGGCAGACTAGCGCTAATTGCCGCGCTTACGACGCTCAATCCGCGACCAACACGTAGTGCTGCGAAAAAATCTAGATGCTTGGAATTCATCGATAGCTAATTTTTTCCGTCCGATTCAGTAAGGAAGATTGCATCATATCCTGATAGAATATTGAACTAGGTAAATCACCAATTTCACGATTACATCAGTGCCTAGTAAGAGTCTATGCTATTGAAATCAAATTCGTGTAAGAGTAAGATGGCAAATTAGTTGCATTATGGGACCGTATATCAAGACAGCCAATGGCATATCATCTATTTCAACGTTAATAACTTTGAATCCTAGTTCCAAGTCACAGATATCTATACTTTTATTTAAAAAACAAAATTAAACAGTTATTTTTATAATCATAATTTGTCAAAATATATGTATTATGAAATTTATTATAAAAAATGAAGAAATAGTTTTATTTATTGTTAAATATATAAAATTAAAAAACACAATTGTAATTTATTTATTAAAACAGGTGTTTAAATTTTCTAAAAAATATTTAAATGCAAAATTATGTTACACCTAGCATGTTTAAACACTATAAAAGTTGCGCATTTGAAAGTAAAACACATGCTTGAGCATCAAGCTATTATGCTCCGTTTTTTTCCATTTTCCTCGACGTGGTGCACGGCACAGTTCCCGACAGCAGAAGCGTCTGTGTTTTTTCGTTCGACGAGCTGCTTCTTAAAATTTTACGAGCGCAAAGGGCCGCCGCGCGCCGTCTCTCATTTTTAAGGTGCGCTGATTGCCCATTTTGCGGACGCCGACGCTGCGAAAACAGCCGCCGCACATAAAATTAAATTGGCGTCGTGCTCAGTCACTAAACGTGAAGCGGCGGCGGCGGCGCACTAAATTTTGAGCACTTGGTACATGCAAGCAACACACAACAACAGCGCAACTACTACAAAGAGAGAGAGTGGGAGTCTCTTCGGAAGCGCGGATCGACAAGGCCGGATGGAGAGGCGGGCGCCGAGATGCAAAGCGCTAATTATGCAAATGAGCGGTACTAGGACGACGGCGTTGCCGGCGTTATTTGTTGATTCCTCGGCTCAAACCTTTAAGTCGCTTGTTTCCGCGAGGATATGGACGCCAATTAGCGCCGAAGCCACTTCAATTGAGCGAATTTACATCACTAGGTGCTTGAAATAAAATGAAAACTGTCGCAATCACTATGCTAATATTTGCTCTCCCACGACTTAAGAGTAGTTTCACCTTGCGCGGTCAGGTTGTGGTCGTCGTAACTGTTGGCACTTTAAAATTATCCTGGGAGGAGTTAACGATTTTATCTTTTGAAAAAAAAATTAACCAACTACAAGGGTAAGAATAATTTTTGAAATTAATGACATTTTTAATGACAAAAACCCCAAAACTTAAAACAGTTTCAAGGCCTTTATGAATAGCAATTGCGAATTTTACAAGGGAGTAGAAAAACCAAAGATCAGTCGTAAGATAACATTACATTTTTTATTATTAGAGAGTTAAATCAGTTTCCAGTTGAAACTGTTATAATCCAGTTATCATTACAGAAACGCTTAACTCCGACAAAATTTTAACTAAGCCTCTTTAAATCCGATTTAATTATAATGAAATCAAATTTATACGTTTCATACAAAATGGGTACATCATGGAAGATCTTTTCTGGACCATGGAAATCTGAAAAAATGTTTTTACGGTAACTTTCTCCTACCTTGGAAAGTGTCTTTAATTGATATTTTTTCTCTCTACAATCAACAGGTCATTTAATTAAAATTTCGTTTTTAAATTTATATTCGAGTCATATTTTTGTTAAATAAAATCTGCTTAAGTAGTATGTTTAGATTTAGATAGCTTTACGATAATTTTTTTAGATATTTTTACAATTTCATTCATATTTATTTGGACAGACGGAATCGGCTTTTAAATTCAGATGACTGATCTTGAATTTTAAAGAACTATAGCTCTCTGCTTTTTTCAAAACATTCAGCTAAACTAGGAAATTAAAGCCAATCCAGCCAGTAACAATGTCTGACTGACATTGTTACTCAACACGTACGTGACATATTTTTTTGCGTGAGCATAGCCATCGATGCATGTCCGCTCGGCCTAATTAATTAATGCTGGCTCTCTAATTAAAATTAGAGGGCGCATGCAGAGCACAGGTATACACGTATTATGATATAAATGTCCGGTCCGTTTGGCGCGAGTGATGCATCCATTACGGCTGCAAATGCAGAGAGCCTAATTTGATGAGGCCATCACGCTAATAGCATGGCCAGACTGCTTCGGGTCCTCCGAGGCTAGCTCTGGCTCTGCAGCCGCCGACCTTTGTGCTCTCGTCACTTTTGATGTTTGCAGCCGGCCAAACAATACATAATACATGTGCACGTTTGTGTACAGCACAGCACAGCACACACACACACACACACAACACACACGGAGCGGAATGCACACAGAGGATCACACGGCGATCCTTTCCTTCCTAACATTCTCGCCCGTCAAAATCTTGCCCGAAATCCCTTCAAAAGTTTTTCGCGCCGCTGACGCCCCCAGGTTTTAAACCTTGGAGGTAATTAATTATTATTCCGGAGGATTAGCAAGTTTTGCGCGACCGGCTTTCCCGCCAAACACCGAGTCAAAGTTGATATTCGTCGCAATTCGCTGTTCCGAGAGTAAAGTTGTGTCCAGAGCAAAAGTTTGTTTCACCTTCATGCATTTTAAATGCCCTCGAGCGTTAATTCTTTAGTCTACATCCACCTTTTAACTTGAGCAAGTTTAAACAAATTAGGGTTAAATGCCCTCAATAAAATGTGCACTGACTAAAAAGAAACTATGATAGTTGAAGATGTTACTATAAAAGCGATTTACTTGATTTTAAATAAATATAACTATCGATATTGTAATTAGATATTTTTTAAATCTGTAAAACGGCAAATAAAAGCAAAAAATTAAGTGTTGAACCGCAGATTTTTATGTCAGAGGTATTTTCACGTAAGAGAAACTGATTGATACCAGATGAAATGATCAGAGATACTGTCTCAATCCGTTCGCCCGTTAAAAAGCAAAATATAAAAATTTGCTTACCCAAAAATTCCCAAAAACAGTTTTCCTTACGGAGCCCTGGAAATATTTGCTACGGCATGGCAGGGTCACCAGACTGGGGTGACCTGCTCTGCGCTCTGGGTGTCAATAAAACGACGTGCAAACAAAATTTATAAACAAAGTCGTTCTCCTCGTCGGTGTACTTATCGTGGCAAAAAATCGGTCTGCACGCTTCAAACTTGGGGCCATAAAAAAGTTTGCAGACACTCTCCCTCTCTCTCATTATTTAACGCGCTCGTGTTGAATGTCGCCCCGATTTTTTCCGCGTCAAATTGATGACCATAAAAATGCGGCAGATGTTGCGACGAGAGGGTCAGTTGGGCGCGTGCAGTTATTAGATGAAAAAGGCAGGCGGACGGACCAAGTTTGTGTTGAACGCCAGGCTCGTTTTAGCCGCGTGATCCAATAATTGTCTATAAAAGTTGAGGCTGACGTCCCGCCACAAATGTTTGTTCCAGCGGCGCGGCCACTTTTGCTTAAGTTTTCCAATATCGACATGCAGGCGGCAGGCAGTCGGTTTCGTTTTGCTCGGCACGAAAAGAAATTGTCGCACGGCCGTTCCTTCCGATGGGATTTCGCTCTCGCACACACCCAACTTCGCCCGAAATATTATTGGCTTGCCTGCTCTGCTCTCTTTTTTCTAATAAACTTGCCCGCCGATTAGATCTCGGCTCTGGATACGCACGTAACGGGCTTTGCCGCGGCTGCAACTTCTTGTTTTAAGTACACAGCTGCTGCAACTTTTTGGCTTTGTTTGATAAACGTGTTTTAGTATTTTTCGAGAGAGGGTTACTGTTCCACCTAACATCCCTTTGTTTTGAAGCTGAATAAATAGCGGCATTTAAATATATGTGACTGTTTTATTACTCCATTATCATCTTACTCTTGCTTTACTTTTGATATTAGTTTTTTTCAATTTTAAATATTCAGATGAGTAATCAACGCAAATTATATTAGCAATTAATGTTGCATCACCCCCTTTATTTGAGGCAGTTTATTCATAACATAATTTTAGCTGAAAATTTATGAAATAACCCTCGCCTCGATGTACTTCGGATAAAATATTTTGTTAATGAGAAAGAATTTAATATTTTTGGTATTTTTGCTAAAGACCCTTGCCTCATTTTTTTCCTGAAAGCAATATTTTCGACTTGAAATAAAAAGTCAGTGAACTAACCCTTCTCAACGAATACCTAAATTAAATTTACAACCTTTGTGGGTAGGAGAGTTCTGATAAAATCAATTACGTGTCTCAAAGAGCTTAATAGTTTTTTAAATCCGTGAGTCCATTGCCAACAGCTCAGTGACAGTTAAATAAACGTTCTACCTTTCAGGCTGCGCCAGACTAAGCAAAAGAATGGTTTCTTTACTCGCGGATAATGAAAGGGTTGAGGGAGCAATAAATTCGTTACTCACGCACGCCACGGCCGACTTTTGTGGGGTTGCAGTTGTCGCTCGCAAAGCACACACATTTATCTCGGAAATTAAGCAAGCGTCGCAAACATGTGTGCGGCGCCGACGAGAAAGCGAGAGATGAGGGGCGGGTGGGCTGAAGACAAAAAGACGTTTAACGCGCGAGATAAGGTCTCCGGGGGCTTAATTGGAAGTGTGTGCGTTTCAGTGTGCAATTCAATTGCACGCAAACGTATTTAGGTGACGAGTGTGTATGCGTACGTACGTACATCCGTATGTGTCGCCAGTAAGCGGAGAGCTATTTAGAAAACGACGATGTCTCGCTGAGGAAGAAGCGGCAAGACTGCCTCGTGCGTACGGGCTTGCAACCTTTTTTGCCCCTTGAATGTCTACTGAATCGTGCGAAGGATGCTCTGCCGAGAAAATAATTTTTTCAATGCGATTTCCGTACAGATTTCCGCAATCCGCTGAAATTGCAATGGTTTTATTATTTACTTTTAAAGATAAATGGGATACATGAATGAACTCGAATTTTGTTAAAGTAGCAGTCAGACGATCTTTTTAAAAAAGTATTCATGGAGCCAAGTTATATAAAATATTTTAAAATTTATTTGTTGATTAAACAAACATATTAAAGAAAGATTTATAAATATTAAATCAATATTTTAATAATTTATTTAAAAAATTTACAAAAACAAAATATTTTTACAATGCGTTACAAAATTTAAATAATAAAAATAATTATACTATAAAAAGTTAAAGTTTATTTACTAAAATTAAATTTTTCTTTCTTTCTTGCCTCTGCATGTCGTGGCATTTGAACGTTTGTAAGCTACCCCCGCGGCCCATATAATTGAGTGGGTCTCGGAAGAAGTAGAAGAGACCGACTTCTTCTCTCTGAGCAGCACCGTGTCGCGTATTTATTCAGTATGCTCTCTCGTATACAACCGCATGAATAAAGCCCAGTGCCGTGTCGCCGCCGCCGCGCTGCGCTGAACTAATAAAAAAATAGGAATTTTCCCCGGCAAACGAGAATTCATGTCACCCACACTGCTATTTTCATCTTGACACCGGCGTGAAGGCGATAAATTCAAATAAACACACGCGAGAGAAAGAAATCTTTGCGCCGGGGCGAAATGGAGGGAGAATTCACACACACACACACACCTCGCTCCTTGTTATTTCTATCTCGGCTGCCTGCCTGGCAAACTTTTTCCATTCACGTCGGCCCTCAATCCTGCTCTCGCGCCGTGCGACACACACTGCAATTGCCAGTGCAGGGAGGCAGAGAAGAGAGCGGTGGCACCGACAACTTGCACGTCGTCCGGATGGCCGCGACGCTATTTTTCTGCAATCAACACAGCCACCCGTTTTACGGCGCAAATTGCAAACTCGGAACTTGCCCCGTGTGCGCTAACTGGTCTCCGGGGTCTCGAAATCCACGTGATGATCGTTTAAAAAGTCGTGCCAGGCACTGTTTTTGTGTCGCAATACAAAAATGTGGTTGTGTTTGCTCTCGTCTGTGGAGAGTGCTAAATAAGTGGAAATTTCTCGTCTGCCATGAATTTTCAATTTACAAAAAAGTATGAAAGCATTGAAATAACTTTTACCTTAAACCTCTTGATGTCACTGTAAAATATTATGTCGTAACCCCCATTATTTTCTCTGGAAATGTTTAAAAATCTGTCGATAATAAATCATACTGATTTTAATTAAAATCACATTAGTTCGCAGGTTTTGCCAAATTGTCCTTAAAGAACGCAGAACAATTTGGTTTATCGCATTTTTGTTAACTTATCACAATGTATCTCTTACTCATATAAAAAATTGAAATTTGTGCGAAATATTGAATCAGGCACATGCAGTTGAAGAAATAATGCTACAATTTTTTCATATATTGGCCTTCTTTTATATTTGGTGGCGAACTAAAGCGATTTTTTTCGAATTTATGCAAATTTCGTTGATATTTGATTTTTTTATACTCACATACAGTTTATTTTTCAGAATGATTAATTTTTCTAAATTCATTTTCAATCATAAAATAGTGTTATCAATAATGTGATTTTTTTTCTAAAATTAAGGTTTTAGTTGGATAAACCATAAAATCCAACCAACGCGACACAAATTAAATTACTGAAAAAGTTTGACATGTTCCCCATAACTTCATCGATGTTTTCTCAAAAATTCTTACTCGGCATAGTGCACCAGGCGAAATATTTAAAAAGAGCGCGACGAAAATATTTAAATCACAGAGTGGCTTCTTCTCTTAAAGGTGAAAAATATGATTTTTTTAAAAAAAATGAACTAATCATTTAAAAAAATAGAGCTTTTATGAATCAGGGAAAGGTTTTTTAGAACAAAATATGAGGTCTTGCAGATTTATTTTCAGAAAATAAATCCATTACTCTCATTTCCCACGGAAGTTTAATCAAAAATTTCCTTTACTGATCGTTCCTAGTATTTTAATTTTGCCGGCAGTTCAAAGTTTGCACACTTGGCCTTTCTCTTGAAGAGCAAATAATTCAAAGAAGCATGTTAGCGAAATCAGAAAGTTTTGAATTGGCCTCAATCCAAACAGGGCAAAGGAAAACTCTGCGCGGAGAGACCTGCAGGCATATGCATATAGTCGGACGTCATCAAGCGCGAAAGCAAACAGCGAGAATTAAGCATGCAAAATTGATCAGCTGGAAATGTGATTAGATCTGCTGCGCTGTGGAAAGTGCTTTGGCCGCGGGATTCGTGCCGCTCCGCCGCCGCCGCCGACGACTTATGCAAAAAGTGAAGAGTCGGTGCTGGAAACTACTATTTAAGTTTATAAACGTAGTTTGTGCACGGTTGTAATAAAACACACTCACACACACAAAGAGCGCGGGGACTCTTAGCATGCTAATTTATTAAAATAGTCAGTTAAGATGCTAAAACTTGTGTGACAATTTGTGCTCCCGTGGCCGCTAATTCATGCAAGTCATGTTAAGTAAACACTCGCTTTGCGTGCTTCTTTCATTTGTTTATGCAACGCCGTCGGCGCGCTCTTCCTCTTACTTCCTTCGCCGCCGGCACAGGCACAGCATTCGCCTCACGTGTCATTATGGAAATGCGGGCCGCTGCTTTAATTGTCGCCAGCCGTTCCGCTCCACGGCGGCACTATTTCCGGCTTCAGTTCTCGCAGCCCCCAATCGAATCTTTTCTCTGCACTCTCTCAAACGCGAAAGGCGTGTTGAACAAAGCGCCGAGAACGTGCTGCTTTGTTAGTTGATCACCGCGCGCACATTTTCTTGCAAATGCGCCGCGGACGTGTGTTCAGGATGCACTCGACCGAATATTATTATTATTATCATCACTGCTCTCCCGAGATAATGCCGCCGTGCACTGACAATGAGATTGCTGTCCTCTTTGAATTGCATTAGATCTCATTTGAAAGATTGCGGATCTAGAAGCGAGATCGCAAGAAATGTAAAAGTGGATTTCGCAATGCTATCTGAGAATACATTAATAGCGACAGCGCATACACTGACCTAATAGTGGGCTTCCGGCTGGTCGTCAATGATATCTAGCAGTTCTCAGCTGAGTCAGCACTGAAATTGGGCCAGAGTAATGGTAAAAGATTGGAATCATTTGTAATAGTAACACATGGGAAAATTAACTGATTTTAAAAGACTTTAAGTTTCGTTTCCTAGATGCGTCAGCAGATTCTGAAAATCAACCCATTTCAATTTTATCGGAATTCAGATGAGATAATGTCGGTTTTTATTTATTCTGCTACTTTTTACCAAATCTGGTAGTCAGAAGATTTTTAGGTCAGTTTGGAAATCCTAAAATTGAGAATTCATTATTTTACAGGATATTTATTCTTTTATGAGAATAAGTACATACATATACTTAAAGCCCGACGGGCCTGCAAGATAGGACCTAGTTTTTGGTCAGATCGATCCATTTTTTGTCGGTCTGTGTCCTTTTGCAGTGTAGAAGACACTGCTCAACTTTTTTTTGTTTATCATTGTTTGGGTTTAATCTTTATTTAAATCATCTTCATTCATCGGCTGGTCCAATTCATATCAGTTCTCCAGGATGACGATACATGCACCCACTTAGATTGCAGAAAGCTAAAAGAAAAGCTGATAGACTTGAATTTCACAGCCTTAATACATAATGAACAATTTTGCACAAAATTTATTTGACATACTGTTTATAAAGGAAACAACACTGTCTCTTCTTTAAAAAGGCGGTTCACTATTTTTCCCCAGCGCTTTTTTTAAAATTCCCGCCAATTCAGTAATCGGAAAGATGTTCAGAGCTACTAAATGATTCTAAGCGTGTAAAAGAAAAGTGATCTTGGCTTTCGAACCTCTGGCCTAGCCGTATGCTGATTGCGGCGCCCTTTGCGAGCCGATGCGCATATAATTGTCAAAAGTTGGCAGTCGCACTCCATCACCCCGGCGCGTGATAGGTATGGCGAGAGTCGCAAAGGCACCCCCGGCACACACACGCGCGCTCCCGGCTCGGTCCCCGAAGCGCCATTATTTTTGCCGAACGAGCAAGAAGCTGCCGAAGCAGTAAGTTGCGCTCCGGTCGCGGAGTGTTTGCCACGGAGAGAGAGAGAGAGAGAGTTGAAATGGTCGGTTCTTCTTCTTATTTCTATTCGGCGAACGTCTCAGGTGTGACTCGGGCGTTTAGCTCGAGTAATAAAGTACAACCCTCTTTATTGGGCTTTTGCTCACACACACGCACACCAAGCAGAGTGAGAGAGAGAGAGAGAGAGAGAGAGAGAGAGAGAACCTCCGACCGACTATGCTCCCTCTCCGAAAAGGAATTTTTATTGCTGAATCGTATGGACTAAGAGCGGAAGACTGCGTTATTTTACTTACTCACGGCTACAAACCTCAAGAGGAGGCACGGAAAGTGGTCATGCCCTTTTTACCATGAGAATTTTTTTTTTTTGGAGAAGAGGCAAAAGATGTTTAAATTCGAAACAAAATTTCAGCTTTTAAATACGCGGTGCAAGTAAATAATGTGAAGAAAGGAAAAATCACAATGGTTGAAGAGTTAGACAAATCTGTACGAATCATGGGCAGATTATTATGAAAATGCAAAAGCACTAAACACACCAAAAAACACTTGCATTGTGTTTTTGTTGAAACGATATGAGTATACCGTACGTTCCATTGTCAATATTTAAAATTTATAATAAGAAAATAATGATGGAGTCATCAAAATTGAGTTCCTCGATCACATTTGGGTAGTACACAACCGTCACAATTTTTAACTAAAAATAATCAGAGATTTTGATGATAGAAATTCCTTCTCTCTGTAAAAATGTACTCACCACAAGTACGCTTTTTAAAAATAATTAAATTTAGGATAATTTTCAGCTATGGATTCAGTTTAATTGTCAGTTCAAAACAGAGACAACCGTGCAATTAAGTTGATTTTTAATCTATAATTTTGGGAAATAAATTAAGCATTATCTTAATAATTTTTTAAAGTTTCAGTTACAACTAAAAGCTACTCAGGTTGCTATGGAACTATCCAAAAACACAGCTCCACAGTTTGACAGATTTTTTAGCAACCTACTAAAATTGGTGATTTATTTCAATTAAGGATAATAATTTACATCTCAAATCACTCCAAATTTGACAAATTACACCAAGAAAAATTTTAAAGAATAATGATACTGGAAAAGCCTGGAAAATGCTTGTTGCCAATGCCTAAACTCGTCCCTTAGGATTCAATTAAAGCCTTAATTGACCTAAGGAGTGCTGTAATTTTTTGAAAAAATTGGCTGGAAAGTTACCGTGCTTTTCAAATGGTAATGGCTGTCTCCTTACTTGAAATCCGATTTAATTTCAAAACCAAGAGTTTCCCCAATAAGTGGCATACACCGTTGGACAGATCTCGACGAGAGGAATCGGAATATGCCAAGAAAATATGTTCAAGCACTGTAAATTTCGGAGAAAATTGGCAAAATGTGAATTTTTGCTGTAGGAAGGTCCTTTTTTATTATTGCAAATTGTTGAACAAATTGTTTATTGATGCAACAATTGTTTGTGACATCCAAAAATTCAAATAATTTTCAATTGTTGCCCAGTATTATTCCACTTAAGGAGAGTAAACTTAACAAGTTAAGTTTACTCTCCTTAATTCCACTTTAAGCAACCACAAGCCTAAAGATCGTCAAAATCTTCTTTCTAATCGGTCGATAAGTTTGCCATAAAACCTTTCAGGCAAGCCCCGAAGACAAATAGGCGCTAAGCAGCTGGATTGGGATGGTTATTATGTCCAAAAATCTTGATAATGGTTGTTTTGTTCTATTTGAAGACACAGGAGGACGAAAATTTCCTACATTAATATCATAAGACAAAGAGTGAATAACAGGAAAAAGAGAAAAAATGAATTTATTCGCGAGTTAAACTTCTAAGAATAGTATAACAAAATTATTTTCGCATAATAATTGTCCTCAAAAATCCTTAGCCATTTACAATTAAGGATATCGGTCAAATCACTTCACATGGAAATGATCGGCAGCGTTTCCCCGTCACGCATCTCCTTTTAAGGTGGCTCCTTGTTAGAGCTAGAGTAGCGAAGCAGCGGTGTTGCGAAGCGACGGCGGGAGAGAATGAATAAACTTTATACTAGCGCGGGCGTATAAAAATTGGAAGCAGTAAAAATAATCTCGAGGAGGATAAAGGGCCGCAACAACGCAGCTGCCTTAATTGAATTTGACCCTGGCTTTTCTTTCCTTTTCTTCCGAAGCATACACACTCACGAGCAGCAAGCGCAGCTGCGACTCGGTGTGTGTGTGAGTCGACGCCCGCCAAATTGGCAGAGCAGGCTCGATTTGAATTAGGAACGCAGCCGAGCAGCAGTGATTGCGATCACACACGTGTGTGAGAGGGTGGCTGGGCTGATGAGTGCCATCCGCCGCGCGCGCACACACCAGCATGCAGGGCGGGTGGGTGGGTGGGCGGGTGCAGTCAGATATGAAACAAGCTGCCTAGCTGCTATTACCCTGATTGAATTAGCCTCCTGTCGTACACGTTATTTGTCATCGCCGCGCAGCAGCGGCGGCGGCGGCGGCGGAGGCGAAAACGCCGGCTTGGAAGCACCTGTTTCGCGCTCACCTGCCGCCTTCCGCCCGATTCCCTTCGCCGGATTGATTATTAGTGCCGCAGATGATGATTTTAAAGATCAGCAAACTCGCGCCAGCAATTTTCCAGCCAGACAAAGTGAATGGTCTCAATTCCCCGAGCATTAAGTTTAAATTTCTGACAAACTATTTGGTTTCATTGATTAATTATATAAGAGATACACACTTAGGTGGATTTTCTAATTATCGAATGAACGCAAATAGTACAGTTTAAAGACACAAAAAGTCGTTTAAACTCGTCCAAATTTATATCTACTCCTTCTCATAAATTATTCGAACAAGACTTTTTTTAAAAATGTCCTCTTCTTACATTAAAAGATAAAAATAAACTAAGAGACAGTTCAGCGCCATAAATTTACATTACAAACAACAAATTGAAATGAATCTTCTGGTGATTGTTGTACGTAGGATGATTAGCTAAACAGATAAGTTAAAAAAGAATTAACACTTTTCCTTTATCTAAGCAGCTGCTTTTAGGCTGCAATCCAGAATATAATTTAAAATCTTTTTAAATTCTTATCATAAAATTTTAAATTGAATGTGTGAAATGAAAAAATATTTTGTCCTCGTACTTACAGTAGCTGATCTACTCCTTGTGAGAGCTCATCAGCAGTACTTTTACCTGCAAAATAAAATCAACACCACAGCAGACTGAAGAGGATTTTGCTCCACCGGCCATGGAAAGAGTGCAATTAAAGAGGACAAAGGATGCAAGCGAAGAATTCCTCGAATGTTGCCACTCACGTCCTAAGACACAACGGTCTTCAACAATAAAATTCGCAGACCCAAAAAGGAGCGATTTTGCTTCCTGGATTACGATTTAAACTGGGAGAATCATAAAAAATTGTTATTTTAACCCATTTGAAGGTCACATGCAAGCCAATCAAAGAGGTTTTGCAGAAAATTTAAATGCATCTTAATAGCTAGAGAATCTTTTTTATTTATTTATTTTTTTGTAAGTCTTGTAAATTATGTTAAGTAAGTCTTGTAGTAGACACAATATTGCAGAGTGAGTTTTCAATTGCCTTCACTGAAAAATTATAAATTAACATCTAAACAGAGAAGCTTACAAGAAACGCTAGATGATATTTTCTGCAAGAGTAAATCTCAAAGTCTAAAATATCAAGCTCAAAGTGACACCCTCGGCATCCGGCGTGACAAACGGAAAAACTATCGTATGAATAAAAACACGTCAGAAACGATGAAAAGCCGTGGTAGTATGCGGTCGGTTCATTTTATTACTGAATCAGCGGCGGCAGTGACGGCTTCACGCACTCGTAGTTCTCTGCTGCGGGCTTTTGTAGACCGAAAGCAAAGCAAAAGCATCCTACCTCATTTTGCGAGCTGACCCCGGCCGGCGTCGTCATTACGTCGCGCGATTGTCGCGAGCAAAAAACAGTTTGCAGCACGGGCTTTTGTATGCAGTCGGAAGAAAAGCGCTCGCTCCACGTACACAGAGCGAAGACGACGACGGTGGAGGAGGATCGACCCATTTCGCCGGTGCTTACTTTAACGTTCTTTGCGGTGGATTACACGAGTGCACACCTGTGTAGCGCCGCCGCCTGCACACACACACACACACACACAGCCCGCGCGCTCAAACATAAAAACCGTCGGCGAGCTTTTCCCCGCAATTACTACAAACAACCAGAGATTAGGGGCGTGAAAAACGGCCCTGTTTTGGGGGCGAAGTGCAGCACCTTTCACCACCGCCCGGGCCCGAATTGCCGGAGTATATTGAAAATTACTCCCTGCCTGTAAATCTAAATTAGGAACGAATTGCTAGAGAAAGAAGAAATTTCGCAGTGAACTACTTTTTAAGTTAGAATTAATGATTTCAAGAGAGCAAAATAATTTTCATTTGTTTCAATTAATTCATAATGTCGAGAGTTGCAATTTTAAACTAAATAATTTATAAAGAGTTGTCGTTAAATTAAACAACCATTCAAATAAATTTGACTTGCGTGTGCGGTGGCACTCAATGTTGCTGTTGGTTGTTAAATATATAAAAAAGGCTCAGAAACATAAAACTCAGTTTGAAGAAATCTTAATTGGTTCTAAAAATTAAAATTTTTACCTGAGCTAAAAGACAAAAATAAACATCAATAAATAACAAAATAATATAAGCTTTCCAGTTTTATTAAAATAATTTGATAATAGCATCAAACCAAACACAAATGTTTTGTCATTATTAACAGTAATTAAAATGTACACTAAAATTTAAAAAAACCTGATATAAATCCGATTTTCCACTGCCCTAGCAAAACCAAATAATGAGATCTTTCAGCAGGCGTCTCAAATGCATTATTATGACGGATTCAAAGCGATGCCCGGCTGAATTAAATTGCAATTAAAGTGTGCACCGGCATGAATAAACAATGCGGTGCTGTTGCCGCCTCTGCGCGGCAGACTCGAGTGCACACCGCTCGCTATCCGAGAGCGCTCTGGCCGGCTTTCTGGGTGAAAAGCTCTCTTGGGCATCCATAGATAAAAGTCGTGTATTTATCGCATGTTGGCGCGCGCCGACGAGGCCATCAGCCCCGTCCCGCCACGGCCCTGCAGAGGGTATTTCTAGGTACGATTCCAGTACGACTATGCTTTCCTAGGCACGGATATACGGCTGCAAACTCAACTTTCAGAGTTTTTTCGAGGCAATTTAAGACGTAGTTTAAACAAACAAAATTATCTTATTTATAAAATAGAATATGAATGGGAGAGGCCACTTGATAAAAATGTTGGTCGTTAGATTTTTCATTTGATGGATTGTGATCATTTTTCGGTAGATTTAATGGACAGTTTTAAGTATTAATATAAATTGTGGAATCTTCACTAAAACTGACTAATATTGTGTAGTACATTTCAAATATTTCTTTGTTGCACAGTCATTTGTACAATTATGATCAAACTAATTTAACGTAAATTTAACCATTTCTCCTTTAATAATTTTCTTTAGAAGTAAAAAATAATTATAATAATTACCAAAAATATATTTAAAAAATTTAATTTAAAAAATAAAAGTAAATTTTGTTTACATTCAAAAATTTTTATATTTTTGTTTAGTTTATTAATTTTGTTTAAAACTATTTAAAAGTTACATTAATTTTTTCTGAGTAGCTTAATCATACTAGAAGGAATGCTTTAATAGTGTCCACATTACCAGAAAAATAAAATTCTAGTTTAACTGTTTTTTTTTCTATTTTATCTAAACAACTTCTTCTAAAAACTATGGTGTACTTTTTTTCCTGGATATTTTTTGCTCTATTCTAAATTAAACATTGATAATGGTGGTACAAAGTTATTAGAATTCCGAGCCTGAGATAATTATTATACCGTTTCTGGGCGCGTTTGCTGCTGCAGGCAATTTGCGGACCGGAGCATTATTGCAAAGCTATGCAAGTATCGAACGCGTCGCACAGTATTGCACTGCTCAAACGGGGGAGGCTAATTCGGCCGCTATTGCTTATTCAACCGTGACGAGGGTGCTAGGTAAACAATCCTCTTCAAATAGTGTTTAGTATGTAGGTAGGCGTGCTTGGCATCATGAGCCCCTGCCGCTCCGGGGAAACGCAACCGGCCTGAATTAGCTGCTTAGCGCGTTGCGTAACCACACAAGCCGAAAATCAAAATCTCAACTGACACACACGATGATTGCTATGTGCGAATAGGTGATCACCCGCGCCCTAAACAGCCGCTAAATTATGTTTGCGTGAGCTTGACCAGGATCAAGCCTGATGTCCTCTGATAGTTTTTCTGCGGCGGTTTAAAGATGGCAATAACTATGAAACCTAGAAAAATCCTTATTGCCACAGCATTAACCACTCCTAGAAGATTGAATTTAAGTCAAAAGTATCAAAATTTATGGTTCTAGTGGTGTATTTTTCGTGCAATTGTTTTTTTAATTTGAAAAAAATCAGCACTTTCTTTTTATTTCTCCGTACCATGATTAAAAGAAGAAAAATAACTTTTATTCCCTTCACAATAAAGTACACACCATGATTGAATAGATATCATCCAGAAGGATCTAAAAATATTGATTAAGAGTACTTTCAATTACCCAAAATATTAGCAAATTTATAAGAATCTAGAGCTAGTTCCTTTTTACTGATCTCCCCAATATTAAATAATTGTTCGCAGTCAAATTACCCCCCGTTCAATGATGCCAATAATGTGCTTTGTTCAGTTGCTTACTGTTTACTGAATATTCACATCATAATTAAGATTATGTTAAGATTAAAAAAGAACTCTTATTAGCACCAATGATGGAGGAAGTCAAAATTTTTCAATTGAAAATAAATGGAGTTTCCCTGGAGCAAAGTAAGATTTCATTTCTCTGTGTTTATGAGAAAAAATAAATAACCCCTCTAGAAAACATTTTACAAGCTGGAGAGAAAGAGTTCGTTTATAAATTTTTCTTGATTTATTTATTAAATTTTTAAAAGAGGCTAAAGTGACACGATTGGAACACGATATTGGAACAAAAAATATGTTCTACACCTTCGGAAAATTATGAATTAATACAAGCAGGAAATTATCACGTAGAAAAATAAGCGAAAGAACGTGAAACGAAAAATAAAAAAATTATTTATTCTGATTTTGTCTGCAGGTCCTGCCTTCTGGGGTCTGATAAACCCGGACTGGGGCATGTGCACCAAGGGGCGGCGGCAGTCGCCGATCAACCTGGAACCGTCGACGCTGCTGTTCGACCCGAACCTGCGGGTGCTGCACGTGGACAAGTCGCGCGTGGCCGGCTCGCTGGCCAACACGGGCCACGGTCTGCTCTTCAGCGTGGACAACTCGTCGCGGCCGGTCAACATCACGGGCGGGCCGCTCAGCTACAAGTACCAGTTCCACGAACTGCACCTCCACTGGGGCCTGCACGACGGCTCCGGCTCCGAGCACTGTGTCAGCGGAAATCCCTTCCCGGCAGAGGTGAGGAAACAATATCTCTCAACGCTGAAAGCGCGCCACGAGTTTTGCTTGATTGCGCTCGGGGATTATTATGCGGCTACCGAGTCTATTCCAATATATATTGATTATCTCATGAATGAGTGTCGGTTTTGTTGCGAGTCATTTGATATTATGAGAAAACTAGGATTTTTCCCGGTTGAATATACTGTAGAAATTGATTCTCCAGTTTCATCAAACACAAAGTAGGCCAACGCAATTGCTCAGTACACGCCACTCACGTTTATAATTGAACCTGAACCAATTTAAAAAAAAACATACCTGATCTGATCAGAGTTTGCAATGAATAGAGGATTTTCGAATATAAACCTTTATAAAATATTTTCAGGTGGTAATAAATCGGTTAAGAAGGTTTTAAAGGAATAATCTTGTTTAATTTGTCTTTTGAAGTAGTAAATTGGTTAAATATTGCGTTTTTTTAGAAGTTTGTAAAATTCCATACATTGCAACTTTTTCCTTGAGCCAATACGTTCATAGCTTTCTTAGATACAACATAATAAATCTGCGTTAGTGTAAGATGTTCCACTCAAATATTTATTGACTTCAGCACATTCGTCTCCAAAAATTCCCCGAAGGATGATGATGTGATCTATGACTAGGGTTGGGAAACTTAGACGATCGACTATTTTTTTCTGTGCTCTATTTCTGTCCAAAAACATGAAATCTTCACGAATCATGTAAAATGATGACGATTGACACCCACTTGAAATCGTCTAAAACCGTCTAAATTGCCAAAAATCGTCTAAACACGCCTGAAACAGTCTAAAATCCCCCAAAATAGGCCGATTGATGGGGAAATTATCATATTATATAATATAACAGAATGCAACGTTGATTTGCCGCGATTATCTTGGTTCTGCACGGGTGGATTTTTTTCACCCGCACCCAGTCACGGAATTCTTAAGTTTAACCTGCACCCGCGGTGACGTGTGTTCCAAAAACCCGCAACCGCATTACCGAAACCCCGAATCTTCATATTATAAATTTTGCTATTCACCAGTTGCATTAAGCCCTTTGTGTTCGAAGCCGCCACCAGATGTCGCCACCGTATACTTTCGTAATATATTTAATTTTAAGGAACTTCCGCTGTGATTTCAGACTTAATCCTGCTACTATGCATTCTTCACTTAATTTATTTTCTTTTGACGTGCTGAAAACCAAAATCAGTCCAGCCATTTGCCGTAGAAACGTCGTAAAATATTTTAAATTTATAAAATAGTTTTTCACAATTCTACACCGATTAGCTTAACCGATATTGGTTTTCAGCACGTAAAAAAGGTCAAGTGAAGAATGCACAGTGGTAGGATTAAGTCTGCAAGTGCTTTAAAATTAAAAGTATATGGTGGCGCCATCTGTTGGCGGCTTCACAAAATATTTCATGGTGTTAGTGCATAAACTCGCAACCGCACTGCACCCCCAGAAATGACAAAAAATTAAACCAACCTGCCACGCGGTGCAGTTAACCGCGGGTTTAAACCCGCACTCTTACACCCGTGCAGTGCTCTATTTACATATATCGTCGGTGGTGTCATTTGTGTGACGAAAACTAATTAAAATTAATCGTATAAGTACATTTTCCTGCTTTTTCCAAGAAACTTTAGTAATATTTAAGTGAATTATTTGGCCCATAATTTGAATAATTGAAAGAAAAACTGAAAAAATATTGAAAATGCATGAAATTGGCACCATAAATCAGCCTTCTCAAAACCATCTAAAACCGTCTAAATCACCAAAAACAGTCTAAAAAACAGTCTTTTTGAGGGCAAAAAGCGTCTAAAAATAGTCGACTTTTTGGTACAAAAAAACAGTCTAAGTTTCCCAACCCTATCTATGATCTATGACCGATCTATTTTGCAATAGTATATTCAGAAAGTAAAAATTTATAATATTATTACTGGCTATAAAAGAAAAAAATAGTTTAAATATTCTTTACAAAATCACCCGCTTGAAACATTTGATTCAACAAACAAAGCGATGCAATTTATCTCCTTCAACAATTTAAAAACAATATTAATTGAAGAAACAATCAATTACGAAAAAGTATCGGCTGATTCTTCTCTCGGTAGCATATTGATTGAAAATTAAAAGAGCTTAGGTTTAAAGTACAATTTTTTTCGGAGTAATCCCATTTTAATTTATTCATAGCTCTCGAGTAGATTCTAACGTAGATAATATATAAACTTATTAGTTTTTTAACGGCAAACAAGCTAAACATAAAATCCCCAGCCTTGTAAATATTTTATCACGAATTTTTCTTCAAATGAACGAAGACCATCTCCATTTTCAATTTTCTCATTATCATCAGGCAATGCCCAGAATTGTTCACGCTGATAAGGGCGATTGGTTGGAAAAAGCCTAATTCAGCATGGTGAGACGGCGTAATCGGGAAAGCGGCAGTTTCCGCCTCCAAATTAGCGCCTCTCGCCCACTTAACGGGAGCGAAAAGGAAAAACTGCCGATGGATTTTTCCGATAATGGTAAAACAACACGCCTGCACGGGCCCGCCGACGACACAACGAGCCACTTATTCTCGTTCCGAGCGAAATTTCCTGCTCCATCCGGCCGTTACGAGAGAGAAAAAGACGGTTGCAGCAGGTTCTCTCACTCTCTTTCGCGGCGGCGGGTGCGACGGGCAGATCGATTAATCAAGAATCGATAGCTTCACATACATACATACGCTTATGTACACACGAGCCGAGGGTGTGGGCCGGGTCGAGGCGACTTCATCAATCAGCAGCCGGCGCTAAAACAAGCATGTTATTAGAAATTGGCTGCTGCCAGGCTGCCGGCGCTGCACTGCGCGTGGTTAATTTAATGGAAGCGCCTGTCAGGGGTTATGACACCTCGGCACCGATTTCACTCTCTCTCTTAATTCGCCCACCGAAGAGAACGATGACGGCTGGCGGCCCGGCCATCAAGCCCACCTTTTACTGCCCCCTGAAAATATAGAGGCACGTTTCAATTTTCTATGCTGCGAATTTTTTCGTTTATTATTTTGAAATCAATCATCTTGCACAACGTGCAAATATTTTATTAATTTTCTTTTGACATTAACCGCTTTCCCAAATGCAAAATTCGTTTTTGCTGAGAGATCAGAATTTAATTGTGCTTTATTTTTGAATTAAAATGTCTTGTGATAAATTTGATTTACGCAATTCAGATTGTAAAAGGTTACATTTTAGAAATAAAATTATTACTGCCTAATTCTTCTTAATGGATTATAGCTCATACAAGTTAAATATATACAAATAAATAAAATGTAAAATATAAATAAATAGTATAACCAAATTCAAAATCAATTAATAAACTTGATCGTGTTTTTTAAAAATAATAAAAAATTCAAAGACACAATAAAAGTTATATTTTCAAGTTGAGTTTCAGATCAAATCTCGCATCAAACGATTTCTTGGCTACTTCTTTTTTCATAAATTTGTATTCATCCACCGAGGGCTGAATTCACGCGACGCGCAGATATGGCGTCTGGTAGAGTATGGCGTGAAAGTTACAATCGTAAAAAGGCTTGGAAAATTTATCATTAGCCCGGTGATTGGCGAATCGACTATTAGATGGCACTTCAAGCTAATGGAAATGTAACAAAAAACGCGGGAATGAAATTATTAGGTCAGCACGCCTCTTTTTGGACGTTTCTGGTTGGCCGCTGGACTGTCTCCTGATTAGCCTCCATTATTTCGACGCCATATTGACTTCTGACCAGCAGGAACTAAAACAGATCGCAACCCGGCCACCGGTGTATTCATCTCATTTAATTCAAATCAATTTGTATGGAATGGTTCGTGCCTTTCTTGGTTTCGCAGTACGCTCTTTAACACAAAATATCCATTGCTCAATTTTCCGCATCAGAAGTGTCTCGAGAGATCTTTGACTACATTAATCAATTAAGTCTGCACTAAATTAAATTAAAATGACACAAAATTAATCCCTAAGCTGGTCCCCTTTTTAACGATTGAAACCTTACACATAATCACCGGAGGAACGATAAGCTGATTATTCACCGTGCATAACAGAGTTTTATTCGCTGAATTTCGTTTATACGCAGAAGGAAATAAGCAAGGGTGCGCAGGAAGGGCAAATCGGTCCAACTCGAGCGAGAGCAAACTGCCGACTAATATATTCGGTCTGTATTCTCAGCAAGCATCGAGTGAGAGGGGCGCACGTCGATCTGCGGGCCGAATAAATTGGTTGTGATGCATGCGTCAATCGAGCCGCCGGCCTATATCTTTTTCTATCTCTTATTTATCCAGTCGTGAGAGGTTTGCGCGAATAACATCTTCTCCTTTCTCTTCCACGCCTGCCGCTTCGACACGTGAAATGGGAAACGCAGTCGAGCTGAAAAATCGTCCTGCCTCTTCCTCGCCGTCGGGTGGCACGTCGCTCCTCATCGCTATATACACAGCCGCTTTTCCCTGGAAATATTTGGCCAACGACATGCAGGTCGCGTGGAGCCGCGGTGACGAATGTCGCTCTTGACAAATCACGCGACGCGGCCGGTCTGTTTGCCGCGGTGCAACTGGTTGGCCGCTTTTATTTATGCGCCTGTCGCAGATAAAGTTGCACAGAAAGAAGAAATGAGTGCTGGAGTGGAGCAGAGAGCAGAACGTACGTTATATCAACGCGTGACAAATCGGCCCCAAACGTGCAAATCTTACTTAATCAGTGGGTGGGGTGCTACTTCATTCGAAAGCCATAGCCAGCCACGGACTGCAACAAATGACACTCATATTTGACAGAGAAAACTGCAAAAATTTCGTTATAACCCGTGGCATTATTTTTTTTAAATAACTTAAATTATTTTTTACTAAACGAAGGAGTAGGTTTTTTTACTGGAGAGATGTCTATCATCAAGAGATGATTTAATTTCCCTTTTAAACTAGCACTTCACAAAGTTGAGAATTTCCAACAAATCGTCATTTATTCAATCAATGGTTCTTCTATACTACTTTAGTGAGGAAATGGTACTTAATCTTTTAATCTTTTTTATTATAATTTAATATTTTGACAACTTTTGTGCGAATCGGTTAAAAACTAGTTAAATTCTGTTAGCTAAAAATTAATACTAAAATAAATATCTCTCAGCTTGATGCAAACGGCATTACCAATCTCAGTCCTTGTTTTCATTTTTAGTTGATTTTGCTAGCATTGGACATAAATAGAAATTTGGGGAATAGATTACGCCAGCATATCACTGAATTTTATGTAGCAAACTTTGTCAGCATGCCCCGAGTAATTTGCCTTTTTTAATTGGCAGTCATACGCAGCCAAATTAAGTCTTTGATGTCAAATATATGGGAAATTCGGGAGGTCAAATTTCCAGCTGTGATCAGCAGTCCGTGGCTGTTAGTGAGCGTGCACGCCTGGCGAGTGAAATATCCAGTTCAACAAATAGAACGACGCCCTTAGGACCACGACTTATGACAAATAATAATTTCCTTGCTCTCTCTTTCTCTCTCGCGCGCTCTCTCTCGCTCTCGTGCGCCACGGTGCCATTTTTACGATTTTATTTTGCACGCTGCCCCCGGGGCTGGATAAATTGTTATGTGTGTGATATTATGTGCGCCTCCCGCTCTCGCACCGCCGTGAGTAAGGAAATTCAGTCTTTTTCCCTACGCCGAAATTTCAGCCTGTTTAAATTGCCGCGCGCATCTGCCTTTATCTGCTGGCGGAATCGGCACGAATATATGTCTGTGTGCAGGCGAAACTTTTGTTGTCCTCCGCGAGCGTGTATGTTTTATTATTTCCTGGTGCCCGAAGCGTCGACTCACTCGCTCGCGGCACTGCCGGTGCAATTTACTCTGTTTTCCAGCAGGGTGAATAACTCGCGCCTGCTGGATCAAATTTCAACTGCAGCGCTCCCGGGTAACCTTTTTCGTCTGCACCACTTTCCAGTTGGTTGGTTTTGAATCGAGGGGTAAACCAAACAGGGCAATCAATTTCTACGGGTTGTTTGATAATGTGTTGTTTTGGTAGATAAAACAATTGTTACACTAAGTTAATTTTGAGGCATTTTCTCCATTGTTAATATCAAAGAAAAATTAACTAAAATAAAAAATTAGGGATCCATCCATCAGTCAGAAAAATAGTTTAACAGATATTTTACTTTTATTTCTTAACAATTGACCAGTTGCATAAACCCTTAGTGTTTGAAGCCGCCAACAGATGGCGCAACCACAGACTTTCTTAAAAATGTTGTTTTAAGCAATTTTAAGGCATTTCCGCTGCAATTTTAGACTCAATCTAGCTATTTTGCTTTTTTTAATTAATTTGCTAATTTTTGACGTGCTGAAAACCAAAATCGGTTCAGCCATTCGCCGTAGAAACGTTGGAAAAGATTTTTTTATTTCAAAATATAGTTTTTCACGATTCTACGGCGATTGGCTGAACCGATTTTGGTTTTCAGCACGTCAAAAATTAGCAAATTAATTGAAGAATGCACAGTAGCTAGATTGAGTCTGAAATCGCAGCGGAAGTGCCTTAAAATCGAAAGTCTACGGTGGCGCCATCTGTTGGCGGCTTCGAACACTTAGGGTTTATGCAACTGGTGAAATTTTGAGATTTTTTGTTTATTGTCCATTTATTTTGTTAACATTCAGGCGCCAACTGCATGCATTTACTGGTTTAAGACACATTATCTGCTCCTTTTCCAGATCTAGTCCTACTACTATGCAATTTAGACGATAAAACAATTCATTTGACGTGCTCAAAGCGAAAATCGGCTTGGCCAATTTACTGGTATAAAAATAAATGACTCCAAAATATATTTTGATTTGGGAAATTTTTCTAAACGATAAATTGGAATAAATAATTTTGGATTCCAGCAAGACAAGTCTTAAATAAAAACTGTTTACGTCAAAATGGACTAGAACGTCAAGCAGCACGATTAAATTTGAAACCGGAGCAATTAAATACTAAACTTATATTGTACATGAAAGTTGACGTCATCTATTGCTTTACTAGAACATTGCCGGTTTAGCTAAATGCTGAAATTGTTATTTTTGATGCCAACCAATATTTAATTTTAACCGGTGACCAGAGAACAACTCAATTTTCTTCCCTTATTGCTTCAAGCTAATCTTAAATTAATCATTTGATGCACTTTTCTCTTTTAAAAAACATTACGGTTCTGTGTGTTTTATCTTGAGAATGCAATATTATATTATTTAATCTTTTGTAAGAGCAATCGGCGAGTGAATAAGTGATTGAATGAAAAAACAAAAGGAAAGACATGCGATGCTCGCGAGCTCTCGACTGCCACTTCTCGAGCTAGTCCACCTTTTTATGGAACAACAGCGGCAAAATGAAACTGCTCGCTTGCTCGCCGTGTGCTGAACAAGGGAAAGGAGAAGACATCTTTTTTATCATGCCAGCGAAGCAATCTGCAGCAATAAAAATATTAGGCCCACCGTTGTTTTCTTTTCTGCTGAAAGTCGCTAGTTTTATGAACACGCGCGCGCGTTCGCGAGCCCTGCAGCGGCAAACAATCTTATGAATTTTCATTTGATTTTTACGAGCGGACCCAATTGCGTCTGCAGGTGGATTGGAGAACATTCGGCCCCAAGCCACCCCCTGCCTCGAGTGCCTTTTACGGAAACGGCGCGTTTTCTCGCGGCGCGTATATTTCTTTTTCTCTAAATAAAAGTAGTAGTGCGCCTACATTTTTCACAAGCCGCTCTCGACCCGTCTGCTCCATCGCCTTGCATGTTTTGTGCAACCGCCAATTGTGTGTAGTAGTGGTAGTCTGCCCCTTCGCCCGGCTACATATACAACCTACACGGCGCGGCATTTAATAAAATAGGCACCCGGAATAAAAGGGTGCTCGTCGAATCTAGCCTTTCGCCCCTGTGCTTTTACCCCAGACTCAATTTTCAAGTCGAGATTGCCGTGCTGTTTTTACAGTGAAATTCCTGCCGCCTTTTGCATGAGTGCTTTCAGAAAATTAAGGTTAAGGGGTGCAGTTTCAATTAATTCTTTGGCGTTTCTATTTAAACATATGTTTTACATTTTTACTGCAAGTTTATTGGAAAACTTGGAGCTATGCCTTCATATTAGAACAGCTTGGACGAATAATTATTCCTTTGAACTTTGAACCCTTTGAAATTTAGTTCTTAAAATTGGTTGGAAAATGAATGAAAAAACTAGTTTTTAAAATGTGGTTATGATTATTCAGATTTCACTAAAGACTTTAATGGAATGGAGAAATTAATGAACGAGACTTAAATCATTACAGCAACTCCAATGCGTCCTAATTTTGGATTTTATATTGTTTTCCCTAATATCACCCCGTTTCATTTTGTAAGTGTCATTTGAGTACAGCAATCTAAATCCAGTTATTGAAATTTCATCTCAGGTTACAACGTAGAGACAACGCATCGCATTTTTATGTTTTATTAGAGCTAAAAGTTGGACCAGATAATTATTTCATTTTAATTAAAAATAAAAAATAAAAAAAATTAAATTTATCATATGAAATATTTACATTTAACTATGTAATAAAACGGGATAAACTTTATTTTAATAACACTGAATTACAAACTTATACAAATCATACATAAAAATTGTATAAAAATAAAAAATAAAATGTTAATACAAAATAGTTTTAAACCAAGCTTATTTAATTTATTTTTAAAAATCTAAAATTAACAATGATAAAACAAACTTATTTTTTTTTGTTTTAGCTAACAATAATTGTCAATGACATGTTTCGGCTTCACCTGGCTCCCTAGTCATAAGGGGTCCTAACACGTTGGCTCTCAGGTACAAATTGACAAACGAGAACGAGTCCGTTGTTTGCATCGTTAGAAATGCATTCCTCGAGCGAAAAATTTAAGTCGTAATTTATTATTTGTTTAATTTAATGTTATTTCCATTCACTCGACTATTTGAACAGCGTCAAGTTTCACATTTTCTGCATATAATCATTAGTTTAAAGAATTAGAAACGCTGACAGTGAGAAAAATAGCGATTGACCTCTTGAAAATATTTGAAAAAATCCAGTGTTTGGACTAACAATCGGTACCGTTGCGGATAAAATTTTACAAGATGAGTTGGCTGGTGTGTGTGTGTATATATATTATACTACATTATTTTAAATTAACCTTAATGCTCATTTGATGTTTCCGCATCAGATGATAGCTTGAGAAAAACTATGATGCAGGCTGTCGTGTAACTTCCAATTCAACAGAACAAAATCACGCAAAACGGTAAAAGGAGAGGATATTTCACTCTCTTAATCTCATGTAAATGTGAATTCGATTGGGATCCATAGTATATTACTCCAGTAAAATATATTATAATCTTGTATATTAGACAAAATATTCCTATAATATCCAGGAATTCGCAAGGTACGCAGAGCATGACGCTCAAATCTATGTTTGTATAATTCAGCAGCTCGGTGATCCATAACCCACCACAAACTCGTCGGCGTTGGCCGCTGCTTTCTGCTTTGGCTGCACTCGCGCAATAACATCACTTTATACATAATGAAAATGCACTCCAGCCGGCATAATAGAGCAGGAGGCCGGTTATCGCACCGGTGCACCTCTGAACGCGAAATGCATCTCGCGAGCGCTTTTAGCGTCCTCTTGGGCTCGGCATTCATTAATGACCCTCTGCATGGCGTCTGTGTGTGTGTGTGTGTGTTGCAGATCCAGCTGCTCGGCTTCAACTCGCAGCTCTACAGCAACTTCTCGGACGCGCTGAACAGGGCCCAGGGCATCGTCGGCGTCTCGCTGCTCCTGCAGGTACCATATATACACGACAGAGTTATTCACCGCTGCACGCGGCCTTTTATTACTTTTTAAGAATATCAACTGCACGTGGAGAACACGGTCGGAATGCAATGTAATAATAGAAAAGCGGGCGCAGCTGCCGCCTTATTGTTGCTCGCCGCGTGCGCGCCGGCCTGTGTTCGTTTTCCAATAAGGCGACATCTTGGCCCTATTAGAGAATGTGCGTGCCCTGATACTGGTAATGGTCGTTCAGGGGATCATTAGGGCCCCTCTCTCGAGACTGTGCCCAAAGTGTAATTTGGCCGCGGCACTGAGTGCGGATTTTCTTATTGGCACCGAATTTTATTTCCGCGCCCCTAAATTATTGATGCACGCGCGCCAGAGGGGGAGCCGGCCCGGCCGCTGTCAGAGAGGTGAATTGATGTTTTGACAATTTGAGCGGCAAACGTGATATTTCCGCGGACTAACCGTGCAGATTGCTGCTCCGGCGTGACACTTTCAAGACAGCCTGTTCGATACTGCTGTCGTCACTCAAAAGTATCAATCAGCCTGACTGTTTCGCAGCACTTAAGCGAAATGTCGTATTTTATACAGTTCTGACACTCAGGCGCAAACACGTTTTCTGTTTTAGCGATTACTTTGTCGAATACTAATTTTCAAAATCACATCAACTGTCTCAGTCTCCAGAGTTAATTAACAAGTGCGAGCATTGTTTCATTAATGTCAAGAATCAAAATGAGTAAACAAAAATGAATTAATCAAAGAGCCAGGCAAGAGTCTTCAATAGTTTTCCTATAGTTCGATCACAAATATAATATTAATATAAGCAATTCAAGTGACAAACTAATTGAATTCATGTAGTCTGCTGTGATGGGATGAGTACCTAAGCCAGATGTATTATTTTGGCTAAATATTTATTAATTCACCAGTTGTATAAACCACCAGTCTTCGAAGCCACCAATAGATGGCACCACTGTATACTTTCGTAATAAATTTAATTTAAGGCACTTTCGCTGCGATTTCAGAGTCAATCCTGCCACTATGCATTCTTCACTTAATATGCTTTCTTTTCACGTCCTGGAAACCAAAATCGGTTCAGCCAATCGCCGTAGAATCATGAACAACTATTTTTAGATATACAAAATCTTTTCCAACATTTCTATGGTGAATGGCTAAATTTGATTTTGGTTTTCAGCACATCAAAAGAAAGCATATTAAGTGAAGAATGCACAGTGGGAAGATGGAGTCTGAAATAGCAGTGGAAGTGCCATAAAATTAAATTTATTACGAAAATATACGGTGGCGCCGTCTGTTGGCGGCTTCGAATACTGAGGTTTATGCAACAGGTCAATTATAATAAATTTATTAATTATTATAAATTTGACATGACGGCCAATACAATTTCCAAGTTGAACCTCAATAGTATTTTTATTTTCCACCAAACCTCCTAATTTAATTCATTTTTTAAATAATTTCTTAGTTTTTACTTCGGAAAAGTGCAAGAATTGAATTTGAATGATCCTTTAAAAAGCCCTTTAGAATTTAACTGTGGATATTTTTAATTAAATTGGCCTTTCAAGAGTTTTTATGGTATATTTTATTTTGACCATTTGAACTTTGCAAAAATGTTTAGCACATTTGCGGAAAACGTTTATGGTTGGTCTCTTGTGCTCAATGCTGCCATGTGTGTTTACGGCGAGAGGACAGCAGGGAATTTCCTGTCACATTAGAATAGGCAAATTCAATTTGTTTGACAGCTGGTGATCGGTGCGGCTCGCTTTATCAGGATAGATTGCTCAAGTTCACCAAGAGCACGCTTTCAGTCCCCTCCGTGCCCTTTCGTGGCGGAAAAGGAGTTTATTTACTTTTTTCCACGCAACACAAGCTGTTGGCCGAGTGGATTTTTTCTTTTTCACCCTGTTGCGTGCCAAGATTGATTTTTTTTGTGCGGCCATGAGAGCGTCGGATCTGCCGTCTTTTAACACGAAGCACCGAAATTTATTTAAGTTGTGCCCGGGTGTGAACAGAACACGACGACGGCGACGAGCAAGAGGGCCAGGGTTGAGGGGGCGGGGGCGAGAATGCAGCACGCTTGCTTTGCCGGCGGACAACAAGAAAAGTTATAAATCCCTGCTTGTGTACTTAAAAGTTGGAAATTACCCTGTGGCTCTGCGAATTTATTATGATCGCTGCGCGGTGTGCAAGCCAAGTTTCGCCCTCTCTTCGCGTCTTGAGTACGCGCTGAATGGAATGAAAGGAGCGCAGGAATTGAAAAGCTGCTGCTGGAGGTAAAAAAGTCAGTCGCGGATGCTGATTCCACCGTTGAGCGTCTTATTTTTCCATTGAGTTCCATTTCATAAGAAAGGTGTGCAGTCTTTGCTTTTCAAACTAAAAATAATGTCGAAAAAATCACTCGGTTTTTGTCAATTTCCAATTATTCTCAAAATTTGGTTGAATTTCTCAATCGTTTTCTTATACTGTACAGACAAATAAGTCTTAATTGCTAGAACATTTGTTATCGACTATTTTGTATCACAAGATGTTTGTTTGGATTTCATTTGATATACAATTCAATGAGTCAAATTAACTGCTTTTATTTTCAGTTTCGTTTAAGAAAAAATCCCCACACATTTTCAGCTCAAATAAATATTTAAAAAATGGGCTGGGGAATATTTGTCATGGCCTTTTAATTATTACAAGTCTATGAAATATGCACGAATTGATGTATGTTACCCACAAAATATAATCACCTAAACAAGTCAACGCCGGCAAAAACTGTCTCAAAGTCATTGAAACTGGTAGTAATTGAACTATTCACTTTCTGTTCCCAATTTGAAGATATCGGTTTTTTCCCTTTTTACTTGCTACCAAAATTGCTTCTGTTTTAATTTTCTAAACACAAACTGACATTTTAAAACACAAATGCACTCTGTATCTAATTTTTATATCATTTTTTTATTGAAAGCTCCCTAATAACTGATACAAATTTCAAATCCATAACAAAAAAATCTATCAAAGCTAGAAAGATAGTCTAAATGTTACTGCTCTAAGCTTTTCAGTCCTGCCTGTAGGAGTTCATGCTAAACACAGCGGAAAACTCTCGAGCTCTCTTTGGCGCACGTTTGAGCACAAAAATAAATAAGCCAAATAAATATAAAGTGCGACAGACAGGTGAACCGTTGGCTGCAATCTCTGTGCTCGGCTCTCTCTTTTTATCGGCAGAGTGCTTCCGTTCTTGAATATCAGACGGAATATATTACGACGCGTGGATAAAATATGCAGCCCGCGTGACATATCATTTGGAATCCGCTCTCGTGTGTTTGCGTGGGCTCGTCGCTCGACCGGGCCGTTTTTTTGCAATCGCTCTCGCTGGCCGAATTGTAATTATAAATCTGTCACACGCATGCACTGCGAAAGATTGCGCTCTTTGGCATTTTGAAGAACGGTGTGACATATATCCGCGAATATGAATACAAAACGGGCGCACTTTTGATAGCGCGCGGCCGTAATAAATTGCGGCCCCGCAGCTGAACGCGTGTAATATTTTAAACGGCACCGCCGCCGGCGCGTGTTATGCTCTTTTATTTCCGCGCAAAACGGAAATATTAATCACCCAACGGCTCGTTCTGTTTGCAGCTTGGTGACTTGTCCAACCCAGAACTGCGGTTATTAACTGACCAGTTGGACAGGATCCGCTATGGAGGTAAGTTTTACTCTGTGTTTTGCGCTACATCAGCAAGTAAATTGTCGATTGTTATTTTTTTATTTACCGGGATTTATTTCCAACTGCAAAAAAGGACTCAGTTAAAAGCCCACACCCTGACTCGGATTATTTTTTTTAGAGCTATTTGCAAATAGTGCTAGCAAAAAGGCTCTCTCGTGGGAATAAATATCGGCTCAACCAATTTTACACAAGACTAAGGATGGTTGACGTAGAACACGACAGTGGTTTGGATCCTATAGATATACGCGCCATTTGCAAATAATAGCAGATTAATTAGGATCCAAGTCAACTGTCGTATTCTTTGTCTTAAATCTTTACTCGTTAACCATGTTGTAAAACACCTAAATCGTCAAATTTTCGTCCCCAAAAAACTAACAAAATATAATCAGTTGAAACTTTAATGTGGGAAATAATATATATATTATACATATTAACCCACCTAAAATCAGGGTTCGCCAAAACCCGCGTTTTTCTGGAAAAACCCACTGCATTGCAAAAAAACTTATTTTTTTCTGGTTTTTCTGTAATTTTCCTCATTTTTCCGAAATCCTTGCATTCTTATGGAAGATAAAAAATTCCCAAAATGGATGACCAAAAACAGGGATCTTTAAAAATCAGTATTAAAGCCACTGGTTTCACCAAAAGACCGAAAATTTCAAATCTCATCGTAATTTTCCAAAATATTTGGCTTTTTTGGCGCGAAATATAATTTTTTGGGTTAAATTCGGGAAAACCCAAAACTGGTGGGTTTTTTCCTGCCTAAAATCATCTGTTTCATTTTGCGTTTTCAAGAGATGGTAGTTAGAAACAAATTAATACTTAACAATCATCTCATAATGCGGTTTTGAAAGAGATTGAAGCCTTTCAGCGAATATGGGAAGAAAGAAACACGTTTTAAAAATAGTCTTTATTCAGAATTTAGTCGTTTTAAAAGCTCACAAATTATTTCCAAAGATTAATAAATACCATTCACACTGATCAATCGTTTGAATTTCTTACTCAGTTTAAATAGCGCGCTCCCCCAAACTTATCTTGATATCTGAGCCCCCTTCCTCCCTTTTGCATGTTCACCCGGTGCGCGCTTCTGAAGCTGAAGTGTCAAACCGTCTGCCCCGTTTCCCTCGTTTAGCCATAACCGCAAGCGACACTCGTGTCTGACTGACCCGTAAAAAAGTGTTTTATTTTCGCCGTTTGGCGTGTGCAGGGCAGGAGGCGGAGGTGCGTCGGCTGTCGATCCGCGGCCTGCTGCCTGACACAGACCACTACATGACCTACGACGGCTCCTTCACGTCGCCGGCGTGCCACGAGACTGTCACCTGGGTGGTGCTCAACAAGCCAATCTACATCACCAAGCAGCAGGCGAGTACACACACACAAATAAATGTATGCACGGATAAATACACGCGGCCGCACCTGCTGCTGCTGCGAGAGGGCTGAAAGGGCGCGAGTGTTCGGCGGCGATAGCGACGGCACGTAATTATTTTTAATCGCTGCTGCTGCTGCTGCTGCTGCCGGGACCGAATTCTGGCGCAGTAAATGAGCGCCGCCACCGCGTGTTCGACGTGTAAGCCGATTATAATCCGCTCCACGCTGTGGATAATGAGCGAGAGCTTAAATTAAGCGCCGGCCTTTTTGCATCGCGATTTTTCAGCCCGGGATGGAACGGTTCAACAGTTTTTAGGTCACGTTTGCACTCGGTCGGTCGGTGTCTGCTCTGTGAATTGCAAATCTACGATACGCCAACTTATAGAATGTATATTGCAGCCTTGCAACCCTTTTCATCGCTTTAAAAATGTATTTGGAACGTTCAGGGTTTAGGATGATCAAAATCAGCCCTTAGTTAGACTTAGGATTTTTAATCTATCGGTTTTAATCCGAAACTATGAAGAAGGCAAATGATAAATCGGGAAAATATTCACTTCCAAGGGGATTTTTCCTAAAAAAATCCCTATTATAGTGGCATGAAAAAATTTATTAATTAGAAGTGGATTTTATACAGGGTTATGATTAAAATTGATTAGCATTGTTGGCTTCAGTTACTCGTAGGTGAAGTTTGCCTTTCTTTAATCAATTTTTAGAACAAAAGAGCAGATACTTTAAGAAATTTTGATGGTTTTCTCGAAATCCGCCATCTTACGAGGTCAATTTCGTTTCCGCTCGTTGATAGCTTACGGAATTGTCCATAGTATAATGAGAGGAAAACTAAAGGGAGGCAATGTTAGCCATATTTCTTTTTTTCTTATCCTACAATTTTTTCGCTGAACTTTAATCCTGAAAGCTCATTAAAATACAATTGCAACACAGAATTGCCTTGATTTCCCAGTATCGTGTTTCTGTGTTTTTTCATGCAAATCGTACCTGATAAATGAAATACCATATATCATTAAAATTGTCAGTAATAGATTTTTGTTTTGACCTTGCTGGAAACAGCTTTCACAATCGTAGTGTTTATTTACGCAAACAAATGGTAATCACGGTTGTTTATTGTGGAATCAGATTTTCAAAGCAGGCCTTGAAACTTCCATCTGAAAGCTGCAATCCAGCTTGAATTATGATCGAGGGGCAGTATATAAATGATGTATTATTTCAACAGTTCTCAACTCCCATCGTAATGACCAAGTCATGCAAGCACTCATATTTTGCACTTTTGCGTGACTGTTGATCCAAAAAGCCGCTTGTTACGTGCGTCGGCTAATCCATGAAATAAAAACACTGAATTTTTAACCTGTTGAATCGATTGCGAACGCCTCTAGTTTTGGACGAGTTTCGAAAATTCCGACGGAATGGCCAGTCTTTTGAATGGAGGTAATTAAAGCAGAGAAGCAAAAAAGCTGTATTTCCTCTTTTCACTTTTTGCACGGCAAATCCTGCTGTGTATGGGCGGGAGGTTGCTGGATTGCGCTCACGATCGTTGTCGATTTTTCGGCCTCTCTCAGTGAGACGAGCCGCGCGTTTTTCCACTTTTCCGCCGCCATCATCGTAGTCTATTTGAGCGGACGGCGAATTTTTTTCATTCGAAAGCCGCACTCGAATCGGAAAATGATGCCGGCCCGCCTCGAAAAGTTGTGCTTTGTCTAATGAAAAGGCCAAGAACTAATGAGCTCGCAATCGAGGGTGCGCCCGAGCGTGCCATTCATCTTGGTGCTGCCGTCGAATAAATGCGCGCTTTGCCGACTTTGATTGCTAATAAAAATCAGTAATTTGATGGCCAGCTTGACCCATTTATGAATGGCAGGCAATTTTTAGCGCTCCGGCTGCTGCTGCTGCTGCTGTGTACGTACGGATTTTATTTGATAAAGCAGCAGCTGGAATGACGTAGATAAAGCGCTGCCGCGGCCGGACCTTATCGCCAAATTGGAATCTCTTTGTCGCACTCGACTGAATTTCATTCCGGAGAATGAAATTTCACCCGCATTTTCGTGGGGGACAACTTACTTCTTTTCCATTAGTGCGCGCATGGCGAATTAATCTTTTCATCGCGCGCACACACTGCTTTCTTTCTCTCTCTCTTTTTCTGGCTCTATTTTTTTTTATACTTTTGCAGTCCCTAGATTTCCCCGGTGCGATTGCGAAACTTAACGTTGTAGGTCAGTGCTTACTTCCACCTTGAGCGCTTGGATGTTGGACTTACGTTAAGCTAGGAAACCCGAAGAAGTGAATTTTTGCTTACTTTTCAAGGTAAAATGAAAGGTGATCCTATTGTAAAAATATCAAAAAGTATGGTCAGACCAAACAGATAAAAATGCTTTTTTTCTAATGAAATTATGTACGTCTAATAAAGATTAGCTTTTGAAACACAGGACAATTTATTTGTAATTTCTAATATGAGAAATTCCCTTATTTATATGATAGAAATTTATTAAATTCTTTAAAATGATACTTGAAACTTTATCCTCATCTTTGGTTTGTAAGTTCTCGCAGTCCTCATTAATATTACGGATTTTATGTTTGTTTGTAATGGATCGCTATGATTTTAATGTGTATGGAGTAGGTTCAGTAATCTACGTGATGTATTCTCAAATTTGAAGACAGCGACCACAGTGGGATTGGGAGATATCGGAAGTAAATGATGCTAGTTAAAAGTATAATGTACATACTAACGAACGTTGCTTTAAAACTTCATAATTATAGATATACTGACTGTAATCGATTGCAGTTTGTTTGTATAATTTATAACTATTAAATATCAGCTAGAAGACAGTGTTCATTGTTACTGTCTGGATAAATGAAAAATACCAAATAAATATGTAAAATAAATATTTACAAATATGAAATATTATAATCTAATAATTAAATATACAAAAACATTTTACTTTCTCAATTTTTATAAATAAATTGAATTTAATTACATGTATCTGTTGTAATGAGCAGTACAATTTGTTAATAGTTAAAAGACAAATTTAATAAAAGATGAGTTACTGAATCACAGCCCCGGTGGTTGTTAAACATGAATAATTCTGTCCACTCGGTTAACATGCACGCGTCTCAGCCAAAATTTATTCAAGCCTGGGTGTTTCCCACCAATTCGTCAACTCGTAACAAATTAGGTGGCAAACAAGACTCGCACAACAGCAGCGAATCGCAATTTGGTTGACAAATTGCGCGGGGTATTGAATGAAAGTCTCGCGGGTCAAACAAGGCGGCCCCGCTAGCGTGACTCGGGCGCATTTGTTTGAGCAAGCAGATTGGCAGCGCGATGAGTAGTGTCCTGGCAAAGCCAATCTCCATTCCACTTGAATTATGAGCACCAGCCAGCCAGAAAATCAGCCGACCACTTCCGATTCTTGACTCGGGGCCTTCCTTCGCTACTCCGTAATTGAAAATAAAACACGGCACTCGCCTCGAGAACAACCAGCAAAATCGCGCGTTCCGCGACTGCCGCCGGCGCTCTCCGCTCTTTTGTGCTACTCGCGAACCGCTTTTGCTTATTCGCAGCGAAATTTTGTCGATTTCAAAGTTAGGGCTGCCACGTGCCAGAGCTGATTAATCATAATAGGGTCAAGAAATATTTTGCCAGAAAACAATAGAGCCTCACTGACTGCTATTTTGTGTGAAAGGAAAAGCGTGAACTTTAAATGATAGGAACAGCGAAATCGTGCCACGAAAAACATTGGAGAAAAATCTTATCTCAAAAAACTCATACAAAATAAAATATTTTTTAGATCGTTTTCAAATGGCTGTTGGACAAGTTAAAAAATCTAGAAAGTAAAAATATTTTGGTAATTAGAACACATTATTTAAATCTTGAATTGATAAAAAGTATTACATTGCAACAATTTCCGTAAAAAAATTATGTTAGAGATTACAATAAAAAAGGTGGCAACCATGAACCGCTGTATATAGCATAGCTCGTTCAGCCGGGTTTATCTTGCGTTTTGTTGCAAAGAGCACGCTACAAGTGATAAATTTGGCTACCTATCTCCTTTGAATGCGCGCTTCGGCGAACCGTGTGTGTGTGTTTGTGCTCTTGTAAATTAGCTGCGGGATGTGTTGGGTTTGTGGCAAAAATCTATTTGAACGCATCGTGCCTCTGCGTGCGACACAACACTGCGAAAAAACCACAACGGTTTATAAAGCTTTGTTCGCTCTCTTTTTAATGTTTGCATGTCGTATTTCAAGCATCTGGTTCATATTCAGAATATATTTTTTTCGATTCGGAAATATTGCTATTCGGTAAAATGCACCACTAGTTTTGTGCACAAAATATAACATTCGGAAACCACGTAAATTTCCTGCTTTACTATTTCATCTATTTCTCTAGAAATGTGGAAAAATAGAAGCTCACTACACTAAGTTAAGCTTCTTCAGATTTCAACTTGAAAACGTGACGTGTTTTAAACTAAATTTTATAATGGAAGGCATGGAAATTCGTTGTTTTTCCCAATTCTACTTTTTTTGCAATAATTAGGATTTTTGGGAAAATTCGGGGGTTTTCCAACCCTCATTTTCCGGATGTGCAGATTTTTTTATAATATTTTCGCTATACATTCCCTGGAAAATTCAAGGTTAATAATCTGCAGTAAATATTTGCATATTTTATCGCAAAATAGATAGTTCAGCACAGCAAAAATAATTCGGTCGATATCTGATATTTTGATTAACTACAATTTACTCCTTTTTTGATTATATCATCTGCTGATGAGAAAATATTTAAACCAGAGGAAATCCATCGGGGGCAAAAGACTAGCATGCACCTCTATCCACTCTTTGCGTCCTCCTTGTTCACCGGCGTAGCGAGCACAAAAGAGTGTGTGTGTTTAATTAGAATTACACTTTATTCCCCCGCGAGTGTGAGCACATGTATATATATATACTAGGGCACAAAGCAGAAAAGCAGTGTAGCGCTGCTATCTCGGTAGCAGCACTAGCTGCTATTTTTTGCGGCTCGCGCGATTTATGTCGCCAGAGCACCGTTTGCATTGCCCCTGATTGGAATGGCGGAAAAAGCGTTGCACAAAACGCGCCCGCGCTCTATCAGCCTCCACAATGAAAAATATTATACTCTGCTGTGCGAGCTCCAGTTAGCTAGGTGCAGCGAATTCCAAGATTTTATGGAAGAGCTCTGCACAATTTGCATGTGCGATCCGTTCAATTTATTTGCAACCGACTCCCGCACTGATTCTGTACGTATCATTCTGCAGTTGATATTCCACGTTCCTATTTCCTCCATTCCTTTTCCTGTAACAAAAAATGCAAACGCAGCTCGTTAAATTGAGCAAAAAAACGAGCGAGCTTCATCGACGTGCATTGAGCTCCGTTTTGTAATGGTGGATTAAATTAAATATGCTGTTTGTAAGGGCGTAAAATATCAGTTCTAGGGACAGAGCAAATTTCATTTATTGCGCTTCTCATCACAAATTAAATTAGCTTGCAAGAGAACAATATTTTTCTCTGTCAATCAGCTGTATAGCAGTTTAACATTAAATCAATTGTTGAAGTAGAAGCAAGTCATATTCCATTTTTACTTTGTTTTCCGACCAAATTAGAAACTTAAGTAAAACGTTTGTCTGAAACTAACTGACCATTAAATTGTTCCCCCCCTTGCAAAATTATTATTGGCATTTAATCATTAGTAAAAGAAGTTCAGCACTTTGAAAAATATGGTTTGCATAATTAATAATTATCCGAAGATTTTATTCTGCGAAACCTGATAGAGAGGTTTTTTTCATAATTTCTAATATATTCTGAGGATATCCATGAGTTTGTTAGTTAGATGAAGATCAGAATCTCATTGCAAGAAAATATTATTTCGAATAGGCATAGAATTTTATTGTGTTTGTTTCAAATTTTTAATAATTCCGATTATTTCAATTATTTATTTGAAAATTTTGAGCCAAGCTTAAGTTTGAACTATTGTGGCAATTTAGGTGCCCCCTGACAAGAAGAAAATTTGCAAACTGACAAGAAAAAAATTTGCGAGCCGATTAAGAAGAAATTTTGCGACCTTGACGAAAGAAAATCTGGCAAAAGAAAAATTTGTTATCCTGCATGACGCCCTTTTTGAAGAAAATAAAACAAGCAAGAGGCAAGTCTCCAGTCAATATAGCCGATTTAACCCATTTCTTGGAAGGGGCGGAAGTCGCATCAACAAATCGTGCACTTGGGGCGCGAAAACTACGTTAACCGTAAATATTTCTCGTCTCGCGCTTTCAAAAAGAAATGTCGATTCTGTTAATTAAGTGGGGAGCCTGGTTATGGCGCCTCTAAGGTCGGTAACAGGCCAGAGAGTGTCACAACAGAAACGAATGCTTTTTAAGTTTATATAGTAATCATTTGCAGGCATTTAAACCAGATGAGACAATAACATGAGGGTTTGGTTAGTTGAAAAATGATATTCACGGTGACGCATGTGTGGAAACACCTTTGGCAGCTGACTAGCTGAGAGCCGCGTGCTCTGTACATGTATATGGCAAAGTGCTCTCGTGCGGAATGCGGCGGTGAGGAAGCGCGCGGCGCAGAGCACACTTTGAACGCCAGACACGTCTTGCTTGTTGCTTGTGTTTCCAACTTGCGCCGAGTTGGGCCAAAACAATTAGCGTGATTGGCTTTCAGCATTCAATCGACGCGCGCGGGCGGGCGGGCGCGGGCGCATTCACCTTTGGCAAACGGACCAAACGACCCGGCAGAGCAGACGTCTTTTCGCAAATGCAATTAAACGCTCGGCGCCGTTTGAACTGCGGCGCCGACTCGCTTTGTTGCATGTTGCGGGGCCGCGGCAGAGAGGCGCCCCTGCTTTGTGCCGTCTGCATTATGCATGAACACAGCCGCTTTAATGCCCATCTTTTCGCCGCACCAGCCTGGACAAACAGTAATTAGGTGAACTGCTTTTGTGCCTTCGTTAAAAATTCTCGCCGAAAAGACGCTCTCGGGTTTTGTCGCGGAAAAGCCAATTTCGCTCAACGAGCTTTTGCACTGTGAGACACTTTTTCGCCATTTGAGCTTTGTTGGCTTTGTTTCTCAGCAGCAATCTCTATTCACGTGCATAAGAAAAGCTTGTGAGCATTATTTTGCATACCATTATTGCAGTATGTTTAAAGTGGAAAGAGCCTCAAAATCAAATAATTTTAGTTCAAAATTCTAAAAAAAGTTTGTAAATATAAGTCTTAATTTTAGAAGAGACACTTTAATTATGGCGTCGAGGAAATGTATACGAATTATTGACCTGATTTTTTATGAAGTTTAGATCGTTACCACTTGAGAAGCAAGTTTTCAATGATTGGAATGAGATCTGGCCTTGTCTTCGTTATTGACGCTTTTATTTTGCTCAATGAGTGTCGTTTACGTCTGTTGCGCGCCCAATTATTTTTTGCTCCAGTTCGATAGGAGATTGGACAAAATGTATTTTGTTGAGCTCTTCAATAATTTATTTATCAATAAATTGAAATCAAATACGGCCTGAACAAATAAAGATAAATTTAAAAACATTTTTGTGGACTAAACCAATTTTTTATTGATGTCAAATCATTGAAAAATTTCCGTCTGGCAATGAGTTGGTAAATATACGTTTAGCAGCAAATAATTTTAGAGTTGTGAGATGAACAAAATGTATCTAGTTAGCTGTTAGTTAAAAGTTGTTTTTAAGTTATGGAGCACACTCTTCCAATCAATTCTTTCAAGCTTAGAACTGCAATAAGATATTGAAATTTAAACGGTCCTTAGAAAAAACTTATGGCTGTTATTAAACAGATTTGATGTTTTCGGATATTTTACTATTCATTTTTATATATAAACAAGTGCCTTGCCGTCAAAGTCCTGAATTTTCTTCTAACGTCTTAATGAAATTAAGGTTTTGTTTGAACAAAGTACTCGCAATTACTCTAGTGAAGGCATTTCCAAACAACAGGGTATAAATTTGATTTTGCGGATTTTGCTAAATATGACAGAAAAGTATTAATTTTTTACTAAGATATTTTATTATTTATAATTCAAGATATGAGGGGCATGATTATAATACCATATATGTGCTAAAAATAATTTTCTAGACACACGATTTTCAAGTTGCGCCACTCACGTGTTGTTTGTAACAACTAGATGGATGCAAATATAATGATCCTCTTAAGAAATCATCCGATTCCATTCAAAGGAAAGAAACCAACTTGGTGGGTGGCGTCCTAATTAATTTCCTCTCCAAGAGCGAGGCTCAGCTCTGAAGAATGTATATTTCTACTTTTGAGCCAAGTCCTGCGCGCCACAAAGGCCGCGGAGAGTTTCGAAAAAAAAGTGCTAATTCACTTTCGGCATTCGCGTGTTCACTCGGACCAGATCTGCATGCAAATAAACTGGCGCGCTCACTCTCGCTTTAAGAAGCGGGGGCAAATTTTTAATTAATGACCTCACTCACTCTCTCTTCATCAAAGAGAGAGAGAGTGAAAGTCTGGTGCAAAGTCGGAAAGCAACCGCGCCGACGAGATGAAAGAAAATGAGCGCGAGAGAGAAAGAAAGAACGAAAATGTCTTTGAGGTCTACTGACAAGAAGTGTGCTTTTTTTCCATTTCAGCTGCATGGCCTGCGACGCTTGGTGCAGGGCGAGGAGTTGACGCCCTCGGCCCCCCTGGGCAACAACTACAGGCCCCCGCAGCCCCTTCACCACCGGCTGGTCCGCACAAACATTGATTTCAACAAACAGGAGGTGAGAACTTATTTGTTGTATTACGCTCCAACTTGATATTGAAAAAGTCAGCCATAGGCTTGAATGAATAGCTTAAAATTAAAATTACTCATAATGAATTTATGCATAATAAGATTAGTTTCAAACTCTAGAAATGTTGAAATTACAGTATCCTAATAGCATTATGCGGAAATGTTATTTGAATCTCATTTACGTGTTTTTTCCATACTTATTTATTTGTACATCAATGCCTGTAATTTGGGTGGTTTTGGCACAGTTAAATGAGCAGATTTCCCGGCACTTTGTCCCCTAAACCTGTATTAAAATATTTACTATTATAGTTGAGTTTTTGATAATGGATAATTTTGCTACTACATATTTTATGAAAATTGCATTCATTCACAAGTTAAAATCAATGCTTGTAAGAAAGGGCTGTAAAAAGTTGAGAAGCTAAGACCCTGTCAAGGCTAGGAAGAAAAAGCCGAAGAACTATAAAAAGTAAAACATAAACAAATATCGCAATTTTGACCTAACATACGCCTTGCGGAGGAAGAGAAACTGCGCCGCCGGACAGTCTTTCAATGCAGGTGGCATATCGTTCAACTCTTTCACACTACGAAAATTTAGCCTTGATTTTTACTTTTTAACCCACTGTGTCAGTGCAAAACAGAATATATTAAATTTCCTTTCCTGTGTCACTCCTTAAAATTTTGGGGTAACCACGCCCATTTTTTTTCGAATGTCACGAATTACGGCTTTTTTCTGTGTTGCTGCGATCAGAACTAATTTCAGTAATTTCGGCATACCATATATCCTAGTTTTTCCCACTCAAGAATTCCACATATTTTCTTCTAAAATACTACTACTCGTAGTCACTCCTAACAAAGTTGAGAAAATGATGGAAAAATTAAACAAATAGTCTCAGAAAAGTATTTTTTAACCCATGAATCTAAAAATAAAAGGTAAATTGTTCATTTCACTAAAAATATTCCGCGGAAATTTTGACACAGCAGACATGACAATCGATTGTCGTTTCAAGTTCTAACAATGATGCTATTGAACTTTCAGAAAAAATTTAATTTTAAGCAAACAGGTCTTACAAAATTTACCACCAGTTAAATAACCAGTTTTATTCACATGATTTCTAATAATTTTAATTATTTGTCTTGTCTAAAATCTCACTTTACAGACAAAAATACAGATTTATGCTTTCAAATTCGAGTGAAGTGTAGCTGCGTCAAGTCTACCTTTCACATTTTAGCGGCGGTCGAGTTTGCGGAACACATGCGCGCATGGCGCGGGGGTTTGATTTAATTAATTCAAATTGATTCTTGCCGTGTGTATTTGCGAAACGAGAGCAGAGCAAATAGAGCAGAATGCGCGCGTGCGCCACGTCTGTATAAAATAATATTGAAGCTGCATGCGGAACGCGAGTCAAGTAGCCGGCCAGGCAAATATCGCCGGTGCGGAAAAAGCAAACACTTGAGAGCCGGTGATGGATGTGCCGCCGCCACCGCAAATGAAAATTGTTGATCTCGCTCTCTCCACGCCGGCATAAAAACAAAATCGTCAGGTAGACGTGCCTCCGTACACCACCGCACTAATAATAACCGCATTCTGTGCCGGAAATGGTTTTTGTGTTTGACCAAACTTTGGCTCGTTTTTAGAGTTGCGACGATAGAGAAATTCATATCAATTGGAAAAACTTTTTTTATTTCTGAAAGGTACCTGAATAAGAGGGGGAGTTTTGGGTATTTTCAAGCAAAATCAAAGAAATTCCCATTCATTACCAGATATCGTGAACTCATTGAAATTTTATGAAAAAATTTCGGGTTTTTAATTGAGCTGTTTTGAGAAATTTAGTGAACGCAATATCTTGTCTCTTCATGATCTTAATAGTGGTTTGCATTTTTTGATTCAGCTTGTCTTTTCCGACCAAGTTAAAACTAAATATAAGGTCATTGTTGACGGCCAAATGTCGTTAAAGATCATTTTTGCAATCTTTAGGGCTTTCATACATTTTTTAATAATTAATTGTTCATTAAAAAAATGTGAAATGCCTTTAAAAGTAGTCCCAATGATAGTAGTAGGTGGTAAATTCGTGTCAAAATACATTTCAGAGGCAGTCAGTCATGTCAAATTTCGTGATATTCTACTTACAAACTTAAAAACACTTTTAATTCTTTCATTTCCGGCAATGTTTTGCCACCTCTAAATCTCGGTTTCTAATCGCTAGAATTTCTAAGATTTAACTCCTCTTTACATCCGCTTAAGAACAGGAACTGGAGTGTTTTAAGAGTTCTCCCCCACCACTTCTCTCAACCCGTTGATAAAAATTAATTTGCAAAAAACGTTCTTACTCAACGCTCAATAACATTTTAAATCGTCTAAAAATCGCTCCAAATCACCATCCCCATCCTGGTTTCTCTATTAAAATGGTAGATTTTTAAACTCTGCGCGAATTAAAATAAAAATGTTATTTTAATTCAAACAGTCAAAGATCAGGCGTAAACGGCGTAAACATATAAAGCGTATTTAGTCCAAATATTTATAAGTGCATGGCTCTCTGTCATTTCTCTCTGTTTAGTCCCCAAGATCATCTTAAATTGAGCTCATTATTAGTTTTGCTTCATTTAAAACTGTTTTGTTCACAGGGCATGAAGCACTGTCCTTCCATGAACCGCGAGGTGTACTACAAGGGTAAGAATCCACAGAGCACTCTCAACCTGGAGCCAATCGATTGGCTCTAAAAAGTGTGTTCAATGTTTCCTTTCTTTCAAATATATATACATTCGCAAAATTTCTGCCAAAAGCTTTTCTCTAAATCGTTGCGCATACTGACAAAACGTCCTCTACTGATTTGCAGCCAACTCGTGGAGAGAAACGTAATGCCGGGCGGATCCACGCAGCTGGACGCGAGAAGTGCCGACTTTTTTGAGAGCGAAAGCAGAACGAGAGAAAGAGAGTGTATGCGTGCGAGAGCCGAAAAATGTATAAAAGCACACACACACACAAAAGCAAGCAAGCAAGTTGAATGGAGGAAAAAAAGAGGCAACCGACACATATCAAAAGAATGACGCTCACTTGTGATTCCACCTGCTGACAAATTGTTTAAATATGAATGTGTGCGTCGTAAAAGTAAGTGCGGCCCCCAATCATGGAAATGGACGCTCCACCCCCACCCCCGCCCCCAAACGCAGGTAAAAAAGCTCTTCATCCCGGTCTGAGTGATTTCGGTCCCGATTTTATTGGTGCACATAAAAAGCCAGCCTGCGATGTGTTCTCGTTATTTCGCTCTTTCCCTTTTTTATATCGTTCGCGCAAAAGTGATGCCTTTCCGCGCAACGATGATTCGAATGTAATGAGAGACAGAGAGCCGGCTCTCTCTTTGTTGCGCTTCGTTTTACTGCTCCCTCTGCGTCTCGATTAGAGAGAGCATAGCAGTTTTGCTCGATTTCCCGGATTTTGAATTTTTGGTTTGCTATTCGAAAATTACACAATTTAAATGAAATAATTGCTTATAAAACATTATAGTACACATGATCAATACAATTTGTGACTGCTCTTTTTATAAATTATACAAAATTTCGGCGTATTTTGTTTTAAATCTGGCGTTAAATATAACAAAACTGTTTTATAAATAAGTACATTATGGTTAAAATGATTCAAATTCAAAATTTAGATTTTCTCGAACCACCCAGTTTGGATTTATCGATCATAAATCTGAAGGGTTTGAAGCAAATATAAATTTAAACAAGAAATATCAGGTTTATTGATTAAATTAAAATCATAGTGGAGAAAGATGTTGATTTTGTGCAAATAAAAATCAAACAGCCTTCCCTAAGCTTGCACATATGTTATAAATCAACTATTATAGTAGTTAAACTTCATTTTAATGGCAGTGCACTACCAGAATTAACAGTCTCAGAGTCGAGCAAGAGCGTAAAATCTCGCTCTTTTTTGCCTCCCTAATCCGGACGGAGCGCGAGCAGAAGCGGAATGTGCGAATAACAGAGTGCGTTGCGTGTGCCATACACTTAATCCACTTTGTTTTAAATTTGCCGCTCGAACGAGCCGCTACTTGCTGGTGCTGTCGGTTGTAAATCTAATTTTGATATCATGCAGAGTGCCCCATGATTTGATTGCACGTCGTACTTAAAAATTGGCTTTTTCTTTGTATTGATTGGCAACGATTTTGCAGTCAAATTGTGGACCAGCCTGCACCGAAAACTTCGTACACGTGTTATTTCTGCAGCTCATGTTTCGGGGAACGCGTAGCCTTGTTGGCAGGTGAATCTCTCAATTATACGTCTTGTCTTTGGAGCAACAAACTCACACATATCTCTCAAAAATTTTCGTGTCTGTAGAGAAATTTCGATGGCATATTTAGACAGAGGCTTGTTTGTGATTTTGATTGCGAGAGGAGCGACTGCGACCCTAGGCAATATATTATATTGTTAATTATTGTGAGTGTGGAATGTGCTGGAGGCGGAAAGAGTCAATTTATTCGAATATATTCATCGTCGCATTTGAATTTTGCTATAAATTCATGTTCAAAATCGGCTTTCAACTTGAAATCCAATTACCTCTCCACTTCTATTTTCATTTGACCCTGGCAGAGTCAACACGGACCTTTCGACTGCCGCCGCAAATGGAATCGTTTCTGACACATTTCCCTCATCAAGTCGCGTATTATATAAACACATACAGAACTGATAATTACATGTACTTAGGCATTAAGAGCGTCCCCAACCCCCCTGATTGCTTGACACATGCATACTTTTGCCATGATTGTGAGCCAACAGCGGTTTTAACGTAGACACGATCAACGCACGCGAAATTACGTACCGTTATATAGATGGACAATTATAATAACTCTCTGTGAATTGGATGTTCGTGTACAGGACAAAAGTGGCAAGTAGATATACACACGAAAACAAAAATATTTAACACAAAAGTAAATTGAGAAACAAAACAAAACCGTTGCCTAATTAGTCGGACTGATAAATAAAACAAAAAAGAATGAAATCATCTCGTACACATATGATCACGTGTAATTTTAATCGAAACTGGCTTGCTCCCGATGATAACATTACGAAAATGTATATAATCTTGTTAACATGTCCGCTGTTGTAGGCGAAATTGTTGAATTACCAATTATGTTACGTTACATACGCTTGTTACAACAATGCAATTTCGTCGGGCAAACACGTTCTACGTGATTTTTCCGTCAGCCAGCAGTTTGTGTGATATTTTTATTGGACTCTCCCCCCGTAAAATGTGATTTAGTTCTTCATCATAATAGCTTGCCGATTCGGAAAAATTATTAATTTCCCCAATGCCGCAACGAACGAGGTTAGTATAAGTGTATACTTCCAGAGACTCGTGCATGAGCGCGCGTCGAAATGGGAATTCCTGGAACGCCCCTCAAAGAGGCTTTACTTCTGATTCGGAAATCTGATCCGCGCAAATAACGGGATTTTCGGATTTGCCCGGAACGCGGCTTCTCGCCCGTCTGGGATTTCGGCTCCCTTAATAGCAAAGTTGAAACAGCTAGTTATATTCGGTGGATGCATGCTGCGAACTTCGGTCGGGCCTGCAGATTATTTTCCGGAAGTGGGTAACCGAAAATTAATTATTCATCACCAGCTTGCATGTGTTTAACGTTACACTACTATAGAGGCTTTTGACTTTGGTTTTAGTGCCGAATATATTAACACGCACTCGGTAAAAGCTTTACATTTTTCACTTCAACATCTCTATTTACCTGGATTCTGATAATGCAAAAAAAAACAGCGAGAACATTTTACAGAGTGAAAATATGACCGATGAGTGGAGTTTTTTTTTTTTTAAAAATTCGCTGTTCTGAGCTTTTTTCTAACATTTTAATATTGGCACTTGCAACTAATTAAAATTATTTTGTCAATCTTCTCAGACAATCTTGCCAAAAATTTTCAGAACTTCCTTATCGAATTTTTTCAAGACAAAAGCGTTTTCGGCGTTTTAGTTTTATTTAATTATGACTTTTCTACGCTGGCCTGTTTTTCCCTTTGTCTTCAACCCTTGAACTTGTGTTTCTATTAAAATTTTTGCCATCTAAATTCTCAGCTACTTTAATTTTTTTGAATTTGATTAAAATCTTTCCATATTTCGAAATAAAATGCAAACAGAATGTGGGCGAGTTGGTAGCAAATCTGGAAAATCATCAAACTATTTCCTCGGCCGATCAGATTGTCCGGAGGCGGCAGCAGTAAACATTTTACAGGTGCCCCTCGCAGACATATCGTTTTCCGATTCGCCACCCCGACAGAACGACAGACAGCAACCGACATTGAGGAGAAAGAGAAGCAAACGAATCCCCTGCATCCACCTCTCGTTTTTCCCTGCTCTCTTTCTTTTTTTAATAAATTGCGAGCGACTATCCGTGTTTTCTGTTCAGCAGTCGGCGGCGGGAAAGCACGAAAAGGACGAGGGAGAAAGAGCGAGATCGAGGCCGGAAATAAAAATCGACGCGCTGGCCGACCAACCGACCGAGTGGTGGTAGTTGCTTCTTGTAAGGATCAATTAGATTTGACCTGTAGGCGGCTGAGTGCGCGCGCGAGTCAAATCCTCTGCGGGGTGCAACACAAAACCCATCCACGAACCCGCTTTCTTTTCTCACCCTTGCGCCTAAGGTTGCCGCACTGCAATTGCTCAATGAAAGTTATTTTCTGTTGGCCAATTTCAGTTCACTCTTTGATGTTATGCTGGTGTTTTTATCTGCTGAAAATCATTGAAATTTTCTTTAGTCGGGAAAAGTGATGTAAACGTTAAATTCGGTGAGAATCGCGCAATTAAAACAATATTAAATATTGATATAAATGATTAGCTCAAATTTCTTTTTCCCCAGATACATGTATATATTATCCCAGTTGACGTAACCAAACTTTTAGTTTAGTAAAATTATTCGAAATTAAAAGGGAATATTTATTACCCTGTCATTATGCAGTGCCCCAATTCATTTTTTTTAATTTTAAATGTTTGTACCCTAAAGAAATTTTAATTTCTGATTTTTCTGAAGTTATGAAATCTGGTCCAGCAAATTTCTTCTCAATCATTACATTGTGCTGTGATAATTTTCACGGAAATAATCGTTTTAATCGGCAACAAAAACAAGCAGTTTCATTTCTAAACATAACCTGATTTTCCAATTTCGATTTTGATGCGCAATGCTTGACATTAATTGAAATAAATAAAAATTTCAGTTATATTTTAATTTTTGATCAGTACAGGAATGTAAGCGCGGCAAAGATTCATTGAATCATTACCGGATCATTTTGATCCTCTTTCTTAAAGCCGAATAACAAATTACCCAGTCAGGGCATAACTTTTTTATACAACTGTTAACAACGTTTATAGCGACCGTGGCAACCCTATCCTCGCTCTCTTTCCATCCCCTAGCTTCACGCAGCTGTGCTCGAATTTCTCGCCGCCTCTGCCGACTCTATTCAAGCGAAATTTCCCATGCGTTTTGCGTAACGCACACGTCTCATCCATCTTTGCTGCACGATTCCACTTGCGTTCCCGTTACATATTCATAAAGGCCGCGCGTACACACACACACATACATTTATGGAAGACCTCGTTCGGCGGCACGGGTGTGGATCGCGTATCGCCAATTAATTGGCACTTTGCTTTTTTATTGTTGCGTTGGCTGCTGGCTGGCTGGCCAGACGATTGCAGCTGTAAATCTTCCTCGCCGTTTTTTTATGTGATGTTTTAACAAGCGTCGTTCCTGCCCGCGTTGAGTTACGAGCCTTGTTTGGTTTCCTGACAATCTAGAAGGTATATGCAATCAAAAATATCAAACCACAATGAAAGGAAATGAAAACTTACCTTGTTACGTGTTTTATTTAAATGCACCTTTTTACAAAGTGTTACAGTTGTCATTTGTTGCTTGCAAGAGTCTTTTTGGCTGGAAATTGATGAATATGCAACGTGTTTAACACGGAGCAACAGGTTGGTTAATTATTCAGAACGACTGTTTCTTGGCAATGCAAGCGTATAGTTTGAGTGTATTTAGATGCTTTTGGAGATTAATTTAGCAATTAAAAGAGGCACCTCCAAGACAGAAAATTTGACTAACGCTTTTCAAAGTCCAGCATAAAATTGTGCAGAATAAATTCCAAATTCATAACAAAATTATAATTAACCTTTGTAATATAAGAAATAAGAAATATTAAGCCATTGCCTAAAAATAAATCGAGAATATTGAAAAGTTCGGCTTTCACCACATTTCGTTTACAACTATTTTGAATGGATGGTATTAACATGGACTAATTCTTCATGTCATCTAAAAGGAAATGCTTTAATTACAATGCTTAGGCTTAGTAGAGTATGGCAGAGTATAATATTTTAGATTCTGTTAACTAGGTGATAACCTGAAATTATTTAAAGAAATTATATTTTAATATCCAATATAATTTTTCATAAAACAAAAAGATTAAAAATATTAAATTAGAACAAACTAAATATAGCATTAAACTTAAAAATAATTAAATTTGACATTTTATTTACAATTTCAATTAAGTTTGAAAAAAACGAGAGCAATAAATTAATGTTCATTGCCATTTTTTACAAATTTCTTAAAATAATTAGTAAAAACATTTTACTTTTTGTTTCAATTTTGTGCTAGAGCAGGCCAGCACGTAGCTGAAACAGCTAAAGTTGAAAGGCCCAGGCAAGAAAGGGTGTATTATTTGGGCCGTGGCTCTATATCACGGCCTATTTTCCCAACAAGGGCCGTGATGGATGAGTGAGGTTTGCAACCGAGATGGCAGCGACCGCAGCCGCTGCAACTGACTCAGATTTTTCTCCACGACGTTTTCCATTTACTCGGCTGGCCATGAATGATGAGTTTTCTATGGACGTGCCCTCTCTCTCGCCATGAGAAATTTTCCAGCGGCTTTCAGTCCGGAATTTGATTTGGCTTCACGCCGGCGACGTTTGAGAGGAGGCGCCGCTGTCATTTGTCCTTGTGTGCTACAACACGATTGAGGTCTCGATGAAAAATTTGTGCCGGGTGCGATGGATGATTGAGAAACCTCTTATTTGGTTTGATGTTTGGTTTGCTCTGTCCTTTTCCTTTATTCGTCCACGAGTTTTGGACACTGATTGTGAGCTCTCTTTAATACCATAATATACAGTCCTGGATTTTCATTCTGTCATACATCAAATTTCTTTCTTGTGGAAGGGGCTTTAAATGTTCCTCTTTTCTTTCCAATTAACCAGTTTTATAGATATACCCTCAGGGTTCGGAGCGACCAACAGAGATGGCGCCACCATATAATTTAGTAATTAATTTAATTTAAGGCATTTTCACTGCGATCTAAGACTCCATCCTGCCACTGTGCATTCTTCACTTAATATGCTTTCTTTTTACTTGCTGAAAACAAAAATATATTAAGCCAATTGACGTAGCATCGTGAAAAGCTATTTTTTTAACATAAATATTTTCCAACGTTTCTACGGCGAATGGCTAGACTGATTTTGGTTTTCAGCACGTCAAAAGAAATTATATTAAGTGAAGAGAGCACAGTGGCTGGATTGAATCTGAAATCGCAGCGGAAGTGCCTTAAAATGAAATTTATTACAAAGTATACGGCGGCGCCATCTGTTGACGGCTTCGAATACTGAGGGTTTATGCAACTGGTGAATTGGTAAAAATAAAAATCATTTATCTATGTACTTAAATTGTTTGAAAATGAAACCAGAACAAAACTATTTGCTCAAAGAGTTTGCGGCCTCGTGACTAAGCCATTGTGTTTTAGATTGAAACATGGTTTTCGGGCCAAAAAGCGCTCGGGGCGGCAGGCAAAATGAATTCGACAAATCCGCAAACAGTTGTCTCGCTCTGCGCCACGTGAGTTGGGTGTCTCGTTCTTCCCAGCAAGGACGGGGCGGAAGCACAACCAACGGCCTCGGGCTGCCTCTTTCAAGACACGGCGAGCGAGAAAAGCAAGCGTGTTTGGCGGTGCACGCCAAGTAATTTGTCACTATCCGCCAGGAGGGCATTTTGTCAATTTGAGATACATTAGCCAAGCCGCAAGACCTGCGCTGCCTGCCTGCGAAGGTTAATTACATTTTTTCCTCGCCCGGCCGGCCGGTCTGCCACAGCGCCGAGGGCCTTGATAAATTATTTACTCCCGAGGTTTATTTGGAAACAATTAGCAGCCTGAGAGAGCTCATTTTCCACTTGTCGTCCGGGGAAGTTTCGCTCGAGTTAAGTGGGATGCAACTTGCTTTGCGGCAAATGGCATAACTTTGATTAGATTCAGCTCTCGGCGAACGATAATTAGCTCTGCGCAAAGTTTTTTCATTTATAAATTTTGCTTTTCTTAACTTCTTCAAAGTATGAAACTTCTGCGCAATCGTTGCGGCGGTGTTAAAATTATTACTATTATAATGCAAAGTTCATTGGTATCTCTTTGCATGCAGTTCAAAGTTGAGCAGCCCCGAACGTGAGTTCGCAAATTACTTAATTGAGACGGAAGCATCTCCCGTCATCCCCCCTCTTCCTTATTTGATTGTATATATGTTACAGTAATTTATTAAAACCTATAAAACGTTAGGTCTCCATATTAATCAACTTTTTCCCTTTTAGTATTAAAATAACAAATTTTGTTGCGCGCTTTTCTAGATTTCCTATGTTATGGAAATATTTATAGCTAGTAGTTCATTTAACGTGCTGTTCGAGTATGTTGAAGTCAAGTGATTTAACATTGTATTCGGGTTTTATCTATTGCAGCAAATCATTTGAATGATAAAATCTTTCAGGTAATAATAATGTACAAATAGTGTTAAAACTTTGTTAATGAAGTGGTTACTTAAGCGTGTTTATTTATATCGTAATTTTTACTCAGTTAAAAAAGGTTGTTATTTCACATTAGATTAAATCAATAACAACAATTACTTTTATTCAAGTACATGTATATTTAATTAAAATTAATATATTAATAAAATTTAATATTAAAATTTTACAAATAACATATAAAACAAATAAATAATTTCTTGGTAAATTAAAGTTTTTCCTACATTTTTGTATTTTTCATGTTTAAATAACAAATTTCTCGTTTTACATGAATCGCGAATCAAATTTGGCCACTTTCTTGCAGCACTGCTTGTCAACTCTCGCAGATGTTGGCAAAAGTGGCCTGTTGCCGAAAAATAACAAAGGTGAGGAGCAAGTCGTGTAAATCGATTGCAGAACACCCTCTTGAAGCGGCAGCAAAACACGCTCGCTCCGGTCTTTGATAAATCACAAGTTTTACAGCACAGGTGAATTCGAGCCCATTTTCCGCTGTTGGCATTTCTCTCACTCAGCACTCTTATATAAATTTCGCCCGCCGCGTTGCACTCAGAGTCAGTCGGCTGCTTTCCTTTTTGTCAATAACCTGCTTTTGCCCTCATATAGCCTCGTTATCGAGGCCCTAGGCGTGACTCTCAACACTTTTTCTAACCCTCTTTGCTAACTACTATGGTAAGGTAGCCTCCGCTGGGAATTGCAGCGCGCACCAGACCCGGAATCTAATGAAACTTCTTTTATCTCCGGCGAGAGCGGGTGGGCGGAAAATAGATCTCTCGCTCTCGTTCGGTCTCTCTCTCTCTCTCTCTCTCTCTCTCTCTCTCTCTCTCTCTCTCTCTCTCTCTCTCTCTCTCTCTCTCTCTCTCTCGCACGCGGTTATGCTCCGGCTCACCTGCCTGCCATGCATGTAATGATTGCACTAAATTTCACCCGTCCAATTACAATAAATTGAACACGCAAGATTTCCGCGCCCTCTCCCCCGACCTCGATCCGTAATTTAGGGAGCCAGCCCGGCGACAATCCAATTCACTCCTCGCCGCCACTGCTCCCAATCCGAATTGTCGTTTGTTCCTGGGGCAAAAAAAACACGGACACGTTTGCGATTGTTATCTTGACCTGGACCAGGCAGCATCCAAAAAGAAGTGCTTGTTAGTTATTTGAAAATTGTGTTTGCTTATAAAGCTATAAAAAAATGCGTTTCTTGAAAAGAGAAGCAGAAAGGAATTTAGCTTGCGATAGTGCATATTTTCAGGATTTTCAGTTGAAATTATTGTATTTAGATATTTTAATATGGAAACGTTGAAGTATAGTTTGTGATGCTTGCAACATCGTGAGTATAAAAGCAATAAAAATTCAAATCCTTATTTTAAAATTTTTCCTGCCTGATTTTTATCGTTCAGAGCTATTTGCAAATTAGTAACTGCTCCCCTAATGTTAATGGGGTACAATGTCTGCCAAAATTCCTTTCTAAATATAAAAAATGGCAAAGCTTTCGTCTTATGGAAGTTAGCTTCTTCTACGTTTCCAATTTTTCTAATTTCCCTAACTTATTCTTATATGTTGTTTTGTTTGAAGGAAAATTTGGCTCATTTCGTTATACTATTTTGATTTCCCATCTTTGTAGCAAAGAACAGATCCTTGACTAATTGCCAGAAAAGCCAAATCTGTTTATTTTATAGTTGTAATTACCCTTACTTAAGTTTTCCAAAACATAAACAGCTCACTATACACTGGCAATGAGCTAGCTAAGTCAAATTTCAACAACAAAAAATTCTTTCATATAGGTAAATTCTCATCTTGGTACCCAAATCATAAAATTAATTTTAAAAGTTTTAGGGAAAAAGTAGAAAATTTAGCGGGCATCCCAAGCTTCTCAAGTAATCCCACATTACACATTTTAATCAAACATACGAGAAATGATCTGATTTATTAAACAAAGGAATTTATGTAGCATTAGGGGAAGTCCTCAAATAACTGAATTATTTGTCCTGAAAACCATTTTATGCTTAAACTAGGATGTTCTATGCTCTTACATCAAAATTCTGGAGACGGTGCAAGAACTCGGTACAAGTGGGGGTTCGAGTCGCAGTCAAAAAGTTGGACGAAAACAGCAGAAAATGCAATTTCACGGCAGGGAGGCAGCAGTGGCGGCATTGGCCAAACTTGGCTCGTTGAGGCGTGAACCGCAAAGCAGCTCTCGCGGAGAGGCATTAAAGTCAACAAGATTCGCTCAACAAGCTCTCGTTTAGTCAGCGCGCGCGGCAGCGGGGCGGCGAAGATGGAGATCAATTGATATTGCGGCAGCAAAGTTTTTGCCCCGGCAGCTCCATCATAAACAGCATCTCGGGGCCATCGGGCCATTTCCTCCGACTCGCCAACTTTTCTTTTCACGAGACCAGCCCGCCGGCGTCCTCTCGTTATTTATATAAAAGACCAACAATCAATCCCCTTGTGTGGCAGGCTCGGCAAGGCGGCACACCTTGGCGAGGGACAATTGTATTATGCCGACCTCTTAACCACGGATGCCGCCGGTCGAGAACCGTGTGCTGGCTGGCTGGCTGGCTGGCTGGCCCGGCTGCAACCCTCTCCAAGAAGCGGGCGAGGCCCTCAGAGACCTGCCGCCACCGCCGCCGAGAGCAAGAAGAAGTAGGAAAACTGCGCGAAAAAAGACTAGCTGCCGCAGATAAATATCCGAGGATGGAGTTAGGCACACATGGTCTGCCGCCCGCTCCCACAGGAGCAGCCAGGCCGGGGGCGGCTCGGGGGCTGCTGCCTGTGTGGGGGTGAAATTTTTATGGATTGAACGTGTGAGTTATCATCAGTCTTTGAAAGGAAATGTTACTGGTGTTTTGATTAAATTGGTTTAAAATTTTAAGAGAAAATAATTTTAATCATTGCACAGCCGTCTTTTTCTGAACTTCAACTTGCAAATGAAATTCCAACTCGTTGAAATTCATTTCTTAGCTAGATAAACTAATATGGGATTTTAAATTTGACTGAAGTTTAATTTTCTTGGAGTATATAAGTTTAGGTAATTTAAGTTAAAATCTAAAACGTTTAAAATGAGAGAAAGGTTCCTCCAATGAGGCTCTTTGTCCCATGTTATTCGTTTTGCCTGTTTCGAGGATTTGCCCTACTGAAAGGAAGAGAGCTGATAAAAAAAATGTACTTAGATTTAGATTTTCGGTAAAGTGTTTCTTTCTTCAAACGCTAATTCCATCAAGATCTTGAAATAATTTTTTTCAGGCGCTAGCAGCAGCCATACCTGCGTGAATCTGGAATAGAGACAGTTTGAAGAGATTGACAATTTCATATTTTTGTCTACTTGATGACTGAAAGTCGCGATTTTGTATAAATTCTACCCAGATAAATCTAAAGAAATATAATATTTTAAAATTGAAAAAGAAAGAAATACACACGCACGGAATTTAATGAAAAATGAAATTTACAAGGGACTCAGCTCAGCGATGTATTAGTGTTTCGAAATTTCCCTGAATGTGAGCTATTTGTATATTAAAATTTTTAACATAAAAATAATTTTGATTTTCAAGAGTAAAATTCTAGTTGAAAAAATGCCCCATTTATTGTTAAAGTAGCTTATGAATTTATGAATGGTGCTTATTTTTTATATAAAAGACATACAAATTTGAAATTCGAAGCAAACAGTTGGAAATACTGGTGGTTGAGCTGGGCGGCGCTCTCACAGATATATGTGTGTGTTATGCGCGATGTTGGTTTTCCCAGGGGAGGCGGCCTCCGGAGGCGGCTCTGCATGCATGCATGCGTAGGTGCGGGTTTTTGTATGTAAGTGGATGCTGTGAGACTCGGCAGATGCGCGGATAATTCCGAAAGGAAAGTTTTCATCCCGCGTGCTAGCTGCGCTCTCATTGTCGCTCTCGCTTGCTCGCTGGCGCGCGCGGCTTTCCCACCAGCCTCCGAGAATTATGAATGCTTTCGCGCGTGTAAATGCAGACGTAAAAATGGAGCATACACATGTTCCTTTTTCCCGCAAATCAACAAGCAAGCGAGTGCGTTCGCAGCCGGGGAAAAGAGAGAAAGAGAGAGATCATTTACATCGATCTCCCGCAGGGCCCTTTTTGGTTCCGACCCTTCTGATTATGTTCGGCCGTGGGGCACGGGCGCGCGCATTGAAAGGAATTTCCAACGCAGCGGCCGCCTCATTTTTCGCTCCTGGGATATTTAAATTGGGTTTCGCATGAATTTGGCGAAGCCAGAAATGATATTTCCCGCCGACACAGCCCGGCAGCTCAGAAAATTGAGCTCGTGTGCCCGCGAAAACGTGCCGCGCTTTCCGCCGATGGCCGTTTATTCGGCAATTTCCAACCGATTTCCACCTCACCGGCACGTATAGTGGGTAGGCTACGCGGATGATAATAATTCGGACAGAATTACGCACATATACTTGTGGCGGTTTATCATGCAATGATGGTTTCATTCAGCCAGGCTCAAAAACTGCTGGCATGTTATAATTTACAGTTGAAAGCCACGTGATTAAAACACAAATGGTGTTTTTAATTAGAATTAAAGCGAAATCGACGGATTTAAATGAAATACAAATGTCAAAATTAACCAGCTCAAAATTTGTGCATTTAATTTTTTTCTTGCTGCTTATGTATGTGCGATATATTCGTCATAACATTCTATGTTAGGGATTTATGTAATTAACGAAAAAGGTGTTCAACAAACGATGCATTAGTTATTAATGTTCAAGAAGTAACTTTAGTGGCTTGAGAAAAGTTGGGATCAAATATTTTTCGGGGTTAGGAGGGGAAAAATAAATCTCTCGGGATCTTCAACAATTCTTCTCTTTAATAAGACAGTCACTTGTCGACTGTGTCTAACAGAATACAAGAGGACCTTAAACAGAATTCATAATCGACTTTAGAATTAACAATTTGAGAGAATTGACTGAAGAACAATTTAAAATGAGAAAAGAATTTACCCGATTGAGCCGGGCCCTTCTCAATTGTACGCTCGAAACTCTTACAGATGCGACTTGTTTGCTCGTGTTTCCGGCGCAAACTAATTTAAATTCAAAATTTCTCTCTGTTGCTTTAACGAATTTCTAAAAAATATCGTCTAACAATCATTAATAACAATACCCTAGACCAAAAGTAAAAAAGTAGTGGGAGCTCGGCTCCGCAACCACTATATATTTATCAAATAGAAGCTATTTGCATTTTCTTTTGCTAATCAAGTAACACAGTCCTCGCTCACCCTGGAGTTAAAACCCCTTTCTTGCAAATTTAATCATGGAAAACTCATTCGTCTCTTAGACACGTGTATGAAAGCAAAAAAGCTCTCTGTGATGAAGAACTCTAGGTCAATTACAGAATTTTTATTGTAATGATAATTAAGCCATAATTTATTCTCTTTAATCGACTGGCACCATATCTTATGGTAAAAAACTGCACTTTTGCTAATTTTATTTCAGTTTCACGATTTCACTGCTTGGATTCAGTAAGTGCACTTTTTAAAAGGTTAAATTTTAACTGTCACCACTTTAAAATGAATTTTAGTGTGCGTTTGAAAAGTTAAGTTCATCTAGTCACACCCATTATTTTGCATATTGAAGTGCAAGATTCTGTAGAGTAGATTGAATCCGTTCAGGAAGGAAAGTAATGAACCTCACTGTACTAGTATGTACTTGAAATACACTTATTGTATTACTCCTCGCACTGCGTACTCCATCAAACGGCTTTACAAATTCTAGTTCTGCATTATAATCAAATGCAGACTCGGTATAATATTGATTTTCCCCACTTTCAATTGAATGCATTGGAGCAAAATTTAGACATAATCAGTTTACCTTGTAAAAACTTCTTAAACCGATGCAATCTCAGTAAGAACGTTTAAACTCTAATATTTAAAATGTAAAAAAATAAATTAAAAAATAACAGAATTATCCCTGATGGGTGTCTTCAAAAGAAAGCAATTGAAGATACCAATTAATTTGAATGATCTTTTACTGGAGAGGAGCTGTTTCAGCCCCCGCAGGTTCCATTAAAACAAATTCCAAACCGTAGTGGACCATTACATTATCACTGGTAATTTAAAATGTTTGACTGCTCTCATTTCTATCCTCAATAAATAACTAAAAAGCAATTCTCTTCGAACGACAAAGTCATTGTCGGCTAATTTGTATATTAGCCTTGTTTTCATCAAATTTGAGACGGACAAAGCTCTTTTTAGAACTCTGGAACAAGGGAAAATCACTTAAGGTTCAAGCTTTTTTAGAAGTTAATTTCGAGAGGCAACTTTTTGAGCAAAGCAATTCAAATGCAGATTAATTCCAGCCATTTCAATTTCACATCACATTTTTCACAATTTCCTTCGGCTAGGCCATTGAATCTTCGTGAGAGCTGGCATAAAACTTCCGCCAACTGCAAAACACACAAACGCGTCCGTCTGTCAGGCTTTTTATCAAATTGGACCGCTTCCAGAAACAAAAACGTGCCTTATTTTAGCATTCGCGCACTGGGGGCGGCGGCTGCGGCGGAGATAGATAGAAAAGCGCACCGGCGCGTGTAAACTGTGCATTTCATTTCGCGCGCGCAAAAAAACCAGGGGAACGATGATATTGCGGGCGAAAAAATCGCGTCTGTAGCCACATGCATCATGTTCGGAACAGCTGTAACTGCGAGCGAGGTGGAAATTCCAGAAAGCACACATGCAGAGAGAGAGAGAGAGAGAGAGAGAGAGAGAGAGAGAGAGAGAGAGAGAGAGAGAGAGAGAGAGAGAGAGAACAGACAAACCGCACTCTGTTTGTATATGTTCGGTACGTGTGCCACATTAAAACTCGATAAACTCGCTCGCTGCTGATCTCTGCCGGCGTGGCGTGTGTGTATATTTTATTGGGCATTAGCCCCGGCGCCGGCGCCACCGCCCTTGTGTGTTTTATACATTTTAAAACGGCTTCATGCACTGCCTTGATGCATGAATGTATGCGCGTATATACATACACGATGTGTTTTACAGCCGCGCGCGCGGCCGTTATAATGTGCATAAAATAATCATTATGAAAAATCTGCCGCGGCGAAAGAGAGCGCGCGGCTCGCAGCGATTGCGCACGATTTGCGGCCGGGGATTTGCATTTGCGCCCGCCGCGTGTTTTGCCCCCGACACACGTAAATTTGATATGCCGCGGATCGTGATACGCGTGTAAAGATGCTTGAAATTTTTACACGCGAGTGCGCGACACATTACTTTCCGAGATCTTGGGCGCGATACTTGGAAATAAGTAGGCAAAAAATGCCGCACATTCGGAGTTTCCGTCATTATGAAATACAGAGCGGAATTCCACATGATTTCTTGCTTAATTAACTTTTGGCCTTAAGATTGAACCCCTTTTAAATAAAAAAATTCCTTAATTAATACATAGAACGATTTAAGTTTGTACAAAATAAATTAGATTTTGTTAAAACTCATGATCATATAAATATATCGGTGTTAAATTGAAGCTTGTATTCAAATTTTACCCGTCCGCGTAAGAGACTGATTAGGAATAATATTAAAACAATAAATGTAGAAAATTCTTTAGTTTTAGGTGGATATTTTCGATAATTTTCTTGCACAATCAGGGAGTGAAAAATGTACAAGGAGATCGATTAACTAGCGTGATCTGTTTTTTATCTCTTTGCATATTTTTTAGTTTCACTTCCTGACCTGAAAAAATTTTTTGAATCTGAAATATCTTAAGTCTCGACATCAGGTTAAACCTTAAAGAGAGAATAATGCGTATTTTTTATTTCTACGATCATTGCGTCGTTTTATGAATTTTCCCCAATTTTGATAAAACTCAATTGGAATTTGAAGGCAGGAAAAATAAAAAATCAAATTAATATACAATTCACAAAATGTTGTATTTATTTGCGTATGTCTCCCTGCTTGTCCCTTGCCACTGGTGTCTTTATTGAGTGATGTTTGATGTTATGAAAGCCTGCGTAATTGCGACTTCTCCAACCTCTCGCAAATACAACCGGATCATTGCCGTCACGAAACATCACTGAAAGCTTTGCTGAATCTGTTCATTATAAATTTCAAGGAAAACCAGCCTTCGTGTGACTCACAGAGTTGTCAAATAACTCGTGCGGCTTTCATGGATTTTGAGGGGGAGTATAAGCGTACAAAGACTCTCCGTTTGCTTTTCAAAACGTCCCATGTGAGGCTTGAAATAGCTTTAATGGAGCAATTGCTATAAGCACAACACTAGCGTGATATTAAAATAAGCTGCCTGCTGAGTTTCAAAACTTCACATTACGACCCTTGCCAAAAAGGGTATGGGTTTGGTTGAATTTAAGGTAATATAATAATTTAGAAAGGCAAATTTCCCGCGTCCATTGATAAATAATAATCAAAATAAAATAGAAAGTTTTAAAAAAAATTTTCGAGACCGAAAACGCAAGTGAAATCTGTTTAATTTAAATTTACAGCTTAAAATATTTTAGTTTTCTAACGGAACAATATGGTATTTTTTGCCTTCCCTTTCGGGATTTTCACGCATTGAATGTATTCCACACGCCTATAAGATTAAAAAAAAACCACCACATATTGCGAACGCAATCCAAAAATAACCTGCCCCGGAGAACATTTATTCCGGGTGAAATGCTGCATGATTGGCACTCGATTTGCAAAATATCGAGAGCCTTTTTTTCTGCCGGTGTCGCGATGCGCGGCGCCGCAATTTTAATACGGACCATCTGGTGCGCCGCAAAATATTCACTCAACTTCCTAACGAGATTCAAGCCCAAACACACTGCCTGCGCAGTGTGTGCGGGCTGGCGGGCGCGGCTGGCGAGATACATGCACACATACATTATTATTATTATTTTCGCTGCATAAATGTATGAGCCGTGAGGGTACATAAAGCATCGAGCTCAATCGCGCGCGCACGAGTTGCATGCTGAATTAATTGCAAATAATACCCACGCCGGCTCGCTAACTCCGAGCCCGCTGATGTGTTTGTTGATAAAATTTCGCACTGCAACAAACACTGAGTGTGTTGTCACACAGCGCAGAAAACGAGCAAGCGCGCAGGCTAAACCACCGCCGGCCTCTTTCCGCTCGGTCGAGCAGCCTTTTTGCACTCGACTCGCTTACAATTCTTGTGGCTGTTCGCGGCGCAAATATCGCCGCAGACGCCCGACGAATCGAGAAATCGGTTTACTTGGATTGTGCCCAATCATTTGGTACGAGTCCTTTTAATATGGGACTCTCTTTTCACAAGCGTGTCAGTCCAAAAGGCTGCCTTGCATATATTGTATTCAGCTCTTTTCTTGGAATTGATTTATTCAAATAGTGTGTACTAAAATAGTTTAACTTCGCAATAATATAATTAACATACCCCGAGTTCGGGTTTCAACAAAGTTAAATTCAATTAAATTTAACCAAATTATGGCAGAGGCTTTACAAGCATTAAAATTACAAATTTCATAACTGAAGGCTGAAAATTGTTTTCTGATTTTCCTGATTTATTTTTGTTTTCATTTCTTCCATCAACATTTTTTAATTTTTTCCTTCAATGTGTTACTTTTAAAAATTTTTATTACAAAATTTTGTGTTCAAAACTTTTTAATTAATTTCCTGGTTTCCTGGAACACACAATTTTTTTCGTAGCATGCAGAAACAAACTAATATGAGCAACTGGGAAAATGATATTTTTCCTAGTTTAAAAACATTTTTCATTGATGAAGTTTTCAAAGCTTTTCTAAAAAATCAATGTATTAAATAAAATGATTGCAGAATAGAAAATCAGTCGGACCTTTTTATCTGTGAAAATGCATTCTTTCTCATTTTCGCCACAATCATTAGGCTCCTACTTGCAATAAAAAATTAAAGCATGGCGCTATATAAAGTTCACCTTAAGCCAGGGGATTTGCACTCAATCATTCTGCAAAACGGGTGTAATCCCCTTCTGCCTGTGTATTTACATCGCTAAACCAGCATTCTCATTATTAACGTAGTATGCAACCGGCGCATCAGTGCTGCACGCCCGGTTGCATATATGTATCGCGGCTAGCGCGCGACTAAACAGATCAGTAACTCTGCTGGCAAACAACACGCGCCGGCAAATCGAGTTGATTGCTTTCGGGTCACGGCCTAGCTTGTTTGCCAATCTGCCAATTAGATGGCAAAAAAAATATCTTTTGCTGCTGAATTGTGTGCGACTTCAAAGGCCGTTTGTGAAAAATAAGGAGGGGGCGGAGTGGAATGTTTTCTTCTCGGTTGTCGCGCGGGATTGCTTTCCTGTCCGGAGGCGCCTCGCGAAACACATTATTATTTCCCAATAGCAGTGAGCCGATAATCGATATCTATGCAATTCGGTGGATTAGACGAAAAGAAAAGAGAGCCGGGAGCAGCAAGCAAAGTGCACGTTCGCGTTACGCAGCGAGCGGAACCGCTTTTTTTATCGGTTCGCATGCACTATAATACATTTCGCACGAGACCCTCTAAATTGTACGCCATGACGCCAGATCACGGCATCATTGTCAAATATTGATATAAAATGTATGATTTAAATTATTTTACAGAATGAACACAATAGCATTTTTACGTGAATAAAATTCAAAGAATAATAATAAAAAAAGTTAAAAACCACGAGCCAGGTTTGCAGAGTCCCGATTTTTTCTCGTAAACTTCCCTACATTGAAAATAAAAATAGGGAAGTGTGAAAAGTGCGCCCAGAAGCAGTGATCGATTGTGAAATACTATGAAGCATAAATAAGTGACAATCACAATTCGATTCTGTTTATTTCTCCAAATATCAATCAAATGATAAATGGTTAGGACATTCATACAAACTACCAAATTATAGGTCAAAACTTTTGAAACAACAGATCTCAATTTCACATTCATTTTTTCCTCTGCTCTTCTGGCAGCACATACTCTTGAAAAAGTCAGGTCGACCGGCCTTCGAGTTTCAAGAAAAGAGTTGCTAATCTCGATGGGAGCAAAGAACAATAATTGAGAAATGTTAGGACGGATAAATATCTTCAAATTGGAAAACGATGTGACCAAAAGAGCCAAGAAAAGGATGTTATTTGAACATGAAGCCAAGAAGATCCAAGAAGCAGTGCGCGTAACATTCGGCCAGATGCATCAATCAAAGTAATGATTGTAAAGGTCCAGCAAAATTTGTCAAGACATCGTACAAAAAACTCTTATCTGAAATAGCGATTGGTCTTGAAATTTTAAAAAATGACAAATGATTATTTTAAAATTGAATTTTATATACACTTGCTGATACTGTTTAAATTTCTGAGTCGTATAAATGAAAAGAACATAGCAACAAACACGTACAAAGTTCTTATTTTGTTATTACAACCATTCGATTTTAAGAGAAGCCACTTTTTTATTACTCATGTTTCATGCCATTCATTCAGGAACAGCCTTTGACATCTCTTTAGCCGCTTTGTAAAACTTTAAATTAATATGAGAAATGTTTGCCTTTTTGTCGCTAACCGAATGAAAGAAATGAAACTCCTTTAATGAATACAAACTGATAGCAAAAAAAATACATCAATACAGCAGAAATAATGTATGTAATTGCCTCTCTGGTGTTGGCGGCCGAGAAAGCTGTTCGGAGAGGCGAGAGTTGAGAGGAAAGGAAAGCGGCATGCCATTTATCGTTGTCTGGCGTGCAGCAAGAAAGCAGAGATCGACATACACACACACACACACACACGAGCGCGGAGGGTAAAGCCAGAGAGAAGTGGCGAAGATTTATTCAAGGCATCTGTTACGCTGGATCGAGTCAACAACAAAATATTACCTGCAACAAAGCAATCCCGCCGACGACGCTTTAGGGCCCCGGGTTTTATGAAGCAAATTCAGCCCGGGTGCGAAAAGCGAAAACGCGCTCTACTTGAACAGGACAGGCGAGGAAAACGGCGGCGGCGCGACGAAAAAAGGACCACTTTTCGCCCAAAAGTGAAAAAGACGGCAACATGTGGGCGTAAAAGAAGTCCCACCGTTGCGCTCAGCACAGATGATATTATCAGTACGAGTAGCGTTGATTGCATGTTTATTATTTACTTCTAAGAAATTTCATTAATTGAAGCATGACGGAAGATGCTACTCTTTTGATTGCTCGTTCTTGCATTACTTTGATAGCTAATTTATTTTCACTGTAATGGCTTTTGGCTTTTATGATGAGAAAATTTCCTACTTTTGAAGAGGCGCGCATCAACTGGATATTCTTAAAACCTGATGAAGAAACAACACTCAAACAATAAAAAATCATACAGAAATTGAAAAAAATGTGTTTATAAAATGGAAAATAGCGGGGTCCAGATGTGCGATAAAATTGGTTCCCACTGCGCAGATCCAAGATGGCTTCTGAATGTGGGAAGCAAAAAGCTCTCTTGGGATTCCCGTACGAGTGCCAAGAGTTTGTTTTTACGATCCAAAAGAAATGCAAATTATGTCACAATATTGACGAAAACTTGGCTCTTTTCGCGCATTTTCACTAGACCGTTTTTTCGCGCCATACTCCACCGGACGCCATATCTGCGCGTCGCATGAATCTGGTCCCCCCCCCCTGATGGCAAAGTTATAACTTTCAAATACAATCAACAAATTAAAACATTACTTTGCTGCAAGAATACACATGAATCAATTAATTTACTTTAGCCCTTTGTTTGACAATGCAGTCCACATTTTGAGCTACGAAAAAGATACGCGCTTAGTTTTGAATCATTTTTCTGGCATGCACTACGAAATAATCGACTTGAAATAAGCCATAAGTTGCACCGCAAAGTGGATTTGAACAAACTATTTTTTATACACGAAGGTAGAAGCACTTATAAGGTAGTCACAATTGTTAGAAGAAATTAAATGCATTTTCCTCGGTATGTAGGAAGCAAACTATTTAATCGAAAAACGCAGCTTGTACCTACTATTTGAAGAGCATTAAATTAAACTAAAAATGCTAAAAAGTCAAAAAATAGCCCAACCAAACAAAAACTCACATTTTTAAAGCTTTGAAAGAAAAGCCATTTTTTAGGTAAAATGTAACAAAAATAAAAAACACAGTTCAAACTTCAAGAGTCATAAAAACTTGGTGGTCTAGAGAAAATATTCTACGAAGCAAGAACGGCAAGAACTAGGAGCTGGCTGGGGTTGTTGCCGTGTATAATGAGCGCATTAAAAGGTGGCTAAATGGGCTTGGCGATCCGCCCTGCTCTCTCCGCCGTGTGCGCGGGGGCGCACCGGCTGGGGCCAGAGAGAATTCTTGTTGACTCAACGGGTGGAGTAGGTTTGTATTTGGCCAAGTAGTACACACGTGCATGTGTGTGTACATAATGAAAGGGAAGCTGTTTAATCTGCCGCGCCCAGCGCCATTGCGATGCGATTCGCTCATTACCGCAAGCAAACACCATTACCCGACATCGCAGGGCCGGCAATTAGACGCTGGGCCGAAATATAAAGTGGCTGGCGTGCGGTTTCGTCTGCTGACGAGCGGATCGCGCGATTTATCGAGGCCACCGCACTCCTGCGGCAAGCTCCAAAGCCCTCGCAAGCGCACCTCTGACCTGCCAACCAAGCAGCCCTGACGGCCACGCGTGGGACAAACGCCCGCCGTGTGTGACAAACACTTCTTGCTCCCTCGCTTCTGGGGATGAATCGACCCGTTTCAATTGGAAACGCGGCTGTGGTCTCACCCGGACTCTCTTGCCTGGTCTTGTGGTTGATCTTGTGTCACAGATAGAACGTCCATCACTGACAATAGACAGAGGAGCATTAAATCCGTGACCAGAAAGGTTTTCCTCCATAATATACATTCGAAATTTCAGTCGGATCGGTTATTTCAACGATTTACATAAATTCTGAGTTGAAAATGGTGTTCATTCAAACTCATTGCTGAATTTCACCCGGTAAAAAACGACCTATTAATTGCCGGAAATTTTCATTCTTTAGCATTTAATTTAATTTAAGTGTTTTAATTTTGAAATAAGGTATGGTAATTTAGACTGAGTTTTGGATCGTTTAAAATACGTTTAAGCGTTGTGTAAGCATACTTAGCGGTAACATTTTTGCTATCGATATTGTGGGATTGAAAGGGGCAAGGATCTCCCTAAACCCCTCAGTTTAAACTTCGATATTTGTTCTTTGATACCTTCGTGGCTTTTGTTGCGCTCCAAAAGGCTCCAAAAGGCTCACAAAACCGCAAACTAACTCATAACAAGAATTAAATATTTATTTTTTTTCTAACCTTTGAAAGACTTCTGCGTCAGAGATTAATATGAAAAAATTGTGTGATGATTTAATATTTAAAATGAGTGCCTTTTAGAATTTTAATTTGACTTTTATCCACAAAAAAGAACATATCACTTAAACCTGACAAATCTTTAATAAAATACGAACTATAAAAAGGTCGATGGGAATGAAAAACGATTTTAGCAACTCTACCTGCTATTTTTGTCCAGTAAAAATTAACAAATTTCCCGCATAATCTGGTTCTTTTTAAAATTAAATAAAAGGGAAAATACTAAACTGCACTAAAGAAATTTCCCGGCCATAGTTCTTATTGTTTGTGCTTTTGTTCCTTGCTTTTAAATTTTGATTATATCTTTTCACGGCGTCAAATGATTTACAGTTTTCTCAGTTTCAAAAATATATTTCTAAATAACTGTTTTTGAAAATAAAATTGAAAAGACATAGCGAAATTTACTCAACCTTTTTTTTAATAATTACCGTACTTTGCAGCTAAATCCGAGCTCTGCAATTAAACGATGCGTAAATGCAATCATTATATTTATCATATTGAAAACGTGGAGCGGCTTGTCTGCTGCCGACAGACAGAGTGCACACCTCACTCACAATGCAGAATGCAAGAGCGATAAAATCAAGGATGAGTTTTGTTAGCTTGAATCATTATAACGCATCAGCTGGTCGGGAGGCACGATCACGTGCGCAGCGTCAGCGAGTGGAAAAAAGGGAAGAGCAGCAAGCAAACGAGAAAGAGAGAGAGAGAGCTTGCGTTTCAAAAACGATGTCATTAGGACAAGAAAATTGCAATCTTGGTCGGCTGGTGTGGCGCTCCCAGACAACGCCATCTGGCCCGCCGCTGCAAGTGATGCCCGTTCCATTCTAAACAGCGCTCGGATATATGTATGTATATGCGCCGCTCGCCTCTATTGTGTTTGCTCGCTCAACTTGCGATGCACACAAGACAGAAGTGTGGGATAGTTGCTGTTGTTATTATTATTATTCCAGTCAGTGGATAACGTAGAACGATTCCGAGATTGCGAAATTCAACTGGTGCCAGAGCCGCCGCCGAGTTCGCTTCGCTCGACGCGGTGCATGTATTCTGCGGAAAAGTGGTTGTAAATACATACACCTCCATTCTTTACAGCAGGCAGGGGGCCAGGACCTTTTTGCTAACTAAGTAAGTCAGACACGGACTGGATGATTACTGTAATTAGCAACAAATCTTCCACTGGAATGCAATAAGGGAATGGAAGGGTTACCGTGAGGTTGATAAAATTAAAGCAGTCCTTTTTTTTAAAAAAAGGGCATGAAAAAATTTGTTTAAAAAAATGTAATCCCTAATTTTAAAGGGATGTACCTGATAATTAAATGAACATAAAAGGCGGAAGTATGAAGAATTCAAATTTTTTAGAAGCCTTCCATCAGTCCGACCTGAGTACCTTATTATTCCATTGGCAAAATAAAAGAAATATCATTCAAACAGAAGTTATGATTTTTTATTTCATAATTGTATAATATTACTGTCACTGTCATTAATCAAAACCAATAACGGGAAACCTTTTTCGTTCCAAGTACTGGGACACAAATCTTATTTTAGGTTAAGTGTCTCTTTCTCTCTTTACTACCTAGAGAATTGGGAAAAATGATTTTTTTTTTACCTGGAGATTGATTCAGCAGAACATCTAGACCAACGTAAACTAAATGATCCAAATTGTAGTAGGTGGAATTGGAATCCAGTCCGTGGCTGCTCCTGTCCGAGCAGCACTGCAAACTTGATTAGTTCGTCCCCCGCAGAATTTTAAATACGGCAGACAGCTCTTCGGCGCGGCGGCGGTGTCCCTGGTGTTTTTGCAGCAGCCAATTGGACGTTCCGTCGCTGCTCGGCATTGTAAAAATATTAAACTGCCGGTGCTCGTCGCAGGCGTCGTCGTAGTCGTCGTTCGAATGCGACATTTGGTCCCTTTACGCCCCCGACGGCAATGAGGGGCTAATTTTTAACTGCGGCCACAGCTCCATGCGGGCACACCAGAGACCGTCTCGTACGCGCGTACATTTCAGCCGCATAAGGAGCAAAAATGGCAATTGCTCGCTCGTATTTTTCCTCTCTCGCATTCAAATAGATATAATACTCGGCGTGCAGAGAACACGTTACTCTGATTAAATTCGTTTCCGTTGGGAGGAAAATTGTTTCCTGTTATTTATAAAATTCATGATCACGCTCAATAAAGTTAAATTGTTTTGAATTAAAAAATGTCCATTTTTAGAGGCTATGCAACCTGCTGGACATAAATGCACAGCGTGGCGCATAACTCTTAAAAATTCTATAGCGTATTAATTAGATTTTTTTATTTTTGCATCAGGGCATAAAAACGGAAAACACCTAAGGAAAAAATGACTCCACTGGAAGGGGGGCAAAAATCATTATCTAAAAACGCAAGGCAGTTTCCCTTAGCCACAATGAAACAGTAGCACTGCGTGCATAGTTGTTTGCGGGTTTGTAGAAATCCCAAAATATGCAAGATAAATGCCTGAAACAATATTTGATTGCAACCATGGCAAGGAGCCATAAGAAATAAGCTGAAATATTAATATTGAAACGGCTGTACCTGCACGACTAGCAACTAAATTATATTTAATCAACATCATAATGAAGCACAAAGTTTTATTTTTATCCATGTTAGCTTCGTCCGGAATTTCAATTCAACCTGATTCAACGAATTTTTTTTATTTTCAATTTAAGATTTAAGAACCGGATTCATTCATTTGTGAATGTGCGTATTGACTTCTGCCAGTTACATTTTCTTAGAAAGAAGATTTATGGAAACGCTGCAGGCAACTACATCATCTTCTAATCCAAATCCTCTCGCGGAAGAAATCGTTAGCAATGTCGACAAACTGTTTGCAATCGTCGAACAAAGAAGGAAAGTCACGGAGCTGTGGAGACGTCGCAATCTGGAAATCAGTAACGCATCCATTTTCTTTCTTGGAATAAGTAGCTGCGATTCTGCTTCCATTGGCAATCTGTGTACAGAGCGCAAATATTGCCGAGGAGGGAAAAAAGAGAGAGAGAGAGACGGATCGGCACGCATATCTTTGGCGTACACTCGGCGTAATGAGAAAAGCCAAAGGAGGAGAAGAAATTCGCAATCACGAGGAGACACACACACACACATGCGTCGGAAATCATCGTCGCGAAAAGCACTTTTTCCGCATCCAAGCCCGACGCTTGATGGCTGCTGTGGAAACGCACCACGACGATTGCGGCGTATTTGTTGCCTCTCTTAAGAAAGCATATCCTCCGCACAGCCGAAACATTTGTTTGCCTTTTTTCCCAGGCAAAAGATTGCTGCTCTTCTCTTCGCCGCAGACAAAAACAAGGCTGCTTCACAGAGAACTACAAAGCGAGCGCAGGGTGTTCTTTTTTATCACCTAAAACATGATATTTTACCAAAGTACCTTCTCCAGGGATGTGAAAAACGTGTAAAACAGCTGGTGTGTTGCATTCGTGATTCACGCGATCCTCGATTTATAATAAAAAAGACGGGTATTGATTTATTTCATGAGATTAAATTTTAACTTTACTCTTCCTCAAATAAGTAAAAAAATCAAATCGGCTTATCAGATCTTTTAATTTGCATCATACGGAACTTCTCAAAACCATATAATTTTTGGTGAGCTGTAGGTCCACAAGTGCAACACCCCCATCAAATTTCATCGAATTCGGAAGACACATGCCGAGGATTAGTCCACAGAGTTTATTTCATGCAATATTTATGTAATAAATGAAAATGAAGCAAGATTTCTCGTGAATGAAAATCCATTTATAACTCTAAGTACATTTGAATTGCGCCACAAAAGATTCCCTGTAATTAATTGTCGTTTATTATGTAACTTTGTTAGGTTTAAAGCATCAAATTGCTTAAAAAAATCCTCTTTTTGATTTTTTTAAGGACAATGAGCTGTGGCATGACGTAAAAACTAAATCAATCAATCAACATCTCTTTTCTAAAAATGATTACCTGTGAGTTTTGTGCTTTTATGTATCCATCTTGCATAATTTATGATGTCATACATCTACTTCACGATTTAATTTGATTTTGGGCACCACGCGCACTGATGCGTACATTCCATTTTTATAGGAAATCATTGATATTTAGGATGCAGAATTTTTATGGCAGAATAAATCACAAGAGGTGTAATCAATCGGCGGAGAAAACTGATATTCCTTTGCAAATAACATGCGACTATTTTTCACCGCCCCAGCAGCGTGAAGAGCCCGGTGCGGAGACCTGCTTTCCGCACAATGCTAGAGCGAAATGAAAGCTATCATTTTTATCATTTGTATACGCGTTCGCGGTGGCAAAATATGCCTCGTAAACCTTTCCACCCATTCTGAGCCGCGGCGCGCGCGGCGGAAAATGTTTTCATTTTTCACGGCGTGCGCTAGCTGTATCATCTTCTCGTGTTCCGCACGCGCGTCCACACACTGCACGCGCTCGCTTTCTTATCCGAATAAAATGGTCCGGTCACGTGGCCGAAATTACTTCTGGGACCGCTAATGCGCCTTTTTCTCTGCGCCGCCAACAATGTGAACGCGGGCCACATTTTGTTTATCTCCTCGCAGACGGCCGCAATGGGCGCCGAAACTGCAAAAATGAGTTGTGTGTCGCGTATTAGGGCTAAAGAATTTCGAGAACCTGCCAACCAAACCAGAATGTTCAGCAAAAAAAGGCTTTTGTAAAACGAGAGGGTGCGCGATAGCTTTATTTCTTTGCGTTTTACACCCCGCTTGCCACATTTTTATACAGGACAAGGGCTTTTTTAACAAGAGTAAAATTGTAAAGGATTTGTAATGATACAAGAGAGAGACAAATCTTGCAGTTTGCGAAGCTAAGAATTTTCCTACGAATTACTTTTTATCTTTTACAATATATATTTCCTCTCATTTTAAAAGCCTCAAATTTAGATGGAACTCTTCGCTATTTCCTGTATTCTACTTCTGTAACAAAAATTGATTTCTATTTTTATCGATTTGCTCTAAAATTCTTGCGCTTATTAAAATAATTAAGAAAATAATTGCGTTTTTTTAACTAGTTTTTTTTTAATATGCCATTTCCTATTTCGTGATTCTGTCGTTCATTTGGCTGGAAAAGAGATGATTAAATTTCAATTTTAAGATTCACAATTCAACAAATTTGTATTCTACGTTGATCAAGGAGGAAAAAGGTACATTCATGCCAACAATTAAGTAAAATCTGAAACAGTTTAAATAAAATAAACTACTTTGTTTGTTCCTGGAAAGTATTAGTTTTTTAGCTGTTAAGAATACTGACTTAAAAAACAATCGTTTTCTCGGACATCCATCTCATTTTATGGGAATAAAAATATGAAAAATACGTAATACTTTGAATTGGAGTAATATTGGGGAAATATTTCAAAAACTGGAATCAAACGGTTTTTTTATGAGAAAATTCACAGCAAAACGTGTTCTAAGTCCAAATAGGAATTAATTTTAAATTCGTGTGCAATCACAATGTCTACGGTATTTTGCAATTATCTTAAGAACCTTTCATATCCTCTTTCAAACAATTTATCACGTCTAATTCCATCAAATGTAGTTCATTTGTGTATGAGATTTTTGCATTCCAAGAAAATGATTTAAAAAAAATGAAATTGCGTCGTAATTTCTTCTGCTGTTGGAATCCTTCGAAGCATTTTCCATTTGGTATCGCTCGACGAAAGCCATTCGCGTGCAAAAAGGAAATGCATCGTGCGAGAGAGAGAGAGAGAGAGAGAGAGAGAGAGAGAGAGAGAGAGAGAGAGAGAGAGAGAGAGAGAGAGAGAGAGAGAGAGAGAGAGAGAGAGAGAGAGAGAGAGAGAGAGAGAGAGAGAGAGAGAGAGAGAGGGAGGGTTGCCGTTTGCTCCCAAAGTTAAAAATAACACGCAGATAAAATTTCCATTTTTCAGGCTAATTGAATTGCACTGCACGATGATAGGAGCAAACTGCTGCGAGTAATGAAAATAAATCGTGCCACAGTGGCAGACCGCAGCTCGGCGCGCGTAACATTAAACCTGCAGCGGCGGCAACGGCAACGGCGGCGTCGTTATTATGACACCAGCACGACGCTCATGAATAAAACGCAATTCCTCACAGCGATGGCTTATTATGATCGTCGCGAGACGAGGGTGAGAAATGCGAGTGACTCGTGCTCCTTTGCTCTTATTGTCATAAATTTGAATGAATTCTTCTGAAAGTCACCTTCGCACCTGCATGCCTAGACAGATGGTCTACGCATTGCGACTTGTTCGCACTGGATCAATTATTGCTGCTGTCTACAGCTTTTGTAAAATAGTTATAATGTGTATATGATCAATAATTTAAATAGTCGGGGAATAGAAGAGGTTGAAATGATGAAGACCGACGAATTCGGATGTAGAATATTGTTGGTGGAATGGGTTACACTTGCAAATCCGATCGGATACTTAATCAAGTACAAGAACGGAAATTGTTTTACAATAATAAGCTACAAATTCTTTTCGTCCTGGTCCCGGCAAAATTGCGTAACTTTCATCATCCAATCGCGAATTTCCTTGTTGCAAGAAAAGGTTAACAATGAATTCGACAGTGAAAATTTGGGTGTTTGTTGAACGTTGCGCAATTTTTCCGGGACCAGTACGTTTTGCTATAACTGACGGTTGGACTCACCCCTTTGAATCGGGTTCTGTGCAATTAAACGACTCACGTCAGCACCGTGTGGCTGACAGACGAAAACTGAATTATTATTTTAAAATCATCTTTCTGCTGTTAAACAGCAATGTAAAATTACAATAATTCAAACCGCTGACAAATTGTTGGCTCCAAACAAAAGGGAGGACCGCGCTTCTGCACCGCTACAAATATCTTTTTTGGGTTAAGTTGGATGCTCTAATTAAGACATTTTGATATTCATTTGAAAAAATATATTAAATTTAAGTTCCGCCTGTTTTAATCTTACTTAAGCAACGTAAAAAAGGAAAAATATACCGATTTACAGTTAAATCGAGGAAAATAGAATTTTTTCCTTTCAAGAGCCCTGATTTTCAGGCTGAGGCTTATATTGTAAAATCAATAATAATTCAGCACATGAAGATTGGACTTAGATTTTTTAATTGTATTAAAAGGCTTGTACTACACTAGTAGATTTTATGAATTGCATTAAATTTGGAGCCATACAACCATAGGAATTTCGTGATTGCTATATAGGTTTTAATTTATTCCATGCTCATCAAGATATTTGTAAAACTCTCAATTTTAAAATAGTTAATTTTTTGACATCCTATCTTGCTTTAATTAATTTCAATGAACAATTACAATTAATTATTGTTCCCAGGTCAATTTAATTAATTTAAATTAAACACGATTCTGCAAAATAGACGAAAGTAGAAGAAAGATCAATTTCAGATGTTAAATGCTAAATCGCATCTGCGACTAGCAATAAATTTGGGACTGCTAGTGCGTTGATTTGGCCGGCCCATCGAGCACACATGCAAAGCTCTCTTTTAATTAATTGATTCATACCGACGTGCGGCCGGACGGCGCACATCCACGCACATATACGTATGTAGAATAATACGTGCGCCAAGCACTCGAAGCCGGCGCGTATTCATTCGCTTTCAAAACACGCCCGACGAGGCCAGAAAAAATAATCATACGGAAAAGCAAGCAAGCAAGGCCGGTTGGATGGGCGGGAGGGTGGGCATGTATTCAATTTGCAGCACTTGACGTGCGTGCGTGCACCTCGGAATTTCATCGGCAAATATTTTCCGGTCGCTCTGCGCTCTCTCTCTCTCTCTCTCTCTCTCTCTCTCTCTCTCTCTCTCTCTCTCTCTCTCTCTCTCTCTCTCGCTCTCGCGACTGAATAATTCAATACGAGGAGCGAGAGCAAGCCTGGCCGGCCGAAGAGAGATTTGCTTCTTTTCCAGCCGGCTCTCACTGGGTCGGATGTTTTCGGCCGGCCACACCCCTGCGTACAGCAGCAATAACGTTGTCTTCTTGTCTCGGCCACGAATCTAATCTGCCTGTCTGCGTGCTGACAGCACCAGCAGCACCGTTATTAGATCTGGCCGGCCGACCGGCCGGCGGCTAATCCCTCTCGGACCGAAAACCCTCGTGGACCGACCTGCTCGGGCCCCGACGCACACACACACACACACGCCGCTAATTGGCACCACCCCCTCCCGCCCAAAACCGACGATAAACTGAGTGTTTACTCAAAATTTGACCCCTTTTTTCTTCTTCAATCTGCGGTCGCTCCAGACAGGCGGCGAGATAAGGGTTGTTAATGGCGGTTGGAGAAAGATCCGCTGCTCTTGCGGCTGACATTCAATTTACTTTTTGGTTGTCTTGAGTGTGATTGGTAATTTTGATTAGACCTGCACCCGTGCAGCTACATCTTTGACGATGATTGTGATGTTTTTAGTAATTATTGTTAAATGTAGACACTTTGATGTTTTTTATCACAAGCAATAATTAAAAATAGCAGGGTTATTCTTGAATTTTCCCCACAAACAGATCGGATTTTGAAATTACTAGGAATTGCAAATTATAAATTTGTGAAAGCGAATTATTTTGGTGTGCATTACTTTAGATTTGAGGTAGCAAATAATGTGCATTTTCAATTCTTTCGAGCTGCAATTTAAATTGTTTAAAACCATCTCTCCAGTGCTCAACATTCCTCCTAAATCTTCAAAAATGCTTTAATTTTCTTTACATTTTGGCAGGTGCATTTAAAATCTTCTTCTGAAATTTAGGTGCACAATTATGTTCAACATTTCAAAATATTTTCCTTAGAAGCCTTTCTTTCCCGTTGAATGAAGACTGATCAGTGATCACAGCCAAGATCTTAAATCTGTTAATTTTTCTCGTGCCATTCTATTAATTGTAAGCTCTTAATTGCAACATAAACCAGTACTAGATCAATTTTGTTAATAATCTCTCATCGTCATTGAATTTGTGAATAATTTGTAGTCATTGTACGCGGAAGAGCTTGAGAAGGAAAGGAAAAAACTGTTATAAAATGTGTCGCGGATTCGATTAATTATGCGTTGTTATTACAAGTAAAAAAAGAATAAGTTTTATTAATATCAGTTAGTTAATAAAAAAAATTATTCCTAATAAATTATATTATTTTACTATTTTTTACATAAGAAATGTTAAAATTTATCTAATTATATTATACAGTTAATTATTTTAAAATATTATTGTAAAAACAATTTTTGCTGCGATATTGATCTATTTTGCATAACTGCGTAAGATTCATTCTTAATTATATTTACCAACTGTCCTCGTCAACACTGAGATGCGTAAATGATATAATTTAATTCTTTCAAAGGAAACTTAGATAGATGAGTATAGTTGTTGATCTCACATCATTGAATTTGTGAATAATATTTCAATATGTTGGCCGTACAAACCAATCTTAGAAAAACCTACTCATTATCTATTATGATTTAAGGTATTTAAAATCAACCAACACCGGTCAAGCGTTTATTCCAAAAATCCTTTTGCAGGTAAAATTGGAATTTTAACCTTGTTCTATCCTTCTTTCGGTTTCTTTCAAAATGTCTTATTCCATTATATCTTTGAAATTCCATCTAAAATTTTTTTTCTGAAATATGATTAAAACTTTAATAACATAGTAGTTGTTGAAATTTTCGAAATGGGTGTTGATGCCGAAAGGATCGATCCGGAATTTGGAGAAAAGCGCAGCATTTGCAGAAGGATCAGACCATAGAGTGGCACTCACATCTTGGTCTACTTTACGGTGTGCGGCGGAAAGGTAGCGCAGGGGCAAATTTAATTTTCCGCCGGTGCACATAACTTGCAAACGTCTTCTAAATCAGCAGGTGCGGCCCGCGGCCCACCTGCGCGAAGCATATAAAAACGCGCGCGCGCGGCCGGTAGCGGAGATAAAAAAAGCCTGGGCCCCGGCCCGGCACTTCCATTCTATTCATAAAAGTCATTGCCGCGAATCGATATATCGGACAAGCCGCGTTTTTTGCGCCATTAATCGGGCAAAAAGCAGGTGCGGGAGGGAGGAAAAGAGAGAAAGCCGCCCCCGGTTTGAAGAGGGTGCTGTGTTCAAGGCGCGGACGCAGCCGAGTGGCACACACAAACGCGTCTGCGAATATCTTATATTGTTACAAGAATTTATGAATCGCTGGGGCAAGGCGGAAAAATTCCGCGCGCCGCCCTTTTTTATGGCTCAATACGCACGCACATCTCCGCAACAAATTTTTATCATTTCGCGCGCCCGCCTGTGCCATATATCCTGCTTTCGCCGCCGACCATAACTCCTCATCCCTTTACATCTAGCGTCCACGTCAGCAGGATTCGCTCCCTAGGTCGGTCCGCCGCCGTTCAAATTAACTACAACTACTACACTGTGAGCTAAGAACTGCGGACACCTTGAAAGGAGGCACGCTGCTCCCAAATTTGCTGGATCTTTATTATCAACATTTTACTCAGCTAAGTTTAAGTGGTTGCATTTTGTTTACAAAATAATTTGTCACAAAGTAATCTTAGTATTCGTTGCCATAAAAAATGGTGTCCCCGGTCCAGCGGGGTCCCGAAACGCAATAAAATTGGTTCCCACTGCGCATATCCAAGATGGGGTCTGAATGTGGGAAGCAAAAAGCTCTCTTTGGATTCCCGTACGAGTGTCAAGAGTTTGTTTTTACGATCCAAAAGACACAATAATTAGTACACGTAATGCAAATTATGTCACAATAAAGACGAAAACTTGGTTCTTTTAGCGTATTTTCACGTGACCGTTTTTTCGCGCCGTACTCCACCGGAAGCTATATCTGCGCGGCGCATGAATCTGGACCCCGGCCGCTGCACCGGTCATTTAATACAAGTTTAACCAATTGCGGCAGGAAGGACAGCAAAGCTGAAGTGAATTGTGTTTTCAACCAATTAAATGAAACATTTTCATGCCTGGAATGAACTGTATTTTTTCATTGTGTATTTCAATCTGCTGATTTTTTATGCTTCTCCGCACTGATAATAGATTCAATCCAATACATTTAATTACGCGCCAAATTTTCACTTCATGAGCCATAAAAACAATCATCAGTTCAGTGAAATGGAGTACAACAAAAAGGGGCTACAATCTTTAGTTTCTATCGCACAAAGCAATACGAATTTTGAATGCACCGCAGCAGGGTTCATCTCAATATCAGAAATGAAGTACTAAAACTTGGCTTTAGTGACATCTGCTAACAGTTTCTGATACTTTTGTTTGGTGTTTTCTTTTTTAATTTCTTCGCACTAATTTTATTTTGTGTAAGTCGATTCCGGCCAAATTGAGGCATTTTCTTATCTTATTGTGAGAAACGAATTCTATCATCCAAAAACAAGCTGCTTTTTCGTTCAAATTGGTTAGTTGAATTATTTAAAATAAAATGAGTAATTAATTGTCCTAGATGTGGTTTGAATTAAGCTGAAGAATTCCAAGACATTTAAGAAAAATATATTTTGTTTCAGTTGATGGGCTGGAAAAAGCCACTTCAACTGAACAGCAGGAATATATACACAGAACAGGCTAGATCTGGTCGCTGGCTCTTCAAGCCGCGCCATATAGTATCGCGAAGCGCAATTAAGCAAAGTACCCTAGACACGCGCGTTACACACAAGAGTTTAAAATTTATAGCAAAGTCACGCTATGTATCTCCAAAGTTTATTTGACTTTCATTAATTTATCCTAGGTCTAGTTTTTTTCATAAATTAAACGCTAGGATGTTGACCTATATTATGAATTATATGTTAATCAATTGTAGACTCTTTTTTTCTAGAGAAAATGCTTCGTTAATCAAGCATTGCGTACCTCCATACGAGGTTTGTGGTAGGAACTGGTGGGTGTCTCGGCCGTAATAAATATATGGCCGCGCGTGAAAGTCGAGCTGTGTCGGAAAAAACTCTCGATTTTTCGGCACGCACGCCCTCTCTCGCGTTTGAGGCCTCTTAATGATTATTAAAAGGTGTTTTCCGTGTGGAGTGCGCGATCAAAAGTACGAATCTCGAGGCGAATCACGTCCACCGGATTAGCTGGCAGAAATGAAGGAGAATTAAGTTAGGTTCAGCCCAGATTGTCAACCAAGCTGCAGCCATTGCAAAAATTCTTTTCAGGGAAAAACTGTTTTTGCGACGGTGAAATTCAATTTGGCGACGGATGGCCCACTATTTGTTTAAATTCGGCGTTTAGCCATAGAGCAAGCACGAAGAGTGCGCCTTTTCCTTTGAAAATTTCCACCGCTTTGAGGCGAAAGCGGCCATAAATATTGAAGCGGGCAGCTCAAAAAAGCACGGAATCACACAAACGCTGCGGCGCCACAAAAGCGTCGTTTTCTTTAGTTCTGCAACACTTAATTTTCGATTTTTTCCCTCTTCCCTTTTTGCACGGCGCGCGCTCTCGCATTCTGCGCTTTTTGCCCCCGTTTGCCTCTCCACAACTCCACACTCGCCGGCAGCTAGAGCACCAGGCCGGGCGTCTTTAATAATTTACCATGTAGTCTCGTCTCAAAGCAGAGCGCCCCGCCGCCGCTGCCGCTGCCGCCGCCGCTGTTTGCCAGCTTTTTCTGGCTGAGCAAAAAAGTAATTCACAGACGAATACTCCAAATCAAACATTCGCAGCGTGGAAAAACGCCACCGCCTCTTTTATTACTCCTCTCGGTTGCTGCCCCTCAAAGGTTAATTTTTAAAATGTGATTAGATCAGAGGATTTTGCTGCGAGCTCAGCTTGAAATCACTTTCGCTTTTTAAAAGTAAATGAATGGGGTGCATTAGTCTTAATATAAAACAAATGGGAAGTTTTTGAATGAAGTTTAGCTTTATTTTACTTAAAAACACAAATTTATTTGTTGGAAGATGCCAATGAAGGGAGAAGCACACGAGTGTGTCATAATTTTTTCAGGTAAAAAGCTTCCTCGGTGTTTAATTTTCCGTATTTCTACAGAAATTACCTGCTCAACTTGTTTCGGCTGCTGGTTGCAGCCCTAATTCATAAGCTTCCTTCCTCGCCTGGAGTCTGAGAATAACTTTGTATCCTGCTGCATTAAATTCAACTGAAAAGTCATTAATTATCAATTTAATTTTCAGTATACTTATGCAGACTTTCAATGCAATTACAATGCTTTGTAATTCCCAAATTTTGCGATTTACGTGTGTGGCTGAAAATTTCATGGTCCATAAATATCGTTTTTAATGAAATTTTGCAACTGCGTCTGAACGAGTTAACTTGTGTTACAGTCAAATTTTCATGTTAAAAATATTACTACAATAAAAATAGAATTAAATATAACAAAATTTGAATAGCTCTAACCTTTGCAAATTTCCTTGACTTAAAAGTCATTTTTTTAGTCGTAAAACATTTTGGCCCTCAAAATTGAATATTTATCCCGTCTAAATCGTTAAAAATTAGTAGATTTTGACGAGAGCACCATAAGTTATTGTAAGGAAATCTAAAATTTTCTAGATCTTATTCGAATTTTGTGGAAAATTTTCGCATTTGATAGAGTATACTAGCATTATACGAGAAGTATTGAAACCACCGATATTGTCTTATACATTTTTTTAATTTTTAGCCGAATGTAAAAATAAACAAATTTATTTTTAACCTTTTTTTTCAACTTCTATTTTTAATTTATGTACGTTATGAAAGAGAGAGTTTGTATAGTCCTTGAGATAGGCTAGAAACTACGAAAAAGCATCCATTTGTTGAAATTTAATGCAATCTCATTGGTAAAAATACGAGCTGTTTATTTTTACCCTAGTATCTACTAGGAAACAAACTCTAAAAATAATCACACCTAGGAAACCTGCATCCGATTTCAACTGAAAAATTATGAGACCCTCGCGTGCCTTCATTGGCTTTCAGCATCAATTTGTTCAAGACACTATTTTCCTGTTAAAAATAATTGAGGATTCGCAACCTAACAAAATATTTAAAAGGATAATCCTGTCCTAGCATCGTTTTTATTGTCTTAAACGTCCGCTTCCCTCATTCTCGGCTTTCACACAATCAAGTAGCGCGGTCCACTTGTCCGCAATCCAATATTTTTCCGGCCTGAGGGCCAGGGGCGCAAGAAAAAAAGGAGCAAACTCGGATAAGTGGAGATTGCGACACACATACACACGCGTAGGCCGGCCAATAAATTTCCTGGAGCAAATCCGGGCAGGATTTAATGGCGGTCGCTCTAAACAAGAATTTGAGAGTTGATGAAATTTTTCGCAACGCACTTGTACACGCGCCGACGGCACGGCCGACGAGAGCAAATTTGGGGAATGGTGTTCCAAACAAGCGTGCAATAACAATAGACACTTTATTGTGTTTTCCCGTGCCTCCACCGCCGCTGCAACTGCTACTGCTGTGTGTTTTGTGAGAGAGCTCACGCGTGGTTTGAGTTGGAGTGCGAAGAATCGGAGCAGGAGAGAAAGAAGAGAAGATCTGGACCAATACGCGGCAGGCAGCCAATTTGAAAGGCTATCGCCGGCGTGTCTCAAATTCAACACAATACGCCGCTATGATTGCCAAAGAAAGGAAGAGAGAGATCGAAATGAGTTTCCCACCAACCGACCCGGCCTGTGAATTTTCCTCTTTTCTTTTCCTCGCCGCCCGACCGCCGGCGGAAATGTAATAGTGCGTGCGGCGCTGGGAAATCGAGTGTAATTTTTCGCAACTTATTATACTCTCGACTCCTCTTCGCTCACTCGTCAGACAGATGTACTAACGACTCAAATACACAGACTCAGCAAATCCTGTAAAAGCTATTGAATCTTTTCCTTTTTTGGAACGAAATTTTTGCAGTCCAACAATGACTCAATGCAAGAATTCCTGAGAGGCAAATTTCATCATCTTCTTTCCTTTAGAAAATTCAAGAAAATCTTATTTTACAAGCAAAGATATAATTTTATGATTCAATCAGAAGAAAAGGACATATTTTAATTTTTTTTAAAAAATAAGGTCGACGTATTATTTGTGGGAAAAAGGACAACACACAACAAAATTACTTAAACTTGAATTTTTTAACCACATCCCATGTGCTGACTATGAGCTGATTAGTCCCCAATAACACCGTCAAGCGAATAAGCTTGAACGAACAAGCCCCAGAGTGGCTTTGGGCCCAATATGGCCATCTTTTCGCATCCCCGCGCCGAGCTCTATGATTGAAATACCAGACATTTGTCCCTAAATCTGCTGTAAAAGTGCGAAACTCAGCAAGTGGTTATTATGAGTATTTCGAGTCTCTAAATTAACCCTTTTCACCATCTTCGACAGTGAGTAATAAATCCCAGAAATGCTCAAATATCCCTCAGTGCTCTGACTCCCCTAAGAAATGCCAACGGGCTGAAATCAACCCTCAAGAGCTTACAATTAGTTCATGCAATATGACATGAAGCATTTTACCTGTATCATTTTTCTTTAATTGTGAGCAATACGCTTTCTTCTTCTTATCTCATTTGAACAGAAAACATTTACAAAAAGCAATTCTAGGACAAACTGCCACTGGGGCAAGTGGGACTGCGGGATGGTTTTGTCAGCTGGAGTGCAGTTGTCAAAAGCCGTGTACGTCTTCTTCTTACCTACTTCGCCTTCCATCAATAACAAGGGAGCAACGACAACAGCGTTCAATTCAAATTCCGCTTCTGCTCGAAAGGAGTGAGAGCATAGCCTGAGCCGAAAAAATAAAATCGTTATTCAGGTCTAAGTGTATCGCGAGACATTTGATAGCTCCATTCGTTCGCCACTTTACGGCATCCCAGAAGAATTGCGAGCGCGCGCGCGGAAGAGCTCATGGAGAAGGAAAGGAAAAAACACTGCTCTAAAATTTGAGTCGCGGATCCGATCGATTCCACGTTGTTATATAGAGTAACCAATGTATTTTTTAAATGATTTATTATAAATATCAACTGTAATATTTATGCATGTCTATGTCTGTTGCACACCATTGGTGTTTCTTTAAATAAATAAAGTAAATATCAACTATTAATTTAGTTTTTAATCCATTTTTATTTAATATTTTTCACTGTTATAATAAAATCATTGTTTTGAATTTAATATATTATATTAAGAAATAAACTATTTTTTAATATATATTATTTTAAAAATAATTTCTTCCCAGATTTTTATCTATATCACACAGTTACAAAGAGTTTATTCTTTAAATATATTTACCATCTGTCCTCACAAAATTTTGCACAAAATTAACGTTTTTCATGTTTGATGCGTTGTTAGTTTACGTTGCTAGATAAGTAGCCTATATTTGATTAAAAACCAAATTAATAAAATGGAAGGGATGAGGGATGAGAAAATATCAGCCATTTTCGAAACAGAATATTGCTGTACTGAAACATCTCCCTCGGAGATGAGGGATGAATTTTTCTTTTTATTTTGTTTTTTCACACTCATTGAGTTGGCATTTTGCCTGGGGTTGCGGAAAAGAATGATGAAGACAGTGGCTCAGCTTTGAAAAATACAATTGCGGTTTTATTTTTCATATCTTCTGTGATTGTGTCTGTGTGTGTACAACTCAACCTGCTGCCGCGAATCGATATTACTTTGCATAATATGCCGGGTGTGTGTGCGTGTGTCTTCGCATGCATTTCATTCGAGAGAGACGAACACGCGGCGCAGGCGACCGACCACAAGCTCGTCTGCAATACGGATTTTCCCACAAAACGTAGATTAAAAAACATATCGTGCACAGCCTCGAGTAAGAATCATTCAGCGTCGCTTTCTCTTATTAAGCTCCTAAAACTAGCTAATCAATTACAAGCCTCTCTTTGTGAGCAAGAAATTATTACAAAAAACACAGAAATGTTTAATATTCCGCAGAGTACAAACAAATTCAACATTATTCTTCTTTTCTTCCATGTACAATAACAATTAATTTGTAAGCAAATTTTTTGATTGTTAGTAAAATATTTGGTAATTACATGAAAATTGCGAGCTCAAAATTTAATTTCCGTGGCACGTTTGGTATGTAACTTCTCAGCGCATTTGGTATGGATATTAGTTTACATGAGCTATGTGTATATAATAATATAACCTACTTTTATATAATATATTATATTATGCGTGTGCTGTAAAATGAACAGAGAACAGGGAGATGCGCGTTTCAAGCAAGTTCGGAGGGTTACTCGTTGGAGTTATCTTGATTTATCTTTTCATGTTGAACGCTTGCAATCTTCATACCAGCTCCTGAAATTAGAAATCAGTAATTTAGAATCAATCTTTGATTTAACAACAACAATGAATTTTTATAATTCGGTTTTAAGGTAATTCCTTTCCAATTTCATGAAATATGGCCTTTAATGTGCTACAAACCAAATCGTTGTAAGCCAATATAGCTAAACATTAAAGGTTTGGTCGGTTCTAAAAATTCGTATTCAAAATTCTACCAAACAATTTTTGTTTTCAACTCCTTATGTTCACATTTACGAAAACATCACAGAAGAAAGATTCCTACAATTTTTAATTATCTGTGTGGTCCTATATCTTTTCGCAGATTTAAATTTAAAAACATTTACAAATCAATTTGTCCAATCAAAACAAGTGACATTATTCACGTACTTTAAGAAAACTGTCCCTTGCTTTGGTCTGCGTGTTCGCTTTCCTGGATGGGTTCGGGGTTGATGAGGTTCTCGTGGTAGCTGACCTCCGTGCCCTCATGCGCCGGGTGCAGTTTCTCGTGGGCCACCTCGAGGTGCGTGGCCGGGTGGTGGCCGCCGGGGTGCTCAAACGCCGACTTGGGCAGTGACAGCGACTCGGCTGCCGCGTTGAACGTCGTCTCCGGTGGTGGCTCAGCCGAAGGGCTTGTGTGCTCCACTTCGTCGTCGGATACCTCAGGCTCTTCTTCCGAATCGGCCTTCACGCCCAGTTGATGCCCAATTTGCCCTGTAATTGAGATTTATGAAAATTCGGAATCATGCCCTTCATTGAAGGTAAAACCAATATTATTCTAAAAAAATACAATTTTTATTTTTATTTCAAACGCACATTCAGCAGGTGAGGAAAACAAATAAAATGATCGTCTCTTTACAAAACATCCTTTACAATGAAAAACTTTCTGTCTTTGATTTTGTTGCTTTGTTTTATACTGATAAAATGGTATTTTTTTAAAAAAAAATTCTTGAGATTGCTTACAATCAGTCCATTTCCTAATTTGAACTAAATCGTATTAAAAGTTGAGGAAAATTTAGATTCTACCATTATAATTGGCACTAAAAGATAACATTTTTAAATATTAAAATCGTAAAACGGGAGTTGTAAAGCATATTTTTTTAATATTTTATATAATTAGACAAATTTTTAGAACTAACCATTTTCCAATTTATTAGTTAAACTTAATGTAACTGATTTACTTTAATATTTTTAACGCGAGAGCGGGAATAGCAATAGCAATCACGATATTCCAGTAAAAGATACTTTTTAGAAAGCAAAAATAAATCGAGCAAATTTATTAAGAGATCAAAGTGTTTGTTTTTCTGTTTATCTCACCCTCGGGGATGTTAGAGTCGACCAGTAACTGATGCAGAGTGTGGTTGTTAACCCTGAAGTGGGGGTGCGGGCCCGCGTGTCTGCTGTTTTGCCTGAACTGGATCTCCTTGACCAGGCCCATGAGCTCGGGCACGTCCTGTTGCTGATGCACCAGCTCCGGCGTCTCCGACTCGTGGTGGTGCAGCAGGTGCTGCTGGTGGTGGCCGTGGCCGCCTCCCCCGTGGCCGTGGTGGTGGCCGCCGCCGTTGGAGCACGAGCTGCAGCTGCAATTGGCGATGATCTGCACCTTCTTCTTCATCTGCACGAACGGACGCGTGCTGTTCTGCTCCTCTGACGTTTGTTGGTCCTTCGCCAGCTCCAGCAACTTGGTTTCGCTCTCGTCAGGGTCACAATCCAGGGTTACCTGAGTCCATTTAAATCAATTTTAATACCCACCAACTAAAGCTAAAACACCATCATGAGGCAAAAATATTCTATAATCATATTTACTATGCTTTTCTTAATGAGTGTTTATAAATATTATAAATATAAAAATCGTATGTATGTGTTTTGGTTAATTTCTTCAATTCATTAACTTAAAAATTTTATTAAAAAAAACATGTTTGAAAATTTTGTTAATTGTTTTTATATATAAATAATGTTTTTAAATTCAAATAATTAATATATCAAACAAGCTCCATAATTTTTATTCTTAAACATAAATTATTTTTAAAGCATTTTTTATTTAGCAAGTATATTATAAGTTGAAAATTTAGGATTTAAACCTCAACAATGCCAAAATCTTTCTATTAGGGTAATTATCTTTAGAATTTTATTCTGGTCAGATGCCAATCTGGATGGATTGAAGCGATTTCGATTTTTCAATGCCAATTTGCTTTAAGATACGCTATTAATTAATTATGATCCATTTTTTGGTACTGGCTTTATGCAGAGGTCAACTTTTGTAATCATATGTAGGGCTTTAATTTGCTGAGGAAATTTTTATCTGAAGGAATTTAAGACATCAAAATTATTATTAATAGCTAAACAGTCAATCCTTTGATTAGAAACTGTCTCGATAATGTTCAAAACCTGCAAATGCGATATTTTAATTCTTTTCATTTTCTAAATCTTTGGAACCTGCAGGAAAATGATTCGACCGTCCATTTAGCTCAAGTTTTTGGCCTTAAATATCATGAACGTGTTCTCCCGGTTTTCATTCACACAATTTAAGATGCGATATAAATTTCCCAAAGGCGTTGTGTATTTCTCCTTTGAGTAATTTAGTGTTTAGGCGCAAAAAGGTTGCAAAAAATGCTGTTTTTAGGAGTGGCCGCGGCGCGCGGCTACTAAACTTACGTCCATCCACGAGACCTCGGAGGCCTGGCAGGAGTCGCAGTAGGGCGAGATGACGTCACCCGGTGCACTGGGCTGGGTCTGCGGGATCGTGTAGCTGAAGCACGCGCCCACGCACACATTGTTGTCGATCTCCTTGGCCACGCAGCCTGGCCACGCCACCACCTGCTTGATCGGGGTGGTCTTGCACCACGAGTGCTTGCCAGGGTACAGCACGATGTTGTGCACCTGTCGCGAAAGCAAAGAAGATAGCAAAAATTAAATTAAGAGAGTCTGCTTTGTTTTGGTTCAAGCTTCGTGCGTTGAAATCGCCGCTCCTGCGGTCGTTTAAATTATTTGGAATTGGTTTTCTTGATATTAATTAAACTGGGACTCGTAAAAGAAGGGTTTGAGTAATTAATTTAATTTAGCTAGTATAAAATACTTGTAGGCACCTTGACATTTACTCAAAAAGAATATCTTGCTCAAAGACAGCAAAAGTTCATTCTATTTACTAATTTTTAGTAAGACGACAGGCTATGGCACTAATCCTGTACGTGTTTCTTAGTTGTTTTTCAGATATTTTGATTGAATTGTTTAGTTTAATTTTTAAGACTGTATTGAAGGATTTAATCGTATAGAGAGCTTTAGTTTTTGCATGATGTTCAATCAAGATTAAATTAATTAAAGACGACAATTATCAATAATCCATAGGTATTGAACAGTAACAAAAAATTGGAGGTGTTAGAAACTCAAAACTTATGTTTTAAAAAATTGTACTATGCTCTGCAAAATGAAAAACTTGCAAATTTACTCAAAGTTTTAGACTTCTGCTGACATTGCTGTTGCACATTTTGTACTAGAATATTTAAAACTTGAGATAATCTTATTAGAATACATTGGAAAATTATATTAGAAAAACGTTTTTTGGCAGAGAGAAATTATAAAATTGGGAAATATAAGTTGCGTCAATTTATATTACTTTACAAAACATTATTAAAATGCACGTTATAAATAAAGAGCAATTGATATACTATTTGCAAAACTTTTAATGACTATTTTGCATTATTTGATACAAAAAGTAAAAGTACTGGTAAAATTCAAATTTAATGTATCGTCCTATATTAGCTATAGCTACCTTATGCTCTCGATGTGTTCTGGAGGAGGCCACCAGATGGAAGAGGACGAGGAGCAGCCAGACGCACCGCCAGCCGTTAACGGGCTTGACTTCTCTCATGTTCAACCAGATGGCCAATCAGCGAGTCAGGTCATTAGTTGCCCTACGGCAGCGTTACGCAAATTGCAGTTAGTTGGATCGGAGAAAATTAAAGATTGTGTCCTGCGTTTCCCTCGTTCCCCGTTTTTTCCCCTCGGAGAAAGTCGTAAAACAATTACCCCTGCGTGCAATATAACTGGACACACACGGTGAAATAAACGAAACAAAATACTGGTTTCCCAAGGTGGGGGAATGAGAGGGAAACTAAAATATAATAATTATATTCGAGAGGAATGTTTTAATCACTCTCCGCACCAAAATTTTCCGTGTCAAGTCGAGTGGATTTTCCTCCAAACCAAATATACGAAAAAATATCACGCTGACATCGGATTAAATTTCAGAGATGGGTCAAAAACGCCTGAAGAGAGCGATGAGCAGCGTCGTCGTCTGGCCATTGCGTCGCCGCGCCAAGTAGTTTACTGCTTGTTTATTGCGTTTTGGCACGGTGGAAAAGGAAGGTCAAAAAGATGCTGCGAAATTAGTCATTGTCAGCCGAGTCAAAGGAGATAAATCACCGGAATGGCATTTTCCCGAGCCTTGAACGCGTGTGGCCCGCTGCGTTCAGAGAAGAAGAGACTTGAAGGAACGGCAACGCTATAAGAAAATTGAAAATTTCCAATCGCGGAAATTACGCGCGTGCAGCATTATGGGAAACAGAATTGAGAGAAGAAAAAACCACAATGGATGCGTCAGAATGGATGGATTCTGTTCGTCATTCGTTTTTTGCTCCGCGCGATTTTTATGGCCGCTTGTTTTGCCGAGCAGCAGATCAACGACTGATTCATAACTGAAAAGATCGCGCCGCGCATCTCGTTTTCAATTGATCCGAGCCCAGCCTTGATTGGCATATATGACCAGTGATTTGTACCTTTTATTCATCTCACATAATGGACGGATGCGTGTGGCCGACAGGCCTCAAAGTGATGATTCAGATAATTTTTTACCATGAAGTTTTCTAACCAAAGTTAATATTATAAAATTAAGTGCACCTGTGCCATAAAAATCGCTAAACTTTGCTTCGAAATTGCTACGAACAAATTGTGAAATTAAATTTATGCATTAATTCTGTCAAAAATTGTTCTGATCACAATAAACTGGAGCTCGGGTCAAAGTTTTAATTTACTAATCAAAACGACGTGGAAAAAAATGTTTTTGATTTCTCTACAAATTTGTAATAAAGCCCGAATGTGATGCGAAGCCTGATTAAAAATGTTCTGAGCTTATTGGTGTTGTTTGAGTCCAGCTGCTGCGGTCGCTGATGACTTACTGATAATTCTCTCCTTTTGCCTTCAAGCCGCGTGCCGTGTAATATAATTTTTGAATCAGATATGGAAGGAAAATTTATACACACGTATCGAGTGCGCGGACGGACGGACGGACGGGCCGGCGGACGGGTGGACGTAATTTTATATAACGCGCGGAGAAAGAAAGAAAGAGAGAGAGAAAAAATACGTATATGGTCGGCTGGCAGGCCGTGTTTTTTCGCGCCGTGTGTGTGTGTACCAGTTCAATCAAGTTGTTATGTGTCGGGACATTTAATTCCCACCTCGAGGTCAAACTCAAACTTGAAATACCAAATGTTCTCCGCCGCTGGTTGCCGCTTCAAGGCGACTCACAATCAGCCGGCGCGCCCAGTGTACCAGAGTGGAAGCCCTACACACAACACACACACACACAGACCATCCGTTCGTCCGTGCGTCCCCAGCAGGCCTCTTTCGCGCATTTGCATGCCTCCAAATCGATTAGCCGCTGGAAATTCAAATCGGGCAGTGCATCATCGTTTGACCTCTGCGTTTCCTTCCTTCGCACGGTAAAATTCAGAGAGACAAAAATAGAAGCTCGAAGGTAGTGGCAGCCAGGGATTATTAAACAACTGGAAGCTGGGCCCTCTAGGCGGTGCGAAGTTGTTTGCAAAAATCGTGGTGCGGCCGAAAATGACTGGAAAATTATGCTGCGCGTCCGAAAGATGAGCGTCGAGATTAAAATAAATCCGCGCGCGCACGGGCGGCTGTCAAGCAAGATCAATGCGCGGAATCCTCGGCTTTTCATCTTTCTGCTGCCGGCCCTTTTCTCGGAATAACGACACGCAGACGAGCAGCGAGAGAGATTAAACCGCTAAATGCCATCCGATGTCGAGTTAAGAGAAGAAAAAATATGTATTAAATACATATTCGGTAGTGTGTGCGCGACCAAAAACGTTCGTCTGGCCGCCGGCTTAATTGGCGGCGCGGCTTTTCTGGCTTCACTTGTTGTTGTGAAACACCTCGGCGTCTTTCATAAAATTATGGAAAATAATGCAAATGAGCTGGACGTAAAAAGCAGCAAATTCTCGCATAAGTGCGCTGGTTTGATGTGTGTGTGTGTGTGTGTGTGTGTGTGTGTGTGTGTATGTGTGTGTTGATGCAATTTTCTCATTGCAGCGCGGAAAACCAGTTCCCCCGGAGCAGCAGCAGCAGTGGACACCACGACCCGATATCTCCTCAGAGCACAGCCAACAACGTGGCTCCTGAATGCAAACAAACCGTGAAAAGGTCATCCAGATTTTTGAACTGTGACAATCAAAGAACAAATCCCAGGAAAAACACTGGATGTGGAAAAATACAATTAAAAAAATCTGGATATTCCTGTTATTGGAAATATTGGCCTGGTGGAAGCTTCCTTAGCGTCTAGGAAAGCGTCAAACGCATATAAAGTCTCAACGATATGCAAATATAACCTGAGTAACACTCTTCGTGCGTCACCTTGAATCGGACACCGCGCAAAATAAAAAAAAAAGCCACGAGTGATTGCACAACCACGACATCGATATACATTTTTTCCCCCAGCTCGAAGTAAAATCGATCGCTCGGAAAATAATCAAAGCGAGAAGCTAGAAGCGCGTTTGTGTGTCAACAACACGCGATCCAGCCGTGTGGTCGCGCGCACTCACACACTCATTCACCGCACGCACACACACACACATACACACACACGTAACACGTTTAGAAAGGAGAAATCTGCGCAGAAATCGGGTTCCCGGGGGCGGCAGTCGGCGTGCCGGGGGCAGCCGGCGACTCACCTGTCCGTCCGGGGGCGGGCGGGGGGGCCAAAAGGGGCTGCGGACCCAGATGAATGGGCGACGCGGAAATGGAGAGAGACGTGGGCAGCTGCGACGGGCCCACAGGTGCGTATCCTCCTTGCCAGTGTGTGACTGACTGGACTGGCCGGAGCGCGAGAGAGAGAGAGAGAGAAAAAGTAGGAGAGAGAGAGAGAGGATCAAGGCATTAAACATTCAGACGCGAGTGGAGAGAATTAGTTATTAGTGGAAGGTACGGCGCGCACGCGGTGGTGGTGGAAGAAAGAGTGTGGCTGACTCTTGGTCCGTGTGTGTGAATACATTACATTGTAACCTGAGATGTAGCGCAGCTCTCCGCCGCCGCCGCCGCCGTTCCCATCTCTCTCTCTCTATCTCGGCGCGCGAGAAAGAGAGAGGAGCGCGACTCTCCTCCTCGAGCGGCGCGGTGATTGCCGCGGAGCCAGTAAGTCACAAGCGCGGCCGCAGCGGCGCCGATCAATTTTGCAAAATGCGTCGTTTGCGAGAGCAAGTAAACATGCAATCTTTGCAAAACAATATTTTTATCTACGACGTTGTCAATCAGTTTATAAACTTCTTTGTTGAATTAAGTACTAGACCTCCGACACTTTGTCTTTGCTTTCATTCAATCTAATTTATTCTGCTTTTTGCGCACAAACATGTTGTGCAGACGTCAACTGGACACTAAAATATTCACAAGGGCTGAGATTATCAGATGTTGATTCAAACAGAAAGTCACTTAACGAAAACCTTATATCTTTTTTATACTGTATTGACTATTTACGAAGCAAGAATGAAAATATTATGGAAGCAATTTAAAAGCCAATTTAGACAGATTTCATCAATTTTTTAAATTGTGTTGCTTTTTTAGGGTTACAAGCACAACTTGGAAATTAACTTTTTATGAAACCGCAAAAGTATGCAGAGAATAGAAAAAAATTGTGTTTCCATCAAAGCTTTAAATTATATAATTGTTTATTATGTATTCCTTAAAATTGGATTACAGCTCCATTTTAACCAATGTTATCATTTTATTCTGGTAAAATCCATTTTTGTATTTGAACTTTTATGAACTTACTTTTTACGAGTGCTGTTTTTAAACAGCCTTCACATGTGATTTAGATGGTATAACCAATTAACTAATACAACGTTATATGATGGTTTAAAACTGTTCCGCTTGGTTGGCTCAAAAGTCAAAGTATTATTATTTACAGCACTTACGTTGCTGGAAGCCCCAGAAAAATCGATCTTTTAAAATAACCAAGCCTTCAAAGTCAAGCTGTTTAAGAGCATAAAACGTTGCAATTTTCCTAATTAACAAAAACCTTGTACAAAATAACCATCTTAAACTGCCACAGTGTTTGTTTTTCTCTTGACTATTAGAATAACTACGTGTTTGGTTTCTGGAAAAAATCAAAGGCTCATCTGTTAGCTAATCCAATATATGGTATTGGAAAATACCTCGCAACAACTTGCATTGCAATGACGATTATATTCCGATTTGGAAAAGGTTTCCCACTCGCTACATGCTATGGTTGGCACCTTTCTAGCATGCGTGAATTAATTTGACGGGACAAATGTCTAGCGTTTCAATTAATGGCCCTGGTGCGGAGGCAGCATAACACGAGCTGGTCCCTTCTGAACTAGGCTTCCTCCAATGAGGCCCGTGCGCCCATGATATTCGTTAATCGCGGTGTTATTGGGACGCGGAGTTTCCGCTATCAAGGGATCTTCCATCCCGAAGGAGGCGAACCGATTACATAAACTTTGAATTTTAAAATAATTACAACGACTGTTCTAAAATTAATTCCTCGTCAGCCATGTGCTATAATACTCCCATACTTCGCTTACCAAAAATTGCCTAAGTCGAAGTTACACATTCCTTCTATCCTTCCATTAAAAGATTAATTATTTAAACTTTTGGATTGTATGCACTCATTGTTGCAAGTAATAATTTTGATAGATATTTCCACAGCATCGGTGCCCAATTGAACATAACCTCAGATAAATTCATGCGATACTAAATGTGACACCTTATGCAGTATTTTTCGAACTTATGTGAATCCCTTATGGTTCCAACACCAGTTGAAAATTCCAAACACTTTATTTCCAAGCACATTAATCCATGGTACTACAATGTATTTCAATCAAAATTGCCAAAAGCGCTATTTCTAAGAATATTTTTTCACCTGCACAAAGTAATCTCCCCAGGGAGCAAAACATGTGTACTCTCTATATCCTTCCTCAACACGTCCTTTGTGTCAGAATATTTTCAATTGCAAAAGTCTTTATGGGTGGTAAATCTATTTCCCATTCTAAAGGAGTTCATCCTTTACCACCTGGATGTTATGTTGAAAGGATATTCATTAAATTTGTCCATTGTAAAAGTGTTGTGAAGCTATTGGTCCCTCACATACCCTCGGCCATGCTTCTATCGGGGTAAACAAACCCCCGCATGCCACTATATGTATAACTGTGGACAATATAACCCTCGGATCACTCGAGAGTTAATAATTCTCCATGCGTTAACAACGGGCAGACTTCCGCAGGCTTAACTACCCAAGTTTGGCAAAGTGAGTGGAGAGAAACAATATTTCACTGTGAGCTTATTTATTTCCTTTCTTAAATTCACTTTTGGAAATTCGAATTCATTTTATATTCCGTTCCTCTCTGTATTCCGGTTATTTCAATAGTTTTCGTAATTGAGTCAATTTCACGGTGAAAATAATCAATAATAAATACGCGCTTAAGTTCCAGTTTGCAATATAATTTAGCTTATTAAGTTGTTATTAAGTTGTTAAGTTCCTCTTTCATTGTTTTACCCTAGTAATTCAACCTTAAGCCACTCGTCTAAAAATCACATTTTATCCCAATTAAATTTCATTTTCTAAATTAAATATTAATGATAATTTAATTCATCTTATGTTTGGCGATGTAATTTAAAATCTTCCATTTCCAACTTTGGGAACTAATTAAAGTTGGTGGTGTCATAAATAATTCTGATAGGGCACGGCTCCACCTGGGGAGTTCTGTCCTGCGGCCCGAATTAACGCGAAGGTTGCAACGTAATTCTAGATAAAAGGTACATTCCTGGATAATTAATCAGCTAGATTTCTCCTGACTTAAGTTGCAACTGACACTTAATAGTTTATAAGTTTATAAACACATTGTAATTTTTATTTATTTTACTGCGCATAAGATGATGTGCGTCTCATGCGTGATTCATGTTGAGAAAATGAAACAACTTGACTTTGTATATGTACTTACTATGATTTGTTTTATTTCATTTAAGTATGTCTGCTAACAGTTGTATAGGGAAACAGTTTGAATACAGGTTTCTTTATTAATGCTCTCTCGCTTTTCGTTTCTAAGTATGCAAAAGTTAAAAGGAATGCTTTCACGTCTCCTAATTTTCTAACGTTTTAAGAAATAAGCTCTATTCGCACTAATTAGCAGCGTCACTCTCTGTTTTCATTAATTAAAACATACTACATACTCTTCTGGTACTTGCGGCTCACAATCAGCTAAAACAATCCCCGTGTGATCTGAATGAAAGAAAACTCTTTCAAAATTATACAACTTCTCCTTTTCAAAAATATAAAAAATTCAAGGCACTCGAATATTGGTGTATCATCAGCAGGCACTTGAAGACTGGCTCTCGGAGATATGCTCTCTACTATTATACATATACATGGTAAATAAAGTGTGATTGTTATTTCATATAATGTAACACAGTTGACAAATCTGACTAGTCAATACATGAATTTTCATTTCAGCAGGCCACACGCGTCGCAGGCGATATGATCCGCAATTGAAAAATGGCACGTTATGCGTTTAAATCACTTCCAAGCGCTGAGTGGGGGTCAGCAAGTCGCGAAAATTAATCCAACGACCAGGGCAGTGGACCATGAATTTCGTTTTTCTTTTTTTCTTTTACCACCCGCAGATTCGAATAGTGCGTGACGTGTGAATTAAAATCAAGTGTCTTTGTCACGGGTTGTTTCGTTATTGAGCGGCTGTTCTTCCTGCTTTTCCATCGAGTCCGACGATCCCGCCTCAGGACCCGCCGGGGGCGTCGACTCCTTCGTCGCTGGCAGGTTGCCCGCGTTTGAGTCTTCGATCGCTTTCCTTAGCTGTAACAGAACCAAGCATTCCGGTTGTAATTCAACATTAAATCGAATATTTGCAACTTTAAAGTCCTCACATAAAATTAATTTTTACTTTAAATTTCTGCGAATCATTAAATTAGGTACATTTTTTTCACTTGACTGAACTGAACAACTTGATTTCGTACATTTAAACATTTTCCTGACGAATTTAGAACAATAAGGATGATTTATAAATTGCCTTTTTATCAGAATTTCAAATAAAACAAATTACTTTAATCCTCTACCACTGAAATCCAGATATGTTATCGAAATTGCTAACCATTTTTTATAGTTAACACAAATTTCTTGCCTTATTGTATTTTTGGTCAAAATGTATTATTTTGATATGTGACATCACATTATTTGTATTTTAATTGATCTTGATTTGATTGATTTTTTGTATAATTTGATTTTGATAAAAACAAGTCGTATCTTGATTGGAGATAATGGAAAGTAAATTATTTTTTTTATAATATATAACAGCTGCTACTTGAATATTTTAGTTTGGAATTTCTGTAATTGGAATTATTATATACATGCTATGATTAAAAATAGTTTTCAGATGAAATCGTTCCCTATCAAGAACGTTCACAATGGTTTGGAACAAAAATCAAAGAATGAGTTGTGTTTTATTTGCTTTTCGGAAGAAAGAGATTGCAACTGTTTCTTGTTAATTTTCGTAATTTTTATACAATCAACATACATCATTGATTTTTTAGATGCTAAATATATTTTTTGACTATATTTACTGAAACTAATTAAGCTAATTTTATGTTCTATAACGATTGGACACTCAGTAAATAGTTTTAAAATTTTCACCTGTTTGAATTGAATAAAAATTGCAATTTTTTAAGGACTGCTAGATAAAAATCAAGTGAAAAAAGTTCACCTCTTTAAGGGCGACGACGCCGACCAGTCGTCCAATGGCAGTCACATAGGCGTGATTCACCCCGAGCATGCTGAACAGCGAGTGCACCTTCAGCAGGGACGTCCTTTCCACCAGCTGGAAGGGCGCAGGGTCTATGGCGCACTTTCCGAATTCCACCTCTTTGCGCAGTTCTGCCTCCTCCCACAGTTTCTGGTCTTCAGGAGACATGTCAATTACTCTCTCACGCGGCTGAAATTCCAGGAAAATGGTTAATATTGATAGCACAGAAATTTTTTACGAGGGAAAATTATTTAAATATTTTTTATTAGGTTGAATCAAGAACAAATAATTAATAAATATTAACTCTATTAAAAGTTAACTATTTTCTAGTGAGATGAGCACAAATAATATGCAATATTTTTAGTAACTTTTACAGTGAGATTGAAAATGAAATTCCTGAAAACACAACTGCAACTATTCATTCCAAATTCTAGATCAACGGACGCTATCAATCTACACAGCCATTCAACAAAATAAAAATAATTCAATCTTATTACGTTCAACCAGCTGATTCGAGGCTGTTTGAGGCAAAAGTAAAATAAATTAGAGCCAAATTTGGAGCAAAATTGAAGTTGACTCACCAGCTGGACCTTCTTGAAGGCGGACGGTGTACCGGGCACCGTGAGGGTGGCCATCGAGGCCGACGGCGAGTCGACCGCGTCCTGCACCATCAGCCTGCCAGGCGAGAAGGATGGTGGTGCGACGTTGTTGGCAACGGCCGTGGACGAGTCCGGCAGGGCCGAAGTTGACCCTGACGCCGGCTCCACGTCCTGCAGGGTGGCCGACTTGCGGAAGACGGCCTCGAAGGCCATCCGCATGCGCGACTCGGCGCCGGTCACCGTGCTGTACGAGTTGGCGTGCGGCAGCATGAACGGCGAGATGCCACGCATTGTGAATGAGTTGGTCTTCTTTAGGATCGACTTCTTCGGCAGACTTCCCAGCACCGGCACAAATACTCGCTGTATAAAACATATTATTTTTTAGTATTTGTTAAGTTTAACGAAATTTTGTAAAATGTAATGCACAGCTAGAAAATTTGAAGGGGAAATTTTTATAACTTGATGTTAAAAAGAAATGAAAATACTTCTTTTAACTGAGAGGGGATTTATGGAATTTGGTTTATTTTGTGGTTAAAAAATTAATCTTCATATAGAATGAGATATGTATCCATGATCGTAAGGCTACAAAAAATAACAATATAAATAGGCAATAACAAATCTCCCTACTTAAAACTAGCACTGATTAACAACGCAAAATAGATTAATCAATTTTTTAATACAAATTATTTAATTTTTTGATTGTTTAAGCATTGTATAATCTTTTTAAAACTGAAAATATAAAACTTTTTAGTAAAATTAATTTTAATAAATTTTATTAATTTTAATTTGTGTGTAATTTTTATTATATTACTATTTATTTATAAATTTATAAATTAAAATAGACAATTTTAGTCATTTTTGTTTATTAATAAATTTTAAAGCAAATTTGCCATCTACTATAGTTTATGTTTGAGTAATCATTAAATACAAGTTGCAGATGCTCGATTTTATTACATGTTTGGAAAGGACTTGTTTTGCAGTTATGATTAGGTAACAACCTGCATAGCGCAAATATATCAGCTTTTGCATTATTGTTGATCTATGTATATTTATGAAGGCAGATTTTCTCGCGGGTTTCAACCAAAAAAGAAAAAATATATCCCAGTGTAAGTTAAATAAATGCGAAGTGCCGAGAAACAATTTGAAACCCCATTTATTATATACCTTAAAAAAACATTTGTTCATTTAAAATGTGTGAATACTAAAGCCACGTAAAAACTCATCGTTTCATAATTTTAAAACCAAAAATAAATAGCGATATACCTTAAACCTACGACGAATCCTTTTCCTCTTCTGCATGCATTAAAATCACACAAAATATCCAGAAAAAGATATACAATAACGGAGAAAATGATGTATGAAAGGTACTCACTCCGTCCATAGGTGGAAGCAGCTCGTTGGTTGACTGCGTCTTCAGCTTGAGGATGTCGGGCGCCGGCGTGACTTCGAACCTGGACGGCCGCCGCTTTTTCTCCTCCTCCTCGCGCATCTGCCTCTCCAGCTCCTCCATGGCCCTGCCAGTTGCGTTCAGATAAAATTTGACGTCCGAAAAGCGAGCGTGTGTACCACCTTTCTTGTGCCTCTTTCTGCCACTTGGCCGCCACTTGCAGCCGCCGCTCCCTGCCGATCTGCCGCTCAATCAGCTTGATCAGCTCCAATCGCTGCACCGAACCCAGCAGGATCATGTTGTCTACAATTCAAAATATTTGTTGTTCAAGAGAGATTTTTGGACATCAAAAATTTATAAATTGGATATCGATAAATTCCTAAATAGAACAGAAAAAACGACTAGGAAACATTTAGGAATTTTCATATGAAATAAAGAGAAAATTGATTACGTCATCACTTCATCTATTACCCATCTACTCCTGATTTGTGTACTTAAATACACCACCAGCCATAATTTCTTTCAAATCTACAATTAATATTTTTAACTCATCTTTTGCATCGGAATATAATTTATTTGTTTGAGTAAATAATATCTATTTTATTTTATCTAAGATTTGTTGGAGTCGCAAAATGAGAACCCTCTTCAACTTTAGATCCAATCGAACTTTTTTAAATTTAAATTTAAATTGTTCAACGTTTATTTAAATTACAGTGCAACAGTTTGCTTGAAAATTAATCAATTTTTTATATCGATATAACAATTCTGAAGTGCTTTTCAATTTAAGCGTCGATATTTTATTATGGTGTTTTTTTTATTTAATTTTAAGTTGTACGTTTAAGTGGAATGTTTGAATAATAATAATAAAAATCTTGAATAAATAGAAAAAAACATTAATAAAACGCTATGTTAAACCAAATTTAAAAAAAAAGTTATGCAGCACGCGCAACATTCAAGCTTAGAAGTTGCCTACGTAGCTGCGTCCGACAAGAAAACAGCCAGTAATCTGCCATATTATTATCTGCTTGTTAAATTTTTTTTTCATTCACCAGGGCTGTCGACCAGCGGGAAGCTCCTGAGGTTCCGGTTGTCCTTGAGGATATCCTTGAGCTGTCCGAAGGTGATTCCGTGCCAAATGTAGCGCACCTCACGCACCATGAAGTCCTCGACGTAGACGTTGTACATGCCTGCAGACGTCAAGCTCGGTTACACTAATTATTGCGAATACACTGCTCAAACTAAAAACCTGAACTGGAGGACAAAAGGTCGGGCAGGTAGGGCAATCGCTTGATCAGGATGATGCTGTCGTAAAGCGATGGTTGCAACAGTGACGCGATGGCGTTCGAGATCAGCACAGCAATCTGTCAAAATTAATTATTTATGAAAGGAAATATTACATAAAATTTTGTCGCTGATTGCGTTTGACATTTAAAATAAATAAAATTCTGCTGAATAAGTTGTTTTCTTTTAAAATTAAGCCAAATTAGGATAGAACACAGGTTGCGATCGCTCCTCTGAATTTTGCCAAATTAGGTAAAAAAGAAACGCAGGAGTGCATTTGAAATTCTGATTTGTTTGCTTTTCACACGACTTTCAGCTTACCATAATGGGTATTATGTGCGTTATTTGGCCAGTCATTTCAAAAACTATCACAGATACAGATATTGTGTGAGTCACAGCACCAGAGAAGGCCGCCGCGCCGACAGTTGCATAGCCGCCTGAAAAAAAGTTCATTTTCCCATGAGATACCGCACTCTGTGATCATTATTGCTCTCGACATAAATCACGCTTAACAATTTGATTGGCTAATAAATCTCACTCAGAACTGCTCCTTTGCTTTGCTGTCTACAAGCATTCCTATAAACACGTTTCATACATAAGCAGCTTTAAAATGGTGAAATTTGAATTAAAATTTCTTCTCAAGAAATTCCATGAATGGATGGCATCCGTAGATGATTAAAGAGGGATTTTCAAGAGATTTTTAAAATGTGTATTTTGAGGAAGATTTAAAAAATCTAAAGAGCTTCTCAAATGAGCTATTTATTTGTTTCTTCCTAAGTAATTCAAGGAAAAATTACTTTGCGGTGCGTGGTAACATAATTACAACAGATATGTGGTTAATTTTTTATTTATTTTTCCTCAAATAAACACTCTCTGAAATACAAGGGACACAGGTCATCGAATTTGATTAATTACATGCAAGACTTCAAATTTTCCCAATTTAACTCACGAAATTTTCCTTGAAACAATTTTTCTATCTTTAGGCTCACCTGGAATAATGGGTGCGACCAAACCGCCATAACGCAGCCCCGCCGGAAACCACCAATGCATCAGTTCACCGACGCACCTGCCGAAGGCTGCACCAATCTTGAACACGGGTATGAAGCTACCCGACGGCACGGGAATCGTCGACCCAATAATGGAAAACACAAACTGCAAAACCGACATTTCAATCTCAAGCCGGGATAATTATTTGCGGTTGCGAAACTTACCGTGAACAACGTGAAGGACGCGAGGCTGAAGTGGACGTCGGTGTAGTTGGTGGTCCAGTGGCGCACCACGTCGATTTCCTCCACCGTCAGGTTTTCCTTGGTCCACGTGAAGTTGGTGAACAGCCCGGAGACCTGACAAATTAATATGTTAACGTAAGAAATAAAGTAAATTACATCCTCCTCTCATACTTGGTCGTGCGTTGAGAGATCAGCAGCCATGAATTGTCCCAGTCCCGGCGGAAATGAGACTGACGCAACGATCAAAGAAACAATTCCAGGGTAAAGAAAACGACTGGAAATTAAAATTAGAATGGCTTGAAAAATTATTAAAATTTAAAATAATTTGACCACCGCAAACCAATCAAACATGTTGAAGAAGAAAACTAAAACGAAAAAGGAAGACTCACTTTTTCTGCAAAAAGTTATTCATCTTTTTATTTCTGCGCATGAAAAGCACATACTGCCTGTGGAGCCACACGTAAAACGCTCCACCCAATCCACATACAGCCCTAAAAGAAAATTAAAAATCAAGAACAAATTTAATTTCGTCAAATTTAAAATAATTACCCCATTAAGGCGAACACGAAAAGTTCTTGGGGGTCGAATGGGAAGTCTGAGATGAAATTTGTGGCAAAAAATGCGGTCACAGTGGCTGCAAAAATTTTAAATGAGTTAATTTTTTGGGCAATGAGAGAAATCTTAACCTTCTTTTTGAAACCAAACAGCGAGTAGTCTGAACACTGTGGCACCACAAACGGCAGCAAAAAATCCGCGCCAGTAGTTGCGAACGGCGAAGTATACTGTTGTTACTTCTATGCTAAATAGAACACCTAAAAAAGATAAAATTTCCGAATTCAGTGCAAAATTTTAAATTCCAAAACACCTTTTTTAGTGCAGATTTCTAATAGATAATTCACTATAAAGTTTTTTGGCATTTGTCAAATATTATGACAATTTAATCAAACGAATTAAATTACTTTGAAGAATAGTAAAGAGTTAATCAGGACATAAGTAAAGAAGACTCGCCTCCGATCGGTGCAGCGAAGCAGCTGGCCACTCCGACGGCGCACGCGGCAGCGAGCATTTCGCAATTGCGAGATTCATTCTCGTAGATACCTTGAAATGATGTGACCAGTTTGGAAAGTAGGGTTGCAACAATACTGGCGATATGCACAAACGGGCCCTGTTCACAGAGGCAAATTAATGATTTAGATTTATTCCAGTCGCGCGGCACGCATGTGAATTATAGAGAGAAAACATCCTCGTAAATCACCGTGGATCGACCTTTCCCTATATTTGTCACTTTATTTTTGTCAACAACGCACCTCTTTCCCGAGGGGCATGCCGCTGCCCAGCGTGGCCGTTAGGCCGACCACTTTGGCCACCAGGGTCCTGAACGTCAGGTACTCCTTCAGCGCCACGCCGCGCAGGATGGTTTTCATCTCAGGGATACCCGAACCTGCATGAGCGGAGACAACATTTTTACGGCTAGAGATTCAGAAATTTTGATTTCCACTATTTTTTCAGAGCTTCCAAGTCCGCAGGGAAATAAAAAAAAATTGGCACGAATCATAAAATGTGAAACACGGGATTTTTTCTTGGAAAACAGTGGATTTTATATATCAATAGTTCACAGAACTCTCCTTTAAATAGTAAAATGAACGTTTAAAAATTAAATTGAGTCTCAATTAATGCAACTATTGAGTCGTTTTATATTTTAAATTAAAAAATGTTAACGTTAAAATCGGGAAGAAATATCCTACCTATAGACTGAGGAGCGACGATGTGCACAAATCCTGCTGAGAAGAGAATCAAAAATACTGGAAGGCTTATCCACGCCACGTACTGCAGCAAGGGATGCGAAGAAAGGTCGCGGTACAGCCACATGCGTGCTACAACATGCAATAACAAAATCAAAATGCGCTGTTTATGTAGCTACTTGCTTTAGGAGATAAAATAATTTTGAATTATCTAAAAGATAATCATATTTTTCAGTTCTAAGGAAGCTAAAACAAGAGATGCAAAATTTAAACCAAATCGCTATGATACAGGAAATAATTAACTTCACAATCAAGAATCAACACGAATTAAGCAGCGTCTCACATCCGATATTGTTTTGATACAGAATCACATTCTAAAAATAAGGATGGACGTCAACTAATTTTTTTAATAAATGCTTAAGCGTAAAGACACGGAATAATCATCAATACCAAAATGCTAAAATAAACGTTCAAAGGTGTAGATTATAAGAGCATTTTAAAAATAAATAAAATTCTCCTTCCATTTAATAAAAAGAAAAAACCAATCGCTTATGCCCTTACATTTGTTGCACATGCCGATGCCCATGTCCATGATGAAGCTGACGAAGGCCATGATGATGCCGAGGAGGGCCAGGAAGACCCAGTCCTCGCCGAGCTTAGCGAACGTATGGTGCCAGATGAAGCCGACGACGGAGCGGATCCGCGACATGCACGGTCCATCGTACCGGTGCAGCTCCTTGTTGCGCCGCTTGTCATCCTTCCGCCGCCGCTTCTCTATCGCCTTCAACCGGCGGGCCTCTTCCTTCGCGAATTCACCCAGCTCCTTGGTGTACCGGCCATACATCTACATTCGCACCACAAAATATATATGATTTTAGTAATTTCGTGAATTTTATCGTAGTGTTTTCCTGAAAAAGAAAGTGATTTTAAAGGGGGAAATTTTTTTCTGCAGAGAGAACAGTTGAAATGGTGAATATTTAAACGAATAATTTAGTGAAACTGACATTTGATTAGGAATTTTAGACAGTCTGCCATTTTTCTGTGTCTATCAATTTAGATGCACAAAATATATTTTAAGCTTTACGGTCGCTCCTCAAACAGTCTTTCTTCGCAAAACTAAATAAAAAAACTGTCTATATTGCATTGTGAAGCTTTAGCAAATTTTGTCCACATTTTTATCAATACACAAGAGTAGGAAATTTTTAAAAGTATTTTAAGACCAAAAAATTACCTCCTTCTTTACCTTTTACTTTGAAACAATAATAAAATTTGACTTTCATTTAACCTTTTCAACGGAGCCGTAGTATTTGGGGGAAATCTGTAATTGATCAATGAGTTTTGATTCAATATATTGTTTAGGTTGGTTTGCTAATCCTATAAAAGGAAAAGAATAAACATTTATTTTATTGGTCCATATATTGATAAAAAAAAATCTCCCAAAACTGTCTAAGGGATGTTAAACTGTCTGATCTGAATATAATTCGATTTAAATTCTCAACCCTATCAACTAAATCTGAGAATATGAGAACAACACGCGGAGAAATGAATTTAAATTAATCTTATAAGCGGCACGTGTGGCCGTAAACACCAATCAGCATGTCAGTGGAAATTAAATTTCAGGCTTAAATAAAATCTTCTGATTCCAACCTCAACTGTACTCTCTGAAAATCACACCAAAATGCATTTTTCCAAAAGGGGATGTGACTCGCAATCAGGGAATTATTTGACAAAAGGTTTCCATTCGGGTTGGGTCGTGCGGTTAATGAACACGCGACAAACCATGTTTGCGGGCATGAAATACATGTCGTCGTCCTCGTCGTCCACATTTTGTCCAGGGTAGACGGAAGGGTAGACGATGTAGTCGGCCGGCGGCTCTTTCGGCCCGATGAACTCGAGTTCCTGCATCACCTTGGAGCCCCTGCGCGCCCGCTGGGTCGAGAACTTGCTGGCCTTCTGCAGGCGAAAGTCCTCGAGCAGCTGAGCGAAGTCGTCCCATTCTGCGTCCTTGAGCGGATCGTCGTCCAGCTCTTCGGCCAGCAGCGAGCTCAGCTTGGCCATCGCTGCTTTTTCACTGACCGACCGACCGACCGACTGAACGAACGAACGAACAACGGCCAGCCAGCTGCCTCGATCCCTTTGCCTCCGCGCTGATTATGTATTATGATTTTTATTGTTTCTATTCGTAAGGATGATACAAGCGGCCGTCGTGTGTGTGTGTGTGTGTGTTGGTCATATGACCACCCACGCTCGCAGGCTCGGACGTGCGTGTTTTGTAATCACGGGGCTCCATTAGGCCATTAGGACCATCCTGTCCACTTTGCTTTAGGTGCAAATTGTTTTTAAAGCGTTGCAAAAAAATCCCTTGAACTATATATTCTTCTAACTAGGAATGTACAAAATATTGAATGATGTGAGAGAAATGCTTTTTAAATATAAATAGGAAGGATGATGAGCGTGAAAACCTCCCATTCACCTTTTTCAGAAGAAAGGTTTTTTTCTGCAAATTGGCCTTTCGTAAAATGCGTATCACAACTACGAGCTCTCCAATCATAACAACAGGAAAAAAAACAAAGCACGTGGTCAGAAAATTGATAATCTCGGCAAACGGTGAAAGACGTGACATTCTTGCCGTTTAATGTCGAGTTCACGTCACCTGTTTAAGGTATTACAAACAATTCCGAGATATAAAAGCGATTTTCTCGTATGTTTCTGGCAGCATTTTTCAACTTTGCACAACCCACGGACAAGGACAAGTTCGTTATTATTGTCCCAAAATATAAATTAATTTTTTTATTATTTTAATTTAAATTTTGATGAGCCAAATTAGGTTTCTATAAATGAGTTTTTTTACGTCTAATATAGTGTTTTAAACTTTAAGAGAGAAGATACTGTGAATCTCAGAAAATTATTTTATTGTTTTTCACGAACTAATCCTTAAAATCGATGATAAGAACCTAAAATTATCATGATATATTTTTTTTATTCAGTAGCATTGCAACTTTGTGTGCTTTTCAGACGGTAAGCAATGTCTCTTACAATTAGAGATTCTAACAAGGAGATTCCCTTTCATACAATATGAATTATAAAGGAAAAATGTCGTCAAGAGGAATCAAAATTTTCAAGTGCAGACAATTTTTGAGAAAATTAGCAATGACTTAAATTTTATTCATTTAGTTTTTATAGTTGTTACATTTTGTAGAGCCTTTTGGTCAAACAAACTAAAGAATTGAAAGAAAATACAAATTATTTACCCTGTATCAATCCGCTTTAATACTGGGATTGAACAGTTGCACTATCTATAGGCAGCTTCAAACACTAAGAAATTTTTTAATATCAATACTTTTGAAAAGTCGAAACCTTCTTTATTGCTCCGTCGAGTTAATCAAAATTAGGTGCTTAAAAAGTAACAAAAATGAAGCAATTGTCTGGAATGAACTTAATAATTTAGAAAATTAATAAACCCAGATGGAGCAAACATCATGTGCCAGACATTAATTAATAAAATTCCAAGTCGTTCCAATTTAAATCAACATATTTATTTTTCACGTGTATTTTATCAATTAAATTTTACAGATAAGTTTCCGTACATTTAATTGTTTTACAGCTTGCAGTGGGCTCTTTTCAGAAAAATCATCATATTTACACACACTATACTTAACTTAAGATAAATATTTTCCCAGGCAGTCAAGATTTGATCCGCTCAATTAAAAATAAATTTCTATATCGATGAATCAAGCTGCACGGCGAGGGTTTATTGCCGTGGAGCAATTGCATTAGTCCGAAGTGGCGGTCACGGCCCCTAACCAGATTCAATCGAGTGTCGTGTGTGTGGGCACAAAGAGCAGATGACGATCGTTCGCTCAGTCTTGCGTTGCACTCTTTAATTAAGCAGTAAATATGCCGCTTTATCAGATATACACATATCAGGCAAAGTGTGTTTCGCTGCTGATGCAAACGAACGCAGGTGCATGATGAGCCCTTTAAAGAGATCCGAGACAGCAAAAAAAGAAAAAGAAACGCGCGTGACCTATTCTGTTTTCCCGCCGCACATGTGATTTACATAAATACCCGCAGACTGAAGGAGTGCGGCCAATTTGCATCTGGCGACGAATTTACAGCAATAATTGTCTCGGAATTTTCGGCATGTGCAACAAGACAGATGATGCGCCGGCCTACATTTGCATTAATTACCCTTTAGAAATGATTTTATTGTTTTCCACTTGCGCCGCATTTGTGAAGATCACACTTCTTAATTAGGTTAATTGGTTGATTGAGTAAGGAAGCCCGCTGCCCTTGCTTTGCCAGCAAACGCGCGCCACTTGCAGCTCTTTATCTCATGACTTACGCGTTCACTACGTGTTTGGATTACTATTCGCGGTAAATTAACGTTTTCTTTTCTTCCAATATTCTCTGATTCATTCGTTTTTTAGCTAACAAAGGTAAAATTTATATAAATGCTATCATTTACCGCAACTAATGTTTTGCTTTAACTGATTCAGATTATTAACAGAATGCAAAATATAAATTTTTAAATCCAGGAAAATCACTTAAAAGTGAGTATCGTTTTTGAAATTTGAAAATAAATATTTGCTTAAATTTACAACATTACACAATATGATAAATTTAATGTGTATTAAAAAAACGTTACTATTAATTTTTTCAAATTTGCAAAATACGTTTAAATGTAAATCATTTTATTTTTTACTACGCCGACTACGCCAAACAACAGTCATGTGTAGATAATTTAATGTTCTTAATTTTTTATTGATTCAAATACCTCAACATTTCTTGTAGGGAAATTGTAAGAAAATCATCTGCCCAGATATAACTAAATATTCGGTGTAGGACGCAATCTTTATTTTAATTAAAACACGGTCCAATGCATGATTGATTAGGTAATCAATAATTTAAATCCAAAATCACACACAGTAAACCAATCCATGCGGGAAACACGCAAAAGGAGGTAGCACTCTATGCAGAATTCGGTTAGTTCAGGGTAAGCATCTGCAGGTGGGGGCGGCCAGGTCGTCTCGCAGGGTGCGTGCACTCACATGAGTCTCGGCTGGGCCCTCCTCCTGGTAGCCTCGCAGTTGCAGCAGACCCACGGGCATGGCGGCTCACTGCATTTTTACGTAAGCCTGCGAATTCGACGGCGGCGGCTGCAAGTGCATCGATTTCGACCAGTCTGCCGCACTCGCCGGGATATTTATAACCGTGCACATCAATTTATTCTCGGCGGCCGAGTCGCGCGAGAAGGGCCCACTTTTTAATACGCTGCAAATAATTACAAAACACACACACACAGAACTTTAGTGTCGCAGCAGCGCTGCACGAGGTGTGCAGCGAAATATACTGCATTATTTGTTTTGTGCCAATTTCGCAACTGCTATTTCTGACAGAGGCCTTTTCGTGCACTAATGACGAGTTTTTTGCGGACGCAGACACTTGGGAATTTGTTGGTTTAGCACTGTTAATTGCTTGTTGATAGTAACCGTCACGAATCTGTGGCATTTAAATTTTATGTTTTGACCATTAGATTTTGTCTCTCCAGATTTTCAGAAGAAGCTGAATAAAATTCTCAACCCTAATATAAAAATTGTCTTCAATTTATATGTTTTTGTTGGGATTTTAGAGGATTAAATATTGAGGGTTAGTACACGTGATAGTCTTTTCTCGATTTCTCTGGGTAAAAATGTTATTTAAAAACTAAAATTACCGTTCAAATCCGAAAATAATAAATAATCCACAGCAATTATGTTGAACATCTAATTGTTTTCTGGAAAAATACCACTTATAAGTGTCTACGGGTGCAGTTGATGCATCACATAAAACAAATTTAAATATTATGGGTATAGTGAGAAAGCTAAAAAGAAATAGAGGGTGGCATGATCGGAATTCCGGACACGAGTGCGTTCTTCAGCCCTTGCCAAGAACGCAGGTGCAAGTAAAATAAACTGTGTCACTCCGTGAACGTCTTCAACGGGAGATGAATGACATCTTAAATGGTTTTAATCGTTGCAGTTTAATCATTCAAATTTATTTGAAGTGCATGTTTGAGAGCTTATTTGTGATTTGATTTAAAACCTTTATTCAATTTTTGTTTTAAAAATATTTTCTATGTTATGGAATATTTAAACTTGCAACATTTTTTTATCGTTTATAATTTTATTTTTATCAATCAAACTTGGTAACATGCTTGACAGTTGAATAAATCTACATTAATAATCAATTTGAGGACTATATTTGTTGCAATCTTTTTAATCTTAAATCAACCATCTCAAGATTTTCATGGCACAGTTAAATAATTTTAATTTGAACAGGAATATAGTTTGATTTTTTCCTTGACTTTCACCGCTGCATAATTCAACAAAGTACCCTCTTTGGTCACGGTTTTATTGTGTAAAAACCTAAAAAAACTATCAGGCTTATGCAATACTAAGTCAGCCTAATGGAAGAAACAGCGAGGGGCACTGCTTTGATAAACTCGCGTGTTTGCTTTGCTTATTATTGTCGGAATGAACGGAGGATTTTTGCTATAGGCGAACAACAGAGGAGACAAGGTGCGTGATAAGATTAGAATGCGTTTTAACCTGTTTGCCTGTCCACAAAACTGACAGAGCGGATTAAGATTTGAATAACAAGCAAAGCCAGTTTGGCATAATTGAAGGGAGGAAATCGCATGATGTAAATTGCACTACAATCGTGAAAAGCTGAATTTTTTCACTTATTCTAGTAGAGGAAAACGAGTTTAGAAATTGAGTTTGGCCTTGCGGTCGACTGTTGAGGTTGATTTAGGATGCGAGTTACAGCAAAAATAAGACGTGTTTGCTCGACTGGAAAGAAGTGCTACTTTATAATTGTTTTTTAAGTTCGGTGCAAGTGCTAAATAAGTTAAATAAGTGTTGATCGCAGTTCACGAGTTCAGCATATTTGCTCAGAACTAATTAATTCGTCAGAAGCACGCGTCTGGACAGCTGATTATGAGTTTCACAGAGTGAGAAGATGAAAATTTTATCACACTTGCGAGGATCCTATAGTTCATAGTTTGAAAATGAAGTCTGAAGGCTTGAAAATAGTGGAAGAGCGTATACCAATAAATAATTGGGATTTATTCAAAGAAAATTTAAACCAAAATCTAAAGTCTGGATTTTCCTTAAATTTGTAAAGGCACACATAGTGACTTTCTGTTCAAATAACAATATTAGAAGCTTTTGAATAACTTTAAAAATTAATGTCGAATTTTGCTGGAGTATAAAGACCATAAAATGTTGAAAAATAGCAAAAAGTTTTCAATTTTTGAAACGTTTATTCATTCTCTGGACACTTAACCAAAAAATCGAAATGTATTTGAAGCTACTTTTTTAAATTAGTACAGTCTTTGAATCTTCAATATTTCCAGTTTAAATTAAATAAACTGAACGACGCGAATCTTCTTCTCTAAATTTATTAGAAACTGCCTAAATAAAACACACCACACAGCAGGTGAATTAGATTATTTTAAAAGACTCCACCACCAGTTAGTGAAGTTGTTGACTGTTATTGAGGCTATTTTTACTATAGACTCTTCGCGCATCTGGCTCAGAACAACTTGTAAAAGTTTCGGCAGCACATTACAGAGTCAATGCATGATTTTTTTTATCTCGCTAATTTTTCCGCTGGTCGTCAGTCGGAATGCAATTGTCCGAGTGGCGGCTATGAATAGCTCGCCGGTGGGTCGAGAGGGACACTCACGCGCGCGCGGCGCCTTAATTATCGCACGTTGCACGCGCACATCAACAGGCCGCAGGCATTAATTGTTTTATTAAACAAATTAAACGCTGCGCGAAACTCGGCTGTCGCGTGTTTTTCTGGCGGTTTACTAAGAACTCGTCGTCAGCAAGAAGTGTTAACCGGACGGATTTCTCTTTCTACTCCAGTTTGAGCTGGTTTGAACGTTAAATCTTTTGCCTGGTTTTCATCCGGATTTGTTTGATTTTTGTTTGGACCTGTGCCAAATGTGCCACTGGGTTCGACCTTTGACGCGTAGCTCTTTAATTTGATAACAAAACTGACCGATCTTATCAAGAAAAATTGACTGACATACTAAATTCAGCAAGATCAAAATTGCTTTTAAACTCTTGACAGAAGTTTTTACTATGCAGATTCAGCATCTACAGTTTTCATCCTTAAAATGCCTTCCCCTAAGATAAATTAATAAATCCTTTCAGAAATCGAGGTGTTTCTATTCATTATTGGTTTAGTAAAAATATCCCAAATTTGATCATATTAATTAATGCTACACACAATGACAATAAAAACCTTTCAACCGAATATCTTTATAAATTAGAAACGACCTACTCTCAATCGAAAATATTTATAAATAATACAACCAAACTTTTTTAAATCAAGTTTAAGTAATAATAATTTCATTATAAAAATGTCGGTATTATGTTAAAAACATAAATCAATTGAAATGGAACTAAATGTAAATTTTATGATAAAATTTTTTAAAACTGTATTATTGTTTTAGATAATAAAATTGTTTAAAATTTATTTTAATTGTTCAATTTTGATTGTTTAGTATTTGGCGTTTGCATTAATGCTATGGCTATTTAACATCAATTTTGTTTAAAAATTTTAACCCTTTAGAAGAGGCACAAGGATGTTTCGGCAGAATCAAAAAACCACATTTGAACAATCTAGAAAAACATGCACCCATCGCAACCGCAGTTATGGGATTTCCTCCTGTCGAGTGCTTATCAGCAGTTTTGTAATTTAAAAAACAAGCTCCGGGCGAGAGTAAATTTAATGCTGCCGTGGACTGGTTTTATCAAAACGTGCGATTAACTCGATCGGATCTGCAAGGCGCGGATTTGCTAATTGCGCGAATTTATGGGCGCAGTGTTGGCCTGGCCCGCGGCAGAATGTCGGACAGCTTATCTCGCGCCTTTCGATGACTCTCGCGGCTGACGATAATGAAAAAGTTACTGCTGCACACGAGAGCAAATAAAACACGATATTAATATTACGACCGCATGCTTGCTGAGCAAACAAAACGCAGATTGAGAGACTTATGCACTTAGCAACGCATAAACAGATTGCATTTAAAGCACGCGTAACTCAGTTGGCTTTAGAGAAAATTCATGGCAAATAATTATTGCGTTTCATTTTAATGTGGAACACGAGACGAAACTGATCTTGAGGGGGATATTTACCCAAAATATCTTCAATTCAAACACAGATTACTCCTATACAATCAAAACCGTTTTTAAAAGGCGGAACAAATTTATTTACTTTTGTCGCGTCTGAAAGATTTTCAAAATCAATATTTTTTGCTCTAAATATTTGGGATAAGAACTGACTCTGATAATATAACATATTATTTTACCTCATGTGAAAAGTGCACATTGGAGTGCAACATCAGCCGATTAAAGATAAAAAAGGCCGACACCACTGATTTGGGGTGTTTAATTTACAATTAAACGTCAATAAACTTATCGTGAGTTAATACAAACAAACTGAGAACAAACTCAAGCCTTCCTTTAAGTGGATTGATATTTCTCAAAAATACTTAACAATAGCAATCATTGCAAATACACATATAAACAAAATCTAAAAATTAAATTTGATTTAGGCAATAATATTAAAAGCTTTAAATTTTTTTAGAGATTAATGCTATACAAAAATATATTTCAAGAAAATGGAAATGATATTTAGGAATCTTGTCAGCACTTGATTTTTTACACACGGCGTGAAAAGTTAAGGCGATCAAATAGTTTGATGTGAGCTTCCAATCGTATTCGTAGTTGAAAATGAGCACGAACCATTTGAAATACACCAAAAACTGTTAAAATAGCAAAAAGTCAAAAGTAGCTAACTGGTTTTGGTTTGATTAGGAAAATTGTGTCTCTTTATTCCAAAAAGAAAGCCATTATAGTAGGTATTTTGTTAGCTCGAAAAAATATTTTCGGTTGGTTTTCCAACCTTGGGTTGTTCTTTTTATTGTAAAAGATTCGGTCATTTTTGTAATTTTCAGACCCCATAATTAGACGGCTGCAAAATTTAGAAGGTCGATTAAGCTTCCAAATTTACTTCAACTCGTTTAAATCATAGATGCACTTTAAATTGTTTTTAAATTAACATAAAAATTTGTTAGTGATCTGGTTTTAATGTCTGGTCTTTTTGTTATATTATAAAAATAAAATGCAAACATTATTAATTTATTTTCCAGAGTGAAATAGTGTTTTTTGAAGTGTGAAAGTGGTGGTATAACAGGAATTTGTTCGATATTTAAAAAGAGTAGAGAACGTTTGAACACTCAAAAACTAAGTAATATTTTAATTTAGCATTTCAGAATTATCATCATGGTGTATAGTATTCCGTAAATTTCCCCTGAAACTTTCGAATTTCTAAAAAACAAACACTTTCTGCATTTTCAAAACTCCGTGAACAACAAAGTGGCCGTTTAAACAGTTTGCCAGTGTTTAGCCTGTTTCACAATAATGTGTATCGTTTTTCGGATCAGTTCGCAACTTGAAGTGCAGTGTCCACTGGCGTGTGCAAGTGAGACCGCCTTCATTGTGTGTGTGTGTCCCATAAAGCGCGCGCGGCAAAACGACCTTCATTGCCGGCCTTCACGGATTGTGAAAAGCAGCGTCTGACTGAATGAAGCTCAGTGCACTGACTCAGTCGGTTAGTTTCGGTTCCAGCGCGGCTGGTGCGCGCGGCCCGCGACAAGATCGAATTCGGTGCTAATTGACCTAAGGCACAGGCAAAATTCGAGTTGAGTAATTTCCACGCGTGTACAGTTATTAGCCGCATGAAAGAAAAAGCAAGCAAGCAAGCGAGTGAGTCGGTCGGGCGGTCGATCAGCGCTGTCGGAGCGGACAACTCCGGCTTGAAATACTCTCGGCCATATGGCCAGAGAGCAATTGTGCCCCAAGGGTCACTTACTGCAACACTTTTCTCGAGAATTCCCCGACGACGACAACAAAAAAGAGCCGCCTGCACATGATAGTGGCATTGTTTGCTCCTCAACAGCCGGCGAGAAAATGCTGAGAAGAATTAATGGCTCTTCACTTGAAGCACGGGAAATTAATGGAATTAATCAACGCAAACAGGATTGTGCGTCTTCAGGCTCGATTCTCAGATTTGCATTTTTAGTATAGCCTCTCTAGTAAAAAGCGGTTGGTTTGTCGTGGATTTGATAAACTAATAAACACTTGCATGAAGTACCGCACCGTCAGCGAATTTTTGACTCGCCTCTCGGCCTCATTTTAACTTCTCTGACTGCTAAAATAAACAGTTTGTATAAATTTTAGACGCCTTTAATTGTGCTCGAATGACGCTCTTTTAAGTGTAAAAACCAGCCTTAAAAAAATTGATATACCTCAAAAACAGAGAAATTCAAAATTTTCTTTTCCTCGTAAGAATCAGTTTTTCTGAGTGAAATTTCTAGTTTCAACTTTTTCTATAGAAGGGAATGTCAATTTAGTTGCTCATATCACCTGTTAGCTACTTGCAAGAGTGAAAAAAATGTCAAACTATTTAGGATGTTTATACTTTTGATAAAAAAACACATAAAATATGATGACAAATATACCGTTTTGTCACTACATTTTTTCATATATTGGATAGCGTGTAAACTGAAAAATATTTAGACTCGTATTTGTCCCTCAGCAAGCTCATATTTTTGTCTCATTCGTTTTATTAAATTTCGCGCTTGTCGAATTAATTTTAAAATCTATGGTGAGTACATATAAAAACTAAAAAAGTTAGAAAATCCTAGAAATCTTTTTCAAATTTAAAAACTATAGATTAAAAACTAAACCATGTTTTGTGTTTATAAAAAAACTGTCCTAAACTTTAGGCTTAAAGTAACATTCAATGCAAATAAAATTAAAAGCACTTTTTTGTTTTAAATTTTAACGTAACAAACGCAGTTTCCGTTTTCATAAATTATAATGAGGAAATTAAAGTCTTTGTAAAAGAGTTGCTTCAGAAAATTAGTCGCATATATTTAATGCTACGAAAGCAACTAGGAAGCGTATTCCCTGAAAAAGCGCACTTTATGGCCCACAGATTGTTAAATATTTTGAATATTTCGAATGGAAGTATTATGTTAAGATAACATCTCATATAACTTAAAAGATGAACGTTCAACAGACTTCATTTTCAGGTTATTGAACTAAGAGAGGGAGAAAATTTTAAATAACGTTACTCTCAACTCTGAAAAGTATTTTACAAAAAATGAGCTACGCCGCGAACTCAACGCTCAACCTTTTGACAAAACGAATGTATTTTTATAACGTCTCCAAACTTTTAAAATTGCAATAATATTACTGAAAATCTCGTCTGAATTTCATAGAAAAATTTATAGCTTCCAGCGTTCATTATTGCTTGTTTATTCTCACCAAAAGATGTACATACATGTTAAAAAAACAATTTGTCAAAAAATTTAAAATAGGAAGTACATAGTGAGAAAAGGCACCATTCTCCATTGAGAAGAAAATAATGCTGCTTTTATAATTAAGAAGACAAATCGCCTTTTTCTCTAATGATACCGCCGCACTTGAAGGTTTTCCTCTCAATCGCTTCTCACACGCAGCGACGTTGAGTGAAAACGATCAGCGAGACAAACAGAAAACGCACACATGCTCCCACTGCAGCCATAAATTATGCACGAGACGCACACATATGATCCACGCTACGCCTAGTGTATGTATGCGCAATGAGTGGGCTAATAAGGCTGGTAATTCGATCTTGATCCAACACACGCCCGTCACACACGCTTTTCGCCCCCGACCGAACAAGAAAAAGCGCGGCGCACTCTTTGATTATTTGCACGGATAGCGCATTTTCAATTTTTAATGGCTACACGCGATACGATTTATTGCGCCACACGCCTAAAACGTCGAGTTGCATTTTGCCGCCGAATGAGACCGCTGACGAATTGTTCTACGACTTGTTGGCACCTTCAGTTATCTGAATTGCAATAATTGGAAGCCTAAACAATGTCTGCTTAGCCAAGTCGACTTTGGGACGTAAGCGTGCCCCGTCCACTTTATAAGTTTGTGAATTTAAAATTATGTAACGATGACAAAGGTATATTTTATTTTTTAAAAATTCAAAATAAAAACATGTCTACTGGCTTGTTACCTACTTTTAATTGCTCGTTTGCCTGTTTGTGATTTATATTTTAAATTAACGTTAAAATGAAATTTTATCAGACATTCCGTTTTTGTTTAAAATCCCAACAATTACTTGCACCGTTAAATTTGAACATCTTTATTTACAGTTAACAAAAAAACGACAAAAGCGATTTAATTTTGATTCTTCGATTGAAAATTAAAAGCCGTTTAAAGGGCTTTTTTATTATTAAACGCAGGTTGAGATTATTTATTATTAGATAATTCGACATCGATCAACAGCAATTGAGTCCGTTATTTTTACGCTACTACCATTTTATGCTGATTTCAGCACGCCTGCTTATACACTTGAAATTTGTGATAAGAGCTGATTGAGTAACCCGATCCTATTTTCGACACAATATTGGATTATTCGCCAATCTATCTGAACAACAAGTTTAGAGCCAAATAGAGAACCACTTGTTTGCGCAACTCGGCTTGTTGACGGTCATTATACTGCTCACTTTAGTTTGGCTTCTGCGCCGAGAACAATTGCAGAATTGCTGGCATTTGTGCGCAGAATACTCAAGGTGGGCTATTTTTTCTGCTCGTGCGGCTGATAATCTCATGTCCTGCCTATCGATTGGCAAACAAAATCTCCAAGAGCCGGGTCAATCGCTAAAGAGAAAAAGGCAGTCGTTTAAAAAGTGTTTGTGCGCGAGAAAAAGAGATAAAGCTTCACGGTTTATTGTTCGCGGCTTCAGCTGAGCTGTGCAGTGTTATCGAATGGAGAGCATTGCAGCAAAATAACTACACCCACACGACATCCCATTCCTCAAGCCAGCGGAGAGTGCAAACCACTAATGAGATTATGAATAATTAACGCGCAGCATCACATGTTATCAACTTCATTCAAAAGACTTACGTCGCCAGTTTTTTTCTGGAAACGTTGCTTCTTCATAAGAGAAATATAATTTTTGCATTGACTTTTTCTGCATCAAAATTTTTAAATAAAAGTAATCCATTTACCTTGCATCGGAAACATCCTATTGGTAAGTTTTTATTTACAATTAATTGCAAACATTGTGGTTCTGCTAGTTAAATTTTCAAGTTTCTTTGAGAAAGTTTTCCAATAACATGAAGATTGCGATTTTTCGACTGTAGTTAACTGGGTCAGAGTTACGCTCCTCAAGATTGTAAATTTGTAAACTGTTTGGAGTCTCGTTTATATTTTTTCTCTCCTCGCTAAACCTTTCTGCTCAATTTAATTTTCAAAACACCGATAGTTTCATAAGCTAATTTAGTGCCTGCTTTGTTAAGCGCCGTTTTTTATGGTCGGTTGTCAAGACTTGGCGAACAAAGGCCAGCAATTACTTCGCTTCGCAAAAAGAGCGCGGGTATGGATGAAATTTTGCGGCTTGGCTATAAAAATCGCGCGTTTCCCTCGCAACGCGACGCATGTGTTTATTTAATTTGAAATCCAATCAAGGTTCATGAGCACATGTGTGCGCTTTGAGGCCTCGTTTTCATTTATTAAAGCTATACACTCAGTTTAGGATTTCAAGAGGAAAAACCCTTCTGTCAGGCATTTAAATGGCTATATTTTTCCTCTTCACGCCGCATGATCAAAAGGTTGTTTTCTGCAGATAGGTCCTAGTAAACAGATTGCGTAACAACTTGCGGAGATGCAAATAATGCAAAAAATATCGTCCGCAACCCGGAAAGATGGAGAAACCTTTTAATAATAATGCCAATCAGCGAATTCCCTTCTCGCGTGAGTCACCAAATTCGACCGAATAACAATAGTCAGGGTTGGCGAAAAAAAAATTGGGAAAAAAACTTACGAGCGTGTGCTGGTAGCCGAGTGCATCCTGCTGCTGGCCCTTGCCGAAACTGCCCCTGCGATTGTTGTTGAAGCCGGCATCCTCTTCGATGGCGTTCCCCATTGTGGCGCTAATTGCAGAACACTGGCCGCGTGCCAAAAAAACCGGACCGTGCGTCCGAAAATCAAATCGCTCGTCACTGGGCCCTGGCTGCTGCGACTGCTGCTGGGACCGGGTGCTGCTGTTGCTGGGCCTGCCGGCGCTGCATTTTCTTCACGAGCACCGTTGGCGCGCGCACAGCGGCTCTGGAGTGTGTGTGAGAGCCGTGTCCCAGCCGCTCGGCCGCAAAAGTGTGTCTGCCGAGCAGCAGTTTCCCGGCCAGAAAACAAGAGAGTAGTTAACGCCACCTGCATTGGCTAACAAAATAGCGACACGCCTGATTATCTCTCGGCAAATAATTACTTATCGCCGGCGCGCCACCTCAAATACATGCTCGCACACTTTTTGGATGCAGCACCTACTCCAATTTGGCCCCCGCTCTCCGCCTGCCTGCCCGCCCGCCCGCCCGCCCGCGGGGCGCGTTTGCTCGGGAATTAGAGCCTTAATTTCTTTTCTGTGGAGGCAAGCAAATAATTTGGTTTGTCCGCGACGCAATGACGCAAAACGCTCATCTCTGCTGCCTAACACCGGCTTTTCATTCGTCCCGCGTTGTTTTATTTTTAAATCCCTGCTGCTACCGCGCATTTTATTATATCATTATTGTTATTTGCACGCCGCACACCCGCGGTGTCCTCCGCCGCGCCTCTTGAGCAAATTTGATGTTTTTGCTAGAAGAAGTGCCATGCACGCAAATCATGCCAAATAAGCGCCGGCGGCGGCCCTTTGACCTGGCACTCAAAATAGAAATAACAGAGTCCGCGAAGGGGCAAATAGCAATTACATTTTAAATTATCCTGTGCTGCTATAAGGCATCTTTTATTTGTGCTGTTGATTGCCGAGATTATGTTATGCAGCGAGTTTCTTTCCGAAACAGCAAATAATTCATCGCAGAAACAAGTAAAGTGAGGATATTTTTTTTTTCATTTATCATGTCTAACAAACAGAAGCCCCAAGGAATTTAAGAAGAAACTTAATGTCGATAAACCGTTATTATATATCTAAAAAAGAGCATCATAGATTGCTAACATGATTAAATTATAATTTTGTTTCATAAAAAAACAGTATATCGTTATTTATTCTCACAACTGTCGAATACAGATATTTGAGCAAATTAAAAATATTTAAAATTTATTCAGTTTTAAACAGCTACTAGGTTTCAAAAAATGATATTTTTCCTATTTTTCTTTGTTCTAAAAGTTAAAAAACCAGTTCAATATGAAGAAAGATCAATTAGTGAGCGTAAAATATATTTTAATAAATAATACAAACAACGAATTCATCCTTGTATTGTTAACTAAATTTTTTACTTGTGGAAAATTGGGCAAATATAATTTTTTTAAATCTATTTGAAAATTTAAAACGTATTTCAGTCGGAACTTGAGACTTGTGAACATAGACTATCTCAGCCTTAAATAGTGGATAAAAGAACTAATTAATGCTAAAATAACATAACTCTGAAGATTATACAACTTTTGCTTCTATTTTCAATTTAATGTAATGAATTAATGTTTCTGAGGAATAAATCCGATATTGCATATGGATTGACAGGACTTTGTTGTAAAGATAGCAAAATGTGCCACAACTTTCTTCTGGATTGAGTTTAATTTTATTTGTTTTGAAAATTTTGGAGTGGAGTATTGTTAACATAATTCCCCCACGCATCCAGTGAATTGCCTCATTGAGGATGAATGATAATAGCTATACTCTAAATTTCCATTTAGGCAAAAATGAATTAAGTTTGAGAGGACAATTTATTTTCCAAGGTTTTCCCTGTATCTCAAGCATTGAAGTAAACTTCGTTCAACTTTAAAAAATATTATTTGAGAATTGAGGTTTATTCACTGCCAGGAACGGTGATTTCAATCAAAGCTTTGGCTGGAATGCAGCTGAAGTTATCTAGAAACTAGCGATTTATCTCGCGTTGGATAAGAAAATAAAAGGAAGTTGATAAGATGCGTATTTTTGTCCTCTTTTTCAAGATGCTGAGGATAGTGGGCAGCTTATAATTGGTGCAGTCAATAAAAAGTAGCGAAAACACGCTGCTCACTTTAACAGTTACACAATATCCTGCTCAATACCTGCGAAGAGTGCTACTCTCGCTGCTGTCGCGCGTGTATATTCGGAATACCAATGAGCAGCTCTTGCTTTCATAACGAAAATGGCCATTTAATCGCGCACACCGCTCTCATTCATAGTTTGCCCAACACAAAAGCGCGTTCCCTAAATGTACACAAATCTAAATTCTGCAAACCTATCAAATTAGTTTGCTTCAGACTTGGCACAGCGGATAAAGTTTGTAAATCAATCAGAGCTTGGCGATGGCTTTCCAAATCAAGCGGCTAATTGTCATCATTTTAGCTAATTTCAACACTATAATTAAATTGCTCTCTCAAAATTTGACGTCAACGCCGCGCTTGGCACACAATGAAACCGTTCTGGACAGACTCGTCTGGTATAATCAGTTTTAACCCACTCCAACCAGATCGTTTAGGAGCAGACAGACCATTGGTTTGCCTCAGTGAATCACTTTCATACCGATGGATTTCCCTGCAGCAACTTAAACTGGATTTTCTCAGTACTTTCCTGCTCAAAAGGTTGATGTTGTCGAAGTTGGAAAAACTTAATTCATATAATATGTCAAAGCAAATGTTTTATTACAATTATCTCTTGCATAATAAGTATAACATAATTACAAGTTATAACTTAGCAAAATACTAATTTTTAACAAACTATAGGAATCGTTTAGGCCAATTGTGAACAGAAGTAGAGAAAGATTACACAAAGCACCTCATTAAAACTATATTCCGACTCTTAATAACCAAGTTAGAACTCTTTACAATAAGAAGCAGTAAATAATACCTAAATCATTTAACACAAAGTACAGTACAATATTGTATCTCTGTTTCAACTTCACAAATCCTTTTAAAACTGTATGTTACGGTATATCTTCATTAAATAGTTGAAAATTTGTATTAATTGTAGCTTGTCTGGAAGGCGGTGGTTGGTTTAAGGCACAGCGTTTTGAAATTGACGTGAAAAATGCAGTGTTCCAATTAAATTGACAAAAATTGGGTCCCTTAATACGGCGCGACGTTTACTTTCCAGGAGGTTGTGTAGGCTGCGGCGACGGCATTGGCTGCGGCATTGGTGTTGGAAGCATTTCAGGAGAGTTGGAACTTTCGGGCCATAATGATGCTGTGAATGCAACCAGATCTTAGACGTCGGTCGTGGAAACGCAAACGAGCAACCACTTACTTGCAATAAATTAGAAAAGACAGAAAACTTGCAAGGAACCAAACCAACCAACTATTAATTGGTGAAAATCAGGACTGTGCAAAAAGAATGAAATGCAAGCATTAATAACACGAAACACACAAAATGAGATTTTAGTGTCTCGAAACGCACAAAAGTAAATGATTCCAAACACTACAGCCACTTACTTGGTGTCATAACAAAGAATACACTATTTTACTGTGAAGAAAGATGAAAAATTAGTTTAGAAGAAAACATTACATATAAATATATATATATATATATAACGAAGACACCAATGAACAATTACGTCAAGAGTATGTAGTGAAAATGAGTAAATTGGAGTTGATTTTATGACTACTAATCTTGAATTTTTCTTCCAAATATGACTACTATGATTGATGTAAGTGCTCAAGTCATCAGTATTCAAAACACTCAAGCAATCAAATGTGCATTACAGACTACTGTAATTACTGGAGAACAATAATTCACTCACCTAAGATAATAATCAAAATGACAGCTGCGATCACTCCCATGATGATCATCATCTAAAAATGACAAACATTTTATGAGAAATCTGAAGCATTTGAACCTTACTTCATAAATCTATTAGAGCTTAAGTTTTAAATAGTGAACACACCTTCAGGTTTTTCCACCAGTATTTCCTTTTCAGTTTCCCAGCTTGCTGCTCAAATTGGGTGGCTCCCTGTTGGAGTGCATCTGGAAAGGTAAAATCAAAACATCAGATGCAGAAAAAAGAGCAGCGAAACACAGAAATTTTGCAAACAAAGTGCGCATAACAGTACAAGCTATTACACAAAATAATTTATGTGTAGAATTCAGATTGCTATTTTGAGAAGGTGTCCATTCCTGCCCAGCTTTTAGACTTGGCAACCCTATTAGGACTTTTGTGTACCACATTAATAGCATTCCACAGCCAAAATAAAAATAATTCAGGTCAGACTGGAAGTCTACACATTGTCGACAGAGAGGCGGGAGGGAAGCACGAAAATAATTGAAAGCTGCAGAGTTGGAAGGCCTCACCTGCGCGGTTGTCTAACTCAGACAACTTGGTGTCCCTTTCAAGCACCTTCTGCACATTATCCCGCATGATATCCACAACCTGGATGCATTCACAAACACATTGAAATTTGTATAAGTCGAGAGGTTAGCAAAGTGGAAATATATAGGGGGGTTAATTCAAGGAAATTGGCGTCAATGTGTAGTTTCCCGTCTGCCTCTGAAAAAAGCTAGAGACTTTCTTACCGGCTCGATCATCCAGTTCGGTCAATTTCTGATCTCTTTCCAGCACCTTTTCCACATTGACTCGCATAATTCCTACTACCTATCGTGATTTCAAGGTTTGAATTAACCAATTTCGCCAATTTCAAAATGACGGGCATAATGGTTGGAGATAATTTTTGTTATTGCGTACCTCGTCGACCTGGGCCTGCGTCTGCTGCAGCCTCTTGTTGGCAGCCGCCTGCTGGGGGTTTCTTGCGGGGGCCTGGCCCACCCCATCGAACGTACCGTCACCGGGCATCCTAGAATGTATTTTAGGTGTCAAAAACTGTTGAAACTGTTCGTCAAAATGGATGTGTGCGCCGCACAATGGCTAATCTGTGACAAGGGCTGGAGATAAGGAAATAAAGAGGCCCAATGTGGTTGCACCAAGATAATAATATGATTGTATAGATAAAATCAAACTACTGTTGCACTTTTGCACAGCGAAAAATGAGAATTTAAAAAATCTGTCTAGAGAACAGGTTCACTAGGCCAGTTGATTTGCATTTTTGTAATCTACTTAAGTGACACACATTACTCTAAATAATATTATCAGTCTTGTAGACCCTCTTTCCGCATTATCACTATGCACAGCAAGATTAAAAATATTATGAAGTCAAAAACCTGTTTATCCATGGAAATACTTCACGTAATGATACATAAATTTGTTTATGATTGACAAAGCAATTTAAAATATTATATGTTGAAATTTTAAAACTCACATGTTGCTTCAAAGTTTTGAAATCCAGATTCAGGTGACAGACAATAATTGTTTGGTGTGACGGCTCAGCAAACAGATGACTGCAAATGGTGAATCATCATCACATTTAATTATAACGACAGCAGTGTCAAAAATAACAAGCTATTATGATGTTTAACTGGTAGGCTAAAATTATCCTAAATCCATTGAAATTGAGGAGCTAATAAGAATAAGGAAACGAGATTTTATAGGGGAAATAATACATAAAGAAGAAACACAACCTCTTGAGCTGAAAAAGAGCGCAACAGGCGGATGCCAGAGAAACCAATTATGGGTGTTACTATGCTCGTTATGCTCCTAATTTGAACGGACAGTAACCCTGAATTATACTACCCATTTTCAAGGGGTTTAGAGTGAAAATCCTGCAAAAGGGTTATAAAATCTTACCCTATAAGACTTCAATGCAATTCGTTGAAAGTCAGGAGCAACTTCAACACGGACGGAATCTACTTCCCCAACCTATTATTTCTGCTTTCTGCTTTCAGTCAATCAGAACGCCTAGAAGTGGTCACATGACGCGATCCGGGTTGCCAGTTCGTCGCTCGTGAACCGTTCATTCCGGGTCGAGCGAAGCGCCATCTGATGCGAGGGATTTAAAACTGAGCGAGGTAAGGTACCCCACCCCGTCGTGCCTGCCCCCTGCCCATGAAAATGTCAAACACCAGCTGGATGTAGTAAACAAAAACAAGATCGGTCACGTGAGACAGATTGCGTGAGAAGAAAAGTCGTGCAGTGTTTTCCTCCTGTGAGCTGCCCTCAAAATCCTCTTTTGACCCCGACTCGCAGCCCCGACGAGGGACTTTGAGTACAAAATGGATTTCGCAGGCTTCGACATGATGCAGGCGGACAACACAGATCAGGTAAACTCGTGTTTCCAAGCGCGCAATCCCTTTTCTTTTCGCAGACTCATGAGGTCCGATGCACGGGCGCCATTTGTTTTGCGCGTCACCTATTAAATGAGTCACTTTTTCGCACCCTCGATGTCACTCATCTGTTCGAAAGGGGCTATGACCTCTCGCGGACGGTCCCGGAAGAAGTGTCCGATGGGGATGGTGGTGCGAGAGCTGCCAAATTACCCCTGAGACGGACGCAAAGGCGCGTTATCGATTTTGTAAACACAAGAGCATGGCACAAACTTTCTGCATTATTGATCTTGAATGCGAGGATGCAAGGTTTCTATTTGCGTAACTCTGGCGTTGAAGGACAACAAGCTCTCTCTTTTTGGTTAGTCTCGCAGGTCATCGACAGCTAACCGTGTTTTCTTGGGAAATCTGCGATGACACAAAAATATTGAATGTTAAAATGCTGTTGACCAGCGAAATAGGAAAATGTGATTAGTGTTTTAGAAATTACCATAATTTACTCAGTTAATTAAAAAATGTACTAATTGGCAGTTAAAATTAAGTTAGAAATATCGTCCCGAATAATCTTTCTTAAGTTTGCTAGCCAACTATTGAATCTTTGTTTCTTTTTATGGTAAATACATAATTTAAAAGTGGACTAAAAGCTTTTTGAGTGCCATAAACTAAACAATCACGGTAAACTACGCATCATTTGCCTTTCCACTCGTTTTATGAAATGGATGCATGCTATGACATTTTGAGATGTTTATTTATTCTGTATACAAATTCAACCAACAATTGATTATGTATTGGTAAAATAAAATATTTTCGATTTGCAATTAAAAATTTAATACCAACGTAATTTTTTTACAAAACTCATCCGCGTTAATTTTGGCCGTATAAATGTTGTCATAGGGTCAGAATATTTAAATCAAGATAAATTTGTACTTCTCTTTAATATATAATTTCATAAGACTGGTTTTTAATTTACTACACTGGTATGTTAGCTAATTCATTAAAAATACCAATCAAACAATGTTTTTAAAGATTACTGTCATTTTCATTTTTATTTGTTGCTAAGCAATTTTCAGCTGGCACCATAAAAATCATCCCTTTTCTTCTTTAAAGCCAATATAGTTTGTGAAAAAATAAATTACGATTTAAAATAATAGGAAAATTAGCGAATATCGTGTATTTCCTAAGAATGCTCTATAACAATTTTAAATTATGATTGAAGGTACAATAAATCAATCCTATTAAAAAAAGATAAAGTGAAACCAAAGTATAAGAAGCAAATGTACTGATTTTACTTAATTTTATTTATCTATTTGTATTTAAATAGATTTCTGGCAAACCGTCCTGCAACCTGGCTCTTGATAAAGAAACAATCAATGGGATACTTAACGACTTCTTTCATTTTCATTTAAAATTAAGTATTTTTTAAGTTTCTGGTTTTAAAAGACACTTCAACAGATCATGAATAAAACAATTAAATATTAATCTCGACATATACGAATTGACTCTTTGAACATTGATTTCAATCACTCACATGATCCACACGTACACATAGATTACCTTACTTAACTGCGCAAAAATGTCCAAATTTCGCACAAAAGGCGGCGGTAAAACAAAGTTCAAAATCTAGAAGAAATGCAGAACTAATTTTGAAACATTAGGAAGGTGGCAATCGATTGTCCATAAGCGGTTGTCGAAAATTTTGTAAGGTTGCGTATTTGATATCAATGTCAGGGGCCGGCACCCTTGCCCTTGGCCGCGGCTCCGTCGAAGGGCTCAATACGAAAAGGCCTGCTAGGCGCAGAGGTGCCAACCGAACGCGCCGAGGCAAATTTACTGCGCAGTACGTTGGTCGGTGGGTCGGTGCTAGGCCGTGGATCTGTTGCTAAGTGGGTTGCGTATTCGCTCCGATCACTCCGGCAAATTAACATTGAAATTTACCGATCGGAGCAGTGAGTGTCCGAAACGAGTTCAGAAATGTCTCGTCTCGTATTTTCTTTGCTCTGTCATACTTGTAACTTTTTTTGTCATTTTCAAATAGAGCCGGGTTTCGACATTCGCGATCGGCACGTACACCGACTGACTTAATGCGTTTCAACGTGCCGGCACTTTTGTGACATTTCAGCGATACTGCTCATAACATTATTTCGCTTCTACAACACTTTAATTGTGAATTACAAACATAGATTTATTATTATTCATACAGTTTTTTCCATTTACAGCTATTTTTCTTTTTATTTAAATTTTGAACACTCTTTCACTAACCCGAGTTTCCAAGAAATTTTATGTTTCTCTTTTTAAAGTATTATATTTTTTTAATATTTTTGTTAAAATTTTAATTTCTGACCAATTAATTTGATTCAATTTGTTCCTTGTTGCAGGACGGTTCTCGCGGCGAACGTAAAGAGAGCGGCAAGCGCGGCAGGAAGCCGGGGAGGAAGGCGGAAAAAAGTGACATGAGAGCCAAACTGGGTGAGTAGCTCGAATGCGATTTATTATCTGTAAAAAACCGGTCACCCTCGACCGACCAACACCTCGTGCAAAGTCACTATGTCGGCACTAATTCATGAGAAGCCCAACAAATGGTTTTAGAGAGGAGCAGACAGAGCGCCCGCGAGTGCCGTGCTCGCAAGAAGCTGCGCTATCAGTACCTAGAAGAATTGGTCGCCGACAGGGAAAAGGCGGTCTTCGCACTCAGGGAGGAACTGGAAAAGGTAATGCTGGTTTTGGTGGGATACTGGAAAAACTAACACTGCTCTTCTCTGCCCCTCACAGTACAGCCAGATGAGCAAGGAGCTGGCGCAAAACAACATCCCGCAGGGGATGGACGATTTGCTGGCCGAAATGGGCATGACCCAGGCTGGAAACGACGCGTTTGATAGCAAACCCTCGGTTTGAACCTTCGGGTCAAGTTTTTGAATCTGCATGTGATATTTTCTTTGAGTTTTCTTGCTTCTCTGACAGAGCAAAATATATTTTATAATTTTCTCCCTGGGGCATATTTTTTTTGTAAAAGGGAAAAGGTTGGAGAAAAATTGTGCTTTTGATTTTGTTTAAGAGGTTGGTTTATCTATTAAATAATATTTTGTAAAAATTATAATATTAAAGAATCTTCAATAAAGTATGATTTTTATATTTAATGTTCCAATAGAAGTCTCATTGGCTACAAATTTCATTTTGACTATGCGGTCTGCACATCCATTTGTTGTTGACAGTATTTTTCAATATCCAGTCTTATTTCCTGCAACTAAAAAACCAGGGAAATATGTAAACTTATCAGTTATGATCCTGATATTGTAACACTCACTTTTCTCCTTTTTGATTCCTGCACGTCTTTTGGCGCTTTTTTGAGGAATCCCGACGTTGAGAGGGTCCTAACCAGATTCTCCTCCTCCTTTCGTAGCTTTTTTACCTTCCTGTTGATGGCATCAAAGTCTAATAACACCTCTCCAGCCACGTGGACTGTTGTGCCTGAACTCAAAGGTGCTTTGATTGTCTTAGTGCCGGGCTCGATTTTGCTGCACACGGACAACTCTGCGCACTGGCCCAGCATTTTGAGCACACTATTATTGTCGCTGTACAGAGACGGGTGTGCAGTTTCAATGAAAACTGTAATAATTAAATTGATAGGAATGAATGCTAAAGTTGTTCGGCAGAAATTTTACCATTTGTCTGTTGCTTTGACAGTTTCGCCATGCTTTTCAATTCTCGAATGGCTCTCGCGGTGTCAATCAGCAGGTTTGCCTTGAACTCTGCGTCAGAATTTTTAAAGCAAGCCCACTGCAAAAAGTTTGAGTTAGTGAGGAACCATAGTAACAACAATTTATTACCTCTGCTGAACTAGGGTAGCAATTTGCGTGGACAGAATTTTTGTCATCTGCCGCGTGCTGGTATAGTTTCTCGCTCAAGAAAGGCATGAAAGGAGCCAACAAAGTAAGGTATGTGTGCACACAATGTAAGAGAACTTGTTGGCAAGATGCGTGGGTATTTTGGTCTTTGAGCAACATTTTGCTGGCCTCAATATAAATATCACAGAAGTTTGAATAAACAAAGTCCTGGAACAACTCCAAAGAATTAAAGGGCACGTTCGCCGAGCCTCACGTTCAAACCTTCACGGCGGCGCACGCTTCGTGAAGATTTTCCCTCTCAAATGCAGCATTCATCAAGTCTACTGTGTGCGATAGTCTGCTTAGAATCCACCGATCCATCAGCGAAAGTTGCATTTCAGCCAGTTCAAAAGCACTGATGGCGTTTTTAGTTGAGGTGTTGCTCAAAACGTATTTAGTTGCCTGCCAGATTTTGTTACAAAAGTGCTTGTTTGTGATACACTCTTGAACGTCAAAGTTGATATAGTGTGCTGTAAAGGAATATGAATCAATTGAAGAAGCTCATATATAATGGCTACTACCTTTGGCATTGTGAGAGCAGAGAGTGTATCTCAGAGCGTCCGTGCCGCAAGCAGGTATTCCGTTTGGGAAGGCCTTTTTCTGTGCACTGATCCCTTTTTTCCGCTCCTGCTCGCTTCCCACTAGTCCCTCTTTCACTCGCAAAGTTAAATCCTTTAATATAAGCATTGATTATTGACGCAAACTGATTTCAACGCAATTAGTAAAACAAACCTCCAGAGAAATGCCGTGTATGATGTCTTCCGGATTAATCACATTGCCCAAACTTTTGGACATTTTTCTACCGTGAGAGTCACAAATGATTCCATGCAAAAGAATTTTCTGAAAAATTATGAATTGCATAGCTTGGGTCAGTTAGTTTTATTTTCAAAAGAATTATCCACTCAAGAAGCAGAAATAACAAGACTTGTCCTCGTTTTTATTGAATTCGAAATTATTTCATCTTAACCAGAATTCAGCTACTCGCTACTCCTGTAGCTGTAATCGAGACAAAAAAAATAAAGAAATTATTACTACACAAAAGCAAGTGTTGGTTTAACTTAAAAAATATTCAATTCAAATGGCTTTTTATGTTAAAAGCAGACATTTACTTTTGAGTAGCCATAATTTCACTTATGTAATTTGCGTCTCATGATTAGTGTTACAAGAGTGACCAAAACAGGGTTGATGTGAAATTTGACGTTTATTTAAAAAAAAAAAATAACGAGGAAAAGTCCAGTTATTTCTTTAATTTGTTTTATATTTCTTACTTTAAAGGGCAGCTCTCCTGTCAACTCTTTTCCTAGCATGACCATTCTTGCAACCCAAAAGAACAAAATGTCGTGCCCAGTCTCCATCAGACTGAGGGGAAAGTATTCTTTGGTGATGCTGGAGGGCCAGCCCAATGAGGCAAGAGGCAAAAGTGCCGAAGAGAACCAAGTGTCCAAAACGTCTTGGTCTTGATCTACGGAGACCTAGGACGAAATTAAATTAAAATCAGCATGTTGATCGAGCGAAGTATTGCTAAATAATTTGTTTATCAAAAAAGTATAATACCTGATCAGTTTTCAAAATTTCACAGGCCTTTTGCTCAGCCTCTTCCTTGCTGTGCGCAGAAATCCAAACCTCGCCACTGGCGCTTTTGCAAAGGTATGCAGGGATGCGGTGGCCCCACCAAAGTTGACGGGAAATACACCAGTCTCTGATGGGGAGGAATGAAAATTGTGCAAAATAGCGCAATGAAACAGCCTTACCTAATATTTTCCAGCCACGAAAACCAAACCTTGTTAAAAGCAGGTGGATCAATCACCAGTTCTCCAGTTTCAACACTTTTCTTTGCTTCAACAGCCATTTCTTTGCAATTTATGAACCTGCATTTATTATCAACAAAAGCGGTCACATTATTAGGATTGAGGCTTACCACTGAGGTTTGAGCATAATTTCAACCACGTCACTTGACCTGCTGCAGATAGGAATTTTTGAATTGGGCACAGCTGATGTTCCCCGAATCAAACCCAACGAATTCAAATATTTGCGGACCTCGCTCCTCGCGTCAAACCTTTTCAGTCCCTATAGGAAATGGTTAGTTTTTGGACTTATTATGACTTATGTCAAACTCACGTCAAAGCTCCCTCCCAGAGGCAAAATGTTTCCGTCATTGGAGAAAACAGTCAAAAATTCCAATCCATGCCTTTTGCCAACCTCAAAGTCAGTGCCATCATGTGCAGGAGTAATTTTGACAACACCTAGAACCGATGCAGTATGAAAAAACACTTTCCGCACCACCACAGAGTCCTCACCAGTTCCAAAATTAGGATCGACAAAGTCATCAGAGATTATGGGGATTTTCGCGCCTGGCCGGAGAGGGTGTTTTACGAATTTTCCTATGAAAGATGAGTATCTGTCGTCCTTAGGATTAACGGCGACGGCGCTGTCACCTAGCATTGTCTCCAGTCTTGTGGTGGCGATCACCAACTCAGTATTTTCGTTCTCCACAGGAAGAGCAACGTGAGTCAGCTCTCCAAACTTTATTTTTTTGGAGTAGCCAGGAACCTGGATCCACTGTGGCTCTTCCAATTGCAGCCAATCCACCTCAATGTCCGCAATCGCAGACTCAAGGTGGCAAGACCAGTTGACTAGAGATTCAGAGCGATATATCAGGCCTCGCTCGAAAAGGATTATGAAAGCCTCAACAACTGCTTTGCTTCGTTCCTGGATTTAAAAACTCTTCAATCGTTTTATGCATTTTTTTAGAGGTAATTATACTTTATCCAGCGTAAAATACTGCTTGTCCCAGTCAAGAGAGCAGCCAAGATTTCTAATTTGCTCCACAATGAAATCCCCTTTGCTCTCCTTCCACTTCCAAGCTTCATCGAGGAATTTTTCTCTGCCTAATTCAGCTCTGCCGCCCATTTTGTTGGCTGCCAAGTGGCGCTCGACCACCGTTTGAGTGGCGATTCCAGCGTGGTCGAGTCCAGGGATCCACAAAACATGTTTCCCATTCATTCGGTTCCTGGTGAAAAAATTAAACTTTAACTTCAGCTCCTCCGGATTTGATATCGCACCATCTAATCAATGCATCTTGAATACTGCAGGTTAGCGCATGTCCCAAATGGAGAATTCCTGTGACATTAGGTGGAGGAAGGAGCACACTGAAGGAGTTGCCCATGGATGGTGTTTTATGGGCAGAAAAGTGTCCCTGAGATTCCCAGTGCCTGTACCAGCCATCCTCGACTTCTTTGTAGTTGTATGCCGCTGCCAATTTCGTTGAGTGTGAATCTGGCATAATGGATGCAAACATTAAAATACAATTTATTTTAGTTCACTTATTTTACATACCACTTTTGACTCTCTTCCAGAGGCAAGTAGTACTATTTTGCAAAAATTTACTTTTGATCTGGCTGTTTGCTAGGATACGATACATCGCAATTTCTGTTTTCGTGTCGATTTTAAATTTTATATTTATTCCAAAATATATGACCTGATGAATAAATTATTTACTCTATTTTCCTATTCTTCACAATCAAACAAATCTTATTGTATGATAACAGGAGAAATGTAATTACGAAGTTTTAGAAAAACTAATCATGCTGGCGAGATGAGAAAACAATTTCAAAGCTGTATTTTCAACACAAATGTATGAAGATTGGGCAATATGTATTTTCTCAAATCAATCAAACGAAATTGTCAGTATTCCTATCTTCCGTTGACATTTAATCTAATCGCTTTAAATCGTAGCAAACTTTACAATGTAAACAAAGTTCACGCGTGCGGCGGCAGCATGATTTAAGTTACGCCCCCTTATTGCCCTGCTTGCAGTTTCTTATCACGCGACCGCGCCCCCGTCGCCTGATTTGAAAGCTTTCGGATCACGCCACCTCTGCACACATCTTGCCAACGTGTTTCAGTCAAGCACTCGCTGTCTCTCTGTGTTGGCGTTCGCATTGCTGCTGTTGCGATCAGGCCAGAGGGGAAATTGGCTGTTAACAGAAGTGGGAGAGGGGGCGAAAACTGTTCACGGTGGTGAAAGAGTGAAAGAGTTGAGATCCGTAATCGTTGGCGAACGTAACGTAGTGACAAATTTCTCACCCTCGGCCGCGGCTGGACAAAATCGCGTGTTGCACCACGCACATTTTAGGCTCGGGGCGAGGCGTCGAGTGCATCCCCATCTGCGCCGAGTGGCTGCAAGCGTAGATACATACCTCTAGAGCAGCACAAAAATGTTTCGGCTCGAGAGCCAGAGGATCCTGTCGCCGGCGCAGCTGAAGCGGCTCTCGGAACACAAATACAGCTGTGCCAGTGAGTCGCTAATCGACCCTATTCTGCAACCCTACTGGAACAAATTGACGAGTTTCCTGCCCCTGTGGCTGGCGCCCAACCTGATCACCACCGCAGGGTTGATCGTCAACATCCTCACCACACTGGTGCTCGTGTGGTACTGTCCAGACGCCAAGTCCGAGGTATAAATTCTGGGACACCCAAAGCGCACCTCTGTGCGCCTATAATTGGATTTATTTAGGAAAAGAGCTCCATATTTTCTTCTTTGCCTTTATCGGATATCAGAAAATTTGAATAGGGGTTGCGAAATCAACGATGGGTGGGCCAAGAAAATACCAAAACGCAAACAAAAAGGAAAAAAGATTCCGTTATGTAATAATGACTCACTTTGCGACAGTTATTAATTGAATATTAATGCGAAAGTCACATGATCCTTTTTAATAAGGTAATGCGGCAGTGCTATTGTAGGTCAATAATTCATTTTATTATAATTATTTGCATTGAACCGAAGAGGTTTCACGCGGTTCTATTTTTATTACTTGGCTAACCACTTTACAACAGCTGAATTCTTGGCTTTTTAAAAAGTTTCGTTGTCTTCTAATGAATGAGCAGTTTGCCAAGCTGGTTGATTACTTTCTGTACAAACGATAAGCACGGTCAGGCCACGGAAACTCTCGTTTTTTCGAAACTAAATTCCCTACGGAGCCCATTGTCTAGTGTGGCGCGACGCCCGACCGTTTGAATCGTAGAGATGACTATCGTTAATGGGTCATCAAGGTCCTCGCGTGACCTTTTGCGTTTATTCTCGGAGTGAAGTAATTATTATTGTTGCATCACGGGAGGGTTTTACGTTAATCCAATTCATCGTCAAAGTGAATAGTAGCAATTATAGTTTCTCTTAGTCTCATACTTTCTTTCTCGTCTGAACGTGAAGACATTTGCGACGTAATTTTAGCTATGCGGGTGTCTAGAGGTGAAATGAAAACGCATATTGTAGATCAAGGTCAGAAAAATATTGAATTATTCAGAGTTGTTCTTTTTATTATCGAAATCAGTTAATAAATGAATTTGTGTTTTGAGTTTTTGTTGAATTTTTTCCTCCAAACATTGGAGGGCTAGGTTACCATTGCGCTTGTAATTTAATTATTATTATTACGGTTAACGTGCCTAATTTTAAACTTATTAACAAAACATTATACTATTTTCAAGGGTTCTATCTTTAGCATGATTGCTTGATTAAATTTACAAACAAACTGTTATAAGTAAAATCATCCAATCAAAATCATTGCAATAAAAAATTGTCCTTTTCCATTATTACGATCATCACGTTCATAGCTTCTCGTTCTCATGACTAATCTAGGCTTTTAAAAGATGTAATTAGTTGATCAATCTCCTCCACTTCAATGCAAATTTCAATTTTTCTTGTATTTTCCAATTTCAGGCACCTCGGTGGGGATGTTTTCTGTGCGGCCTGGGCCTGTTTATTTACCAAAGTCTGGATGCCATTGATGGCAAGCAAGCCAGAAGAACGGGAACGTCGAGTCCCTTGGGTGAACTGTTTGACCACGGATGTGACTCGATATCAACCGGTTTGATTCTTGTTTAATCAAAAGTAATGTCAAATTCCATTCTGGAAATTTTCAGTGTTTGTCGCTTTGTCGGCGTGCATTGCTGTCCAACTGGGAGAGAAGCCAGGATGGATGTTCTTCCAGTGCTTTTTAGCAATGACAATGTTCTACTTTTCCCACTGGCAAACCTATGTCTCTGGTGAGGCTCTAATTTAATTTTTTGCGCTCTATGCTCAATGTCTCATCATTAGGAACCCTGAAATTCACCAAAGTTGACGTGACGGAGGCTCAGTGCACCATCATGGGCATACATATGATTTCTGCTATCTTTGGTTCAAGTATTTGGGCTACAAAGGTAAATATATATAATTATTTCTTGTCATGTTGAAATTTTCATTTAATTCAAACGGACAGCGATCCTGTTGCAGCAGAATAGATATTTTTTCTGATAATATTGTATTTGAGAGATTCAAACTCAATTAATTTAAGTCTCTTGTTTGTAAATTTTCCTCCTCGTGCTGATAGTAAATATTGGTACTCGCATTAAGGGACATCCCAAAATGAGCAGTTACAATGCTTTTATCAAAGCTAATAGAATGCTGAACTTTAAATCAGTGTATTCAAATTAGTTTAATCAAGTTATAGAATTATTTATGTCGCCTTTTGTTAAAAAAAATAACCAGCTCTTTCGAGAAGCCAGGGTTTGCAAGTATTACCAAGTGGTATTTACCAGCATGGTGTTTAACGGTAAATACCACCAAGTTCTTACCAGGTATTTTGGTATTTGCCAGAAAAGCGAAATTTTTATCATAGCACAATAAGTATGAAGTATTTGAAAGTTTGTCCCGCAGCAAAAACAAACAACTAGTAAATACCGGTAATTACTGCTGGTAAATACCACCTGGTATGATAAAAATATGAAATTCTGGTCAACTCTAAACCCTGCGAGGAGTTAGGTTATTTTACACAAGAATTGACTGTCAAATTGCCGGGGTTCACCAATTTTGCAATGCGCAAAAATGCATCACTGGTGTTTTGCGCAAAAAAAATCGGCTGGAAAACCCCACCAGTTTTGGGTTTTTCCGCATTTTTCCGAATTTAACCCGAAAATAATAAATTTTCGCTCCAAAAGAGTCTGAAATTTCTGAAAAATTACGTTGAGAGTTAAAATTTTCAGTTTCTTGGTGTAACCAGTGGCTCTAATACTGACTTTGGTGATTTTGAAAAATACCTATTTTCGGTCATCCATCACGAGATTCTTTTTTCCATAAGAATGCATGACAATTGTGTTTCGGAAAAATGCGCAAAATTGCAGAAAAACCCGCAAAGAACAATTTTTTGCAATGCAGTGGGTTTTTCCGGGAAAATGCCGGTTTTAGCGAACTCTTAAAATTACAGTGCTTCGCAGTGTGATCTTTATTTAAATTAACTGTTGCTATCTTTTGCGTTGCATTTTACAGACAACAAGTTACCTAAATTTTCTAGAGTAATTGTGGAGCAATGTAGTTTGAGTGATGCTTCTTTGTTGTCTCATGTTGAAATGCACTTACATGAGATGTTATTGATGATGCGACAAAAAATCAACCAAGCAAATATTGGCCCTTAAAGATGATTTTCAAAACTTATTTGATTGGATTGATTGAGCGCCATGAATCTCTAGTAGGAAAAATAGCAAATTTAGATATTTCTTGGGATTCATGCTGCAGAATTAAATAAAAACATAATAAATCATATTACTTTCAGTTTGTACGAAAAACGCCCAGCGACATTAATTGAATCCTCTTTTTCAGATTCCAGTTATTAATTTGGAGTTTTATGTCCTAATGGTGTTATTCAGTCAGTCATGTTGTGGTGCTGCGTTAATTCAAGGATTGTACATTATCCTGACTGGCGGTTGCGGCAGAAATGGCTCCACCGTTGCTGTAAGTTGGCCGTCACTCCGGAGCTGACTCAAAGCATGAACTGACACCGCGATTGATATTATAACATTTTTCTCTATTAACAATAACCACTTAAGAGGCTTCAGTGACCATTTGGAAACCAAACTATGTCTGCTGATTTTCGGTATTGTCACTGAAACGTCTTGGTTTTGGCCAGTCTTATGTACTTGTCGCGCATTAGCAGGGAGGCGAGCATGCAATTCAGGTGGCGACGAAAGATCAAAGAAACTATTTATTTTACAAAACCACTTTTCTGTGGAATGTTGCATGATTACCATTTTCAGAGGGTAGTTGAGAATGAGCCGCGATGCTCGTGTGTCTTCCCGTTCAATTTGCATTTTGCAGCCCAATAAATAGTTTCTTTGCCACTTTCCGTGGAGTGTCCGTTTTTCTCTGTCTCTTTTCTCTCTTGGATTTTGTGACTCTGTCTCGAGTGTGTAACCATTAACGCCGTGGCTGCTGGTGCAGCTACCTTATTTGGAAAGTGAGTTGCGAGTAACCGCCCACTACCTGGCGGTGGCCATTGCCCTGGGGATAGCTTACTCTTGCTTGTCAATCATCATGACTGGAGGCGCTGGCAAAAACGGCTCCACCGTGGCAGTAAGTGAAATGAGACAAGCTTTTTTGCCTTATTTCGCCACACATTTTTTTAAATCAGTCATCTCACGTTTGAGCTTAGTAAAACCAGCCGCTTCTCATCTGCCTGTAAAATTGGGAAGACTTCTCACTTCCTTTTCCACTAATCCGTGCATGCCCGCTTGCTTTTGTGTATGTCGCTTTGGTTTTTGGTGGTGGTTGCTTTATTTTCTTACACCGGTTGAGATTGCTTTTGGGCTACACTCACTTAACACTTAGTTCTATCATCTCTGTGTCGTAGTTCGGCCGCCTATTTTACTCTAAGATGTATCAAAGTTTGATATTTGCTCAATTAGGGCACCAGTGTTCTTTCGCCAGTCATCCCCTTTGGTCTGGTGGTCGTCCCAGCTATCGTGATCAGTGCAATGAGCACACAGCACGTGTACGAAGCCCATCCAACTCTGTACATTCTTGCCTTTGGCATGGTCGCAGCTAAAGTCACAAACAGACTTGTGGTAAGTTTGTTCATCCATTTATTTCTGGGCCATTATTTGATAACAAAAAAATTAAGAGAACATCACATCGCTTCCAGAGCTGTTAAATCCGACTAAAGTTTTTTATGTATGACTTCTCTTAAGATAAAATTATTCATCTGTTTTATCTTTCTTAGATTCAAGTAAAAGAATGTGCCAGAAATCTAAATAAATCGTTAGGAATATTTTACCTGTTAAAGGAACTTTCAACTTCATCTATAAATAAAATGAACCTAAATTTGTTTGGAACCTCATAGATATTTTTCACCCTTGTTATATTTGGATAAAAGGTAACGTTTCATAATTTTTTCGCAGGTTGCCCACATGACAAAGAGTGAAATGGAGTATTTGGACACTGTTTTGCTGGGCCCCCTGATGCTCTTTCTCAACCAGTACTTCAAATCTTTCCTGCCCGAGTACTATGTACTCTGGGGCTGCATGGTAAGACCAATTTTAGTGATTTGATTACACAAAAGCTCTCAATCGTGTATTGTTTAAATTTAAATTAATCTCCCCTTTTTGTCAGTACTCTCTAATTTCACTGAAAATTTTACAATCATAAAAAAGCACCTTTACATAGTTCCAAAATTTGCTGCACACTGACATAGTTTACCATAATAAAGAAATAAGTACTAATAATGCCTACAAAATAGCCATAATTTTTTTTAAACTAGTAACACAAAAAATTGATATTAATTACAACATTTTTAATGACACTATCATAAACAATTTTTCTGAAAAACGCGATAATTTTCAATTTTTTTGGAAGAACTTAAAATGTGTGTTAATTAGTCACCTAATTTCAGAATTGTCTGAATTTTTTAACAAATTTTCCTAAATTTCATTTTGAAGTTTATCCACGTTGAATTGCAAATTGAAAACCCCCAATAATTGTCATTATCAAATTTTTATCAAAACTCAACGTATTTTCAGCTTTGGGCCACATTTGACTTGCTGCGGTACTGTCGGCAAGTGTGTCTTGAGATTTGCGACTTCCTCAACATAGAGCTGTTCCACATCAAGCCAGTACTCGCCAGCAAAGATGGTGAGAAAAATGGTACGGCAATTCGAGGTCCTCAAGCAAGACCGTCGGTCGGTGGCAAGGCTGGTCGACACCACCACTAACACCCGCTTGCCCCATTGACTTACTGGATGTCTGTTACGTGTAATGCCAAAGGTTCTAGTTGCCACACACACACTCACACTCTCGCACTAAATCACACTCAGTCCTTCACGGTCATTGAATGTTTCTGGATCGTTCATTATGCATATTATACAATTATTTTTGCGCAGCCTAGTATTTTTGTTACGGCGTACATTGTTTTTATTTTTTCTATCTAGTGCGAAACAATTGATTTATTTGGTAATCTCCTTGATTTGGATTGCTGTTGTTAAAAGAGTCTAACTTTGAAGCATTTTTAGAATTAGTTTCAGGTCAAACAGGGATTAGTTTCTCCTGTGATTGGCGGGCAATGCGCCAACAAGTAAAACGCAATTAACTCACCATATTAAATCAAATTCTGGACTTGATCCAGCCTAAGAGTTTGAACAGAGGTTAAAATTGGTTCTGACCAGCTTGTAAGATGTTTATGTGATACGTACTAAAAATGTTAAGCAAGTGTTCTCCGCTGGGAGTGTTATATGGGCGTAGTGTATTTCTGATCAGTCTTGCGTCATACATAATCAAGTGATATTTATTTGAGAAACAAAATCTTTGTTCTTCTTGTTCAGAAACTTGAGCTTCTTTCGATATCCTGGAAATGTGTGTACCAAACTCGCCGTTAAATGTCCAAGGCGTGCTAGGAGCTGACATGTTAATGTTTAGTTGTGATCCATGTTGGAGATAATTATGTAATCGGACTTGCAAGAATGAATAAAATTAGGTTTTTATAACACTCACTCCTCCACTGCTTATTGTACAGGCCTATTTTCCACTACTTCTTTTTTCTACCGCTTCTTCTCTTGTAGCGGCTTACGGGCTGTGGTGTGGTGATCCTCGTTTTTCCGCTTTTAGTGCTTGACGGATCTTGCAGTTATCAGTTATCCTCTTTTAAAAAATTTGTAAATATATTCACGTTTGATTGGCGTTTCCAGGGAATCTCACTGCCAAGCCACTGGAGCAGGTAAGCCTCATCGCTGGTTAAGTCAGCAGCTGCCTCCCGTCCCTGGCTAAGAGAGTATATTTTGTGGCTATGCATTTTGTTAGCAAGGCATTTTCTAATCAACCTGTGCGAAGGATGGATTGTATGTTGTTTGAAATTAATATTTGGACCTTTGAAACGAAATTCTTGGTTCATGTGAAGCAAGATTAGTGGACTGATGTGACGAGTTGGCCCGAACTGTTGTTGCGGAAATGATAGAAGTGCCCAAACAATCTTAATTTCTTATTTGGTTTGACCTAAATTATATCTAGTTGGTCCGTGCCTTTGCGCATTGCAGAAGGCTCTGGGTCTTTTATCTTTCTAGTGCAGGAATAGACCAAATAAATTGATCAGGGACCGAAATCCTGTATTTTGTTCTTTGAAAGCCAAACATTTAACAGAATTGGAAATATTCGGCTAATTGTAGGCCTAAAGGGATCACAACTTGGGCCCACTGACGCTAGCTCGTCTTTCCTAATCCTTTCATGTCATATACCTCCTGTTATGTATTCACACATTGTTTCGTATAATATATTTATTTGAATAAATTCCATGTTACTACAAATTGAGCTGATTTTTTAAAAGTGAAAATGCGATATTCATATTTAACCATATTTACATACAACAGATTTATTCTTCAACTAAGAGACAAAATAGCGATGGCGTTTCTACAAATTGTCACCTTGGCGGTCCTTTTCTTCTTTCTTGACCTCCTTCATTTTCCTGTAGTACTTGATGGCCGTGTTCGGACTGTAGTAATATGCCTGGTAGTCGCTGCGCTCAGCCATCAGCTGCTTCACCTTTTTCTCGAGCAAGCTGGATAAGAAATTTTTATTTAAAATATCACGCTCCTGATTAATAAAAATAAATACTCACTAAAGTTGCCTCCTCTCCTCCTCCTCGTGCAAAACGTTCATATGCCTTTCATACTCCATCTGGGGGTTGGGCATAATGTATCTTGAGATGAACCTCGTGACTGGATGCTGTTTTCGATGTCGCCATTAAAAATGAACCCATATTCCAACAATTAAAAGACTCACCCTATAGTATTCCCAGTATTTTGGTTTGTAATTTTCTGGGATTGGGGTCAGGGTGGCAGGCCCAACATAAATGTTGACGAAGAAAGTGATCAAGCTCAAGGGGATGACACCAAGGAAAACGTAGTAGTGGACCATGTCCTTGCACTTGTTCCACTGGAAGCGAGATGGGGTGATGAACATCTCATTGTGGTGGCCTCCTCCACAGCGGATTTGCTGAGCTGGAAATTTTAAAGTATCCATGAGAATATAATTTCATACAATACATAACGTTGTACAAGTACAAAGAACACTCAACAAAAAAAATGGAAAACAGAAGAAAATTTATATTTTTATTATTTTCGGCAACTCCACATAAATTTGTGCCATATTAAATTAATACAAATAGATAAAATTAATTTTTCACACCAAATTTTAATTGAAAAACAGGTTAAATTAACGGGAAACTTATTTAAAACTGGAAAAAACGAATGTCCAGTAAAATATTTGATGCAGATGGACGTCATTTGAAAGTGGATTTCTGCATGAAGTAAGCACCAAGATGAGCGATATTTGAAACTAAAATAAACCTACTGATGCCATGTCGCAAGTCAGAGGTTGCGTTTGGTGCCAGGAGGCGCCTGATGCCCTGCAGGACTGCAGAAGTCTGCTGCGGCTTCGCCAAGGTACTCCAGGCAGCCATGTTTGACGGTCACCTGGCGGTGGCAGCCGTGTTTTTCTTTTCTGAAGATTTTAAAGGGGAGGGGATGGCAACATAGCTTCGGCTGATCGAGCACGCACTACGCAGGCCAGAATGGAAATCGCGGGAAACGAAGACGAGACAGCTGCGACGCTGCGACTTGAGTTCCAGAGAAGACTTTTGAGGATGAAATATTGCGCTTGGTTTGCGCTATTTATGATGTTTAAATTGTGATACAACAACGCAAAACCATGTATGTTCAGGACCTGAAAAGTGGTTTCTATGATCTCCTTGTCGGCAAGGTAACACCTTTATCCAAATTCGAGCCATCATGCAATCTCACCTGCTATGTAATTGTGCAATTTGCAGAGGGCCATCATTTTCGTGAACTACGATGTCGACGCTATTTGTGCTTTTAAAATTTTACAACACCTTTTAAAATATGACGATATCTTATTCACAATGGTCCCTGTACAAGGAGTTAGTGACCTGAAACGAGAATTTGAGGAAACTCCTAACGAGGTAATGTTTTTAATATTTCAATAATCATTTGAAACTCAAAATGATTGGTCGATACCCACTCTTGAAGTACATATCAAGCATTCAAATATTGGTCTGTATTATAAAATTATACTTAAATTTTTTGTCCCTAGAACGTCGTAATCCTAATCAATTGCGGAGGTTCTATTGACATTGTTGAAGAGTTGCAACCTGACCCTGATGTTGTCTTCTTTGTCGTTGATAGTCACAGACCGACAGACGTCTGCAACATTTACAGCCAGAGCCAGGTTAGATATTATTTACTTTTCAATTTCAGTGTCATAAACTTATCCTCTTCATAACTATTTTCAGATCAGATTATTGAGAAAGATTGAAGACGATGAAAATGTACCTGAATTCGAAACAATTTTCAGAGACGATGATGAGGTATGTTTTTAGCTTTATATTTTGTTTTTTAATAACTTGAAAATTTTCAGGATGAAAATGTGGATTCCGCACACTCTAGTGGATCCGAAGGGGATGAACCAGAAGGAAGACATGAGAAGAGAGCTCGAAAAACTGAGGAGTCCATCATGAAGCAACGAGATAAAAGACTATGGGAAGAGACAAGAAACAGAACCCTCTTTGAATATTCCCAATTCAGCTATTATGGCCGATCGGTATAACATTAAAAAAAAATATATTTGCAAAACATCATAATTTTGTTTTCCAGAGTTCGGCCATTGTGTTTGAAGTGGCATGGAAAGTTTCCAAAGACAATCTGGAGCTCCTCTGGTAAAACTTTGTAAATCTTAATGAATTATTGTTTGAAATTTATGTGCACCAGGTGGGCAGTTGTTGGCCTGACGGAGCAGCTGATTTTGGATAAGATTGAGAGCCACCAGTTTATCCTGGAAGCTGGAAACCTGCAGACGCACATGCTGAGACTTTCACACCAGCAGGATAAGGGAGACTCTGGCTCAGTCATGAGAATCACATTTGAGAAAGAGTAGGTATTTAAAAAAGATTTGTTGAACACACTGACTCTCTATCTCCCATTCCAGCCTGCAACTCTCCCTCTACAGGCACTGGTCAATCGAGAGTTCTTTGTTCAACACTCGCTTCACTGCGTGCAAACTTAAAATTTGGAGTTTGAATGGAGAGCGAAGACTGCAGCAACTCCTTGCAGACATGGGGTGAGTAGGAAACTTAATGTTGCTTGCTCATACTGTTCGGAAAATATTTCTATCACTGTAGAAGTAGAGAGAAATATTTATCATATATTATCCGCAGTCAGTTTTCACTTTTAAGTCTATATGAAATTCAATTTGCTGAAACTAATTTGTGTTTGCGAAAAACAAGTTTGATGATTTTTACATCAATTAACATTATAATGGTACCCTATGTTTGGACAAGTTGCCAACTCATTAGATTTTTGCAGTCTGCTGTGAAGTGAACTTATCTCAGATAAGGGGGTTAAAATATATTGCTTTGAAAATATGGCTTTTTTACTGTGTAACAAGAAACAGACTTAATCTGAAATCATGGCAGAAAAAGATGCGCACAGATCTTTTTGATTAGGTAAATCAGTAGTTGTCCAATTTACTTTCAATTTTTCCACTTTTTAAATATGTGTTGTAGAGGTTTGATATGGGCATCTTATTAATGCAAGTCTTTTATGTTCACATTTTTTTAATAAAATAAATGAAAACTAAATTAGTAGAAAATGTGCAAAAAATCTTATTTTTTCTCTTTAATGATACGATGTTATCTGGCTCACAAAACTCATAGCAAAAATTATGTTTAGTTAATTTACTAAAATATCTAGCGACATTCGTTATCACAATGGGAAGACCTTTCCACAGAAGTGTGTCGTTAAACATTCTTTTAATTAAATATACCAGTGATCAAACGAAAATTGTAACACAATTCCTCTGAACTATTCTATATAGAAGTCAAATCTGAATACATTTCCTCTTAACAAATAGATCCTCTTTATCTTCCAGAATACCAATCGCGCAGAGCAAGCAAAAATTCTGCGCTATGGACCTGCAGCTGAGGCACGAGTTCTGCGATAAGATGGAGATGCAGGCTGTAAAGTATGGGCTTGACGGAATTGGCTGTGAGTCTTTCACCCTTCAGTGCGGCTACAGGCAGCGCTACTCTGCGTCTGACGTTGTTTTCTCATTGGTCGCTCTACTTGAATCAACGGTAATAATAATCTCAAAAGTACCGCATCAGTTCTTAATGCTCAAAATGAACGCAGGAATCAGGCAGGTCGTCAAAAATCAATTTCATGGACACACTGGACTCCCTGAGCAGAGTGAAGCGGCCCCTTCTCGAGGCAGGAATCAGCCGAGCAAAAGACCTGCTTGAGAATATTTTCCAGTTTGTGCGCAACACTATCACCATGGGCCTGATCCACTCTGCAGGACCATTTCTCTATCTCACTGTTCAAGAGGTACACATTATCCCTTTTTTATTTCAATCTATAAAGTGACCTTGAAATCCAGGGCTTGGTCAACTGCAGCCAGCTGTTGAAGCCGCACTGCCTGGGCATGCTGACGAGGTTTGTTCTCGAGGCGTATGTTGCCTCGTCGAAATCAAGACGCAGCGCTACACAGCCCCTCGTCATCTCTGCGCCCTACATGGAAGGAATCAGACTGCTGCTTGGTATTCCGCCAATCAAAGAAGACTCGCCCAGGAAGTAAGATCAAAACAAGTCTTATTTGAAAAATTTCGTACATGTTCTTATTATTTGAATACTATTTGTTTCAAAGAAATCTATACTTTGTCCAAAATAATTTTATTTAGTTTATAATCTTATAAAATATTTTAGTGTTGATTAATTTGGGTTTAAAGACCTTGCGTTCAACTCCTGTCAACTTTCCCTTACAATACAATTTTTCTTCCAGTTTCTTTGGCAAGGCGTTTGAAAATGCAGCTGAAAGATCACAGATTGAAGCATTTTCTGAGCTCTTTGACACTTCCTGTGAGTTAGACACTTGTTAATTTCAATTGAATTGTTTTACTAAAATTTATGGACTTTCACAGACATTCTCATCAAAGCAGAGGACCAAGACAGATTCTTTGACGCCCTGATTAAGGTCTTGCAATAAAATAAATTTTCTCGAACGAACTTTCCCAATATAAGACCTGTTTGTGATTATAAATTTGCTAATTTCTTAAAACTTTTTATCAATTAAAAGATAATATGCCATTACAATGAATCCTATTCGTTTCTTTCTTGTAAATCCTTACAATTTATATTACGTTGGTTTTCACATGACTACTTGAGCACAAGTCTCATTTCTTCTCAAGAGATCCAACTTCTTACTCATAAGAATTTGATGAAAGCAACCTTATGTATTAAATCTGATGCTAGTGGCAACTGCCAGACCTGTAAAAGGTAAAAAAAACAATTACGACAATGAGTATAGTTTCATGAATTTCATGATGATCACTAATTTAATTAGGAATGTGCGAGTGCGCATAAAAAATCGTTTAAGTAATTTTTACTAAAAACGGTCTAAGTCCTGATTCAAATTAAGCTAAACTGATTTACAAAAAATGCGAGAGTTAAACTGCTAGACTAATATTGGAATTTTAATGAGTGAACAGTTCGCGCCTCTCCTTTCCATGCACTGCGCATACTCCGTTCTATACACTCCTCTATGATGATTCAGAAAATGACAACAAGTACACAACAGCTGGGCGTGAGTGATGTGTTATGTGTTAACTGTTTCTGCGACATCAAATTATTGAGTCCATAGAATCCGTTTACGGCGCCGGTTTTCGCTTGAATTTTGCCAAAACCAATATTCGAAACGGCGGTGAATATCACCATCGACCCGACTGCTGACGGGGGGAAAATGTCTGCGTCGTCAGGTCCTTCCTGGGAAGGTATGTACACAACAAACGTCCTGATTTCTCCCTGTGCTCAGCGTAGCGTATCAAGATTCCTATTTTCAAGACGCAAAATGCAGCCTCTTCACATTAATTGAGAATATTTATGGAATGATTCACCCATTGCGAAATTCTAAATCGTCATTTGTTTGCCATCATCTTGTTAAAGGACTCAGGAAAGAGGCTCGACAGCTGGAAAACGAGATTGACCTTAAACTTGTTGGCTTCAGTAAACTCGGAACTGGTCTTTCTTCCAATGTTAAGTCAGATAGGTGAGGAAATTCAAGAAGATTGTAGCGTTATATTTTAAATTGTTTTATATCTGTAAGTAAATTTAGCAGATTTAAATGTAATAAAACGCTGAAAAGTTTTGATTTTGAAAATCAAACGATAAACAAAAATATTATTCAATTCCAGTTCTGCAGACAAAGCTCCTTTACTTGGACCTGATCATGTTTTTGAAACAATGGCCTTGGAAATTGAATCAATGCTTGAAAAGGTTTGGTTTCATTTGCATTTTCCTAAAAATTTGAGGAATAATACAAAGTTAATTCAGCTGACGAATCTGAATGACCAAATGGCCGAGTTTTCCTCTGGGCAAGTACAGTCACCAGCCCTTCTGCACACAATCCAGAGGCACAGAGAAATCCTCCAAGACTACAAACAGGAGTTCAGGAAAACACAGGCAAATTTCACAGCCAGAAGAGAAAGGGAAGACCTACTCAAGAGCGTCAGGAAAGATATTGAGTGAGAATGGCCAATTAAATATTTGTAATTGAATAATAATACAAACTTTGTTTCAATTACAGCAACTTCAAGTCTTCATCCGGCCTCAATAGGAGGATGGACCTCTACCTTAAGGAGAATGACCATATAAGGAGGTAAGGACAAAGTGTTTTTCTTATAATTATTGTTTTATCTTTTACTCTCAAAGAATATTTCAATCCGCCCAGAATTTTAGCATTTTTTAAAAAAAATGTTTTTGACTGGAATTTGTTGATCTTTACATACCTGACGTGATTTTTTTTTCACTCATAGGACTTCCAGGAAATTCGCTGATCTGAATTTCATATTCAAGCTTTGTTCATTGTTTCATCATTATGTGTTTTGAAATTCACTGTTATTGTTAGCAAAATAATTACTTTTTAGTCTACTTTTGAGCTATAATTTTCTAATATTTATTCAAAGAAATGAACATTCCTAAAAATTTAATGAGATTTTTTTTCTTTCCAGCTCTGATCGCCTCTTGGACGACCAAATCAGCATAGCTGTGGAGACACGGGACAACCTAGTCGCGCAGAGAGTCACGTTCAAAAGGCTGCAGACGCGGTTCAACGACCTGTCCAACAGGTTTCCCCTGATCAACAGCCTGTTGCAGAGGATCAATCTTCGTAAGCGGCGCGATTCGCTCATTCTGGGACTAGTGATCGGGGCCTGCACCATTCTCCTCATCCTGTACGCAATGCGGTAATGGCCCTATATAGAGTGACAAGCCCACCCAAAGGTGGAAACCCAATCCTATTCGCGAGTCATGTATAAAAAGAAATCCCATTCGACTAAAAGTGACTGAAATGGTCCGCGCGGATTCAAATAACTATATTAATTCCCACTTCTTGCTCTACCGATGATGAATAATATTTTAACAGATAGCTTGGCTCTGGTGGAGAATAAAATGTTTGTATTGAGATATAATTATAATTAAATCGAGCGGTTTTATTACAAAAGATTCCCATTTATCACAAACATTGTGAGGTACCATAGTATTTGTAGTTAAATTATTTAGGCTGTCTCTTCCATGTTTGGCTGACTAGATGGCTAGAAATAAATTATCCAGATGGTGTTTTTTGACGAAATAATGCTAGACGACGCCAAAGAGTCGGAACACACCGAAGAGCACATTCGAGATTCCGGTTGGTCCGACAGAGTACGGGTGAGATGAGAAGCTGCTGCTGAATGGATTGCTGAAGCCAGGCAATGAGTATGGAGCGAGCGAGTGATAGCGATAGATTGGCTGCGTTTCCCTTCGGGGTGGACCCAAGCTGAAAATGGCAAAAATGAGTGACTTTCCCTAGTGCAAGTGCGACGCGTGTTGTGCGTTTAACTGAATACTAATTATCTGCTAGGAATTTGAATTGGCTCTGAAATTTATATGACCTTTTGCATAATTTTTCCACTTGATTTTTGTAGCTAAAAATTTGGTTTTAGCTGTTTTGTAACCAGTCAATTTTTTTAAATTGCGTCTGTAGACTTTCCAATTTTAACTTTTTAATAAATATTTTACAATTTTTTTTATTTTTTTGTAATTAACTCTATAATTGGGAATGGAAAATTGGTCCATTATTTTTTGATATTTGACTCAAATGCGTCTTTTTATATAAAATTAGTTTTACTTGAATATTCTTAAGTAAATTTAACATGGATTGTTTTCATTTAGACCTATAGTTGCCAAATATTATTGTCTTAATTTCAGAGACCATTTAATTTGGAAAGAAAATCCTATTTTCAATGCAGTATACTAAGTGACTATAAACTTACTGTTTCTGGAATTTCATACACTGCTATCTAAAATTATTTCCAGAAATTATAAAGCTAACCAAAAGCAGCATCAAGCAAATTTCTAGCAGAATCCATATTATCTTGAAACATAGTGTTTTCTAAAAGCATGCTACCCTAATTACGAAGCAAAGCCCTGAAGGCACAAATGAGATATCTGTACCATTGCGAGTAGCGCCCGTCACATCCAGTGTCAAAGCCGAGACGGGCCACCCTGTTCGACTGGCGCACTTCGCTGAAGCACGGAACCCTGGCAATGTTGAAGTACAGAGCGCCCAGCGCGTGACTCGCCGCAGAGCCAACCGACTGCAAACAGCGTCTGAACTGCACGTCGCACTCGCAGTGAGACCTGTTTTGAACATTGAAAAAATTAATATTTATTAGTGTGAAGTTTATTCAGATACTATTTCTAAATAATTCTAATGCTGACTTGCATAACTGACAAAACTGTATACACAACTATAACATCTAGGTCGCTATTTAAATTATTTGCAATTTTCATGGATACTCAAAAAACTCTACTTTTATTTCAACTAGAATTGAATAAAAGAAATTCTTATAATTTGATTGGCTTGAGGAAAATAAAATTAGCACAATAAATTTAAATGAGAAAAAAGTTTTATTTGTGAAGCATTCATTGATCTCTTTACCTTTTCTTGCTTTAAAAAATTCAAAATGCTCCACTATTGATATTTTCAAACAGTTTTTCGCTCAATTTATACCGTGTGAATGGTGAAGTGTTGCAAATTCCGTTTCTGCACTGTCCGGCTCTCAGGCTGGCCGGGCAGAAGTCATGCTCTCGACAGCAGCGGTCCTCGTTGAAGAGGGCGCCGAGCTCATTAAACGACGATGCTGTGCTGCCCGAGCCGCACCACTTGGTTCCTGCAGTTTGAGGACGATGTCGATCACTAAATTTCTTTTTCATTTCATCTCATACCGGGATACACAAAGAGGGAGGGTCGGCTTTGGATCGGCTTGTGCATCATTCCGCACGCTTTGATCATGAATCCCATTTCTTGCTGGCCGATGTGGCGGATCGAACCGCGCTGCATCATATACGAAATATCATTGCTGAAAATTGCAGGGAAAATTGTAAATCTATTGGAATAGTTACAGGCTTTTAAAATTAAAAAACAAATGCGAGCAATAGAAAAATTACTTCGTTTTTGTTATGATTGGTAAACGAACCAAATATTAATTTAAAATACTACAAACACACCACTATAATTTTTCTCAGAAACTATAAAAAATTGCATTTATTTATAGTACTCTTTAGTCACACGTAGAAGTTTTATATCCTATATTTCTTGCGTCTATAAATTGTAAAAACAAAATGAAATGTTTTTATAGTTTTATTCAAAGTTAAATATTAACTTTAGAAATTATCTCCAAAAACTAACATCTTTCATTGTAAGGCTAAGACGGGAATATTGAATTAACGAATGCGCAATCAATATTTTCGGAGTAAAAAAAATGGAATTTTGATTCCGTTTGCACATTCAAGAGAATGGTGGCTCACCTGTCGACAAAAACCTGGCACCTTTCGGAGGTAATGCTGAGCATTCGCTGGCCCTCCCAGTCCATGAAGAGCTCCGGCGTGGCAAGCGTCGTCGCGAGCAGCCCGCCGATCACAAGAGCAGTGCACCAAATTTCTCTGGCACAGGCCATCATCGTTATTCAGCCGGCGCTGCAATGAGTAACGACCAACAATGAAAAAACAATATTGTATATATAATAAATACATGTTGCAGTTAGTGTGGCCATTAAGCAGCGTGCGCGGCTGATGCTGCTGCTTTTTATTTTGTGATTCGCATAATGCACCCGTCGCGCGCGGCCAGCAGATTCATCGCTCCACTTTGTTTGCCAAGAGGCTCATTGCGATTCAACCCCAGCCGCCCGCCAGTCGTTTCGCGAGAAGATCGACTTTCCAACTCGCGCGCAGAACGTGTAATAATAATAATATAATACATCAGACGCTGAGAGCACTCTTTTGCAAACGGATCAATTTTGCTCAAATGCATGCAAAACAGGATGATTTTCTCTTCCTCATCTTTCGTGATATATATATATATATATATATATATATATATATATATATATATATATATATATATATATATACATATTTGTGGGAACGCTCTGTGAAATCGAGCGTCTACCGGAATACAAAAATGTTTTTGGCAGCATCGCAACCATTCAGTTTTCTATTATATGAATTATTTGTGTGTTCAAAATATCCTGTTTTTTTAATATATGTTAAAGAACTTTTCTCTCCTTAATAGTGTAGATAAAATAATACGCTCTTTTTCTTGTGCCCAGGAAAAATTCTAATGTTATTTTCATAACAGGTTTTTGCCCCTGCTGTTGCTTCTAAGATAAATTGCAACGGATTTGGATCCACTATTATTTGGATGTTTTCTTTCTCAATCAATCAATATCAACAGCTTGTAAGAACAAGAAATAATTTTAAATTGTTAAAAAAATACATTTTTTGTATGTCAATAAGATCAACGGTCGAGTGTGGTCGAATATAATTATAAATTTATATGGTAATGAGTATTTGTGACTTGTACAAGTCAAATTCCACGTATTATCAAAATGAAAGGGCGAAACTCCAAATACTCGTTGAAAATCGCTGATTTTAAGTCTTTTTTCTAATATTTTCACTATTAAGGAGAGAAAAGTTCTTTAACATATATTAAAAAAACAGGATATTTTGAACACACAAATAATTCATATAATAGATTACTGAATGGTTGCGATGCTGCCAAAAAGAAAGGAAAAGTCAAATTTGGGTCAGATGAAATTGCTGGAATTAATTAAAGTTCCTACGTGGCAAACGGATATAGTAATGTGCGTTCAAATTCTTATTGAACTAAAAATTAAAATGCTATTAAATTTGTTTAAAAAGACTTGAGAAGACTATGTTTCACTGACAGCAAGTAGAAATATCCCATTTCCTGAAGCTCACTCTATTCCAAATCTGTGTTTGATTTATTTTTATTTTTCGAGTAGTAAAACGAACAAAACGAATAGTCAACAAAAATATATACAATCGGTAATTATACTTTTCTATTTCTCATCAAGTAAAATATGTAATTCAAAAAGGTCATCTGTTGCGAAAACAACCTGTTGAAAGAGGAGAGCGAATGATCCGTCAGAAAATATAATAATGCTCGCTCATAGAAGCAGAGCTGCAAGAAACGCAGGATAAACACCCTTAATTTTCTTTGTTCCCCAAAGAACACAGCCTTTCCGCTAATTCCAAAATCAGTTTATCTTTTAAACCTTCTATTTATTTATTTATTTATTCCTCTAACATCATATTATACATAAAAACAGAAAATAAAAACATATATATATAGCACAGAAGTTTTAAGATTCATCTTAAAATGAAATATCCTTCACTCATCCTCACTCGATTTAAACTCATTTTAAGCCCATTGCGACACACGCGTGGTTTTTACCGCTGCACTAACTTGATGGATGTTCACCGTAACTAACTTGATAGAAAGGACGAAAAGTCGAGAATGAATAAAAGAACCTCCCATGTCTCTCCAGCGGAGTTCGCCAAGGATAAGATTCATTGGCCGCAAAAGTGTCCAGTCACTCTGCAATGAGCGTTCGCTCGTGCAAATTGCGGCGAGAATTTATTTTAAGGGGTTAAGTTAGCTGTCGCTTTTGTGAGTGTGTTTCACAGGCCGATCCGAGTGCGCGCGGCCTTGGTGCACTTCATTAATTCTTTCTCTCCTATTTTTTCCGTCCGTCGATTTTCTCATTGTCCGCGCGTACGACTCTGCTCGTCGCATATACTTGAAACTTTATCTTTTACGCCCTTTGCGCAAACAATGAGGCTTTCCAACCGAGCTGGAGTGTCATATTCTTGATCGCCTGACGAGCAAAAAAAAAACACCTTCAATAGCACCGAACATCCTCTTACCAAAAGTGAAACAATTGATAGCTGACTTGCGGAATATTCTTAAGGTAAACTTTTTTACTATAATTTTCGGTCATTGTCTCGAGCTGAAGATTATATAAAAAGATGCCACCACTGACCAGACTTTTTTGCTCAACGTTGGACTGAAGGTGACATTGAAGCAGTCAAGAAACGTTTTAACAAAAAGTCTGATCAAACATGTTGGAGAGTATTTAAATGTAGAATTTAATAATTTAATTACAGCATATGTAAAACAAAAATATAGAAAAAACCAAACAGTTAAAAAAATTTAAAGCCAATAATTAAAAAAGCAAATTTGAAATATATTACTTTTTAAATTTATTTTATAATAAAGATTTTCTTAAATGCTGATAATTAAAAATTTATGTAACATTTATTTTAATGATTGGTGAAATAAAAAATAAAATTTAAAATATTGTGTTAGTAATTCGTGAGCTTAGTTAAACATTAAAATGTACTTTTTAGTGGAGATCCTTCTTGACATTATATTTAAATAAATTTATCGCTGAATTTGTCTATCATTTAACCTTTTATAATTAGTTCATCACACATAACTAATTATTTCTTTTAATTTTATTGCCACAAGCAAACCTTACGTTTTGATGGGGACACACCATGCTCTTATGTCAAAAATTAGTTCATTTTTTACTTTCATATGCCGTTTCCTCAGTGTGAACTATTTTTTGCATGTCAAAGTCGTGCACAGATGACAAAACTAAGCAGACGAGGAAGCTACCAGGTCACATAAAATCAAGCTTTCATTTCCTCTCTGGAGCGCATGAGTGCGTGCGTGCATCTTGCTCATAGACGTCTGCTCCATGTATTGTGTGTCTGTGTCGGAAAATCTCAAGTTCGCGCGCGTAATAATTGCCCTCGGGATGGAATGAAAAAATAATGAAAAGCTCAAACAAACCCTCGACTATTTTATATGAGTATGCAAATTCGACGGGATTACGAGCCGATTTAGAAAAGGACCTTGAATTTCTCAAATGTCATCTGTTTGCGTGTGCGTCTTCATTGTTTCCCTAACAGAAGAGGAGGATGAACGACTTGAGCCAAGACTAATCGCTGTTGGCACAAGCTAGAATTTCAGCTGATTTTTCGTTTGTCATTCTTATCAATGAAACTTCTATAAGTTTGGTTATTTATGCTCCAGGAGAAAATAAATATAGTCCCTTCTATTTACGTTTAATGATACCGATAAAAGCAATAATAATAATGATATGTCTGACATGAAATACAATACAGGCTCGTTTTTTACGCGCAAGTGCAAAGCATATTTAAGTTAAAAACAGTCTGAAAAAATGTTTGAATAAATTTGACCAAAATTCTGAAGGTTTTAGAGGTTGCACATTGTGTTATGACTTGTATTAGAAATAAAAAATGGTCAACAGTAACTCTGCAAAGGTGAAAATTATGTTTTTAAAATTTCAAAATAAAAAAATACTCTTCTGATTTTTTAATATCCGGGCTATTAACTTATTTAAATTAACGAGAAACCATACTACAATTTTCATTTATGTTTTAAATATGGTTTGTGTGGTTTTTTTTAATTTCATTCAAGAACAAAACAATTATTTTGTGCCTTGGCTCAGCGATTAAATAAATTAGACAAATGCAGAAGTGCATTTCTTCTCTGCAGCTAGTTTGCATAGTGGGTCAGCCCGATTCTGCAAGCAATTTCACGCCACGTGAACCTGAAAATGCGTGTGGACCTCTTCTGTTTGTTCACGTACGCACGCGGCTGCTTGGACCGAAGTTTTCGTCAAGCGTGGAAATAAACGAGAAAGGTAAAGGTCGCGTGGCTCTATCTCACGTCGCATCTGGCACGGATTGTTGTTGATTTTGATTAAATTCGCTTTCGAGCGCCCGCGGTTCTTCTGGGAAAATGAAAGTGTTGAATTATTCCAGCTGCCGCCGCGGATTATTCAATTATGCAATTCTAATTATGCTTGCTCTTGAAATTTAATCAAAGTTGCGCTTGCTTTTGTTTACTGAGTATGACGCAAAAGTGCATTGTTTCCAGAAGTAGAAATAATTAAAAAAAAAGTGTTAAGCGGAGCGGTTCCTGTGCAAATTGTCCGCAAATTTAATATCATGCAGACACACAAAAGCCGTCCTTGCTAATTTTCTAGCTTTCTGTAAATCGACTATGACCATTTTTTTCACTTCTTTGAAAATCTACCAGAAAATTAATACTTCAAGGCAAATTATTAACCTGCTGTTGAGAGGACAGAAATGCAAAGAAATAAAATGAATGTAAAATCCACACTGATATTTTTGTTTTAATTTCAAAATTTTTAATTAAACAAAAGCGTATGGATTTTTTGCTAAAAGGCTTGAAATTTTACGTTTCTCGTTTCCAACGCATTTAAAATTATTGATGCTCAAGCTGCTAAATTGATAATTCTTGAAATTATTTCATCAAAATCTGCTGTCGAATATTAAAAAATCTCCTTTTTAACAAAAAACTATACAACATTTTGTAAAATAATTTTCCCCCGTGTACAAACAATCTCGACGTTGAGAAAACCTTAACAAATCACTTGTAAGGAGAATATCACAGCAGTTTCACAAGGGGTCATTATCGGAGTGATTGCTTCTCGGGCTGTCTAATGCTTTTGCAGAAAGCGTCGTGCGATTGAATGGGATGAATGCATCTCTTTGTCCGTTCATAAAACTGTTGTTGCTCTTTCACATTCTCAATCCAATATTTTCGCTTGGGGAGCATGAGCGGTGTCACGCAGTTGAAGGAGCATCGCTGCGTTATGCAATTTCGCATGCAACAATTCTCAAAGTTGCACAGAGGAGACGGCCGGGTAATTTGCCGCCGAGTACGACGAGCCGAGAGTGTTTTATAATACAATATGGCATAAATCTCACGTTGCACTCGCGACTTCGAACATTGCACGCTGTCACTTGCGATGTGTCTTTCTCCTCTCACCAAGTGGAACCAGGGCACAGACGATAAAAACGCTTCAGAGCGAAATATTCAACAATTATTTTTAAAATGCCAACTGTTTCCCTAAATTATATGAAATAATTAAAACGCTTTAACGATATTTTTCATTACGCATAATTGTGATTATCTAGAACAGTTTTAAATTTTTGACCTCTATAAATGAACCATTTTAACTGCGAATTCAGATATTATGTTTAATATGCCAAACTGTTTGTAGATAATTTTCATATAGAAGAAAAAAATTAAAAAATGATCCAAATTTGCACCAGTAATTTTTTATTTTGAAAATTCAAGGACTATAAAATATGAAAAAATATAAATTTACGAATACATCTATATGTGCTTTCCGCGAATTAACTCGGGATCTCGGTATGGATATATTAGTTTAAAAAAAATGAAATACATATTATTAGCACTTCTGTCTGTGTTGTATGTTTAAGAATAAATTAACTTACGTTATTTCCAAATTATTGATAGAATTATTTACATTTAGCCACAGTGTATTATGTCTGAAAATGTGTATATTACATATCAGCAGATCATATCCCTCACACAAAATCAATTTTATTGGTAATTTTCTATCCAGCCAAGTTTTAAAAATGAATTTAATTTACAATTTTTATAGAAGAAAATTTTACTTGCATTTGATTTCCTCGTTAAAATTTTATTTTGCTAGATTAAATAAAAAATAGTCCATGCGTGTTTCAGTCTGAAAAATTAGTACTATCTGTGTGCGGTTTTAACCTTTCAAATTTCCGTTTTGACGAAGTTTCCGTTAAAAATAAATTAATCAAAGAAGGGCATCCGTACGATTTTGTCCTCCTTACTGTCATGAAAGTAAAAGTAAATTCACTTAAAAGCAATTATTTTAATTAAAGGACATATTAATTAAATTCAACATCCTAATTTTCTTATCATTCTGAACATTTATGTTAATTGTTTCCATTCGCACGGATTGTATCGTTTTCGTTTGTAAAGTAACCGTTTTACAGCTTGTGAAGTATTTTAAGGTTACAAGAGGGAATTAAGTGGCTTGTTTTCCAAACGCACCCGCGTCACAAGGTGCCGAAAACAAGCGCTCTCGAGAGCCGCTCAATTAGTTTTAATTAATCCAATGCTGCGCTCTGGTTTCGAATTAGCAAATGGTTGTGGGAATTTCGCACATGCTGAAAAAAGAAGCGTGCGCCGAATTGAACGTACGTTTGCGGTGAAGACGTTTGCAGAAAGCGTTATGGAGAAAAACATGTCATATTTCATGCTCTGCGGAATTCAACAGCAGAAATGACTTCGTTCCACGCAAAAACCGGATGATCTGTTGGTAAAGGTAAAAGCATCGCCAAGGCCGCTTAAATATTGGTAACGCTGTTGTGAATGAGAAAAAAATTATATAGCTCAATATTTCGTTCAAATTTTTATTAATATTAAATGAGAAGAAAAATAATAATCCAAATATTTTTGTTTTAAACAAAAAGTTGTAATTTATACCTGAATGTTAAACACGTTAGGTTGTTTGGAAAATTTAGAAATTGATTACAAGATTGTCACGTGCTGTTAAAGTAGATATTTTTCCCACCAAGGGATTTGTCGATTATATATTAAAAATTTAAGCTATTTTTGAGTTAAAATATTAAATATTTACACCAGAATTCTCTGTAAGAGTCCGTCTCCGCACCTTGCTGACTAAAATTCAGCGGAAATTAAAGATAGAGGTTTTGAAGAGCCCTTTATTCAAGCCTATTTCCGACAATATGATGATAATTATAATAAGCACACTTCTGCAGTAAACTTAATTAGTTTTTTAGAACTAGGAAACAGTGGAGAGGCACAACATTACATCAAAAATTTAAAAAGGTGCAAAGTATTGTAACAAATTTTAAAAAAATCTCCTGTTATATTTTCCCTCTTTTCATTACTGGGTTTCCTTCAAAAATCCAGTTCTCATACATAATTTATGTTTCTTAATATGTTTTGATTGCCATATTGTGCGGAGTTTCTCTACATCTAGAATATAACAACAAATATGAGCACAAACATATTAGAATTTTTAATTAAAAAGCGAGATAAAATTTAATCTGTAACATTTTAGGTCAGAAAAACACAGTGCATGCACATGCGGTCATTGCTATCTCTCTCCTAGTGCCGGCGGCGCTTCAAATTTCATGCCAAAATGCTAATTCATGAAGCGTTGTTTAAAGGGAGCCCTAATCGAGCGAATGATCTGGTCCCATTCGCTGCGAAGCATATGCAGATTCGACCACATACCAAACAAAAAAGTCCTTAACAAAGGTGCACGGACGTTTGGACGAAAAAAAGTCGCGCAAATTTCGCCGCCGGCCGATTAGAGCGGGTTGACATGGTAACCTTCAAATTTTCATTACGCGCCGTGTGATATAATACACTCGCATGCTCGAGCATTGTCGGAGCGAGTTATGCCGCTTTATTGCATTATGAGAGTGTGTCTGCTGAATCACTTTTTGTGCGCACCATTACTTTCGCCGTGATAGAGCAGATAACTCCGACGGTTTTATCTGATGCATTTATAAGCGGCCAAATTCGTACTACACTGAAAATTATGTTCTTTATTAACTTTTGGAGGTTGACGGAAATTTTATATTGTGTACCGCCGGAGGATTCGTTTCACTCCACTCCTAACACAATTTGGGGAAAAATGATTTTTATATAGTAAATTAAATTACATAAGAAGAATTTAGTTCCATAAAAATGAATTCGTGATACAAGGAGCAGAATTTTATCCAAAGAAAAGGATATGGAATTTCGTAAAATGAAGGGTGAAGTGGTAAGATTATATTTGCTATTTCGAATCTTGCTCTCATTTTGATCATGCTCATAGTGCAGTCAATTTTCTTCAACGACCAGTTATAAAAAAAAATTATTTCGTTAAAGCTAATACAGCAGCGGGATTGTTTTATTTGTAAAATACTATATGCTGATGAGGCCTGAGGCGCTGAAACAGCTGGCTGTTCAGTGCAAGGACGTGCGAGATTAATGTTTTTGTTCCTTAAAAATTCACACATAGCCATATAATTTTAAGCTAATTTCACACATTTACCTTTAAATTTTTTGTTCTATTCTTTTGAAAAGAGCCTCACTACATGTATGTTGCATTCTTCACAGGATAAAGAAATAACAATAACTCTCGTCATCGTAATTAATTGTTTTAATAAAAGTTAGGTATCCATGGAGATATATTCAAGCAAAAAATATGAACAAAACTAAATACATTTTTCCAATTCTTTTCTTGGATTGAGAATAATTAGCAGAAGAAACTGCTTATTGCTTGCATATACATTTTCAGCTAGCTGTGACATACAAAAGTGCATTATAATTTAAAACGATCTAATTCAATTTTCCGTTCAAGCAGAAATGTGAAATAATTATAAAATCATTCCAATTCCAATCTCCTCATTGTCGGAGGAGGTGTTTTTTGAGCAACGAGGTCTATTTTTCTTTCATACATAATAAAAAAGTCGTAGCCCTTTTGGACAGGCGCAGTGTAGGTATTTCCTATATTTTGGATTAGTCATACGCTAAAAACTGCAGCCTTTGTCCCCACACGTCTATATTTTCATTCACATAAAGGTCGCATTTGTTAGAGGACCCTCGATAAAGACCTAGAGTACTCATTTCGGTCGTCAGTGCGAAAACAAACAGCTTGTACGGAAACTGAGCTGTCGCTTGTTAATTCCTCTACAAATATTTGAATAATGCAGTTGCACTTGCCCTGCGTATCATTTGAACAAGAGCTCAAGGTTCGGTATTTTCCTGTATAGTTAATCAATTTGGATCTTCGAACCATTTGAAGGCAAGTGGTAAACGAAGCATTTTCTGTATATAAACAATGTCTCTCAGTCACGTTCGCCGTTAACTGTTTGCTTTGCTAATTTCTTTCAAGCACACGCCTCTCAATAAAATTCGCGGCAAAAAGTAAAAATAAATAACGCCCCTCTTTTAAAAATGTCTTGCCAAAATATATTTTTTGAAACGGAATATTGGGATCAAAATTTCCACATTTTCTTTTGACTTCGTAGATTTTTAAAGAATATTTCGAATTTCACTATTTTTAGTACACAATAATTTTCAAAGACACCTACCAAGTCCAGAAAACAAAATTTTAATTAACTAAAAACATACAAGTTGAATCCTAATAAAATTAAAAAATTACCAGAAAATCTTTGTGGCCGACGATATATAAAAACAATTTCAGCTGACAGTAAAATTTGTATTAAGCACTTTTTGGCTTTGCAAAAATTTAACTGAATTCAAATCAAAGTTAGAAAATGAGAGTGTACCTTAAATGAGGTGAGTGGTTAGTGTCGGTGCTGCAGTCGGGAGGAATGTCGGCGGTGAACTGTGTTTGTCTAGAATTGCAGCGTGTGAGGTGGGCCGGCGTGCTCCCTTCCTTCGCCACCTGCCCGCCGCGGCCGACCTTGCAGGTTATTCCTCTGCGGGCGCGGAAATAAAAGCGCGGATTATCTCACTCCCGGCGCACGGCGACACTTTGTGCCCCATAAATCGCATAAGTCGCGCGATTATCCGTGCGAGCAACCTTTGCCGGCAGCTTCACGAAATTAATTTGGGTGTATATTAGAAGAGAGGAAAAAATCCGATTTGCCTCATCGGCGGTGGCCTGATGGCCTGACCGCTGACATTGAGACGAGAGCCAGGGGAAAGATGACTCGCTGCCATCACGGAGCAGGGTTAAACGCGCAAAGGTGACTCGCGCTTTCCTTAGAAGGAAAACGCTTGCGAATTTTGACGCAACAAACACTCCTGATTACGATTGAAAACAGTTGCTTGATTACTAAGCACAAAATAAACGCTTTGAACTTGAAATTCAACAGAAATTATAACAACTTTAGCTTTCGCTATAATCAAAAAGTCAAGAAAAATTTATTTCGATTCAAATTATTATGTTGATTATTTTTTAGTGTTTTTTTAACTGAAACTAAATATAGTGTGATTGCAAGTAAATCATAATGTAAAACAATTTTGGGCAACGCATTTATTTAGTAGCTATAAATACCAATGGTCCACAGTTCGTGCTTTTGGATATCTCGTCTCCCTTCTTTGATAACACCGAATTCCTTTTCAAAACTAAATCTCCACTGCTCACAAAGAAAGAAATGCCGTGCTTTGTTTACGATCGCTGATTCGGAATTAATTTTCGACATAGCCATTCAGTTTTTCTCTAATTTAAATCAAATTACATACCCGTACTTTTTGATGTTGATTAAAATATTGGTAATTAAGACGCGTGTTAAGAATGTTTTTGGACAAATTGGCTCTAAAAATTCTATTGGCCAGCTTACAGAACCCATATTTTTTATTTTGATAGTGAAATTACCCAAACAACCCACACATGTCGTGCAAATTCTTGCGAAAAGCGGCACAGTTAGCATTTTGTCTGTTGCTACGACCAATAACTTACGAATTTCGGGATTTTGCACTCTGAATGATGCTTGATTTCAAAATCAATTATTTTATTCAATCAACCATTAACCAACAATGCACAGTTGTAAAACGTTATTATCAAACATTCTCCAGAAAAAACTCAAAACCTTGAAAATTATGAAAGTGATATTCATAAAAATGCAGAGATGGTCGTGTTTAAACACTTTTTTGTCATTTAAATAGCACCCATCTTCACATGACAACTAGGAAAAAAACGCCTTTTCGGCTTTTCGATAAATGCAGTATTTAGTTGCAGAGTGACGAATTGTTTTTATGTAAATTGGTGTCATTACCGCAGCATTTAGAGTGCAATGACTCCACTATGCACACTCTCTCAGTCATATGAATGCACGTGTTCACAATGGAATTTGTTAAATCATTGTTTGGACTTACTCTAGAGCAGTTCTGTGATTTCAAAGAGAGTCTGAGAAAAGTCGGAACAAAAGTGGTCAAATTTAGAGTGTCGTGAGAGGCGTTTCAAACCTTTTATTTTAAATTAGATGCAATTTCAGACCGGAGAAATAAAGAATGGTTTTATTCTGATTTGTAAATAACTTCATCTTGAGAAAATTGAAGATTTGGTAGTTTAATGAACGCATTTCATGTTGTAGTATGACTTCTAGAGGACAGGTATTGATAAATATTGCGTGTAATGTGGAGCAAAAGCAAGAGCATAAAAGTGTTTACTGCTGGCCTAAAATTTATCGTAAATATTGTTGGTCTGGCTTGCAGTATTGAATACTTGTTCAAATAGAGTAAGCGACGACACTGACCTAAAATTACGGCATATGACAACGTCGACTCAATATTTTGTATTGTGCGTTTATCCGTTTCTGCGTGTCATTTTTGTCTTGTTTTTTTTTCAATCATAATATTATTTCGTTTTTACTGGTATTTTTTATCATTTAAATTAAACAAAAAATCAAATATTTAATTTGGTTTCCCCTTGTCTTGCTTTTTGATTGCCCAAAAATCAAACAAAATTAGTTGCCTCCTGACAGCGACAAAACAACACGTACGAGAGGCCAAGTTACTCAAAAAATTTCCCCTTTATCCCATAACACTCGATTTTATTTGTCAAATGCGTATAGTCGGTTGAAATATCAAGAAGAATCTATTGATACAGTGCATGCAAATAAATTTTATTGGGCAGCAGCATTTTATTAATACGTGAATATCAGCCAAGACGTTACTAATTCTGGTTAAATCTTACTGATGTTAGGATTTTTTAATTTAACTACACTAGCTTCAAATTGTATTTGTTATACGTTATACACCAATTTTTTTCCGACCTCTCAATAAATATAATTTAGCGAAAGCTGTGTGCCATAAAACAACTAATTACAAAGTCAATTGAAACAGACGAGGAGCAATTCTATTTGATCTATGGGCGTTAGATTTACTGTCATTTTTCAAGTACGGAGTGCAAAAAACGTTTCAAGGCTGAAAAATCCCCGCGGCCTATTCAAAGGTGAACCAACTGTTCGGCAGTAAATGGACTACACGCAAATAAATAGAAAATTATTTTACGTTGTATCATTTTGAGTGAAGCCGCACGCGTCTCTGACTAAGGAGAGGAATATTATAGTTTTTCAAGTTCGCCGTTTTTTGTTGTTGACATTGGCACTACATAGGGTTCAGGAAAAGTGGTTCTCTGCTGAGGTTACTCTCGATACCAGAGCAGCGAGTCGAGTGGCATTTTTTGAACAGAGCTTCGACCTCTGGACGAACCAGTTTTTGCCTTTCTATCTCTAAATCTTTTGCGACCGAAAAATAATGCGTAGGCTACTGGAATAATATTGATATGACTGACACCAAAAGGGTCGCTTATTTGTTGTGGCGGCGTCGATCGCACTTCCAGCCCGAGGACGAATTCCTCTCTCATTTCCAAATGTAGGAAATGAATGCGGTGTTTTCATCCCATTTGATACCGCAGATCTGTGTTTGTTTTCGTTCGAACAGGCGCGGATTTCTAAGAACGGTTGGGCCATATTTACCGCGGAGGGTCACACATCTCTGCTTGACGGCGGATTAATTAATCGCATTTATTTATTATTTATTCCTCTGACACCATATTATTATACATCAAAAAAGAGAGAAAAGACACTTGAAAAAGCGCACAGGTTGCTAAAATATCGGTAATCAGGAGATAGCCGAGTCAAACAAGGCTTATGCTAAAACACTGTCACACACACTTTAAAAATTTTGCCACAAATGAACTTTGAGGTCTGATGAAAAAAAAACTCGAACTGTCTGTCTTGAAGTCGCTTTATTATATGCACCGATTTATCTCTGAGAATATGAATCCACTCTGGCAAGGATAATTAGTTGTTATTATGTTGAAATCCATCAGCATATTTCTGCGTTAATTTTTAACGAGTTGAACATAATTTTCATAAACAGAGATTTTTTTCTTCAAATTTGGCACAGCTTAATTTTACATATGCGCAGAGTAGAGCTAAACATTTTTCTGTTTTGAAATGCTGGCTATTCTGACTTAGATTGGAATGTCCGAAAACATTTAAAATATAAAGAGAGCAGGAAATATTCAAGAAAACTATGAGTATATAACAAATAATACCTCAAATTAATCAACTTTGAGTAAAAACCTTGATTTGATGATTTATTCACCATAAAAAAAGCTAGCTGTATTATAATCTGATGTCTTACAGTCTTACATATTTAATTTGATATTTATTTAATTCGTTTCATGCATCTGTAAAAATCAATTTTCAGGGAACTGCAATAAAATGATAATTAATAAAATCACTACATGTATATAATAACAAATACTTTGAAATGCTGTTAATACCTCAAAAAATTAAGTTTATGGTTCATTCATCAAACTTTCTAGTGTAAAATAAAATATGTCCTTTGGAAGAAGGTGTAACGAACATTTTTCAAAACTAAATTTATGTTTCATAATTATAAATAGTTAACGTTATTAATTTAAAACATATCGTATTGGTTTATTAATATACTTTTTCAATGCCCTGATTTCCTTTTTCTCTCAATACTTATAAATGCCAAATATTAATCTCTTAAGCGCGTGTTTTTGACATGAAGCTGTCACTGTACCCTTGAATGTGAATAAAGAGATGCAATCCATTAACACCTACGCCACACAGTCAACATAACGCATATATAAATAGCTGAGTAAGCTGAAACCACACATCCGATTAATCCGCAGAACAAACGTTTCGCAAGTTCGTTCCTTAAAATTGTTGATCGTTTTCCTTTTGACACACACACGTGCGACGGTAAAATTAAGGTTCATAGTCATCTGGAAGATGGCTTTAGCCTTGGCATTCGGATTCACCTTTTATTCGGCCGCTGATCTGGTCTCTGTTGTGAGGCATACTCTTATTTTTGAAATGAATTACGGCGGAGCCGACCTTTGGCGTCGGTTTTGTCGACCGTATTTCTTCGAAATGCGCGGAAGTGAATGTGGCACTTACAAGAGGCACGATGAATTTTAAGCCGCTGATTAAACACGTTTTCATCCGATAAGCCGCAGTGATTGCTTTCGTTGTTCGCTTAATCACCGCATCTCCTAATTTCACGTCGGAATAAAGGCGATATATTCGATATCGCCTTTATGGGTGCGCAATAAATCTCCCAACATTAGTTAGTTGCTATTATGAAATAAATTTCAAATTTGGATTATACAAACATCTCTTTTATTCTTCAAGATTTCATTTGCATTAGAAAGTTAATAAAGTTTACATGATTGAAGGCACGAACGGTACCGCCATGACTCTGTGTATGTCAACCGAAAAACAAACAATGATACCACACGACTGCCAAAAAATAAATGTGGACTGTGCAACCTAGCTCGTGAATACAAATCGCTCAGTTTTTAGCTAATGGTCGCTTAATGATCGTTGGATGCAATAGGTATATTTATTTCAAAGGCGGCGTTAAAGGAATAGAACAATGAACACACAATAACAAACGGTAGACATATTTTTTTAAGATTAACCTTGCTTGTAGTTATTTAATAATAATTTTTAGTAGAGTTTTGAAATTTGAATTGGAATAAATAAATTTTTTGATTTATTAATTTCAACTCGTTCAAATTATCAACTTATTGCTTTATTAGGAAATAAATAACAGATTTTTTTTAAATAAACCTTTTCAAGATACAGACTAATCTAAATTGTCTGCCTTACTTTTCAAATCGTTTAGAGTTTGCAATAAATTCGAATTAATATAAATTTAATTAAAATGGATTAGGTTGTTTTTGTTTTCATTAAATTTGACATACAAATTTCACGGTTATTAAGTTAATAAGACGGGGAAAATCCCGAATCACTGCGTGGACTAGTTAAATCTAGTTTTTCCCTCTCAGAACCTTGCTGCATGCATTTAGGATAGGACGCAATTGTCCAGATATTCATTTTGTTGGACCCTGATCTGTAAACAGCTGTTTTGAGCAAGATATTTGGGTCAGCCAAAGGAAACCGCAAAGAGTGCTGATTAATAACACACCCAGGGACTTATTGCCGAGTCATTTTTACTCCATGCTATGCGCCGCCGTTTGTGTGTGTGTGTGTTGTTGGTCCACTCTTCGTAATGACATCACGCCAGGGCGCGCATTCCACGGCACGCACTTGATCTGCCGCAGCATCGACGCCAATGTGCTGAAAACGGCCTTGCACCTCTTTCCGAACGACCTTTGCGACGCCGCCGGCCATTCGCCGTGGCATTATAAATATCGAATGGGAATTTTGGCTCTCTTCGGCGCCATTATCGAACAATGAGACGGTGAAAAAAGTCAAACGTGCGCAACTGCAACTAGCTATAAGCCCTCAGGAAACAATCAAAGCGGCTTTTCAGCTCATGATTATGTGTCCAAAGTTTGCAGAAAAAATTGGGCTCCTATATATATAGTTGTTATTATTGTCAATTGATTGCCTCGATGACGAAATAACGGGGAAATAATTGAAATAATTACGCAATTCTATAAATAGAAAAGCATTTTCAGTTCTTTTTAATATTAATTTTAATAACGCAGTAACAAAAACAGTTAACACGAAAATATGAATTGAAAAATGGATTTAATATTTTGGTTTTTATTTTTTAAAGAAGGTTGTTCCGTAAGGTGGGTGATTGGTTATATTTGTCATGCTCTGCTTGAGTTGTTTTCTCTTTCAGCAACTGATTTTGAGTGCAGTCAAATCGTTATCTTCTGCCGGTGAAGTAAAATCTTTTGAAGGTTGATGCTTTATTATGTTGTTTTGCTAGTAAAGATCAGCTGATCGTACAGTGTCTGCCCAGTATCAAAAGTGCCATAAGTTATTCTTTCATTGCTCATTCCTTGTTGAAATTTGAGAAACAAGAGCAATGATCAAATGTCGTTCTATTAAAAAATGATAGTGAATTTAGTTGAAACACTACGCAAAATAAACTTCATTTTTTATATTTTACACATCACTTGGGCAATGATTTTTTGATTATTTTTATTTAAAAATTGCAACTTTTACGCTTTAATTATCCTGTATAATATGAATAGTAAATTATATCTCACCTCTGAATAAATTTGAATAAATTGTTCAATGTCATGAGTCTCTTAAAAATTATTGTACGATCTCAAATTGTAATTAAAAAGTTTGACTGAATTTTTAGCGATGGTAAAGTTTGTTAGATTTTCTTTCGATGTTCGTTACCATCATTGTGATTTATTGTACATTATCATAAAACAGCTTATATTCTAATAACTAAAACCTTGTATTTTTTATATGGTGACATTTATTTGATTAAAGAACTGTCGTGAAAACAGGTTGAATTATATTTTGTTCCTCACCTTATTTATTTTAAAATTGTGACCCGTAACACTATAAGCTAAGAAAAAAATAGGGTATGATAAGTAGATCGTTCCAGAATAGTTTCAAAGCTATGTTAGAAACCAATAATAACCAGAATTTAACTATTATGCGGCATTGAACTTGAATAGGAAATAAATGCAAATTAATTGGGCGCCATAGTTTCCGCTGGGGCTGAGAGACATATAGTTCAATGTCACGTCATTTGTTAATTTTGCGAGGAAAGCAGCGGCCGCCGCGCGGAAGAGATTCAGTATTCAGTCGCCCACCTTTTTTTGTTCTCAAATATCCGTTTTGTGATTCACACCCGGTAGACTAATAAATCCATCGTGTAGAGTAAGGTCAGCCGAGCTAGGAAGACAAAAAGCGGCAAACAAGTTCATCCGACGACCCGTTCAAGGTGCTGAACTTGTTTTCTGGGCGCGTCTTTGCTTCTCTCTCACCTTTTGACAATCGTATAATCGCTCGCTCTCCAGCCGTCGCGGAAAGAAAGGAAAACCTTGCGTTCGAATCTCCGGCGCCGGAGACGCGACGACTGCAGCTTATGCAACCGGTTGCGCAACCGCAGAGCGCGATGCATTCTGGGAAATTTTCGCCAAGGGCCGAAGGCTGCGTCGCTAATCAGCAATTTCGGATAATGTTCCGTGGGAGACTTGCGGTACTTGAGCTATAATTGCTGCATCCGTCGTCCTCTTAAGCCATTATTAGCACCGAGCCATGCAAAACCGAACGACGCCGCGCGTTCTCACCATTGAATTAATCCAGCACTTTCAGTTCCAAGGAAATTTCAAACTTTAATAAGGGAGCGTGAGATAAATAGTAAAAATATGTTTGATAAAATTTTTGGTTAGCACGAAAACAATTATTTCAAGCCTTTTTTAGAAAACTTAATAAAATTAAATAAAATCAGACTTGTCGCCATTGCCAAAAAAATTATTATGGAACAATTTAAAGCTCATATTGAATAAGATTAATTGACTTCAGCGAAATTTTGGACTATATGTTGATATTGTTTTTCTTCTGGTCGATACTTTCTAAGTTTTAAATCGCATATGCCACAAATCAAGGACAAATAGGTGTCAAAATATACTAATAAAATTAAAATTCAACATTTTATCCAAGATTAAATGAGTTATTAAGTTCTAAAAATCCAGTGCTTTTCAAGCGATCTAGCGTGTCCTCGCTGCTAGATCAACTTCTCGAGGGTAGTTTTTTTACTCTTCCCTAGTCGAGATGTCATGTTAAGACTTCACTATACTTAAGTCGTTCTTCTCCATCCTAAAACTGATACAGCTCTTAGATAGAGGTCAACTGTTTATATTGATTATGGAGTTTGATGGTCAATTGATAAAATCCTGAAAAAATGCAATTTTGCTTTTGAAACCACAAAATTATCCCAGGGGCCAAGGTATTATAACATGCGAGCACTCATCCCTGCGTTTACAATGCCTCTATTGACGTCAAAGACAAATGGTTCCCGGCAAATAAGATAGATTTGGCCGTGATTTCGGTAGCATACCTTTTCAGAGATAATTATTGCAAACTGGTTTTCGGGCGGACTACTTCAATGCGATAATAATTAATAACACCTGTACGTTACATAAGTTTATTCTATATATCGCCACATCTCAGAAATTAATATTGGTGTTCGGAGCATTTTCGTTCAATGTCCACCCCTTGAAAAAAAAACTCGTCCAAAAGAAGCGATAAAGATGAAGGCCGTAGCGATTTGAAAAACTGGTTTCAGTCAAGGTATGCCCTCGATCCAACATGTTCAAAAATTTTCATTTTTAAATTAACGCGTAAGCTTCTTCAACCTTGAAACACATTAATATATTTACTAATATCGGTGTTTTTTTTTTATTTTTTCAGTTAACAGTAAGCACGTGATTATCAATATGCAATCTAAAATGTGATAACCTCTATGGTTAAAAAATTTCTGTGCTTTGTCATTCCTGCTGAAATGTCAATAAAATTGAAAAAATCTTTCCAATGAAAAATTAAACCCAGAAAAAAAACTAACAGTTGAAGCTTTCAATTTGTGTCAATAATAAACTTTTGAAAGAGGAGAAAACTCAAGCACAGCAAGACAATCGATATTTTTAGTCAGCGCACGTTTCCAATTAAAGTAAAACCACTAACAAAAATAAACAGAATTGTGATTATGCTTAAAATTGATTTATGGCCAAATAAATCCAATATATAATTTTTGACCTGATAAAACAATGAAAGGGACGCGTTTTGATTTACATTTTATTTTTTAACCGACAAAGGGTGAAGCAACAACCAAACTGAAAGGCCCAAATTTCTCATCGGCGATCCAGTTACACAACTTCGGCTCGAAGAGTGCTCTTTGCTCTTCTCAGAGTGCGCTTTATTATTTTTTGTTTTAATTGCACTACATAATATGCCGTTTTCTAATGTTTGCGGCAGTGAAATAGTGCGTAGAGGCGTGTGTTATGATGTAATTGCCGCTACTTTCTCAGAGTCAAAGTCACTCGCGCTCTTTATTTCGCGGTGCTTACCAATTTCTCTTTGCACAGCACAGCCGCGGGCCATTCAGAGTCAATAAAAGTGATCATTGGCCAATTTGCTGATTCACGAATTCTTTTGCAAATTTGACGCAATTACCGCGGTTTAATAGCAAAAGAATTCGTGTTCAAGTTCACCGATTCTGACCGCGACAAGGCCGCGACGGAAGACGTTTGTTTCGTCAAGTGTGAATGACGAGAAAAATCGCAAGTTTGTGGTCACGTCTTTGGATGATTTTTGCTCCGCAAGATTTTTGTTTGCGGCTTGTGCATCTTCGTGGTAATTTCTCGTTTAGCCGAGCGCAAAAAATGTCACAAAAAATTTAATGCAGGAAGTCAGCTTCTTGACTGCACCTGTTGTTTTTTTATGTAAAAATATCGTTACGAAATAATTAACCTGCAGTTGGTTTATCTCTTCCTTAATTAAAGTAGAGCTTTACGGGTCAACAATTAAGAACATTGTTGACTATAGCATTTAGTTCATAGTTTATTGTTTGTGAAATTTAGCGACAGTTCATCTCTACAAATATTGCAATAATAACATCAGGACCATCAAGTTAAATTTCAAATTTTGCAGAATTTCTCGAAAAGATTTAACAGTTTGTCCTGGAATTTTTTAACTTTATTTCGATCCCTCTCATTGCGATCTATCCAATGGTGCGCGAATTGAGCTAAAATTCCTTTCTCAAAAAATAAATCATGATTTAAAATAGGGAGACAGAGCCCGCCTAGCCTGCAAAAATATTAAGCTTTTCTCCAAAATTTAAACTGCAACCTGGGAAGTCTTATTTTTTTCCTAATTTTGAGAGAGTATATCAAATAACGGTAAAAAGGATTTTCATCAAATTTCTGTTAAGCTTTACTTTGAGATTGCAAATAAAACTGAAGATTTTGTTTGAAAATCGTCAGAAAAAATTTATTCACGAATTATCACAATTTTTTTAGACTCTTCAAACTGCAGGTCGACCCGAGATGGATAAACCACCTTCAGTGTGCCTTCCATGTTCACAATCTGCACTTGTTGAACCTAATGGCAAGGAGTTAAACCAGCGATAAGACAGAAGCACAATAGATTAAGGGTGTTTATGAAACAAATTAATAAATAAAAGCCTCCTGCCTAACCCAAATAACTTATTTTTTTTCAAGATTCTGAACAACACTAACCTTCAGACTGTGAAAACCATTGCTGTCCTCAGCGTCGCCAATGCCCAACTCTAAAATTTCAAGGAGCAGTTGGTGGATAACCGTCTTACAAGCACCTTGAGAGGACGAGCTGGTGATTTCAACGAAGATGTCTTTTGTAGACTCTGTGATCTGCAAAATAGCAATTCGGTTTGTGATATCATAGCATCACTTCTGTTGACACAATGACTTACCTTTGTAAGCTCGCTGTTTGTGATTGGGGGCAAGGAAATAGTCTTGTTTTTGGCGTTTTTCAGATAGGGATAGACCTGCTTCCCTTCCAGAAGAGTCAAAAACCTGCAATTGATGTGATTACATTAATAATCCAAATGGTTTTTTTCACTCATGAACTAGTTTCCAATCTTGAGCTTTTGACACAAATTATTCTCTAGATTAAAGTAAATAAATTAGTCCAAATGAAAATTTAGTGCTGGCGGTTACGGTTACCACAATTCTTAGTTATTCATCAAATTAAAAATTCAGGAACAATCAGACTTTAGATATCAGCATAGTAATCAGATTGGTGTATGGCCAATTTCAATATCATCATGTTGAGCCTGAATTACTCGGATGGTAAACCAACAAAGGTAATTATTTCAATTTGAGAATGATTCCTGATTTCAAGAGACACTTCTGTACTTAACATATTGGAGAAATTATGTATTTCATGTACATAAATTGAAAAAATCAGGAATAATTCCAAATAAAATTAATATGATACGAGATGTCATGAAATACAATTTTAAAACAATGCTTTACATAAGCAACACAAACGCCAAGACTAGTCTTTATCAAATTAAACAGACTGACAAACAAAAGCAAACTAAGGCGATTTTTTAAAACCAATTAGTGAAATAATTTTCATGAGCTGTAAAATAAGTAATGTCGACATGCGATATAAAACCACACATGCATTCACTTTTCATCTCAAACATTTCTCCAAAGAACATTTATTACCTGAAGATGCCTGATCCTGACTGGGAGCGTTTCTCCTCCTCGGCCTCCTCTTGCAGGTTCTTGAACATTTCCGCCGCAGTCAACTCCTTGTCCTGTCCGAGTGGGGTCAACTTGATCCTGTGCGGCGGTCTGGCCACGTAGTGCAACGGGCCAGGAGGGAACAGTGACAGATCGTGCGTGGCTATTGTGGCTAGCTGCCGCTTTTGGCACAGTGTGTCGTGCAGACGGGTCTAAAAAACACAACAAACATTTTGTTTTTAATTTTGAATATTGAGGATTAGACTGTTCCGAGAGTAAAGAGAAAATTTGGTATGTTGAAGGGTGAAAAGAATTTTTGGTTAGCAAACAAAAATATGGGCATAATTCAATCAATCAGTAATTTTAATCTGTCTCCCAAAAATGGTTGGTATTCTAATTGTTTTTTTAAAAAAGCGGATGTAAATGATGAAATAAGATTTCGAGGAATCCTTTGAAAATAAGTTAAGTTTGACGCTGTTTCAAATTAATAATACAAAAGGCTGCAATTTTACTGCTTGACAGAAGAAATTAAATATTATGCAGCTTCCTCAGTGTGTACCGAGCAGTTTATTTTTCCATATTTCTACAGAACGGTCCTGCTTGAAAAAAGAAACAGCTCACTACACACCGAGGAAACTTAATTAAATTTCCTGACAGTTAGAAAACCTCGCGTGCTTGTGCCTTCATTAGTATCTCATTCAATAATTGATTGCTTGAATTGTACATGTTGCCTTCTAATTATAAAAGAACATTTATTTACTTTACTTTTCAATAACATAATAAATTTGAAGTTATATAATAACTTGAAATTAATGAGAAAACCTACCTGTAAGTGAATGAAAGACCGGAAAGTCTCTGCTGTGAACTTGACGTCCCGCACAATGCAGCAAACGATATGCGGCCTGACCAATTTAACAGACTCATCCTCAGAAATGACCTTCAGACTGTCATCAGTAACGTGTAAAACGCTGATTTTGTTGCAAAGGTCGCTGATCTGTAATTAATCAAAATTTAGATCCTCCGTTTACAGTTTTCAATTAGCAAACCGGACCTCCTGATTAGAGTTTGACTCAGATTGCTGCTGCTTTCCTTTGCCCTTTTTCCCCTTTTTGCCACCGCCTCCACCAGACTCAACTTTCTCTTTCGGGCAATTTTTACTGATGTACTCAAGGATTTGCTTTGGCTTGCACTGTTCAACCATTTTCATCAGCCTCTTGTCATTCAACTTGTTTCCTTTCAGCATGACATCTGCGCATGGGAAATTAGAAAGAAGCCAATTAATAATGTTAAATTATTACCTTTGAGTTTGGAGTTATCAGCCAACTCTCCAGGGACCAGCTGAATCAAATTTTCGGAGACGTCCAGCAGCCGCAGGCTGGGAAGTGAACTAACGTTTCTTGGGATTTCCGTGATCTTGTTACTTTTAAGCTTGATTTCTGCTAAGTGGGCCAGCTCTGGATAAACCACGTCAGGGAATTGCTCCAGTTCATTCTGGGAGGCATCTAAAATGCTCAACTTCAAATTGTTTTTGAAACTGGGCAACTGGGCAATGTTGTTAGATGAAACGTTGATTGAGGTCAAATTGGACAGTTTCGTCAGAGTCTCTGGAAGTGCGCTGAGACTATTTCTCGACACATCCAAAATCTTGAGTTTGTCCAAATCGCCGACACAGTCGGGCAGTTCAGTCAGCTTGTTGGTGTGCAGCACCAGGGTGGTCAAACTCTTCAGTTTGGCCGCATCGACGGGCACAGAACTCAAACAGGTTTCGCTGATGCACAGATAATTGATGTTCACCAGGGAAAAAAGGGCCGGATCCAGGCCCTTTTGCTCCTCGATCCTCTTCGAAATGTCAGCTCCAGATAGAACCAACTCATGCCGGTTTTGACTGTGCGCTGTTTGTATTTCTGTCCACGACATCTTGAAAAGATTTTACGCCTTTATATCTTCTGTAAAATGAAAAAGGTGTGTTAGTTTCAAATTGGGTCGCACAAAAGCACGCAGCGAGACCTAAAAAATGGATAAATCACAGCAGTAAAAATAAAGCGTCTCCACGATCCACAACAAATAACTTCAGTCGCTTCGTGTTGCCTCAATGGCCTCTATGCCTCGTGTGTAGATGCGTGCGTTAATAGAGTTCCATTCATAGCCGAAAGTGCTTCCAATGTTAGAATGCAAAAATAGGTGATTTTTTGCCCGATTTTTTGATACCACTTGCATCCAAATTTTCAGGACCAAATCGCAAATATCCGGCATCTAAATATATTGGCACCGCCCTTTTTGAGAATGACGTCACACGCACTCAACGCCCCCTCCGTGCGGCCGCGTGTGCATGTTCGAAACCTCGAACCAGGTGGTGCACTTAGGACGCTTAGGACTTTATCGCCTAATATTTTATTGCGACTTTCGTTCATGTTTTCTGAGAGCAAGGAAATCGCGAGTAGATGACGTTGGTGTAGAGGAGAACTTCGCTTATTACGATCAATTTCAGCCGTTCTCGCAGTTCGCACTTTTGACTTGCTTTAAAACTGAATTTTAGCGATGCGTTGGACTCATAATGGAAAATTTAATATTTCAATTAGCTGGTAAAAATTAGGCAAAATGGACAATATCAATGAGGGAATATATAAGTAAATATATTTCCGCAAAATAATCTTCGGTCTGACCCCTTGAGGTATCTTTTAAGTTGGGGTACCTAAGAGCAGCTCGCAACTGATCACGAGAAAATAGCATTAAATTTTATGTTTGAATATTCAGAGGTGAATAATGCGGAGAAGTCAAACAACTGATTTTTATCTTCTTGTACAGTTTATTTATCTTTTCATTTTTCTTTTCGGAGATAAAACTACATGAACAAAAAGAGGAGATTTGAAAGAATTACAGAACGAAGAATGGGGGCACTTATATATCTTGCTGGATCTCCTTTTTATTCTTTTCGTGGTGCACATCGTTTTAGTTTCATTATTTACATTGCATCAATTTACCGTTTAATGCACCTTACACGGATAGAAGATAAATTAAAAATAAATCAATTGATTTTTGGATGGATTTATCCTGTATCGCTCGTCCCACTCAACCAGGGAACCCAGGGGCCGGTAAAAAGATGAGTCAAAATCGATCTCCCCTGCGGTGACGTGGTGGAGATCAGGATGAAACACAAAGTCGTAAAATAAATACTCGAGCGCCGTGCTCAAGGAATAATAAAGAAAAATGGTTACAGCTGTGGCGTAAATTATTTTAAGCAATATAACATAAAGTCTGATCTGGCTCTTGACGGTCCCCTGGTTAGAGCGGACTAACTCAAGAGCGAGTTCCCTTGTCCATAGCGTGAAAAGCTACTATGCTGTCCCGTTCTTTCAAGTCAGTTGGTCGGCTCGTCCTCGGCCTAGCAAAAAGCAACACAACTTGCAGAGCAACGTTTCAGTTTTCTACCGTCTAGTTTGTAGTAGAAATCATCAACCAGCAATTTCCATTTTTTGCCATTTCTCTTTTTCTCAACAAAATTGTGCTTACCTTGACATGATAATTCGGTTATTTGAGGTTTAAGTTGAGCTTCATCTTTTTTCTTTCCTTGATAATTACAATAAACGTTCCAACAAAGATAAGCGCAAGACACGAAGTAGAGAAGAAGTGCTGCCAGAAGTACATATCGTATAGAATGATTACAGGGGTCGTTCGGTTGTTTGTTTTACTTTCCACTTTTATAATAACTCCTACGTCGGTATCAACTAAACATAAGAATTCATTTTTTGCGCCAGACTGGCAAATTGATGTAGACATTCATTCCCACCTTAAGATTACGATTTGCGTGAACATTAATTAAATTGCGTGTTTTGTGTGTGATTTGTGATGATGATGAACAAAGAAAAGAATGGCCTCACCAGTTTTTCGGTACATTTGTTTTTAATTCAACGCGTGCTCTATCTTCACTACCGCTGGGTTGAGGCCGTCAGGCTGGGCAATGCGATCGGCCGTCGCCGAAACGAAAAAGTCGGGCCGATGACGTGTTTCCAAAGTGCTACTTCTGCGCCCCCCAAGAGCGGAGTGCTCCGCTCAAGTATCACAGTTCTTTTAGGGACGACAGACCGGCATTGCCGCGCCGCGACGGCCCTGGCGAGCGGACGTCACACGTGGAGGTTCGACCTCCGCTCTAATCCGGCTACATCAGGTCCTTTATCGCACAAATATAATAGAATCCATAAGTAGTTACAAGACAAAAATGCTCTTCACTTTACACGTTTTTACATCGCTGGGTGGTTTGTTTGTTTGTTTGGCTTGAATAATTGTTTCGTTTGTCCCCTCAATCATCCGCTTGCCAGAGAAATGCTCAGTCACGGAAACAAGATTGCAAATTTATTTTTGTGATATATTACTCGGGGCGGCTCGGGTATGGGGAGGAAGGGTGTTCGAGTGTGGGTTTACGTGTGTTGTTACTTCTTGGTGAGAGTGGATCAGAGATCTCTTTTTTCAGATGGTCGTAATGCGGGAGATAAAAAATAAATTCGCGCGCGCTCAACTTGAATCTTCTCACTTCTTCTTTGCTTTATTGGTGGCGCCTCTCGGTGGTGTGACTGGCCTGCCAGTGTTGAGGCCTCCGTAAGTGAATTTCCGCTTGTCAGCAGGCTAAAATTATACGTTCAGAGAGCAAATCAATAAACAAGAAGCCAAACTGATGACAGAAACAGATGATTGTGAGAATGAACCAAGACCTCCAAATTAATATTAAAAAAATAATAATAATATTGCTTACTATTTTAACTGTCAAAATTGCAAGTAGAAAATATTTAAATGAATGTGGCACACCATTCAGTCCTATCGATCCATTGAAACCTTCATAAAAATGTCAGGTGGTTTACTGAGTAATTTGCATCATTATGGAGTGCCACTGGTTTGGTAGGTCTTAGGCCTTCTACGAAAGGAAATAAATAAAAAGATCAAAAGGCAGGATGATAGGAGTTGGTTGGATGCGGGTTTAATATTTATTGGCAGGTGGGAGACACTAGGATGAATTAAAGCTAAAAAGGTGATGGCCAGGAGGACGGGGCTAGAAAAGAAAATGAAGAGGAGAGAGCAATCATAAAATGCGACAGTCTCTAGGGGCGTGATGATGATGACCAAAGAGCAGAGGCTCACCTTGAGAATCTGGAAGGAGCACATTAATGTCTCATCGACGGACATCATTGCACCGGCGTTGTCAAACTCGCCGCAGTAGTTGGGGGCTGAGAACAGCGTCACCAGCTGTCTCTTCGCAAAGAATTCGTATCCATCTTCAACGACCTGTGAGCAGACAAACATACCGCGTCAAATATGAACTCTGGCATTAGTGTATACATAACGCATTGCACCGCTGGGAAAACAATGAGGGTGATTGCAATTAATTATAAAATGTGCAAGCCAATGACAGTCTTCTTGTCAAATGAAGCAAGAAGGTTAAGTGCACCAGCTCGCAAATTGCTTTTCGAGGGTTGTCCACAAATAGACAGATGGAGTATTCTGGCTACTTTCTACTTTCCTCGTATTGTGCGCAGCCTAGCCACGCAATCTGAACTAGAGTGCATTAATCAGCTTTTAATCCAGAGGGATTTCCAAAAATAGGAATCCAGTAACAATGAGTAAAGCAATGCCATGAAATAAGTCACAGGGCCATGATGTGCTTTTAAGCAGAAGAAATAGTGGGCCATGCCAGGGCCATACAAACATTAATTCCCACAAAAATCAATAGTCATATCATCAATAATTTAAATAATATCCCGCGAGTTAAGTCCTTACAATGTTTGCTAATTCCATGCAAACAACATTAAAACTGAATACTTCTTTAATATGGCCACTATTTATCAAAAACTTTTGACTTCGGCCAGAGGAGTTTGTGATAGGACATGGGGTAGAAGAATTAAGGCACACATCAAGATGAGTTTGGTTTTTCAGGACTCGGGAAACAACTTTCAAATCATGTATTAAAAATATCTTGCATTTCTTGTTCATGAAGTACGCAACATGTAAATTCAGAAGCAAGAATCTGGGTTGTACAAACATTTGATGTAGAATTTGCCAGTTCAATTTCCATGAAATCCATGGCAGTAGTAATTACCTGATGCGCTCTGCAGATGAGGTCAAAGTCGTGTTTGTGGAGGAATTTGCCGACAACCTCGGCGCCGAAGGTGAAGCTCACACCCCTGTCGTTCTCGCCCCAGCCCATGGTATCCTTGTCGGGGTCTGACCACAGGAGGTCGCACAGGAGGCCCTGGTCGGGCACGTCTGTGGGCCGCATGATGCGGCGAATCTGCTCCATGCTCTGCAGATCGGGGCTGAGGCCGCCGTGGCAGCAGAAGATCTTCTCATCGACGATGGCCGCCACCGGCAAGCAGTTGAAGCAGTCGGTGAATGTCTTCCACAGCTTGATGTTGTACCGGCGCTTGCATTCATCATAGAAGCCGTATATCCTGTTGATCGAGGCGCACTCGTGGTTGCCTCGCAGCAGGAAAAAGTTCTCGGGGTACTTAATCTTGTAGGCCAGCAACAGGCAGATCGTCTCTAGACTCTGCTTCCCTCGGTCCACGTAGTCGCCAAGGAAGAGGTAGTTCGACTCGGGAGGAAAGCCTCCGTACTCGAAGAGACGCAGAAGGTCGTAGTACTGGCCGTGAATGTCGCCTGCGGGGCAGCAGAGAAAAATGTTAGTCCACAGGCGACGAATTCCAATAAAATTAGAGCACACTGGCAATGACCAAAGGCATATTCTCCTTCAGTTAAACAAATTTAAAACTAAAAACTTTTCAATAAGATTGTATTCATGTATTGCAGATTTCTGACGCCCAGGGTTCTGAGATTTATTAACCAGATAGAAAACCCGGTTTTTTCGGTTTTTAATTTCATTTCGCATAAAACCTTAAAAATTTGAAGAATAATGATGAAAAAATTATCTTACAGTGATATTGTATGGTGAATGTGAGGAAACCAAAAAAATAAAAACGTCTTAGGCCAAACTGGTTAAACCCGGTTGTAACCACTTTAACCCAGCCCGCCGGGTTTATTGAAAAAACACCGGGTTTTTTGGCACCCTGTCTGACGCACAACAGCAACTAGCCACCAGGCTATATTTCTCTTTCAAGTTAACTTTTATTTTAGGTTTAAAGTTTCAACGTTGAAGAATTTGGCGAAACCATTGAAATCGTGTGGCCTTTCTCGATGTGAACCACATACAGTGACAATTTAAGCGATTTTTTTATTTAAAGAAAATGGCACTATACTTCAAAATTGATCAAAATAATTTCAGCTCAATTTAGCTGAAAAACTTAGCTGGTAGTCAGCTCATAAATGATGCAACAAAATTTCCCAAAAACTGAAACGTCGAATCTTAGGAGTTTTAATGTTAACAACAGTTAACTTCCTCGTTTATCTTGCTCGTTGATATGTTTCTTCAGAAACAACTAACTCAAAAATGTTTACATGTGTTACATATGTGATTTAATTTTTTTACTTGTATGAGTCTCAGCGGGTTGTTCGCTAGCACTATAAATACCTAATTTCTCCTAATGTGATGTTGACTTAAAAATATTATGACTTTTGGAAGAATAAAAACGAATTGAAATTGAGGAGCGCCATTAAGAATTGAATAAATAATTGCACGGAATAGTTGACTGACAATGAGGGTCCTAACTGCAATTTTCAAGCGGATTTTCAATTGTGATAGAAACCAGTTTCTGCCTGAAAATATTATCAGGCCTTGTTCTTAATTAAGTTAATTACACGGCAATTTAGCATTGCTGATTATTTGCTGTCCATTTTTTTAAATCAGGTTACTTATCAATCTTCTGACCTAGTTTAATAGATCTAAATAAAGATGATTCGCAAATAAAACACTTTTGATTGAGTCTTACTACAGCATAGGCGCAATCTTATCGTCGCTGACATTGATCACCACTACAAAATTACTATTTTTATTTGAGACACGACGCTCACGTGTCTCGACAGGCCGAAAGGGAAGAAGGATCTTTTCTTTGGCTTCGTAATTGCAGCCAAGTGCAGCAGCAAAGCGATGGAAGCCGGGCCCGCTGTAGTGGTGGCGGCGGCGGGCTCAATTTCAGGCGAATCAATAGCGTGACTATCGATGAGTCCGTGTAAAAATAGCAGTCGACCGCCGGCCGGCGAGATTCATCAATGATAATGACATACGCCCTCAACGGTGCGACGCGTGTCCCGTTCTACTCAAAGCCAAACCGAAATTGATATTGATGCGCGGCGGTTGCGTATTAAGAGGCAAATCATTGCCGTCTTCGTCTATTCTGGAAGCTTCGCAGAAAGGATTGCGTTTCAGATTATTTTAGAATACTGTTCGAGGAATCATTCGATCCAGCTCATGTAGTTTTAACTTTGGTGGTCGTTAGAGGTCATTTATTTAATTTACTTTTTAAAGTAATTTTTATATTTTTAATTGAAAATGTTTTTAAGTGATTATAAACAGTTTGTTGACAAGAGTAATATGGATCTCGACGAAAGTTTATTGTCCCTTTCCAAACCTATTAATTAGATACAGTAGGCAGGTGATAATTAAATTGGAGCATTTCTGGCGGCGTCTGAGCCGGTCAATATTTATACGTCCACCAGTGGCCAAAATACTACAGACGCAGCAGGCGACAGAGGCGTCGCAGATGTCCAAGGACAACGGAGATGTGAAGCTCGCCTCGAGGAATATCATCGGTTTCAAGCTGTTAGCTGTTTCGCACTGTCTACGCGGATAACGCATTTATGTATATTATCCATCAAAACAAATCATAAAAAACTCAAAGTGACTTTCATGGCTGGGGAGATGAATAGCTTTTCTCAAGCATTGCTCGACAAGCTCTATAATAAACGATTATTTTATTCATGTAAATAAAAATCACCTCAGCTTGAGAGTCAAATGATTTGCAAGTAAATGTAAAAAACGATTAGCTTTCTACTGAACTGCGTCAAAAAATATTTTAATTTTCTTAATGGCACTTTCTCCTACACCTAAAAAAATTGTGAGTTCGCAAAAAGGATCGTTTGTGCGCTGCATCATCACATGACGCGTTTGTTTGCGTCCGTCCCTGAGGCGCGTGTCGAACCTGATGGAAGTTTGTGACACGAGATAACTCCATTAGGGAGCACCTGATAACGGCCCCCTCGGTTTATCACGCGCAATGGAATAAAAACGCCGATTGGCGAAACACACTGGCAGGCGGGCGGATCAGGCGCGCATTAAATGATTTAAATTTCATCTGCGTGCCGGCAGACACGAGCCGCGTTTTAATTGCGTCGCTTGTTTGACAAAGCAGCATATAATTCCCCGTGCTAAATTAACAATATTGCCAAATACCGGGCGCGATACGGCGTGACAATTTTTGCTAACCCGAAATGATAAATAACCAACGAGTAACTGACTCTTATCACATGCTAACGTAATGTCTGATATTATTTGTGCGTAGCAAATAAAGTGTCGATCAAGTAGACGTTTCAGGGAGAGATAAGCGTCTCGCGTCTCGATTGCGGAATTTCAGATCAGCAGCTCGATTCTCGACTTTGCTGATCTAAGTGCAAGTTTCCGAGGATACAAAAATACTCAGCGATTTGACTCAAGTTCATGAAAATCCGAAAATCCTTAGTTATTCATCAAAAATTCAGGAACAATCAGACTTTCGAAATCAGCATCAGAATCAGATTGGTGTATGGCCAATTTCAATATCATCATGTTGAGCCTGAATTACTCGGATGGCAAACCAACAAAAAGGCAATTATTAATAAAGTGTCGATCAAGCAGACGTTTCAGGGAGAGATAAGCGTCTCGCGTCTCGATTGCGGAATTTCAGATCAGCAGCTCGGTTCTCGACTTTGCTGATCTAAGTGCAAGTTTCCGAGGATACAAAAATACTAAGTGATTTGGCGAAGTGGATGCATGAAAATCCGAAAATGAGAGGAACATCCATGATAATTTCAAAATTGCACCTAACCCGATTCCGTTTCCAAATTTTTAGTTAAGAAACATCAAATTTTATCTAACGCCGATAATTTTCTGATGATGCTCGCAATTCTATAGGCCGAGACATCTGGCAAGGCGTTTTTCGTCTAACACAAGGCCAATATAATATTAAAGTTTTGAGGTTGATCTGAATTTGAACAAATCATTTTTAATGCGATCTTTTCAATAAATCATGGAAATTATCCACGCATGCTGTCGGCGTCGGTACAAATGGCTTGCATTACACGCGACTCCCCTCCTCAGGTCATTAAATGCAAGGTGAAAAGGTAATCGACATGACGCGGCGGCAATGACTCTGCCACCGCGAAACCGTTTCTGAAATTGATTTCCTTCTTCTTCCTCTCAAATCGTTCGGAGGTTTCCAATTGAACGCAGGGTAATTACAGGGCCTTGCTTCCGACGCCCTTCAGGGCTCGGGGCGGCGGGCGCCACTCTGGCTGCCTGCACTTTCCAAACCGACACCGTTCACTCCGACGAAAACACGGCAATCACGAGAGTTGTTGTCTTCGCGGCGCTAATTGAACGGGCTAACACACGCCACTCTTTGGCAAACACCGTATTCTGCCAGCGAGGAAATTAAAACGCCACGGCAAACAGCGAGCAAGCCCAGCGAGTGCATGCAAATAATTCGGGTTTGTCGACCAGATTGGCCACTGTTAGTGCAGGGCGGAGGAACAGACTTTATTATCTCCTATCTGCATTGCATGTTATTCCGATTCCGGCGGCGGAGATGAGAGCAGAGCACAAGAGAACAACGCCAGAGTGGAGTGGGCCAAGGCTGGCCTCGCCGCCGCCGCCGCGGAAGGTCAGAGCTTTGACCTCAGCGCGACACCTGTTTCCCAAATGAACAAAAAACGCGTACCAACGTGATTTTCGTGATGATAGCTCCCCGATCGTAAACAATCATTTCGCTGCGTTTCCAATAAAGATGTAATAAAAAAATATAATTTATGCTCATGGCCTCCTGTTGTTTCCGGAAGGTTGCCGGACGAACTTTATAAAGCAAAATGAAATCATGATTATAAATAACATGCGATTGCAAAAACAGAGAGGCTCTTCTTTTATTATTTTCAAGGAACTGCATCCTTTTTAAGAGTTAACACAGACATGTCGCGATGTTTTAAACCATTTAAAGATTAATGACAACCATTCCTCATGATAATAATTTAGAAGGAAATCAAGGAAATTCAAAGGTGCACTTTGAGGATTCATGTTAAGGAAAATCATCGTTTTCCGGCAAATTATAGACTTAATTCCACAATGACATATCCCTCAAGAGAATAATTAAAACGACTCGAAATTAAAAAGGGCCTAAACTGTGATAAAAATTCCGATAGCCTAATTCCCTTCTATCTTAATCACTTTTATAACGCTTTCAGTCATGAGATATTGAAACAAGAATTTTAAACCCCAATAAATTACTAAAACATAACTACTAATAGCTTGGTCGCAGAGGATTATTTCAGCAACCCAGTTTCTTTTGGCCCAAATTAATGCCCAACCCCCGAAAGGAGGCAATTATTTCCATAACACGACTGCTCGTTTCCAGGCCTGAATTATTCATTTATCCGGTTAGCGGCAGCGAACACACGCCATTCCACCGAGGCGACGACCAAGCAAAATATAAACACTTTTCTGCGGTTTCCTTCTTGTTTTCGCACAGATAAGTGGAAAAAATACTACGTTGGCAGCGGAGCCTTGAGCCGCAGAAAAGTGCAGTAGGCTTATCTACCCGCCTGGACGAACGGTAGCGCGTCAGAATCAGTTCCAAATCAATGCCACTTGTCACGTTGGGACAAAGGAGTGCCTGCCGTGAATATTCAACAATCCCAAAAGCCGACTAGAATAAATTAGCTTGCTGCCAGAGCAGCACTGGCAACCAATCAGAAATCCAGCGATCGGGGATTTACGATTGGTTTAAGAAAAGTTTGCTTGTTATTCTTTGTTTCAGCTTAAATAATAAACACATCAGGGAATTTTTATGAATCTAGATTTTTAAAATAACCCACAAACGAATAGATATTATTTGAGTCACAAGTTAAATTTTAAGAAAAGAGCTGTGCTATCTTCCAGTTTCGAAAAGATGCCGGCTCTTATCTTGGCAAATAATTATTTTCACGTGGTTGTAAATCATTTTGTTTGCTTTGCATCTCCATATGAATTGTTGCAACTGTTGTTAATTTTCTCACATTTTCCAAGTGAGAATGCTAATGCTTCAGTACATAAATTAAGCGTGCTTTTTTAACTGAGATCCTTCTAGTTTGTAAACAACGCGGAAAAAAGGGTTTTATTCATGTCCTTGAAAATTGCATTGAAGGAGAACAATTCAAGATCAGCCATGAGTGCCACTCCCAGAGGAAAGAGCGAGATCGCAATTAATTAAAAGAAGAGACTTACCGCATATTTTGAGTGGTGCTTCTAATTCTAAGAGGATGGGCTGGGACAGGAAAATTTCTCGGGACTTCAAACAGAGTCCTCTGATCTCCGCCTCCGTCAACTGCACATTTTTCCCAGGACGAGCTCCGCGAACTGAAAAAGATGATTTAGCAATTCAGATAACTCTGCCAAAGAGCATCCAAAAGAGCCGATTGATGCACAAATTAGGTAACTGGTTCCTCCCCAAACGAAAACGCCAACTTGAAAGCGGAACTGTTGAAATTGGCGGTGCATTCGGGACTCTTTGTTTGCAATACAATGGGCTCGATTGTCATCGCACTTGTTTATTTACATTGAGCGGCGAGGTGTTTTTGCCACGGAGCGCCGCGATTTCTGCACTAATTTCGGTGCTAAAACGCCGAAATTGGAGAAAATGACGCCGAACGAGGTCGTCCGCCGACAAAAACACCGAAAATCCCTAAGTTTGGCCGCCTTTGAAACGTTATTACGGCGTTCTAGTTAGCCCGGTCTTACCTTCTAAAAGTCGGCCTATAATGTTGTCGATATTCAATTTATCCGTTTCGGCCATTCTCTGCTGTCACTCTAGATTGTTTTGCACTAGAGAATGAATGTCTTCGACGCCCGATGGTCTTGGTAAAACTGGATTCAAATATGTTTTCTGTAGGAGGCGTCTTCTCTATGTCCCTACTCGAAAATGGCAGCTTGCTTTGACAGAGCCAGCCAGAGCCGAGCGTGACGTCATTCGCCTGTGTAACGACTCCCACCACTCTAGTCAACATGATTCACCTAATGTATTGCATTATTTTCCGTCACCAACCAAGATCAAACAATGGAGATCATCAATATGACGAAAGAAATGTGATTATTTCGCTTGATTTCTGAGCGCTCTGGACTCTTATCATAGTGGCTGATAAATATTTATTTCATTTTGACCCTTTTAGTACACTGCGCTGTAAGCGCGGGAATGGAAGGGGGTACTACGTCAGGAGGATAACCAAACATTTCTGACGCCTGGCACGAGGATGGTTTTGAATTCTTTGTAACGCTGAAAATCACAGAGAAATAGTGGGAAAACCAGATTTCTTCTTATCGGTCAATTTTATTACATTAAGCAAACTTTATTTTCCCCTCTATCTGAGTAGAAATGTTTACACTCGAGGTTTGTTGTAAATAAATATTATAATTATTAAAACAATGTTAGGAAAAAGAGAGATAATATTTAATGTTTCTTAAATCAACGAGAGCAAATCCCATTTTAACTATTGATTTTTTTCGTTTTTAACAGTCATCGATAATGTTATGAATGAACCGAATTAACAATACAAAAAGTTGAAAATACGAAGTATGGCGTATATATTTTATCGCTCTTGAGAATGATTCTTAAATTTATGTATGGCACTTTCAGGAGCCACACAACAATTTTGGAACTGCATTTAGGTTCATTGTGTTCTTTTTTACTTATTTGTCTAAAACTAATGTTCAACTTACATAACTGGAAAATAATGCACACATAGTATTATTTGGTTCAATTATAATTTAGGTTCCCTTTTTATTTGTAAAATTATAAAATACAAATATATACTATAATGAGAAATTCAGAAATTTAAATGGGGTCGTCACCATTTTTGGTACACTTTATAGATCATGCAACTAACCAAAAGGTTTTATATTTCACTGAATAAATGGTTTTAATTGCGAGGCATGATTTTTTTTCAATAGAGAGACAAAACTATATGGGAAGCTCACAAATCTGTTACGGCTACACGTGACCTCAAAAACGCCTCAATGCACGCTTTGCTACACAGACTCTGCTTCTCCTTGACGGCAAACTTGTTGTTCAGCAAACTTTTCTTGCAGTTGAAACAGCAGAAGCACTCTTCTCTGGCGTGCCAGTGCAGCTCCTGCCATATCACACTGCTCTCACTGGGCCCGATCAATTTATTGCATGTGTTGCACACCTACACACGATTTAAAAATAAAAACAAGTTAATTTTCTGAAAGTGCGAACAATGCGCTATTATATCGTCACCTTGGAGAACTTTGCCTCATAGCAGGCCAAACAGCATGGTTGTCCTTCTCGCGAGATGTACTTCAGTCCAGCCAACGGCGTGTCGCACTCGATGCAGCAGAAGTGGCGCACGTGGAAATATTTTTCTTCAGCCAAAGTATACTCAGTAGTAAATATTAACTAAAAATAAAACATTTAAATGAAATTAGCGATCAAATTGAATAAATCATTGGTTTAAATACACGCGTTTTTTATCAGTACACGTGGCATGCAAAGATTAAATTAAAAATTCCACTCCAGAAAAATGATTTTATTTTATCATTGATGTTATTAATTGAACCATATTTCAAAGGCAACAAAATTTGGCCACAATGAAATTATGAACGAATTTATTTTCATAAAAAATAAAGGAAAATTGATGTTCCACTCCGCGATATTAAAAAAATGCGGTCAACATTTTTGGAGAAAGATATTTTATATTGATTGCGAACACTAAACCATTAATCAAGGCAAAATATTTATATGAAGTAAAAAATACGTGGATACTTTTAATTCTGAGTTAAGTATTTTTAAATTAATTAAAGCATTTTATTTACCTCATCACAAGCATGGCACCTAGGAATGTTGACTTCTTCTGCAAAGTGGCGACCGCAAAACAGCTTATCTCCTTTGTGGAAGTAAATCAAATCGACCAGAAGTTCCTGAAAATTTTCCATCATTTTTAATTACTGAAACGAATATTGAATTTAATTCGTTACTTTGCAAGTACTGCAGACGAAGCAGGCAGGGTGCCAGAACTGGCCAGGACCAGCTCTTTCGGCGGTGACGATCACATCGCCCGGCGCCGCGGGCAAGTTGCACTCTCTGCACTTAGCCTGGCCACCCTCGAAGGCTGGGCCGGTCAGTTGTAGCCCTGCCAAGTCACCAGGCAGGTCTCCGTCGGCGTTGTTATTGTCAAAGCGTTCGGCGCGGATTGGCACGTTTGTATTCTCCTTGGGGACAAGGGCCGGAGTCTTCACGTCCGCCAGGTTGATTGGCTTCTTTGGCGTTTCCTCCACTTCAGGGGCAACGCAATTCTCGTTTGTTATGTCAGGACGCGTTTCATCATTTGCATTTTCGAGCGCGGCGTTTCTCGGGGGACCATACGGAATGGGCAGGTAGGCACTTGGCCTCTTTAGGAAATTCGGCGCCGAGTTCTCGGGATTGAAATTGGGCGGTTCAGTACTCTGCAACTGCTCCAGGGTGTGCGGCGAAGGAGGCGGCGGGAAGAAATCCGTTTCCGCCTCTGCGTCGACGGCGGCAGGAACTTGAAGATTGGAGTTAGCGTCGCCGACCAGCATTTTCTCCAGAAACGCTCCCTTGCCCGCTTGCTGCTGGTTGCTTTTCACCTGCTGCCGGTTGTCGGCGGTGGCGAGCGGCATGCCCATGATGACCGATCCGTCCTTGGCCAGGGCGCCGTAGTTCATGCCCAGCTCCTTGAGCATGGCCGCCAGAGTGGCCACCCGGCCCTGGCCCACGGCTCCCTCTTTCAGGTGCTGGCGGTAGTTCTCGAGGCCAACGACCTCTTCCTCGGTCAGCGAGTGACACTTGCTGGGGTCCAAGTCGTGCATCGGAACCTGTCGTTCGAGTTTTTCCCTGCGCTTCTGAGCGCCTTCCGAGCCGCTTATTGGACGCAGCGCTTCTGGGATTCCTTTCATGTACAGCTCGGCCTGAAAAAATTCAACGCTTAAGATGATAAAGTGCTTTTATAATACCTCACAAGGAGCCTGAGCATTAAATTGTTGTTAGAAGCAGCAGACAAATTACAACATTGAATTCTCTTGAAAAAAAAAAACGACTACTAAGTAAGACTAACGTGGTTTGAGTAAACATTAGATTTCAATTATTGGGAAATATGTAACCTTATCACGATAGTTTGAAATTTATTTATTAATCATTGTTTTTTTATTAAGGTAATATTTAATTATTACACCCATTAGTGTAACAAACTATGCTACAAAATTCTAAGAGGGGAAAATTTTAAATTCTCAAAAATGTTGTGATTCACACAATATCACGCATATGTAAAACTCACCACATCCGGTGTTATTCCCGGCGGTAGCCACTCAAACGAGAGCAAGTTTTCTTTGTCGTCATCCTTACCAATGTGAAGTTTGTCTGGCACAAAGGAAAAAGGATGATTAGTGTCCGCTTGCATGCATGGTAGGCGTGCCAGCGCATCGGTGTAATTAATTTTATTTCCAACGAAAAATTCAGAACATTATTGCGAGCACTCACATGTTGGTTTCTTGTTTCCTGCTCCGAGCAGTATTTCAAACTGGTTGGAGCCACTGTCATCGATCACATCGTGCTTCTCTTTACTGCATTTGCAATTGCGACATGACTTTCTGTGAACCACCAGAGGATGCTTGGTGTAATTATGATTTGTGGGAATGAGAGGAGACGAGATTGCTCCGGGGTACATTTTAAATGCGGCATAAAAGCAAGGTCAAATTAGTTATTTGGACTGTTTTTAAGTATTTGAGACCGGCATACATTTTTTTTTTACCAAACTAGATGGATATATTAAATATTTATTTGGTAAATTCCTGTAATGTCCAAGAGTAAAGATTCTTTTAGAGTTGAAAATTAAAATAAAGGATAATGTGATAGCTATTTCTAAGGATCAATATTAAGAAGTCCTATAGTAAACAGAGTACGAATAATTATTGTTCTTGTTTCATTATAAACAAACAAACAAATATAAAAAATTTTAACTCAAAAATGATAGTGGCAAAAATAAAATAAAAAAATCGTGCTTTTAATTAAGAAATGTCGCCTGATTTCAATAATAAAAAATATAATATACAAAAGTAATATAAAACAAACCACACACACCTCCAAAAGTGCAAATCCAAGCCAGGGCATGCTGCAGCACAGGTCAAACACGGCGCCCCAGCACCGACTTCATGTGCCAATTTGTGCGGCTGCAAAAAAATATTAAATCTTACTTCACGGACATTGCATATATTATATGCATACAATTATTATTGCCAGACCAAAACAGAAAAAATGTGAAAAATTTGCTATGCATACATATAGAATGGAACGTGAGGTAAAACACGTGTTGCGTGGTAGAGAAAGCAATAAAAGGATCAAAACCGGCTGAATAAATTTTGCTGTGCGTGTAGAGAAAGGATTTAATCCGGTATTCTTACCTGCAGCCGTCGCTCCTCAAGGTCGCGCACCCACCCCGGGGTGGAGGAGCCCTGCTCCGCCAGTCTGGTGCTCATCTTTACGCAGCCTCTGTCTCTGTGTCAACGGATTTTCTCCCCTGAGCCCGAGTCTATGTCGTCATTCCTGATTTACGCGTGAGTCATGCCGTCGTCATTCTCCTTTATCACTTCACTCACTCAACACACACACAAACACACACGACGTGAGTTGAGTTCACCTTTGCTCGCTCTCTCCGCAGCTCGGCGGCTGCACGGCACGAAACGAACGATTGGAATTGGACGCTCGCCGGTCCCCCTCCAGCAATTGTGCCCCTCCACTTTATGATTGTTCTTTGTGTTTGTGCTATTTGCGGTGGAGAAAGGGCTAACCTAACACACGGAATTAATAAAGTACGCCCGCAGTCTGCAGTCTGCATATAAGCGCATTATGCTGATTCCAACGTGAACTTGAGCACTACTTCCTGCTCTCAAATTACATGCTCGCATTTTACTTCGGGATCAAAACACTTTTTGTTAAGAGATATCAAGGGGGATTACATACATTCCGGAAAAAACGATTAACCCGCCTGTAATGGTATATTGTTTTAAATAAATGCAAAAATTGTAAATTTCTGAAATTATGCAGCTCATTTTTCATCTCTGCTACAAATTACCATAGCAAAAAATCCAATTATTTCATTTTTAGCCCTGACTTGTCTCGGGGTATTGTGGAATTTTTAAACCTGCACTTTCCCAGAAAACAAAATCATATCGGCATTTAGGAGCATTATTTGGGACGTTGTCGTGCGCGGCTCATTGTTAGAACCTATGCTGAAAAACATCATATTATGTTTATCGAGTCTTTTTCCTCCCACAGCAAAATTTCCCAACGCCCACTTGTTGCTAGAATTTGAGTTACAAAATATTGTATTTTATATGGCCTTGCCGGCCCTGCAATTAATATTCAAGCTAGATATATTTCAAATGGCAATTATACCTAAGGTTTAACAGACACCAAAAATATATAAAAAAACCTTATCACAAAAATTTATACATAGCAATAATTACTGTTTTTCATTAATTTCATATTTATTCTATGGAAAAATATTTTAATTCACCGCTTGTAACACTTCTTTGGAAAATTAAATAACAGATCTTAAAAGATTTACATGGATTTTTTTCCCCAAATAAAATCTTATTGTGAGATATAAAAGGGCGTGGACGCACGTACAGAGGTTTTTCAGAGGTCAAAAGTGAGTCAAGCAGAAGCAGGGCGGCATGTCGCTAGATTCATTCTTGATAACAAAAACAAGGAAACGATTAGCTTTTTGAAAAACTTTTTAGTTTGATTTATTTATAGAGTTAGCCAGACTATATGGTTACAAAAAATCGTTATAACTTTTAATTAAAAGTATAATTTCTATTGGAAAATTCAGCATAACTATGTTTTTTTATTTTTACATTGGCTACAAGTTATCTTTCCAAATAACCAATAACTCACAATCACACCCAAGGAAGGAATCAGTTCATTTCTATAAGGCATATAGTGAAACACAATCAACATTATTAATATTAATTTTATTTAACCCTACAAGGATTGCACAGTTATCGCATGATTCAAACTTCTATTTCAAAACAAGTACACTGTTGCTGCATAAAAATCGTAGCTTGTTTGTAAATAACTGAAATATTATTTACTGCAGTCAGGACAAGCTTAAAACATTCATACAATCAGTTGCAAAGTTCACTTACACAAAGCGTAAAATGAATTTTCGTAACCGAACAAAAGATTAAAATTTATATCAATTCAACTAAGTTTCACGAACCGTACTTTGTATAAAATACAGGCGCACAGCTTTGTTTGTCACAGATCAAGTTGTTACCAAAATATTGCATTCATTCAATCAATCTGTAGAACAACAAAAGCAGGAGTTGACATTGATAACTAAAATTATAAACAAGCGTTTTTCAGTTTTTCATTGGTGCGCACTATTTTTTTTTTATTTTATCCTTGTGTTGCACACATAGCCCGAATTTAGTTTTGAGGTCTTCGGTTATCAAACTCTCGCCTGTTATTCGACCTCCAGTCAGGGTAACTATCTGAATTTTGACCCATATATCTATCCCTGTGAAATGATTCATTTCCAGGCTGGTAAGAGTTGCCGCCGTGGAACGCTCCACCAAAGTGGTTTCCAGTATTGCTGCCTCCAAAACTGCTAGGTGGCCCACCTTGGTTGAACCTGAGTATTAAAAATTGAGGTAAATTAGCGTTACAAATACATACATGCGTGAGCAGGGTGCAGGAGGGAAAGAAGAATTGTTTTGTAACCATTAAACAGGGGTGAGCACAAATTAATTAAACAAATAGGGTGCCACCTCACTTTCGCACAATAAAATTAATGAAAAATTGGTAAAACACATCATTTTTGATGCACTCAACGCTAAGTTCAGGTTATTTATAAAATTAGGCCAAATTTGGCTTAATTCTCTGGGACAAATTCTTCTCTAGATATGCCACAAATGCTAACCAATATTCTTACGTAAAACATTATTTTGTACACGGTAGCATTTAAAATGGCATATATATATCCTTTAACAATTTATTTTAATCATATATGAAAATTTATTAAGACTGCTTAGCTTAGGGTTTATTTGCATAAGGGACAAGGAAGTTTTAGAACTGATTTACCTTCTGTTATCAGGAGGCCTGTTGTGCCTTTCCCTGTTATAATTTTTCTGCATCGGGCGGTAATTGTCGCGCTTGTCTCCCACGTTTCCTCCTCCGTATCGGTCTCTACTTGAGCTGCTATTGCCCCAGCGGCTGTCCACATCTGGTCGGCTGTGGGGGCTGTTGGCGTAGTTGTTTCCAGGTTGGAAGCTCTTCTGGGGTGTGGGTGCACCATCACGGGTCCGCTCTTTTTTATCAAAACTACTCCTCGAGTCCGAGTTGCTACCGCGACTCTCAGACCTGGGTTCGTGTTTCTTCGGGTTCTTTTCCTGCCTCTCATCTTTGGACCTGTAAACGGCGTACAATTAATTCTATTGCTCATGCACTCAAAAATTTAATAGTTAGCTTACTTTGAGTCCATATTTGATTTTTTGGGAGAGTGCTGGTGATCTGGTTCAGTGTCAGCCTTTCGCTTCTTGCTGCTGCTGGCTTTGTCTTTGTCCTTGTTTTTCTTTTCCCTATTGGGAACTGTTGCGGACTCCTGGAGTTACAGCACACGGGTTATTTTAATTAGTTTTGAATATTAAGGAAATTACCTCTCTTTCCGATCTTGATCGCTTTTCTTCCTTTATAGTCTGCTTATAATACTTGCGCAATTTCTTTGCATCATGGCTGGTGAATTGGGAAGAAAATTCCCAAAGGTACCTGAAAGAAATTCAAATTTAAGCACTCATCCTTCACTGATTTGCAACAATATATTACTCTTTCCACTCCTTGATTTTCTCTGGGTCCTTGTGCTCTGACAAACACCTTTTGATCTGAGCTCCCACTTCAAGAAGGCAGTTTTTGACTTTCTTTACAAGTTCTTCTTGTGACGATTTCTTATCTATTATGCCTAGTGCCTTCAATTCCTTTCTGACAGGTCTCATCATCTCTTTGCACTGCAGGAAAACTGGAGAACCTTCTTTTACCACTGCCCGAGGTTCAAAGTTTGCAGTGAAGTGCATGGGGCCTTGGTCTTTTTTGGAGGTTTTCTCCTTCTTCGTCTTCTTCTTTGGCTCACGCGAGTCTTCTTCAACCTTGATTTTCACAGGCTCCTCCTTGACTTTCACCTTCTTCTTGCTGCTAGCTGCAGACATGTTGGTCTCGTCTCCAGAGGATGCTTCATCATGCTCAATAATTGGCTTCGTCAGAGCAGTTTTGACCTCCCTCTGCTTTCGTTGTTTCTTAGGTTTTGTCTAGAGTTATAACTTTAATAATGATTCTGCATCAAAAAGCGTTACCAACTTACCACTCCTTGCTTAACATTGAGTTGATTTCTCAGAATTTTTAGCAAATACTCAGTGCGAGCTTGGAGGTGTTTGGCTTGAGGTTTCTTGTCCTCATTCAGAAGAATTTTATCACTCAAGCCCAAACTTGGATCCATTTTGATGGCCTCCCATGAGCCTATGCCGTACTGATACACTCCTCTCAAAAGCTTGGAGTCGTCCTCGATCTCCCAATCAACATCAAAGTTACTTGATTTCACCCTGAAAATTAGAAGTCTAGCTTTAATGCAAACTTTATCAGATGCACGTCCTAGATTACAGGAACTTGGAAAAAATGATATCTTTTCTCAATAACTTTTTCATTATAAATTTGAATTACTCTCACCCATAATAGTACTAGGGAAGACATTCTTAGCGATACAAGCCTTTTAGAAAAGTTAAAATCTAGAATTACCATAAAAATAATAAATTCTTTTTCCACCAAGATAAGCGCGAAAATTATTTGAAAAAAAAATTACTAATAATTCAGCTAACACCCTGATTAGGACAGGATTGTTTCAGGTGCTAGCAAAACTTTTGGATCATTCTAGTGGTTGTTGGTTATGTTCTAAAATGTATGGTCATTAAAAATTTCTGAAATGGTTGGGGGCATGCCTCTACAAATAATTACACATACATGCATTTAAAATGGATTGTTTAAATACCTTGCGTCTAATACCCAGCGACTTCTCTCAGAACTATCAGATGGAACCATTTCATCAAGTGGCTCCAACTCCTTTTCTGTGGCTATGAGCGTTTTGGCATTCACCGAGACGCCACCTAGCTTGAAGGAGGGCCCTCGTTCACGCTTTTTCTGGTTAGGATCATCGTTGGTGTCATTTTCCTTCAGTGCCGTCCACTCGGCCATCATCTTGTTGCAACGATCCTTCAGGGTCTCACCCAATTTCTTCAGATCAGACATTGACTTCTCTTGGAGCTCAGCATCACAAGCCACAGATTCCAAACGCTTAAGAGGAGCAGAAAATTTCTTGAAGCTTTTGACAAATCTTCGCACTTCCGCGTCAGTGAAATTTTTGATCATCTCTTTATTAGAGGATCTAGGTCTCCCCCTCTTCTTTGGTCGATCATCATCTGAACCACCTCCTTCGTCACTACCAGAAGCCGACTCTTCCTCTGTCTTCTTTTTTCGCTTCTTCCCTCGACCATCTACAAAAAAAGTCAAATTTGGCTAAACACAAACTTTAGACTTATTACCATCACTTTCAGACTGATTTATCTGCTGCAACGTTTTCCTACTTCTTGGGGGCAAATAGAGATCATCCATCTCTTTGGCTTTCTCTTCCGCTTCAACCTTTCGACGGTAGTTTTCAGGAATGATTTCATCCTACAGCAAGAATTAGAGCTGTGCACAACTTAAATTATTACTTGAACATACCCAATCTTGGCTTTCGTCATCCTCTGCACCTTCCGTTGATTCAACCTGATCGTCAGTCTCTAAATTTCCAAAGCTTGCCACTTTGAAAGCAGATAGTAGCTCATCTCCTAACTGAGCTGGTTCTTCGTCTCTTGTCTCTGCTCTTCGGAGGATTTCATCAATATCGCACTGGAAAAATAAATAGATGTAGCTTTCAAAACTTGATTGAACAACTAGAACGCACTGGTTGCAATTGATTTATAGTTTAGAAACAAGAGTTGATTGTAAAACAACTTACAACTGGCTCATCATCTCCTAGTTCATCATCTTTAAACAAGTCTTGGGTGCCAAACTTCAATATGGCAGACAGTTCTTCCTTGTTGAAAGGAACAGAGCTGGAGGTTGCTTTTTTGTCCAAAACTGTTCGGCCAGTGGTGTCCATGCGCTGGATGACAAGGTGATCAAGCACCATCTTCTGTTTTGCTCTCTCCACAATTTCTTCCTCCACAGAGTTTTTGGTAACAAGGCGGTAAATGTTCACCTAAGAGAAAAGCGTGTCATGTGTTATTAGGTTAAATATCATATTCATAAATGGAAGTGTGCAGAATTTGTTTTAACTATTCTCAGGAACCTAATGTTATTAATTATAATTTTACCTGGTTCTTTTGACCAATTCTGTGAGCTCTAGCCTGAGCTTGGAGATCGTTTTGCGGATTCCAGTCCGAGTCAAAAATGATGACAGTATCAGCAGTGGCCAGATTGATACCCAAACCACCTGCTCTTGTCGAGAGAAGGAAGCAGAAGTCCTAAATAGATTGGTTATAAAAATAATGACAAGTTATAACACAAATTATTACTTGTGAGTTTTCAGCATTGAAGTGATCCAACGCTTGCTTCCTCAGTTCTCCCTTGATGCCTCCATCAAGTCGTTGGAAAGAAAAATGCCGAAGCTGCAAGTATTCAGCCAAAATGTCCAGCATGCGGACCATTTGGGAGAAGATCAGGACTCGGTGACCGGTTTCCTTCAGGCGAACAAGAAGCTTGTCCAATAAGACCAGCTTGCCAGAGCCTCGAACCAGAGCCTAAAAGAGAAAAACTGGTTGTAATAATATTTTATGGGAATTGAGAACGTGATTAAAGTGCTATTTAAATTGAAGCTCAAGGTTTTAAAATAATGGACAGAGGCTATAGAATAATTAAAAGATATTGAAGATGCATACATTTAAGTAGTCTTCAGTAGAAGTTCTTTGTTCATGGTCAACTGGCTTCGTGAGGTAGGAATGATTACAGCATTTTTTCAGTTCGACCATTATGTTGAGGAAGGATTGAGAGGATCCCTTATTTCCTTTCTTCAGAGCGCTGAAGTTCTTAGTCAGGATCCACTTGTAGTACTGTTTCTGTTGAGATGTCATCTCGACGCGGAGGATCTGTTCAACCTTTGCAGGCAAAGATTTCTCTACATCTTTTTTCGCCCTACGCAGAAGGTAGGGCTCTAGCTGTTTGTGCAGTTTACAGAAGCCCTTCTGATAGGTCTGTCCGTGCTCTTCCTCAAAGGTCTCCCAGTTGTCAAACCTGTGAATGCTAAATTGAAGCTTCTGCGGTTAAAAAAGAAGGTAGGTGCATACTTTTCAGGCATGATGAAATGCAACAAACTCCACAATTCTTGGAGGCAGTTTTGCAGTGGAGTGCCGGTGATAAGGAGTCGGTGGTTGGTTCTGAACTCCTTTAGAGCCTTGTACAACAGTGAGTCACCATTTTTTAATCTGTGGGCTTCATCAACCAGCAAAGCAGCCCAATCAATGCTTCCCAAGAAAGTCTTGTCTTTCAGCAAGATTTCGTAGGTTGTTAGGATAGCATTGAATTTCAGTCTCTTGGATTGCGGGAATATCCACTCATGTTCTCGAATCTAAAATTTAATAAATATAAGTATTTCTGATAGCTACTGTAATTACTACGCATTTACAATTTCTCTTGAGCGGACGTCTCCCAAATAGGTCACGACGTTCAATTTTGGCGCCCACAACTGGAATTCCCTTTGCCAGGATGTCATTGTCGACAGTGGAACAACAACAAGAAATGGGCCATGTAGGTCATGAGCGTGGTACATGTAGTATAGGAAGCAAATGGTCTGAAAATAAGACACGTTGTTTACAAATTGTAGTGCAATGTGATTGAAAAAATAATATAATAGCAATTATTAAAATATGATCTGATATTTGTTTTTAGTTGGATGAAATTACCTGAATAGTCTTGCCAAGACCCATTTCATCAGCCAGTATCACGGAATTTCTCTTGCACCAAGAGTGGATGAGCCAATTTACACCATGCAATTGGTAGTCTCGCAACACAACTGCCTCATCTCCTCCCATGTACTTGGGCTGTTCTTCCAGTTGTTTGAATTTGGGTCTTTGCTTCAAGCATGGCGTTTGCTTGGAAGGCGTCCGCTTAGACTGCTCTCGATCACGGAACTGTCTGATCTTCTCAGGCCACTTGCTTCCTATCAAAGCGCCATCTTCCCAAGTGGATTCCGCATATGGAAGGCATTCCCATTTCACTAAGTAATCAGTTTTTGGTTCATCACTTTTAAGTTCTTGCTTGGTATACACAGCTGCAATAAAATTTTAATATAATTAGGGCATACACTGGAGGAAGCAAACATACCAATTATTCGTTCCGCTCTGGTGTAGCTCTTTTGCAAATCCTGTTCCAGTTCCAGTTTGCACTCATAGTATTCAATATCTTCAGGAGAATTATATTTTTTCCAATGAGCTATCTCGTCCTCTTTCTTCTTGAAGTTATCCAACTTCTTCAAGCCTTTGACCTGAAATTCGTAAGACTAATTATACCAAGTGGTATAATTAGGTAGTTGTAGGTATAAGTAAAAAGCGATCAGCGTCGTCAGTGCGGAAAAACTGAAAATGAATACCTCCGTAACCATGCAGCAACCTGGTGTTTTTTTTATTAAAACCAACAGGCGCTCTGAATACAACAACCACTCCTGCAAACCCCATCAGACTGCATTTCATGAGGTGAAGAACTACAGTAAAGGTACATTAATAAAAAGCAAGTCTCACGAAATTTTCAATCCAGGAATTTTTGAATTTTTCTTTTCGTGCAACAATTATTGCTGAACATGACTAATTATGGCTCTAAAGAGATAAATTCATGCTGGCATGAGACTTGCGTGAAATTATAGCTACTTTTGTTGATTTCCTAACACACTTTTATTTCAATATAGAGTCCAAACTACAATATTGTTCTCCAATTTTCAATAATAAAATTAAATCAATGTTTAGAAAAAACTAATAAATAATAAGAATCAAACACTAACCTTCTGATCTTTGAGCGACCTCTCAGATTCCCAAGTGTTGTGGATGTGCGACCAGTTCTTCCATTTAATGAGATACTGATCTTCAAGTTCCTCTGGATTACAATTTTCAGCTCCAGCATTGGGATCTCCAGATTTTTCCACAGCATAGCAAGTAGTAAGATTTCCGGTGGCTGTTGTAAAAACGAAATCAATTTCCATAGGGATGGTTCTTTTAAGTTAGTGCTACCTCCTTTCCTGCCAACCCTATGATAAATGACTTTCTCAATCGTTTCTGAGTTGTCAGTTTCAGCAGGCTCATAGGTGCTCACGTCTACTTCAACCAAGTCCTCAGAACCCGTTCCATCGTCGCTCGCTTCTTTGTAACTCACTTGTGCAGCTCCACGTTTCATATTGCCTCTCCTGACGTAAGACAAATAAACAACATATTTAGTCTAGCCAGAATGGATGGTGAATTTTAATTGATGCTGCAACAGTATGCATCCTAAATTTGGCTTCATGCTTTTATTTGATTCCAGTAATTAATGTGGATGAGCAACTTTCTATCGCAACTTGGCAAGGTTAGAAATAAAAATGGTAAGCGAACCATTGAATTATAAATTATATTTGTGTCTATATTTACCCCCTTCCATCGTTATCACTCTCGAAACTTGTTTCATCTGAAGATTCAGAGTTTTTGAGCTTTCTGCGAGGAGGTCTTTTGCTTGCAGCAGGTTTGCTGCTTCGGGTCGGCTTCTTGATTCCTGGACGCCTACTCGGTGGCACCTTTGTTCTCACAGGTTCAGAGTCAGAATCTGAAGAGTCACTGTTCCAGGTGTTTGAACTAAATAAAATTATGAGTTTTTTTAACATTATAGATTAGAGAAAATATACTTTTTAGAAGCTCGTCGGCCTGAGATTTTCTTCTGTCCCCTCTCACTTGAATCGCTTTCAGCAACATTCAAGCGCTCAGGCTCTTTCCTCTCTCGACCTGATCTCCGGATTCCATAAATATCTGGATTGCTTTCCCAGTACTGTGTATGAGAACGTTATAAAATGAATAAATATATTATGCACTTCATTCACTGGTAAATTCAACGTGCAAATAAAGCAGGACTCACAAGCAACGATCATTGTAAGCAAGCGTAACTAGGGAATTGAAGTGGTGAGGTTGCAAAATGTTATATAGAATATTTTATTTAATAATCATTTTAAAAATATTCATACACAATGCTTTTGAAATGTGTTTTTTTACAATGAGAGAAAGCTATAGAATTTAATTTGTGCCATTGAGGGTAAACATGTGAGTAACCCCTGTATGTGAAATTGTTGCAATGCGTTGTCTATAATTCAAGTTGCTACCTCACAAAGTGTTGTGCACATAATTTATCATGCAAGCACCCAAATAATCATTCATTAAATGAGGATACACCAGAGCAATATTTTTTTAATATGGTCGTGACTCAGTAAGCGAACTTTTTTGCGACTCTTTTGGTGGCCACTTAACAAAAGTAGTAAGCCTTGGCATGAGCAGAATTTTAAGCACGGGGGTGGCCACTTATTGAATCTGGAAGCTTCTTGAGTCACCACCATATTTAAGCTTGCTTCAGATACGAGGTATATTAGCAATCAGCGCAAGTGCTGGTGTGTTACTCCACGACAGTCACGCACAACTGGTTGCATACCTCTGAATCGTTGCTTGATCTCTTCTTTACCTGCTTCAGATCGTCCGACTTTCGGCTCTTGCTGGAAGTGTCTTTAGCCGGCGTCGGCGAGCTCTTGGACGGCGACTGCTTTGTGCTCTCGGAATCAGAGTCAGACCCGCTCCCTGATTTGGAAGAACCTGAACTTGATGAGCTTGAGCCCGAATTGCTGCCAGAGTTTGAACCTGAAGACGATTTGGAGCTCTTTTGGCTCTTGTTTGATCCTCCATCTGAGTCCGATGAATTTTTATCCGATTCCGAATTTTCAGAGTCGCTCATTTTGACTGAAAATTCATAATTGTTTAAAAGGTACTGTAAACCATAGATTTTTGCGTGCTTATAATTGTTAGTTGTTAATTTGGCCAATATTTCCGATATTTCATGAAAGAAACAACAGAAAATGATATAACTTACAGGCTCACACTATAGCAATGTTATATTACGTTATTGCTTGAGGTTTGTGTATTCCAGTAGAGAATATTTAATATTATTTAGGTTGCGTAAATCAATTGCGAATTAAACTATTTCAATACTTTTTATAATGAACAGAAGCTTTCAAAAAATAAAAATTTTAAGACGCAACATTCAATAAACAAGATATATTTAATGTGTACTTTTTTGCCTTTTTATTCTCATCGCGTTTGGCAAGAACCCGCTCACGAATTTTTGAAACGGAACTCAAGCGCCGCAGAACTGACGGGCAAATCGAGAACTACAAACGCCTCGCCTCCTGCCGTATGGTATGCTGCCGTCGCGTATGATGAAAAACTAATCTCTCAGAAGGTCAAATGAGACAAATGTGACGCGTGAACCGTCACAATTACATGTTTCAGTCAACTTTTAAGGAAGAGCGAATACATTATTAATGCTTTGTAAAGTGCCACCCACCATCGGGCGCAGCTTCGCTAGAGTAACAAATCAGGCCGCTGGTTGAATTTCAGATTATTTTCTCTGCTGGTGCTCTTTATTGATTTTCCAATCAATACTGCGATTCGCCGAAATTGCAAAAAACTCAAGTAGTCAAATCCATCCGCTGGTTGTAGCCGACGTTCCTCCGGCTGATACACTGGGCAAACCTGAATCCTGGTAGCTCTCGTGAATTCGCGCTCTAGAAAAACTATTTGTAGCTGCGAGCTGTTGTAATGCCAAGTAATCCAAGTTATTCTGTCACAAAATGGCCGACAGCTATCAACTTAAAAATAAATCCAGGCAATCGGACGAAATGCCCTAATCAATCCAATAATATGAAAAGATTTTGGCTAACATCCTTCAAATTTCAAGGCTTCACTTAGTTCCTTTCAAAAAATCAAAAAATAGAGATGTTCATAAAATTAAGAGATGGATAATTAACTTACTGAAATAATGACAGGGAAATCATTTTCCTACAAATTTAGTAGTCAGCGAAGTCGTATGATAAATGATCATAGAAAATCTAAATAAGCTATTAATTCAGGGATGCGACAGAAAAAAAACTGGAAAAGCTTTAAAAATTGTTTAGATAATATTTCGTAGAATATTAAATACATCTTTGGTGCGTCGACCAGTGTGACCACGTGTCATGTTCCGAACAAGAAGATTTAAAATAACTATCAAGCTATCAAGTTAATTTGTTTTTTAGTAATATTATTATTTCCTGTAAGACTCAAAACAATATTATCTGTATCAAAAAAACAATATAAATCCCGAATTGAATTGCAAGAAACAATATCACAAAATTCGTACATAAATCCTCTTGAAATTGATGCGTTTGCAATGGCATCTACATATATTACTAGAAATCTTTAATATTTAGAGCATGTGAAACAGAAGATATTTAAGTATGTTATAGGATATTGTAGTTAGACCTGAATAATATCACTCAAAAATAAATACTGCAGGTGTAAAAAATTAAGTCACTTCCTTAACTCTTTGAAAATATGTACCAGGAATAATCAATTCAGGTACCGCGGATAAAATGTGATTTAAATTGAGTGATTAACATTATCAGTTTGCTAAAAATTTAATAGTAATGTGAGGATTAACATGAAGCAAGTCCCTGCACAACTTTGAGCTAAAATAGCAAAAAAGGGTTATGCCCAAAATGGAACGAATCGCCTATCATGAGGTTGAGCTACATTCACAGAATACTATTACACAGGTGATATAATGGTTCAAGCAATAATTTGGGGGAAAATAAGCGAAATTAGAAGTAAACAAATGACTTCAGTTGAACAGTAAGAGAGCCACGAGGGTGAAGAGTTGAAATGCTGGAAGTTTCATCCTGTGAGAACCGACGCTGAAAAACATGGCGGACTGGACCATCCATGATTCAAGCGGAAATGCGTGGAAAATATAAAAAGCGAAATCCGAATAAAAAGGGCAAATTTGGAAAGATCATCAGAGAATACACGTTTAAGTGAAGTAAAATAATCCGATAGAGCGCACATTACGTCGTTGCATTTGGAGCATTTTCGAATAGAATGGACGAAAGCGTGAGAAATCCTAACGAATCACCCAAATCGGAAAATTGGCCAAATCAAAACAAAAACAAAGTAAAAAATTGCGACTTAGTCTTACCTTCAGCAAAACACGGGGCGAAAATTCAAACCGGATCGGAGCACGGAATGTTCACGAAATCGGGTGGAAATTAGGGTTAGCACGAGTGCCCCGCAAAAAAGGTGGTCCGAAATCACCGAAAGAGCACTGGTTAACCCTTTTGAGAACAGTTAAAGGGCAAAATTGTTCACCGTTATTGTTTGCGCTAATCCAACACCGTCATAGAGTCATGGCTGCGACTCCATTTTGAGGCCGCAACTTGACGACGCGAGGGAATTTGTTGAATATGCCTCGGCAGACACGAGATTTCGGCTAAAATGTCACTTAAATCCGTGCCGGGATGCTGCAGAAGCGGGTGCGATAACAAATGGCTGTTCACAAGTCCAACTATTTCGTATACGGAGGCTTATGCACGCGTCACGAACTTCACTCGACTATGGAACCAGCGGCCATGTTGGTTCGTTCGCACTGCTATAACCCGATGTTTGTACCGAACTCGCTCGTTGGCGGCGCGACTCTCCAAGTTAGTGCAACGTGAACGCGCGAGGATTTCTCGCACAAAATTGTTTTCTATTCGCGCCCGCAGTACATCGTCTGAACTGCATTGGCTCGCGGGTACAATAGAAAAATTGGCGTCAAATTTTGAACACGAAACAGTGAAATGTCACGGAAGAAATTGTTTAAAAACGTTATTAAATTTGCCCGTAAAATAAAATCGCTTTAATAATTGCCACGCACTCACCACGAAGTCATTCGAGTAGCATGTTATGAAATGGTAAAATCATTTGAATGATATGCGGTTTCAATTTAATTTTAATTTAAATTGGAAGTTGCCGGGCAACTAATTTATTTTTGCAAGTCTCCGTACAGCTGATGTGAGTAAGCGTAGAGTTCGAGAAGATTTCCTCGACGTTGAAATAAAAATCCATGTAACCAAGCATAGTACCTGATTAATGACTACAGTCTTCTTTGCTTTCGGGCCCTGGCAGTAGGGGCGAAGGAAACCCTCGTGCTGTCTGTGATCGAGACCACATTCATGCCTCCCATTGAAAGACCTTTGATCGCAGACTGAAACAAACAGGGGGAAAAATTGATAAAAACAACACCTGAAAACAGATGCTTGTTACACTCTTAAATGCATTTGGAAATTAAAAATTGCCTTGATTGCCTAATAAAAAGGCAAATAGGGACCAGATAATAAATTCTAATTAGACTAATTGCTCAACAAGTGTTATAATTTCTAACTAATGTTTAGAATAATAATGATACCAAGGAAAAGCAAAAAGAAGCACCGAAATTCGGTGTCCTTTGGTTCGCAGGCACCGGATATAAAAATCATATCAATGAGTATAGATACTAATTACTCGTGTGATAAATTATTCTTAGTAGTTGCCTTTCTTAAAAATACCAAACAATCAGGCTGGCACACTATGAAGCAATAATAATCAAAATAAAATTTAAATTTGATCCGAACTACTAAATATAAATAATCTATAGAATCTAAATATATGATAAGTTGAGCAAAAAAAAAAAAAAAAATTGGGTCGTATTATCACAGATGATGAGCCGTCAAATTTAATTACTACATTTGGCTTAATGACAACTAAAATAAATGCATCAGCTGTTTCAAGCTTCAATATTTGAAATTTGCTATAGCTACTTTAAATTCCACTACTTGTAAAATTTCTAGTTTTATTTTGACACGTTAGATTCTAGATCCTAAAATAATCCAGAAAATATAAAAAATTTGAAATTTAAGTGTAACTCCGCTCTCAGTCAATGCAAATATTAACTGAGAATTAACAATAATGGTCAAATCAATAATATTTAAATTAGGATGGACCAATTAAACTCAACTGTCTAATCAAGGTAGGCCTCAGCTAAGTACTAGAACAGAAATGGGCACTCACCATTCTGCCAGGCCCGATTCCACTGACCCTCACTCGGACGGGATCCTTAAATCCTTTGGCAATGGCTCGCTAAAAGTAGAAAATATCAGTTGTTAAAATTCTATGGCTTCATCATCTGACAATAGCTATCTTACCATTGCTAGACTGATGCCAGTAGCCTGAGCAGCAATGTTTGTGCCCTGTCTGGTGTTCTTAAAGCCTTCCATGCCGCAAGACCTCAACATTAAAGCCTTTCCTGCAGGAAAAACACAATATTTAACAAAGAAATTAAACAGGTATTGCTAATTTGTACCTTTGTGATCATTCAGGGAGATAATTGTATTGTTCTTAGTAGCTTTGATGTCGCAAATGTTCAGTTGCGAGTAAGGAATGCCATCGAATAGTCTGCTAGGTGTGTTCTCATCAGGAAAGATGTCCTCAAACCTTAAATCAGACTGTTGGTGTTTCTGTGTAAAAATTCAGGCTCACTTAGGCGCTAGAAAGGGACCAAGAGTAAATGTTCAAAGTATGAATATTGGTGAGCAGCTATTGAGTCCTAGCATGAGAAAAGAAGTAGGATGTTGCCACGAGGTATAAAACAGGGATCAATACTAAGTCAGCTCACTGAATTAGAGGAAAATCTCTAAAATAGGTTAAAAATTCAAAATTAATAAGGCGCACAGAGGCAGGGATCGTTTTAATCAGAAATTGAAGGAAACCACGGCACAAACCCTAAGAAACGCTTTCCCAGATGGAAATATATAAAAGGCGGTGAATTTGTGGTAAAAGCAACGACGTACAAAGCCTTTCAGCCATTTTGAAGAGCTGCTAAAGGACGTTCTTGGGTTTCTAGAACCGATTTCAAGCAATGTTTACCTTTTTGAGAGGAGGTCTACATCGATGGTTTTCTCGCCCTCGGTGCCTTCATCCTTCTTGGGCATGGATGCCAGCATTTCCTTGCGGTCCTCTGCCTTGCTACGTGGCACGGTCGTGTGCAGGGGTCGTTTTATGCTGGATGACTGTGGGCCGCAAAGCAAGCATGTTGCCTTGCACGTTTCTTGAGCCAGAAGACCTCCAGCACGTTCTCCTGAGCCAAGAACCGACCTCTCCAGAAAACTGAAAATTCGAGGGACCAAAATCGCCTGTCGAAGCATCGTGAACGGTGGCCTTTCCACCCAAGCCACACCAAATTGCTTCACCAAACGGCTACCACGTCCGCTCTCTACGCTGGTTGAGCTCTTCCTATTTGAAATACTGTTCAGATTAATGCGACTCACACACGTCAACCCCGCTTCAAACCAAAAATAAGCTCTTCCATCGAGCGTTCGACCAATAGAACAGTGAACGGAAGTGACGTCAAGCCAATCCCAGCGACTCCTTGCAAAGATGGTTGAGTCCACTTGTTCATGGTTAGGGAGCGGCTGCGAAATCCATGTTTAGATATCCAAATTTCACACCTTTTTAGTTATTTTTAGTTGAAAGCGACATTGTTCTAAATGTATTTCGAACTTTCGATTACCATGGATTGTTTTTCTTATGATATAATTTACAGATTAAAAAGCACTATTTTACTGCGCGTTCTCCTCAAACTAGCCTCTGTGCTAGGTGCATGAAATGAAAAGTGGTTCCATGCCTTCATACAGATGGCACCACAAATTTAACCAATTTTTAAAAAAATAGTTCCCTAATTTTTAAAAGGTCGTTTGCCCCTAATATATTCAAGGGCACAACACGTTAAGCTCTAATGTTTTTAATATAATACTATACTCTTTGATATAATTAAAACGTTACTTTAGAAGAAAATACAGCTAACTGCTTTCACCAGTCTCCACATTAAAAATTTTTATCAAATAATTTGCTCAAATTGGGTGTACTATACAATTAAAATACTTAATTATGTGTATCTCCATTTAACTGTGTTAATAATTCGTCAGAGTAAAACTCAATTTCCATATTCATCCATTAACTCCCCAAGTCTTTCATGTTCTGGAACAGCTCCTGTTGCACACGCCAGGAGGGATTGAATATTTCGAGGTTCTCCAGCACCAAAAACACACCCATTTGCTTTGTCAGCAGCAGCAAGAGCTCTCACTAGAGTTTTCTTGTCACTCACACTTACTGGCAGAAACGAGACCAAATTGAATCCCTCGATCAGGCCGACCAAGGCGGTATTCAACTTTTTGAATTTCCGTGTTCCAGGCTGCTCATCAAGTCTTTCAAGCAAATACTCTAGATTTAAGACTTCAGTGTAGAAATCCAGTCCGAAGTCCAGTTTGCTTGAATACCGCTCAGCAAGATCAATTTTGGAAAGAATATTGATGTGAGGTAACTCTGTGTGGAGCATTGTTGTTAGTGACAAAAGGAGAGCAGAGATGAATTTTCCTGTAAAAATGTTTTACCATGACTGACACTGAAATGACATAGTAACATTAATTTACCAGGATCGCTGCAATGGTGAGAATCAATGAGTTGGACCGAGCATAGTCTTAAATCGAACTTAACAAGCTGCGACATTATATTTTTCGCAGAGTTGTGGTGGGTGTAAAGCTCAACCTAGATCATTTTATTGAAACACAATAATGTTTAAGAAAGATGAATTGTCAATTACCTGTCCAGGGAAGTCCAGTAGAAAATAGTGGTCCTTGAATTTTGAAATTTCCGTCAACAACCAGTCAATGTTTTTTTCAATGAACTCCATGCAATACATAAGGCCCCCATTTGGTCCCAACTTAAAAGAATTCATTGCATCATCCAATGTGATGAGTTCTGTTATATTTATTGCAGCTTCATAGGGCAGAGTGTCATTTGCTGGATCTAATTGTAAGAGAACATAATTTTAAGTTTGCAAAGACGTGTCTACAGCCAGTTACTTACCTAAATTTACAAGAGCAACCTTCCTGCCTATCGATTGAAGGTACAAGCACATAGCCCTGCAATACGAGCTTTTGCCACTGCCTGGAGGGCCAACAACGGCCTGTCCAAACATGGTGGTGGCGGAGTGAGACATTTCAATTCAAGTGTTCCTTCAACGTCTGTAGAATGCTTTTCAGTACGTTGATACCGAGGTCCTTGACACAGAAGGCGAACAGTATTGGCTTTGGCAGATCCAACTGTCCAGCAAGAAAACGGGCTGCTATGTGCACGTCTTCTTCGTCCTTGCCAAGGAGAACCCTAAAAATTTGTTTATTTCAGTCACAATGAGTATGCAAAAAATCTATTATACATCATACTTGATTGTGTAAACTTCTGCTACTTCTTTTTCTACTTGGGTCGTATCTTTTTCAACACTGAGCAAAGTACCAATGCTTCCGGTCTGAGTGATGATAATGAAATAGCGGTCTCTGAAAGTTAGATTAAAAAAGTATTAGGACTCTTGTTCTTCATTCATAATCCCAGCCAAAATTACGTGTAGGAATTGATGAAAAAGTCCGTGTGCAGACCGTTGATGGGTTTCGAGAATATGACACCGTCAACTTGCTTTGTGTCTGGTTTATTCACTGTTGCTGGTTCAATACTGTCATCAATCATGATGCAATTCAGCTTGGCATCCGCAGTCGTTCTGAAAAAGCTAAAGATTTTAAGTTTTTTTGTTAACTCTCACATCACAACAGCTATTGAGACTATCAGTATGATACAATAATTGGTGCATAGTTATTGAACTGTTGATTGGTAGTGAAACAGTAAAACTCTGTGAAACTGTGGAAAATATTTGTTGAACCTTATTGAGAGTGGAAATAGTGACAGCAGTGACTTTTAAAACTTGCGCGAAAACGCACTTGCACAGCAAATCGACAATGAACTGGCCGACTTCAAATTTCCTCTAAAATACAGCCTACATTATGTAATTTCGATTAGATAAAATTAAAACACCTTAACTGACTAGTCTCAAATCTCGCTTAGAATTCAAAATCTTCAGGGATCTGACGTGTAGAAGCACAGAAGCAGTTTCAGAGCAAAGTAAACAAACAACGAACACACGGCACGCGCATGACAAATGACAACATTCAGTTCACTTGGATGGGAACTGGATGGGAGTAAAAGAGCCTGTAGCCGTAGCCTGCGCTGCTTGAATAGATACGGAGCAAGTGACACCTGTTGGTAACATGAGGAGTTTTGCAAATTTCAGTATGTATGTAATTTTATCATCTCTTTTTTGAGGTACAGGAGTACAGGACAAACTGAGATTGTGAGACCCAGAGAACGAAAAGGTTTTTTATTTAGTTTTAAATATTGATTTTGATCTAAACGTTTACTCGTAACTTTCATCAACAACTGAAGAAAGAAAAATGGGGGAGAGGCACCTATTTGAATGAAATTAAACTGATATTTTCTTTTGATCAATTCAAATTAGCATAAATAAATGTCTCTAATAATAATTATAATTATTGTATCTTCTTGTCCACGACCATTCATTGTCTTGAATTAATAGATAGCTTCTGTCCAGGCTAATCAATTTAGTTAAAAATTAAATTCCTTAATGTTTGTGCGCACAAATACAATAAAATTAATTATTATAATTTTTTTATCACTTAAAAAATGCAGACATACGGGCCTAAAAATGAGGCCTAGTAGGAAAATGGGGATCAAATATAATGGCAAACTAAAGAGTAAAAAGTTTTTATTACTATTTTGAAAGTACAGCGTACGTGTTATATTTTTTTATTTGGAGTACCGGGCCTACAGGATAAAAATTTTCAATATAGCATAAGTTAAGACTCCATTAAATTAAAATGACTCGCATGTTCAAGTTTTTTTTAAATAAATGTACGATAAAAAGCATAATTATAATAATTATTGTAGAATGACTGTGAAAAGGAGAAATAATGGCAATCATATATTATAGGACAAATGGAATGCCCGTATTTTCAGGCAATATGATATATTGTGGAGTGATGTCCCCCCACAATTATTATGTTTACTGACTGATTGATGGCAAGAATTAATTAGAAATTAAAAGTAATATTTATTTTAAAATTACTTTAACAAAACAAGCTATTGAACCAATAGAATAATTTATAGGAAATAATATAATATATGCCATGAACTAAAATTCACAAAAAATATTGCAACCCAAATTATTGATTCTGTATGGTTTACGCAAGTAAATGAAATATTTTTCAATTGTATTATCGTAAAATCAAGATTATGTGAGAAAGGAAACCCTAAAATTATATAAAAAAAAGCTTTTAAGAATCACCCTAATCGACTCTATTATAAAAGTGTGAACTTTTTACGTTTCATGGTTTGCAAGTACCTCCTTTCAAATCGCTAGAGAGTGCATTAAACGTGTAAAACATTAGAGAAAAGGAAAGCAGTTATATTCGTATGCTGGTGTATTGTAAAATAATGTACCTTTTGCCGTCCCCTGTCTGTCTTGCGTCGCGTCCGCGCAAGCAGGCCCCAGTGCATCTTCATCTGAGATTAACCTGTTTTGTGCTGCGATAGCAGAATGCACGCGACAGTGCGGGCAAATTCTTCTTTGTTGTACTGTGCCGGAATGTATAACAGTTTCTAGTTTTGACGGTGTGTGCGAGTCGCGCGCCGCGCACACCAAACGCAGCCGGCGTGCCCCTGCTGGCTGGAGGGCCGAGCGAGGAAGGGCAGCCGGAGGCGGGCGGCGCGGTGAGAGCATCAGTCGAGCGCGAGAAGTGCAGGAGTGGCGATGGCAGCCACAGCAGCCCCCAAAAAGCAACCCTCGCACACGTGGTGCGTGTACTTTGGCCTGTTGGGCCTGCTCGCCCTGCAGCTCGGCCTCTCGTTCGCCCTCTACCGCTACATCCTCGCCGTCGACCTGAAGGTCGAGCAGGGCTTGACCCTGCGGAGGGCCAAGAGGGCCGTCGACGAGAACGTGGTCGACGAGGCCAACGTCGAGTTCTTCCACCCCAACTTGCGGCAGGAGCTAGAGGAGAAGGACGCGGTTAGGCAGGCGGCCACGCCAAAGTCTTCGAAGGACGCTGAAAATCCGTGGCTCTACCTCACATCCTACTCACGTGTACCGGTAAGTCCAATTATTGTGATTTTGGTTTGAAAAATTCGTAAAATAAAATTTTTTTATTTTCCGAATTTTTCGCGGCGAGGCACCAAAACCGTGAAATGGAATTTTGTCCCATTTTTCTTACAATTAGCAAGACTGGATTGTAACAGGTTGAAAGGTAGGCAACAAGTGCGACACACCGGTGTAGATATTGCATAACTTTACGTTCCCTTGACGATTCATTGAAATCAGTAATAATAATCAATTTGCCTAGGCCTAGTAAGAAAACTGCATTAAAACGCAATGTGCGTTGCTAAACGCTTTAGGGTTTCAACAATGTCGTCACAGCGAAATTAAATAAGGACCATAAGAGTCAGCTCTGATTTATTTTCAGTCCGGAATCTACATACTAAATCGATTATCGTTTTATATAACAGCGAAATTGGCCCTCAGACACAAATTAACCTATTAAAACAATCTTGGAAGGATATTCAATTCCAAGAAGTTAAGATGAACCATTGAAATAATGAAACCAATTTGAGTATCTACGCCTCAGCCATATTTTTATGTATGATTGAAACTCTATGTACCATACATCAAAGAGAAAAGCGCCATAAAGTTTGTTCTAACCATTTTCCATGTACAGACCAACATTTATTTTGACGAGCGTTAAAATTGTAAAAAGTTCACTAATTTTCTTAAGCCTCTTGTGTTTTAAAAGAGCTACTTAAATAATTCAAAAGCGCGAGAGGCATTAATAAAGCTGCATATTTTTTGCGGAAACTTGTTTAAAATTTTCCACGCAAATGAAAAGGGGTAAAAAAATCAACAGGTTGAGCAGTCCCGTGAAAACCGTTGCAGCAAAAATTTGCGTCGCTGTGTGTATAGTATGCGCTGCTTGTGCGCGGCTCGCAAAGTGGTGCATCTGTGAGGAGCGTCTGAGCCATAAAATTAAGTAATGAATGGGCTTGACAGCGGTTCAGCAGGGTGCGACGAGTAGAATAAAATATATATCTCTGCCGCGAGCTGTCATCATAAAAACAGTCGCCTCGCCCGCGATATATTTAATCGTACAAATGGCATTAAAATGAAAAAAAAATTCACTGTGAGTGGTCTGGACCATTTATCGCTAGAGGGCAAAGAGTGGAACAGCAGCAGACGCGTTTTTCACATCTTACGCTCGGACAGAGCTCTCACAGATTAAAATAATGAAGTGTCGGGAAAGAGCTCGCGGAGTAACAAAGTTAGTTTGTCAAGCTGCTCCAGGAAAATCCACTTGTTTCCCAGCGGCTCTTCCACGCAGTATGAGGATTTTGCGGTTTTAATTAACTTCAACATGAGACACGCTCCACGCCGTTTTTGCATTTAATTAACGCCAACGGAGCAAAAATTAATTATTCTGAATTTATACCGAGTTTCTTGGTGTTTTCCGAAAAGTTTGTCCCATGCTGTTAATTAGCGAAAATGATTGGTGGATTTGTCCAACAACTTTCGAGCAAACAGGCCTCTATAACAAAGAATTTTCCTTTAGTTGACGTCGTATTTTGACTCATCGCATAAACTAGTTAACCAAGTTTTTTGCGTCAACCGATTCCCACAAGAGTTCTGCTCGTGATCTGAAGGAAGATTTCATTAGGAAAAAATTATTTAAGAGTATTCTTAAGGGAGACGGAGTTGTTGGAAAAGCAAACTTATCCGCTTGTGCGCGCCACAAGATAAATAAAAGCGACCTTAATTACTCCTCTCATTTTTCAATTTGCTTTCGGGCGTGCGTCCCTTTCTTCCTGCACGGCTGGCTCCGCTCTAACTGGCACTTTTCCGCAATTTCGCCAACAGCGGCGATGGATGACTGGTTCGTTGGCGTCGTCGTCATTATGCGACCGTCCCAACTTGTTTACTTTTCAATTTCAGCATTAGCCAGCCACGACGTCGAGAGTCTTCTCATAAAACTTTTTTAACTCACTGCCGGGTATGATTTGCATCCCGGGTGCGCCAGAGAAAATATTGAGTTCTGCGGATTCGTCGCAGGAGGGAAGCTGGCTAGCTAATCCAAATCAAATACGAGCTTGGAAGTAAATGCATGCATATATATTCTTAGTTTTCCAAGAAAGTTGCCCTTTCTGCTTTTGGTAGCTTGTCTAGTTTTATCCAGCTTTACTTCTCATGAATAGAAATTGGCAAAAGTTAAGGAAAACCTATTTCGCAGAAGACATTTCGCAAGAAAATATCCGATTAAATTAAGTAAAATTTTCCATAAAAATCACGTTCTTTCAACTTCTCCCCATACATTTCTTAAAAGGAAATTTAGAAGAAAATGAGGTATTTTCAGAAAATTTAATTTCTCGCAGACCAAAAAAATGCACGCCATATCGCTATTTTAACGGGTATTTTTCGCAACTTTAAAAAAAATATTAATCCAGAGCAACAGCCAAAGCCAAGAATGGAAGTCTGACGAACCCTAGCTTCTCATTGCAAGAACTGCTGTACTAGACAAGCAGTTAATTCATCTTTTGTTCTAAAAACTTGACGCTAAACTTGCATAGAAGGGAACTATAATCAGAAAACTTTCAACTAAGAATGGTTTGCATCAGCGGCCAATGAACACGATAATCTCTATGACTTAACTAACAAGAAGTGTAGACAATGTAGCTTCAGCTGCTACTCTGTTATTTAACTTCCAATGAGTATGGCTAAAGATGATGACGTTTTTTAAACTTATTTAAACACTCATCGTGAACGTGTTTGGATCATTTTTTCAATTATTTACCGTAAAAATTAATACGCATTCCTAACTCCTTTTTGTTGATTTCTCACACCCTGGAACTAAAAATTTTTCACTCACTTCGCGCGTACTCCGCAATGGAACCCAACACGAAAGGCACACGTTTCATCACCTAACGAGATGAAATGGAGACTTGGAGACATAAAAGGAGGAACATGGAATCCAACAAGGTGCAGTGTGCCCCATTTGTGTGAGGGAGTGCAACACGACCTTTTTTCAATTTCCCGCATACGCGTATATATCTCACATCGTGTTGGCGTCGACAAGAGATGAGCAACAGGCGCATGAATAGCTTCGTTTCATTTACTCCGTGTCATAGGTTACGTGACCTATCGTGGGGTTGGACTGACGACACCGCACGCCGCTCCACACACACCCATAGGCATTGTGCGTTTGCATATACATATAATATATTTATTTTCCAAGCTGCTCTTTTTAGGCACACACGTGCAGTTGGCGAAAGAAAGAAATAGCATCGTGCCGCAGAGGCAAAAAAAGCCACTCGATTTACTTACTCGTGATTGCGGAGATTGTACACATGCGTAATCAAGGAACTCTCCAAGCGTAGCGTCCTCTCTCTAATGAGAAAACAACCCGTCGCAGCTGGGCGTACATTTGCGGCGCATTACACCCTGGTTTTTATGCCGTGCAGGATGATGATGATATTTACGCAATGGCTGCAGCTATCAGCCTTCGTTAATTTTGTGACGTCTGATGGGAGTGTGAAATTGGCACATTGTTAATTGACTTTGATGTTTAATCAACAAAAGCTGAAAGGCCTGGTAAATTTAGCCTAATCAATTCGCTGTCAAAAATTGACATATTCGCTTCCTTCCTGAACTATGGGATTAGGAAAGCAATGTAATACTCACGGGGATAGAATAGATTTGTGTCCCATTTATCAAAATCTATTTATCGCAAATTTAATGAGTTAATGGACAAGGGTGAAAATTTGTATTTGTGAAAATAACTTAAAAATCTTTTCAATAAAATGGTTGTACCGAAAATTCACGTTCAGAATTTAAAAAAGCTGCACAGTTATAATTCATAATTTGATTATTCAATCAATTAAACTACGGATCTCAATTTAAATTTTTAAAATTCCACTAAAATAGATTAAATGAGTTGAAACTTGTGTAAGAGAAGAAAAATTTCTAATTCTTTGGAACCACGTAACTTGTCTGTTGACAAATTGGAGCAGCAAATTATACGATCCCCCGACTTCTCCATATTGGCCTCTGCAGAATAAGCAATTTTCACTATTCGAATAAAGATAAATTCTAAATCGGTTTGTGGATAATCTCAACCTAATTCAAGAAAATTATTTTTACGATTTATAATGACTGAGAGTCAAAACCAAAATATATTATCTACAGGTTTCTATGTACATTTTGAGGAAATCGGCTCGTTGGATAGATTGCAACGAGAGGAACATAGGTTAAAGCTAAAAAAATTGGCCGAGCACGAGCAGAATGTAATTTTGAAAGAAAAGTGGTCAAATTTTAAATGTTGCTTGCTCCTATTTTGATTATTGCAAATTGAATAGTTGAAAATCTGCAAGATTAGACAGACAATTGATTAAATTCTGAGAATCATTTAATTTTGAGCAGGAAAAAATGCACCATGATGTTCTAAATTGTTCTGTCAGACTCTGTTAGGTTTTCTAGTTTTTAATCGTAACAGACAAAATGAGTCTAATGCATTTTCTAATTAATGATCAAATTAATTCCTGAACAAAAGTGAAGTGATTAATATATTTGACAGGATGCGATTGTATGTCACATCCCGATCGGTCACGTGCATTACTCAGTTGGACGTGCATTACCCCCTGAAGCGATTGCCATTCGAAGTACACAGAGCGTACATTATTGATGGAGGGCTGCAGCGGCAGCAAATGACCACTCTTATCTCGGCTGGGCGCAATCCCGTTTCGGGGAGGCCGTTAATTGGGTTATGAATCCAATTTGACGGTCGGTCGCAGCGTGTACCATATAGGTAGAATGCAAGCGGAAAATGATAGTTATCGACTGCCGCACTCGATCATGACGTCGCAGGCAAAGCCGAACATTTATCTCGCGCTGCATTTCACGTGTGTGTGTGTGTTAATCCATTAAAAGCTCCGCGCATGTATTAGCGTCCCGTATGGGAGATGATTGCGAATGCTCATAAAACGTTTGCGCGGCCAGCCTTGCAGACTGGATACACACGGCGGCTTGCGGCAGCGATTTTCAATTAGCTAAGTTCCATCCGGGTTGATCAGCGACAAAACCGATCGGACAGCGTTATATAGCGGCTTGATTGAAGACCCAATAAAAAGTTACCTGGCAGAGAAGTGCTGTGAGTGTATATTTATGTACACAGTTGCGCCCACACACGGGCTTAGGAGAGAGCTCTGCGTTGAATTTTATTGGCACGGAAGGGTGTTGCGGGAGTCTCTAAGGGCTGCTCGGTCCGGAGACGTTCATTAGGGAGAGATTTCTTTCCAGGCAGGAAGTCACGCATTCTTCCTTAGCACACCCAAGATAAAATCTCGCCCGCCTTCTGCTCTGCTGACGGTGAAAGAGGCCAATTAATTATTCAGCCAACTGATCCTTTTATGATCAGCCAGCCGATAAGGTTGGGGTAAATAAATTGGGCCCCGTTTTTGTGGAATAATGGCTCCCGTTTTTATCTATTGGAGGGTCGACTTAAAATGTTTCAGAAAAATTTCTGTTGTGAGAGTTACGAAGAAGTGTTAAAATTATTGCATTCATTTAATTTACTCAGAAGACTATTTATAAGTGTATTTCTAAGTTTTTATCATGCCCAGCCGAGTTTATGGACGATTTAAAGGGAGATTGAGAAAATGTGTGCCATGAAATGACGCGGTGTACAGTTGAAATGGACAAAATTAGGGGCAGCGCACGACGCCGTCTGCGAGCAAAAGCATTTCATATTTCACTAGGCTATAAACTTTTATGCGCAGAGTTGTGTGTTCTTCAAGAGCGAGTGTAAGCTACGACATCGTAAAACAGCCTAAATGGCCTCGATTTTATTTCTCTTCGTCCTATTTTGGCGACTTATCAATATGCCAAGATGGGTCAAAGGTCGATTTTTTGTCCGCCAGAAGAGCATTCTTTTGTACGTCACAGTAGTGCGTCACTTTGCCTCGTTTCTAACACAAATGTCGGATTCCTCCACTTTCCTCAAGTGCAACAAGTCATTTTCACTACAGACAGTGCGAAAAAATTGAAAACTCCAGGCGCGGAGACAGGCACGCGTGCTACATGATATTCATACCGATATGATTACACGAGCGCTGACGTTTTTGCCAAACAAAATTTACATTTAAACGGCAAAAGTGATGGATGACATTGTATACGCTTGACAGTCGATCTGAGCATCAAAAGCAGCGCTGAATTACGATATCCCACGGCGCCGCGTCAACTCTCTTTCTATATTTTTATAATATTATAAATCATGCACCACCAATCGCGACCGAAAGAGACAGCAGGTAGCAAATATTCAATGCTCGCAGGAATTCGTCCCCTTCGCGTGGGGTAGCATTTTTTTCGCAGAATTCCTTTTGGACAGTCACCTCAGGTAGAGGGGTGGATTTTTTTTTTGCATTTGATCGCAAACTTTGCTTACCGCACATCTCTCATTCTGTCCTAGCCGGCTGGCCGTTCGTTCGTATTCCCATTTGGCGCCCGCCAGACCCCGTATACGTATTTTTATTATTATCGCACGAGGCAGCTCGCAAGCGGAAAATGAATCGGCTACTGACCTACTCTAGCACTAAATCACGCAACGAGATTATTTTTTGGCTAGTAAATTTTATTATGAGAATTTATGTTCCCCCATAAATTCTATTCCTCCCTCTTTGTTCCACGCGCGAGACGCAATTTTGCAAATGGGGAACGAAAGAACTATAATGGAATTAAACTCTTGTAAAATATCAACAAAAGTGCACGTCAGCAGTCTTCTTTCTACAGCTGGAAATGTGAAATAAATATGTAATTAAAATAAAAGATAAACGGAAAATGAATTATTAAAATTATAAACAATGTTCTAAGGTATTTAAACTCTCCGACTTTTCTGCCCACACTCTATTAATAATTACGCACCAACAATATTCCAGCTCATAATTAGAAAAGCAAATCAAACGCTGATTAATTGGAGCGAGTATTGTGTTTGTGCGGGGGCGTGTTTACAAGTATTTATATGCTCCGAGAGACGCTAAAGTAAATTCATTGCTGGCTTAGTTAGTAATTTTCGCTTGAATTGATTGCTCGGGATATACCGACGTTGGGTATTAGAATGTGTTTATTCCGCACTAATTAAAGTTTTGCTGCTGACTCGAGTGCACACTTGCTCGTTCGATTCGAATGCCGCTGCGAGTCGTGCAAGTTAAGTTCCAACTTCCTACACTGTCAGGTTCAAAATGTTTGAAGATGTAGGCAACTCGCTTGTTTCTGCTGCAATGCGCGTTGCATAATTCATTCTATTAAAAGCAGGGACTGCACGTATTTAGGAAACTTCTCCTAATTGATCCGAGCATTCCTTTGGCGGCAGTGAATAGTTCTCAAATAATTAAATGTAAGGAGAGCATCTATGATAAATATACCGTCGGTGCTATGCAAATTTGATTTCATAATTTTTTTTAAAAAAAGGACACTGAATAACATTTTACTTTGCGAGAAGTGACTAAAGGATGGGCGACAAAAATATTGCATTGAAAAGTAAAATTATTTCACACGTTCTTGTGCTTGATAGCAGCTATTTTGACCCCCTAGGCACCATCTAAATTACTTATATATGCTTTGAAAAAATGTTAGCTGTAGGGTCAATGAAAATTTCCTTCATTTTAATGTTCCTATGTGTTTATTTCTAATTTTTGCGACATCTGGTTTTTAAGAAGTAATGCAAGGACCTAACGGGGAGTCATAAAGATTTGAAAATGTCAAAGAAACAAGAATTTTATTGCAACTCTATTTACACATAAATAAAAATCGCTACATGCTCTATGTTTTATTTCACAAAGTTGCCATTAAATTTTTATTGTTAATAAAAATTTTCTCAAATTTTGGATGCGATTACTAGATTGGCTTTGAATCTTGCATGCAAAGCTTGTGATGCAAAATCGAGACAAGAAACTACCACAAGCTCGTGGCTTAGCAAGAGGCATTGCACGCTTCTATGCTATCGGAGTTATTTATTGATTTGATCGCTGCCGTTCTTGGAATTTCGTGTACTCCGTGGGACCACTTTAGCATGTAGCAATTTACGTCATGCCCTGGGTACTGCGACTACTTATGCCTAATGCATGCAAATTGGTCTGGAAATTCATTATTACGCACGGCCTTTATCTTTATTACCAGGTGAAATTTCAATTTTCCGCCGCATTAGACCCCCGATGCGGCTCTTGCTGGCGTGATGGGTGTCGTTTCTCGAAAGCCCAGATCGGTTTGCCCATTCAGCCGTCGCATCTGGCTAAATGAAATGAGATGAAAGTCTTGACCACCGACCGCACCGGCCGGCTCCCTCAGCTATTTTTGATTGCATCTCAGCTGGCACGATTGGATTAATTTAATCGCGGTCGACGTGTGTCCGTGTTCCAAAAGTTTGCTTCTCTCTGTGGTGATTTCATTATTTCGGCAACTTCAGCTCTTTTGTTCCCAGGAAAGTGTCGTCAACGAATTCAGCCAGCGTTTAATTGGGTTAATGTACTTGCAAAGCCCATTTCTAGCAGGAACGTGAAAGCGGTTCGATGGCGGAACGACGAATTTTATGGTGACTGCGGATTCCTGCAAAATTTGCTTAAGCTTGAGTACACACAGCTTTTATATCTTCTCTCTCTCCTAATTTTTCTGATATTTTACACAAGATAAATCAAGGTTTTGAACAGATTTATTTAGTATGCAAAAAAACTTCTTTAGAATATCTACAACAAATTTTAAAATTATAATGAATTTTATCAGATTGAAATATTGACCATAAAAACACACAGAAAAATAATGATTCATCATTGATGCCATCATAATTCGATAAACGCAGGATAAACTTAGTTTAATTTGAATTCAAAGAAACATCTATCTTATTAAGTATTTGGAGCAGTTTCAGGCCTCTCTCTTTGAAGAAGATGCGATCAAGCCATGAAATGAAAAAGATCAATAAAACGCTCGAGTTATTAAGGTTTCCTTCGCGTTCGGGAGTATAAAATATACCGTAAATGGAGAAAAATGTAAAAATGCAAGGTCAGAGCTATAAAGTCCCATTTTCCATCCGACGTCTGTAAAGAAGCCGCCACTCATGTGATTTATGCGTGTCGGTGGCTAAGTGTAGATAAATATCTTCTTACTCCTGCGTGACTGCCGCACCATCCTCGCTCGATTTTGGGACATTTTCCGCAGAGCACTTCTTACACTCTATCTGGAAATCGCAAATTCGCCACCAGAGACACGTAAAGGAAGCTTTTTGCGCACTGTCTTTGGCAACTGAAGCGATGCTGTCGAGACCAGCCAACTGGATTTAATCCCCGCGTTTATTTACTCTACCACTCCAAGAATAATATTTCGCCCACGGCTTGTTTGCATTTCTGCTCGGTTTTTATGTGGAACATAAGCAAACACGCTAGCGTTCGGTCCATAATTCCAGTGAAAAATGTATTAGGATCGAATTTTGCACCGGCAAAGCCTTGGTTTAATGAGTAATTAATATGCACAGGGCTGTTGAACAAACGGCAAGCGTAAAATTGTTTGCTAGTAGCCTTTAAAAAAACATCCATTTCCGCGAAAGAGAGATTAGCGGCGAAAATGCCCATCAAAGTTTTGTCATGCAAAGCCCTATCAAAGTTTGTAAAGTAAATAGAGCCTGTTTGCAAGCAATATAGACTAAAATATGCTGCTGCTATTTGCTTTTTCCATGGCAAACAAATTATCGAGCAAAGGTTTAATATTAATGTTCATTAACAGTTGAGTTCTCTATCGGCTAATCTCTTCTGGAAAGAACGTCCTGGAAATTTTGATCAATATACCGTTAATTTTGTTTTTATTTGTGGAGTTAAATACTTTTTGCCCTTTTTGCGGCGAGTTTGTTAATTGAAACCTATATATAATAGTTTACCTGGATCAATATCCGAGTTCATTTCGAGAATTTACGGTAAACTTTGCACGTACATTAGTTAAAGGACAATTTGTTCCATTAAATTACCGGAATTAGCTGAAAACGTTTAAACCAGAATCTACACATTTTCGTGAAATTGTGGCCTTCAAATTACTATGTCAACAGCAGTTTAGAAATAAAACCGAGGGTAAAAGTGGTAACCTCACGCCGCAAAGAGTAAAGCGCTCACGTCAGAGGCGGAACTTGGTCGCACCCCTCGAGAGCTAAGGTGTGTCTTGAACTGGAGTAGAGAATTTTGCTCCCGCACAACCGCATTTAGCAAAATAGAGAGCGAAAGTTCGCGGAGGAAGGCGAGAGAAGGAAGGCAGGAGAGCCGCTGAATTTGCCAGTGAAGGAAGTTGACGTGCCCGGAGGACTTCTTGTCTTTTGTTTTACGCGCGCACGTAAAGATATGCCACGCAACAAGCCTTCCTGACAACATCCAGATATTTATTATGCATAGTCGGTTGTAATGTGCCAACGCTAAAGGCCTTTACACCGTCCCAATTTGCAGCATATCAAACAGCAGCGGCTGATTTAAATAATGCAACAGGGAAATTTATCGGAATATTCTACCAGGGTGATAGAAATATTTATCTATCTAAATTGTATGGAAATAAAAAGTAAAATTTCCGTTAAAAATATATGCACGTAGGAGCAACAAGGTACGAGTGCCTTTGATAATTTTATATATAAAATAATTGGTTACTGAACTGGCCAAAAATAAACTCTAGTCCCGTCGTATATCACCATTTTTTAATGAGCAAATTTGATGTGCACTTTATTGAAAATTTTTGTTATTCTTGAATGAATTGCGGGATTCCTAGTTACTTAAACATGCAAAATTGTGGAATAAAGTGTGTGCATAACAAACGCACCTGCCTCTCAGCAAGTCAAGTGAAAAGAATAGGGTTTTCTGTGCATAAAGAGGATAAAAAGTAACGGCCGTTTTTACGGGAGTTGAGGAAGAAAAGCTCGCAGTTGTTTAGCTCTGATAAATCACCCTCCATGCCAGCTGCATTATTGTGGTTGCTGCATGCGTCTCCGTATTTAAATAAAAAAAGGGTTTTATGGTCCTGGAGCTCATTATGGGGAAACGGAGAGTCAAATCCCTCAAATGGTTTAGATACCAGACTTTATTGTTTTGCCTCGAGGTTGAACTGGAATTACATAAGAATTCAGTCAAGAAAAATGTCAATAATGCGTATTACAAATAAGAATTTCAGAAATTTATAAAAGTAAAATTCAACTAAAATTGTAAAGTAATAAAACATAAATTACACATTAAAATACAATAGGTAAATATAATATTATTAACATCACAGCAATAAGATGTAAATTGATTAAAACAAATCTTACCCCGGTAAACGGGTCGGGTCAGTTATGAGGCGAGAACAATATCAATTACACCAGGAATATTACAGGCAAGGTCAGCGTACTGCAAATTAATAAATAGTCATTTGGTATTTGAACTTTAACTCACTGCGTACGAAGTTTAAGATATTATTTAAGTTTTCTTACGGGCGTGTGATGAGCACTGAGTTTCACTGGCCTTGCGAGCGTTAACACGTAGCTGCTTAACGCTCGGCTGATATATTGGGAATAATCACTTTATCACAAAACTAGCAGTGCGCATGGGCGCACAGGTGAACTTCAGGGTAAAGGTTAACACCATTAGGTGGAGGCACTACACTAGCCCCGGGGTGGATGACTGGAAGTCTACGTAAGTTTACCAAATCGATCAGGAAGTTTGATGGTTCGACCAAATCTAGTCTTCGTCGCTGGTTGTCGAACAACAGGGGCTTCAATGCGAACAGTTTTGCGAATAGATACTTTTGGTTCAGATGCTTTTGGTTGCCTAATTGATGGAGGAGGTCGAGCTGCAGGGGCCGAAGGGCCAGGTTGAGGCTCAACTGGAGGTTGCGTTGCAGACTGAGGTGCTGGCTGCGCGGACAGCGGCGCAGCAGGTTGAGGTGCAGTGGGTTGCGGCAAGACAGGCGGCGGTGCGGCGGGTTGCGGCACGTCATTTCTTCTTGCAGGCACTTCAACCCAAGGCGTTTCAGGTCTTTCGCGTGGCAAAATTGCTTCTGAAAATGCTGGTTTCAAGCGATCTATTGAGACAGTTTTGCTATGGCCTTTAAACTCTATGGTGAAAGTCTTCTCTCCACGTTCGAGCACACGGTGCGGGCCAGAATACTGCGGCGTGAGCGGTGCACGTTGCTCACATCTCAACAGAACATGTGATGCTTTTGCTAAATCAGGGTGCACAAAGAACTTCTTATTGGAACTGTGCCACACAGGTTGTGGGCAAAATTGTTTAAGGTGACTTTGCAGGCGTAACAGTATTTCAGTTGGAGTAAGCTGGGATTCAGGTGGAGTGAAATATTCACCTGGCAACCTGATGGATTCTCCATACACTATTTGTGCGGAAGAAAAACCTAAATCTTCCTTCAAAGCAGAACGCAAACCCAGCAGAACAGGCGAAAGGGCTGCAGACCAAGTAGTCGCATGGCACGTCAGCGCGGCTTTCAGGGTGCGATGGAAGCGTTCAATCATTCCATTTGCTTGAGGATGATATGCGTTAGTGTGTTTGATTTTGATACCTGCTTTTGTGGCGAAAGAGTGGAAGGTTTGCGAGGTGAATTGTCTACCCTGATCGCAGACAAGTGTCGTCGGCAGACCAAATCTGCTAATCCATCCATCCTTTATTGCTCGAATAACTGCTTCGCTGGTAATAGTTGACAGTGGGACAACTTCTGGCCATCTTGAAAATCGGTCAATCATAGTGAGGCAGTAGCGAAAACCTTCAGAGAGCGGTAGCGGACCAATAAGGTCAATGTGCACGATAGAAAAACGGTCTGAAGTAATAGGAAACGAACGTAGTGGAGCTTGAGTGTGCTTCGTAACCTTTGACTTCTGGCATTCAAGGCAATTTCTTGCGAAGGTGAGACAATCCTTCTTCATTTTGGGCCAAACAAACCTTTCTGCAACCAAGCGTGTAGAGGCCTTGCCACCAGGGTGTGCAAGGTTATGTAGACCATCAAATGCGGGTTTTCTAAATTTCAGCGGCAGGAAAGGGCGAGGTGTTTTCGTTGAAGTGTCACACCAAATTTGGTCTTCAGAATTTTCAACGGGAAACAACTTCAGCTTCAAAGAGCTTGATGGGCCGAGATACTGCTTCAGTTCATTATCGTCCTTCTGTGCGCGTGCAATAGCTTCATGAGAGAGTGCGGCAGGAGCAGAGACAGCGTCAACACGCGATAGCGCATCTGCGACGATATTTGCTTTTCCAGGGACGTATCTAATATCTGTACAGAATTCCCCAATAAATTGCAAATGCCTGATTTGGCGAGGTGTGCAATCTGTTCTATTCTTCGAAAATGCAGAAGTAAGAGACTTTTGATCCGTGTAAATCACAAATTGTCGTCCTTCAAGGAGGTAGCGGAATTTCTTCACAGCATCGTAAATGGCGAGCAGCTCTCGATCATAAGGTGCGTAGTTCTTCTCTGTAGTAGATAGTTTTCGACTATGAAATCCAAGGGGCTCCCAAATATCATTCACGCACTGTTGGACGACGGCGCCTAAGGCGATGTCTGATGCATCAGTCACCAGCGCAAGCGGTGCGTCGTCTTTTGGATGTGCAAGGCACGCTGCGCTGGCTAACTCGACTTTACTTGCTTCAAAAGCGGTTTTAGCAGTTTCATTCCAAGTTAGCGGTTCCTTTTTGCGTTTCTTACCGGCAAGCAGTGCGTTTAGAGGTGCGAGAGTTGCAGCAATTTTCGGTACAAAGCGCCGATAATAGTTTAGCATGCCGAGAAACCTAGCCAATTTGTCGGCGGTCGCAGGAAGAGGAAATTCTCTGATTGCGGCGACACGCTCTGGAAGTGGAGTAATTCCTTTACTGTCCACTCGGTAACCAAGGAATTCAATAGAATTTGCGCCAAGCACACACTTCCTCGGATTGAGGACTAGACCGTGCTCGTCAAGGCGCTTGAGCACCTTTCTCAGGTGATCTTCATGCTCAGCAGCGGACGATGAAGAAATCAATATGTCATCAATATAGCAGAAGACAAAGGTCATATCGTCGAAGATCTGATCCATCAACCTCTGGAACGTCGCAGGAGCGTTCTTCAACCCAAAGGGCATGTAGGGATACAAGAATAGACCAAACGGAGTCGTTACAGCGGTCTTTTCCACGTCAGCGGGTGCAACAGGAACTTGAAGGTATGCACGTGACAGATCAAGCTTCGAAAAGATGGTACAACCAGAGAGTGCAGCAGTACAATCATAGATGTATTTCATGGGATATCTGTCACTTACGGTTCTCGAATTGAGTTTTCTGTAATCACCGACAGGGCGCCACGAACCGTCCTTTTTCGGCACTAAATGCAAAGCGGAGGCCCAGGGGCTGGTACCTCTTATCACGTCTCCTTTTTCCTCCATTTTTCGAAAGAGTTCCTTAGCTATTTTTAGCTTGTCAGCAGGTAATCGGCGGCATCGCTCAAATGAAGGTGGACCAGGTGTCGTCACAATTTGGTGGGAAGTAGAGTGCTTTACGGGGCGCCGAACCTTTGGATCGCGCAACAACTCAGGAAATTCCTTAAGCACTAGGAGACATTTATTGGAAGTCTCAACAACTTTAATTGTAGGTTGATTATCTACTCGGCAGGTTCCCTTGGCCGTCAAACCAGTGGTTTTGTCAACAAGGGTTCCGTTGTCAAGGTGTACAGCAAGGTGGAAATGCACCAAGAAGTCAGCTCCTAAAATGGGAGTGTTTACGTCTGCGATGAGAAAGCACCATTGAAATTCTCGGCGCAGTTGCAGAGAAAGGGTTAGCGTGACAAATCCATACGTGTGGATAACGTTGTCATTAGCGGCAGTAAGTTTAAAATCAGTTTTCTTATGTACGCCAGGCACAAGAGAGCGCGGGATTATACAAAGGTCAGCACCTGTGTCCACGAGGTACGTGAAGGTCGTGATGGGATCAGTTAGAAATAAGCGGCATGAGCTATGGTTGCAGACAACAGCCGCGGAGTTGTGCTGCTCTTCTAGTTTCCCGGAGTTGGCTGGACAGCGTCGGCTTTAGGAAAATGCCGGCAACCTTCTTGGCATTGGCGAGCGCGAGCACCAAAACGATCGTGGTAGAAACAAAGTGAGGAGTCATTTGGCGCATTTTCCTGAGATTGCGAGCGGCGCGGGCGCGATTTACTTCTGCTGAATCGCCGACCGCGGTTGTTATCACCCTTTTTCGGCTGTCTACCGCGGGTGTCATCGACCTGACTCAGGTTGAATGCCTCTGTCATTGTTTTCATTGCTGCTTCCAGGGCGGCAAAACGCTGCTCGTAGTTCATGGCAGGGCGCAGCGCTGCAGGAGGAGCAGGCGCTGACGCAGCTGCTACTATGGCACGGGCGTCATTCACTTCTTGCGGTGGCTGATACTGATATAAAACATCAGCCTTTCTCGCAGCTTCGTCTATGTCCGGCTCGACTACAAGGACGTGACGCCATTCAGCTGGCATCGCGTCACGCCAAACTGCAAGCAAATCGGTTTTGAAAATAGGGTTTGCCAAGGTAGTTTCATCTGCGATGGTCCGGAGACGATTCAAAAATTCGGTTGGCTTCATGGAACCTAAAGGAATAGCCTTCATCCGTTTTCGGAGCGCGTCATAATCCTTTGGTCGGAGGTTTTCCAAAATCGCTGCCTTCAACTTAGTATAAGGTGTTTCCTCTGGCGGTCTGCGTACGAGATTCCCAGCTGCTTCTGGTAATTCGTCGAAAGGGACTGCACTTGCAAGCGTCAGGAACTTATCCAGTTCATCTTCCACTTTGTGTTGGCGGAACCTCCCTTCCAGGACCGCAAAGAATTTATCAGCGTGGTTGGTAGAGTATTCCGGTGGTTTGAAAAATCCTTTGGAGGATTGGGCTGGTATTTCGTCTGGCATCCTTTCAATTGTCACGTCGGGCTGCACCAAATATGGGGAAACGGAGAGTCAAATCCCTCAAATGGTTTAGATACCAGACTTTATTGTTTTGCCTCGAGGTTGAACTGGAATTACATAAGAATTCAGTCAAGAAAAATGTCAATAATGCGTATTACAAATAAGAATTTCAGAAATTTATAAAAGTAAAATTCAACTAAAATTGTAAAGTAATAAAACATAAATTACACATTAAAATACAATAGGTAAATATAATATTATTAACATCACAGCAATAAGATGTAAATTGATTAAAACAAATCTTACCCCGGTAAACGGGTCGGGTCAGTTATGAGGCGAGAACAATATCAATTACACCAGGAATATTACAGGCAAGGTCAGCGTACTGCAAATTAATAAATAGTCATTTGGTATTTGAACTTTAACTCACTGCGTACGAAGTTTAAGATATTATTTAAGTTTTCTTACGGGCGTGTGATGAGCACTGAGTTTCACTGGCCTTGCGAGCGTTAACACGTAGCTGCTTAACGCTCGGCTGATATATTGGGAATAATCACTTTATCACAAAACTAGCAGTGCGCATGGGCGCACAGGTGAACTTCAGGGTAAAGGTTAACACCATTAGGTGGAGGCACTACATCATATATCGTGGCCGTTATTGCCATTTTCACTTGGAGGCAATGATTTTTCGCGCCGTATTTTTGTTTGATAGGCTGTAGTGGGCACACTTAAAAAACAGGACCCATTCAGCAAATCCTGTTGTGCGTCTATCTGCACTCCCATCTGCTTCCCGACTTATACCTCCGACAGCGCGCGTGAGAAAGAAAAACATTCGTTCTTGTATTGGCAACAACCATTCTGCAGTGCAGCCAAGAAAAGTGAGGGAGAGAAAGGCGGCCATAAAATCACGTCACGTGGTGTTTTAGAGATTTAATGTTCTACAGCCTGAGGGTGCTGAGCCCTGGGGGGCGCGTCTAGATTGCACTTTGTCTTCATTTGGTGCAATTTTCGCCTCGGGCAGCTAACTGATGAGATAATGTGGGGAAAGACTTGATAGAGAGCACGAGACTTGTTTTCAAATTTCCTATTTAAAAGGTAAATTAGATTTTGATGATCAACAAATAGGCCATACTAAAGAAAAGTTCAAGACGTAAAAGATTTGAATAAATATTTCATTGATTTTTTGTAAAGCAATAATTTTATGTGGCAATTTGACTGATTGCAGTTCCTTTTGGCTCTGGAACTATTTATACAAATGAAATTTAGTGAAGCCTGAGGGTGCTGAGCCCTGGGGGGCGCGTCTAGATTGCACTTTGTCTTCATTTGGTGCAATTTTCGCCTCGGGCAGCTAACTGATGAGATAATGTGGGGAAAGACTTGATAGAGAGCACGAGACTTGTTTTCAAATTTCCTATTTAAAAGGTAAATTAGATTTTGATGATCAACAAATAGGCCATACTAAAGAAAAGTTCAAGACGTAAAAGATTTGAATAAATATTTCATTGATTTTTTGTAAAGCAATAATTTTATGTGGCAATTTGACTGATTGCAGTTCCTTTTGGCTCTGGAACTATTTATACAAATGAAATTTAGTGAAGGAAATTGCGTTTGATATTTGATTCATACCATGTTTTGATGGTTTGCCAGATTTATTGAATTGATGGATGAAATTTAATTTTTGGAAAACAAATTTCCATTAATTAAAAGCAGTTAAATAAAGTTTTGTCACTCACAAAACATTTATATTAAGTTATTAATTAAATTTGGGCATTCAAAGAAGCTTGGAAATATCGTAAGTTCGTGAGTCATTTACAGACTGAACCTTTAATTAATTAGTCATCATTCAGAGCAATTCGCGCTACTTAGATGAATTGGTTTTGAAGTTAAATCGGGATAAAATTCGGAAGTTCCGCCACTGGTAGCGTGGGAGAAATAAAACAGCAAGTCGCGGCGAGGGAGCGGCTTTATTTGTTACTTTCTTTATCAGTAGTGTTCTATTGAATGCGTCTGAATTATTGCCAGCCGAGCGAAGACAAGCAGCAGCCATGGCTGCTGGGCACAATTCAGCTTATCAACCAACATGAAATTGAATGGAGCTGAGCGCCTGCCTCCTCTGCCACACACAGGCTCGTTGCAAAAGAGGCGCAACCGCGTGAATGCAGCGCGGTGGCGGAATGCAATAAAGTGCAATGCCAACCGCACTGCGAAATCCACGTTGAATGCGGCGGCAGGCACACAAAGCTTTGAATGCAAATTGCCGAGCTACAAACGGAAATAATGAAATTTCGCGCTGTGATTCAGCTGATTTCACGCGTAATTTCGCTCCGTGTTAGCATTTGATTTCAGGGGACGTGTCCGCTGTCAAAGTGGAAAATATTGGTAGGCGGAGAGGCAAATGTACGCACAGACAACTCGTTGATTGTTTTCAGTGTTGATACGGACGTTGGTTCGGCTGCTAGCGGGATTTGATCCAGCAGGAAAATTCGCATAAATCTCAATTAATATCGCCAGTTCTATGCGTGGCATTCATTTGCAATTTAATTTACCCCGATATTTGCATAAACGAACAAATTAGATTGAATTTCTCCGACTATTTCAATGTATGAGAGGGTATTTCAAGCCCACCATCCAGACTGGGTGATTTTCAGAAGTTAAATATTGATAATTTTACCATGGCAGTAAAAAATGTTAATGAATTTTGCTGCCTCGAAGTGTTTTTTGTGCTCCATCGAATAAATCGAGTTGTTTGCTGTTCCGTAAAAACACTTTGCCCAGATGAGCGTTCGTTACGTTCACCAAGGCAATAGAGGCGCTCAAAGAATGACAAAAAAGCCCTTTTGGATGCTGATCCGGAGCCTTGGGTGCTCTTCGACGGGTCAATTTGCCAGCTAAAAGTGCAAATAAGCCGGGCTGCATCATTACGATTCCGCTCGCCAACCGGCGGTCACTCTTGAGAAACGGGCCAAAATGCTCTAAACAAGCAGCACGCACCTTTTGACCCGCGCGCCGTGCATAATACAAAATCCACTTGCCATTTACAAAAACATTCCGCTGCCACTCTATTGGAGGAGCTCTCCGCTCGTGCTATTACTCAAAGGGAAGCCCCACGCGGGCAAAAGTTTGAACCGGTCTGTTGGGAAGGAAAATAAAAAAAAGGAGCAAAGCGCTCACAAGAGGGGGCGGTGCACGGGTGTGCGCGTCGATTGAAATTCAAATCCGCGCCTCAATGAATAAAAGCCAGAGAGATTTATGCCTTGCTAGCAGCTTTTAAAAAAGTGCCGCGCATCGGCATTTCGGTCACGTCAGCGAGCCGATGTTGTTCTGCGGCGCGAAGAAGAAACAGCGGCAGCTCGTATGCAGAGAGGCCGACTGCCCGGTCGTGCCAGTTGCATAATGCGCGACCACCCAGGGGGACTCGATTCCCGGTGTCACACACCGGCGGCGTTATTGAGTTTTCGTGACGCTTTATGGAAACGTACTGTTTTTTGCCCTCGCTAAACCTTTTTGGCTGTTTTTATTTTCGTCCTTTTTCGCTGGCGAGCGAGAGTGCGAGCAGATGCCTGGATTTGGACGCTCGACCGCTTTTGCTGCTGTTTGCAGTGTCAAGTGCGGAAAACGCGAGCAAAACCTGCCTCGCTAAATGTTTGCAATTATAGCTTTGAACTAGCTGAATTGAAGGTGAATAAAAAAATGTACGTACACATCATTGAGTGAAAAGCAAACACTGAATGAGATAATTAATGCACAGATCATTTTAAATGATACAGGCAAAAAACGATCACAACCTCAACTGGGAACATTCAAAATTATAAAAAATCGTACTTTTCCTCTTAGGTAGATGCGTCCTTAATTGCTCAAATAGGATTGACCAGTGAAGGCAGATGCACTCAGATGGGTTTTAATGTTTTCAGTTGATATTCAATTTGAAGCTACCTCGGTGTGTAGCGAGCTGTTTATTTTTCTGTATCACTAGAGAATTTTCCTGCTCTGTTAATTTGTGTAGTGATGCATGAAAATAAATAGCTTGGTGTACTCTGATGTAGCTGCATTCATTTCAACTGGAAACAGATAGCTTTTTTCTTTCTTTCTCAATTTAGGTCAAATTTATTAAATACATTTTTTTGGTGCTATTCTTTATTAAAGCGAAGTGGGTCAACTTGGCTGCTGGTAAAATTCTATGCAGCTAAGGTTCAAATTTGAAGCACGCTCTCCCACTGATATCACACTATTTCTTTCATTTAACAGTAATTTATTTGCAAAACTAAATTATAAGGTGTGCTTGTGTGATGGTTAATTTTTGGAGTCAAAATTTCCAAGTACAAGACTTACCAAGATAAAGTTATGGCGAAAGGAAACATCATGTCGTACGCAGCACTCGTCTCTTAATCAGATATGTCAGTGATATAGAAGCGGCACGAATGTTTTTAAAGTTGTCACCACAAATTTCTGTTGCAAACTTTCGCCTTGTCCTTTGGGGTAGTCGAATGCTTCTTCCGTGTCACTTTGTTTATTCAATTGCCATGTTTAACTAATAACACACAACAGGGCTTAAACGTCTGCTGCGAAATTTGCATACTTTCTCTGCCGCCACCAGCTCGCAGCGATAATCTCATTATTGTTATTGCCATAGAGCAGCGCACAAGCAAGAAGCCCCGCTTGAGGCCTTTTGGTAGTTAGCCCCTTGAGAACGCCGTTTTAACATGCTGCTTGCCACTGTGCCTTTTGTTCGCAACTCCTCTTTGGTTTGTCCCATTGCTGCGACTTTTCTAACTTAACGCATGCTAGCAGATTAAAAGGGAATTTCACGTTGCCACCAGAGGCATACGAAAGCGTGTAGAGTCATTAGTGGAATTGTTTCTGCAAGCGAAATATTCATGCAAAAAACTTTTGCAGATGCAAAGTTTTTGCTTGGTAGTAAAAATGAATTATTCAAGGGACAGGATTGCGTGGATGTACCCTGAGAAATAAATGAATCGCTTGAATAATTTCAGATTCTAATCATTTTTTTCTCTGCATGCAGCGTATTTCAACTTAATGACATATTTCCCAGTGCTATTGTATGGAATTTAATTAATCGGCTTGGATGAATGATTTTTCCTGCTCTCGTGTGTTGACGCCGGTTCTTTGAAGCGTGCCGGGTTGTGAAAACTTATTTAAACTCGCCGCTCTGACATTTACTAATTAGCAAACATTCCAGTTGGCTCGTATAACGGCGAACAACAGAACCCTTCTTGAAAGCAGAGCTGAAAATTAATTAGAGCCATTCTGATTGTCCAAATATATTTGTTGCAGCGATGCTGCTGAAATGCTTGCCCCTCGACAAACAGGCGTTTTGTTTGCGTGACATGCGATTTGGCGGATACTTTATGCACACAAAAACTGTTCGAGTGCTCGCGATAATACATCTTCCCTCAGCCGTAAAGAAAGGTTAACAACAGCGTAGTGCTTCTTCTCGGATAGTTAACCCTCGCTACTTTAACCGTCCCTCTCGAAAACAAACACGACTATGTACATACAATAGTGTGAAGCTTCCACTCGCAGGATGAAAAAGTAGGCAACTGCCATGTCAGAAATTTTTTACACTCGTGCAAAATTGATATCGCGAATTCCGCGAGCACAGGCGCGTTCGTCAAGTGCGCGGAGGCAGAAACTATTGCTTTTCTGATGCTCGCGGAATGTGAAAATCAAGCGCATCCACTTGTCCGACGTCCGACTTGCTCAGATTTGGCAGAAATCCGGTAGCGTGAATTCGCACGAATTTGTGACAGGTGGCCGATTCAGCATTGGCAAAAGTAAGTGGCAGCTGAGTTCTTCTGATGGATAGATGTTTGTTCTTTACCATGACGGAGCATTTACTCTCGCAGACTCGTTCATCATTTCCTCTCGAGAAAGCGTTTTTAGAATTTGGACGTGGAAAAAGACGAGAGGGTGCAGCAGCAAAATTGTGATTCCAATTCGCTCAGCAGATCGGGTGACACAGTTGAAGTGTACAGTTACAAGGCACGGGGCCTCATAATCCCAGTGCTAAGCTGAAACATGGGCACCACATCGCCACCGCAACATGGAAATGCGGCGCTGGCTTATTGAATTACACCGAGTACAAACTCTTGAGTGCCGAGATTTGATCTGCTTGCGTTGGGGAGTAAGGATTTTGACTCCATATGTTTGTTGAGAATCGCTCCCGGAGGGTGAAATACTCCATCAGTCTGACCGTGGGCGTCTTGAAGGTCAAAATAAGAATGTTCATAAAATGTTCCCCCTTAGAGAAATACTCCACTAAGTGTAAAAAACATGTTCATCAGAGTGCAGTGAACAAAAAACGCACGAAGGGTAGAGTCGAAATTTTGCCGGCCGCCGCTGTCACACTTCTTGAGCGCATTTTATGAATTAAAAATCAAGCGAGCAACAACAAAAGGCAGCTAATGGCCGCCTAACTGCGTCTGCAAGCCAAAAAATGTAGCTCGCCTTTAGCGAAGGCGGGCGTCTGCTGAGTTCTGTGCTGCAACAAAGAGCTGCCTTCCTTCCTTCGCCAGCAGCTATTACTGCTTAAGCCGCAGATGGATTTTCAACACCCACAAAACACGCGGCGCGAATTAATCAAGAATTTATGGGAAAAACGAAGAGAGCTCGGAGAGCGAGAGTAATGCAGAGCGCTATTTCTGCGCAAGCCACAGAAATGAACGAGTCATTATACGCTTTTGTTTTGCGGCAATTAACGCAGATGAAATATAATACCCTATTAAAATTCCCAGCGCCGAGAGCGCGCTCGACGTTAAATTGCTCTTCTCTTAGCAGCGCGAATTTCATTTTTATCTGCTGAGGAAAGTGCTCGCTCCCTGCACATGGGAAGAAAGACTGCGAGTGAAACATTTCGCGGTTCCTGGAAGCAGCTGGAAAAGAAAAACGGGAAATAAAGGCCATTATCTGTGCCCTTGCAGCACAATTTTTGCTAGACATTTTCGTTTTAATTACGGCTATTAATCCTGCCCGCTGAAACGTCGTTGGAATTAGTTTGTGCCATTAACTCGTATATCTCTTTTGAATGCAATGAATCACCAAATAAACAGCCTCTTAGGGGGAATTGTTTAGCTTGTTTGAATTTAGTTCAATGATTTATCTTGGAGCAATTACTTTCGTAATTATGACACTTGCAGGCAGTCAAAAGTTTCAAGATTTTGCATACCACGCGATTAAATCTTAGCTCTTCAATCATCTGGAAATTTCGAACATTACTTGTGATCAGATTGTGCTACAAGCTTAAAGTTTTCTCATCTTCAATCTTTAGTGATTATACGCGTCACGTTTCAAATTAATGCTTTATTCAGTTCCTCTGCAAAGCATTATGAAGTAGTAAAAATATTTTTCTCATGCATATATGCATCATTTTCACTCTCGGCATTGAATATACATATTTGAAGACCTACTGAGACCTACTCAGCATTGATCAATTAAATAAACGCCTTTGTAACTCATGGTTCGTGGTCCAGAAGTTACCATACAAACTCCCGGTCCCTTTCACTAAACTGACAAACCTACGGTTCAGCAGTTTGACCAGAAAGGGTTGGTACATTTGAGCAACGTGACATTTCCGCGGCTGAATTGGCTCAATTCACAAAACGGAAACGGGTCAAACCCTGAATTCTCAAAATAACCGTTTCAAAGGGAAACACGAGCGTACAAAAGACGGCTCCGTTTGCAGCAGTGCGCTGCTGCGTATGTGCGGTTCCAAATAATGCGCAATTACCCAGCAGATGGACTGGGCATGGCGGGCAAAATAATTAAATCTAGCAGCATAGGAAGTGACCCGATCGTAGGCGGTCAAAATATTTACCATCTGCGCTGGCAAGCGGCCGAAGGCAAGCAAATACGTCAAACACGCCGGCAATGCGAGGGGTCAGTCGGAGCCGCTTGCTGACCTCCGATGGCAAACATTCATCTCGTCCTTTCGCCAGGCGAATAGTGGATGCCTTCGTGCGAGCTGTCTTTGTGCCATTGCGTCCGCCGAGTGTAGCTCTTCTTCCATTATGCGACGCTCTTTATTCCCAACAACAAATACCACAGGCGCCGCGTCGTCTTTTCGCCCACCGCATTCAGCGAGACGAGTCTCTTTCTTACAGATAGAAGGGCACTTCTGTGTGACGACCTGATGCTCCGCACTTTTAGTCGAGGATGGATGAATTTCATGTTTATTTTTTCTTATGTAGCTTTTTACAATGACGTTGCTGATAGTTAAATTTATTTAAAGTAGGACTGGTTTTCAAAATTAGCCCAAGATACGTCTTTTTTATCGCTTTTAAAGCTAGCAAATTTTCAGAAGGTGAGCTCATTCACGGCATTTTCAGATAAAAAGATTTAAATTGCCACCTGCCTCTAGATAAAAGTTATCTTTTGAGTTATGAGGAGTAACTTTTAATTTCTAAACCTGCTCTTTAAAGTTTTGATTTGAATTTACCACTTGTTTTTTATCTGGGCAGCTATGGGCAATGATGGGAATATTTTTCTGCTGGCCCATAATACCAAACTCAATTTGAACCTTACTATTATTCCCTTTTTATTCTATACATAGGCAGCCTAATAGCCACTGGTATTAATTTTAGTTAGTTAAAGTCCTGTAATTTTAAACAATATAGTTTAGTTGATTTCTATTAGCAAAAATTACCCAAAAAAATATCTAGGTTTTTGAAATTCACAACATAAACTACAAATTGAAAGCGTAAAAACGTCCCACATGCCAATCGTAAAATTTTTTGTTGGCGTCATGAAAGTCTAATTAGACTATTTGGTGAGCGTAAAATTTTTTCAGCCTGGTGCGTTGTTAGAAAATAAATTTACTCTCTGCGCGACCGGGGAAACGAGAAAACTTTGTCCACATCCAGCAGGAGTCCAATTTGTCACGCTAGCTGCAGGAATTTCAGGCCTCTGACAGGCAGGTGAAATTCGTACACCTAGTACAGTCGATACTGCTGGACGTATGGCTGAGAGTGTAAATTAACATGTCACAACACAACGACGGTGTAAATAACGCGCCTATATCACAGCACGTCCAACACCCTTTACATGCATGTAATGTGTGTGCTGGAGATGTTGACGGGAGATACGCGATCTCGCAAAAGCCTCTGGATTTAAATCACATCAATGCGATGCATTTCTATCGTGCGAAATTTTATAGCAGCTTTTTTGGTTTGTTATTCGAATTCAATAGTATTTTACTGGGGAGAGTTATTAATTTATATTATTCTCGTGTAGCAAATCGCAGCCAAAAGTATGAAAATCAACGGATAAAACGCCGAATAAATTATTTTGATTGGTCTGCCGAAATCATCTCGATGCGTCCAAAATGCGAGCTCTATTGTTCATACATGATATTATATTGCTGTTTATTATTGCAAAATCGGCTAGGGGATTTGCGAGTTGTGTTCCTCTATTAAAGGCCTATAATGCATGTACACCTCTGTGGGTAATATAGCGAGAGAGAGGCGGCTGACGCAGTAAGTGGGGCCATTATCGTGGCGTGAAACAAGCAAGCAGTCCGAAATACCGCCGCACTGCCAGCCGCCGTCGTTCCAAACAACAATTAAATAAACGCGAAACAAAAATAAACCAACAATGAGTGACAGTAAGAGAGCGCGAGGATAAATATTTATTCAGCGGTGACCTCGGCAACTGTGATGCTTGTCAAGTGCGTGTGTCGCTCTCTCTCTACTGGCGCGGAAACCAGACCAATTATTATGGCAAAATGAACATGCTCTTAAGGGATGTATATATGTCGCAGTATATTTATTTGTGACGCATGCAAATGAGCCAGCCGGCAGAACAGTCGAATATCATGTGGCGTGCTCTCAGCAGAAATCATTTTTAGCCTGTTGTGTGTGTGCGGGCGTAATTGAAATATGGGCACCACTCTCTCGCTCCGAATTTTGCAACTCGACAAAATGCGTATTTTTGGGGGACAGAAATAATTGCCGGGCGTCATAATTGAACAGGAAGTGGAGTAATTTGAAGCTCATTTCCTCCTTGAACGAGTTTTGAATTTCCTGGGAACAGCACATTGCTAGCTTTTTAGCTGACAACGCACGGTTCAACCAAATAAAATTATTAAATATAAATCACTCAAATTTCACACTTCACATGTCATGAACAATGGCACTTGACCATTTCGAAATAAATTATAAATTTAATTTAAGCAACCCTTGATTTACACAAATCATACTGCACACACTGAGAGTTATAAATGGTTATCCATCGTTAAAAACCTTATTTTTCATCAAAACGATCTGTTTCTCGATATTTTCATCTCATTTTGTACTTTCACGACTGCCAACAAATCCGTACCTCTATTTTAATATCTCGGGGAAGAGAAAACGTGCTGTAATAATTGAAGCGTGAGGGCAAATCCCTGTGGAGACCTGATTCTGAGCAGCCAGCACATTTTTCGTAAAGCCAGACACAGTCTATTCCCTCGGGGTATATTCTTTCAGCCGCTAAAAGTAATCCGATTTTCACTTGTTCTGAAACAATATCTCTTCGGAATAAAGAAACGTGCGCCTGTGTTTGTATGCATGTGAACGATCCGTCCTGTCAAAACATCTGCCCATCACAATACCTGCTCTATTTCACTTCTGGTCCACTTCCCGTCTATTTTTCTTGCCACAAAAGGGGCAAAATGGTCGCGGCCTCCGTTAATAGCGCCTCTCTAGTGGGCAAAGCAAATATTTCCATATCTGTGCGCCTCTAAAAATATGGTATCCTCTCGTGCTAGCTTGGTCGTCACTCTTACCAACACGAAAAGTATCCCGCCCGCCACCAGGAAGACCGCAAAAAGAGATCTGAACGTGAAAAGACGGCCATTATTATTTCTGCCTCGCTCGCTCGCCACTTTGACTTTTTCTCTTTCACTCCCAACGCTGTTCCGCCAGCGTCCGCAATCTTTCGCCTGCGTGGATCTTTTTCATCGTGTCCTCTTTCAATTTTCACAGCGCTCAGAATTCATTTAATTTGCGAGATAGTGGGATGCTCCACTCGTTCTCCATACGATGACATTCCAAACAGGATCAAATGGTTATTCGTCGGCCGGCGAATTCAAAGGAAAATTGAGTAAAGCATCCGTTTTTTTCTCTGCAAGAATTGTATTTGGCTGGATTGCGCCATTAAAAGTTTCGCAGCTCAGTTCACCTCAATTAAAAAGCGACCGCAAATAGCTGGCGAGCGCATTCTCTTTCTCTGCTGTGAGAATGTGCTAACGACTTCGTCACGTTATCTGCAAGCGAGCGGTGCCGTCGCTGCTGTTGGCATTATTCTAACGAGACTCATGCACCATGCAAACTCGCTCGCTGCTCCCTGCCTCGCTCGGTTGATGGTGCCCTCGTGTGTATATAATACGTATGTACTCGGGCAGTCATTCAGAATGCGGGGATGCTCTTTATTTGAAGCCGAAACTGCACGAATCATCAGGCGCATCAAAGGCTTCATTCATTCAAATCACAGTCGCAGGTGAAATATGTACAGCTTAAAGGGCGGATCTTACTCAGATTATCCACCAAGTTCGTCAACTTACTCCAAGTTTGGAAATTAATCAAGATAGCATGTTTCAGACTAAAAAGATTCCCTAATAAAGTTTCTTTCAAAAGATGTGTGCAAAAAAAAACGGTGTAGTCAGCTCACTCCAATGATTTCTCCCTCCCCCGTTATTTCCCCACGGCTTTAATTCTTACAGATATAAAGTGTTTTGGTTGTTGACAAATTTAAAAGAATATTTCTCTTTTTTATTGTTGCAACAAGAAAACATGAAAAACCAACAAATTTCCACAATCAATTGTTGGACTTTTGAATTTCCGGGCTGCAAATTCTCCCTGGTGTTCGCCAGGGACGTTTTCCTTCGCCAGAGAGATTTTGATTAGCATTAATGGCGGTAAGATCTATTTTAATCTCTTTTTGGAATGGAGGTAGCACGGGTTTAACTGAAAACGTAATTAACAACCGTCAGTCAATTCCGGTCAGCCAAGAGGGAGTGTTCAGCTCGTGGTCGACCATGGAAAAGATCGTGACCAACATTCTGAGCGACCGGCCGCGCTACGAAATTTACGAGTCGGCGTACTATTTGGTTTACCGAGCTGTTTTCTTCGGCCAGGGCCAACAGCTTTATGAACTTCTCGAGGCGGAGATCGCAAACCACCTAATCTGCCAAGTATGAGCCACACACAATGCCGCGCCTGACGCGCACGCATACACCACGCATTAGGAGCTTAACCATTCGCTTTCAAACGTCAGTTGCAGGAAAGACTTCGCCATTTGGAATGGCTGCCTGTGCTGACCGAGCTGACAAGAATGTGGATCTCGTACAAAGCTGCTATCAAGCTCATTACAAAGGTGTGACGCAATTAACAGCTAGTGCGCAGATTAATCGGTTTGTTTAAACAGGTGTTCAGTTATTTCGACAAAAAGTTTGTTCCCGAGGCAAAACTCCAGAATTCAGAAGCTTTGGGTGTCAGTTTGTTTAAAGATAAGGTAGCAGCTTAAAAAATTATCCCAGGAAATAGAATTGATAAAATTTGGAAGGTGGTGCTGGACGCTGAAATGGTGCGGAAACTCAAGTCTGCTTTGGCCCTGGCAGTGAAGCACTTGCGTAGAGGTCTGGATTTTGATCACAGTATTTTGAAGCAGTGTTGCGAGCTCCTGATCGAGGTGGACATGAACCAAAGATCAGTGTACCAAAGCATCTTTGAGTCTGACTTCCTTGCCAAAACAAGAGAGTTTTACAAGGTAGAGCGACGCTTACTGTAATCAAAAGTAATAACCAGACTATATTCTGAAAAAAAAACACAGATGGAAGCAAAATTGCTCCTGCAGAGGAATACCTGCCTTGGATACGTCGGGAAAATAGAGAGCATAATCGATAAAGAGCTTACCTCTTGCCGGTCAGCGATGGACCTTTCCACATTGCCCCTGCTGACCGACACACTGCACGAAGTTCTGATCACAGATCAGCTCCAAAATTTAATCAACGTATTACACTTGACAATATTTTTGAATATTTTTTTCACCGTAATTAAACTGCAGATGGAGGGAAGTGGAGTGCCAGTGATGTTGAAAAACGGCGAATTCAAGAATCTTGCCCGCATCTACCGCACGTTGAAGAAAGTCACCTCGGGGCCGCAGTCCCTGGCCGCCTGCATCAGCACGCACCTCAGAGAGCGTGGCTCGCGAATCGTCAATGAGACGGAGACCGGTGCAACCGCAGGGCCCACAACGCACGGCAACTTCGCCATCACTTACGTGCAGAATCTGATAGAGCTGCGGGAGACGACGGAAAAATTTTTGAAGCTGTCGTTCGACAACAACCTGTTCCTGAAAAGGTCGACCAACCTCGATTTCGAGATGTTCATCAATTCAAATCCACGCTCGCCCGAGTACTTGTCGCTTTACATCGATGACAAACTGAAAAGGAGCAACTCGGTATGCACTGAAATATTTTAGATAAGGCACACAAAGTTTTTGGAGCTGAAAGAGCCTTTCAAAACTGTGTGCAGATACCTCACGACCAAATGGAAAGGGAGATGGCAAAAGCGCTGGTGGTTTTCCGCTTTTTGAGGGAGAAGGACATGTTCGAGCGCTATTACAAGCAGCATTTGGCAAAAAGGCTTCTGCTGAAAAAAGCAGCCGACGACGAGTGGGAGCTTAACATGGTCAATAAGCTAAAGGTATTTCCAATAAGAAAGGGATTGAGCGCTATGCAGCCCGCTTAGTGCTTCGGTCGGGCAGGTTGCATACCCGTTCGATATTGCGAACGGGAACGAACCTTAATAAGTAAAAAATATCAATTTAAATTTCTCTTACAACTTTTCAAAAGTAATATTACTCCACCCGGTGAAATTCAATAGGTGGAATGCGGATTCCAGTTTGTGCAAAACTTGGAGGGCATGTTCAAAGACATGGCATACAGCTCCGCTTTGATGGACGCCTTCAAAAGCACCTCCGTCAAAAAGGCAAACCCCATCAGTACCGGATTATTACCTCGGCCCCAGCGCAGCGTCCTTCAATCTGACACCGAGAAGAACAAGAGCGACTTTGACATGGACGTAAAGGTGCTCTCTCCCAAGAACTGGCCGCTCAATTTCCCGCCGCCCGCTTGCACCTTGCCGCCGTTTGCCTTGCAGGCGTTCGCCAAATATGAGCAGTGCGTAATTTGGCCCGCACCTAAATTACCTCTTCTGTCAAATAAACGAATGGGCGCACAGGTTCTATTTGCAGCGCCACCAGCACCGGCTGCTCAAGATCAACACGCTGCTTGGCGGGGCCGACATCATCGCCCACTTCAACCAGCACTCGTCGCCCGAGGTGGACCTGCGGGGACCGAGGAAGTACTACCTGAGCGTGTCCACCCAGCAAATGGTCATCCTCGACCTTTTCAACCATCTCGACTCTCTCAGTTTCGCCGTAATGATTTGTAAAACTGATCGGAACAAAATTAATTACCAACTTCTTGGCAGGCGTTGATGGAAAAAAGCGGTCTCTCGGAAGAGGACCTAATTAAAAATCTGACGCCGATGGTTGCTGGCAAAGCAAATCAGCAAATCCTGCTCAAGGCCCCAGCCGACAAGAACATTCAAGCCACAGACCTTTTCAGCGTGAACGAGTCCTACCACTCCAAATGCCTGAGGTGTGTTATTTTCAAGCAAAAATAAGTCGGCTGCGAAAGTGGCAGCCAAGTGAAAAACTTTTAACTGCGGCGCACTAATTCCCGCCAGCGCCGCTTTTTTAACTTTAATCAAGATCATTATCCGGGCGGCTGTCATTTGCCCGTTTTGGTCTTTGTCAAAAAAGCGCTGAGCTCGTCATTTTTCACGTGGCTTGTTGTTGGACGAACGCACTTACAGGGTAAGGCTGCACCCGGTGGCTTCTCGAGTCGAGAGCGTGAGCGAGCGGCACAAAACAAGGACGGCGGTCGAGGTGGACCGCAAGAGCGAGCTCGAAGCGGCCGTCGTTCGCATAATGAAGGAGGCCAAACGCCTACACCAAAACGCACTTATCAACAAAGTGATCGAGCAGGTCAAACATCGTTTTGCGCCTACACCTGGAGACATCAAGAAGAGCATCGATGCCCTCTGCTTAAGGGAGTTTGTCGGCCGCACCGAGGAGGACAGGTCACTATTACTATCTTCTCCTCTTGCCAAGCGTAGATTTATCGTTAATTGTTTCATCAAGACCTTAAAATACTCTTATTACAATGACGCTCAGAAATTAAGTTTTTTGCCAAATTACTAAATTATATTTATTTACCGCACTTGTCCATAAACCAATGCATTGAATTTTACTTCCCATTTTCGAGCATGAATTTTTTTAAAGCCATTTTAAGAAAGCTATACTCTTGCGAATCAAAACAGAGTTGGTTAGAACAAAGTTTTTATTGCTGAAAAGAACGCTTTTGTGGATTGGGCTTTTTAAGGCTCGCAGGACAAAAAGCATTCTAGAATAACTTTGCGTCTCATTCCAGGAAAATGATTGAGTACAAGCCTTGAGAGAAGCGTTTTTGGTTCCCAGAAGAATTTCGCGCACTGCTTGTAGTAAATTTGAATAAATCGCGTGCAATCAGCAAGCCCTTTCATTCTTCGTCTCTCGGCGCTCGGATGCCGCCTCGGCGCGAATTATTAATTCCTACGCAGCCGGCACTCCGCAGCACCGCTCTTGAAGGGAGGCGCCTTTTTAATTGCAAAATCTATAAAATGCACGCGCACCCGGCGATTTTGATATTCATGAAAAGCAGGCGCGGCTGTTTTTGCTCTCGAGTGCTCGCATAATGGATTTCGTTTATGAAAACCAACCCTTTCGGCCAACGGGGGCGAGCGGCTGCAAATCTTCATGCTCCTTGTTTTTGCGTGTCGAGCCTGGATATTGCGTTCGAACTTGATGCTAATTGAAAAGCCGAGCAAACGAGAGAGTGTCGAGCGCTTTTTCCCCCCACCGCGCAAATAGTTAATCCACCGAGTGCATGAAGGCGGCTCAATTGTTTTTGGCCGAGCGAAACCAACCACCGGAGGGAGCACGGCACTTTTTCCCCGATAAACGATCATTTCCAACTCATCATCGCGTGCGTCGGAGTGAGAGACGGAACGGCAAAAGGGAAAGGGAAGAGCCTCATTAAAATGTATGAATTATTGACCTGGACTTCCTTTTCGCCTGCAAAATGAATTTTTGGCGCTGTGAAAGCAGTAGCCGAATGAAGGAAAATCAAACCTTGAAACGTGCCTGAGGAACTTTATATCCACTGCACCAAAATTCTTGAGGGTTGTCTACACTTTCCCATCTGCAGTATCCTGAAACACAACCTGCCACTATTATTTAAGAATTCACTGTCTTAACATGGACAAAACCTGTTTATCGAAAAGTAGAATAATTTAAAAAAAAAATTAATTGCATCTCACACTTTAAAAATCGGTGGCAACGGTCAAATAGTACACAGAATTTCATTTTATATTCTAGAAGCAAACCATAACTATTTACATCAGTAGAAAATTGCACTAAACAACAATTTTAAGTTCCATTAAACCGTGTGAACAAGCAAGCTGTTGAAAATCTGCAATTAGAATTTTATCCATTAGCCAAGCAAGCTAGCGGAAATTCCAGCAACCGGTTTCTGCGGATCCCTCCGTGCTCGAGATTAGTCACGTTCGGCAGACACCAAAGCCGCGCCTCAGCCTGGTGTTTTTGCACAGCGCACACATCACTCAAAAATTAAGTTTGCCCTCCGTCAGGTTCGCGGGATCACGCCGCGCACAAACTTGTTAAAACATACTTCAAGTAGTGGATGCCAGCACCGCGAACGCAGCTTGGCAATTATCGCAACCGGTGCTTTATTGCGCATTTACACTCAGCAATTCTCTTTGTCAAGTAGCAGAGACGAACGTCACCGCTCCTCGGAATTAAATTGCCACCCGCGCTACAAGCTGACTCAATTGCAGAATGAACAACTCGTCTTAATTATTCATTCATACTGGCAGACTAATTGTGCACTTGCAGATTGCTCTTGCCAAGCAAACTTTAGTTTCTCTGCTCTCCCTTGCTGAACTCTGGCTTTGAGAGTGACACTGTTGTGCAAGCTGATCCTACAAGTGCACAGAGACAGCAATAAATAATGCACTCTTGAAAGTAACTTTTCATTATTTCTAGGATTGTGACGCAGTTAGAACTTGTTGAGCGTGAATTACGTTCCATCTCGGAGTTAAAATATCAGTAGCAAGAAGATGCAATTTGACAGAGGAACTTTTTAGAGGTGAATATGAAAAACTGACGAATGCCTCTACTCTGTGTTTTTCATAACTTTAAAGATTAAACCAGTGTGTGTGTGTGTGTGTGTGCATTTCTTTCTTTGTTTTAAAAACATTCTTTTTTAATTAAATAAAATATGCAACGATGTAAGTAAAGTTGGGAGTCGTTTTAATAAACTGAATCATAGATATTTTAACTATAATGCGTTGAGACTAGTTATAATTACATTCTCTGACATTTTGGTTTTTCTTCCAGTAAAGATGAAATACTTCCAAGTAGGAATAATTTTTTATCCTGACGTAACACAATTAAAAATAATATAGGTCTGTTTTTAATATATTTCCTTCCCTATCTCTTGTACTGGAAAAGACCCCGAAGAAATAGAAATTCGAATATTCGAGGAAGATGACTGGCCCCCCGCTTTTAAAATTAACATATACAATTAAGTTCAACGCTTAAAGATCGATTTATTCTAAATTTGACGTTTGAACGAGAGAAATTGCATTGCATCAGCCTAGAAACCGTCAATCAGCGTTCAATTAACTGAAGCGTGGCTTTCGCTCAAGCTTGTAGTTAATTTTTCAGGAATAGCACGCCAATTAATTCAGCCGTTCCCTTTGTGAATAATTACAGGGAAGAGACTCGAGTCAAGCCGCAGCCATGGCACGGCAGCAAGAAACACACAGATGATTAATTAGAATACGTGTGTGTGTGGGAACATTTGACGTTGTTATCATAGAGTCAAGCTGCCTGGCTAGATGCCGTGTTCCTAATCAAATCGACAGACTGTCTAATAAACTGGTGCGCAACTGCCGATCTGTCCGCTGCTGTTGCTTCTCTGCTCGACAATTACATCAAAGCGCACATTTCCGCCGAGCTGCGTCATTAGTCGTACGACTAACTCCCTAATGATTCGATACATATGCATGTGTCGTGTGCCAAGTGTATGCCGACTTGAGTGCATATTCGCGCGACGCGCGGGTGCCTGCTGTTGCGAAATTAATGACTTGCCTTGCACCGCACGTCACTTGTTTGCTCTGATAGAGCACCTCAGGGGCCTCGTTTATTAATGTGTGTCTCGCGCGCGCGGCGAAAATTGCGAGTCTTTCATTGGGACTGAAGGCTTCGACAGACAGCACAGGCTTGTAGCCAGGATTAATCGATCAGGGCTGCGCTACGAGGTTTCGGATGAATTTTTAACGCGTTATGGCCCGATCAAAATTAAGTTGCAAAGTTTGATCGCTCCACAGATTGAGAACAAGTAATTTCCGGTAGGAAATGAACTTGCCTCTTTTTTGTTGACAGGGACTCAAAGCAACTTGTCTTGCGAAAATATTCAAAACGAGGATACAATTTAAATGTACGCTTTGCTTGGCCGCTATCGCAGGGAGGAAAGGAATGTTTTATGGTAAAAGACTATCAAATTTATTTTACGGTACGCACTTCCTGCTTTCAATAGCTCAATGAATTCTTCCTTAGGATACAACAAAAATATATTATTTTTAAGTGTTCAATCAGTATATTACTAGTAAGGAAACTCGCTATAGTGGTGGTATAATGAAAATCAAGCATTATAAACGATGTTATTCTAACAAAAAATTCAATATTTTGGGTATAATCCGACATTGTTATTTAGCTGTGTGAAAATCCTTATTAATGGCATTTAACTTTGGAATCATTTTAAAATAAATTACGTTGAATCCAGTGTTCTTTTAATAATGTTGATGTCTCGACAGCTGGACTAAAGTTAAAGATCAAATTCAATCTGATTATGTAATTTATTTACTTCCGGAAAAAATGATTATAAGGGAGAAATCGCGAGTAATAGCTCGTAAATGAATTTTAGGATTTAAAATCTGGCCTCAATAATAGGTAACTTTATTCCATTTTTACTTTCTATTTTTTCGATTTATTAGATTTTTGATTACGTATTTTAATTAGAAATATTGGGAAACTTCAATAAAATATTTAAGAACCATAGGAAATTTGTTTGGCGCTTGTTACAAGAGCTCTGAAAACTCGCTATGAAAATGATTGGGCTGCTTATGTTATTTTATAGGGTTTGGATCGAAATGTTTCAGCCACTTAACTAATTTCGCACCACGATAGGCTAAACACATCTAAATGAAGTTTGCTTCGAGTCAAAACACAGGAGTCCTATAAGAGTTCACATGTAAGTTTATTTTCAAATGTAGCACTCATCTGCACATACCCAAGTTGGGGCAGAATAACAGGCTTGTAAACAAGTATTATTTTGGCGCTTAGGGATTGCTGAGCAGACTACGATAAACTTTCTCCTGTGTGTGGTGGCACTTTGTCATTTCGCTGTTATTCTCCAGAGGAATCAGGCGGAATGACTCAAAGTTTAAAAGAGTCTTACGCAACTCCAACAATGTTCAACTGTATACGACCCTCAAAAACGTGCCATTACCCTGCTTCTTTTGAGACGGAGTCAGTCAGCTGTTCCGCCAACCCATGTCGCATGGAAGAGCCGTTTTAACATCAAGCCCGCCGACGCGAGTTGGTTTTGTGTATCAAGCGAAAGCTAGAGGAAAAGCTCGAGAGAGAAGTGGCGAAAGAGGCCAAGCAGAATTAAATGGCAGTGCGGTTGTTGTGACGGAACGATGGCTTCAGCTCTTATTCGGCCGCAAATGGATCTGCAAAGTAACGCCGGCATTTCTCCCGAAACTAATGTACGGCGCATGAAAGGGCTTCGATTTCACACTAGAAGGGAAAAGTTACATCCGGAACGGTTGGCAGTGCGCTCTCGGCTACTATTATTTGCAAGTTTGGGTCGAAAATACATATAATGTGTATTTTGTAGATGGTTTATTGCTTAGATTCAATTTTCTTTTGATTCTATAAGTCCAATTTTTATTTTTTTAGTAAGCATTATATCCAAAAGGAAAGTCTTATGCAAGTATTTTGTTGAAATTTGCATCTATATCAATCCATATTTGAATACATGTGACGACATGCAAATAAGCTAATGTCAATATCGCTACGAGGGCATAAAAATCGGCTTTTCTGAGCAAATAAACTCGGCCTCAGTTTTGAACTGCTGGGCATATTTGCATGATTATACATAGCAGAAGAAAAAAAGGCGTCGCGACATTGGCTTGTGTACTGTACCGACTACTCCAACAGATTGTTGTGGATTTAGCGGCGTGAATTTAATGAATGCGCCCGCTGCAAAGTTAAAAATAATGAGGAAAATTTATTCCAACCCAGCAAGTCGAGTCTGCCTCTTCAAATAAAAGCGAGTTCCTGCGGTCCAACCAACTCAAACAGCAGCTGCATCTAACTCAATTTTTCATAACGCACCGTGACAAACAATTTAAATATTCATGCCCACTGGAACATTTGAGAAAAAATATCCAGAGGAAAACAAATGAACAAACTTTGAGGCCTTATTTGAAAACCATCTTAATTTTTTTGGAGAAGAAAATATTTCGATTCTTTGTAGATTTATTAGTATAATTTATATTAAAGCGCTGATGAATTATTAAATTAAATTCTACGCGGATTGGTATGACAAAAAATGAACCAAGCTAAAATATAAGTTTTGGGAAAGTTATGATCATTAGTATTATATGTTTATTACCGGTGCAGTTAAGAAACTGAGTAAATTTCGTACTTCTCAAGAAACTCACTTGAAGCAGGGTTAAGGGTTGAACTTTAAACGAATAATTAGCCCGATAAATTGGACCCTCTAATAATAAACTTCTTGAGGTTGTGCGGTTTCAAGCTACAGTTCGGCTCATTTGCGATAATGGAGAAAGTTGTCTGGCGGCAGCACAACCGCGTCGAGTGCCCGATTGTTGCAGGGGGCAATCCATCATTCCAGCACACAACTTGTCACGACGCCCTGTATAAATAACAAGGGTGACAAGTTCATTTCCTGTCGGAAATTACTGATTCGCAATCAATAAAACGACGTCACCTGCTGCGAGTCGTGTTGATTTTTCGGGAAATGACTGTTGAGAGAGATCTGCTCACGTGGCCTGCAACAAATCTGACAATGAGAGAAGTCAGCATAGCAGTTAAAATTTATTATTCATTTCAAGGATACCACCAAAACTGATTAATAATGAACCCATTCATATAAACAATTTGGTTTAAAGTATTTATACTGAAATTCTTTGAAAAATGGAACTTTTTTCATAAAGCTAATGGCAAGGAAAGGTGCAGAAAAAAAGCGATCGACCCTTTCCCCAGCCCCATCTTTTCTGACGCTCCTTTTCCACAGAGCGTGCGGAAATCAATATTTTATCACACGTACATAATGTACATTCTCATGCAAGTGGCGGTGCCGCCTCTTCACGCGCAATTAATTATTTATCTGGCCGTGTGAGATTGAATCCGTCGTGCCATTAGGCAGGCCTTTCTTTTTCCGTCCGACCGCCCATTTGAAATCTCGACGAGTAAAAATTCAAAGGGTTGATTTGGCCTATCGCACATGTGGCAAATTGACCCTTTTAGCCGTCGTGCGTCAAATGAAGTGGCAAATTCACAGCGTACACATATATTTACTTTGTAACGTTGCAGAGATTCGATTTGTGTACAAACGATAAAAACGCACGGTTTCGAATTGATCCAATTTCGTCTGCAGCAAATGCAAACGGAAAAAAGTTTTGATAGCATTTCATGCATGATTGATTGTTTTGTGCCGGCGGATGGGAACGCGTTTAGTGGTAACATTTTTGTGCTATAAAAACGTGAGCAGAAATAATCATGCTGGCAGGATTTGGATTGACAGCGAGCGTTCCAAAATTTTGAAACAACTCTTTGTCAGATGAACACGAAAATTACCTTTTTTTAATCGGGTATCCCAAGTATAAAAAATACACATATGTAATTAGGTTACATTTTGGTGGCTTATTCGGGATTAAAAAATGAGTTTGTGGATTTTGTGCTAACTAAATTATGTATTTTTATTTTGCAAGATATGGGAGGAACAGCTTTAACCACTGGGTAATTAAATTAGATCCGGTGAAAATAATGATTTAGTTGGTCAATCGGCTAAATTATTGAGTCAGATTTTTCAAATGAATATATGGGTAGTGGATTTCAAATTTATTTCATCAAAGAGAATTCTAAATTATCAAAACCCAGGGATAATTATAATTTATTTTGTGTATTGTTTGAACAGTTAAATTAGGAGGAGTGATGCTTTAACATTATTTGACTTTTAATATTTGTCTGTTATCAGTACAACCAGCACGGAATTCAACGAGAACATACAATTGCGCTGTAACAATGATACAGGATGTGTAGCTTTTTTGGTGTTGTCGTTGTTGTCTTACACATATCGCGAGCAAGACTAACTGGTGGAATTCATTCGCGTGGCCTCTTGCTCTGCCTTATTTACATGCGTCAACTGTGTATAGGGTTGACGTGGAGGAAAAATGCTCTGGCTGAAATTCAATATATCTGCCAGAGCAATTTTCATTTCGTTTGCTTCTGCTGCTGCTGCTGCTGCTGCGACGGGGAATTAGAAATAAAAAGAAGGAATTCGTTAAGCAAGGAGCGGCAAATTCTGCGCTCAGTCGCGCGAGTGGTTGAATAAATTTCATACGCGCGCGTCTCGAGATGGAAAAGGAGATGGAAATTCCATATCCACTCTCACAGCCGCCCGCCCGCACCACCGTCATGCTGACATAAAAGAAAAACTGCAGGGTGACATGTGGATTTGGAGACGGAATATCTTACACGTGTACATGATAAGCAGCAGGCTAGGTGGGCTCTGAAATGCGAGGATTTGCTTTCCACTTCCAAATTGAAAACCGAGTGGAATGACAAAAAAGTATGGGGAAACGCCGGCGCAAGCGAAAAAGTTTCTTGTTTCACCCGTGACACGGCAGCAGGAGCGTGAAAAATGGGAAACGACAACGCCTGTTTACGAGCTGTAAGGGTTGGGAATTCTGAACAGCATTTTTTGAGGGAATTGATTTAGAAATATTTCATTATGGGAAGACAAGCTTGAATATGTGTAAGTTTAACAATGAGACTATCACATTTAAATTGTTTCATTCTCAATCTTAGATTTAAATATTGCGCCTAATTGTGAAAAAGAAGCCTGAATTATTTTTAGTTTTTATTTCCCAGTTAATTCATTATTTGTTTTTGAAAATCAACAAAAACTATCCTAATTAAGTTACGATTTTTAGACAACACTAGCTTCAGTAGGTAGCTATTTCCGTGAACGAAGAGCTTGGTTGTTTCCTTGGGAGGAAATTCTCAATCCATATACTGTACAACCCCACAAGGAATATGTTTTTCCTCCATGATAAAAAAATTAAAACAAGACTCCATACTCTTTTTTAATAACTCAGCTAGTTTAGGCGTATCCAGAGCGATTTTCTTTTATCAACAAATGACTTTCACTAAAACGTTTGTAAATTATTTGTTAAAAATGTTAAGTTTGTTTAACGCTTGTGTTAGTGAAGCAGGAAGAAATGCAATAATGAAATTCGAACTCTATCTAATTTGCAAACGACTTGAATTCACTCTGACACCAATTTAGTTGAACTCATGCAGGATTAATTTCCGATCTAATTAACCATGAAATAGAATCTGTAAACTTGATTCTTGGTTAACTGTCTGAAATTCACAACCCTAACGAAAATAACTACCTAAACAATGCCTCGAGCTCGTGCACAATAGAGGTGAAAATACGATTCTCACCCAGTGGAGGAGAAAGTTTTGACTAGATTTTCCACACGAATGGAAATCACCGGGCGAGAAGTATATGTGCGCGAGAAGAAATCTGCATGTCGCTTGCTGGTTGACGCGCGGCACAAGTTAGTAGTGGCGGCGGAGAACACGCAATTTCTTGCGGTCGTGATTAATGACTCTCGCAACCAGCGACAGCACAATAATTTGAAAACTCGGCTATTAATTGTCGCCGGCAGCTCTGCTGGGAGGAAACGCGCCGCTTTTTGCCGCCGTACTCTCACAGTCGAGCTCTTGATATAGATTTAAACTTTTTGCGCCTCTGTTGAATATCGTGCTTTGAATACGGATCTTAAGTTGTAAACACGACGATTTCACTCTGGTTTTCTTATTAATTCAAGATTGATGGCACTTCTTTACAAATACTTTGAGCAGTAGTTATATTCGAATTTTCGCCGAAATGTAACAAAGAGGGTAATTCGTCTTTTACGTCACGAGGTTCAATTGCTTTGCAGAAGAATTCATAAATCAAGATTTGCAAAGCTGCGACTCATTTTACCTTCATGATACCATCGCAATTTATGTAATTATCTTCCCAACTCACAATCAGCACAAAAACAAAAATTTTGTTTTTAATAATTATTATTTTTAACAAAAATAAAGCAGACTATCACGACTGATGTGGAATGTCGAGTTTCTTTTTATCTGCCAATTTATTTATTTTTAACAAGCAAATCTTCTGCCCATGAAAGTTTTTCTTTATTTCTTTTTTTCCTGGAAAGAACCGTTTGCAGCCAATATACTTACAACTCTCCCATTAGGGTTTTGCATGAAACGAAAACCTCTCCAAGAAACTCAGAATTTAATAGCTTATTGAAAAAGAAAGGCGGCTTTCTCATGAGATTTGTTTTGAATTGTACCAGCTTTGTATATCTTACTCTCAGCGGGTTGTTAAATTTAGAAAGAAATCGATACCAACGTATTATTCGCGCAAGCCTGTCAGGAGTTTGACAGGCCTCGTTATTTTTTATCTTTCCCACGATGTTCTGCCACTTAAAGGCGGCGGCAGTCTTCGATATAGGCTTCATCATCCGTGCAAAGAGCGATCTTGGCTTTTACAGCGCAGTGATACCCAGCCTTCTGCAGAATTTTCTTCTTTGCTGCGCGGTCTCACGTTGATTAACTGTGTGGTCGGTGTGCAGCAAAGATGAAGTAATGCTACGTTGACGCCTCCAAAGGAGGTACGTATTCTTGATTCGTCAGCGGCTCACAATTAGACGCTGTTTTGTGATTTCCTCAATTATTTTCCAAATTTCCTGGGACATAGAAACTCGGACTTTTGACTCGCCCAAATCTGTGTATGAAAGAGAAAACTGAAAGTGCATTCAACCAGTAGACTCTCCAACTGAATTTCATTATGTTCGAGAATGTTGCTACCTGTTAATTTTCCGTTTTAGATTACCAAACAAATGTTAAACATTATTTTGGAATAAAACTCCATAATAAGTTTTTTTGTCAGACCTGGACTAAGTTCGGTTGTGCGTTTATTGAAAATTAAATACGTAGCTAAAATACAAATTCATAGTCATTTATTTCATTTAATTTCCACTTCCTTGTAATGTTCAGGTTAATTGCGTAATTTAATCAACTCAGGTGTTCGTTGATAAAAAAGCCGTCGTTCGCTATGGATTTTAATTTGGTTTGGGAGAAACAAAAATTAAATGTGGGGTGTGCTCAGTGAGAACTACTTCTCGAAATTAAGCTAGTTAAACGAGTTAAACCATTTTAGAGTTTTGATTTATTCGATTTGCTGTTCAGAGATTTCTGGTCAGGTACAAATATTTAATGTTTGCTTTGGCTGTTATCATAGCTCTGAAGTATTTAGAGTGAGTGTGGAACTTTACCAACAAAGATGTGAATTTTATGTTGCTGTTCGAGAACGCGCATCTCCAATCGAGGTCTAGCTGCTTCTACGCAGGGCGGCACAGCTGAAAATCTGCAGAAGTAATTTCATCCAGGGGGCACCGGTTATTAATGGTTCTGTCGAGATTTTCGCATTTCATCAGAGTGAACTTAACCCGATTGGCCATTGTTTCTGCGTAAATTTTAATTAAACACGGACCTTCTCAAATGAGAGGCGCTCCTCGAGGAAGAACCCTTTGTTCCGAATCGATTCCTCAGAGCACATCCCCGTGGACGGACGGAAGGAGGAGATAATTTTAAATTTGTCCTGTTCGCGCTCACTCGTGTTAAAAGGCAATCAAGAAGGGCGGGGACGAGAAAATGAAAATTTACGCCCGAAACGCCAATTTCCCGTCCGCGCCGTCGATAAAGACGAAAGATTTAATCTCTCACTCGCTGCTGAAACTCATACATCCGACCTCCTGCTCAAGAGCCGGCTCCGGAATTGATTAATTGAATTTTTTATACTCGGGCCGGATGCTAATGTATGCAGCAAAGGCGGCGAATAAAGAAGCGACTGGCTTATAATGAATTCAGCTGCTGCTGCTGCTCAACGCCACCCGCGCTTTTGTGACGCGCTTTTAACTCTAGTGCACGCGTTGCCTTTTTTGATTAAGCTTTATGCATACACGAACATCAAACCATCATTTTTCATGCAGCCTGCTGCTGCTTTTTCGTATTAAAAACACGACGCGGCTCCAGGGAGTATTAAGATCGTTTGCGAATCACTTCAGCCTTCAGCGCCACCATCTTTTGCCGTTTTTTAATATACGCGCCGCTCACTTTTAATTCAGGGATGTTCGCATTTAAATACGCTTTCACGGATTAATATGCGCGCACAATACTTTTTTGTTCCGTTTTTCCACTGGGACAGTCTTTTATTAGATTTCCTTCGCGACGATATGTCTCTATTAATCAGTTTTGCAGGCAGCGCAACATCCGAGCTGCGCGGCAAATAATTAAATTTCGCCTGTAAGTTTTCTTGTTTGCTCGGTCTTAATTGGAATTTTTTTCCTACAATGATGTCTTGTACCCTTTTTTGCTCTGCAGAGCTCTGCTCCAATTTGCATGGAAGTTTTGATTTGTAGGGGAAATTCAATTATGACTCTTGAGTGCTGTTGTTGCAATACATATTTCTTCTTAAAAAGGGAGAAGATGTTTTGCAGCTTTGACAATGAGTAACCATACCTCTGTATCATTTCAAGAAGGAATTCTACCGACAAACATATCTAACAGTAAAGACATTAATTGACATTGGTAAGAATTTGTTGAATAAATGTAGTTGCTAGGCCAAATTGCACGACGATCTAAGTAAGAATATTTTTTAGTTTTCTTCGTGTTGATAAAAGATAATATTACTCATATCACAGCGAAAATTGATTTGTTTAGTATCAGAAATGTTCTTTACGCACATGCTCAAACTGATGTGTCACTTTTCAAAAAGTAAATCATGAAAACTGAGACAAGCGTGTCTCGCAAACTTGTTTATCTTATAACATTTCAATTCTGGTTGACCATATAGAATGGCTGCCGAAAAACTCATGGACATGCAATTTTATTATCATAAAAGAGATAGCTTTAAATGCCTCTGTCTCTAGGAAACAATAGTTGGAAAATTATCGCTCACTCCCCAGTTATATTTATGAAAAAATCTTGTTAGCTGTGATTTTGATTTCATCAATTTTTAGATAGATTGCGTTGTTTTAAAAACCTTGCATTCGAAGTTCTCTTATAGAAAAAAAGTATTAAACATTCTATAGCTAAAATCAATAGTGACGTCAGTCCACTCGGTTAACTATCCGATAAATTGGTGTTCTTGTGAATCTTGATCCAGTCAGATTCAGTTCGCTTAACTTGAGCCAAATTGACCTTATTTCATTTAAGCGCAAATAGCAGTTTATCGACAGCACTTCAACTGGCTTTATTTGAAGCAGACATGTTAAATTGAGTCGTGCGTTCTGCGTTGAGCACTTGATGAGGGTCAATACATGGATTTGTACAAGAGGGAAACGATATTTAGTTGGAACTAACTGGAAATGTACTCCCATTATAAAGAGGATTAATTAAAGTAAATAATAGTCTGGCAAACCTAACAAAAAGTACATTTATCGTCGTGGTCGATGGATGAGAAACTGATTTGGTTTCAGGGTTAATGTTTTATATGTATCATTGTTTATTGTTCATACATATCAAATTACAGTGAATTAAAAAATTTTCATGAACAATGGCATAAAATGACAAGCAGTAACTGCATAATCGCCCGAAACAAAAAGTTGATCCGTCGATGTCCCGTACCGTTATGTTAATATTATTACGATCACTAAACACTTTAAAAATTGCACCACAAGAACTGCTCACATAACGAGGGAAATTTCACTGCGTCGCACTCCTTTAAAATCGGTGGCAGATCGTTTCACCGATTTTAAAGGACTGCGATTCTTTTGAAATTTGCTATGTGAGCAAATTTCGTCTCGATACCGATTCTGGCCAAGTAAACTGCCTGTAATTTCCTTAATCTTAGGTGTCACTGATCTATTCTAGTAAAAAACGTTGTCTTTGTCTTGCGTTATTCCACTCCTCGACGGAGCTATATAAAAACCACACCGCATACATCGCTTTTCAAATCTCCTCTTTATTCATAAATTCCGACCACCGGTTTAGTTTTGAATTTTGGTCAAAAGAGCTAGCAACCCACATAATTCCCACCAGCTGCCCAACAGTTGCCGCTCTCCCTATTACATATATTATGCTATACATCATGTATCAAAAAAATTCGGTTTAGATGAAAGCCCATGCAGTCAAGTGTGTTATTTATGTGCACGGCATGTCCAAATGCGGAATTTTCCCAGCTGGCTTTTGCCGGTCGTCCTCTTCTCAGTGACGAGGAACACTTTGCCCAGGGGAGAAGCACACACACAAGCATTCGCTGCTTTCACGAGAGGCGCGCACCGCTGAGCCAGTCATGCACCCATGTGTTCCTGAGTTGCTGGCTTGAGGTATTTGCCTTGGCGCGCCGGCTTTATTTGCCTGCCTGCAGCCAATGCCATCAGAAAGATATCTTCTGCTGGTCTTGCGAGATACATGGGCAGGCTTAACACCGTGCATATTAGTCGACTTGGCTGGCTATAGGTAATCCTGAGAGGGGCAACGGGTGTCAGGTGCATTAGGACGTGATCGTGCGAGGCCAACGCGCTCCTCGGCAATATGTGCAAAAGGCTTCTCCCAGACCCGAGCAGCGCCATCACGTTAGAGTGCTACCGGAGCCTGTTTATTTAGGCTTTCCCAAGGCAGATCTTTATTTGGCAAAGCCAATCTTCTGCTGGAATAATCGTATTTCTCCCTTTTATTTTCTTGGCCGTGGAGCTTGAGCATGATGGATTGTTAAGCGGTGTAGTAGGGTTGTAGAGCGTTTGCTAAGAATTACATTTGCTCAGCATCTGCTTCGTGGTGGTAAAAAAGACTATGCCTTTTTTTTTAATTAATTTTGAACATTTACAAGTCCAATTCAGACGGTTATCTGCCGGTGCTCACTCAGTTGCTAATCGCAGATTTGACTCAGCAAAAAGTAAATAAATATAGCATTGTATTGCAAAAAACGAAAATAAATCATACTAAATGTAAGCCACTTTTTCTTACCGTTTTGCTAGCAGAGTTCTTTTATTTAACGAGGTAGTTGGTTCCTCATTGTCAGTCTTGGTTTTATTTAATAAAAATCTTATGCAAAATATTTACTGCTCATCATTGATTTAATTTTTAGGACAGTGGTGCATCCTTTCAAAGCCAGAATTAACAAATTGATATCACCCAAAACAGTGATGACGAATTTAATTTAAATACTATAATACGCAAAATACCTTCTCACATTCGGCATATATAAGATTTTAAATAAATTAGAGCCCACACGAACCATTCCACAATTTTAAGATATTATTTATTTTTTAAATTTATTTCTATTTGTAACACAGTATCCCATTCCGCTAAAGCAATCAAATAAAGTGAGCAAAGAGTAGATTGCTCTAATTTCACAATAAATATTAACTTATTTTCAACATTTGCGCGGTGAATTGACATAATGATAATGGTATTATTTTAGTCCCACGCAAAGCGCTATATGGCTATGTTTGCCAAAGAGAGAGAGGAAACAAATTTCGAGTTTATTTAACAGTGTTACAAAGGACGCCCTCAATTTGCACAAACAAAACCAAATAAGCACACTTTATTAACTTATTTTTCCCGGTTCGCTACTGCGTCCACCACTCTCTGTGCATTAAAAATTCAAGGGTGCCGCCTCTGTTGCGAAGCAGCAAATTAAAATATTCGCCGACGTTTCCATATTATCGAATCTGACAGACGCAATAGAACTGGAACATGAGTGCTCTCGCGGAACATGCATATTTTACCAACAGAGGCAGGGAGTGTTCGGGTCAGCTGGAAATATTGCGAATTCGCGCGTAATTGGCTGGAAATGAACATTGACAATGGAGGCGGAGAGAGTGGTAGCGCCGATTGTTGTTTGAAACAAGCGAGCGAGTATTTCATATTAACTCAGCAATTCGAAAAGATGAAAGTGAAATGTGGGATTTTCATCGCGGTTACCTGCTTAGTGGCGTTTCATGGGACTCACGTGCCGGCTGGAATCACTTTCAAATCTGCTTTTAAATTCGAAATAGGACACAAAAAGGAAAACAGAGCGTTAAAACTTTGATAAAATGAAAAAACTAAATATGCCACGAAGAACTTGAGTTTCTGTCTAACTGAAAACTTGTACTTTTATAAATATTTTTACTGGTTTTACACAATATACAAGCCCATAATTTTCAATGGTAAAATAATAAATGAATGAATGAAATTAAACACAAAAAATCCACAATTTTCAGTTCCATTTTATTTTCATGTTTCCTATTGCTATACAACACAATCTGCAGAAAATTAGAAAACTATTCCAGAGTGATTTGCAATTAAAATATTTTAGCAAACAACACCTTTACCTTTCGCAGAGGGGTTTGCCAACTGACTTCACGAAAGAGCAAGCAGCCCTCCCTCACACGTACGTTAGGAACGTCAACAACAGCCTGCCTGCTGTCCAAAATATTACTCCGGCACCAGGGGCACATATATATATATATATATATGTGTGATATATAATGGTGTGCAGCCAGGCAAAAATCAATCTGCCTTACGTCTGTGCGAGAGTCGAGAAATCCATATTGTGTTTGTTCGCGAGATATTGTTTCCTTCCTGGTCACGACTCGCTCGCGCGCTCTCCCTGCTTTTCCGCAGCTGCACACAGGGGCGAAGATGAGAAAATTTCATCTTCTTCTCGAGAATGAAAGTTCATTATTTGCCCACTTATCTCTGCTGGCACTTCCACTCCGCTCTCTTTTTAATTAAATTGTTGGCTGTTTCCCTTCTCGCAGCGTCTCTACGACGGATTTATGACCACGGAGCATCCAGCAGTTGAAATTAGCTTCTTTACACACGTTCTTGCTTAATTAAAAGGTCATAATATTATACGAACGCGAGATAAATTTCATAAGGAGAACTGGGCTATAAATTTCCAGCATTTAACACCGTTTCGGGCATTAATTTTCAAGCACCTCCTATTCTAGGTTCAATTACCATAAAGCTGCACTGAATTAATTAGCCAAGCAGAGTTTCGTCTGCTTGAATCAGATTTGGAGCATCGAGAAAGATAGATAATACTGTCGATTTGAACTTGGAATTACAGGAAAAACTGCCCTCTGATTTCCCCAGGTTTATGCTGAGAGATATCTCTTGACAAATGCAAACATTTTTAACTGTAGGATTTTATCATATCACCGACTGCTCAGCCAGAGAAAAATTCTATGATAATAAATCTCACAGTCTGCAGGACAGAAGAAAAATGTATCTTAAACCAACTAACAGAGTCCATTTTCTACGTAAGGGTTTGCCTAGTGGAAAGTTCATCCGCTTTCCCGCCGTGCGTGTTCATCAAACAGACTGATCCTGACAGATTGATACGGAGCGAATGCGGTGCCGCTGCTACTGCGAAGTATATATTATATTTTTTTCAGCGACGGGCTCCACTTTGCAATTAATTATCTCTGACAAACGACCGACGCAGACGCGTGTTAGCAGATCAGTTTCGTCCTTTTTCCATTGTGCCTGAAAAAGGAATGAAAAATAATTGGCAGCGAAAACTAGGTCAAAGTGAGGCTTGTGACTTTGCCTACCGCGGACCAACGGGGGAGCGGCAGCCTCCCAGACTGGTAATTTAGTTATTATCCACGTCTTTGAGTGCTTAGCATCATCACAGAACTGCGCTGATCTGCTTTTTTGCTGCACTTGCTCGTTCCAAAGATAATTGAATGAGCAAGGTGGCTGCACTCCCAAGTGCAGCTGCCTTTTTCTCCACTTACCTCGCTACTTCAAAGGCAGAACTAGAAGGAGGCAATTACTGGATGAAATCTCTTGAGGACTTCCTTTGATTTTTCTCCGCAAGCCAATATGTGTCTTAGGATAAATATATATTGAAAATATTGGTACTTTTTAACAATTTGCCGCATATTTGTTGTTCAAGAAGGACATTAAAGCGATCTCATCAGTTCTGTCAATCATTTTAAGCCATTTAATGAAAAAGACACTAAATTCGACATGGACATGATGTAGATTTTTTTTTTAAATTTACGTGTGTGACTTTCGCGTCGCGAAAGTATGGAACAATATTATGCCACCCGCACTGACAAACTTCTGCAAGGCGAATGTGACAGCGAGTTATAAGTGTGACTTTGTGATGTCTTTGTTTTAACTAGTTCCAGGACAGATTCTTCCATCTAGTCAACTCGTTTAAATGAATGTAATCATTTCTCACTCACTTTGCATCTTTGACCATTGAAAAAGTGGTCATGGGAATAAACATTTAAATGTATTATAAGTTTTTCCTAAGTCTGAGTATTCTCAACTGGAACTAAAGAAACTAGTGAACTTTTCTCTCAAATTTAATTTGCCAACCAAATGACATGCGTATACACTGTTGCAATGGAAATGAGACGAACCAATTGAGAACAGAGCTTAACGAAATTGCAAACTTTTGCAATCTCCAAACCCACTTAGCACTATCCTTCAGCTGCCGCAATCCAACTTGCAAATAGCTTTTTGCATTCACCAACATGCATCTGTGGAGGTGGAGAGAAATAAAGTTCTCACTAATAGAAGTCAGTGTGCTGCAGGTTTGATATGGATTGCACACTCAATAACTGCCTGACGCCCCAGATGCAATTTGCAGCAGCAGTGTCATGACAAGCAAGCTACTTGCATTTCTCACACATGAAGGCATTTGCGACGTTTAGGCTCAAATTGGACTCGGTGATGCATCGGCCGCATTAATTCCCCGGTTGACATCTGCTCCAGACTGGCCCCTTTTGGCTTCCATTCATCATTCCGGCTATCGGTCGGTTCAGTCTCAAGCCACCCCCACGCATGATGAACATCCCTTTGCTTTACACTGATAAATCACAAATACGCACTTTCGCACATCACACACACGGTGCTTGCGACGAATTTTCTCGGCCCATTGAGCTGCGCGGTTGGATAACTTCTGAGCTCCGTCTCTGCAAATTGAAATGTTGCAGCACCATTTTGGTTCGCTTCGTATTTGCTACATTTCCTTTTAAGTACGCAATGTATTTATTTAGCTGCATCTGTATTCTAACTAACTTAAAAAAACAGTGCAAAAATTATTTTCTCTTGCACACTTCAATAGTTTAAAATAAATCCATTTTACTATTGCAATTTAAACACATTTTCCGTCCTAAGTATAAATTCAGCACTGGGTTTATAAAAATGAACTGTAAATAAAATATTTTATGCAGGTCACGACTCCATGTAGCATGCAATTAGAAGGTGATGCTCGTTTAATGAGATCATTGTCGCGCTGCTGATTAAAGATCTGTGGTTGCTGCACGTCTGCATCAATCAGCGGCTGACGCAACACCTGGATTCGCACTCAGAATTCAAATGCGTCAGCCACAGCTGCTGGTCATTAATTCCGCGTTAGTCGGCTGCTTAAATGCAACTCATCGTCGTGAAACTATATCGCCCGCTCTTCGAGGTCCTATTGAAATTCTGACATATAATTATTTGTGCTGCTTTTGGTAATTTGCAATTGAAATCAGTCGACAAGTGTCTAATGAGCGGCGAATATTATTATTGGCCTACCTGCTTAGAGGGAAACGCGATCGACATGCAAGACAGAAGTCAAATTGAACCAATTAGCCTTTTTTACTGCTTCTTTTATGGCTTCAATGTGCGTCCAAATAAAGCAAGTCCCTTTATTGCCTCCAAACCTCTTTCTGATTCTTTTTATTTCTTTCTAGAAGTTTTATATCCCAAGACAAAGTTGTTTGATCAAATTAAAACGGAATCACAGGAGACCGGCAATCCATAAAAGAAACCAATTATTCAAAGAGAGCTTTTTTAATTAGCTTTGAGCCAAGAATAGCGCAATATTTTAATTTTGTGCCAAGCTTCCACAATTCAAAAAGCCAACAAAGAAAACTGTTCGTCTCGTCTTCTCAGAGAATCATTTCTTCAAATCCTTAATGAATAAAAATGATCAGATTTAATTCTTGGCAGCAGCTAGTGAATGAATGATCGCGTGTGCACTAATTAGTGCCGACGGAGCAATTAAATCGAAGCGAAATTCAATACCTCGGGGACAATCAGAGTCGAGACGATCGTATAATGAATCGGGAATTAAGCGACTGAGCGCGCAGCCCTGCAGGTTTGAGTGCGTCAAGTCATCAGAATAAATCTCGTTTCGACGGATAAAAGTCTGGGATTCGGTCTCCGAGCGCAGTTCGTCTTATCATTTGTATAAGTTTGACGCCGCCTTCGCAATTCGCTTTGGGAAACGCGTCAAATTGAATGTCACCCCGAGCTCCTGAAATTGAAGAACAATTAATAATTTATTTTAAGCAGCAATCAGAAATGATTAATCTAAGCATAGAGTTCGATGATCGTAAATTTAAGTTTTTGGTCTTAAACCTCTTTCACTACATACCTCTAAACATAGCATTTTTTACATTCTTGTTTGTCATATGATGCTGATCTTTCTTCCTCATAACAAATTTTACCGTCAGTGCTTATCATTTCATATGCACTTTAGTTTGGAACATATTTTTTCATGGCAATTTTTAGTGGAGAGTTTTGTCCTGCTTTCTGAAATAAAGGGATCTTAAAAGCTTTATTCCCGTGAGTTTAGATCGGAGACGCTGCTTAAAAAATTGAGAATGTAACTTCTGATCCTTTCTTCGCCAAACCTGTTCCCAGCGCTGTGCCTTTTTTGGCTTATGAAATTTTGCCGTTTACGTTGTGAGAAAAGAGGCGCACTTTTGTTTTTAGCATTTTCCAAGCGGCACGCAACTTTGCTCACGAAACCGCAGCACAATTTCGCATGCGGAGGAACGTCTCAACACTGTTGGCTGACTCGGCTCAAAATATAAATAATAAGATTTCCAGACTTCGCCTTTGTTCCTCTTGCTCGCTTTTTATTCGGCGCAGCGGCATGACCCTCATGAACGGAGGCGGCGGAAGCGCAAGTCGTGTCTGCGCTGGCACGTACATAAGTCACGACTCTCATTTTCGGCACATCTTCATAAATTTCGCAATCCCGCACCGAATGCAAGATGCTGGCGGCCGTGCCTCTGGTTTATCAAGAAAATCTCTATCGGGCAGCAACTGGCACCGCCAGCAATTTGGATTTGTCCCTTTCTATTCGCTCGAGTGCACTTGAACTTGCCAATAGCACCGGCTCTTGGCCTGTTTTCATGAATGATCGATCAGCCTTCCTGCGTCTTGAAAACGTATTTATTTGGAGTCAGTTATTTTAGAGTATGACTGGATTTCGTTTGACGAAATGTCATTGTCAAGAAATTAGTCTTTAGTAGATTACGTCATAAAAATATTTAGAAAAAATTTTTAATTTTTGCGGGTTGAACCTGGGATCTATGATACAATTTTGGAAAACTTTGAGACTTCAGTATCTCATTTCCCAGAGGTGCAATTTAAAAAATAAGGTGTTCTTTGGACTCCTCTCGCCACCCCATCAAACTAGAACCAAATGACCTAGGCCAAGGTCAAAGGTCACTGCCGTTTATTTTGGTTCTTAACTTATATTTTGGAAATGTACTCGGATTTTTTGAATTTTGAAAGTTTTCCCAAAAGCTGTTTCTAATGACATGTGTGAACCTTTGTGAAAATTTCAGGGTGGCGTTATTTTTTGGTTTAGAGAAATTCCATTTCAAAATACGGAAATAAATATTAGTATTTCGATTTTTTTTTAGTGCTTTGCAAATATTGTCCATTTCAAATCTAACCATAAATACATATAATGGTGCGCAGTTTTTGCAATTTTGATGATCAAGAACCCAATATTTTGCCGTAACAAATAATTATTGTGTTTCCAGTTTTTCTTCCGCATCAAATTATTAAAAAAAACCTGCAATTTCGTAGACTAGCAGGATTTTAATTATAAAGCACAATCACGATGTGCGTAGGTACTGTAGCATTTAAACAGTACGTTGATGTAAATTAATTTCAATTGCCTCAGTTCGCCTGTTGGCAATTGAAATAATTGCTGTTTGACGCCAGAGGCAAACTATGGGGAAATTAAATTCAATCGTTGACAGACAAAACGATGATTTCAATTGTCACGTCCATTAATTCCCAGCAGGCTTTTGACCGGTATCCGCGTTATGCGTGTGTGTGTGTTGACGATGAACGCATCAGCGCGGCCGCTCGTGACACGCGTTCAGCCAAGCCAGAAATGACGTCGTTTCGCGTGATTACCATTGTAACAAAGGTGAAGGACGCGCAATCAGACCGAGTTGGGCTCGGCGAATGGCCTCAGGTGCAAAGTCCGGAAATTAATGCAGTAGCAGGTGAAAAACGCTCGGCTGGGATTAACACCCTCGGGCCGTTTTCGCATTGTGTTTGCTGCTCTGATTGCGAAACACTACATTATATTTCGCACGGTGCGCCGGGCCTGCATACTTTATTAAGCCGAATTTTTATGTATTCCGAGTGTGTGCGAGCTAGTGAACGCTGCTTTCGAATTAAAAAAGCAGCCGGCCAACGTTTTCCTCTACCACGAGAGTCACTGGGTAAAAATGTAATGAGATTTATTATGGGCTTTTCCGAAAGGCTGGAATAATCGTTTTTGTAAATTGCCGAGGTTTGTGGCTTTAATTAAATACGCGCGCTCCCAAAAATATATTTCCCGCCCTTTTAAGCGCAGCTTGGTATTCATATCATTCGCTCGTTAGATGTGCCTGATACGGTTTAATTCGACGTCGCTTGATATATGAATTTTATCGTTACGGTGGCTAATCAGGATTTAAAAGCTGGCTGGATGGGAATGCATAATTGATCGATACGTTTTATCTATTTGGACTATCAATCAGACATCAAGTCTACTGATGAATCGGTACATGATTAAAAGATTTTTTTCAAAATAAAATTGAACTATCAGATTTTAAATTGTATCAGGTAGATTTAAATAAAACTTTGTCAGGTCTATCTATACGTTACTAAATTAGGATGGGTGGAAAGAGTGGAAATATTTAAGATCATTATAGTCTCGCACGTTCTGGACAGTAGCTTTTTGGCCTCTGATGTCTCAGCGGCAGAAATTTCCAGTCAAAGTAGAAGGCATATTGAGGCAGTTAAAATTCACGTAGCTGTAATTTTCACGCTTGCTGCCCTGATTAAAAGACATTTTTCAACTCTTACGATCATCACGTACATTTTAGCTCATCAACTTAATTACAAATATTTCCAAGAATCTGCTTCAATTATAAATTCTTACGTAATCAATTAAGAAAAGACACGAAGTGCTACTGAAGATATCGAGAAAAAGGACTTCATTTTCGCTTTTAATTAACTTTAATTTGTTTTCACAATTAGCGATTAATTAAGGCGCAGCACTGTTTTTATTTGGTTACGAAATTCTCCTGAAAGAGAGTATAAACATTCAAGTCTCAGATTTAATCAGCATAAAGTTTGGGTGTCCCGCTAATTGGAATTCCGCCCACTCTCAAGTGAGAGCGGCATCAACTCGGGAGAACACTCTCGACTCAAACACGCTAGACAAACGCGGTTTCGCAATAATCGTTTGTGACTTCTCTGTAGAGGGTAGGAGTCAGTGTCTCACCGTCGAGTTTTCCTTGCGAGTTCAAACAGAAAAGTTATGCGTTTGAGGTGAGCCCGTGGAAAACGTGTAAAGAGCTAAATTTGCTAGCCGAGTGTCGTCCTTTGATTCCCTCTCGCAGTTAATTAAAAAGGGCTCGTCAACGTCTCTCGCTCGCTTTTCGCAGCAGTGTGCCGACCGTGTTCTTGGAGCTCTGGCTCTCTTTGACTGAGACATTACCGAAAGCTCCTTACCGCGATCTCTTTCGACCACACTCTTTCACCTTTAAACGACCCTTGCCATTGTCACATACTGTTGATTAAATTTATGTTGAAAATCCCAACACTCTTGCAAAAAGGGCAGCTCATGCATTTTTCGTGAAGTTTATGGCTCAAATTAGTTCACATTTCCGTCTCCCCCTTAGCTTTTGGCACTTCTTTTAGCGTCGAAACACGTTTTGTATGAAAATGAGATGAAATAAAACAGTCCTCATTGCGGTGTGAAATTTCTGCGCTCTCATTTTCTCTGCTCAGCGTGGTGAGGACCGTATAAAAGGTGCCCGACGGTAGTAAAACATAATCGCGTGTCGTTTTACATCTAGTGCGCATCCTGACGAGAGAAATTCGTCTTCAAGCCGCCCTTATTATATCCTCACGGAAAACTTTGCTGGTCGTGGCGCCAAAAGACCCAAGAAGAATTTCATTACCTTCAATTCAACGCGCATTTCAACTTTCTCGCGGGTAATTTGGTTAACATGGCCACCAAAACTTTCTATTGATACCTGCTTTTCTAAGCAATGAACCTCACTAACAATTTAGATGTAATTTGGCATTTTGAAACTTAATACGGATTCTAAATTCTGTAAAGTAATTTCGTACGTAAACTTTATCGCATCATACAAATAGTTGAAAAGCAATACAACTTTTTGTGAAGAGTGCCAAGGAAATTTCGATGTACGTAGCAAGGCCAAGTGGCAGTTTCTTGTTTTGAAGGGCTCTCCAGAGCATCAGACACTATAGTTTTTGTTTAGCCACTGGGGTGGCCGCCAGCTAAATGAAACTTGAACAGCTCGTGCACGCAGAAGGGAATTCGCTTGTATGAGTGCGCAAAGTGAAAAAATGAGAGCATTCCTCCAGAGTAATTTATACAGCAGTAAACAAAGTCCCTGCCTCACCCCAAAGGAGAGAGAAAAAGAGATTTAAGGGGCTGTAAATTTCCCCGACTAGTCGCGCGCTCGCGTAATAAAAGCAGCAGCACGCCGTGATCATAAAATTCGGAGCCCAACTTGCTCCATACCGATTCTAATTCGCACCACCTGATAGGCCTTATTTACGATTGCAGCCTAATTTATGTTCAAAAGCACCCGAGGACCAGAGCACCGTGAATTGGTCTCCGCGATGGTAAATGGTAGGTGCAAAATAAACACAACTGCCTTTTTATTGCCGTGTTATGAGTTACTTTTGGTACCCTGTCACGATAAAATCAATATCGAAATAAAGATAATTGTTGCAACCGCTCTTGTAATTTTGAGCAGCAACACATTATTAAGCAGCACGCACATATTTCGGATTTTACAGTACCAAACAAGTCAAAGGTTTTTAATTTAACCAATTTAATATTTGGCTGCATGTCACGCAACTCTAAAAATAAATTGTTTGTAGCTATACAAATATTTCTTAAATATGAACGGAGGGGTTGATATAATATTAAGAATTTTATTTTTCCCCGGAAATTTTCTTTCATTGGCCTGATATATTTTTGCGCGTGCAATTAGGGATGTTTTAAAACTCCAACCACTTTTTGAGCCAAGAGCAAAGTGAACGAAGCAGTGGTTCGTAATTTCGTAGAAAGCTGTCTGTATTTTCCAGCGACGCACTCCGCTTTTAGGAGCGGAAAATTCTCGTTTGCTGCAAAATGCTTGCAAAGACGAGCTGGCATTTATATTTTTTCATTCCGACGCGCGCAGCAAAAATTGCGACGCAAGGATGAAGCAAGGGGGCAGAAAGAGAGGGCGAAGTCGAGCAACCAACAAGTGAGCTCTTCGCAGAAAATGTTCCTCTGCGTCCGCGATTTATTTCTCTTGGGCCGGAACCTGACTACCTGCGCCATCGCAAAACAAATAAAAATGCTGATGCACGACACGAATGATTCAATTAACTCTCAGTTGTCTGCTCATGGCTTTTGCTGGCGCCTGCAGAAAATGGCATATTTATAGCTACGCCGACAAAACATTTTTCTGACTTATTTTTGCGCAATTTGTTTGAGAAATAAATTGCCTCGCAAATTATAACCAACAGTGAGAAATACCGAAATGATGCAAAATCATGCTGTTTTTCCACGATGTAGTGTGCCCCAACTTCCCAAATAGAACTAACTCAGGAGCTCGATGGTTGTTTTCAATGTTTGCTCGGTCCCAAAAGCTGTACGTGTAGCTCTATATATTTAAATTTTTTATATTCCTCTTGTGATTTGCAAATGTTTGCACAGCGCTTCTCCTCTATTTTTCAACTCTAGTAGAGTTTGAAATTAATCTATTCCAAATAATGGCTTTACGTGTGATGGAGCTTTTTGTGTATCCGCTCTTGAAATAATAAATATCCGCAAGCGCTCTAACCTATGAGAGTTTCTCACCCGGCTTCTTAAAGCGGATCAGAAAATTCTCACCGATTTATCACGAACTCTCTTCCTTGCAAATATTTTCCCCATAGGATTTAACGACGCGCGTGCTTTCCATTATCGAAAGCAATATCGGCATTGGGAAAGCGGGAAAACACATATATTTACTTTATCAATTGAAAGCATGGCATCGCAAGTTGTAAATGTTGATGTTGTTTCGTGCGTGTGAGCGAGAGTGTTTCGCTTGCCAAGTCGCAACGCCAGAGATAACCCATGGCAATTTGAAATAATCACACAAGCAGGAGCTGTAAAAATGCATGCGCCAAACGTGGTGCGATCCAGCAATTTCGGATTATATTATCAGTTTGCACATGATAAAATATAACAACTGCTATGTTGCGGTTTCGCTTCCAATCACAACACTGCTTTAATCGGATTTCTGTATTGATTGAATATTATGATAAAATAACATGCTACTGGAAATGGGTTTATGCTCACTGAGCTCTGTTTGTTTTGATCAGCGTGGGCCATTATGAAAACATGTAAAACTAAGTCAATCTACTGATTTATTGACTTGAATTGAAATTGAATGCTGAACGTAAAATTTTGATTTTGAATGAGGGGCTAAATTAAAGTACAACACGCATTGTGAAGATAAAAGAGCTCCTCTTTGTGTCATTTATATTTCAAATTAACTTTTAGCAACCCTTACATAAAAATGCTGCATCGCTATTTTTTCTATCCAATTAATTAAGCTTGGAGGAGCGTCTGAAGAACTTTAGCAATATTGAAAAAACACATCTCCAAACCTATATTGGTTAGTTGTCGACGTAGAAATTCCCAAAACGGCCGAAGACGTTGCCAAAGCAACTTAAAGTAATAGCCTTGGCCCTCCAGTGAACATTCTTCTCAGAATCGCAGTGGGACCTCTTTTTATATATTTTCAGCGGGGTGCAAAACAGTCTGCTGACCATTGATTGTCATTAATCTGCCACCTCCAGGCAAGCACTAGAGGTGTCTGCTCCACTCCGCTATCGCCGTTCCTCGTCGTTTAATGCGTCTCCAATACGGAGGCAAAAACGGCACCGAAAGACATAAAATGACGATTCGGACCTCTCCAGCAATCATCATTAGCGCCTCCCAGTGTTTTTCGGCTGTGCACTCACTCACTCACATGCACGCGCTGCTCGTTGGATGGACCCTGGAGATAAAAACGCCACAAATGGACTCTCACTGGCACGTTGCAACATTCCTCATTATCAGAAGGAAAATGTTTTAGGCCGTGAATTAATGGCCGTTTGTGTTTATCTTGCAATACAACTTCCTTGCCAAGCACAATTTCTCATCATTGCTCGTGAAAAGAGATGTGCTTGTGAAATTTTTGTTTTGCAGATGACATAAAATATCAGTACCGAAAGGGTTTTATTAAGTTTTAATAATTCTTAGATCAGCTATGCAGTAATAAATATTAAAAAGCGGCAAGACAATTTGTTTTAACCACGAATGCTTAATTTGTTTACATCACAAAAAATTTGTACAATTCGTGTGTAAAAAATAAATGAAATTTTGCAGAATTTTCTATCAAATCTTTTCATTTTTAAGAAGAAAGATAAAAGATCTGACTGATGTACTCTCTTAGAACGTCCTCAAAAGGAAATCCAGCTGAAAAAGGAGAGAGTGAGAGGATTTTTAGGAATTTGCAGGCAATATCTGGCGGGCACCTTCCAACGCGGATAAAAATTCCCGAGACCCCAAATATCTGAGGGGAGCGTGAAAATTTAATCTCATAGCAGCGTAAGTTTGTTCAGGAAATCTCCACGCAGGTTCCTGACATATAATACCGAAGGCGAGGGCTGAATTGCGAATCAGTTTACTGTTTCATAAAAGAAAGCAAAGCGGCAAAACGGGGTGCTGTTGTGCATAACACAGTGTTATCAGAAACGTGTCGCGTTCCCTATACTCCTTGCCGATGTAACGAGAAACTGGCTGCGCTCGCTTCTTTCCTCCGTATTATACTTCTTGAAAGCGAAAGGGAAGAAAACTGTGTTGGGCCTTTCGCCACCGCAAAATCTCTTTGGCTAAATTGGGTTTATATTAAAATGCAAACTCAGTGCGTTCTCGTTCATACTGCTAATCTATTTTTCCGCCGTGTTTCAGTTGGGCGCCATCCAGGAGTTCTGCGAGGCAGCGCTCAAGAACTGCCCCCCGGGGCCCATCGGCCCCACTGGCTTGCCGGGCATCAACGGAGAGAAAGGCGACAAAGGGGACAGAGGCGACCGAGGCTTACCTGGTGAGTCTGATAGCCTCATTTTTGTCACAGACGAAATAAACTCAAGCGGATTTTCTGAGTGGTAATATCCGCAGACCCACAGGCCAGACGGGGCTTAATGGAGCCTACAAGGGCTATGGCCGGAGGGGCGTTCCAGGGGTCGATAGACTGTCCAATAATGGATACAAATATTTAACTTAATTTTTGACCAATATTTGACGTATAATAAAACGTTGCTTTATTAGTGCTAACGTAAACTGTTTATATTGCAGTCCGAGAAATTAAAAAAAAATGGAAAATTCTTTAAATTTTGAGGGATGATCAATAAAGATGGTCATATAGTGTGTATTTTTTAATTTTTGCTCTTCAATTTTAAAAGAGATTATTTTCCATCCGATTCAATTCAATTAATTTAAAATAATTTCATTTCATTTTCACCTTCCTTACATGCTAATTTTTGTTTGCAGGTGAATCCGGCGTGCGCGGTCCGCCTGGTGCACGTGGCGAGCATGGCTTAAAAGGCCACAAGGGCGAGCCGGGATGGCCAGGTGAGAAGTTTGCTGATAATCTCTCACCGACTTGTTGCTGGAGCCGCTTTGTCCCAAAGTTATTCCGGGCTCGGCGTCTGTTTGTCTGTGTTTATAGCAGAATTTCATTCACGTAGCGTCCCGCCTGTGATTATTCCATGCGATCCGTCGCCGTCTCCCGATTGAATTAATCACCGCCAGTGGGTGCAAAAGCAGCCGAGCCTCGTCTATCGCCAAAGGCAAAAAGAGTCATGGCGGTTTGTGGGTCGGTTGGCGCACATGCATATTTCATCAGCAGAACCGAATCATAAATAAATATGAGCGCCAGACATTTACTCCGCTATTACAATTCACGCAAAAAAGGTGCATATCTCTCATGCAATATTTATGTCACTATGGCTGACTGCATTTTATTATAAACCCAGGAGGTTCTGCCTCGCGACGCTATTATTTGCATAGATTCCTTTGACACATTTTTATCTTTCTTATTGAAGAACGAAATGAGAATGAATTATGTGGGAACGCTCACCACGTAACTTTTATTATAAATCTGAATAACGAAGCAAAGCCCCCCCCCCCCCAAGGAAACGCATTGATAATAACTAATGTTTTTAAATTAAAAATTAAAAATGAATTTCTGTGAACAATCACCATATATCCAATAAAAGTTTGGCAATTCACTTCAAAACAACTGGCAAAAAAAATTTGAACCTCCTTTTTCATGCTAAATGAGGCTTTGATAGTATTTCCAAATCATGGAGTGTTGTTGTGCATTCATTTTATGCCTCTTGAAATCGCACAAGTGGTATGCATGGCATTGAAATTGATGTGTATCACGGATCACGATCCATCCCTTTGAAGCCAATCAAAGGGCGAAAATTTTGGCCCGACAACAGCAGCAAAAATTCCCCGGAAGCCCATGCAACTACCACTTCACTCGACACCAAACCTGATTTTACCTCAGGGTAATTGAATACCCGAAACTCCAAATTAATATTAAACGAAAATCCCACTTCATAAGTCGGTTCAAATAAATGCAAAGTGCTGCGTATGTGTTGTCAAGGGCAAGAAAACGAGCCCTCTGAGAAATGAAAGTTGTTTGAAATAAATTCGCAGTGAGAATCAGGCAACCCTGTGTGTTGCTGCGCCTTTGAGATTAGGCGAAAAAAAGACTAGCGCTCCTTTTTCTGCGGCACGCCTTGGGCCGCGGGCACCAGACTTTTGCTCGTTCTTTCTGTCTGTCGTATTAAGTTTCACCCTCAGAGCACTGCAGCTTGTTGGTGTCACATTTTACAGTAGTGACTTTTTCACAACATTGCAGGGCTTTGAGTGAGTTACTTTAGAGTTAAAGCCGAACAAGCTGCGATGCTGTTGCTTTTTTGTAGATTTTTATAGGCAGTCGCCCCTGAAATTTGAAATGCCAGTTGATTAATTTTTATGAGGATTAAAAATCAAATCGAATTATTTGACAAGAAAGAAATAGGGGCTGAAAGATAAAAAAAGTACAGACAGGTTTAACCTTTAACATTTATAATGGAAAATTAATTCTGGATGACTAGCTATAATAGAGAAAATAAATCAAATCACATTTCACGTACTGTAAAGCGGTTAATTCAGCCCCGCAGGCAACATAAACTGTACTTTACCTCCAAAACTAAAGCTTTATGTAGGCTGTGGCAATGAATTTTATTACATTAAATGGGAATAATTTAATGTTTTGAGGATCCATTTTGTTTCATTTTTTTTTTAATTTACAAATTCCAACGTGCAGAAAAGCCAATAATGTTTTATAAATTCAACATATTAATTTATCTCTCAAAAGTACAATTGCTCTCAACATTTTGCTCTCCTATTTCAAGGGTGCTGGTATTTTTCACTCTTTGAATGGCGCCTCTTTTGAAGGAGCGTCGCTTTGACGTAACAAGAGAGTGTGTCTGTGCGCGCGCCAACCAGCTTCCTTTACGCAAATGCAATGCTTTTAATTTTGGTGCAAAAAGGACTTTTAAAACAGAAGAGCCAGTCTTTGGGCAAAATTCGTAATCAGAATTAGCGCAAAAAGGGTACGTGATTAAAACGCTGAAGCGCTAGCTGTTACCTGCGAGAGGGATGAAAAATGCTCCTTCGTAAAAAGAGGACAAAGGCAGAGCAGACACAATATGCACACGTACAAATGTTGCGGAGCGAAAAGCCTTTCATTCCTGCCAATGTGGCTTTCGCAGCGGAAGAAGTTTTCTGCAGATTAAAACGTTGCACCGCTCGGCGAGTGGCGCAATAAAAACACATGAAAGGAAACTGAGATGCACACGGAGAAAGTACTTATGCTAATGTGCAACCGCTGCAATTCGCCAACTCGCTCGCTTTTTGTCTTTTGTGGCTCGTAAAAGGGGGAGATTTTATCGCAGTGAGCGGCCACGGCAAAGCACGCTATTATTAAATTACGAGCCGAGCAAAAAGCATCCAAGATCTGTGTGACAAGAGTTTTATGTCTTTGTTCGCAGGCACCCCTGGCCTCGACGGTCGCGACGGCATTCCTGGTGAACCCGGATTGGACGGAATCCCAGGTAAGGCTTTCTTTTAAGCGGTCAATCTTGGCAAAAGGAATCACGGGATTATAAACTTATTCTAGGGAGAAATGGAATGGACGGGATCCCTGGAACTGATGGCATACCAGGTGAGTAGAATTCATCAGTTTTTCAATAAAAGAAATGGCGTGAGGGATGCTATTGAACTTCATTTTAATATTATTCTAGAAAGGGATAAAACAATTAATTCAATGTTCTTCTAGGATTCAATGGAGAACCTGGCATGCCAGGGATAAACGGAACTCATGGTAAGTAATATTGCAGTTTATTTTCATAACGGCTGTTTGAGAAAAAAAATCAAATGTAGTTTATTACGCAATTTTAAAAGTATAAATGGAATGTTTTGATTTTAACATATATGTATTTAAAGGGGCATCGAAAAACATGTTGCCTGAAAGTTTCAGCCAGATTGCTAATATTTTTAGCTGGAAACCGGCAACCGAGGAAACGTGAATTTAAAAACTCTTAATTATACTTGTGATCTATTTCCGCTCAAAATTGGAATATCGAGGGGATTTTTCACTACTAAATCTACACCCAGCAAAATTTTTGATGGTCGGTGACTTTAACACGAGACAAATTTTGTGACTCTAAAAGGTAATCAATTTTGTAATTAAAAATGTAATTATTTATTAATATTACTTCCCATTTTCCATTTGAAGCCTTGAAATAGTAGAGCACAATATGAGATCGTTAATTGTGTCGTTTATTCTCATAAATTAATTAATTATCCCATCTAATTTAAATTGTATTGGCTAAAATGATTTTTTTTTTAACATTTATAATTATTAGAACTGCGGAAATCAGGTCGATGTGAATGAACATGACGTTTCCCAACGATGACAAAGTACATTTTAATGTCAGAATCAAAGGTTTTTTATTTTTGCTAATGATAACACGACTTGTTACGTGTTACAAAGAGAGCGTGGGAATCAATCAATCAAGTCACAAACTATTCTATCAACATACAAAAATATATAGCAGTTCAAACGTGCGCTGCAGGGTCGAGAGGCAATAATTACCGCGTGCAGTGTAGCAACAGTAGACGCGTTCTTATTTTAGAGGTCGGCGTTAATTACTCCTTGGCAATCGAATTCACCGTCGGAACGGGGCGTGTTGTCCGCCAGCGCTCGCAATCATTTGCCGTTCACCATGTCCCAGCGATGGGGCAACAACACCTGCGCTCGTTTCATTTGCGAGCTGTAATTGCTTTTCCGTTCCCACTGATTCACAATACAATTAAGTGCGCGCTGCCGCCGCCGCTGCCACCGCCGACGTCTGCTTTATGCATCCACGGGTTTGCCAGGCTGCATGCGCGCTGCTTGTCTTGGTTTGCAGCCACTAGTGTTATTTGGCCAAGTTTTAATTAAAGCAGTTTGCCAAGTGTGATGCTGTATTTTGCCCTCGTGCAACTACCCCGAGTGTTTATGATACGGTTTCTCGCCTTGTTAGCGCAGAAAATGACAACACCAGCTTACCAATTGGCAAGCCTCCAATTACTTGCAAATTTTCGATCCAAAGCAAGCAACTCAAGCTTAACTTACATCAAGGGCTGTGAAATTTAGATTCCAATCGTTGCTGGACCATCATGCAATTTCAAGCCATACTTAAAATCGTCTAAAACCGTACAATGCATATTTTTTGCATCGCTAGAAAACGAGGATGAATTTCTATACAGCGCTCACCTGATATAATTCGCTGAAAATGAGACCTCTATGTACGTTCGCTAATAATTTTCATTATAATATACTCTGTTTGATTAACTTTCATGGAACCCTGTCCCAAAAAGTTCAAAGGCACAGCTAGGAAATGAATCCGCATTCTTCCATCACGAAATTATAATTAGACATATGGAAATCCCGCGTGTAATCTGGTTTGTTTGTACACACGTGGAACCTCTCGTTTCGGCCTAGCGATAATTTCCATTATAGCAAATTGCACTTGAGGCATAATAATTTGGTCACCAGGGTGTTAGCGTTCGTGTTTGTCCGCCTCCAAGTTAATGCCTGAGTGGACTTCATTCGGCGTTTTCCCTTTGGCTCGGTCCAGAATCCAACGTGCTGCGAAATGAAAAGTTTGCTTGGCCACTCGAAAGGGACGTCGTCGACCTTTATGTTGTTATTTGTGTTTGCGGTGTTGGCCGACATTAGACTAACATGCCTCGGGACTCGAGAGTGACGTGCCGACTCCCTTCGCAGATCTTTGAACTTGATTAAATTCGTAGCTTGTCAAAATTAATTGGTTTAGACATTCACGTTTGCCTCTAGACAGAAGGAAAGTTTCATTTTGCACAGCATTAAACTGAAGTATTCTTTGGAGATTCAGAAATTCATGCTTAAATTACAAAAGTTTGCTCTGCTTCAAGGTATCCATTCATTTGGAAACATCTGTTTTTTCTTAAAATGTTCGCAAGAATTTTTTTTTCTTAAGTAGTATTCAAGCAATATTTTATACGTCTTGAAAAAAATTGAAAATTCAAAAGGGGGATTGCGAACATGACTAGCTAGTGAAAGCAAGTGGCAGGCACGCATTTTATAATTAACAAAATTAATTGAGGAAAGCTTTACTTTCCTTTCTTCATAATATACCAAGCAAATTTCCAAAGTCGTCCACAAAATTGGTTAAAAGTTTGCATGGCTTTCGGGTAGCAAGCGTTTTCTGTCAGCTGAAAGTTGGAATTTATTTCGCTAAAAGTAGAACTTCACTCATAAGCCATTCACTGTTAAATAAATCATGACATGAGCTATTTATAGAAAAATAACTTAAAACAGGGCAAAGTAATGCAAACTTCCTAGAAAATCAACAAAAATAATGCTTTTGACTGTCGCTTGATACAAAAATGATTTTCTTTAACTGTTTTAAACGGCAACAATAAAAAGCGAAGCTGATTGTTTCCTAAGTATCCTCCTTCAAATGACAACGCATTGTGGCTAATTACTTCTATGTAAGGAAAACCTCCTCAATTTTTTATTTTCATTTTTAACGGAATGTACACACCAAACAATTTAAAGTGGAATGATACTGGGCAACAATCGAAAATTATTTGAATTGTTGGATGCCATAAACAATTGATCGGTAAACAATTTGTTCAACAATTTGCAATAATAAAAAAGGAACTTCCAACAGTAAAAATTCAAATTTTGCCAATTTTATCCAAAATTTACACTGCTTGAACATATTTTCTTGGCATATTCCGATTCCTCTCGTCGAGATCTGTCCAACGGTGTGTGCCACTTATTGGGGAAACTCTTGGTTTTGAAATTAAATCGGATTTCAAGTAAGGAGACAGCCATTGCCATTTGAAAAGCACGGTAACTTTCCAGCCAATTTTCTCAAAAAATTACAGCGCTCCTTAGGTCAATTTAGGCTTTAACTGAATCCTAAGGGACGAGTTTATGCATTGGCAACAAGCATTTTCCAGGCTTTTCCAGTATCATTCCTCTTTAATGAAAAATTAATCTCCTCTTTTATTTATTTTTTTATTCTTTTATTCCCGACTACATTCGATATAAAAACGATTTGCTTAATATCAAGGACACAGCTATTGATCTGTTAGCAGTATCCACGGGACATAAAATTTTCGCTGCAAACGATGTTATGCACACCACACACCATTGAAATATCGATGTGGTAAAAATGCCTGGGGCAGGGATTTAGACATTCACCGCCGCTGATAGTTTCGGTCGGCGTGCTGAAATCGCGCCTCGCGAACGAGTTATGAATAATAATTCCGCCAAAGCTGACCACGCGGTCGTAAAAAGGCTTTCAAGAGCGGCAACGATTGGCCAAGTCGGGGATTTTACGAGCAGGTCTTTACTCACAGACGCGCGCCCAGCACCGAGTGAAACATTTTTACAACAATAAAGCCGTGTACACTTTCGAGTTTCGCCGCTCGCTGAACAGTAGCAAAAACTTTTTATAGTGCAGTTTAGCATTTACGTGCCATAAATATCTCACACATTATGGAAATTTTAATGAAAGTTGAACGCGACGTTGCTCTTGGGTTTGTTTGTTTTTTTCCTCATATGCGAGAGTGGCTTCATCTCTCCGGTTACCATGGCGCGGTCGGGGAGCGGAAGATGTGTGTTATTAATGTATCGCATATAAGAAGCCTTTCATGCCCAGTCTTGATTAAAGAACAATCGCCCCCGCCTCTTCGCAGCAAGAACAGACGAGAAAGGGTGCATAATATTACAGCTCGCAAAAGTTTCTCCTCGCTGCAGCAGCAAATATTTACTTGGGGGCCACATTTTTCGTCCTGGACCTGACGACTTCCTTTCCTTTCATCGTTAATAACGCGCGGAAAGGCTTTGTCCTGTGCATTGTGCCGGAAAGACGGGAAAGACGCTCTGACAAGAAAAAGTATGCAACGCGACGAACAGTATTGCTGCGCGCGTTGCATAAGCTGGCTTCATTTTCTACATTTTTCATTTTTGCGATTACATCATCTACAATTTAATTAAAAATGGCAAACATGTACCAAAATGATTTTCTTGTGGTTAATAATCTGTTTTCGTGATTTTCCAGGCAAGTCCGGACCAATGGGACCAGTCGGACCTCCAGGACCTAGAGGACCCCAAGGTCAGTAATTTTCAATTAATTTGTCTCTTTCAAAAGGAATTTCATACACATCATTGATTTTATTTCTTCTTGGTTCCGACAAAAACTCCGAACCCTATATATGTCCTTGTGAGCAATTTACGCCGAGATGGCTCTCCTATTCATCCCGACGCACCGCTCTTCCAATTATTCCATATAATCATTTCCAAGCATTCTCGCCAGCTGCCGCGTTTTCGCCCAATCGTCAAATGGAATGTATTGTGCGTGCAGCTTCTAACTCGTGCTACGCTTTTAATATTCTTGCATGGAGATGGGAATTAATTTCTGAGAAGCAACAAGTCTTTTTCATCCATTATTTTTTATTATATATTGAAATGAGTTGGTTTAGTAAATTAATAGTTCTCTTAGATAAAATGTCGACACTAAAGGTGGGCTTTTCCATGTCGTTTCAACGTTTTTATCACGAAATAGGGCGTTTCTGTGACACCGAAACTTGTCGGAATGAGAATCGAAAGAATGACAGAATTACATTTTCAAGCCACGAGGATTATGTTCGATTTTATTTTACAATTTTACAACATCTTAGGAAATAATTGCGTTTTGGATTATGATCCAGCGAAAAATTCTCTAAATGGAAACGATTTGATTTCTCTTTTTGGAATCACGCGCTTCTTTTCTGGAAGCAGATTTGGTTCTGTTGAAAGCATAAAATGTAGAATCGTTACGGTTCCGTTGGAAGCCATTTTTTACAAGATAGGGTAATATCCAGCCCGTTGGCTCGCATTGTTAAGGCACTCTCAGGAGTGTCAAAGCAATGAGAGGTATTTGAGCAGTTCGGAGATCTAATACTGGCTACCCAATGTCAGAAATGGCAAAAAGTGGTTAGTTTAGTGACTCCTCGAATTGCTCAAATTGCTCAACGGGCTGGGAGGCGCACCGGCGCCGACTCGCTACTTGCTGGTTTGCACCTTTCCAGCATGCGTGATTTGGCTTCACGGGACAAATGTCTAGCGTTTCAATGCAGTCCTCGGTGCGGAGGCAAGTGGCCCTTGAGTGGGCTGGGTCCCTGTGCGGCCTGGTGCGCCCATGTTATCCGTTCGCGGTGTTATTGGGACCCGGGTTTCAGCATTCGTGCTAGTGCAGTGCGCGCCCTTCCCGGTCCTCCGGTCCTCGGACAGGGATAAAAAGAGCAAAAAAAAGCAAAAAAAAAAAAAAAATATTGTTTTTGAACGATTCCTCTTTGGGCGCTTAGCATTTTGATAAAAGTTATATTTTCCAGTATTATACTTCACGTACACGATTTTCGTGTGGCATAAAGTGGGATGATATATCCGTTAAGCATTTTACCCCTCACTCATGGAGGAGGAGGTTCAGGTAGACGGGAAGTGAAATTGGACATGTAATTGCAGCAAGCGGTGCGTGCAAGTTAGGCTACTTTTCACTCACCACTCCGCCGTAAATGCGTGGGACAGACGGCGGTACTTGGCTGTCAGCTGCCTTTTTCGCGATAGAAGTAAGCCCTTCACTCTAAAGTGACGGTGCTTTATCTTGGATTATTTAATCCCTTGATGGCCAGCCTAGATGAAAAAAAGGCAATGATCATTTTCTTTCTTTCCGAGCAATTCTTCTGGTGGAAGATCGTTTGCCAGAAAAAAGGAGGAGGAGCGAAAGCAGGCGCTGAACGAGCTTTGCGCTTAATAAGATTACGCTGCTCTAGAGACTCGTTAGGTATTTATGAGTCATTCGAAATGATTTCAGTCTTCAGTCGTATCGATTTTTCGAAAGAATCGTAAACATGTGAGTCACAAGTCATAAGGAATCTGAAACTTTTATTACAAGACAGAGGTCGTTTATTAAACACAAAAACTTTTTCAATTACTGATCAAAACTCGTGGAATTTATTAAAACTACATTAAAATCCATAGCTCTTTACCAAATCCGAAGGAAATATCAATTTTAATTAGTTTTTATTTAATTAAGTATAAGCATAAAGATTTACAGCGGCAAACAAAAAATTGCCGTTTTTCTGGGAGAGTAAATATTTTGATTGAGAAATGTGTCCGAAGGAAGTTAACACTGCCTTTCTATTTTCGGCTCCTTGGGAAAACTATGAAGTGAGGCCAGCTGTGAGCATGGAGGCCGAGCGCAAATTGTGCCAAATGTAACACCCACTAGTGGATAAGTGCCCAAGAAATAGATCGCTCTGCCTTAGCATCACACGAGCGCGCGTGGGGTGTCGGGGAGTTGTGTTTCAGCTGGGTTCGGAGATATGATCTCGGAGGCACTAAAGGTGGCCCAGCTTCTTATCGCAGCTGCGACATCATTACAGCGACCATTAAAGTAGAGTTGCTCTCTCACAGGGAGGTAGATGGAGGCGCATGTAAGGTAACAAAGGCCAACCAAAGGACAAATATAATAACGAGACTGACTGAGCGGAGCGTCAAGCAGAAGAAGAAAGGGCAAAAACACCAGACGGATTTGCTCGCACAACTTTAGCTTGATGGCTTAAAGCGCTGTTCATCCGCTCTTTTTTATTTTATTTTCCAGCGCAATCAATCCGAGTTAGAGTAAAGGCCAATCGCACGGAACAGAAACGATATTTAATCTGGAAGGTTTTGCCGTGCCTAATGAAAATAAAATGGGCGTCCGTCTCGGCTGCAGCTTTTTGCCCATTCAGCAGCTGCATGGAAAGAAGGGTGGTTTCATATTATCTTGGTTTTACTTTTATAGCATCGGCGTCAGTGGACCATTGTGTGCCAGATGATGGCAAATTATCCTCGGGGAAATAAAAGAGGATTCGTCGGCCGCTGGCATTTTTCAGCGGCCAGGCTTTTGGGAGGGACTCGAATATATATATTCTTGGCCCTAAAAGTCTGCCAAAGGGGACGAGGTTAAGCAGTAAAATGCTTTGGAATGGAGGGTGGCAAGATGTTTCTCGCGAAATTCGCAGGGTTACAGAACATGTGTTCCAAATGAATAGCTCGTTGTAGATCCTATTGGGAATTGGTATAGGCTCAACTTTGATATTTTGTTGTAAAACGATGTGATGCAATTTATTAAATAAATCAATAAGTTGATTCATATAGGTCAAATTACATCAATGAAATAATTTCTTAATATATTTACAGCAGTCATTTTTTTCGAAATTTCAAGGTCTTTGATTTGATAGAAATGTCCATTTTCACTACAACATGTGCAATTCACTGCTGTCCACTTGAATCGGCTTAGCGGAGGAAAGCAAAAAACTCGTTAGTGTTGGGGATAGATTGATTTCTCTGACGTCCAATGACCGACACTAGACAATTGAGCTACAGTCTTTAATCAATGTCTAATACAAGCTGTCTGAAGAAAAAGCAAAAAATATTCCAACCGTCGATCAATCAATCAATCAGTTCAAGTCATAAATTAAGTTGATTGATGTCGGAACTTTCTTTGATTTACCTTGACCCTTGACTTCGTTAAGTTTGCTGTTTTTATTTAAAAATGAACTGCATTATACTATTAGGGTTTTAGATTCCTTGGGAAGGTCCTTGGTAATTGTTTATAATTGATATTGTGTTTAGTTAGTTTATCAACTGCGAATCTGAAGCAGATAAAATAAAATTAAATCGTTATGAATAAATTTTAAAGAATGAATTGATTTATTTTGAATTATTATTACGTAAAAATATATAATAAGAAGCATATTATAGTTTAACCGTATCAAGCTATCAATCTACATTTTCACAAAAATAAAAGTAACAACTTTTGAAACCATAAATAAAATCATTAAAAGTTCAAACGAAACGTCTTGCGAGAGATTGTTCGACTTCACAAAACCCAATTCTCTTTTATTTGCTTGTCTTTTGAAAAGTTTGTGGTGATTCCAATAACGTTAATTGAGTTCTTATTCAATCACGTTGTGAGCTACAGGATATAATTTCTGCTTGGTGAGCTGATGCAGGAAAACGCACGCACAAAATAGAAAACATAACAGAGGCACTCTTGCGAAAATTTGTTTTTGAAACCAACTGTCTGGAAAATACTGGCAAACGTTCATTCTAAATAGCGGACTTGTGCAAATATAAGCGGTATGAGTTTGCCAGCCGCGGAAAAGGAATTTAAATGCGGCCTGTATGAAACATTTTTCATCAAACCAGGCATCAGCGAATTACCATAAGGAGTCTCCCTAAAAGGGTCTCTTTTTTACATTGCAAATTGTGTTTATCCCCGCAAAAAGCAGCATCACGTTGAAAAAGAGGACATCCGTCGCGTGGGGAAAGAAAAGTAGTGGACAAACTCAACGGCATTATGGGTTTCAGCATTGCAAATTCGTCCTTTGATACAGTGGCGGCACGCAATCGATATTTTTTCGTCCGCTTCTTCAATTTGCTCTGCCAGAGGGGCCAGGTTTCTGCGCTGGCCGTGTAATTAGGCCGTCGGTACTTTTATGTGGTGCGGCGGGAGCACCGGCAAAAGTCAAATTTATTCATGGGATTGCTGGTAAAAAGGCTGTACATATGTACACACGCACATGTACACATAGAGCTGCCTTGCACAGCAACCAGCCTCTTGATAAAGAGAATATTTTAAGAAGCGACCTGCTATAATTGGATAATAATTTCCGCCTCTGACGCCTCTTTTTATTGCATTTGCGTAAAAGGTTGGAATCGATTTTGCAACCAAATGGCATTCTAGCTAAAAAGGTTGGCAGTTTATTCACTTTGTGGCCAAATGTTAGCCAGGCAGGACGATAAAAGAAAGGTCAGAACAGTGTATATACATATATATTTCTTGGTAATTTTTCATCCCAACACGCATTTTCTGATACGCAAATAATTTAGCATTACCATTTCGGCAACTATTTATCTTTTGAGGCTTAAATTGATTTTTAGAATATCAAAAGCCAAATGGAGACTGAACTGTTGACAGGTGAACCATAGCAAACATTACATATTGAATGCTTCAAACGCTTTTCCCGTTTTAATTTTTAAATCTGACATAAATGCAGCGGATCCAACATGTTCCTCTTGCCCATTAATGTATAGAGTTCCCCATCAACAGTCTCTTTTGGCTGAAAATTTCGTGTTGTTTGCTTTCAATTTTGTTGGGCGGGCCAATTATTTGCACTATTTTCCGATGGCAAGAGCGCGGGTTAGTGAGCTGCTCGTGGTTTTATCAGCGTTTACATGTAGCCGCACAGAGAAAATCCAGTCGCGCTGAAAATACACAAGCAGCAGTATAATGGAGTGTGCCAATCAGATAATATTGAACACGGCGAACGCTCTCAGTCAGCCCTCTGCTATCTAGTGAAACAGTGTCCTGCTAAGCCGCCTCAACGCATACACACGTTCTCGCGAGTGAACACAACAACACACGCTCTGAATCATATTGGGAATTACGGCTCTCACAATAGCCTACCCTATACACCTTGATTGTTTTGACTTTGTGAGAGCAAATATTGCGTTGATAACGTATTGTGCTCGAGTGAGTGAAGAGTCAAAAAATCAGCTAGCGTTGCCTGAAGATGATGGAACAATGAAATGGAAATCCTAAATTAGGTTATTTGCTAACTTCATCGTGACAGAGAGAACTCATTAAATGGATGCAGTATTTCATTTAATTTTCTTTAATGTAAATTTATTTTAAATAACAATATAAAAATAAAATTGGATCAAACTGTGAATTTATTTTTTGCTACATATTGTTTGTAAAATATTTTTAATATTTCTGCTATTTTAATTAAAATACTAATAACCAGCCCGTTGGCTCGCATTGTTAAGGCACTCTCAGGAGTGTCAAAGCAATGAGAGGTATTTGAGCAGTTGGGAGAACTAATACTGGCTACCCAATTGTCAGAAATGGCAAAAAGTGGTTAGTTTAGTGACTCCTCGAATTGCTCAAATTACTCAACGGGCTGGGAGGCGGACCGGCGCCGACTCGCTACTTGCTGGTTTGCACCTTTCCAGCATGCGTGATTTGGCTTCACGGGACGAATGTCTAGCGTTTCAATGCAGTCCTCGGTGCGGAGGCAAGTGGCCCTTGAGTGGGCTGGGTCCCTGTGCGGCCTGGTGCGCCCATGTTATCCGTTCGCGGTGTTATTGGGACCCGGGTTTCAGCATTCGTGCTAGTGCAGTGCGCTCCCTTCCCGGTCCTCGGACAAGGATAAAATGAGCAAAAAAAATACATGTATTTAAAACATTATGTTAAAATTACAATTTATTTAATTTGTTTTATATAGGATCCTGCGATTGAATTGTCAAGAATACAATTTTTAATACTAAAATTGTATATTCTCTAATAATTGGTATGAAACTCTTTGATGTCCTACAATATCACTGTGCATCTCGCCACAGTCATATTTTTTAGTTTGAATATCTCTGCCAGCCAACTTCTAGCTACTGCTGTTCGCCAAGCACTTCTGCACAATTTTTCGCCTCGCAGAGCAAAATAAATTAGCACGTTGGTGGCTGTGGTGTTTCGGCGGCCAGACGTTCAGCAAGTAGTGGTGTGCTGGCTGGTTGGTGTGATATTTCTTCATGCGCGAGGCGAGAACTCGTAAATTAGCCCGTTCATCTCTCATCTTTGTGCTGCCTATGACAACAGAGCGCGAAGCACTGCTGCGCTGCCGGCCGGGTTAACTGGCTCAGCGCAAAAATTCACCATTGTTCTCACAGCAGAATCGACTCCGACATCGCCAGGGTTGATAAAATTAGGCAAATCACAATTCTTTTTAGCTTTTCAGTAAAAAAAATAAAATCTTTTCTAACACTGAATTTTTGAACAGAATTAAATTTTGTTAGTTTTTGTTTCCTTCTCGGTGTCTTATGTTTTGCAAGAGAATCTAGGAAGCTGAAACTGTGACTTAAATTGGCAGCCTTTAATAACGAACTTGCAACAGGATTTCTAGCCTCGAGAGAATAAAGAAAAAAAGCTGTAATATTTTAGCTGCAAAGGGAAACGTGTATGCCGCGACTTCATTAATTTTCCAACACCTTTTTATGCAGCTCAGGGATATGTAATTAAAGTTGCGTGACGTTGTCCACGATTAGCAGCCCTTTGTGATTCCCTCACATTTCATCGCAGCGAGAAATTAATAAAAAGGCGAGCACACCGCCGTGTGACGATTTTAATCAAAATCTTTTGTCCACCACACCTTTTCATTTCGGCGCTCATTGTTAACGCCTGTCAGACCAGGCGTTGGGTTTTGCAGCGTGTATATATGGACTAGCTCTCATTTTGTACATGCATGCAGTCGGGGCGAGCACCGTACCGCCGGCCTGCACTGCGGTAAAATGTTTAATTAAAAATTAAACGCCTCTACCCGGTGGAAATATTTATCGAGGAATATTTCATTTGAGCGGGCTGAATATTTAATGTGGATCGCTCGATCCGTAATGGAACGAGCCAAGTTTGATATGCATGTAGGAAAGCGGGGTGCTAATGTAATGGTCACTTGAATAATGCATGAGAGTCGAGGAGGAGTGCTCACGTGGATTTCACAATACTTTTCTGTCCGCAGGAATTGCCGGGCCGCGCGGCCGACCCGGCAAAAATGGCCAAGATGGAACTCCGGGCTTACCAGGAATTAGCGCTTGGACCGTGAACGGGGCCAAAGCTAATGAGCTGCTCATTCCACCCTCCATCGCAGGTAAGCGCCTCTTTCATTTCCATTAGCCCGACCAAAGGCATTAGTGTGCCGATTGAGTAGTGGATTTCATTCATCTCGGATGCGAATGTTCGCGTTATACAGACTATCCGGTAGGCACCTCTATATACACTCAGAATTCAATTGCAAATGTGGCAAGCGCTTAAGCGTACTCCTGCATTATGTATGTGAATATTTTAAGCCCGAATCATTTAACTAATCGTCAGTAAAAGGATCTTTGACTAAATTTAGTTTACTCCAAAACGTCCAAAACTAAAAACTATTTTTACAGATGTTGCATATGCGTTTTCTAAGATGAAATAATCATTCTTTTCTTTAGTTAAAGGAGACATATGAAATACTACAAACGATTAATTTTATTCTGAATTCAAACATGAAAATAACTAGAACACATTTATTCCCCCCCCCCCCCCCCAGCTAAACGGACTATTTGGACCTGATAGAGCAAGGAATTGCCTCGCTTGATTGATTGAAAAAGTAATTAGGTTTGGGAAAAATTATGATTTATCTACAGCTGTCTAAAATTGTTATTGAAGTTTGCTTTCGTAACTGTAGATGAACCCTTTTATGAATAACAGATTAAAATTTTCTGCAGGGAAATATTTAGTTTACCAGTGCTTGGATTTTTCGATTCTTTAGAAATATTGCGGAAAGAATCGTAATATAAAACGACCTACCCCACTACTTTTTTTAAAATAACATTTTAGCCTATAATGCCATCCAAAAGTTTAACTTAATGTGAGAAATATTCGATTAAAATGAAAATAATATTTCCTACTGCTTTGAGAGAACACTTCAACATTAATAATCATAGATAGAAATTTAATTCGCAGAAAAACAACAATTCTGAGTATTATCGACCGTTGGAACAAAAACAACCGAACAGCACATGAAAAGTTTGCTACACCATTAGGCTAGTTAGGCAATCCAGCAGTTTTGTTGCAAATCCAGCTGTGAATGGTGGGAGCGAGTGTGTTCGTACCCTGCTTCAATGAAGAGCATTTTAATTAGACCCCGTGATTGAATAGACAGTCAGCGAGCAAACAAAAGCGCTGACGCCGCATCATCTGATGCTCTCCTCTTTTGCACAGCGAGAGCCGAATAGTGCTTTTTCGCCGGCAGAATCCCATTTGCAAAAGCACGTATGTTCGTTTCATTCTTGTTCGAACTCTTCACGGGAACGAGCAGGCGTCTCGTCAAAAAGCATTGCTCCGATTGTAAGAGCGCCACCCAAACTCTGCTCACACAATGACGCCTTGCTCTCCAATTATGCGTAACGACGTTCAAATGTCGCACAACACGTCGGATAATGAGTGCACGCTCTTCAGGATCCACTCAACTTCAGCAGATACACTTTTTTCGACCATCACTGACTAAATCAAACTCGATGGCTTCACTTTAGAGGTATCTGAGAGGAAATAACTAGCGTAACGCGTAAGCAGCACACCTGAACGGTTGCCTGCACGAATTAGAGCAACTGAGTGCATTAACGGCTGTAAGCTGCACCTGCAGTTGCTTACCAGGGACGTGAAAAATAGTTGAATGTTGCTCACAATGAGGCGAGGGTCAATTTTATTATTTTATCATTGAGCCGGGCTGAAATGAGATTCGATTTAAATCAAATTCATGATTTATTCATGTGTATCAACCACATGTGTCTGAAGTTTCCAAAAATTAAGAAATAGTATTAACATTTAAAATTACCTGTAAATTGCCCTGCTGATCCGTAATAAACCAAAAATTTGAATCTAAATTGGGAAAAAATAAAACAGGAGCAATTGCAACAATTTTTTATTTTCAATATATGAATGAACTATTTTTCTTATATACTATAAATAATTGAAAGATTTAGCGAGCCAAGTTCCAATATATGTCATATTTTGTTAATTTTTGTACTGAGGTAAAAACACCATAATGTCTGACATCATCACTTCTTTTCGTTTCATAATGTTTCCGATCTGAGTCAACTTCAATTTAATTCGATGATTGTTATCGTTGTCATTGATACATCTATCAAAAAACTTGCCACCAGCTGCCGCAATTATTGAAATTCGAAAGGTTTACAATTTTTCACAGCCCTGCTTCGCTTGTTCAGCTTAGTGGATGAAAGCATCCAGCGGCTCTGCTCGTCAAGCTATGGCTACTGTGTAGCTCGTCAGCGTGTAATTTTCTCAGTCGTTGTGCGAGCAAGCCTCTTCTCAAAAGCTCTTGGGATTTTTCAGTCCATGCGCGCCCGGATTTCAGTCTGCTCGCTGCACCGGCAATGAAATGAAACATAAAAGCTCCTGCATTTACCGTTGGCTGCGACAAAATGTTAAATATACAATTTGCTGCGCGTGGAGGGTGAAAGAGAAGCGCAGGTTAATATGCAGTTTGCTTTCAGTGACGTTGAGCGTTAAGGAGCTTTCACGCAACGACTTCTCTTTTTGGACCGTTGATTTCGCTTTAAAAATTCAAATGAGATCGGGTGAATGGGTTCATGTGTAAGATAAATACACGCTACAACTCTACTTGAGCCAGGATTTTCCTCTTGCTGAATAAACATTTGCTTGGAAATTCCAACCTTGCTCTTCTAGAGTGTCTCTCGTTTAACACAGCAGAGAAGAAGTTTAGCCTGCTAAGGTTTATTTATATTTTTCGTCAGACCAAGCCAATGTCTTCTTGGTTTTGGGCCTTGTTTTGACGGGAAAAAGGAACTATTTCTATGAACAAGAATTTGTATAATATTTCGATCTGTATAGGAAAATTTGAAGAATCTGTTCACATTTTAAATAAATTAACTATTGTATTGGATCCCTTTCAAGGGCTCAAAAGGAGAGTGAAAATGAGCGTGTTTTAGTTAGTTAGTATTGCAATTGGCTCAGTCGCAAAAGCTTACCCCACTTGACAATTTCAGGAGCGGGCCCCAATTTAGTGAGTGGCAAGGCGATCGTCGTCCATGAAAGCGTCAACGTGCGCCTCCGATGTGCAGCCTCAGGCCAACCGAAACCAGACGTCGAGTGGTACCGGCTCACAAACTCGACCATCCCCCTCGGCGCCTGGCAAGGTACTTGCTTTTACACAAATTTCAGCCGCAAAGATTTGCTCCGCTCGAACCTCAATGGTCGCCAATGCGAATCGAATCGAAAGCCTGAGTGCGGCTCCTCAACCCGAATTAATTGCATCCCGGCGAGTTAATTAATTATTGGCCGTGTGTTTTTGCAGCTGTGTCGGTCACCGGGCACACGTTCAACATCCCCAAGATAAACCGCGAGCACATGGGCATCTACCGCTGCATAGCTAACAATGGGGTGCCGCCACAAGCCAACCAGACGTTTGCAGTCGAGGTCCACTGTGAGTTACAACAACAACATTATTATGCTTTGGTGGGAACCGCAGGAATTCGGCCCTCGCCCGCTTTCCTTTCCGTGTTTGCTTTATACTTTACCGCATTGGTTTGAGGCCGAAATACGTAAGAAAAATCAGTTCGCTATGCTTTTGACTTGATAGCAAGCACGTTTTGGTTTTCTGCTCAAAGGGCAAAGGAGCGTTTCTGCTAATTAAATTCATGGGGTGAACAGATAAATTCGTAGAACAGATATATAGTTTATGTTGAATTATAACATTTTTTACTTGATATTGCATTTCAACTCCAGATTTTGGTAAAATACGCGGCAATTTTCAATTTCAACACTGAGCTAAGAACTAAGAAGCGTCTTTTGGACTTTACAAAGTTTCAAGTAAAATATTTCATATTCCACTCTCATGCTTTAGAAGCATCAAAACTTTTAGCAAACTATTTTGCATCACTTTGAATCTGCATAAGAAATTATGCTTCCCGCTCGACACGCACGTCGAAGACGTTGCCTAACTTGAATATCTGATTCCAGTCCCTCCGTTGATCCGCATCCACCGGCAGAGAGTTTCCGCCTACTCGAACTCGACTGCTCGGCTCGAGTGCGAGGTGGAGGCGTTTCCTGAGGCCATCAGGTACTGGGAAAGGGCCGACGGGCGTCTGTTGGAGAACGGTGACAAATACCGCATCTCTGTGATAGAGATCGGCAGATACAAGGTGCGACAAGCGACGCATTAATCATAGAGCAACATGCGCTCACCGGCGGGAGGTTTCACGTTGTTTCAGGCCCGCATGCAGTTGAACATCACCAGAATCAATTCGCACGACTACGGCCGCTACCACTGCATCAGCAAGAATGAGCTGGGCCAGACCACAGGCGTGTTCACAGTGTTCGGTGAGTAGTCGGTTTAACTCACACGTAACTTGCTATGCGGGCTGTGCATCATCTGTGCGGATTATTTACCCGCAGTTTATTTGTCGCTTCCAATGTTGCACCATCACTTGAGCTATTAGTAAGCTCTCGTGTATCGTGTTGCGCAGAATGCTTGGAAAACTTAATGCGCTTAATACCACCAAGTTAGCATTGTTTGCGAACAGAGACGCTGTAATGATCGACAAAGCATAATAATTAATTTCTATATCTGACAGACACATGATAAGCATTTTGGTGCACTGGAAAGCAAATAAATTGAATTATTGGGTTGTGAATCTTAGACGGGGTTTCAATTAATAAGACGATTTGAAGCCAAGATAGTGACACACGGATTTTTTAGAGCGAATATGTCACGATTCTTTTAGGCAGTTTTTTTTGTAAAATTCAGATGGATAACACTTGGCAACAAAAATTTACGAAACTTTTGAATCACAAGTCACAAACTCCCAAGCTCTGCAAAAGTCGACAACTGATTACTTGCTATTAATTAGTTCAATTCGAACACATAAGTAAATTGTATACCTTACAAAATTAACTGATCCAACCTGACCTAATAATATATCTGTAAAACAAAATTAAATTAAAACTACGTTAAGAAAAAATTCAAATTGACAATAAAACAGAAAACAATCATTTTATACTTTTCTAATTATTAAGAGAAGTTTCAATTGAAAGCTATAAGCAATAAAAACGGTCCAAACTCAATGTTAAATTGGTTCGGCTATTTCCCTCTTTTTAGAATCAACAGGTTTCAAAAATCTCTTAATGTGTTAATAATCCTTCTTGAAATTTTTGTGGGAAAATTATTTAGTTGCTGACAATTAGTTACACAATTTTGCATCCGTTTTATTGGGTTTAAAAACAATTTTATAGTCCAAACTGTGACCCAAAAGTTTTCCAATAGTGTTATTCGTGCTTGAAAAGTGTCTACAAGCGAATCCGGGGCACAGAAAAAAATCCAAGCGTCTTAAATTCCCTAACATGTTTCACTTGGAACGAAAATTATTTTATCTATTTAATACTCATTTCCACAGTGTAGGTTTGTTTAATACAACATATTTTGTCCCCCTCCCTGCGTAACAAGTGGAAGTTACATTTTTTTTAAATGAAAATTTATTGCGTGTCCGCAAGGTTAAGTTCCAACAAGCTGAGGCCACTAGTTGAGTTGCAGTGAAGGCTCTATTGTTTTAACCCAGTGGTATTTTTCGTGGGGGTTACTATACATACTGTTCAGGAAAAGGTAACAACTTTTCTCTTACTGTGCACTTGTCAGCCAGAACGAAGTTTCCTGTAAATTTCCTCTTATGAAAAGTTGTTGCATTTTTCCCACCCCTCGCTGCTGCCACCCATCGCCGGCTCGGCTGCGCCCTTATTACATTACACACACTTTTTACTCTCTCGCCAACGAAGCCCAACTTCTTCCGCAGCGAGGAAGATGAATTCCAACAGCTTCCGCGAGCTGCAAAACTTCTTATTTCTGGCGCGAATAAAAGTAGACGCAGAAAAGTGTTGTAGAAGTTGTCCGAGTGCATGACTTGCTTTTATGCTCGGTTCGCGTTCAGGTGCTTGCTCTCCCCATAAAAAAAAACCCACCTACTTGCGATTGAGTTTACTAAACGCCTCTCCTCTTACTTCGCCTCCGCAGAAGTCGATCCGCGTCTGGCGACGCCGCCTCCGATCGGCAACCCGGACACGACCATAATTGGGCAAATGCCACCCGAACACAAGTCCATGGAGGACCTCTGTCCAGCGCCCGTTTGTCCAGAGTGCGTCCCAGAGCCTCCTACAAAGGGCAAGTGCACGGACGGCGGACTGTCTCTCTTTGATCTCATTGGACGCATGGAAATCAGACAGTTTGGAAATGAAACCTACCCTGGATTGCCAAACAGGACGTTTGGTGAGTACAATTTCATTCTAGTACCGGTTTTTTTTAAATTTTAAATATTGAAAAAATTCACCCAATAAAATATGCAAATTCTATGAAGATTAATCAGTGGTATTTTCTCCATCCTCATACCACGATTTAAATTGAATGAAATACACATTAACAATTAAGAGATATTTGACCAACACATTTTATTTTTGAGGCCATGAAAAAAGCTAATGGATTTTTTTTTTTAAATTGGAAAAATACACATTTTCTCATTCCATTTAGTAATATTAATAAGACGCTTCCTTTTCAGATAAAAATTGTTCCAATGCGCTATATTATATTTTCAGATTGTATTCTATATGCCGTTGGCAAGCCGGTCTTCCACAGATTTACCGACAAATCGTATGGCGCGTGGATGCGCGACTCGCACCCTCGAAATGACATAATGGCCGATAAATACTGGGTGACCAAAGAGGAGGACAACAACCACCTGTTCGAGTTCTCCAACAAAACTCAATACAGGAAGAACGTGCCATCAAGAAATTACACGCTCAGCCCACCATTCATGGTAACAAAACCACACAAATGCAGATTATTAAATTGTATATGATCAGTTGCAAGTTTTTTATTTTGGGATAGATCAATATAAAAATAAATCGCAACGCTCTTCCAGTTCATTTTCAAGCGAATGCATTTTGAAATATTGTTTAGTCGATTTCATCTACATGATAATATGCGCAGGAAACGGGAAAATGGAATAAATGTGTTGCATTTGGGTCCGTAGTTAACACCCTTGTCAGTTTCACTCGGGTTCCCACTTCCATCCCTTCGCACATTTCAACTTCAGATCCCTTTTGACCATAAATTTGCTTCAATTAGGGCAACTCACACGTCGTGTACAACAGCTCCTTCTACTACAACCAAAAGAACAAACCCCACATTGTGCGATACGACATGGCTACCGAGAGCGCGCGCTCCGTCGAGCTGCCTGGGGCCTCGTCCACAGACAACAACAAGCTCTTTGATAAGGGCTTCAACTACGTGGACATTTCGGTGGACGAGAATGGCCTCTGGGTGGTTTACGGTCTGCCCGAGAATAACAACACCGTCGTTGTGAAGATGGACGCATTCACCCTGAAGAGGGAGTATTCGTGGAACATCAGCGTGGACCACCACAAGGTTGGAGAGATGTTTATAGTTTGCGGCGTTCTCTATGCCGTGGATAGCGTCACCGAGAGGGACACCAAGATCAGGTATATAATGCGCTGACAGCTGACAGAAGGCACGACTCTCTCGCAATCCTCATACGCAATACATATAATTTATCGACCGGACACAAGCACATGACAAAATAAATTATAATTAATTATTAAATGCGTGCAACTTGTAATCATTATAACGTAAATTGAAATATATATTTGATGGCAATGATAATTTAAAATTTAATATCAAGGTGTTATATTGTGCGGATTTGTTGCAGATTCGCACTGGATTTGTACAAGAATATGCTTCTTGACGTATCTCTTCCTTTCACAAATCCATTCCGGAAAACCACCATGATCAGCTACAACGCCAGGAGCAAGGTACGAAAGAGGATTCTGATCATATTGAATGTCTTTCAATATGTCGCAAAATAAATACGAGATACCGCGTGCAAACAGAGGAAAATTGAATAAATACAAACACAAGAGCTTTCCTCTCTTCTCCCTGGAGACCTGTGCACTGCGTGTGTTGAATTCTAAGAAGTTGAACCACAGCCGATAAAAACACCCCCTTTTTTAGAGCAATCCACAATCCCATGAAATATTAAACTTATTGATTTTGTTGAATCAATCAACACTTGATACGGTAACCATAATTTAAAATTGCTGCTTATTTGCAATTAAATAAACAATTGATTTGGTTTTTTTATTAATATAGATTTCGTACAACGGATTCTTTTCTTTGGAAAAAAATAATGATTTTAAGTAACAAATAACACGTACATAATATGCTCTGTAAGCAGAATTGAAACGTCCAAGACAGCAAATTAAATTCTTCACAAGACCAAACTAAATTCAATTTGTCTCTTCAAAATCTTATCGTCACTTTAAGAATGCATGAAAATGATTTTTATATGTAATTATATAAAAAAAAGGAAAAACAGCTTGAAGGCTATACTGCTAAAATCTTGATTCTACGTCCACACAGAGTTGGGCCAGTGAATTTTAATATTTTAAATTAGATAAAATACCCAATACATTTTTTTTGATTTCATGAAATACTTAAAATTAAAGTTTGCTATTAGCTACTATCTTTTGAATGGTAGCAAGGTAATATAAAAAATAGTCACAAGTTCTCAAGGTGTCGCGAGGCATATAATATTTTCGTGCCTCCCAATATATTGGCGGCTTGATTGGCAATTTGACAAGGTGTGAAATTGTGAATTGTGGACCTCTCAGACCTAAACTTTTAAGTTTAAAGAGGAGCCTTTGTATGAAATTCCCCCATGTTTATTTTAGTTAAAGACTCATAGTTTGACTAAATAATAAATAGTACGGCACATCAAATTGCAGGAACTTTTCACCTGGGACAAAGGCAATCAGCTGACATATCCGATTCGGTACCACGAGTCTGGCTACAATTCGACTAAAGAGGATCCAAACTTTGCTGCTACCAATGTACAGAAGACCGACTTTGAAATCTACCAAACCTCAGAAGCACCATACCCAGACAACACCCACGATCAATAAAAAATGCAAGTTCACTGAGAACAGCTTGACTTATTAAGGTGGCGTGAGATGCAAAATGTTTAAGGAAACGGCTGCAATATGTATGAAAAGTTTTCAAAGTGCCTAACAGAGTTTGTAATGATTTTGGGAGAAATTGTGTATAGGATAAGCACAAATGGCATCAGTTCATATGTTGGATGGAATTAATGTGTTTTGCCTGAGTTGCAAAGGAGATAGTGAATAGATTAAAAAACTTCTCGATAAACAGAAGCGATATTAAAATTAACTATTGTGTGATATGTGTTGCAAATAATAAATGTTGTAATATTAAACTAATTTGTAGTTTTTCATTGAGACCCACAATAACATTTAAAGAAATTTATTCCTTAATTTACAAATAGACTCTAGTTGAGGCTGTCCTTTCAAATAGCCTACAGTGGCGCAGTCACTTTCAGCAAGTTGAAAGGGTTGCAGTTGCTTAAAAAGGCCAGCTCTTTCCTACCTTCCTCAGATGCTGCGTGAGGGTTGATAATCCATCTTCTGTCCAGAAAGTACTCGATGCAGTAGTGGAACTCTTTCTCGGAGTAATTTTTAGTTTCAATTGGAATAAATGGATCCAAATGCTCAAAGCCCTGAAAGATTTTTTTTTCAGTTTATGAAGAAGCTCACACAAAAGATGACCCAAACATCAGCAGATTCCAGATTTAAATAGAATTCAACCCAATGAGCACAAAAGCAATTATAATACAGGACTTAAATTATTGGAATCTGTTTTGCTGAAAAGAAGTAACTTGGCAATGACTAAAATATTACCTCTGCACCTAGCAGCCCCCGTGGATAGTGGGTGTTTCTCTCATCCTTTCTGAAGAACGCTAGGTCATCCACAGAAACAATTACAGCACCATTACTCTGGATGTTTAAATTTGATTAGAAAAAATGTTTCAGGTGTAATGCTGTACAATTTACCCAGTCTTGTTTGGTAATGTCGACGAAAGGACTAGTGATGGTGACTCTTTTTGGAGGTATTTTCTCAAAGGCAGCGGTCTTGATTTTAGTCTTGTCAGAGAAAAAGATATTGAATCCATCTATCACCACAAGAGTTTTACATCTGAAAAAAGTTGTTGTGATATTAAACTAAGAAAAAAGTCGATGGCCTTAGATTGAAATGTCAAGTTACTAAATATGATCAAATAATTGAATTTTCATGGATAAGGCACCAGTTGGAGCCGAAACATGTTGGGAAAAATTTAAACAACTAAAAACAAGTCCCATTATTGAATCATCAAGCGCAAAAAAGCAGTAAGAAAGAAAAACTACAAATGGCTCCGCATGGAATAATTTAAGATTGTGTAGCTATCAAGTTAAAATAAATGAAATATTTCATTCACATTAATTCAGTAGAAATGAGCCATTGGTTGATTTTCCTTTTGATTAATATCCTGAATTCCTGACCTTGTATTTTCCCTCCGAATTTTTGCTTATTCTTAAAACTTCACAATTTATTGCACATACCTTTTAAGGTCAGACAGCTGCTTGAGCTCTTGTAATAGCGCTTCTATGCAATTGGTAGAATGCTTTACTCTGTTGATGCCCATTTCAACAATTTCAGCAAGTGGTGCCCCTTTCTTCGTGATTTCTCTCTTGCTCCATTCCCAATCTTGGCACACTGACAACTGGAAATTGCGTAAGACCTCAATTTTTCTTCAATCTTATGAGAAAATTTTACTTTAGGGTCTGCAAGCAAGTGAGAGTTTTGATTCTTGAAGTGAATCAACCAAGCAACAGCGTCAAGCGGCAAATCGACCATCCCTTCTTTTGTTGGGCAGTCTGAGTATTCTTTGGGAAATTTGTACCAGTATGGCGCTGCAAAACGAGGAAAATTGTGTAAACAGAAGCGATAGTTTGAAAGTAAATTACCCCAAGGTACGTGGACAATGACAAAGTTGTTCTCAAATCCGTAATGAAGTAGGTGAGCCATGGTCATTGATTTTCCAGTTCCAATTTTACCATCTGTGAAGTAAATAATAAAAATTACTTTCTCACTCATTCAGTGGGCCATAATTTCAATTACAAAGGCAGTATCTTGTGGCGGCATTGTTGAAATTGGTGGATTTCATATAATCCATGATTTCCAACGCCGGTTCTCGTATCATCATGCAAGTTTCTTTGAAAGTCTTGCACAAATCATCATAGGTCTTTGGTATGCCACCGTAAAGAAACAGTTGCTTTTTTATGCTCGGGTCGATGGTATAAAATTGGCCGCTGTTGTTTGAGCCGTGTAATGACTGCGAATAAACGGAATGAAATTATGTATACGGGAAAGTACAACACAACTTACTGGACTGTTCTGTTTTGATCTGAAAAAGGGTAGGGGATTGCTGTTTTCACTTGACAAAGGCAAACTCATCTGCGGCACGGTTGAAGACGCACGAATGACAATTTTCGAGCATCTTTTCACAAACTCTTGCCTTCCATTAACTGAAATAGAGAAAGGAAAATTAAAAAAATATTTTAATAATAAGGGAAACAAATTCGAATTTATTGAGAAGCGCCAAGTTTCTAAACCGTGGCCGTGTAAGTAAAAAATCCAAGAAAAAAATTGTGTTTCAATTTTATATAAGCTGCAATTCAACTTACGAGCTCGAAAAACAGACTTTCCAATCATGATTTCGACTTGTTCAGGATCAAAACTCAAAAAGATGTTTTGTTTTGCTCGCACACATGTGATTTCATGCTTCCTCACATCACATCCATCAACCTTGAAGAACCGAAATTCGAATTCATTCGCCCTCTTGTAGTGGCGGATGGAACCGAGCACCGCGCCAGTTACAACAACGCCACCGGTGTCAAAAATTGTGAACCACGAGTGCAACCCTTTAGAGGAGGCGCCGAAGAACCGAGCAGAGGCAGTCGCGCTACCTGGAATGCACTCCAGTCAGGTGCGAGACCAGCACGCGAGCAGGTAACAAGTCTCGATCGCGTTAACAGCCGACGTTTACTCATCTTTTTAGTTCGTGACGCTCGTTTTGCACTTTACTATGCGGTACAAAGACTTGGTTTGCGACTGCTGCAGCGGCTCAGGTGCACATTAGCGAAAAATGCGATCGACCACCTTAGCCAAGGATAAACTTAGTCCAGGGAGCACCCTTCTGTCCCCGATTAGTGACGGGGACAAACTCGAATTGGAAGATTACATCTACGAGATGCAGCGACGAAACGAAGAAATCGCCGCCGAGGGCAACAACGACGACGTCTACGCGCAGTTGGCCCAGAAGGAAAAGGACCTCATCCTTGCTGCAGAGCTGGGAAAGGCTCTACTCGAACGGAATCAGGAACTCACCAGGCAAAACGAGACCCTGAATGAGGAATTTCGACAGCAACATGAAGTGAGTATTATATATTATGTATTTTTAAAACATTATTTTCATTGTTATTCAAATTAATATTTAATTGGGTTGCTTAAAGACATTATGGGAAATATGTATTTAAAAAAAATTAATTAACTGCATAATCTAATTAATTATAAGGCCTTAAAGTCTCCGTTGCGTTTTGTGCCTTTCGTTTCGCAAAAAAATAAACCAGTGGAAACTCCGTGAGCGCAGTTATCAGCTTTTGTTAAGTGATAACTCATTTTGAACGATCGATTCACCTGATTATTTTTTATATTTAATCATCAGATTAAATGGTCCTTTGTCAGTCAAAAGCGCGGTTCACTGACGGAACACTTTTCCTCGTTGGTCTCATTTCTCTGGGTATGCAAATAAACGCGGCAGTCGATCGCACTTCTCCGCGATCAACCCACCTTGCTGCCTAACCTGGATATACACAAAGCTCCACGCGCGTTTTGCAGAGGCGGCGTTCGAGCAAAAACCGGTTTCGCCATTTCATCATTGAAGGCGAACAAAAAATTTGCCAGTCTGATCTCCGGCCAGATCGAGAACCATCAAGGCGAATGAAAATGGAGAGAAGCAGAGAGTTTGAAAAAAAGTAGCTCTGCATTTCACAATTTTCAATACGGTCGAACAAGCGGATGGTGAAATAAATTCCAACTATCGGCCATCATGGAAAATCTGCGAATTTTCCACCTGACCGGATGTGGCAATGGCAACATTCCATTTGCATGATACGACGGATGAAAAATTGATTTTGACTAGCAAAGATTTTTCGAGAGAGGTCTTTTCATTAATTTACAGTTATGAACTTTACGTCCAGTCGCTAGTTTGGTTTATAACCCCCAAATTTTATAAAAGTATATAATTTTTCGATTTAGAAATTCAATTTGCATTTAAAGTAAATATTTTTTCTTTTAAATCATCATATAACAAACTAACAATAATAATTTTTTTGGCTAATGCCTATTATATTGCACAGTAAAATGAGCACAGACAGAAAAAAACATCGTCTTTGTTATTAGTCTGAAAAAGTTTCTTTGCAGCAACACAAATAAAATTTTTATATCCTATTCTTTGAAGACTAATAATTCTTAGTCTAAATTTTGTTCTGGTATTTAATGAAATGCAACGAGCGATAAAAGAAAAGTTATTGAAACAACTTCTAGTGTAGAAAAACAGATGTTGCGTTGGAGCATTGAGTGTCGAGAGAATTAAGTCAGTAATTCAGTCCCACAAATGCACCCCTTTTATTTTTAGTGCCAGTCGCGGTCCATATAATGCATCTCAAGAGTGCCCGAATAATGCCCTCGAGACGCCCCATTAATATTTCCACAACAATTTGTCGCCGCCGGAATGGTGACAGGCATGAACCATTTTGCTTCTGCCGACGGACGGACTTTCCACGTTTTTCTTAAAGCTGCGACATCCGCACTCTATTTGTTTTGAGGCTGAATCGTGCCTGGCCCTGTCTAAATAAGGTGGTTCCGCGCCTTCGCGACCGCCGCTCGGATTGAGTGAAAGAAGCAGCTGAACCATTCGAAAAGCGCACGACAGAAATACGGAAATAACTGTGCGCTGTTGGTGTGCCATTATTTTGATGTATCAGCACTGTCGCTCTCCCGAGCAAGGTTATACAATCGCAAACAACTTGGGCAGAACGAGTTTCCATATCATTCAAAAGTATACTTGTGCAATAATTGTAAATCACCCACAGTGACGTGTCGAATTGAATTCAGAACCGAAATATTACAATCCTATTTTAAAGCTCACGAACTGCTAAATCTAAAAAAGTGTTTTTTCTATTTACCGAGATTTTATTTTTCACTGTTCAGGACATTTTAACTAGCGAGAGGGAGCTATTAATTTACAATTAATTGGAGTTCTACAGAGCCATTAATATTATATTGGTTAAAGATTTATATTTGTGCACGTGAACGTCCTCTGTGAATATTAATGAACCGTTTGCAGTTGCAGAGGAAGGTCGTTGAGCTCTTTGTTTTTCGAGTGCATATACCGATGTGTTGTGTTGATAATTAATTCCGTGTCACCAATTACTTTCTTTAGCTACGAGTACGCTAGAAATAAAATAAGCTGTTCTTGAATGCTATCGATCGGGGCAGGCTTTGTAAATCAAGGCTGCGACTGGCCTAATAAGAATTGAAATCGGTTATCGCCTGACTTTGTAACTCGTTTTCGAGTGCCCTTTGAATAATGACGAGTAATTTCGATCTATGCATTGTTTGACCCGTGGGTCAAGAATTAGAACACTGTCCTAAATGAGACAAGTCGTTTGTTGTACAGCTGAAGCATTTCTTGTCTTTATTTGTGTGCAATAAGATACCTTACGTACGGATCGAAATTTCTAGTGCAGTACTGCTTGGTTCTTTTTTATTTAGCAGAGCTACAAAAATAATTTTCAACTTGCTATATATGATTTAGCATCAGAGAGATTTTATATGCTCTTTTAAGAATTGATAGAGACTTGGAGAGTGAAAGGGTTGTTTCCATTAATCAAAATAGTCGGCATGTCTCACTTAATCAATTTTCTTTGAGAGTATGTGAGTTAAATTTCTACGTGATTACGTTTCACTTCCACCAGTCATTCGTCTTAAGACGAATACCATCAGTGCCGAGCAGCGATCAGCGACTGTATCATTATTAAAGACGAGATAGAAACAGACGACGGCACTTTTGCAAGCGGAATGCAGTTCGGTGCAATTAACCTTCCGCTGGGTGTGCAGCAACGCCAGCAGTGAAAGTCTCACTACTTGGTTACTTGCAATTATGAGAGCAGCCAAGAGTGTACTGGTGTCGACGGATTGTTACTGTCTCAAATGTGGCCCGTCCCACACTCAATGCGAAATCAAAAGTGATTCAAAATTCGCCTCAGCAGTCACCGATTTCATGCAACTCATGGCACGTACTTGCTGGACACTGCAGTTGAGCTCAATTAAATTGCCAATCACACCCTTTTTGTTGCGCTGCTCAGCGAAAGGAAGCCGTGAGATGCTCGCCTCAAGCTCGGTGTCATGCACCGTGACCGGCATTGCGAAGGAGCAGATGAATCACAGGATGTTGTTTTCAAAAGTAAAAACCTGCAAGTTCATCACCTCTCCCAAATAAAACGCTCTCTCCCAACCTAAAAAGGTGGTTTTTGAGGTGATAGCTAGTTATGCCAAAAACTTTTAGATGTGCTCCTTTTTAGCACAATTAAACCCTGAAACAATGATATTGTATTAATAACATTGGAGTCGATTGAACACACTAGAATTTTCATCCCTTCGCAACGTCGCATGCAGAACGTCATTCAATTCTTAATAGTGCAACTTAAAATAAAAAGGGACAACGCCCAAACATCAAACGCGGTAATACTACTCGCGTTATCGGCGCCAGGGTTATTTTATTACACGCAGCCATAGATATCCAGCGGCTGCTGGCTGCCCGGCACATGTGGGGATCGGGTTATGCCGAGTGAAGGGGTTGACCTCGCAGCAGTTTGGAGTTTTATAATTGAATGGATGGCTGGCTGCTTTAAGTGTTCCGTAAGAGCCTTCAATATCAGTCATGCAAACGGATTCAATTTTTATTGTAATTAATGAACCCCACAAATCTTGTCCAGATAAGCTACTGAAAATAAGTGAGAATTTTAGGCTTTCCGTCTCGGAAATGATTTCTTTAAACCAACACGCCTTAATACATTTGCAAAAGCGACCCAAATTCAGCATGTTTGGCAATGCTAAGAAATTATAGCACACTTCCGACTGCATTTGAATACAAATACAAAGTAATGATTGCATTGCGTCGCCAAAAGCCACTTGCCGCGCAATAAAAATGCTGGTAGCACTGCAACGGGCCTTTTCCTGACAAAGTAAACTCTCGTGGAATATTTTACACTCTCAACGCCCGTATTCTCATCGCAGAGCATATCTCGTTACCCAGCACGAAATGTATATTTTAATAAAACAAATGCACTCTTTGCGAGTGGGGAAAGGGAATTGTTATAATGGAAGCGTCTAGGCTGCTAAGCATTTTATAAATTACGCGAGAGACCACAATTGTGCACGCCGCTTGCCTGCGTTCACGTAATTCACAACAACATGAATATTGTAGAATAGAACTTTCCGTGTTTGAAATAGAACGACTTTGAAGTTGTGACGTACGTTAGCGAGAGCATAGAATGAAAACGAGATTGTTTTATTGACCTTCAATAATCTAAAGTATAAATTGTTCAAATAATGTTTTGAAAAGACGAATTTCAACCTCAATAATGGTACAAATCTGGGACGACCTAGTTTATATATAGATTAATCGGAGGTGCTATTTGACAGCTATTTAATCTATAGCATTTTTTACATGTTTATGATAAATGAAAATCAACTAAACAATGAAATTTCAGATTATAAAATAGTTTTTTATATGACTGGTTAAAAAATTTCAATTGAACTTATAGTAATAAACAGTTTTATCGAAATACATTACAAAATCGATTTTTCAAAAATGGCCAAGAGTGAAATGTGACGCTTTTGCGTCCGTTTGAAACCTCTCGCGTTTGCGAGTTTTTACTTATTCATCCAGAGGCCTTCCACATAAAATGATAACGCAGTTCTCTGACACACCTGGGCAACACGCAATGTCCGTAATTTTAAAACTATGCGGCTGGCTGCCTTTGGGAAAATCGATTGAACAAGGTTGAGTGTCGGGAAACAGGCATTGGCCGCAGTCAAGGTAGTGCACCCCACTTTTCCAACCCTTATAATTTATTGAACTCAATCCGGTGAGTGACCCTGGTGAACAAAATGTTACATTTATTATTCTGCCTGCCAAACCGTCTTGAAACTCTCTTTGTGTACGCCAGCTCGTGGGTGCGCCGACCCACTGCGAATTCATTACTAATATAGTGTGTCATTGATTGATACCGAAGGTGTGCGAATGACTCATTTTTATGTGGGACACGCTGGCGAGTGCCCTTAACAATGAGTTTATCAGAAAACAAATAAAATCGGATCCTAACGCCCTGGGCGTGAAATGTTTCTCAAATCGCACAAATATATAATTTTGCAATTATTTTGTGGAGAGATAATATCTGGCAGCGCGGTGTAGCCTTTGAAGAACGCGGCGTAGGTCAATGCTAACAGTCAAATTGCAGACTGCCGTGGCGTTGACGACGCGGGCCGTGTGTGTTGATTGTTGGCTGCTTTGGAAAACGCACACACTGCCTCAGAAATTGATATTGCGCAACGATCGTGACTCAGCCAGCAACCGTTTCCAATTTGCGGAATATTCATTCCCGAGTGCCATATGCGGATTGCATCTCTGCTGTAAAGCTGTAAAAATTATTGCGGAATAAGTGAGCGAGAGTTTTACTGCCGCAATTAATGAGGCCTCTGCACAGGAACCGTCAGAGTTTTGCGCTTCAATCGTTACGTTCTCGAAGGATAATTTCTCGATGTACAGAATAAAATGACTTTCCGCCAATACCTTGCTTCACTCCTTCTTGACGTCACTTTATCTCTCCCTGGGTAACGTAAGACTGCATTAAAAAAGAGTAGAGTACACTGAACGGCTCGCATGTATCACGTTTCACTTGAAATCATGGCGAGAGTCACAGGAGTCATGACCAGCTGTCAGCCTCGAGCGTCTGTCAATTAATTAAACTAGCGCTTTTTATTTTCTATTTGTTTAGTGGCTCCCTGTTACACCTTATCGAGTCTATAGGTTTGAATAAAAGCAAAAATTTCCAAAAATGAATTTCAAAAGAAAGTAAAAACAAGTCATCTGAAGGAAAAAACAGCCGCAAAATCAAAAGATAAAAAATATATCTTTTATATTTACATGTCATTATATGTTGTATTCTTTCATTTTATAATGAAATTACTGACCACAGTAAAAAAAACAGCAATAAAATTTTATCGGGGTATTCAACTCAAATTTTAATCGCAAAGAAAAACAATTTCACGTTTTATGGCTACACAAAATACTCCCACACGGATAAAGCTGGAAAAAACAGATGCCACATTTTGCTGTCAAGGAAAGGATATAGACACTCTCAGAAGAAGGATGTAAAAATAGAGAATATATATGGCCATGAAAAATACCTTTATCTTGATCGCAGCTCCCTACTCTGACCGAATTGGACTGCTACTGCCGTCATACAACCATGGGAAAAGATTGTTTTGTTTTCAAAAGTCTAATTTCTAACAATAGCAGCGCAATTTTTGTTCCTAAAATGCCTAAACTCATTGGTGAGAGAGTCTCGCTGTCAAAGTCCAAGGCAAGAGTGAAAATTACTTGCACTCTTTCTTGTGCAAAACCAGTCATTATCAGCAGAACTATAATTATGCGAAACAGGCGTCTTGCATCATTAAATGACCATTTCAGCACCCAATTCCGCCTCTAGGTGTGCACATGCATGTGACTGGACAGTTTTGCGATGCACGTCCGCAAAAAACGTGCTTCTTGACGCATGTCGCGCGGTCGGTATAGGCAAATTGTGTGAACTGTCACGAGACGCACCTGTTTTGATTTCCTAGACGCTCTGATCCTCTTACAAGCAACTCACGTGTACGCAAATGCTGTTTTAGCACAGTTCCTCTTTTAAGGTGCTGACCGCGTTGAGAATTTATTTGCGGATTATAATTATTGTCGAATCTCTTTTTCTGATGCAATCATATAGTGAAGTGACATTTTTATACATACATTATCTCTTGTACTTCTTCCGCTAGTGCTATGAACTATTATTTATTTTGTTTGTCAATGGATCTACTTACATACTTTTGTATATTTTATAAATATAATTTAAACTCAAACACGTGTGTAAGAGTAGAAGACTTTCTCTTATCAGAAATATTTTCATTAATAATTTCATTTCATATTTTGAAATAAATTCCAAATTTAATCACTTCCGAGTTTGTTTCCTAAAAAAAAGGACAGTTAAAATGATAAAATTTTAACTGTACGCCAAAGGCGTGCCTTACTAAAAAATATATATACCTGGATATTAGCCGAGACATATTTCCTTATTTAACCAGTGATATTTGCACTGATGTACAATTATGAGTGTAGAGTGTAGACGAACCGTGTTCTCTCACGTGCTACAGTTTTTTTCTGGCATTCTTTCAAAAGAATAGTCTTATCCTCGTGCTCTGATATCAAGGGCTTCGGATCAAGAGAGGGAAGTTTCATGCGCGGCTGCCTGCTGTCAATTAACCACGCTTTTCACTATTATTTCAGAGCGGACTACGAGGTGCACGTCCGCACGCTCAAGGTCTTTGTGTCCAATTCTGTTCTGTGTCTCGTAAACACATCCTCTACCTCACACTTCAAGTCACTTAAAAATGAGCACTATTATAATTATTGGCCTTGGCTGAGAGTTTTAATTGGAATATCGTGCAATAACTTTCAGATTTTGCAAAGATTACTCTAAAGATGAGTCATTCTTCCTTCCATGAAATGACGATAAATCCCGCAAAAATCGGATCAGAAGCGATGGACATATTTTCGATTATCTTTTCAGGCAACTGATAAAAGAGAGGTTGTTCGATACGGCTCATCAACTGACAAAGAAGTTTTATTTTCGAAGTGAAAAGGCGACATGTTCGTTTTTCTGTAGTTTAATCAAATCTTTTGTCCTCCGAGTACAATGTTATTGAGCTGTGTTTATCTTGACGTTTCAGCATGTATGTAGCCATTACATAAGATGCGTCAGCCAAAAGATAAAAATGGAAAAATATATGCTTGCTGAATTCTGATTAGCCCGATCAATGATGCTGCGTTTCATTGTGAGAATCGTCGGCGACATCATTTGCACGCAACATTATTATTTCAGTCAGCCACCAGAAAACCAATTTTTTCCCAGGATGCGTATACGCACACTGCGTGCAAATGAAATAATAAATTGCTTGCTTATTTATATTCACTAATGTTTCCAAGAGATTTGCTTTAAATAATTTAGTTTGGAGTCAGTTCTTTGAACAGTAAAGGAAATAAGGAATATTTGCATATGAACTGCCTCAGCAAAATCCCGAAACATAAAAAGTCAATCAACTATTATGATTTGAATATACTGCAAATAAAACAATGTCAAAAGTTGCACGCATTCAAGAAATAGTTCAATGCCTATTTTCAAGTTTCAGCCGAGTAGTTTTATAACAGTATCACTATTCACCACAGTTGACACATAAAAACTCCTGTCACTGCGTGAACAATTAAGCCAAGGCAAATCAATACGCGGGCAATGACACTGGAGTGTAATTCAAACACTAAAGCGCTAGTTCTCGTGCCTATATTCACACACAAATCAAATTACAAACGGTCCACGCATGCCAGAGAGTAAAACACGCGCTGCTCTGCTTTTTAATTCCAGCCTGCAGTGTGTGTATATAATTAGGAACGCGCTTCCTTTGCTCGTGAGAGGTGGGTCAAAGAGTGATGCAACCGAGTCCATCATCCTTTGTGCTCCACCATGGCAGAGAGCAAGATGCATAACGGTAGTCCCTTTCTCAGCATATATACACTCTGCCCCCGCGGCGTGTGGAGGCGACTTCTTGTATATATACCAAAACTATATATCGATTCAAGCCCTGTGTTGAAGCCGTCTGGTGTCAGGGTATTATATATGTTGTGGGTTCTTATCACTCGCCAATTTTCTTATCGCGCAATTGATCTGCCGAGCGCAAGTCACGCACGTTTGAAAGTGGATCAAGAAGGTCGTCTAAGTGCACAACAATTAATCTGGCGTTTATAAGCTTTAGATTTATATAAGTTTTAATATCTCGTTGTTTTTGAAGCCATAAAAATTGCTAATTGTAAATGGTTGCAGGCTTAATGGCTGAAAGAGGCTTAGAATACAAATTTTAATGCTTCGTTTGCCGCATTTACCAGTGTATACACAGACAACAATTTCTTTACTTGTTTATATATTTGCTGCTTTTCCAATCTTATATATGTTTCTTCTATAATTTTGTAAAAATCATTTGAACGACAGCAAAGAAATGCATTTTTATGGAAAAGGATGAAATAAAATCGGCATTGCAGACTACAGAATCAAAGTGACGAAACCAAAAATGCCTAGCCCTTTGGATCATCCCTAACTCTTTATTCCAATATGTTAAATGCTTTGTTTGCCACGCGATGTTTGACCTCAGTTTCTATGGTGACTCGGCCTTCAGTAATAAGTCGATATTTCGGCGCGGCACTTTGAAAGCATGTGTTGAAGTTGGTTCAAGCCAGACCTTTCTAAATTGCATGCGTGATGCATTCCGAGTAATGTCACACACCCTTAACCTACTTTTCATCCCCTTCCGGGACAGCTATAAATTAGTGGGTGGAAGTAATGATAAGCATATCATCGCAGTATTATGAAGACATGGAAAGTGCATTATACTAATGATTTTTTACCTCATTTACTGACAGAGTGGATTCACAAAAATGGTGAAGAGACCAACTATGAAAATTTCTAACACGTTTTTATATTTATGCACATACATGATTTGCATTTTTCACACTTCTGTCCATCCTAAAACTGGAGCATGAGAATATTCACTGCATATTATGGTTAAGCCGCGCCAATTCTCACTCTCTCCAGCGGATGAGAAAAATCCACTCAATGGGTCATTTTCTTGTGGTGAGTACTGAGGAACGATATTTTCCTGGAGTCTGCATTTACATATTTAAATCAGAGCACTTCATTCATAATTAAATTTTGCTTTAACTCTTGAAATATGATTTATCGATTTAATTTCATGCTTTTTATAATAAGCAATAAATTATGACTAAATAATTATTACTGTGCCCCAACGCCAAACTAATTTAATTAACCAACATTAAGATCAGCTAAGTCTATACATGGAAAACAATAAACCACAATTAATTATATTGAACGCGAGATGCAGATCTAGGTTCGAGGCAATCAGCCTCATTACGATCGTGTGACACAACCTTGTACCTGTCGTTCAACTGAAAATGGGAATCTCAGATGGAAATTTTTATTTTCCTTCACACATGATCACTGTTTGTGTGGTTTGAACGCAATCCGTATCAACAAGAGCCGATTCTCTTGCTCGGAGACACGACTACACCATGCATTCAATAGACACTGTGTGCGGTTAGTAAAAACAGCTTGCATAACGCCAGCATTGAAAACGTGATTCACCTCCAATCAGGATCAAACCATTTGTATTTCGGTCTTTTGTCTCGTTGGGGCTTCTCGCCATTACCGCGTCAAAGCCGCTCACACACGTTTCGCGTGGGAAAATATATTTTGAAGAAGCTTGAACGGGCCACAGAATTAATTGCATCAAATTGATCGTAATATTAGATGACACTTTGACCTTGCTGGAATATAAAGCTTATTAGGTGCATCAGTTAGGCAAGGCACGAAGGCATAAATATGCTTTCCTTTGAAAATTCATATTCCCGTGAGCAGATGATTCGAGGTGACACCGTTTATATTATCCTCAAATCAAGTCACGACTGCGATCTGGAAATGTCGCGAAATTTCAGCGCTCCATTGTTGAGCGCACCTGGTTGCGCTGATTTTTTGATTACGAAAAAGGAAAGCTCCGTGCCAGAAATTTCAAAGGAGAAGAGTGACATATGCTTGGCGTTCTGAAAAAGGTTGTAATTAAATTCTCTTCGTTCTCATGTTTTTCATTTCGCTTCATTGTCAAAACTCTTTTGTAGCCGTTAAAAAAGCTCACGTCAGACAAAAATTGACCGCAAATTAAAACGTCAGCGCCTTTCACCAAAATATTAATCCAATTGTACGTTCCCACATGCATTGTCTCACTTGGTGGATGTAATGAATCTCTTTGTCAACTGCGTTGCCAGCATGCTCGTATTCAGTTTCAGACTGGTTTTGAAATTAACTTATTTGTATCTTTGCTGGCAAACTAAATTTACGCCCGGACGGATGCAATAACATGTTTTTTCGTCTTTGGGAATTTAAAAAAAATGGCGCAAGCTTCAAGGTACTCTTTTCCTGCTAAAGGGTTATTCAGCCGTGCAGAACTCATAAAAGGAGCACTCACGTGAAATATTAAAAGCGTAGAAGAGCAGCCAGCCAGCGTCTTTTCGCTTTTTGTCTAATAATCATCGTGTGGCCTTTTCACTTTCTAGACTGTGAAAATACTCATGTTTTTACCTTAAATCACCAAAACGCAAACACCGCGTACCTTGAAAAGGGAGACGTCATTTATGGCTGAAATACGGAAGGACAGATAATTTTTATGTGCACTAACAGCCTTAGTGTGATTGCTCAATAACACTTAAAACCGATTTGTTTTCATATTTCCTTTCGTAAATCTTGGGCTCTAGCAATAAGATTAGTAGCATGCATGTTCAATTTTAAATTCATTTCTGATGTACTTTAATTTTACATAGTATACGGAAAAAATGAGCTTTTTTATATGTTTCATTTAATTGTCACAATCGAGTTGTAGAAGGATCAACATTGAGTCAGAATACAAGTCAAAAGGACAAAAATTGTTTAACGCTAAACAAAAGCAGTAACATCAGTATGCATACAAAAAACTTCGCGTCTTATATCCTACCAATCCCATTAGCACAAAGGCCATTTTGCTGAGAAGTGCATGAAGCTCTAATAACAGGATTAAATACGCCTAGTGGTGTGTACTTTACCACCTTGAAGCTGCAGGAAGTGTCACTGCACCCGGGTATGTTGTCGTTTGAAAAAAGTAAATATACAGTAATGAAACGAAAAATATTTTTGAGCTGAAGGAGAAAAAGAGCGAATGCTCCAGACTCCAGAGTGACAGCGAAGAGTAAAAAAGAGCCTCTTTGTCGGCACGATCAAGTTAAATTTTTTAGCAACGAGCACGTTAACGTTCACGCTCCAACTAAGGTCACAACCTCGCACACTCGCGGCACGAACTGCGCATAGTGAGCACAAAGAAGAGCGTTTTTTTAGCTAAAAAACGGCTCCTGTTAGCTATGAAAATTGAGAGAGAAAGTACTTTAGAAAACTAACAAACCACTTCAAATGAGGCTAGCTAAAACTAATGCGTTTTGCGATAGAAATAGAAAATAATGGAGCTCGGCCTGATGAGTTACTGAGCATTGTTGTGCTTTGCTGGGAAATGTATGGTCGTTTAATTAGGTGGGGCGCGCAGGTTGCTTTAGAACCATCAATTTTATGCTGTGCGCTGCGGGTTTAGCTTTATTATTCAGCGTACGTACGTAGGAGTATAGGCTATCCGTCATAACCATATACACGAGTCTGGCAAAGGCTAAACGTAGTCATTAATAAAAATTACTGGTGATTCATTCGACTTGCTAAAAAAGAGATTAATCTTCTTAGCCTTTAATTTCAGTGCAATCTAATCTCAAGATTAGAGTAGTAAATAAATAATGCTCTCAATTGCAATATATTTTTATGCCAGAAACGTAATGTTTAAGATAAAACTGTTTGAACTTAAATTACATCTGCAGCATAGATTACAAGTGATGAAATGAATCATCCAAGCCCAATTATGGTTTCATGATTACCAAATTCGTGATTTCAGAAAAGCGATTTGGCAAGAGTTCTTGGTCAATGTGCAAATTAATAAGCATGCAAAATCGGCGATGATGGAATCACGCCGCACGCCCAATTGAATTCGGCCTTGTAGATAATTAAAAAGAACTGCGTAAACGAGGCACAGCTCATGTTCATTGTTTTGGCAAAATGTGTGCAGACAGCGCACAAGCGCGAGAAGGACGGGTGGTGCGCACCTTTTGTCAGCCTGTCTACGACTGCAAGGCTTCCTTTGCTGATTAGACTTAAATTTCCGAATCGTGTTGGCGGAGAAAATGAGATAAAGTGCGCTTCAATGCAATTCGGTGCGGCGCCTGGCTGAAATGTTCGTTGCCATTCTGAATGTACGTGCGCCGCGAAATCGACTCGGAAAAGGAAGTGTATATTCACGTTTTACCTTGAAACCGGCTGCCACTCTGACGTGGTTTTCACCCAAATGATAACCAGGGAATTGCGCATTTTGAATTATTCCGGAAAAATTCCATTCGCCAATGTCGTCCAAAGATTCATGATTTGTTTTTGTGACGTATTGTCACCACGTCAACGAAATAATGTTAGCCGGAAAACGGCAAAATTGCAGAATAGATGCGAGAAACGTAGTTATAGGCAATCATTAAGTCACTAGTGTATCGTCGTAGACACATTTGACTATATTATACTACAGAATTAGAGGGTGAAAAGTCTAAGTACCTCCGTTGTGAACCACAACATAAAAAGCGAAATTTGACATTAACCAATATTACTTTTGATTTTTCTGCAAATAGACAATTGAAGTCTGTATTTTAGGTTATCAATTAAAGAGTTTTTGTAATTTTGAAGTCATTATTTTTCTTGATTTCATTCTTCACTCTTATGTTCTGGGTTAATTATTTTTAAGTCACAACAAACTGCAAAAGTTGTGTGGCTATATTCCAACAAAATATCATAATGTTTTGAAAACGGATTGTATCCCCCGGCAAACAAAAAAATAACGCGGTATTTGAGCGGTGCACTCAGGGGGGTGGGAACGAGGGGTTGCGTGAGTCCACCCGTCATGTCTGTCTGCACTGTAAACTGACAGAAGCAACGGCCAGGTGCCCGGAAATGGCGCGGAACCAAAAGCACTGCGCTCTGCCTTTTCCAAATCAACTTCCTTGAGCTAGAGAAAAGCAAAAAGTCACCGGTGCATTGCATAAATAAACACGGCGAGCGCGAACATCATCGCGCGCGAATGAAAATCGCGTCGGTTTTTCCTTGAGCCGGTGATTATTAGGCAATATAAGCGACGGAAAGCAAAGTCTTCATGGAGTCAGCGAGCGTGAACCGCCCGGCTACATAGTTGCATTGCATTATCAGTCTGTTTGTCCTACTTGGTTAGTCAGCGGAATATCCATGTTACATGCTTCAATCTAAAGCAAACCTAGACTAGAAAGGTTCATCATTGTTTCACTTTTTGTCTGGACTTCTCGATTTCAGTTAATATATTTGCAGTAGTTTACAGCATAATTTTAGCCGTTTCTTTTTTGAAATCCAGAAAGAGAGATCACTAGAAATAATTTTTAAACCGTATATATATTTACACAAAATTTATGAAATTATTCCCTCTGATAGTTTTACTATGTAAAAATCGACGAACCAAATAACTAGATAAAAGGGCTTAGAATATAATTTTATTTGTATCTGTTGCAGAAAAACCATGAATTTGTTATATTCGTAGAGCAGAATTAAATTGAGTTGCAACAGCGAAAATACTAAGGACGAGGAATGCGTAAATTTTTAATACTGCGCTCCGCGGGTCTTTAACCTGTCGATTACACGCAAAGTTATCTTCTTCATTTAAAATTCCAGAAATTATAGTTCCAAGTACTGCTACACGTTTGAAATGTTTTGGGAAATGGGCATAGTTATTTTGTTAACTTCGTTGCTTAATTTTTACGGTATACGCATTTCTAAACGACAAACTTCTCTCTTCGCTGAGCACCATAACCCTTTTGGAGCAGTTTCCTTTTCTGCTGTACGATCTCTCAAGAACAGACAAATATGGAAAAAATAAACAAGCGGTAACATTGCAAATTAATTCTTTGACACCGATATTTCACCCATGGCTGACCTAATTATTAAACCAAGCGCACTCTCGCTGTCTCTATATAATATACACTAATAATGCACGCTATCAAGATCGGAAGATCATTTTATTTGCCGAAACTAGATGCATTTAGATGCGTTATGTATATAGCCACGCAACAGCTGGAACGTGTTAATATATCGAGAAACAAATTTCTCCGCATGCTCTTCCTTTTTCATTCATCCCGTCACCCATGAATGAGCGATTTGAACGCGTGCCGTCTGCGCGAAATATTCTCGGAGGCAGCTGCCGCCACGAAACAGGACCAGGAACAGGAGCCCCGACGCTCTGCTCCAGCTGTGTGGCACATCTGTTTGGAGATGCATAATGATGGCACGCGCACACAGAATGCACTTATTTTTTAAGCAGATATAGGCACGTATAACAGTTTGTAAAATCACATCTGGGTATAAGAAATAGTTTTTCATCTTCCTGCTGGCTGGTATTTCATGCAGCGTGCAGGCGGACACTGCGCGTAGATTTTATCTTCCTGTTGCGGAAGTTGAACAAGCTGTTTGAAACTGGGAGGTGCGGTTTTTGCTGGCTCATCTTACACCCCCCAGCGGTCATGAGACAGTTTTTGGAGATCCTCGCAGTTTCCCCTACCCAACTTAAATTTTAATAGGATGACAATTTATAAACGACCATTGTGGTTCTTATAGAGAAAATTCTCTGCTCTTAAGCGTCGTTTTAGCCGAACTACTCTCATTGTCAGCTAAAGAATCTGCCTCACCAGGGAGTCGGCTGATTACTCGCTAAATGTGAAACAATAATAACACACTACTTTAAAAAAAAATCTCCCGCAGGGCACAATGAAAGTGAATTATCTGCGGACACATTGCCTAACTCAAGGCTTAGACTTAAAAAGAGGAGGTGTTGCCTCAGCACATTTATCTCTGTCCAAGTCAACCGAATCAAAAACACTGCTTTTTTGCTTTTCACGCAAATACGAGGACGTATATACACAGGTGGAAATTCTGACTGGATGCGCTTGGATTGTGTCGCACACTAGACGTTTCAAGAAATTCGGCGAGGACAAAATGAAAAAAATAACGGGTCGGCGTCGTGCGTGTTCTGCTTGATTCAGTGGCCGCGAATAGAAAAACAAAAAATCACGCGAGAAAGCTGCGAGGAATACACGCGGAAGAAAATCGCATTGTCTCGCAGTTGAAGCCGCCACCGCCGGCCGACAGATCTAAAGCTTTGCCGTGCAAAACAACAGTCTCTTGTGATGAAGGATTTTATCTGGACAGTGCATTGTTTCGGCGGCGAAAGGGAAGTGACTTGTTCAGGCCACTCGACCGGATATTTAACTGAACAATGCATTTCATTTGAAAATATGACGTAAAGTCTCTCACGCAATAAAATAGAAGCATTTATATGATGTCAATTTCGGTCTGAAGGTTTTAAAAACAAATCTGTTAGTCATACTACACGCTTGGAGGCTAATTAAAGAATTTACTCAGGGGGAAAAAGATGTATTACTCAATAGTTTGGCGTTGATCTTATGCGTCTGAGATGTGAAATTTTCCGCTTAATGATAAATAGCAACAGAACACGTATTCCGACACACAACGTGAAAGTTTTATGGTTTGGCTGTGAAGAGTACAGAGTAATTCAAATAATCCACGTACACTAAACAAAACAGCAATGAACAATTCAGCTATATGACTCATATATTTAACCTCTTAAATAAGCACTATTCAGATAAGATAAAGCGTTATTATAGCAATATTCGTTCACTTTAGTTGTGCTAATGTGTCATGAAGATATGACGTCATTAAGTATAAATGATGCAAAAATCGAGAAATCCAAAATTTTAGGCTAGAAGTTAGAGCAAATGAAGTTAAATGTTTTTTTTGGGCTGTCTGAAAGTGCGATTATATATCATTATGCAGGTCACGCCTTCTGCTCAAACACAGTTAATTCATTACGTGATGACAATGACGATAAGGAAGTAGACCATTGTTGGCAGCTTAATTTATACACAGATCAAAACTGCATCCTATGGGGGAAGCACATTTAAGAGTCGTGCGTGTCCATTCAATTCAAATTCTTCACCAGTAAAAAAATAAATTGAATTTTGAATACACCACAAAAGAAATATTTCATTTAAGGTGTAATATGTTAAAATATTATCGATTTTATTTTTTCTGTCGAAACCCCATAGTACGCTTTACTCTTATTTTAATTGGAATACTCAAATCATGCTTTAAATCAAAATGCATACACGTATCGCATTTATCTTCAGCTAAATATTAATTATTTTATTTTTATATGATAAAACTGGGTTTCAAAATGAGAACCACAATTTAATCCCAAAAGCTTTCAGCAAAGAAATTCGCAGATATTCACATATGATAGATCTATCATAGACGTTTGATTGTTTACACTTTGAAGAGCACACTTAATTTAGACAGATGAAAACAAACACAAAAGTTACGGTACTACAGATGTACATTGTGTTTAGCTAGAACAAAAGCTCGTCACGAATGTATCATGGTACATGCTCGTGTCAACGCTTTTAGTTTGAATTTACAGTTACTTAAACTAGCGAACTCGCAGACGAGAATCATTGAAAAAAAGAGCACTCTGTTCTGATTGTGCATAAGATGCTCGTGCGTCAACTGACGCGACTTCTTCATCTAATTGAGTGGTAACCAGACTGTGTCTATGTGCTGTGCAAAATTAGGCCTTTACCCGCCAGACACCTGACTCGATGAGTTAGCCGCTGATGGAGAAAACGGCATTGGCAGCAGGAAACTTATTTATCTGCAGTATGTGCGGCCACCAATTATTTTATAACTCCGCGCTAATGGTCCTCTTTGTTCCGAGCACGTGCCCAGGAAGGCACACAGCTCGATTTTTCACGATCTGATAGACATCGCATACTCACTCTCAGGCGCCGTTTCCGACGATTTTTACAACACCCCAGCACAAAGAGGCACTTTCCTAAACTCACAATCAGAAGTTTCTATTTTTTAGCCAATGCCATAAATCGGATTCGCACGTATTATTGCATTTGAAAGAAATATGGGGAAGAGTACGTCGCAGGTAGAGTGAAAAAGAAATTGTAAATCAAAATGATGAGTTGTTGCACAATATATACCTCACAATCAGTGCACGCTTCGTGCTGAAATTTAATTTCGGCGTATCACTAATTAGTGCAATTATGGCCTCTTTATTTGCGCGGCTAAATGACGAGTTAATAATCATCCGCGTTGAGGCAATCGGAAAGTCCTGCCTGCACGATGCGACCTCCGAAAGGCGCACCCGCCAAGGTAAAGCTCCGACGGCCAGTCAGGCTGCCGCGCGTAATTAGACGCGCTGAGGAGCGAAAGGATCACGAGAAAAATTATGCGCTTTTCAGTCATCAAGTGCTGCATTTAGGTTTCTCAAATTCGTCGTGGAGAGGATCGATTTTTTTGCGAAAAGCGTTGGCCTAATTTGTATTCAGAGTTTTTTCCTTGAGTCTAGTCGCACCCCACCTATAGCTTGTTTGTAACTTGAGACCAGAGTTCCGCAGGATTTGCAAAACAATGAGCCGAGACACGAGCGAGCGACCACCGGGTTACACCATTACCCCGGGAATTGTATTTTTTTAATATCCTGAAAGAGCAGGCTCCTTGGATAATTTAAAAATCCGTCATTTCAAATTGATTTTATGGCATGGCCGGAGCATTTGAATCTGTTAAGCAGCGCTACATTCGTATTTTTTACTATACACAAAATATTTTTAACATTAACTCTAATAATATACGACTTCTTCGACCTAGAATGCTGAGAAGTTTCACATCACATGTTATCTGCAGTAGCCCCGCAGGCTCTTCACATTATATTGCAGTGTTGTAGCTTATTTTTACCCTTTTTAACCCATTAAGATACTCTGCTTCTGCTCGGTTAGAATTTCAAGGGGTTGGGAATCCATTTGAGCTTAAAAACCTGTCAATGAAACAGTACTATAGAGCTTCTTTGTGCAACGATTTATCCAGTCGAAGCTGTCAAATAAAATTGCGTCATCGATTGCGCCGGTGGCGGTTGCCTCGAAGATAGTATTTGGAATTTAATTGTATTACGACAAGTTTACACCCACGAACAATATAATACAGTGCCAGCATAAGGGCAGGAAAGCCGTGATTTGATAAGCCGCGGGTGAATGCCAAGTTGGAGGGCGATAGCACGGCACCTGAATGGCCCGCATGAAATGCCGGCGTTTAAAAATAGAGCTGATGCAATTGCGGCGTGGGCTGGATCTCGCAGGGCAGGCTGGCTTGCACGAGTGAGTCAGCCTGACCGTCGACTAACCTTCCAGCAGTCAGGTCCTGTTGCCAGTTATATGTATGAACATGCACACTCCAAAGGTGACTCACACAACACTCGCTCGCACACCTAGCGCAGAAAGAAGAAAGTGTGGCGGTTCATGCAAATGAGAGACACCAGAGGCGCGCGATAAATTTCTAAAATTATCGCTTTTAGCTTCACGCAAGGCTGGAAATTGGCTGCAAAGATGATTGTTCAAGGTCATGACTATGGCTGCAAATCTAATCTTCACGGAGGCATGAAGCTTTTCAAAATGCGAATTAGAGAGATTTTCGGTTTGTCATTTTCAAGGCGGTGCTGGAAAGCTGCAAGACGCAGCAGCGTACATTATCAATTTTCTCTTACTAATTTTCGTTTGACCGCAACACTGTGCATCAACTCACTGTCGATTTAATCTGATTCGATCCTTTTGATTTCGACTGTTGAAAGTAACACGGACTAAAATTAAAACAGAGGCTCACTTGTTGCGAGGAGAGCATTCTAATGATTTTTCGACGTGTGAAAGAAAGCATTTTAAATCTCCAATGCGCATTGAAAAGAAATTAAACTCCACTCACACATGCTGAGCAGCTTTCTTGAAATCCCTTCACAAATTCATTAATCAGCTCACGCTTGAGTAGTTCTGATTTATTGCTAGTCTTGTGCGTTGCTCTGGAGGCGTTGTTCGCTGTCAGTGAGACATTTCCCCAATCGAAATTTTGGCTCACCACACTCAGCGGGCGCAATCCGACATAATATGCATGTGTGTGTGTGTGTTTTGTGTTTGCTCAAGTGAAAGGCGACGCGTGAACTTGTAAGAATTGTTGCGTGGTGTCAAACGGAATAATGCGCGAATTGCTCATTGCTCTTAAACCTGGCGTGTGATTCAGCTGCATGGGCGGCTCAAGAGTCTCTTCAACTTTTTATATATATGGCTCACCAACATATATATTCATTAATATACACTCACGCACTAAACGCCCATGTGTTTCCCTTCTGCATGCTTTTAACGAAACGACATGCATATGCAGACGCCCGCGAGACACGCTCTTTTATAAATTGTCACATTAACTTTTACATTCCCTGGACAGCGTTAGGCAATTACAAAACGCACGATTTCTCAAGAGTCGTGGTGTTTGTGTAATTTTGAAAATTCAAACAATTAAAGTATCAATAATAAAGGAACTCTCTCCTTGGGCTGAATTCGCCGATTAATCTCTTACGCACGAGTGCGCCATTGAAAGCAAAAGCAGCAGTAATCACTCGTTTCCTCATTCAAAACATCTCCGCAGACTTGATGATTTTGTGATATCCGTGAAGACAATGACGAGACACTCGGTAGAGTGATTTTCCATCGAAAGTGTTTGAAGGAAACCCAATGTTCGATCATTTTTGAGGACGTGCATCGCGTTTCTCCCACGATCATTAGTGGCCGTTCGTGTCCGTAGCAGGTGATCCTTCACTTCTTGCTTTGACGTGCTGCCCATATAGAGCTTCTGACGCCTATGCAAATGTGATGTTCACGAATACAAGCTATTGAATCTGATGCGTCCAAATGAGGGACACCTACGATTGACATCTTCATTAATGGACCCCGGAAACAATGAAAAAAATAGCATGCTTTTCGGCACGGTCGTGTCAAATCCAAAATAGGGTTCGCAATAAAAAGAGTAAGAGATTTTTTATTTCGTTTTGTTGTCAAGTCTCTAAGATTATGAAATTCGAGAGGAAAATCTTGCAATGAGAAATAGCAAGCTCTATATTACAGAAAAAAGGTGTTTGCTGAAAATGTGGTAAACAAATGGTGCTCGAGAGTGTTTTCTCTGTGAAAAATACACGCACATTTATATCTCTAAGTAAAGTGTCATTTTTCATTGCACACCCAAGCTCGAATCGCTTTAAGTCCAAGAAATTTTCGCTTGGGAGCATCGCAGGAGTTATTTCCCACATCGTTAAAACAGTAACGGCTGACTAATAAAAGTGAAAAATTAGCACTTCGCGCATATCAAATTATAAGCTGCGTGCAAACTTGTTTCCCATTCCTTCTCAAGGTATCGTCGGAAAAAATTCAACAATGATCTTGATATACTTGTCGAACGGATTCTGTCGGTTTATCTGAGGCGAGAAAGTGTTATTATGGGCCGAAATTAATCTTCCTGAGAGGAGGTAATCGCTTTCTTGGGAAGAAGAACGATGCTTCCTGAAGCCGAAAAATGTGTGTAATTTTTCTTAAAGATGATTGTTCCGTGCTGTTATACGATTACAGTAATTGGAATTTTTGCTTCCTTGTGAATGGCCGGATTGTCTTGAGATAATTAAACTTTTTGCAACGCCCGAGATGCGAACGCATCTCCACATTGGTTTAAAGTCGCTTGAAAAGAGATGCTGCGCATATAATCTCGGCTTTCATTGCCGCGTGGCCTTTGTGGAGGAGATAATCGATTCGATGAGTTCGCCGCTGGAGAGATAATTAAATTTCACTCACTGATTGGCGCACTGCAAAAAGTGCGATGATGGTGTTGTAGCCAACCGTGTCTAAAATTAATATTTTGAATTGCTTATTGGTATCATGATGTTATGTACGTGAAGGAGACTGCTTCCAATTCAATTGAGTCCTGACATAGATAGCTGATAATTTTCATAATTAAGAGGGCAAAAAATTCAATTTCATCTTACAATTCAATATATATGTAGCTCAATTTTGTTTTGAGAGAGTCGCGCTTGAAATATTTGTCTGCGAATTTAAAATAGATTTAGATTTTAGAAATATACATACAGATCCCACACTTTATCTCAAATATCCAGATTTATGCAATTTGCTTTTCGCACCAATTGCGTTATGCTATACCGTGCTAAAAATCCAAATACCACACTGCAGACACGATGTGCAATTACTGGAGCCTGAAGCCTATTGTCAACGCAAAATAAAATTAAAGCAGCTTTTGCGAACGAAAATAATTGCTAAATAAGAGTGCACGCCACACAAATCGAAACAAATGAATTGCGTGCCACTTTAAGACAGCATTGTCAAACAAAATGCTTTTGATGCTCGCGCTGCGGACCGAGTCGCGGCGTCACATCTCGCCAGCCGTTCTATACAGTTATTCACCTCTCTGAAATAATTCACTCTAACCAGCTATCAAAACACGATCTGCGCGCGAGTGTTTGTTATCAGCGGTTCTTATCAGAAAAGCATTCGTGATGTCACATTTTTTCGTATCATCTGAAGCATAGAGCATAGCTCCTCAACACTTTCCCTGAGAATTCGCGCTCCCGGTCGAGATGTGCGACGGCGGCTGTCCAACAATGAGATTTTAACGTGTTGCAGCTCTAATCCTGCCGCTGTGGGAATTTTTGTCATGCTATGGCGATACATTTCCGTCTTGCTCTATTCGTTTATTTTTATTTCGTCACAGTCACCAGATACAAAGCAAACAATCGACTGTATTGACATACGTAAGATTTTGCAAAGATCAGTTTAACCTTTGAAGTTTTTGCGGTCTATTGTACTCTCGCTTTAGCCCTGCAGGATCGGATTGCATTTTAAGTGAATTATACAATCGTGAGCGTTGAGTCACTTCGGTTAATGAAACTTCAAGGAAAAGTGGAGAAGGGACATCAGAATATGGATTCTTGAAAGCACTCACAGAAAAAGAAGAGAGCGCACTCTTGTGGTTTAGTGTCTGAAGCAATTGTTTATTGTTTCTTTAAATCTTTTCTTGTCTCGTCGAAGGAAGATAATTAAAGCATCCGAGCGATAAACGAAACGTTCATAATTTAAATGAAAACTTGAAACAAAGGCAATAAAATTGAGACGTTGCAGCTAATCGATAGTTTCGAACAATTAAATTAACAAGCAATGTTTAAATATTTACTTTCCTAAAGATTCTATTATGTGAATACAAGAAGTGATGTCATGCTTCGCAGAGCCTGTCTGTCTATCATAACTAGATTTGCCCTTCGCGCACTCATTGATGCCGTCCCAACCCGTTGTCTCTAACAATAATTAACTCTCCACACACTGAACAGGAAGATTTGGTAAGCTTCCCGCTGCGTGTGTGATATCATCAAAGCCGGATAGCCAGAAAAAAATCAATCAATGCCACACGCTTTTCACGCGCTAATTCGCACGAATAAAATTAATCAAAGCCGCGCCAACATAATGCCTATATCTCATAATCCGGCTTTACTTTCACTCATTGTTGGGCTCCGAAAATACACTGGAGCCAATTAGGCATTTATTCGCACGTTGCAAACAAGACTGCTGTGAACACTCCACTTTCGCGGTGTTGTTGTGTTGTCAATGAAAATATCGTGGATTGCGCAATCCTGATAATGTGTCACCGGCAAAGTAAGTGGGTTATTTCAATCGGTTGAGTGCTCACTTTTTCACGAATTACGCTACTTGCCAAATACTTTTCCATCCAAGGCCGCGGGTCATATTGGCCCGTGTCAACAAAACAGATGCAATTTCATGCCTGCTGGAGACAGGCGTGTATAATTCCTACAACTAAATAAATCGCTTGCCAATAACGCAAGACCTAGAGACGGTTTAACTGCCTTCGTGCAGACACAAAGCATATAGTATTGCTTGTCGTTTTCATGCTCCACGTATTTTCGCGGAAAGAGAAACGATCCGCGAGTACGTGAAGGCGCAAAATTTGCATGTTGCCACACCTGCGGTAATTGCATTTTTACGATATTCGCTGCAATTTGGTGCATGGAGATGTGCACGTTATTTTCACTGATAATCAGTGAGGCTTGAAATTTTCGCCACAGTTTGAAATTGACAATAAAAAATTACCCGCGATGCGCGTACCTGCGCGTGAGGAAAAACAGCGTTAAATTTGGTCGGCTCACAATTTCCTGTATAACGAGAGCAGAAAATTAAAATTGTGGTGAAGTCTAAAAGTTCTGTCATCCGGATTTTTTATTGAATCTTATTGGTCCCAAAGCACAAAAATGAATGCAATATGTCTTCTTGGTTAGTTCAATTTTCCGAGTTTCGGGTGGAGCAACATTATTTAATGATGTGGTCAGGGCAGAAATTTTATAATTTGCTCTAGTACAAATATGCAACAGAGACAAAGTTAGAGCATTTTTCACATAATTCACGTAATAATATCCTAATCGTTCTCTAATTCCACATTTTATGGCTATGATTTCAGGCTTTGGAGCAGCAAAAGCACTCTCTTCGCCGGCAGATGACCAATCTGGAATCGGAGAGCGAATCCAAAATAATTGAACTGACAGCGGACGTCAAAGAACTGAAGGCCCAAGTGGCCAGGAGGGAAGAGGCCCTAAAACAAGCCGAGTCTGAAAAAACCAGACTTGTTTCTGAATTGACTGAACAAAATTTGAGACTCACCGCTCAACTGAAAGAGGTAAGTCATTTTCCCCTATTCTTAAAAAGTTGAGCCTACTATCACTTATAAAATCATTTTATTTAAACATCTCGGTATTTTATGTTATATGGCCGTTTTGAGTTACAATTTACCCCCTTTGTGTTACTTGTCTCTTTGGTATGGTTAATAAAGTGCTTAATTAGTTGTGCATTATTTGCACTGTCATCATTAATTTTATCCCCTTGGAATGTAAATATTCTTCTTACGTGATATCAAGTGATCATATTGGATTAAACCGTGTTATTCACTTGAATTTACAGTCTCGCAGACGGGAGGAGCGACTGTCGTCTCAGCTTACGGCTGCTCGTGAGCAATTTTCCTTGCGCAAAACCAGCCTTCAGGATCACGAGAGTCATGCCGAGATTCTGCGGGAGGAGGTTGGTTATTTTATTTCAATGTTGTTCTTATCTTTCTGGAGCAACCGCGACCACTCTGCTGCTTTGTGAATTTCAAAAGCAAGAAGTGAAAATCGCTAAACAAATAATACGTAATTTTGCACGTCGTCTGTGTGGTTGTGCAGACGCTGTCTCTCGCGTTGTTCAAAAAATTTAAATATTTGCTTTTATATATTGATACACCAAGCAACGTATATTTAAAGAGCCCCAATATAATAATACTTCATCAAACTGTACCGCTAGTTTCGTGCTCTTCTATTTTCCTCGGCTCTTTTAGAGTTTTTTTAGAAGTAAGAAAAACCTTACGCATAGTTTCAAATAACAGTATATTATTCTTCCGAGTCCTACCTTGTGGCTGCCAAAGTTGAGTGCACCTTCTCAGAATAACCTTTTATGTGTTGAACCAACAATAAGAATGCTTGCGTGCTATAATTAAAGACGATTTTTTATATCAAAAATTGCTGCGGGCTGTCAAAAGACTCACACAAGGTATAAATGCATTCCATAAAGTAATTACAGGAAGCATTGTTTCATAATTGTAATTGATGGAAACTACTTTGAAAGGAGAACGATTCTTTCATCCATTATACATTTTCTAGAGACGTAATTAGCTCACTGACTGTGTCACCTTAGAAATATTTTCCTGCAAATGTGAATTGTTAGCGTTTTTACGCCTGCAATAAGCCATGCAAACAAAAGATTTTTTCAGCATCGCTATAAAGCCAGTGTTTTTCTACGCGTTGTATTCTCATTTATAATTTTCCCTTTTTTAGCTTGACCTAATGAGTGATAAGTGCGACGAGCTGGAACGCCAGGTTACAGACCTGATGGAAGAGCGTGCTTCCTTGCAGTCTGCGCTGGACGACGCGAACGAGCGGTCTCACATGTTGGAGAAACGCTTTCGCGACCACGAGCACCAGGTCAGAGATTATAATCGCAAACTCCCCTGAACCGAGACTAACGCACGATTCTGAAATTTTCAGCTCCGACACGCTCAGAGGGACAGCTCAGACCTCAGGACACCTGTTTCGAGAGTCAGAGCTTCGCCGTCGCCGGTTTCAGCGGGTCAGAGGTCACTGCTCAGTGAAATGGAGACTTCTAGTGATGATGACCTGCCACCAAACTTGTCTCCGCCGCTAACAGTTCTTGAGGTAAACACACATTTGGTAAAATGAAGAATTGTATTAACTCATCTGTGCACATCTTGGCTGTAGTTTGATTACGAATGGGAATACGACTTTGTGGTAATATTATTTTGTTAAATGCCACCCCAATACTTTGTATGGTAATATATTATTTGTTAATGTAATACCACCCCAATTTATTGCTTAAATTGCGCAGAGAATTTATTAAATTCTAAATTGCATGAAAAAAATCAAGATATAATTTAAAGCTCACGAACATAAAATAATACTCCTCATTGATAAGCGTTTAAAAAGTGAAGTTTCAGCTTGGATGCACAATTGAGTCTTGCGGGCAAGGATCAAAGCCAAAATTATACTTATATGTTATCTTGATTAATGGCAAGATCGCAGCCAGTGGAGCGCGCAGTTTTAACCTGAGAGCTTTCTAGACTTTATCAAACTTAATGCCATATCTTATGCAAGTTGCTCTTAATTCTGTTTACAGCTTCAAAGAGAAGCTCTCTCTGCCTGGCGCGCCCTTCGTGGTCTCTGCAGGGAGTTGAGAAAAGGAGAGAAGGACCTGAACAAAAGCGGACAGAACAGCATAGATCACCTGAGCACAAGTAGTTCAGGTTGCAGTTCTTCTTCAGAGGGCGAGGAGGATGAATGTGATATGCACGAGGACGAGGGGCTTGGTTCCCTGAAGGCAAGGGAGAGAAAAATTTAATCTTGGCAAAGTTCTTGACAAATTTTTTCAGGCTGGAAGATTGTCGAGGGTGGTTTCCAAGCTGTGCCGACTCGTCCGAGAAGGTGGAGTCGTGTCAGGTCCCGAACTGCTAAGTTTGCAAGCCGAGCTCCACAGAGCCAAGGAGTCACTGGCTGAGGCGGGAAGAATGCTCGAAGAGAGAGCAGCCCAACTAAGGCGTAACAACTATGAGACCATGCAACTCCAGAGCAAATTAGGTAATTTTGACAGAGTGCATCAGTTATGTAACACACGAGTCATCTTTATTTAAAGAAAATATTTTGGGCCAAAATAACAAAGCGTTGGAGGGGCTGAAAAATTGTGCTGTTCTAGCATAGAGGCGTGTGGGATATTATTTTTCTCTTTGATAATTACAAAATTTTTGTGAATATGAAGTTAAACTAGAAATAACTAAAATGGATAAAATTCTTTTTTCAAGTTTTAGGAGGATGAAAAAAAAATTATCGCAAAACCTCTAAAAATATAAATTTTTTGAATTCTTAAATTTAATACTATTTTGCACGTTTATTAAGGTGTTTTTTTTATCAAGATTCTCAATTGATTTAGAAGTTTTTGAAAAAATTTATACTTTGCTCTAAAGTTTGTTTTAGGCAATTTTAAATCTGGTTTTAAGTCATAAAATTAAAAGATTCATGATCACACGGAGTCGAAAACAAAATCAGATGCAGAAAAATCCCAACCCTACTCAAAGCCCGCATCTAGAAATACATTTTCCACGTGAAATAGAGCCATGTAGTTTTTCTTTTCAATTAATAATTTTCAGTGTATTTAATTTTCTATCCAAATGATGATGCTAATGTGAGATTCGATGTGTAGGAGTCTCAGAGGCACAACTTTCCGCAACCATAGAAGAGAGGGACTTGGCTCGGGCGGACCGCAATGCGTCTGGCGACGATGCATTGCAGGAGGCCAGAAAAATGAGGGACAGTGCTGTGTCCGCCAGGCACAGGGTTGAGGTCGATCTGGCTGGAGCTAGGATTGAGATCATGCAGGTCAACAGTCAGCTGATGGAAGCCGTTCAGCAGAAGATTGAGCTGTCTCAACAGCTTGAGCAGTGGCAGGTAATGAAGCTTTGCGTGCACTCAAGTCCAATATCTGAAAGATAGTTTTGAAAATTAGGTTTTCGGTGCTTTCAAATTGGCGGTCCTATTTTTAGATTGCACGATGTACACTTAATATTCCTCTTTTAGAGATTGAACCAAGTACTAAAATTGAAATTTTTCCATTTCAGATGGATATGCAACATTTGCTGGATGACCAAATGAGGAACAAACTCACAGAGCAGGAGAAGTTGAGGAGGAGCGGCCAGGATGGCGGCGACGGTGACCTAACCCCAGAGAGACCCCCGCGGAAGTCAACTATGCGCCTCTTGTCTCTTTTCTCGCGATAAGAGAACCATTAATAAGAACAAGAGGATTCTCTCAATTCACTTAGAACGTGGTGTCTAGGCAGGGTTCCCAAAGTCCAAATTGAATACCATCAAAGTAATCTTTTTGCTTTGTAAGATTGAAATCCAGGATCGGCTTGAATTCAGCAGCGCAAGTTCTTAAAAAGCAAAAAAGTGTTAAACTTTTCTTCTAATCAAAATGTATAATAAAGTTGATGAGAGCTGAAATGCATAGTTGCATTGCTCGGGCCGTTGATTCAAGTGGAAAGTCGTGAATTTTAGTGTTACAACAGCAGGCCTTAAAATGTGTGATAATATGGTATTCCGATAAGGATCAACTCACTGAACGGATTTTAAAAGTGTTAACCATTAAGTTTTAAAACCTGTTTCCTAATCAGAGGCGAATATTTATTTTAAGATGTATCACAAAATGTACTTAAAACATTGGTTAGTCTCAAACATATTATGTAATTTGGTTGCTTCTAAAGAAACCAACAAGAACATCTCTAACACAGTTTCAACAAGGTAGATTATTACGTTTAACTTGATTATTTAAATGTTGACTTAATCGCTCTTTAACAAATTGAAAATAAAACTTGTATGAAAATTGTTAATCCGTTAGTTATTTATGAAACCACCTTTTACAGCTTGAAAGAAAACTGCTCTGCTCTTAGTGCAGATTAATATTACTTTATTACTCTTTTATCAATTCCATTACCAGATTAAGTTATACAAAAATCGTGGAAAATCATACATGAAGCTGTCGGCCCACGGTGGGCTGGCGTAATCACCCCAATTGCAGTAGTATTTTGACAAATCACTTCTTCTTGCCGAGCGCCTTGCTCGTCTGATCCGTTTTAGCCTTGGCAGCGGCCTCCCTTTCCTTCACCTCCATCTCTCGCCTCCTGGCTGCGTCCTCCCTTTGTTGCCTGCAGCGCAAAAATTAAATCATGGATTAGTATTTCCTTGCTATCTTATCTCAAGCAGGATAAACAATGTTATTTTAAAAATAAATAAGAGAGCGCGATCATTGCTTAAGTCACTATGCTGCACACCAAGCGTTGCAACTGTGGCGATGTAAGCTATGGCGCAGCGTTTAATTCATCAGCCAGATTTGCTAAGAGCTGTAAACCCAATAAATCACGCCAATCTAAATTTTGTTCATTTTCGGCAAATCTGTTTATAAAAAAATGTCCGTCCACTCATTGATGGGTGCAAACAATAATGAAAAATGTCCATTATACACAAAACATTAATGTAGCTTCCGGCGCGTGCATTTACAAACAAATTGGGAGTGAGAAAACGAATAAATTTTCAGCACGCTTTAGTAGTCAGTGTGGTCACGATCCTAGCATAATGTGTACAAATTAAAACAAAAAAATGCGTCCAATAACGTTATTGTTATGGTATTATTATCAGAGGTGTCAGCTGCGAGATTTAAGGCGGCGGGTTAAGCTTAGCCGATTTTTTTCGCCCGGTGACGACGGGAACGCCATTTTCACCGAGGGCTGGCGCGGCTGACAATATTTTAAACGTGAAGTTTGATAGTGCTCGACGACTCGAACAGCTAGAAGAATTTTTTTTCTCCTGCACTTTTTAAATTTTGACATATTTTCAATGGCGTCTGCCCACGTGACCCAAAATTTGCCAGCTGGCACCATGACACAGCGCAGCACGACTGGCTGAGAGCTCTAATTTTTATTCAATAATTGTTTTGTTTATGCGAGGTCTTTTTTGCAAGTATTTAGTGACTCTCTAAGCGAATCCTCGTCTTGGCAAAAAATTTTCCCTGCTGCCCAGGTCCAGAAGTCATTAAATTATGCTATGCAGAGTGTAAAGGAGTGACAAGTGCCTAACCTTCTTAAATTGAAGTTAGAAATGCCAGCTGATAAAATAAATAATGAGCTGGAAAGGTTATCTTCCTGGTTGTAAAATGAATTTTCAATTTTTTTGACAAAATTAAGAAATCAGAGCAAAAAAGGGTGGTACTTCACAATTTTTTTGGCTTTAGTTTTTGGTCGTGATGCTTTGGCTTAACAATTTATCAATCACTCTAAACCGAGATTGTCACAATCTTTTTCGGCTTGCTCAGAAGCTAACACACTTGGAACAAAAAGCAACTAGAAACATCCGAACCGTGCTGTCTTTGCTAAATCACTTGGAGACAAACCACAGTGAGAGTATTTAATTTAAAGGTTTACTTTTTTATCCTCTGCATACTTTCAACAATAAATATTCTAAATTGCGAGGATAGTAGAGACATGAAAAGACCCTGAGATATTTTACAAAGAGAACAGGTCTTAATCCCTTATGACTAGTGGGAAAGTGAATAGTAGATGATTTTACTTGTAGGAATGCTTTAGCAAAAAGGTTGCTTTTGTTTGCCCAAAACTGGATCTACTGGGCAGTTTCAGACTCAAAAATAAATTTCACGGAACTTCTTATGAGAATGGACAAATTAGGTCACTCTCTTTCTCTGAGGAAAGATTCGACTTCATACCTAATAATCGCTAGCCTTGCAAGATCCGCTCTGGCCTCGTCGGTTTTGCCCTGTGCGTGTAGCCTCTGGTAGTTGGCCCGTGCTCTTTCTTTTTCAATTTCTTCGCGTTCTCTCCGGGAAAGCTGAGGTGCAGAGGAAGCAGCTTCTGTATTTAACTCGGTCACTTTCTTCGTTTTCTTTTGCACCCTGTTTGGATTCTCAACCTGGAATAATAAACAAGAATTTGTAATTTGAGATTTGTTACCAGTTAGACATACCAAATCACAATTTGAATAATTACTGTTGATCAAATAAGGAAAGAATTTATATTTAAAAATGGTCGAGCTAAAATATTTATTGCATTATTTAGTACGATTGCGTCAGATGTACCACAACCACACATTGAAAGCTCTGACGCACCATCGAACTCCGTTTAAAAAATTGTGATTTGCAACGTATTTTACGGGCGAATAGAGATCAAACCTCAATTAGATGCTGAACACCCTTAGCCTTTTCCTCTTCCCCGTCCGAAGAAGAATCGTCTGAGCCGGCCTCGGAGCCAGAACCCTTTTCTTCTGCCGAATCTTCTTCAGGGTCAGCGCCATGCTTCTCTCTCCATTCGCGTTTCTGCTTTTCCTTCTCCATTTGCTCGTTGATTTCCTCAGGGTTGTTGAACCTGCGGTTCTTACCCTTGTGGTTAACATACTTTCCTCGCGGCATATCACTGGTTTTTTGAAAAAATCTGTGTTAAATTAACTCAGCCAGATGTGACCAAAACAAAACGAGTTGCCATATGCAATATTTTCAAACTCCCGCCACCAAAGTGATGGTTGTCAAGTTTACTTTTCTCTTTGACCACAGGATGGCGCTGGTGAACAATTTTAGCGATTGTATGGCGCGAGAAAAATGCCGCATTGCACTATATTACGAATTTTTGATGCAGCTGAAACTCCTGATATTCCATATTTTTTAATTCTAAAGGCAATAATTATTAAATTTTAGCGCTACATACTTTGGTTCACGAAAACGTATTTTATTAATGATGTTTTTCAATTACATATTATTGTTAAACAAATTGTGAAGTGTTTTTTTTATTTGAAAATAATAGTGCAGTTTAGCAATTCGAAATTAAAAGACCGTTAAAAAAAATTTACAGGATTGTTACTACAAAATCCTGGAAAATCCTTAGGATTTAGTTGAAGCCAAAATTGACCTAAGTAGCACTGTACTTTTTTGAGAAAAGTGGCTGCTAATTATAAGTTAGCATGCTTTTCAAATGGTGAGGACTGCATTCTGAATTCTCACTTTCATTAGAGAAGTGCTAGAAAAAATATAACTCTGATTGTGAGAGAAGTTTCGAAATAGTACAAAACTTGATTTAGTGTTGTACGAATAATGCGTATACGCTAAATAAATTTTCATTCAAAAGATTTCTATGGAATTATTATTTTTGTATGTTGATTGCCATACTCCTCCGCAATGCTTTGTACAAGATTACGGAAAATATGGTGTGGTATATAAGCACGAAGTAAATAAAACACTATAACAGATCCAAGTGACGTTTTTCATTTGTATATTTTTTAGTTTTATTATGACTCTGTTTGGAATATCAACCATTTACATGTTTTTATGGAAGGTTTTTGTTTTGCTTTCTTTTGCGCTCGCTGCAACTAGGATCTAAACAATAAAACTTTTGTCCCTTTTATCTACATGATTTATGGAAAGTCGCGCTTGCTCGTACATAATGTATATATCTTCGGGGGAGGTATTGGATGTAATAACTTTGTAACAACGGGTCAAGAGAAAAAGAGTTATTGAGAAATATGGCGATTGTTTCTTTTAACGCTTTTTACAGGAGAGAGCAGCGTCGGCGTCGGCGGGACAGAGAAAAATGCAAAAGTTGCCACATAATGTTATATTTCCACCAAGAACTACATCCTTTTTCAGGAAAGTTTGAACATCAACTGAGGAACATGCATAAAATTTACAATCAAACTTTCGTCAACGTTAGCCACAAATTGGAATAAAAAATAGAGCAACTTTAATCAAATCGATACATTTATAATATATTTGTTGAAATCTGAAATAGGAAATGAGATCTCTTCCAAAAAGAAGGACCTCTTCTTCAACCAATGCAGCACTGAAGTTAGTCTGAGAAACAAAATTATTAAAATAACTGTTATAGCAACTGTAGATGAAAAGAAAAACGCTGAAAATCTACAGTTTTGCTGTGAAAGCTCTAATAATAACAGGCCTTCTTCACGGCCGTACATTTATAAACTTTCCTATAAAAATAATCAAATGCTACATCAAGTTGCCTTAATTATTGATTCACATTCTTTTAGTCCTTTTTGCACGATGAACACAAACAGTTTATTTCCACTTTCACGCTCAATTTCCTCTTGATACACATCGCCACGCGTCTTTTTTAAATTTACTCCTGGGTTCTGGTATAAAATTGCCTTCTGATTCTACAGATTTTTATTTTGTTTCGAGTGAATATGACATTATTTCACACGGCTCGTATTTTTTTCGGTTTTTGAGGTGTTTTTTTTTTATAAAATCTTTGCAATGATTTTTACATTATGATTTGAGCAGAAAGACGAGGAAACTATCGATTTTGCATGCACATAGAGAAGATGAAATCTTCAGACATATGAACAATACATTTGAAAAAACATGAAATTTTCTCAAAACATGATCAACAAGCAATGATTGATTGATACACTTTTTAAGTTAACTTGTTAATGAAATCTAAACGATACTCCTATAACAAAAGTAAACATTGTTACACTCATGAACTGTTCTGTTGTTTTTTTCAAGGGTAATTTGTGAACCTTCAACCGCTACATTTAAAATTTGAGAGAAACCTGAATTATTTCAAATGGAAAGATTCGTATCTTACAATTTTCGATATTTTTACTCTGATCGCTTCAGCAAGGAGGGTAGAAGTGACCGCCGTGACCGCACCACGAGCAGAACGCTTTTTGCACTTGCTTAACCCAAAAAGGCCACATTTAAAATTAGCAGAGTGTGTCGGCTAGCGCACGTTAATGAGCCAAAATCCACTGCTTGTACCCGTTCATAACAATACACACGAGCTGAAATAAAAACAGTGCGGCGCACAATGAAAGTTTGCCGCTGCTTGACAATTTTAATGAGTCGTCCAATTAAAATATGCACGAAGCAGCATAAAATGCTGGCCAAAGAAAATGAGATAAAAGCGCTGCTCTTGCATGCCTCGAAAGTTGTGTGAGAGCGAGCAAATGTACAGTATAAATTTGTAAGGTACATGCACGGTGTGAAATGGTATTGCCATAGTGTACGTGTTGGGGGCGAGAACTGCGGCAAATGAAAGCACCGTCACAGACATGATAATGTGGCAGACTTAAAATCTGCACTCATTTTCGGGCAGCCGCTGCGAGACTCCATTATAGAGGTTCGGAACGCTCGCGAAATCTTACAAAATGAACTTGCTTCGGTGGGCTAAAACTTTTTTGACGATAGAGAGAAAGCGACGCACAAAGTCGCCGAGACGAGGTTTCTTTAAGCAAAGTTTGCTTTGAAATAAGATTACTGCTCTTTTGAAATAAAAAGTTTTTCATCTGGCAATTTCTGTAAATTGCTTTTTCCACCGTGGAATGTTAAATTAATTTAAACGCTGTCAAAATTATGAAAAAGTTTTGCAATTCAATTAAGTATATGCAAACATCCAAGCTCAATATTTGAAGAAAAATGTCCTTTTAATCTGGAGAGCAGTTTTTAATGACGTAAGATTTGTTTAGGGAATAATTCCGGAACGGTCATAAACACAAAACAGTTTTTTTCATTTATATTATTAAATGTTTTTTGCATTTATGCCTAATTAACTGTTGCGATTTTTTATTGTCTGTGAAAAATTTGACTTCATCACTTAGCATTTGAAAACGTTGGTGTGAAAACCAATATGGCGCTGATTTAATTTCCAACGAACGGCTAATTGCTTCTTTGAAAGCAACGCAGACCGGTCGATTCATTAACTATTTCATTAAAACCGAAACACATAAAATACAAAATTGGAAAATTGCTGTGTGACCACCCCACACAATGATTGCCGTTGTGCGCTGGCAAATATAAATTTATGCAAATAAAACTGCTGCTACGCTTGTCCAGCGGCAGGCCAAACGAGAAACCGAATGGCGTAATTGTGCAAAAGTGGATGCGAGTTTTATATTCATACATGCCTGATACTATTAATATATATGTGACAAAACAAAATTTTCATTCACCCGCTGCAGTCAACGGTATATATCGATGCCTTTTAAATTAGTGATAACTGCCCTTTGAAAATGTAGTTTGGAAAATGCATTTAAAAACATACTCTGCCCGCAATGTATCATTAGGATTAACCAATTAAATAATATTTTGTCAGTTAAGAGGATATGCACTGTTGAAACGGGTTTCATATCGATTTAAAATAACCATGTTGCTAAAATTAATGCACCAGAGCAATTTTACACAGCTATATATTTTGTGCAGTCAAAAGTGTTTAATTTTCGCGCAAATGAAACAATTTAAAATGCCGATACACATCAGACTGCTCGTTTTACAGCGCCGAGCGGATGGCCTCTACTAGGTGCAAACGCAGGCCGCCGAGTGCTTGCAATTAGACTGCCATTCAGGCTAATTTTCATATCCACGTCGCATGCAAAGCAGCAAACCGGAATTGTAAAACAGCTCTCTCTCTCTCTCTCTCTCCCTCGGCTTTACTCCGCCGGGATGGCGCGCTAATTACTTTTGTATTCCGGCCAGGCAGGTGCTCTGGCTGCCGAAGAGGTACGTCAGCCGCGCGGCGAAGGAGCCAGCCAGACTCTTCTGAGCTGCGCGAGCAAAACTAAAACTGACAAACTTCCCCGCTGGGAATCGGCGTGGCGCAAGAAAAAGTTTGTTTCGCGTTCGAGTTGAAGACTTTGAATTGACTGAGAGACGTGTACGTACGCTAGTCAAGCACAACTCAACCGCGCAAATCACAGACGCACGCTTTGAAGGTTTTCCTGCCAGAATGTTGGTGTATATACTTTTGGATGGAATGCGAATCGCTCTCGCGAAACAAAACGCTGCGAGATGCATTCTTTCTTTCCAGTTGTGTGCTTGCAGCAACTTTTTATATATCACTCAAGCGAAATTGAATTAACGTCTCTGTGTGTTGCTCGTTTCCAAGGGCTCTGAGTGAGATAAAGCGCAGCCCGTGCGCACAGACTTCCCGCGGGCTGTGTAGCTTCCATTAACTCGAAAGATGGGCATTTGATAAGTGGGGCACGGAAGCTCTTTCTAAATCGCAAGCAGTTTTACCTTGTTTTCAAATTCAAATGAGCGTTATATTTTTATTGGTCCAGAAAATACGACGTTTCCAAATTAAAAAAAAATATGCCCCGTAAAGCACTTTGGAGAAAATCTCACCTCTGGCAGGATTAAATGATTTAATAATCAAGTAGAAATTTTACGCATTTCATCATGCTTGCACAGTGGGGTTGTGAAACTTTATTTATGCAACTCGGCCATTTTTTATTCGCACTATGCAGCAGAATGAATTTAAAATAAGGTCGAGCCTCCCGTCGCGGGATAAAATAAATTATTTGCATTGCAGGGGAGCAAAAGTAAAGAGTTGGCTCTTACGTCGCAGAATTCGTAACGCGGAAGCAACGAGGAGACGTCTCCAGCTGATGAGAAACGTCAGATTTTAAATTACTTTGTCAACAGACTACCGTTTTCCCGTCGCAACTCGCATATCTCTCCGCTGGGGCGATGCATAATATGACAAGCCGCTGTTTTGTCTTTTCTTATACCCCCCACGTAGACTTCAAAAGCGAGCGTGCGCAGACAGTTTAATTTATTGCCTTTTACTAAAGGTGGTTTTTGTTTCTCGGCCCATTGTCTCCTTTTGCTCGCGCCCTACTCGCAAATGACAAGATTTCCGGCGCACAAAACGCGATGTGCGAGCTGGCACTCGCAGAAAAAGTGCCATTCGGCCAGTAACACCTACACGGCGCGCAATTTCGCACGACTGGGGAAAAAGCGCTTTGATAAATTGAATGCATGACGCTGCAGGCGTTGAAAAGAGATGCGCAAACTGACAATTGCCACTTGCCAGCCACCTCACAGGAGAATTTTAGGTTCTTTTAATTTAAATCTGATTTTGTTTAACTAATAATTAATTTATGAGACAATCTTTGAATCAAATTAAAAATTGGTTCAAGATTGAATGCCGGTGATTTTTTTTTTGCATTTTTCAGACGTGACACTTTTTTATATTGACTGTTAGACTATCAAACGAGAGAGGGTTGAATTAATTTTCGCGTGAGGTGGAAAATTTTAAATTTTGTCTAGTGCATTCCAACAAAGATAAATTTAAAAGAGCAAAGTTGTTTTTTGACGAAAGTGGAAGAATTTCAGAAGGCCTGTCTGTTGAATTAAACATTGCGCATCTCCCTGTGCCTTAGTATCAACACAAGAGCGCTTCCTCTTTTTGTGCTCGGTATAACGCTATAATTTATCCACGTACGCTGTGGATTCCATTTGGAGTCACGGCTAATTTCATCGGGCGCAAGTTTTAAAAAAGGAGCATTTTCACTTACAAAGTTGGCGCCCGCCGCGTGCGTGGTCGAATGACTTTTGAAAAATTTCCTGCATGACGGGGTGTCGCATTAAATTTAACACGGAAAAATAACTCTCTCCCTTTTATGTGGTGACCATAAAAACTTTTTCGGTTGCCTCTTTTTCCGCTTTTGCAGCGGCCTTTCATAAAAAATTGCGCAACACACCTCTCCGCGCTGAAAAAAATAGCGCGAAACAACCAACCGCGCGCGCGAGGCGCCGCAACTTTTGATATTAATGTTGATGCATTATTACACTTTGTCGGGTAATTTACAATGCCAAATGAATGAATGGACGAATGAATGAATTACCTGGCGGGCATTCTTCTTGTTCAGCCCAACATCCATCACACTTTGCTGTGCGGTAAAGAAGGTGGCAAAGCAACCAACCAGTCGGCCCGGCGCGCCGGCCTAATGAATTTATTAGACAATTAAAACTTTTAATCGAATGATACATTGCGGCGGCGTGTTTTTGCTTGCGCCACCGCCGCGACTGGCACTGCATGCATTTAAATCAGCCCATTCACCTCCGCGCGCGGTGCACTCTCGAAACACACAAACTTTCGGCGCTCAACTTTCAATGGAGCCTTCTTTTACTTTAAGAAAAAGGGTGCAAGTTTTAATAATCCGCTCTCGCGAACCTGTTGGCATATACGCGGTAATAGCTTCCACTTTGCCGCTCCTTGCTGTGAAGCTGTTTTTGAACATTAAGATAAATTTTAATGGAAAAAACTTGGCGGTGTCGGGGTTTCCGGGGGACCTAAGTATTTTTCTAGCTCTCAAGCGATTTCAAGTGGAAAAATGGAAATTGAATTTTAGATTAAGTGAATTTGAAGATGAATTTGCACGTGCATTTTGGTGGTGAACTAGATAATTTGATCTCAACTCAAACTAATTGAGCAATTCCACTGCGAATGTCTCTATGAAATCGTCCATTTCACTGTAAATGGCAAAACTGACCTAACGCAAAAGCTGAGATGAAACGCAGTTTCAAACGAATTAAGCACTGATAAAAATTCACCACCATTGCTCACAAGTTGCTTCATATTATTGCGTTGGCCGAAATCGTCCAGTTAGAGGTCGAAAAAATGACAAACATTCCAGTTCATTGGTTGATCGAGAAAGCACTTAATCAAAATATATATATTATGTATCTTCTCTGCAGAATCGACGTAAAAACAATAGTCCTCGTCTTCATTTACCGCCCTTATGTTAGGCGAAATATTAGTTAGCTTCCAATGAGCGTGTCAGTGGTGCCCATGGTGCTCTGGTTGGGGTCCGTGCTCTGGAAGGAGATCTGCCGGTCGTAGGTGATGTACTCCTGCGGCCCGACACCCTCCTCGGTCTTCAAATTGCGCCGCTTCTTGATCTTCAGGTAGGACAGGCAGCCGACCAGCACAATGAACACGAGTCCGCCCATCGTGGTGCCCACGATCAGGCCCAGTCTGCGGGTCAGCACCGATCCCTCAGGAATGTTGCGCGCCGACTTGCCGCTCGACACCTGCACAACCTCCACCCTGGCCCCTTCCACGGGCTCCAGCGTGCTCACCTCGGTGCATTTTGAGTTGCTGGAATCCACCTGTGGAGGGAAAATTGATTTTTTTAATCCATTGGGCTGGATCGATGGGATCAAAACTTCTAAGCTCTTTTAATACCGATGAATTTCCGAGATCCGAGGGATGGAAAATGTTAATTGAAATAAAAATAAAACAGTTGATTAAGTTGATCTTAATCTAAAGCCTGTATGGCAATTTTTAATTGTTTAAATTAAAAAAATATGCTGGTAACCTAATTATAGTAGTTTTATGAATAATTTATGAGGGGAAAAATTATAAAAAAGATAATCTTTCAATAGCTAGGGCACTCTTGTTTTCTAAAATCTGCTACTACACTCAAATTGGTGACTAATTAATTTAATTTTCAAAATTTAATACCCTTTTGCTACCTATACCAAGATAGCTCTTGCCTACAAGAAACTCAATTTAGACATTTCAATAAAATTAACGTAACATTTTAATGCAAAAAATATTAATTAATTATCAATAAATGATTTTACTGTATGAATTTTAAATAAACAAGAGAAAAATTATGAAATTGCTATTAGTCCTGCTCAGAAATATAAGAAAATGTAATTAAATTAACTTGCAGAAAAAAACAAAATATTTACACAGACACAACTCACTAACAGTTTTTAATTAATTATAATTTGATTTGCTGACGATGTGTAGTGAATTGACTATGCCAATTAACTCCCATCTTTGTTTCACGGGAAATTATGCTGATAATTATGAAAAAAATTTCAAATAAAAGTAATCGGTTGATCGTTCATTAAAAACATCTAATTCTTACCATTCCATTTGCAGCGTCCTCACTGACGTTTCCCGGGTCCCAGTTGGTTAGCCCCATCACGCAGATGAGATAGCGCGTGTTTGCTTGCAGCCGCGACAGTTTGACACTGCGCGACGACTTCTCCATGAATTTGGACTTGACGTGGTCGGACGGGTGGTCCAGCGACTGATAACCGACGCGATAGCCGTGGATGCCGCTGTGGTTGCGCGGCACCCACGACACGACCACCGAGAACGTCTGGATGTCCTGGATGGCCAGTTTGAGCACGAGCGGCGTGGTGCAGAAGCGCGGCGGCTCCAGCTCGAGAAAGTTTTGACCCTTCAACTCGAGAGGGTACTCGCACTTGAGGCGGCTGCCGGTGGCGAGCAGCTTCTGGTGGTCCTGGAACCACTCCCACAGCTCTTGAGCGTCGCAGCTGCAGTGCAGCGGATTTTCTGCTCAACAGCATGGAAGAAGACAAAATAAGATTTTCCTGACACAAATGAAAAGAAGCTTAGGCTTATGAAATAGGAATTTTGTTGGGAGTAAAAAAATCTGTTTTATTTGAGAAGCTAATAACTCACGGAGAAATGTACTCTGTACTGCAGTGAATTGTTCATTTCTTTCCACGCTAGAAAAACGAGCAAAAAGCTCTTCAAGTAAAATTAACTGTGTGCCACATGTTTCATTCAAACAATTTCCTGAATGCTTTTATTTATGGCCCATTTATTCACCCTCCAACGACGACATGAGCGTCGAAGTTTGAACGAGCAAAAAAACTCGTTTACATGCTCAGGAAATTATTTGAGCGAAAAGGCTTGAAACGTTCAGCATTGCATGAAATAGCAATGCTCTAAATTTTCCGTGCAATCAAGATGCCAATTTCACCTTGGAAATAAGGCAGTACATGCTACAAAAAAATACAGTTTTTTCGCCTGACAGCTCTCATATCGAGTGAAACAAATCACGCGAATCGAAATAAACAATTTTGCCTCGTGAAGAAGCTCTTGGTAAATTGCAGCGGCAAATAAGAGGCAAGGCGAAAAATCAATAAAAACGCGTAAGCACGCCTCCTGTCTGCTTTCTTTCCATTCCTTATATCCGTTGAAATAGTTTTTCAGCCTATTGTGGGTGAACAAGAGCACTTTTTGCACACACACGTGGCGCGATAAAAGTTTCCTTCAAATTACAAAACACTCCCCAAACACTACTCTTTGCTTGATACTCGAGCGGAAAAGCCAAAAGTTCGGCCAAAACTTATACATTTATTCAGCGACAGCATTTTTGTGTTGTAAAGTTGGCTTGCGCGCGAGAGAGAGAAAGAAAGAGAGAGAGAGAGAGAGAGAGAGAGAGAGAGAGAGAGAGAGAGAGAGAGAGAGAGAGAGAGAGAGAGAGAGAGAGAGAGAGAGAGAGAGAGAGAGCAACAGCTCGAAAGAGCCCCGCGGCTGTTAACTCGGTGCACAATGAAATATGAATGAGAGCTGAAGATGGCGGAACAATGCTGCAAATTATTCCAAATGGTCCCGGCGACCATGTTTTTATGTCTCTTTCGTAGGGAAACTCGCCGGTTGATTAATCTGCCGGCGATATCTGGGTAAACATTTGCTTTTTGCGACAACGGCGGAGAGTGAGAACGGTAGGCAGCCGGCTCATCGTATTTGCCGAGCGGAATGCCTACATAGCTTAAAAATGCAGGTGAAAAGTGGGGAGCACGGACGGTATGTGGGTAAATACTCACCGTCGGTTCGCAGACTTCTAATTTGCGTCTCCAGGGGTTTCAGGGCGTTGAGGGGCAAATTTTCGAGATAGTTGCGACCAAGGTCGAGGTACTTGAGTTTTTTCAGCGGCCTGAAGGCGTCGTTGGCGATGCTGGAGATCCAGTTACCGTACAAGTGGAGCTCGGTGAGTTTATCTAATTGACTAAACGTGGACTTGGCAATGCGGGAAATTTGATTAAACGAGATGTCGAGCACTTGCAGGGACTTGAGGTCGCCGGTGAAGACCTCCAACTCTTTCAATTGGTTGTGGCTTATGTTGAGCACTCGCAGCTCGAATAATCCCTGCAATCTCTCTTGGGGAATCATTTCGATCTGGTTGACGCTCAAATCCAAGGTGGCCAGCTGCTTTAAGCTCTTGAAAGCGCTCGGAGAGATTTTCATTATTCTGTTGTGATTGAGGAACAAGTGCAGCAACATTGGGTAGTTTTCGAAATCCCGGCTGGCGATGACGGTGACGTTAGTGCGCGAAATGTGGATTTCTTGGAGCGAGGGGAATCGGCGTGCGAACACCAGCTCGGTGACGGGATTATGGGTCATGTTTAAAAAACGCAGCTGCGGCAAGTTCTGGCCCGAAAGAGGTGTGGGAATGTGCCTAAATTGGTTTTTCGCCAGATTGATCCGCAGGATCCCCACGGAGAAGTGGAAGAAATTATTGATCAAGCCCGTAAGTAAATTATCACTCAAATCGAGGCTTTGCAAATGAGATAAATTTGTATTTGTGAAGCCAATAATGCTCGTTATCGAGTTTGCGTGTAGGTCGAGCTCTCGCAGCTTACGTAGACCAATCAGCCGATTAAAATCCACATTCGGCATCGCATTATTGGAAGCGATCAATACCTCTAAACTAGTCACATTGGCAATCGCGGCGTAGGGGAATTCCAGCATCGCGTTGCCGTTGAATCGCAGCTCACGCAGCGCCCCTAAATTACCGAAAGTGTCCTTGTGCAGCACTTTGATTTTATTCACGCCCAAATCCAATTTGTTCAAATTGTGGTTGGCCTGGAAAATGTCGTGCGGCAATTTGTTGAGCTGCGTGCGGTCCAAGTAGAGGGTGGTCAAGGAGCCCAGGCCTTTCAGCGACTCCGAGTCCAGTCCCTTCAGGTTGTTCCTCGACAACCTGAGCACCCTGAGGCCGGGAATGTCTAGCTGGTTGATCGTCTCGGCGCCGAAGCGGTTGTCCTCCAGGTTCAGTTCGTTCAGGTTGTTCAGTCCCCTGAAGGCTCCCTCCTGAATCTTGTTCACCGACGAGTTTTTCAGGTTGAGCACCCTGATCGGCAGTCCGATCTGGAACATCTCGGCGTGGATGACGTTCAGCGAGTTGCCTGACAGGTCGAGGGTGCGAAGTTTTTTCAGGCTGGAGAAGGCACGTGGGGCGATAGATTGGATCAGGTTGGACGCCAGGCTGAGCTCCTCCAACTCGCTCAGGTCGGCGAAGCTCTGGCGTGTGATTTGCCGCATCTTGTTGTGCGACATGTCGAGGAACTGCAGCGCCTGCAGACTGACGAACGCGCGGTCCTCGATCGAGCTAATCGAGTTATTGGTCAGGTAGAGCCGCTGGATGAGCAACAGGTCCTGGAACAGGGTGCGTTCGATGCGGTTGAGCTCGTTGTGGCTGAGCCAGATGATCTGCACGCCGCCCTGACCTTTGAAGGTGAACTCGTGCATGCTGCTGATGCGGTTGTTGTCCATCTGGATGGACACAAGGCTGGACGACTTGTGGGCGAAAACGTCGCCGAGCCGGGTCAGCTTGTTGCTCTGCAGGTTGATGTGCTGCAGATTGTTCATCGAGTAGAACGCTTTGCCGTCTATAGACTTGATTTCGTTATTCTGCAAGTGCAGCTCGATCAGGGAAGGCAGTGATGAGAATACGCCCGATTGGACGTGCTCGATACGGTTGTTTTGCAATCGCAGCTCGCGTAACGAGTTGCACGCGCTGAATGTGCCGGGTGCCAGGTTTTTGATGAGGTTGTTGTCGAGGCTCAGCGACGTGAGTTTGTCGAGATGGGCGAACAGTTCGGCGGGAACGTCGCTAATGAAGTTGTCGCTTAGGTGCAGCTCGGTTAATGAAGGCACCGAAACAAAAGCCTCGCCCGACACGCGGCGGATCGCGTTCTGCTGGAGGTGCACCACCGAGAGTTGAATGGACTCGGTAAAGGCACCGCGGGGCACCTCCAGGATGTTGTTCTCGGAGAGAATCAGCTCGCGCAGCTCTTGCAGGTGCGAAAACACTCCTGTTATGTGGTGCACGTGATTATGACTCAAATCGACCGTCCGTATTTTGGCGTTGCCCCGGAACGTTGTTGAATCCAGGTGCACGATCTGCGGACATAAAAAGCGAGGTGAGAGCAGCAAGTCACTCGGAGAGAAAAAAAGGCGCAAGCCGGCGTATTTTGCATTGAGCGGTTCTTAAGGCAAGCACGTCGCGTCGGTCTCGCCTGCTTTTTTTAATCTCGGCGGCGATGAAAACCAGTGGCAGAAAGCCAACGAGAGAGTTTATAATTTATGCATCAGACTTTTCCCGCCGTGAGATATGAATTTTTATCTCGAAAAGTAATAAAGATTTCTGAATATATACCGGCGTAGTTTTGTACAGCACACCGCGAGCAATTTCAGCGAGTGACGCGCCCCGTAATGGCCCTCCAGCGAGATAAGCTTTCGTGCAGACACAAAAATTGACGTAACACCCCTAAATAAAAAGCGAGCACGCCTATCTCTGTTCGCAGCAATAAAGGCCGGCTTGATTGATGCGTCTGCAAATATTAAATTCCAAATAAGAACGCTTCAAAAAGCACGAGTCTCATTAAAGCCCGACGAGGGAATCTAACAACTGAATCTGGATTGACGCGTGAGGGCCTTTGCGTGATACATATAAAGTGCAATCGCTAATTGGAGCAGTGCACAGCTAAAAAAAAACCCACGCCAATATGGCTTTGTCAAAAGGGCTGTGAAAAATGCATTTTTTTTGTAATTTGTCGCATTAATAAATTCCACTTGAAACAAAGCTGAAATATTTCATAGTTGGTATAAGATATTAATATTTAACTCTTCAAAAAATGCACGCACTTTTATGTTATTGTCCTTTATCCATTCTATGTACTGAATATGTTTCCCAACGCTGTTATTTATTGCAAGAATCAAACAATAGACCTAATTTATCCGCTTGATATATTTTCAATGAATTGCGAAAGCTTTTGTTCTTTTGTCTACTGTTCTGTGCAAAATTCGGGGACAGCCTATCTGTCACTTCCCTTCCACTCGATTGCTTACCTTGTTATGACTGAGGTCGAGCGATTCGAGTTGGGGCAGCATGGCGAGTGAGTCGGGGTGCACTGTCTCGACACCGTTGTGGTAGAGGGAAAGTGACCGCAGGGCTGGCATGGAGCGAAAGTTGTGAGCTGCCACAGCCTGCAGGTTGTTAGAGCTCAAGTCAAGCAGCGTGAGCGAGTCGAGGCGCGAGTGGCCGTCGTCCTGGATCGTCGATATCTGTCAACAACATGCACGAGACGTTCGCATTTAATTTTCTCAGCGCCGTGATTAATGGCCGGCCCAGCGGGCGGGGGAGAGCGCCTTAAGCCCAACGGATAAGGGGTGTGGGTGTTCCACCTCAGTCAGCCGCCTCTGCGGTCCGGTGGGTCTCATGATTGCCTCTCTCAATGCCACTTAAACACTACCGGACACGGACACAGACACATCGCTAACTTGCTTATTGAACTTTAAAGGGCCCGATCATCATTATTCCTACATTCCAAGCAAAATGTGAACAAAATGTCAGAGGATCAAACTTTGGTGTGGCTGCATGGGCAGTGAAACCTTAAAGTTTTGTAAATAAATGAAGTAAAATTAATTAAATACAATAGGAACTGGAATCAGTTAATATCCTTAACAACTCCCTTGCGAGTTAAAAAAAAAATAGTGTAGTTATTATGACAAATACAAGCATTTTTGGTAATATTGTCCGTTTTTAGATATAAAAAGGTGAACAAAACATCATTTTTAGCCATCAGTATTCCTAGAAATAATTTTCATTTAGTTAATAATAGGTTTCATTGCAAAATGTATTTTTTTTCTTAAGCCTGTGAAGAAACCAATTTTCAGCGTTTCCAAATGGAGTGCGAGAATTTATCTTTAAAGATCTAAATATATTAAAATTTAGGAGATATGACTCATCAGCTTCAACGTCTGTATTTTAACAGATGCAGTAAAAATCAATAATTTTCATAATTTTTAAGAAAGTTTACAAGTTTTCCCCCGCACTAATTGGCTAATTATTTTAATCAGAAAATCAAAGAAAAACTTTCTTATGATCAAAAAATCAGCAATGATATTTGCAAAGAAACCAGAGCTTGAAAAAATCGTACCCATTTGGAATTCCCAAGGTCAAGCAGCAATTCGATGCGACCACATCTATTACCATTATCTTCATTTACCAGTGCCAGCAGTGTATTTTTCATACACTGGTAAATTGTTTACAGATGTTTACACAGCTAACATTTCGGGCAATCTAAACATCGAGCAAGATAGCGGACCGATTTTACTAGCAGACCGCAGCTTCGCATGATATCTAATTAAGTTTTAAGCTCTTGGGAGAGATATAACCACCCACTAGGGTCCCTCAAGCGCAATAATTGAGTGCGGCTCAAATAATTTGTCAGCACGCGCCCTCTCTCTCTCTCTCTCTCTCTCTCTCTCTCTCTCTCTCGACTACCATAGTACTGTGTGTCGGATTATTGAGAATTTGCGTCAGTCTGTGGTTGAACACATCCAATCACGCCAGTGCATGCCAATATTATTTGTCACAGCACTCGACCACCGTTCGCGTTTCTCGCGTTGCAAAAGGCATAAAAAATTCGGTTGAAAACAGAGACACAATGCGCGGAGCATCCCTGGAGAAATACGTTTGCTACAAGCGGAGCGAATTTAAAATTCAAGCGGCGCTGCAAGCGCATTATGCGAATAATTGCGCTCCGTATTAGCATTGCAGGAAGATGGTCTAGCTCGGTGCAGGGAGAAGTGGTTTTTTGTCCTATTTTTACGAGAGCAGCAGGAAACAGCGCCTTTTGCCAGCACAATCAGCACCGATGCGAGACGAGTGTGCACCAAGGCACGAGCAGAGTACGTCAAAACATATTAAAAAAGAGAAAACTCCGAAATTGGATTCCAAGTCGCAGTGACGAGCTCTAGAAAATCCTTTTTACTGGTAAAGCGCGCATTCAAATTGGATCAGCAGCAAAAATTTGCTCTGTCTCTTATCATAAGAGATTGCTGGATATAATATATTAAATAATAAAGGCGAAAACAGTTCAATAAATGGAGAAGAGAGAGGGTACTTTGCAGTTTGTGTGCGCTTGAATTCTCGTTTATCTCGAGGTTTTAAAACAAATTAAGAGCTTAGGCTGAACGCAAATATGCTGCCGACTAAAGGGCTACGAGAAAATTACAAAAAATCAGTGATCACAAGCCCTATTGAGCTCTGAAACCAATTTTGCACAGTATTTTCAAATGTTTTAAAAATCTATTTTCTATATTCAACAAAGGTTAAAAATTCCCCGGCTTAATTAATGCATTTACATACTTTAAGCTAAATAAACAAAATAAAAATTTTGATTTAAAGTACAATTCAGTAATTGAGAGTTTTGGATCATCTCGAAATTTCACAACAAAAATTGAGTTCATTTTGAATGATGAAAACAAGAAAACTGATAACGATTGACTTCAGAACACGTACTATTGAAATTAAAAAATCCCAACAGTGCAATATTGTCACAATTTTTAATTAAAAAAACCTTTAAACTCCTTTGTTTGTACAAAAAATGCATAATATTCCTCCTACAGCAATTAATTCATTTTAGTTCATAACGGTGATAATTTTGCACTTCAATGTGCTTTTAATCTTAGTTACAAAAGACAAACTAGACCACAGTTTATTTTTCTCTGTGGGAAATGATAAAATATATATGTCCTTTTATTTCATTCAGTTGATAATATTTTACGGCGCTACGTAATCACGGTTAGAATAAAAGAAATATTCTTAAGCTCTGCTTGAATATCTCTTTTGCAATTTACCCAGCGAGCATCCCTTTGTATTTGACATTATAAAAACACGACACACATCTTGTCTGGCGAATTGCACCTTGCCGCGGAAGCGCATGCACGGCAGCTCTCTTATTAAATATGTATTAACCGGACCGTGATAATTCAGCTAGAAAAGTGGGTCAAAGTAACATTGCATGCTGGCTGCGGTGGCGGCGCCGGAATTACTGAACCCGCGGAATAATACTCGACGTGGTGGCGTATGAAAACATTATTTTCGGATTATAATTATTTGCGTGCACATACACCGCACTACACGTTAAAGCAGATAGACCTTTTTAACGAACCGTGAGAGCAGGGCCAACGTTCGATTTTTCACCGGGACACACACCACATTCTCCACCACGGGGGCGCAAACATACTGCCGACGAAGAAACCTCTTTTCATGCGCAGATTTATTTGGGAATTGCCTCAAAGCGTTTTGCTGTCGAATAAAATGGAGAGAGTGCCTGCGTGTATGTGTTATTGAAAGGCAAGCGGCGCAGAAATTTCATTTACATCGCTCGAGTGGAAATGAAACTGCCGCTAAAGATAATATTTTCTCTGCTGTGTGTGTGAGTGTGTGTCTGCGTTAAAATGATTTCGCGAGTTGTTGTGTGGGACTCCGGCTGCCGCGAGCGGAATTTTGGTCACCGCGCACGTTTTGCAGAGAAGTCGATTTAAGCTTTTTCGGAGCACTCGGTTATTGAAGTTTGTGTTTTTGGCTCGGCGTGAGCATGTATGACTCGCCGCCGGCTTGATATCAAAAAGCATCCCGGCACTTAATTAATTGATACCGAGCTTGTGGGAGATGACGCTTCTTCCATCATGGAAAATGAGAGTGTGTATCGTTGACTCAGAACAACTTTTCATTTGGAGAATGGAGATATATTTATTTTTAAGTCTGGGATTTACTTTTCGACCCAAATGAGCACGAATCATGCAATACATCAACACTTTTGAGCTTAACTTGTGATTATTTAAAATGCAACTTTGAAGCCTCAATCCGTTTAAAACTTTTTAACTTAAAACCGTTTAAAAATTTAGATCCGTAAATAAACGCGCTATGATAAAAAAATCATCAGTGGATTTCAGAATTTTCTACATTTTTTGTCAGATTTCCAATCAGGTCAGCGAAATTTTTCTAAGAGTAATATTTTGTTCCAGTTTAGACATGAATTCAGTGATAATTCTATGACAATTAATGAGCTTTAGGAATAATATGAAACCAATAAAAATGACTTCGGTTGATTTTGCGTTAGAAATTCGTAGAAAAATTGCCAGTGAAAAAAGAGGCTAAAACAATAAAAATCACAAGCCCCTGAAATAAGATTTGGCAAAATCCTCAAACCAAACAAATTGGCCCCAAAAACCAATTATAATTATTTTCATTTGTAGAAAACATTTATTTTCCTATATATTCATTATTATATATATAATATGTCTTTTGGATACATAAATGAAAAAATAAGTCTAAAAATACGTGCTCATTTAATATTTCCATAGCGATTGTAAGTAAAGAAAAAAACGATCGTCAAATAAGTTTCGCATTCAATTCAATCAATTTAGTTTTATTTCTCTTTTATTTCCTGTCCTCAAACAAGTGGTTGCAAAAGCTGCATTAACCTTGCTCAATTTTTAAGAAAAGTAAATTGGAACTCAAGCCCACATAAAGTCTGAGTTAATCCACGAAAAAAAAACACCTCCAAATAATTGCAGAAAGCTCAGGTTAACGAGTTGGGAATCGCATAAGACATAAATTCGTGCTACTTTGTTCGCCCCTGCATCCGCAGAGTGTGGCGTGAAAGGCGCCAGGCCCTCGACCGGAATTTAATTCCACGAAGCAGTGCCGAGGAAATCTATTTACCGAGCTAAATTGAGTGGAATGCGTCTAATTCACTGCTAAACAGGAGCGAGCATCTCTGTTGGGGCTGCCAAGTCAAGAGCTGCGCGCTGCGCGAAGCCAGCAGCTCTAACGAACGAAACACACGAACATCAGGGCGGAGAGCCCAAAATGGAATCGTTGTCAGTCAAGCAGACGGCTCGGCAGCCGAGGGTGCAATTAATAAATTATACGCGCATGTTCTGTGCCCGTGTTAACTGAGACTGATCTCACCGTGCATCCCCAATGCAAATAATTGAGCAGCGTGCCTACTTTTCTAGAATATAATTGTTAAGTGCAAATGGAGTGTTTTCGCAGTCTGCACTTTGCCATTGGCACCTGGAATTAAATTAACTCGAGAGTTTTCCTGATTTATTCCATTAGCTTAGTTTGAATTGAAAAACTTTCTCAGAGAGTGATTAAAGAATTAATCAAATCTTTCTTTTTTATTAGTTACTTCTATAAAAAGCTTTATTGACGAATGCGAAAATTTGATTATCAGCTCCTCGTCGCAGATTTGTTTGGCTTTTATATTTTCCTCACCCATCGTGATTTGTTACGTTTAATAGAGAATGATAGTCTGTTTTCAAAGAACAATAAATAAATCTGTCCACTGACAAGGAACTTCCCTTACACGCGGTACAAGATCTTTCTTTGCAACAGCCTTTTTTCCTCCTAAATGAAAAATGTAAAGTTTGCACATAAAAAATTTATGAGCAGCACTGAGAGGCGCCGGCAATAAATTATTCACAATGGATTTCGATTTGGGGGCGGGCTTAATAAAATTAGGCCTCTTTTTGGTACCTCGTTCCATGCCAAATGAAGTGCTCTCAGCTGCTCGAGCCGCCTGAGCGCGGCGGCCGGGAAAGTTCGTAGCTTATTCTCCGTCAGCTCCAATTCCGTGAGGGTCTCTTCCAATCCTGCGAACGCGTATTCCGAGATCCTCTCCAGCTGGTTTCCCTTCACGTTGATCTGCAACAGAACGTGCGGCTCATTATTGCGGGGAACGATCACTTCGTTTTCCTATTCAAGTCGCGCGGCTGGCCGGCCCGACAATAATTTATTTTCATCTCCATCTTTGCTCTACTATATATGGTCTAATTAATCACTGCGGAGGCCCCTTTTAATTGTTGAGAGGGAGGCATTCTTGCTGACGGGTTTTATGAGTCGGTTCCGGTCCCTTGATTCTCGTCCGTTTTGGCTTACTCATCGCAAAGTTTGGCTAACTGAATCATCCAGCAGCATCTGATGAGCCTGTGGTGCAGCACACGGTCCCGCATCTCATGCGGGAGGGATTGTTTTTTGGAGGGTGACTGGTTCAGATTGCGGTCGGAATGCGTGTGAGAGCGAGTGTAAGCACCGACCGCAGATTGAACCTCCCGGAACGAAATTTAATATTTTACTCCCAACACCGACTTCCTTGCGAAACTGCCGATTCTGAATGGCAGGATAAGATTTCGCGATATGATTCAGAGAGCCGCTTTTGGAATTAATGAGATTTTTCCTTGTTCTAAACACATTTGATTTTAAACATCTCAACAAGAAGGAGAAAGATAAAAAAATATTCATAAAACGTGGCATAAATTATTCGTTTTCTCTTCAATTTTTAACATTTTCTTCTCAGTTTTCTCTCAATTCTTAATTAGGTATATTGTTAACTGTAACACTGTAACTCTTTAACGAATGGAAAAGTTCCAAGGAAACGACACATATAAGCTATGTCAAAATCATCTCACTCTTTTGACCTCAGCAAAGCCGTAATAAAAACCTTTTATCTGCCCCCTGGTTCACTGTCTGTGCAAGCACAAAAGAATTATAAAATTAGCATGAGTTAAGCAGGAAAAGCCTGTGAGTGAATCTACTTTTTCAGCGAGAAAGGAAAACTTCTCTTTAGCTTTCCCGTGAACAGCCAAAGTTAACAGTCCGGACGATGTTAGAGTATGGAGAAGCATATTCATATTATTGCGTCATCGCACACGGCGGGCATAGACGAACAACTTTTTTCCACTCTAAGAGAGCAGAGCCGAGTTGGCCTTAGCCGATGATATTGTCTCTGCATGCTGCGAGTTATTACTTTTTTACAGCGTTTTTCTTCCCTTTGCCGGGATTAATTTTCCTTTCCGCTCCTACGTTCTGGCACTTTTTACTTCTAATGGAAGAAAAGCGGCGTTTTCCCTTTTGTTATATACGAATTTAAACTCTCCGTACGTACGAAGCAATATAAACTTTTTGCTCACCTATTATCTTGATGGAGACTTGTTGGATTTCCATTCTATTAAATTTTCAGCTGTAGGTTATATGTAATCCTGTTCTACCTTAAAGCATAGCTGTTTACTCAAGAATTTCCTTTGACGCTCCATTATTTGGCAAAACTGAATGAAATTTGACGTAAATAATTATATTATTTGTTGTAATTCATTAATTACAGCATTTTTATAGCTGAAAGGGGAAATTACACGCGAAATTATGTCGTGAAATTGTTTTTCGCGTTCCTTTCGGCACACTTTCTGGTCCGCTAATAGCCCTTTCAACGCGGCAAAAAACTCCTCCCATCGGCAATTATCGAGTAGCCGAGTTAAGTATCTTGTAAGCTTCTTATTGTTAGCCTCCGACCCTCCGCAATGTGTGCATTATTAACCGTTTTCAGTGGCACGAGGCAGAGCGCTGCCCAAAAAGTGTCCGACAGACAGCTCCGGAAACTCGCCAAATGGCAAAGTCAACACAACAAGTAAGTAAGGGTGGAACTGCTGGATGGCTGCACACCGGAGCACGGCGGAGCTAACTTATTGGGGTGCCGGAATAGGCTCGAAAAGTAAAAAGACACACACTGAGGACTAAATCGGGGTTACTTCAAAGACTTTTAGAGCACATTGAACATTTGAGTGAATTTTTTACGACAAGCAATCTATATAAAATTAATTGATATATGTATGCTAATTTTTTAAATCGACAAATGACATTTTTGCCCGAAATGGCAGAGAACATTCAGGAGGCGCCAATATTAATCCTTTTCTTTACGCATGTATATTTATTTCCAAAAGCCAACAGCAGTGCAGCGGCTGATAAAGTTGTTTAAAGTTTAATTCCAAATCATTCCCTAGACAACCGTGTTACAGCAGCTTTAAAAAAATTGATCATAATTCATTTTGCCTGTGGCCCGTATGGAGCAAGTTTGGCGGTGACCTAACTTCAGGAACATTCACCACGCTGATGAGTCAGCTTATGACACTTTTTCTGTGCGTGACTTTTTTATTTTTTTCACTTTTTCCTCGACCAGCTTGCTGAGCCGTCAAAATCACGGCGGTTTTTGTGCTTGTTTGTTTCGGGCTTCTTGAGGGATTCCTGCAACTTTCTTGCTAGGCACCGGGGACGATTCCAACAAATTAGCCAGCAAAAGTGCCGCCTGCCTCGTTGGCAGCAGGCGTCAACAGGCGCAGCAGCTGGCTTTTTATACGTTTTTGTGCCGTTTACGACGCTTGAATGTAATAATTATTTTACGGCTTATCCATAAAGCCACCGCCACCGACAATTTGTGATGGATGGCATCGGGCAGCTGCGTGCAAAATATTCTGTGCGGTCAACGCCATTAATTATGCATTTCGCGGCGATACAATGTAATAGCTATTTTTAAATTAGACCGCGCCAGAAACGGCCTCTGGCTTTTAGTGGGTGCGTGCCTCCCGACGGTTTTGGGACGCGCGTTTCATTTTTTCCTCATGTCCGAGCCGCTTGGAGTATTGATTTGCTCCACATTATTAGAATTTCATGAGGCCAGAGGGCAATCAAATGACACTTGTTTAGTTTAATTTATCAGCACAAAGTGAAAAAACCTGACGCCGTCGAATCAGGCTCGGCGTTTACTACTTTTGGCGTAATAAAATGGGGCTGTGAAAAATGAAGCATGTTTCAGTATAAACATTGATCGCTACAATTATGGTTGAATGGAATACAGAGTTATATGTGTAGAAAATACAATATTTTGTAATCTCGATTTTTACTCAATAGAGAAAATAACAGAAAGAGTTGGATTCTAAGTTAAAGAACATGATATGAAACAAAAATTTCGTGAGACTCCAAGACCTCATAAAAAACGATCAATTTTTAAAAGATTCATGATTTCTTAAGGTGAAAAAGTCAGCGACTGTTTCTCACATCGCCCATGTTAAATTTCATGGGAAATACGACTAGATCAGATTATTAACGGCTCCTAAGTGACATTTTTATTTCATTATTGCGTGTCTGGCTGAAAGGACACCACATGTATGGGTGCTGCTGTTAAAATTAGCTTTAAATTTACCCCAAAAGGACACGAGGAGGCCTGGTGATACTCCTGGGGCGGCGACCTTTCGATTCGCGACCTTTGGAGCCAGCGTCAATCAATAGCTCTTCATCGCCAAATGCCGCGACAATAGCAATTTGCCCGGAGCAGAGGGGCTGCGACCGGCACAAACAATAACACTGCCACGAATCAAGTCTGCACGCCGAGCAAGAAAAATCGATGTGGAAACACTCTCTGTGGTCTGCCTCGGCGCTGCAATTGAAAAATAGAACAACAAAAACTCGTGAGGTGGAGCTCGAGATTGGCGAGTGTTTATTCTGAGAAGATTAAAAAGGCTCGAGACATTCTAATTTCGTTGAGATAACAAGGGATGTTTACTCACCACTTGCCTCTTGTTTTATCAGGCAAGAAAGGGGGAAATAAGACGCCCTTCATGGGCATAATATCAGCCAGTCGGCCAGGAAATAAGCTTGCTTTAATTTCCTCTCCTCTCTGCGCCGCACTGCTTCTGAGCAAATATGTTTTTTCAGCCTCTACAGAGGCAAAAATGATTCTAATTGAGGCCCGAGGAAAGGTCTTTTTTTCTTCGAAATGGGATTGGTGAAATGTATTTGTTTGGACGACCTCTGGCGTGCACTGCGGCACGGCTTTTATCTAATTTGCATGCAATTAACACGGCTAATTGGCCATTTTCGAGGCAGCACCCGCTCCATTTGCAGAGCACACGAAATGGCTTTTCGCAAGGGGTTATCTCGCAGGGCGCCGCAATCTTGTGAATGAATGGCTCGTTTATTTTCACATTCGCTGCAAAAAGGTACAAAGAGGAAAGTATTTTTCGTCGTGGTCGCGAATAGGAGCTGTCAGTCGTCGATTTTTTTCCACCAGCAGACAGCAACCTGCCTGCGCCTCGTACAAAGCGATTTCAGCCTAAACGCCAGCCTGGTGGGCGGTCCGCGCCACTGAATAGCCTTTCCCTTTGCAACTTTTGAGCAAAATCTGCCTATTGATTATATACCACATGCAATTTCAAAGCATCTTTCTACCTACCGCTTTTGTCGCCCGGGGAAATGAATGATTTCCTCTGCAGGTCATGAGCACATAACTCACGTACATAATAAAACGAGCAGATTTTGTGGCCTATAAAGGTCCTGTGTATGCGGTATTTTCATGTCTGGCATTAAAGAGAATGTTTGTTTTTCGATCGTGACTTGCGAATTTTCGATGTGTTTTACCCTTTGCGCATGTTAATACCAACAGAAACGCTCCGAGGCACACATTTCACGCAGCGTGTACAAGGAAGGAGAGAGAACCAGGAAAATGTGTGACTTTATTAATGAGGAAATATAGCACTCAAATGATGCAGAGGCTCTGCCACGCTTAAATTGTGATCATTCAAATGATGCACAGCTTTTGATTTTGTTCCATAAAATAATCTTTCTGCTTTTTGTGGCTTTATAAAACCACCTCTTCACAACGAGCTTTCCTATATTTTGTATTCACTGAAAATCCCCATTAAATCCATGTGGGTTTGAAGTTTCAATTTAAAAATCCCTTTTAATATAACCATTAAATTTAAATTCGGTCTGATTTCACTAATATACCAAGCGTGCAGTAGGCCAAACTGAAAATAAACTCACAATTTTTGGCCATTCCAGCAAAATTAGATGAAAATAAACACGCACTTAAAATCTTTGTGTGAATTTACTAAGAACCTAGAGGCTAATATTAATATTTTGAAAAATAAAACTTCGTCACTCTTTGTCGTGCTGAAAATCCACACTGCTGTTTCAACCCGTCAAGCAATTTGAAGCTTCCTTTTTATATTAAATAATTTGTTACTGGTTTCAAAACTCAATTTTTTAAAAGCGGAAAGTTTTTGACAGCACTTTGTCATAAAATATTCTTGACACTGGGAAACAGTAACAGTCTCCCTATTGAGGCCCATGGACTTTTCCTCCTAGATTTTTCGTGCAATACTAACAAGAAGCAGAATTTCCCTTTTAAAAAAGTGTAGTCTTTTGCTTTTTTAAGAGGGAATTTTGTCTCGCGGAGAGCGAGTGCTTATCAGGGGGTTCACAAAATTTGCCCCTCTTGTTCTTTTTAATGATTGTAATCTCAGTAAATCGTTTCAAGTGTTTCAACGGCCGATGATGATTCAAAATTTCCTACAGCCATCATTATAGTGGAAATAATTTGTGCAGATATACAGGATTATACAGGCTTAAAAAGCTTATTCCTGCACAAAACGAATACATGAGGGTTATAATTTTTCCTACAAATATTTATTTTTAAGGCGCACTTCCCAAGTTTATTCCGCCCAAGGTAGAATAATATTCCATTTTTCTCTCAGCAAATATTATTTTTTCCTTTTTAACTAGTTTTCATCTACTTTCTATTGAGACATATGGTAAATATTGAATGATTTTTTACTCCAAAAATCATCCTTTGATAAATTTTGGAAACCAGGAATTGATATAACCATAATCTAATGGTGTGCTTGAAGCGATGATGTCACTATTTGCGTTAACCTCCCACTCGTTTTTGCGGTATATTGCGTGGTCATGGTCGCTCAGTGTCTCATGCTGGCATGGAGCAGTTATTGACTTCATGATGAAACCGTCCATTTTCCCGAATTCGGAATTCTTACACAGCTTGGGCCATTGTCGTGCCCCAGCGGCACAGCAATATTGGCGTCTGCCGCGCGACCACCCATTACTCCGAAGGCAGCGGCGGCGAGAGCGTGCTCTCCGGCATCCGCAAAGTACAAAAGGCAGCAATAATCCGCTGGTCATTCTTGTTTTTCGATCAACGGTTCATATTTCATATTTACTGCGCCTACATGTTGAGTAATAAAATTTCATTATTCCACGCTTTCTCTATAAAATATTAACCCTGCATCCGACGGTCGTAAAATCGATTCTGCAGCCCACGCCACAACGTGATACGTACTTTCACGGGCAGCTGACACAAATTTCGCCTTCACGCGTGTCCGCCCGACCACGGGATTTGCGCTGCTCTGGCCGCCGTCGGCGCCAGATAAAAGAGCCGCCTGTTTAATGCCCATTAGCAATTACAATCATGCCAGAAATGAAAACACTCGCGTACACAAACTCTTGCTTGTGTCATTCAAATGTATACGCACACACAAAGGCGGTCTGAATTGCTGGCTGGCGCGGATTAAACACACACAGCGCACACGAGTGACGTGTTAAGAGATCCGACCGCGCGCGCACCCTTCGCACTCTTTCTGACAGAAACTCACCGCTGGCTGCCAGCGGGTTTGAGCATATTAATCACTCAGCCTGCGAGGCGATACTGATTCTCGCAGATTACAATCCTTTGCTGCGTGATTGATGGTGGTTTTCTGTGGTGTTTGATTTCAAAGTGCTTTTTGAGAGGCAATAATGGCAGACTCCGCCGCAGATGCGGTGAATTATTATACGTGTGCGCGAGCGCGGAACAAACATTATAGATAAAGAAGGTCGGGGGCTCGCGACGAGTGGCAGGCAAATAGCACCCATTGAGCCTTCCTTTCTGCACTCCGTCATTCTGATAAAACGAGCTCGCAAGCTGTTGAAATATTTGTTTCCTGCGCAGACACTATTCGTTCCCCGTTTCTGCCGGACGACGCCTATTCAAACGTGAAGTGGAAAGAAAGAGTTCTTAAGACAACCATTCAATGGTGTCATGAAAGGATAGTCCTTTGGCTTATTTCATTGTGAGAAATCGTTACGGTTGAGGAAGAATTTAAATTACAATTTAACGATTGTCATGAAGAACTATTATACTTCAAAGCATTTCTTTGGAAGTAAAACTATCTATATTATGACTTGAGGGTCAGGGTGCGTGTAGTGCGTGTTGCACAGATTTAGTGTGAATGTTTTCTTATTTTTTTGTGTTTCACATTATTAGCGTGATGGTTTATTAATATTTGAAGGTGTAGTTAAAAAAATAACAATTCTACATACCAGCGAATTTATTTCACCCCAGAAATAATTTTTCTTTGATATTTCACTCTCAAAGGAAAAGAAAGAAAATAAACAAACGGCTACTCTACTCTGCGTGGATATGAAAACTAAGTTGGGTGGCTACGTTATAGTGAAAATTATGCTGTACACATCCATGCTGTACAGCTGACTGTTTCTGCCCCTCAGACCTGCAAAACAATATCCAACGCTGCCGTATTAAGCTGCAGGAAATTTTGAATTACCGGTCGTTAAACGTTCAACTGCACTTTACTGCGAAGCGCAATAAAAATGAGAGGGGGTGATAAAACCCTGCAAAACCCTGCAACTTGATCGAAATTCAGAACACCAAAATTGAACTTTTTAGCACTTTTTCATTTTTAGTCGGCAGTTCAAAATTTAAACAATACATAATTTAAAATGTTTTATTAATTTCTATCCTCGATTTTGAAAAGGCCTTAGACGAGAACTGAAAATATTAGAGCATTTATTATTAATTAATTAGCGTAACAGTAGCCATTTTTTCCAATAGTCTGCCTTACAAACATTCGCAAAACAATATTTTATCCGAATCGCAGCAAATTGGATCAAAGCATTTTTCGTTTCCTTAATACAATTACAGCTTGAAAAACAGTTCTGAAAACAATTATTTGATACATAATTAAGAATTCGAGGAAATAATTTAAATAAAGAATTATTTATGCATTGGTGTATTACTGCTGCTGCGTTAATTGAATGCTGACCCAGTTTCCATCATTAACCTGTATGATGACCCCGTCACGTGTAAAACGTATACGCGTACGTTTGCACTTCAGTGTTTGCATTTGCATACATAATGACTCTCTCGGAGCAAGAGCGAGCCATCGGTATCAATATTGCACGTATGCACATAATTAACGCAGCCGCGACGAGTCGAAGAAAGCGGATTTGTCTCGCTGGCACGTCTTGCTCGTTCCATGTGCTAATTATTTTGTTGTTCGAGTTGCCTCTGGTGTAATTACACAACCGGCAACTAAAATGTAAGTTTCACCGCGCTAACTTGGCTGCTGGAGAGAAATTGATCAAGCTCCCGGGAGATCCATTTTTGTGTTTGCTGCAGTGTCTTGTATGAGCAGCCTCGGGACCTTGTTGTTTTAATTAAATTGTACTGTGTGTCTCGTGCCTCTGTTTGTCCTCGGGTTTAATTATACGGCGACGGAGTTCCAATCACTAGCCGCCTTTGGGGAAATGACTAAAAATATTTGGCGAGCGGAGCAAAGAATGGTCCAAACTTTTGCTGATCGCTCATTTTATAGAAGTCCTCGAACTGAGAGCCTTTCCGATTTGCTTTCCTCCTTCATTAATCATCATTAAAAGTTTTCTTTCCAATTTCATCACTAGGGGGGATTGTTTTATTTGGCATTTTATGAATAAAAATCCGGCTACCCGCCTGGTGGCAAACATAACTTTGTCAGAGAGAAGGTGAGCGTCGAGGGATTTTTGGGCAGCTCTCCCAGGAATTCTTATTTTGCCAATTTATGAAGGCAGCTAATAACCTAACGCAATTTGCGTTTCCTTTGACAGAGATTAGAATGAAGCCTGGTCCCGCGGCAGACGTCCCTTTGCAGAACGTTAATTTCAAAATGTGTCGGTCGACTGAGAGCTAACGCGTAGTCGCAAAAGGTCCACTTGACCCTGCAAGTCTCTCACTACCCCGCAAAGTCTTCGTTGCCGCTCATCCTCCCTCTCCGTTTCCGCGGACCCGAAAGAGCGCCCTCTTGAAAGCGTGCACCATCCCACCGTGGGCGCACACACACACACACACGCTCGCTCGCTCTATATGTACATACATACATATATATTCTTCCACCGACATTCTCGTTTCGTACACTTTGAGCGAGAGGAGATTTCACCTTGTATCCAGGTGGGTCGTGGAAAATGATCTCAAAGGAATTGGGAGGGAGGAATTTCCACCCATATGTATAAATTGGCTTTCTCGTGACAAAGAGCTTCCTTGCTGGCTGTGAAAAATCCATGGTAGTTTAAGGATTGGCTGTCTGGGAAAATATATAAACTTTTTTTTACTAATGCAGCTTATTACACATGAAAATTAAATGATTGGAGATTTGAAGATGCGACAGCAAAAACATGTTAAGCCATTTTAGTAATTGGATCCCCTAAAATCAAAATTAAATTTTTTCAGGACACTTTTTGTGTGATGCGTATGCTAAATTTGTTTAAAACTTAATTTTATTTTTTAAACTATCACTTTCCTCAAACAAAACACACTCTTTATGAAACCAGTGCAACCACTATTTAATTCCTGATATTTATTAATTAAAAATTTCCTGTATACAAAAAAGAGGGTAAATCAGTTGGTTATGTTGTGCAAAATAAGGAAAATGTGAATTTTCATTTTTAACGATGAAATGTGGATGGATGGCAGTTTGGGGAAATTTGAGACAAAGAGAGATAAAATTATCTTATCTCCCTTTGTTTGTGAGTGGCCACTTTCTCCTTAATTATTTACGGTTCTAAATTAGATTCTACCAAAAAATTGGGGTCGAGGGTTATAGATGCGTTAATATCAAAATTCGATAATTTCTAAGTACATTAAATACCATGATTTCATCAGCCTCAAAAAATGCTACAAATAAAACCGGAAAATCATTTCATTTGCGCTTCTTAGTCCAGCAACTAACTTGTCAGAGGTGAATGTATTTAAGCGTAATCCAAAAATCTAAGTTATGAGTAATTTTGAAAAGTAAGTCTTCGCGAATTTGAGCCCAATCCCACCATGAAAACCTTACTCGAATACAACAATATTATTTTTTTTCTATAAAGATCTAGCAAAATTTCAAAGTAGATTATCTGAAACGGTGAACCTAAAAGCAAGCTTAATAGTTATTATTTTGTGGTCCACGAATATTGCGTTTAATAAATCTTCAATTTTAATAGTTATTATAATATTCTGGTGTCCGCATCGATTTCGAATTTTCATACAACAAATATAACAAACTTTCAATGCCACAGCCTTTACGTACGTTGTGCCATATCATCCAAAATAAAAACTGGTATTTTCAAAAGAGGGCAGTTTTTCCAAGAAAGAAAAAAAGATCAAAGGAGCACCTGCTTGAAATCTACTTCCCGCAGCGAGAGGCTTGCGACACCTTTAATTCAATGCAGGGAAAGGCAAAAAGAATCTCTCAGAGGTAGTTGGAGCGCACCGATCGTAAAAGCAGCCGGCACAGAACAGAATGGCGCGCGCGACAGATCTGATGCAAATATAGGCAAGCGGCACGCCATAAATAAGGCATGCACGAAATATGCATGCATCACAAAGGGTATGCAGCCGGTGTTCGAGTCTGGTGCACGGTGCCCGGCGCCGATGACTTGCGATCAAGGCTGCACGCCAATGCGGAAATAATTAATTCCAATCCCGCTAATGGCACTATTTGATTGACTAAACACGGAACCGGAGGCCACCACTGACTGCCTAGATTAATTATTTAATTCCGGCCGTGAATGCTTGATGATTTTACGGTGCGAATTAGAGCCGCTGTCTGTTTGCCAGAGTGCACTGCAGCTATTCCTCGCTGCACATTATACATTCGGTTAGATTGTGCACATTTGTTTTCACCGAGTTTTGCGCTGACAATGAAACGCGGACGGCACACAAATGTGGCGAGAGTGACGGCCCAGCAGCACAGTGCAGATGTGACTAATTGTTTGTGCTTTGCAGTGAGTAGCTGCAAAATTTGTGCTGAGTGTGCTCCCAGACCCGTGCAGGGAATAATTTTACCATTTTACTTCATAGCAAACACCAACAAAAAAGCTTTAAAAAATACATCCAAAATTAAAATTGACGCAATTATTGCTATTCTACCGATTATTTTATTTTTCATTCCAATCAATTATGATTTCATTTCTTGGAAACCACAAAGAAGAAAGATCTCTATAATTTTGGGTGCATTTCGACTTTGCACCCCCGGACAGGGTCTTAGTTAGTCGGGTTTAGTTTACCTGAAATGCTGCACCGTCTAACATTTTTTTAGCCTATGCTCAGCACATTCCGTGAATATAAGCTCACCAGCTAGGTCCCAATAACCCCGCTGAGCGGATATCATGGGGTCCGAATAGCCGCAGAGGAGCTTGGGCCCAATTTGGCCATCTTTTCGCCTCCCCGCACCGAGGTCTTTATTTGAAACACCTTAAAGCTGCTGGAAAGGTGCGGAAACCAACTAGTGGCGAGTCCGCGTCGGTGCCAAGCAATTTGAGCATTACAAGTGTATAAATTAACCACCTTTTGAAATCTCTTAGTTATTAATGTTTTTACGCCACTCATTCTCGTTACTAATTCATCTGGATTTCCCAAGCCTTTTCTCATTTCAACTTTATTTATCATTTATCCGGTTCATTCCTCGGAAGTTCGTATAATAATAATGGCTTCGACAGACTCTTTCAACAGTTAATCGGATGTTGCTAATGAAGCTTGCATTTTTAACTGCGAGTCGGGGATTGTGCCATATCATCTGCGGCAGACACAATGGAAACTCCAGCAAGGGCGAGAATTATTCATCGCAGTACGCGTCGGCTCTTAAATCAATAGACTGGCTAACTAAAGGTCGGTAACAGCTCGCGGTGTGCGCCGCGCAGAAACTCTTGCAGAGCAGGAAATCATCTGGGCGACGCAAATATTTGCAGCACTCGGCCTGACGAGTACCCATGAAGGGAATTAAAGCCGAGAGGATTTTGCATATCATTGGCGTGGAGCAACCGTCGGCGAGCATCACTGCCTGCACGCTAACGATTAATAACTCGCCACACGCATCACAAGATTTCAACTTTAATATTCTCTAGCTCAATTGCGCGGAATACTGCAAGTTGAACACAAACACCATGCCCGAGACTCATAGCATTGATTAAGAGGAGAGATTGCGTTTCTTCTTAAGTTTCTGATGCATCTTTTACGATGAAGTGATTCCAACAGGCTCTGCTTGCCGTTCATAATTTCTGGAAAGCTTTAAGTGGATTAGTCCTAGAGGCGCAATAATCTCTGAAAGATTGATGCCAGGCAACAACTCAAAAAGGTTTGCATTTCAAAGGTGTAGAACTTTGCAGCCACATTTTCTTAAACTTGCTTTGCTCGGATCGTCTCTGGATAAAATTTTCTGAGTTTGGCAGTACCAATTTTCCATACATAATAATATCTATTTGTAAACAGAATGGAAAGTTTCATTATCGAAAATGATTAATACAAGTATCATAAGCAAGTTTTTTTTTATGAAAATCACTTTCAACGTCGGGAATGACGTCTTTTCTAAAATCGTGGCAACGGTAAATGAATTGAGTTTGTTTATGCTAACCTTAAGCCATTTATTATTAGAAAAGAATCTGGAGGTGAGGTGAAAGATGATACTTGTTTGCAAGCAAGATATGGAAAACCGATTTAAGTAGGCTTTTCTTTCCAAAAGCTATTTTTGTGCTCACCGTTTTTAGGACACCAAACTCTCTTCACGATCCATAAACCAGCAAATATTTTTGCTTCTTTCTCAGACAGAACAATCAGTTTAATGCATTATCATCAAACCCCGCAATATTGAGAAGGGTCCCGCTACGCAATTCCCCACTTTCATCTTTCATCTGCATGATTGAAATCTGCAATTGAGTGTTGTCGTCAAATTTCCACAAATGTATTGAGATGAATGCGGTCTACTGGGCTTGTTATCTCATCTCCATAGTTATGTGCATGTCAATTAGTCATCTTTTTGTATATTTCAATTTTTGAAAAGCATACGAATAAAATTACAGTACTCAGTATTCTTTCACGTAGATCTTTGTAAGGCGTGCTGTGCATTGCATTATATTTTCGAGGAGGTGAAGGAGTAGCGGTCAAGTTTATTCACTAATAATCGACCCTACAACACCCTTTTGGAGGAGTTCAGTGCGTTCATCATGCCAATCACGTCTGTTGTGGAAATGTTGAAGGGAGGCGTGCTTTTGATTTCTTTATCATCACCGAAGCAAAGCCGTGCACCATCAATCTCACTCAGCGAGCAGCGCAAAGTTTCTGGCCAATTTTCAGCACAGCTCGACTACGGCGTTGGCGCACGAACTAAATTAAATTCTATGGCCGTTCTTTTCACTCTGTTCCGACGCAAAGAAGAAATTCTGACGAATTTCAGTGTTTCACCTCATCTTCTTTCTTAAACACGCACACCCTCAGCAGCGGTGAGCGCGCAGCCGGGGGCTGCTGGCCTAATTCTTCTCCAACTGCCTTATAGTAGGCAGTATCACCGCAGCAGCCTCTCTCTCTCTCTCCTCTCGGCGCGCGCGTGTGTGTGTGTGTTCGTGTGCGAGCGCGAAAGGGAATAGTGCACACAAGCGTATTATTATTACCCTCTCTTGTTCTCCGCCTCGCGCTCTGTGAGAGAAAAGCTCTTGCTGCCAGGGAACAGCAGCCGCTCGCTTTCCTGCTCGTTTTCGCAATGTTGTCACATATATTAAGAAGCTGAATTATTCAAACTTGTTACTCTTTCAGCCTACCATCCAGCGGTGGATTTAGCTGCAGAATAATGTGTCTTTGCCGACGAGGCTCTGCAAAACGCAGCCTGCTTAGAAATCGGTTCTTTACACTGGAGCTTCAGCTTAGCAGCGAAGATTCTGAAAAGCAAGCTTGCTAAAATCGGACGAGCCTTCTAAAAACACGCAACTCATCCCTGTTTAAAAACCGATTCTTGTTCCTATTATACGATTGAAAGTTTAGAAGATCAATAAACAACCGTCTACACTTTATATTTCTATGGACTCGGTTTTATGTAAATCGGGCTGTAACCATTAGACCGGCGGAGTAATTAAGGCCCTCTCCAACCTGTAGACCTCAAGAACGCACGTTTCGAAAAGTGACTGCAGGCTGTCATGAATATCCAATTGTGCCTCAAATAGGCTATTATCATTCACGCACGTCACTTAGGAAATTCAAAACAGCCGCACAGAAGAAAACGCGGCCGCGACAAAGGCAACGAACGCGCCTCTCCGACAGCTCGGCCCTTGTGTCGGCGTAGAATAGCAGCGTCGGCCGAAACCAACCCCTGACAGTACAGAGAGGTGAGTTTTCCATTCGAAGCGCCATTATCATAGACCGTCTGTGCATTATTCAGCAAGGGTGGTGGCGGCAGGGGTTGTTGCGACTTTGTGTGTTAGTGGGCTACACGCAAGATGTTACTGCATATCACGGAATTCCACTGCTAATGCATAGCTGAAGCCGTATCAAGCAAAAGTAGCAGCGCGCACAGTGTTATTACATCGAGCACACACAGTACATTATTGTAGTTACAAGCACACGGAAGACGGGCAACAACATATTTTTATAGGCGGATCGTAAAGAATTACAGGCTGTAAATAATTCTCTCTCGCGCTCTCGTGCTGGTGGCTTGCTCCAAGTAGCGGGAAAAAAGTAGCTCTATAAAGGGCCCTTTATGGGAATGCAATTTGTTTTGGCCAAACAATGTGGGGCGAAGGACGAGTCAGCCGTGCTGTCGATACTCTGCTTCGCTGTAAAAGTCCGTCGGCCAGGTGGGCCTCCTTGCTTCTTTACTATTATGGACAGTTGGCCACCCCGCCGCTTTTAACTCCGCAAGGACTATTAGTGCAAGATATGTGTTGCCATTCGCAACAGGCAACGAGACCTTTTTTCTTTCCGATCCGGCCTGTGAAAAATGCATGCCCGTGTTTTTCCCCGGTCAGAAGAACGATTTCGATTTGACCAGACGCTAAACAACCACATCTAGCAGCTAGCAAATAACACTGAATAGTGTATAAACCACTGGCTGTGTGTAACTGGTATAGTTTATGCAAAGGAATTCAACCGACACGGGATATTAAAAAATTTAATATTGGTTTTTGAGACGTTAGATTGTTTTTATATGTGCTTCAGATTTGCTTTTGAACATAAAATAAGCAAGAATGGCGTACTTTTGAGACTCTGAGGCAAAAATTAAAATCGTTAAAATCTGTCTTTATAGTGTACAGAACTGTCCTACAAGCAAGGGACCCTGGGGTCGTTCCGCTCTGACATGCAAATTGTTTTCCTCGAACTTTTGTAATGTTTACTTGGACCACCAGTCCAAAGTTTAAATTCTATCTAGCATAGTTTCCGCGTTACCAACTGGACAAGTTTCTTAGGAAAAATGTTAAAGTCGATTCAAAAATTCCAATTTTTGTTCAGTCGTGATGATTTTTGGCATGTAGAATGTAGACTCCCCTTGACGAAAAGAATCTATTGATGGGTAATTTTTAACTGTGATTTTAGAGACTATTCCGTAGAAGAGACTTCATAAGCAAGTTTAACATTTATATTTAATTTTATAGCATATTTTTAAATCTTTTCAAATTTATTGTTGTTCTTTTTGAAGATTAATTATTTTAATTCAACAATAATTTTAATTTTTGTCTTTTCACATATTAAAATATTAAATAAAATTTTCGAGTATTTGTATATTATTGCTATCTTGTTTAAAAATAAATACACTAAGTTTTTTTGAATTTATTTAATTTTTGGATCCATGTGCTATCTTTATTATATCTAATCGGATATTAACGCATACGTAAATTTAGTTATTAATCGGTTCGACACATAGAGGAGATTTTCATTATGGTAGGATGTGAATTGCCTATTTTCATTTACTAAATAACAATCGAAAAAATGAGCGACACAAAAAGGCAGATACCAAGAAAATAACGATGATCTAGTTACAATTTATAAATGTAATTTAATATCCAGCATAATATTCTTATATCACTTTTGCCATAATTAACATTTAATTTTTCATATTTTCGAACATATACCAAAGTTAAGTCTTGCATGTGCAGAAAATTTATGTCATCCCTTTGTTTCATTCTTAAATTTCCGGACAAAAATTTTTAAATCAGACAGAAGTTCCAGCCCAACGACCGCACAGGTAACCGTTAAAACGAGCAAGCAGCAGTCACATTGCAATATTTACGACTTCCTCTAGTACATACTTAACGAGGTTTAAAATATTAACTGCGTGGCCAGCAGCCGCACACACACACACACACACACACATATACGCGTCGCGTTAAACAACACGGCACAGTGCAATTACAGCGGCAGAGTAGTTACAAAACAGCCACTTACCTTCATCAAGTGCAGTCCATAAAATGAATAACTAGGAAGCTCTGTGATGAAGTTGCCCTCGAGGTTGAGGCCACGCAGGGCGAGTCCCGAAAGTGCCCTTTGGGGCACGCTTTGCAGTTGCGCGTGCAAAATTCCGAGCGACTCGAGCGACACCCTGAGCGACTGCAGACTGTTGTCTCGCAGGTTTTTGATGGACGACTGCGTGATCTGCAGGTGCGTGATGGCCGTGTGGTTGGGGAACAGGTTGTCCGGCAGGATGGTCACGTTCTTCTCCAGATCGTACAGGCTCAGCGACTTGATGGGCGCGCGCACCTGCTCGAGCACGTTGCGCAACGCGCCGAACGAGATGGCCGGACACTCGAGGAAGATGCCGTCTTCGAAGTTGTAGCACGGACACGACGGGTTCTGCGACAGCGGCGGACACTTGTCCAGCGTGGCCACGTGCTGCGCCAGGGTGAGACGGGGGCCGGAAACGGGACATTGCGGCGGCAGAAAGGCTAGGAGGAGTAACGAAAAATGCAATGGCACGCTCTTCATGTCCACTCGCAGGTGCTGCACCCCATACTTCAGGGCGGACGGCGGGTCGCACTCCCAGTCTCAGCAGCCCTGAAACCACGAGAGAACTCTTGTTAAAATTTGGCAGATATTATGCGTTAACAAAAGTTGTTCATTTTTGCGTTCAAAAAATCATAATAAAATAATATTTTCCCCACTAAAATTTTTTAAATTCATTTTGTACTTATGGCTCTTTCTTTTTTTTGTGTTGGGCGACCCCGTGATATCGAACAACTCGCGAAACTTCTGTGTCTGAATAACATGAGTGCACGGCCTTATTGGAGGAACCTCAGTGTAGAAAAGGACCAGCTCATGCTGCACCGGGGGTTTCTTTTATTGAAACTCTAGACATTCGTCCCGTAAAATTAAATTACGCATGCTGGAAAGGTGCAAACCAGCAAGTAGCGAGTTGGTAAGCTTTCGTAATCCTCCCAAATGCGAATGGACTCGTCATTGCAATGTGGAGAGCGCATCAGCCCGCATTTGACCCCCTAACATCGCTCAGATTCTCACATTACTACAACGTGCACGCAAAGCATGCGCTCAACAATGCGAGCCAACAGCTTGGTTTAACTCTCCATGCCATCACTGAATCTTATGACCTGTTTTTTTACAAATGGAACTAAACCGTTTATATAGTCTTTGAAATATCACATATATATATCTACCAATAAATAATTAAAAAAATTCTCAAAATGTATACATATGCATTCCTTCAATAGGTTCATTCACTTTGAGCCTTGTAGCCGCTGGCTATTAAATATTGAAAAGCAAGCCAATTATTTCCGACAAAGCATTTTCCTTATAAGCGAGAACCGCCGCAAGTCTGAAACATGTCAGTTGTGCATTGTATTTCTCCAGAGAAGTTTATTGTAAAGTATTGCCGGCTCGTATGATGTGAACTCTCTGGCAACGACACACGTTAACATTTTATGCAGAGTATCACAGCAGCTGAAAGGAAAAATTCTCTGAACGAATTTCACATTCGGCACGAGAGTAATTTCTCAGCGTGCCCCGAAAATAGTGCACGTTATTCCCATGCACAGACGAACGAGCAGATCCGCGTTTTATTGCTGGTGGCAACTTCTGTTTGTGTGTGACGAGGGAAAACAGAAGGTCAAAGCGACGAATCCATAAAATACATACATCACGCGCTGATTTGGAGCAATTCACAAACAAGGGACCCAGGTTTTATAGCCGCGCGCGCTTTTTATCACGGAGCACTCACTCAAAACGCGCGGATTCTTTTCGTCTCGCATACATGATACATGTTATCTGGAGAAACTGAAGCTTTATGCAAATACAATCATGAATACGGAACATTAACCTTTTGGAACATGAAAGCAGAGCAGGAAAATTATGACTGTATATACGCGCGCGACCGTTCGTTGTGCATGCACGTGTTTGTGCCTCGCCGGGGTTGCTGCTTTTCTGGATGTTTGTGCGACCAACTCTTTTCTGCTTTTAGCGTTCGCAGTTATTTATCCCGCGAAATGCTGTCACTGCCATTTATGACTGTGCTGCGCAAAAAGGGCAGCTTTTTGCTAGCAAAAATCACGCCCCGATCGATATCGCTCTGGGCGGAAGTGAAGTGGGTGTTCGTTCGTTCGGGTCAACTGCTCAAAATGCAAATAGATCAGTGAATATTTCACCGTATTAAAATTCGAGCGGCTGCAACGTTAATAGGCAAACAAAATTTCAATTAGGCCGGCCAGCCGAGCGAAGTTGCCAAGTTGCGCGAACGCACCAACAAAGCTGCTCCACCCACTTTGGCAATTAACTAAAAATTCCATTTCATCTTGCACGTCGCACGTGCCCGGCGTCCATATAAAATTCATTCCTCCCAGGTAAAGAGGTGCCATCAAAACTTTAAAAGTTTGCTTCCACCGTGCAACCGCATGCGAAAACTTTCGCCCCGCAAATGAGAGTGCCGCTTTTACACGCGTCGGTTATGTATTCTTGAGCTGACAAAATAGTGAATAGTATGAATCATTCAATGGAGATTCGCGGTCTCGGAAACAAGATTTAGCCAAACTGCCTAACCTTTTCTCTGTTTCTAATCGATTGGATCAGGCGAATGGGAAAAGAAAATGAAAAAGTTGGAGGAATATGGAAGTTAAGCAATAATATTTTTTCTGAATAAAATGCAATTATTCTAAATCTTAAATAAATCATTATAAGGAACAAGAAGCTGAATTGACTCTGTTGGACTGCAATGACGAGTCTATTTGGATTTGGGAGGATTTATTTCGGCATTCCGACTTGCTACTTGCTGGTTTGCACTTTTACAGCATGCGTGAATGAATTATTTTACGGGACGAAAGTGTAGCGTTTTAATAAAAAAGACCCCGGTTCGGATCAGTAACATGAACTGGTCCTTTTCTGGACTGGGCTTCCTCTATTTAGGACTGTGAGACCTAGAGTGAATAATCACTCTAGTGAGACCTATAGGGGCGTGGAGTTGTTGGTGATTTTTCGCTGATATGTCAGGGGACCCATCTCAAAAGAGATAAACCGATTAAAAATCCATTTTAACTCTTTGCCTGTTGACGAAATAAAAATCGGAAATGTAGATGCTTCCGATTTAACTTCCTTTTTCCTCGCACACTTATTTTCCACAAAAATCAGGCAACCCTCTCAGTGAACGCGCATCTCCACAAAAGGCCCCTGCGTTGAATAGCACACATTTTTGGCCTGTGAATGCAAATTAAGACGAATGAGCCCCCTAATTACCCTTGAGGGAGCGGTTTGACACCGAGAGAGATAGAGAGGAGAGCGCGGCAACGCGCGCTTAGTAAAGGTGTCCGAAATATTAATTTCACACAAAAACACGTGCTAGCGGCGCCAACGAGCCTACGCTCATCTGAGAGCTGCCGCTCCGCTCGTAAATGAATGCATGCACGAGCAAAGTTAGCGCACCGTTCTCTCGAGGTGACAACAAAAGATCAATAGTCGTCAGGCCGGCTCTGGCTTAATGTTGTTTGTTATTATTGCGGGCCGCCTCCGCTGCCACCGCCGCCGCCGCCGCGCACCGCACAACAGAACGTGTGCGCGCGTGTGTTTTTGTTAAATGGCAGGCGCGGTGATACTGTGCCGTATATCCTGCCCGCACGCCCGCTTGCATAACTACATCTACAACGCGAGCACACACACATATGTAATGTAGTGGTACATATACACACGCACTCCAATTCGCCCGCGCACCTGCTAGCCCGTCGAGGGCGGACGCAATTTTTTCTCGCCGCTTCTTGTCCCCTCTTTTTGTTATTTTTTGCTTTGCATTCGTATGGGCGAGCGGTGAGCACAAATTGGGTAGAGAGAAAAAGAGGAGCGCATTCACTGTTGTTTTAATCAGAGGTTTGCTGATGGAAATTGTTTCACAGAAATAAGGTAGCCTTTTTATAATCCAAGTAGAGAATATTAAGTCTGAGCTCTTTTCGTACGATTTCCATATTTTCCTAACTGTCGCAGCAAACTCAATACCTCATAAAAATGTATCTAAGCTTGTAGAGTTTGATGCAAATTGTTACCAGATTTTTATTTGAGGAAAATTGTTTGCCAGAGAAATTAACCTTTCTAGCAGACAGCACTGGAGTGCTTTGAGTAATTAATACTTTTTCACTCTCTCACCGAAAATCATATACGCGCAAAAAGCATTGGAAGTTCTGTTGTGAAAAAAACAGCCAAATTAAAATTGTTCGAACCCACGTTTTTAGTAATCCACGGTGGACGTAAAAAGCTACGTCGTAATTGGTTTTACACCTCAATTGGCACGCACATATTCCGCTTTTGTTTGGTTTTTAATTTAGTTATAATTACATTGCAGCAGTATGTGCACCTGAGTGCCGACTATTCAAAAGAGTTAATTCGCATTTCAGGCTTAAATGCCAGCGGATGGATTGTGCTGGGTATAAAGCCCACGCACTCGGAAAAACGACGATCGGCTCTTGATTGGCGCACTTTTTCAGTGCGCAATTTTATCGCACTCAACTCTGCCGGAGAATGCTGACAGGAAAATCAAACCGCACCCACTGGCACTTTTCTTTTGTTACGACTGTTATTCAGTGTGAGCGAGTGGGCCATATAAATGTTGCCCGTCAAAAATGCTCGTGATATTTTTAACTGGAAAGATTGGAAATTTATATAAAATCTATTAAAAATTCATGTCCAATCCAGGAAACAGTTTTAATGTGCCTCTAAAATTGGAATGATTTTAAATATTTAATTTTTGTGATTTTTGTATTTTTCACAATGCGTCTCACGCCATTGATTTAAAATTCACGCGGGAGTTTTTTTTTCTTAACATTCACAACTTCCTTTAATTTGTAATTGATAAAAATATCCTACAGTAAGAGGATATTTAATTGTCAACAAAACATATATCCTTTACAGTGTGAGCAAATTGATCTTGATTAAATTCTGATATTTACTAAAAATATTGCTCCCTTCTTTTGTAGATAAATATTTTGAATATTTCAATAGGCCGCCTAAGGAACTTTAGGTAAAGAAAGCAGGAGGATATCAATATTCTTTCAGAGTCTAGCTGGCTAATTTGTAATTTTTGATTCCTTCAGCGCAGTACGATACTTTCCTAGAAGGATAGATGTGAGTAAAAAAACGACCGGAGGAGCCTTCTGCGTTTCCCCATAGGACCGGAGATCGGGCAGCTTTTTTTTATTAAAGTGTGGACGAGAAACAATCCCGGCGGGTCTGCATGCAAAAGCTAACAGAATTTTATTTATGTGCCGTACAACTTTTGCCAGACGAACTCTGCTTGAAACGTGCCCGCATGCCCGGAAAAATGTTGGTCGCGCCATGTACGAAGCTCCGAGAGCCGCTGTGTAATTATATTTCCAACAATAAGTATGGTTAAGTTGCATGCCACGCTTTCATAATAAGGCAGTACATGTTGAGCTTGTAAAAAAGAACAGTGTGTGCAGCAAATGTTCACTTGATACAAAACTATTCCAACGGAACAGAGATAAAAACACAGCTAATCGTGTTTCCCGCGATGCATGTCATTTAAAAAAGGATTCAATAGAATCAGAATAATCATTTGAAATTTACATCATGACATAAGTTTTCCATTAATTCACATCTTGGGTTGTTCCTTGAATCACCTTAATTAGTCGCCGGTGGAATTTGATGCTAAATTGCACATGATGCTAATTGAAAAAGCTGTTAGTGAAAGTAACTGGGCTGTCATCCGCATATTTAATCAATTCCGGCCGCCCCAGAAAACTGCTAACTGCAGCATTTAATCAACAAGCGCTATTCAGTTGGCTGCTGAATGTCGCATTCAAAGCAGCGCAGCCCGTGCTTGGCGAAAAATGAAAGAAGACGGCCGCAATTAAGCGGACGTCATTCAACCGGCGGCGGCACACAGGAGCAGTTCATTTAAATATGCCTGAATATATTCACGACTCATTTGGTAATTTGGACCTCCGACTAAACAGAAGCAATTTCATGCCTAGTTGATGCGACCGTGGCTCTCCGGGCTGCTTTCCTCATGAATAGAAAATTCGCCAGCCCCCCAGGAAATAATATGCTCTCTGTGTGTACAACAATAGGACTGCTGCATTAGGCTCATTCCGCCCCACGTAGCAGCGCGCATGCATTCGTGCGTGCTGATTTTCCGAGCGCAACCGTAAGACTGGCGAATAATTAATTTTCGTTCGTGCACTGTTTTCGTTCTGGCCCGAGTAGCCGCAGCGTGAAAAATTTAGCAGCCGCTAGAAATCATGTCTCCCACACTTGAAACAGGATTTTCCGCGCGTTCTCCGAGTCCCACCCTCTCTCTCTCTCTCGCACACGCAGCGAGCAGATTATCCCTGGAGAGGCGGAGGATGGAGTCGTCCCGAGTTGCAGCGAAATGTGTGGTTCGTGAATAATTTATAACATCTCCTTAAGCACAATACCCGAAAAAGATACCCGGCTGCGTGTGTTTAGGAGACGCGCACGCGAAAGGAAAAAAGGCGCTGAGCCGTCGAGCGAAATACGAAAAGCTCTTCTTTCTCGGGTCCGTCAGTATGTATGCTCCTCTTATCTGCTTGTTTATACAATATCAAACTGGCAAGAGAAACACAAAACGCACCCCCGCGTGCACTGTCGAGAGTCGCGGGAAATTTAAAATAAAGTCGCTCCGTGTGTCATCAAAACGGGCGCAATTCTGCGAATCCCCTGCCAAGTAGGCAACGCCAAGGAAGCAAAAAGTGAATTTTCGATTTCGCAAAACCATGCCGCAAGCCGCTTGAAGAGACTTTGATCAGCTGGCATGTTCCAGATTTTACGCTCGAGATCGTGACGACTCAGCCTGGGAAAATATATGAGAATAAAAAGGAACGAACAGAAAAAGAACGATCACCACCTGGTATAGAGGAAGAGAAGCAAGCGATTTTTTATTCAGCCAAGCCGATCTGTCTTCAGATAAGCGGTGTAGTCAAAATAACTGTAAATGATGTTTCTCGTTTATTTCACTCCGTTCCCTGTCAGAACTGCGAATGCGTTGTGCAGACACAAATTAATCTTGATGAAAAACGACGCGCCAATATTATAATTTCATTTGTTCGCGTGGAAATTTGTGCAATGATCCCTGGACCTATAAGGAATGACTTCAAAACAATGATAGTGCTACAATTGATCTCCGTGTGAAATTGTTCAAGTTTCACTTTCTTACCGTTAAATCAAAGAAGTTTTAATCTTTAACGAAGAATTTGCTCAATAAGTTTTCAATCTGATTGGATTATTTATTAATATCTTGATCATACGTAATTGTTAGACAATTTCCAGACGCTCATAGTACAGCTTCCTAACTTATGTTCTACTTGTTATAGTAGGTGAACTTTTGTAAATGAACGCCTCCGCGTTTTCCGTTTTTGTTCGGTAGTGTTGAAGCGAGTGGAGGCGTCCTGCTCCTTGCGCTTATGTTTGTGCACAATCAGGGCTGGATTTCTACTCGAAATAACAAGGCCGCTCGATTGTTCTCTGCAGACTTACTTGTGCAAACTCGACATCAGATTTTTGTTTCGCGCGAGCCGAGAGCAAGCGAGCGCGCAGAGAGCAAACAGGCGCCCATTAAAAAGACTCGTAATTTTGTACACGGTGTGTGCGTGCGTCTGCCGCAATTCGCTACGCTTTTGTATGTATTCTTTTGGGGAAACAAAATAAAATGATGATGGTGTTCGCAGCTTAAAAGATTTTCTTTTTAATTATGAAGCGCTATTCACCCTTCATGAACGGAGCAGCGGGCGTGGCCGTGACAACAGCTTCCTCATTTTCTGCCAACTCGTATTATGCATTGTGTTAGAGAGTTCTGATAATTTTTAACGAATCATGAACTCTTCAAAGAATTTAGCATGCTTATTGTGCTCAACAAAACGCAAAGACCATTTTTGCAGCAAAATAGCCGTAATTAGAAGAATTTCTAGGGATGATTGTAGCTCAAAACCACGTTTAATGGCATATTTTCGAGGGAAAAACATAATACTTATCATTATTACAAGTAGTGAGTCATTCATATTGATGAAGAACATTTAAAAATAGCCATTTTAAAACTACTGGTGTAAGTGAACTACGTAGAACTATTTTGACCATATATGTGCTCTTAACATAACAGTTATTTTTTCCATTAAATTTGCAAACTTGGAACAATGTGTGACAAAAAAAGATCTTCCTTTTCTTTTTTACTAATTTAACATTTAAATTAATTTGTAACTCATTTTCACTAGTTGTTTGCAAAATGCCAAAGCTGCAAACGGTATACATCCCATTTTATTTCCAAATTGTAAAACATAATTTAATTAAAAAAGGTCAGTTTAAAAGTATTTTCTTTTCTTCAATAATACCTAAAAAATCGAACAAATAATTACAAATAGGATAAAATGCACGGAACACTGAAATCTCTGTAAAATGTTTGGTGTTCTGTAAACCTAGCCAATTTAGAAGGCTTTTTTGTAGTCAGAAAAATTCAAACATAACTGATGAGAGGAAAGATATGGAAAAAATGCAATTTACCTTCCATAAGGTTTTTCTAAGACGTCAATAGCAGATTTCGATGAGTAATAAATCAATGGTTTTTCTCCTGTCTCCTCGCAATTTATGGTTTTTATATACAGTATTATGCATGTTGTGTAACATCTAGTTAGTGCTGGTTGTCATGGACTTGTTTCTAAATTTAAATCTAGCTTTTTCATAATTGTCTCGCTGCCGCAGAGCTAATTTTACAACGAATTCAAGCGCAGGTATTAAATTTGCCTCTGCCAGCACCCTGGAAAGCGTAGCTGACGCACGCACGCACGCACATTATTCACCGTCAAAATTTGCCGCTCAAAAGGCTCCATTCTGTGGAGAGAAATTGCGTGGTTTAGCGCGCACAAAGTCGGTTGGTTCCAATCAATAAAGCCACGTTATAAATCTACGGGGTTTGTAAAAATACCTTGGCCGTTTTCTGCCGCAAAGGCAGTCATGCGGGGAAAGGTGACGAGAACAAGTACTTTTCCACCCGCGGCGTCCACTATTCGCATTCAGCACGCTTCCAAATTTCCTCTACACGTACATTTCCAATTTTCCCCTTGAAATTGGGAATGACAGAATTCTGAGTTTTGCTGCGGCAGCACCTCTGGTCTTTTACGTTGGCAAAAATGAAAGTGCGCACCCAGTATAAAAAATAGTGAGGTTGTATTTCATTGTAAAAAAATAGTATGCTGGACGCTGAAAGCTCGATTTATTAAGGATTAGGATTTTTATAGATTTCCCGCCTGTATTAAACCACACTAAAGCTGTTAAAAACGTCATTTCAATATAATTGCTTTTTGAATTCAAGTCTTTCAGCCATTCAAATTAATTTTTCGGTAAAATTCAGAACAATAAATCCAAATGAAATATATTTAATATATTTTTTCGGCTATGAAGCTCATCAAAAAAATATTAGGAGATAGATAGATAGATATCGAAAATGGCACCTTGCGGATTGAGTGTGATGTGAAATTTCACTGCCACGCGGCGTTTCACTTTTGCGTCCACGCGGTAGCAGTGAATTAAAAGCTCGGCGGCAACAGCCGTGCAAAAGTTAAGTGCGCTGCGTAGGGATAAAACAAAATCAGCGGAGAGGAAAGTAATTGTGCTGCGGTGTCCCTTTTAAAGACGACGAGCCGCGCCGCATGCTCGCTCGTACGCTCGCTCGCGCACACACCACTTGACCCTAATTATAATGTTCTTAAAAAGAAATAAAACACCCGCAGCCGGGCGTGCATGGAGATAAGCAAGCTCAGCAGAATAATTTCGGTGGGAGAGCCAGATGGGCGCTGGGGCTGAGATCAAGATAAATGCGTCCGGGCGTTTTTTCCTTGAGAAATCGGCTCTTTTGCGCCACACTCGCCGGTTGGGGACAGATTGTTTTCCTTCTGCAGATTGAATCGGATGGCCGCGTGCGTTCCGCTGAGCAGCCGCTGGCCGACTCCTTTCTTTTATTTTATGTGTTTCCTTGTGTATTGCGCCGACGGGATCGAGAATGGTGGCGGAGAAGCGCTGCAAACAAAAACAGGCCGGGCGCAAAAAATAAATGATCCTCCAGCGCATCCTGCCGCTCCACTGATGCTCCGATGTCATCATTTGGACCCTGGCTACGGCTGGTGAATGTGTGATTACGTCAGAGCAACTCGCACGGTCTTCTGCGCCCCAAATGCGCGCGCGTGTGTTTTTCTAGCACCCCGATTCCGCCCGCCGCGTCCTGTCTCCCGCGATGGGACGGACTGCTTTTATATACGACGCGATAATTACTGCCTCCATAAATATTTGCTGAGTTGCGATATGCGAATTTAAACCACCGGTCTCGGAAACTCGTTAGCAGGGCACGGATTTGTTTATGAACTTCCAGCAAGAAGTTTGTAATTTTAACGGACAGATAACGTCACATTGCGGACGTGAATTTAAATTTATGAGTTTGTACTTGTGCGCTGCATGAAGAGTATTTTTAGACTTGAAAGGTAATCAGATAAAAATGCAATAAAAAAAAGAAAGCCGTTATAGTTTTCTGATCATTTTGCACAAGATCCAAATATTTTTTCTAAAGACAAAAAATAGTTCAAGTTTTGGCAAGCTAGTCTTTTTTACACTTTTTTTTCCATAAACTGCACTTCTTGGTCATTCAATAGCTATTTTCATTATTTAAAGGCTAGTGCGGGATTATAATAAAAATAAGATAATATGCCAAGTATTAACATTTTTCCCGGTTCTTCTTTAGTTTTCTGGTCTGGTTGAGATTTAATTGATATCCTTTTGTTCAAGGGAATTCATTAAGGTTGTTTTTAATCCAAAAAACACTTCCCTCGGTTCCCTCGGTTTTGTAAAATACAATTACAGTTGGAAGAAATGATCACCTCTTAAGCAAATTGTATCAGTTCTCTTCATTTGGTCTTCTATATATGATTCAGTTTAATGGAAAAATCATCAACTAGACCTAATAAATTCTGGGCCACGTCCCTTACTCGTGTGGAACACTCCAAATCATCACTGTAAGGATACAGAAAAAGTACCCTTCAGAATTTATGTGCTGGATAGTATTTAACTAATTCATATTTTTAAACTCGCTTATACAGCCTCGGTTAAAATCTGCACTTTAATTACAACATACTGTTTTGAAGTTGATGGAGAAGTCACTCACAGATAAGCTTTTGGCGCCGGTTAATCCTGTACCAAACACACTAAAAGCATCTCCTGATTCCAACTCGGAACGGCCAGTGTTTGCGTTCAAAATTAATCCACGCGTCCAGTTCCAGATATCCAGGTTTGCGAGTGAAATGCACATGCCGACTGCCTCCAACTTTGCCTTTACAGCTCGTGGGCGAGCACACACATGCCTGGTTTTGTCATGCAACTCGTTCGTTGACAGCAATTAACAGCCGTCTAATAAAGAACAAACATCCCCGGGCTTAATTGTGAAATTTGGACCGGCAAGGTGTCGCTTAATTATCTGCAAACACGAGATATCCTACGGTTTAAGCGAGATCAACATGGTCCGAACAGTTTAATTCCTCCGCCGGGAGGCGAGTCGTCGCTGGCTAATTTGGTTTGTTATTTCTAATTATAAATTTTAATGAGCTACAAGCTGCTGTTTCTAGCTGGGCTCCACCGACGGGGACGAACTTTTGTTTTTGTGTAGCTCACTTTTCCGGGGGATTATATAATCAATGACCGTGCTTTGCATAAAATTGAGTGCCAACTTTTGAGCAGCTGGAAAGTTGTTGATGAAACTCCCTGTTTGATGTTTATTAAAATGTTTGTTTAAAGAGAGGAGCTCGACTCAATTAAAAAAGAGCAAAGAAAAATAACCGGAACTCTTGTTTACTGTTTTCCTGAGTGTGGCTTAATATTCGTTAACACGTCCATTTAAACCCCACTCGGCTGTGCAAGGCAAAAACTGATATAACTTCATCGGCCTGTTTTTATCGCACACTTTATATCTAATGCCATTGAAGCACGTGAAGGCGTGCTGCATCGATTCGCCGGAACAAGGATTAGCACTCTTTCACTGCCCTCGGAGCGCACGTGGGACTGTCAAACTTGGTGTGGATTATGAATAATACCGGAGGCCAGGGGCAATTCTCAGCGGAGACTCGTCAGCGAATGTGCTTTTGGCCGTGTCACGTCGGCCAGCTCATCGAAATGGAGCCAGCGACCTATGTATAACGCACTTTTTGCCCAGGACACCCTAGCCTCTGCGCCAACGACTCTTAAGATGAAAGTTCGAGGACGAACGAAATTCCAAATCAAGTTTGAGCTCTGGGCAGACGCGAAAGTACAAGTTGACAGTGACGAACGCGGGACTTTGGAAGGCAAGACGAATTTCGCATGAGAAATCCCGCCAGTACTCTCGGAAGCCGTTGCAATTTTAAATGAAAGGGAGAAGAATTGGCCGCTCTTAAAAGGGACTGCGAAGAGCGGATGAAAAGAGCTATTGCTACATAGCGTGCGGTGTTTTATCTCCCTTGCAGCGGCGGCCGGGGCTTGAAAGATGGGGCACGCACATTTTGCATGGACTATGGCTGCGTGTCAAATAGGAAAGGCGGCTCTGCGAAATTATCTTATTACGTAAAACGTGCTCTCTCCTGAGCTCCTGATATTTTATATTCTTCATCATCGTGCGTGAAAAATGACGAAAACGCTGCCTGGTTCGTTGGCCGGGCGATAAGAAGGGCTAGATTTTCCCTCGCGCCCTGCCAACCCTTGATGAAAATGTCTCCAGGAATTATTGTGCTCTATTGTGTCAAAATTCATTGCTCGCACACTCGGAAGTGTGAGAGCCGGGCGGGCGGCTCGTTTTTCTTCCCGACGCCCTACTCTTGTTCCCTCCAGATATCAAGTTTGCTGCGAGGTTCGATCGAAAGATTGGGCCCATTCGATGCCTGTTCCGAGCACAAAGAAGAGGAATTATCTCGGAAAAATTGAATTATGCGCTGCTTCCTTTATGTTTGCCGAGCAAATGGAAAAGTCGAGATGAAAAAATGTCCTTCTTAAAGAAAAGGATAAGTTTTTCTTGCAACCCATTGTGAAGTGCAGAGCTCTGTTATGGACTTGCCAAAGCAAGAATCCTCTTTTTAACTGTGGCATGGGGAAAAACTGGGTTAATAAAACCAAGGTTATTAAAAGCTCGGTGGCTGCTTAGGCAGAGCTTTCGTAATTTTAATTCTCCCGATGAATAATGCTGCTGATTTTGCAGCAATTCGTAAATTTGCTGAATAATTTTGCGGCCCGCACTCTAAATCTCAATACTTTATTTCCCTAGAGTGCGGCACGGCCGGAGCCAACTGCGAAATAATATGCAAACGAAGTTTGGATGAATGAATATTTACGCAACATTAAAATTCATACAAAATGTGCGCCGGCATAATGTAGAGGGCATCAAAACACAAGGCACGTCGCAATGTCTCCGAAGAAGGATAGGAGAGAAGCTTTCTCTCTCTCTCTCTTTTCTCTCTTTTCTCTCTCTCTCTCTCTTAAATTATCATGCTCGCTCACTATCGCCCATTTTTATTACACACTTTGCGCCGTCAAGCGCGTTGAATAAATGGATGGATGGAGAGCATGATTAAAATTGCCATGTAATAAAATTTCAATTACGCCGGCCATATGTTATGGCATCTTTTAAGGACCTAAGCTCGGCTAGTGGCGGAAAATGAGAGAAGCTCTTTTCAAATCTTGCCCTCCCGTGATGCTGCTGATGATTATAATCATAAAAGAGAGCACGGTGGTTTATTTACTCAGCAGCTGAGCTATGAGAGAGCCAGCAATGGAGCAAAAATGTATATTCGAAGCAGAAGAAAACGGGTTTCTTCAATATAAAGACTTGGAATGGAGGTTCGCGATCTCAAAGTCAACAAACTGCTAATTTTTGTCGGAATGAAAGCGCTGAAAGACGTAATATCTGCTTCTCTGTTTGCGTTGGGTCTAATATAACAAGAATGAGAATTAATCCCGTGGAGAATGAAAGGCAACAATAACTCTGCCTTCCGGATGATGAAATCAAAACTTTTTTTGTGACAAACATTATCTCAATTTTTCCAAAATTTAAGAAAAACAAATATGTGAAATACAACTTGTAGAGGAAAACTTATCAAAACATTGAGATACAGTTGCACAAATTGGCAAAAAGCGAATCTCCTTTTAAGGTGTCAGCTCTTCAAACTACAAAAAAGAAAATTCGCCAAGTGAAATACATATTACAGCTGAAAGGCACGAGATTCTTATCCAATTACGGCGGAACGAGAATTAAATGGTCGTTCATGCAGAAGGATAGCACTCTACTTGATTCGCAAACGAAACGAGAGACGCCGGCGTTATCAGTTGGCGAATAACCGGTCAGATAATTCAGAACATTTTAAGCGAGTTTTAAATTGCTCTCCTTTGAGCAGATAACTGCATCGCGCGGCGCGCGTATACCAATCACCCTTGCTGCAGGAAAGAGCGAACGGCTCATTTGAATAATTCCGGCTGAATCAGGCGGCCTTTGTAATTTATCAAAACTGCTACTGCACGGTGGGAAGTGAAAAGGGCGCCCATTTGTAATTTAAATTCTTCGCCTGTGACCCGGCCTTCCGCATCGATTATGCACAAAAGTTCCGCTGCCAAAATTAAATTTTAATTTGGCATGCAAAATTTATTACAGTCTCTGTTGAAGCCGGAAAAAGAAGCTCCACCGTGAGATTAATACGTTTTTATTTGGTCACGTCGTCGTGCGTAACTCAAAGGGCAAGAAGGAAAAAGTTTAAAAAAGCCAGATAACTTTTATGGTCAGTAAAAATTCGGGATTTGACGTCGATCCGCATTGTAAATTTAAAAGGAGCTATTTATCCGTAAACATTTCAAAGAAATTACTTGACAAAAATTGGGAAGTGGATAGACTCATTTTTAATAGATTAAAATTTTTATCTCCTGACCCGATTATTTATTTTTCAGGCATGATGGAAGACAAGACACGAGTTCCGCGCAGAGTCTAAATTTTTAACGGCACAAAAAGCAGACAGGCCAGAGCAGTAAAAGCGGATTTGACTGTGTGTGTGTGTGTGCGCGTCTCTCCCTTACTTCTTTATAGTTACAGCAAAAAGCACTTTCCAAAAATGAAGATCCAACTTGTCAGCGGTGAGAAAAGACAATTTCCTCAGGCTTGTGGGAAAACGAGCCATCATTAGCGAAATGGGTAAACCGCAACAGCCTCCGAGAGAAGTGGGTGTGGCTGACTTTGCCGGTTGATGTGCCGAAAATGCTGAAAAGAAACAGCGAGATTGCTCTCAGCGCGAGTTTTGCCCTTTCTTTCTTTCTTTCAGCGGTGCGACCCAACAGTCTCATGAAAAAAAGATTTTCTCATTTCCACGGTTGAAATTAAATTTTCATTATGGCCCGGCGGAAGTGCACGCGCTGGCCCGCTTGGTGGCATAACGCTTTTCGACTTGAGTCAGCACAAAAGCTGCTTAGCAGTCGTAAATAATTTAATTTATATCACCGCTTGCTAATTAGCAATTTGAGCTTATGCCAGTTTGGAATTAGAGTGCGTCGTGCCTAGCAAAAGCGAGACCAGAAATGGAAAGGGTCCCGCCAATCTGGCTTACTTTCCAAGAGAGTGCCTTTGCAAATTGTTAAAGCAGGCAGAGACGAGTTTGTGTTAGGAATTTGCATTAAAAAGTTGGCAACTCTTTCCTCATTTTAGTCCTGCGTAGATTCTACGATTTTCAAATGCCAAACTGCTTTTCGAATGCGATGATTTGGTTCGAAGAGATAAATCGAATTCCAGACCAGCAGTTGTCGTTGCGTCAACACATCCCTTCTTGATGAAAATTCTTGCGCTCTACTTATCAAGACTTTCAGAATTTGTATCGTCTCGGTTGTATTCGATAAGTGCAGACACTCGTTCAAGTGATAGACACTGTTCTGACAGATTAATGACACTACTAATTAATTACCACTCCGCTGAGAAACACAAGATTAATTGGGCGGAGCTACTCGATTTATCCTTTGAATGCGAACCAGCTAAGAAGATGAGCAGTGAGTAAGAGGATTAGCAAGCTATATAATTACGACTAGCAGAGATGATAACCAGTCCGGAACAGAAACCGTTCTCTGAATCGACGTATCAGCCCTCCAGTCCTTAAGAATGGTATCGTGAGCATGTTGCGTGTCAAGATTGGATTTGTGCAAACTAAGCTCTGGGTAATAGAACAGGCTGTGCGAGATTTATTCCAGAGTTTGTTTTGGGAAATTTCGCAAATTGCTTTTCGCGCCGGGTTAATTTTTAATTAACTCTCACTCGACAGTGGCCTGAGCGCTGGGTTTGCCAGCCGCAATTCGACCAGGCTGCACACGTTGCACTCTTTCTGCTCCAACTCCCGCATGGTGTTGCTGAGAATTTAATAATTAAACTAACTCTCTCGCCTGCTGTGGAAATTTTAATCACTGCCACAGCTATTGTTTGCAGTTTGTTTCGTAACGTCACCAATCAAGGAATTCATTCTGTTTGCTACGCGTAGCTTGAAATTAAAATATGACGACCGTTCGTAAAATTAAATTAAAACTCGATGAATGAAATACATGCTCCCAATTAGAACTATTGCAGTCAATTGCTTTCAAAGGCTGGTGATTCAGAAATTTAGAACTCCTTTCTGAGTTATGAATTTTGTTTTGCAGGCTAATGATGCTTCTTTGTACAAATTTGAACTTTTGCTGTTCATCATATTTTCCTCAACACATCAAGCAGAAACATTTGTAATATATTATGCAGTTTGTTAATAATTTTAAACACGTTTCATGACCTTACTCACACTGTTTTATTTTCGGTTTATGAAAAACATTTTTGATTTTTTTTTTTCATAAGTAAAAATGGATAACTAGTATTGCTACCATAACACAGGTTTCGAATAAATTCTTTTTCCGGAAATTGACACAACTTTATGGGCCTAATATAAAGAGAATGAGTATGATCTAAAATTGAGTAATCATTTCCATCACCATAATGGACTCGCATGCTGGGTCAATTTCGATTTACTCTTCTCTAGAAGTGGCAGGGGACGGCCGTTTTGTATGTGAAAGAGTCTGAAGGCACCGATTAAGCCCCGATGCTGATGTGTATTTATAAAGAAATCTCGGCGTTATGCGGTATATAATAATCTAGTGCATGAAAGTGATGGGCGAATGGCGGTCATCAAATTTTTACGATCCCGCAGCAAACTGCAGGCCCGCGGCAGTTCCGATCTAATAAAATCCAACGATTTATTCCCTATGTTTTCCAGATCATTTATTTCCAGAAATTTCCACATGATTCGGCAGTCAGAATTTATATGAAAGGCGATCGTGCAACTTCCATTTAGATAGAAACTCAGAATTGTTTTCAAGACGCCTGCAGGAAAATACCTATCGCATTCGTTCAGAGTGCAATATAATGTTTCTCATAAGATGGATACTTGCTCTATTATTCTTGTATCAAATGCAAAGAGTTTTCCTAGCATCCATTGTGTATGTGCTACCAAGCTGTTTAAGCAGCATCGCTGCTAGTTAAATAATCCCTCCAGCATTATGACACATGAGAGCAGATGCAACGCTGCGTGTATGATGGGAGCTTACAGAGATTTCGTAAATAGGCTCGGATCTCTTTCTTTATGTTTGTTCGTTTTTTGTTTCAAGCTGATTGATTTTAAGGAGTATAGTTTGGTATGTTTTGCTTAATACCGCTGAACAATTCACTTTTTTCCCGACTGAGCAAGTGACACGATGTTCAATCCCACGAATAATAAATCAATAAAGAATAAATTATTCCGATCCACAGCACGAAACAATTGATTTTTTTAAAAGATGAACATTTCGTTGGATATCGTAATAATAAATGGAAACTGCCGAGCAAATCACTCGGCAAACAAATGCAAAATTTAGCAACTGGTGCTCGCAGCATACGCACCTCATTATTTGGTTCTCAGGGAGTGGAAGCAGGTAAGAAACTAAGCATTCCCTCTTTCCATTACATGTGCGAGGCAGAGCTCTATGTTCCCTGTTGTTATTGTTAACATCTGTACATTCTCACCCTCTGTGGAATTTATTATCTTCCACTTCTATAAGCAGAGAAAAGTAGAAAGTAGGTTGGATAGACACGGAGCTTTCATTTCCGTAGCGGCGGCCATAGTGATTTTTCACGTTCGTGATGGAGGCCATACATTTCCTCCTCCTCCTCCTTTATTTGTGGTGTGTATTTTCGATCTGCGTTTCTGTCGAGCGTGAGTAGTGTTCAAATCAAGGTTGACGTGATTGCGTTATTCCCCAATCAGCTTGATCAAACAACGGATTTGCGGATTAAACTGGTCAATTAATGATAGAGTGCATTAGCGTCAGTTCAAACAATCCATCCAATTCACGTTATGAGCTTACGCGAGACGGCAAAACTTTTGGAATAATGCATGATATTGCGAAACAGTAAAGGGGAATTGTTGTTTGCAAATCTGCAAAAAAGGCACTGGAAATAGAATACTAAAATCATATTTTCAGGTCCTGCCACATGCATTTTATTTCTTACCAATAGCTATAGTTCTAGTTTTTTTTTCAGACTAGGTTGGCTTTTTTGGCAGGTGTTTAATTGTTTTTACGCTTATAAATTGTGATTTTTTTAAATAAAATATAAGCGCATATTCAACTGACGAGCCTTCAAATTTTGCGCATCTTTAATACTCGTATTCCTCCCGACCGATTTTCATTGATTTTTAACAATTCTTAACGCAAGCAATGCAAAAATTATTTTTCCAGAAAAAAACTCAAAATTTGTGATTATAGAGAATTATTCAACTGCTTTGAAGAACGAATAATTTAAAAAAAACACTAGCAATAACTTTCTGCCATCAATTTCAATATTATTTAATGCCTACACATAAATCAAGTCGGTGTCATACGGAAATTACTAACAAATTAACTATTAAAAACATAAATGTGAAAGTTGCCTGCAAGAAATTGGTAAAAATTTAAAAAACCTCTGTGAACTGCTTTTAATTAAAAACAAAATCGAGGGTTTTTGCAACTATCTATCTGAAGGGTCTAGACCGTTAAATTAGTTTAAAGCGCGTGCACAACAGAAAATTAAAACAAAGTAGCAGGAGACAGAAACAAAAATACGCACTTCAGCAACTAACGAGAGAAAAACAAGCCACGGACCTCTTGAACAAAGCCTTCCTGGCCCGGACTTTCTATTACATTAGGCAGACCTCTCCAAATAACTGCTATTGGCGAATTGTGCGGAAAATACGCGAACTCCTCTCTGTGCGGCCGGCCACTTTTTATTTCGAATCTCCACCGCTCTCGGTTGGAAGTTTTTTAAGTGCTCGTTCCCGGCACAGGAAATGTCGAGGCTCTTTCGCCGAGCCGAGCGGGTAAATGAATAGGCAGGGCTGTGCGAGAGGTAGGCACGGAAGAAAGGTGCTTAAAACTCCAGACGCGGCTTCAATAAATATTCTGTCCACGCCGAAATTGGCCTTCCTTTTTGAGCCATTCTGATCAAAGGCTATTTTGCTTGATAGACTGGGGTTTGCTCGCGTTGCCAAACTTTTCTCCCCGAACTTGTTAGCCGCATAATAATAATAATGCCGGTTCAATTTGCGGTATTGCTCGGCGCCTGCTGCTGCTGAGAGATGAGACAAAACGAGCCGGGCTGCTCCACTGCCGCCTGAAATGAATTTTTGATTGGGGCTCTAAAGAAAACATACCCTGGAACGACTTTTAGGCGCTGTAAGTATCGATTTTATGCGTGTGTGTATTATATATATGTACGGCTTCTTTCCGTGCTCCATCTTGGGGCCATGTAGCCATTGTGTTTCCATACAATCAGAGCGAGTTGTTTCTTTAAATCAAGATTCAAATAAATAATCCTGTTCAGAAGAAATGAGACCACCGTTTATCTAAAATTATTCAATATTAACTCGGAAAACTTGCGGTAGCGAAGTTCTTTTCTTTGGTTTACAAACTAGTCCTCGTCCTTTCAATGGAATTTTCGTCACCCAAGGTTAAGAAGCATCAATTTTTTAAAATTATTCTCAATAATATCAATTGAAGTGTCTCTTACAGCAGCAAAACAAATCTGTGATGTGCGTGCTCATCAATTATGAGCGCGACTGATATTTCGCTGGCAGGCGGCGCGATTCCTGGTACATATTTGCTCAAGTCAGTGTGTTGAGTCGCAGCCGTTTTACCCACATGCATTATGCACAAAACCCGTGGTTTTCTTCAGCCGCGCCTCATTGAATCGCGAAAACACACGAGACGACGACGCTGGTGGCGGCAGGCAGCCAGGATAATTCACATAATGGCTGACGTCAGTCATATCGGAGTAAATATTTGCTCTAGCCCTACGAACACGGTGTATCTGGGAGCGGCTCATTCTCTATTAATGGGTACATCATCAAAGCAGCAATATTCGTCCGCCAAGTAATGTACTTTATGGTGAGAAGCAGCTCCTCGACATGCACATCTAATGTGTGCGAGCAAGAGCAGAAACGTTTTCATGAGAGGTGTCAGTTCGTTGGTGGCAGGCAGTTCTAGAGAATTCTCGTTTGGAAAGATGCTGTCTGGGTAGAAGAATTATCTTTAAAGAGATATCAGCAATTTGAATTTTCAAGACACTTTTATTCAAGGTGTATGTATCTAAAATTATTTCCATTAAAGCATAATGCCAATTAATTTTTGCAACGAAGTAAAAAAATAACTTATTACGGTTGAATAATACTCTGTTCGAATCTAATTCACTTTTCGATACCACATGAACATGAACTACGCAGTTTAAAGACTTTTGAGCCACACTTAAAATCAATTAAAGAACTGTATACAACTGCCGAAAACAGCTTACGCTGTCTAACTTGCCGTTAAAGCCTATTTAATAAAAACAAATATTATTTTAAGTTTTTTTCAATCCATTAATCGGTTTTCAGGCGGTCTTTAATCTTCTTTGTAAAGCCTGTAAATTCTGGAATGAGAGAATGTCAAACCCTGTACACGCAAATAAATATTACATAAATGTGGCTCTGCTTTGATGTTTTTCCCCAACCTTATCCAAAAAGCGGAGTGTCTCTCATTCAGATTTATGATCGGCGACGATATTGCCGTTTTACCCTCGGCTTTGTTTCGAATGTCGTCGACAGAATGATCAAAAAGGGATTTGCAAGAGGGCAGTTTTGGGTTTCACGCATGGAAATTCTTTTGGTGCTCACTCGGAGTGCTGGCTGCTGTGTCGCCGCCGGCCCCATTTTTAGATAGGCAGATTAAAAATGAAACGCCGCTTTTATACTTTCACGCAAATGGGCGCTTGCAATTTATTCCAAAGCTTTTCAGCCAGCTAGCCTTCCCCGTTTGTGTGTCATTGTTTATTTTGAATCTCCGCGTGCTATGTGAACTTGCTGGAAAGGCTGATATTTATGATTTCAAAGCCGGTGTACGAACGCTCTGCCACTGGCAATCCGCAAACAATGTGCTTTACAGGCCGCAGATTTTAACTTTTCAAATTATTATGGTCCATTAACAGGTGCTTATCTAAACAACATGTTTTCATTTGCTAAAATGTGTTTTGTTAGAAACCTGCAAAAGCACAGTCATTTCCACATCCCCAGTATTTAAATTATTATTAATTGTAATTGGTAGGGGGTTTGTTTCAAAATATTAAACTAAGAAAAACTAATGAGAATGATAGATTGGTGAATTAGAAAGATAAAATTTGCCGAAAACTTAAAAGCAGAAATTTTCAACGATTGATCCACTATGGGATTAACAAATCGAAAGCCATTAAGACTTTTCATGTCAATAATCTACTAGAATTTCCTTTCTAAACCACAATTAGATGTAGTAAGCGTAAGCATGAAATGCTGACGAGTTTTAAAAATATGTCAGTCAGTCGATAAGGAAATGTTTAGCACGATATCTGTGGAATTTGACAAAAGCAGGATTGTACCCACCAAAACACCATGCGCCAGTCGCTCACAAAGTAAATTAACCCTCGTGCTACCTCGCTCTCTCCAACAACGGAATAACGAAATCAAAAGTGAAAATACAGCCCATGCGATTCCGCGTATTGTTTTGTTATTTCGGTCGTTTTTGTTGCATAACTGGATGATCTGATTTGTAAGCTGGAGTACACAATGTCATTTTGGGGCTGATTTCGCCACCGCATCTGTTGATAGCATTTTTGACATGCGTTGAAAGCCAGAATTACGCTCCCTTTCCCTCGTCCTAGCACTTTGTGCCAAACCGCAGGATGAAACAAAGCGAGCGAGCGGTGCACAATTCTTCACTACTTAGCAAGTACGACTGTACTTTGTGAATGGGAACACTTTGTGTTTGTCACATCTCTCTCTCTCTCTCTCTCTCTCTCTCTCTCTCTCTCTCTCTCTCTCTTTCTCTCTGTTGCTCGCGTTTATTACGACGGCGGCGAAGGAGGCAGGCAGAGCGGCAGCTATGCAAACAACAGAGAATTCGCAAACGCACAGACGACGAGTGCGGTTGGCAGGTGCGCGCTGCTCAGAGTGAGAGACGCGCCCGCGCGCTCTCCGCTCCACTTGCTTTTCGTGGATGCCTTCCCGGCCGGGCCTTTGATTATTATTTGGACGTGCGTTTGGAAAACTTGCGGATTGCGTACAGAAAACTGCTGTCAAATTCCCCCCGTGCCGCGAGAGGAATGGAAATTATGGTCAAATTGGACACGCAACATGAAAGATGAGACCGTATCTCCCCCTCTTCTTTTCGGTGAAAAAACGTCGTAAATGCAAAAGCCAGAAAGTTTCACTCGAGGGTTGCTAGAGAGGAAATAAAATCAGAAATGCTCTCATTTTACGATGACATTGATTGATTAATCAATCCGCAGTGGGTGAAATGCGTATGGGAAGAGCGGGGAAGCGCCCTAAAGTGGCGTCGTTATTGTGAAATCAAAACCTTCCTCGCAGTACGAACACAGACACGTCAGAGTGAAATAGAAGATTTTAAATTTAGAATGGGGAATTTTACTGGAAAAGTTCCGCTGATTGCAAAGTTGATCGCCTCTATACCGAGAAATATAGCCTTCATTCGATTTATGGATTCGCCTTAATCTTGTTATTTTTGGGGTTGGGAATTTTAGACGATTGACTTTATTTTTCTTTGCGAATGATTTATATTTAAGCAGTAAATGAGCGTGAATCACGCAATTTTAAGACTTTTGGACCACTCTTAAAAACTACCTTCGAAGCCCAATCTGTAAGCCGTTCAGAACCGCTAAATATGTATTACGTGATTCGCTATCAAAGTATGACAAACACCTTAAAAAAGGGTTACACACGGTTACACATACTAGTTGAATTGGGGAGTTTGCCATGAATTGTTTATAATCAGGTAGTTTACCAATGAATGAAACTGTTACTTGTATTTCTGTAACATGTTCGTTTCGTAGACTTAGAAAAAAAATTAAATTAAGCCAATTTAGTGCAAATATTAAAGCCAATTTAATTCAATTCTTTTTTATTTCTCCAAATAGGTCATATTATTTTACAAACATTGAAGTCAAGAAAATCACATTAGGAGAAATAAGGCATTTGTAGTTCTAGCGAACAACCCGCTGAAACTCGTGAATAAAATAGTAGCAAAATTTCACAACTACTTTAAAAACTAGCCACACTACAGCCTATGCTACATTAAATCTACATCATATTTGACATCACATACAATTTACAATACTTGGGAAACTGGGAACTTGGACACAATTTAATTACGGACGGGAGGGAATTCCACTGTTGCGCGATTCGGAAAGAAAACGAGTTCAATCCAAGGTAAGTGCGCGTTCGAGGAGGAATCAGTCTGTGCTCGTCGTCCGCATTTCTCATTGTTCTGCCCACCATGATTCGCTCTATTGCGTCCATGTCAGTTTCTCCATGAATAAGACATTTCCTAAAGAAATTCTAGTTTTCAATGCGATAATCAAGAAAATTTAGATTATCTTGTTGTTTGGTCCTGTATTTGATCAAATTGGTTGGGTTTACACATCGGAAATTCATGCTTGAGCCGAGTTACCGTCAAATTTTGTGCTGCTAAGAAAATTTCAAGGTTTTTTTCATTTCTGGACATAATTGTTTCAATCCTGTTGAGAGCTAAGGAGTCAGTTGCTAACCTGTAAATGAGATCTGGGAAGAGCTTTTAGCAAAGAAATATTGAAACCTTGTAATTAATTTGTCAAAATTTACTAATAAAATATCACAAATTTGACCGTCAATCTCTTTTTAAAAGCTAAAACCAAAATTCGTAAAATAAATGCAATATCCCGAAAGAGGATTAAATAGGGGGAAAAATAGAGAGGAAATTATTGTAAACTGTCTAAAACCGTCTAAAATTCCCAACCCTAGTTATTATATATATGAAATTCTATGTTTGTTATGATTCCCTTTCTTTGCTGGGACTGGCTGTAGCGGCGTTGACTTTGGAGGTTTTAGGAGAAACCGTAAACTACTGAATTGCGTCTCTCCAACATTGGCGTTTGCTGACAAACCAACAAAACGTTTACAGCAGGCGTTAGGCTATATATACAATCCATTCATACAGTTGTGGACGGCAGCAAGAGCGAGAGAGCGGGTAGGATTCGCAATTTCGCGCACAAAACAGCAATAACAATAACTTTCACTCTAAATTTTGTTTGGCGGCGCGCGCTGCGTGAATGTAAGTGCGATTAACACCCTGAGCAGGCACAAAGCGAATTTATCTGGCAATTCCATCTCATTTATGGGTTGCGCGAAAGCGCTGGCGATGCAGCATAAATATTGCCCATCAATAAACACGGCGACGTGCGTGCTGTATGTTTGAAAATACGGCAATCCAGTCTCGTCGCCAGAGCGTTATTGCACGTTATAATTTGGCTCACTTGGTGGGCGTGTGCATTTATTAATACAAAAGAGCCACCGCCTTCGTTTCGTCGCCGCTTCCGAATAATGCGAGACTACTAAAATACGTATTTATAAAACTCACGCTCTCACAATACATAATGCATGGGAAATACGGACCGCTAACCTTATCATGCAAATTAAGTTTACCATCAGCGAAAAGCTACGCTCGCTTCGTGATAAATATGAATTTTGCCTCGGTTTCCGAAATTATTTTTGCTGCCCAAGCATGTAATGAATGATACACACACAGCCGCTTTTAAATTAAAAACCACCATCTGTTGGTCGTGTAAGCGGGGCGAATTTATTTTTTCTCTCCGACTATTCTGAATAAATGAAATATCAATAAAGGCCGGCGCGGTAAAACCGAGAGACTCCAACGAAATGGGGATGTGGAAAATAGCCGACCTAATTTCGAAGCGAACGCAGAGGTAGTGTGGCAAAAATATTGTTTGATATAGCCACTAGAGAATCAAAAATAGAGTATGAGAGTTGTTCAACATAAAAAGTCAATGAAAACGTTGATAACTAATTGAAGAAAAATTTCCTAAATGGAGGTGGAAATTTTCCATTAATGTGTTCAGTCAGGAAGTGAAATTTAAAAATTTAGCAATAGCATAATCTATTTTGTATTGCAATTTCGGCTAATCCCAAGCCTCATCAGCAAACCAGACGATGGAAGTACCCAGCAGCCTTAGGCAACATCAAATAACGAAATGACTGAATAATATTTATCCAATTTTGTATCTTAAATCTGGGAAAGCTCTATAAATTTTTCTATTGTTGGACCATCAGCATTTGTTTGTGAAAATCAAGACTGTAATATCACGCGAAAATTTTGGGAAAATTAATTGAGTTATTGCTGACAATGAGGCCGCCCATTTATCATCGATTTGTTTTACCTTCAAATGATGAGATTGTTGTTTCACAGACATTTAATGCTTGGATAATTACAACGCTAATGAAATCATTGGACTGTTTTTCACGCCCCTACTGAACAAGTATACCCCCATTTCGATCGGCTGCTTTGTGAATTATTCTGCCGTTTCGGCTCGACTTGTTTATGTAGTCGTGATTTATGAGTCTTGGAAGCTGGCGACATAAATATTTGCTCTCTCCAGAGATTGTATCTTCGCGGGAAAATTGCCATTTGAAGATTTTTCTTTGGACAGAGCTCGTAATGAAAAGAGGAGACGCGTTTGTGCTCGACACACAGATGCGCTGCAGTTTCAATGCCGCTCATCCGTATTGAAATGTGCCGACTGAAGAAAGTCTGCTTTCCTTCTGCCTCTGTTGGCAGTGAAAAATTTATTTGAGATACGTGGCATGGAGCAGCTGGATTTATTGATTGTCTTTTGATTAGAACCATATTTCGTGGGCGTAGATCGCGGAAAATTGGAGCATCAAAATGAATTCGATTCCACTGACGCTCACCTCGTGAATGTCATTTTGTATTCTCGTCTCAACGTTTAGCACTGCCCTGCAATTATTTTGTTCACAAGTGCATGTATGTGCATGCAATATTCAAAGCCTCGTGGCACACAAAGGGCTCAATCTGCAAAAAAAGTATATTTCTGTGTGTCACATCTTTTAGACTCCATTTGCATAATGACAAGAGCGAAATTTCATGCAAATGTGCTGCCAGGCGGAGCAGAAAACTAAACCATTTGCATTTTAATATTGACCCACACGTGTAGATTCAACTGTTTGACCCTTTTTTACATTAATATAAAAGAGTAGAAGTGTTAAAAAAACAACAGATATATAGAAGCAGAGGTAGACAGTGCAGTTGAGAAAGGAAAAACAAACAGTAAACTTTCTATACACAACCACAGAAATCTCTAGCTGAAAAAATCAATTTCGACGGTTAAGTTTGCCTAAACTTGGGCATACCAATAGTAATTGTAGAGGTAAGTGCTCGGCGGTGGGCACAAAGTAATCCAAAGGGCGATGAAATAACTTTTTACTGCGCGCTGTTAAGGAATTTCCAACAGCGCGGCAGCAGCAGCAAGTTCAGACCAACCGAAGAACGAAAGCAATAAAATTTAATAGAAAACTTTGGAACCGCCATAAAGGAGTCATTAGAGCCATTAAACATAATGATGGAGCCGGCCCATCCAAAATCGCACGCTAGAGGTGGAATTTTGATTTGACGTTCTCGTCTGCTGCGAATATAAGTACGCGCGTTCGAGATCGAGTCATTATATTGCTGTATTATGCGCCACGCTCGGCTCTCGGATTTCATGCAGCCAAGAAGCACACTCATATGCACACAAATCTATTTGGCCTGATCGCAATCTAAATTAACGGATAGACGCACACGCTCCGACTGCAATCGAATGTCGGACAAAAGAGATTACAACTGGGCCGTTGAGTGGGCGGTGTTGCTGGCTTAATCCAAAAACCAAGCACCCGGCGTCTGCCGAAAATACTCGCGCTCAGACGGGTAATGTGCTCAAACAATGGGATTAGGTGGGGTTACACACTACACGCCTCTGGGAATTTATTTGAAAGGACCGAATTGAATCTCGAAACGGATTGCTAATAATAATCTCGTTTGGCAACCAGGTTTACAAATGTGATTTCCCCGCAACACACAATATTTAATTGTATACAAATGATCATTAAAAGTTTACGATTCAGAACGTTTTTTAGTATATAAAATTCATGTCATTGGTAGCTTTTTCAATTCAAATGTTGAAACATCCTTTGATCTGGAGCGAGTGCAAAATTTTGGATGCGGCTACTAGTTATAAAAGTCGGATTCGGGTTACGTGTATTTATTTTTTTGTTCGCCGTCGATAACGCAGGTGCGCCAATTAGTTCCAAGCTGAAATGTAGCAATTAGCGCAAATTGGGTGTTTGATCCAACGCCTGCGAGCCAGACGGTCCAAATTGAGTTGTCAGTGCGCACTCTTTGTCAGAACGAGCACTGAGTGGGAGGGTAAATTAGCATCGATTGGTCGCAACAAAACAAACGGCCCCCATGCCGACTGCCTTATCTGCTCGCAGTCGAAACCAAAAAGTAAGTGCGCTGAAATTGAATAATCCACCCCTTTCAAGGCGCGGGCCGGGAAATTTTAATCAATAACACGCCGCGTGCCGGTCGATCGGTCGGCCGTTATGAATGCGTGAATAAATTTGTATTTAGAGCCGGCCCGCCGCGCTCGTTTCCCCCACGCTGCTGTGAATCTATAAAATTCACGTCACGCATACCTCCGCACGAGCTGCATACACCCGCCGGCGATCAAGTTGTAAAATTAACCCCCGAGAGCGACAAAGTGCCGTCGCTGCGCTGAATTAGCGCCGTGCTAAATGCATTTCTATATGATACCGATGCGCCAACTTGGCGCATAATAAACGGATTTACGATCTTTTTCAAGCACTTTACAGCCAACGGAAATCTTTGGACGGCAGGAAAGGTTATTCACGAGCGAAATCACTCTTCTGAAACAAAACTTTTATTCAAATTTTTTTGCACTTAAGGAACGGCGAGTTTCTTGACATGACGGAAGAAGTGTAAAAACAAAAATGCATCGCCAAATTAAACTAGCAATTTAATTATTTGTTGTAATGGTGCAACAATTACATGTGCAGATGAGCTTCCCGGCAATTGAATTTAACGATTATTTTAAATTAGAAATATTAACCATTGTGTGCTACAGAGGTGCTTTGATATTGTTTTTTTCACAGTTTTTACAAAAAATTTGAAATAAAAAAATATTTTTGGTTTAAAGTATAATTAATTTGTAAAATCATAACAATATTCTTAAGTGTTTTATTGAGCTGCCTTTTAGTTTTCAGGGTTTGCTCTTTTCGAGACATAATTCCTTGATATTTTGTGACCAATTTACAACAAAATGAAGAATTCGATCCTCATGGATATTTAAAAAAGTCCGTAGTTTATATAGTTTATTATTCTCAAAGGCCAGCCAGACGTGGAATATCAGAGGAGGCGCCTTAATTTTTGATGGCTGCCCCGCTCGCCGCTCCTCTGTATCGAGCCAAATATCAATTTCAAGAAGCAGACACCGAGCGAGTCACCTCCGCTTTTTCTTCTTCTCACAGGGGCAAAAAAACGCGCTCACAACTCACGCTCCAGCAGGCGATATTGCATTTTTAAATATTTAACCGCAGCACTCCACGGCCCCAGCCACCGTTCACAATATCCGAATGGACAGATGGACGTTCAACTTGTCAAATATGAATGTGTGCCGATATCGCTCCCAACACCCGCATGATCGAGCAGCGGCAAACAGCCAGCCACTGCTCTTTCTGATCGTGCCAAACGGCTTTTCACTCTCTCAATGCTTGCATGCCCGTACCGCGAAATTGTTCGCCCATAAATAAAAGAGGCCAATTAGAGCAAAAAAGTTCACCAACGAACTCGACCCCTCGGAATGGTTTTGTTGTTCATATTTATTTTGGGCGTGCATGTCGCACCTATATGTTCATGTTATCTCTTAGTTCAATTCATGCAGGCCCGTCGGGTTTTGTGTATTACAGTTAATCCAGAATATAAATATAAATAAAGAAATGGGGACAGTAAGATAAGTTTTTCAAGCAAGCAACCTGTGTATCATTGGTGGTAAGCGGGTTGCATAGCCTTTTTAAAGGTACGTTACACAACAAAACCTTGATAATTCGTTTGGTTACCTTTTGAGCTTACGCTCATACTACATTAAATTTGTTAAATCTCATCTGTTTATTTCGTTATCTCATGGTGCCTCGTACAAAAATAATACAATATTTAACAATGCACTTTATTTCCCAGTAATTTTATAAATTAGTAGTACCTTGTTGGAGTTCAATTAATTAATTAATTATCTAAAACTCATTTAGTTTAATTGTTCTTAAATCACCGTAAAAATCGCAGAACTTAACAACAAAAATTAACCTCAATATTTAATTATCAATACTGTCCACTATATACAAGAAGACAAATTAATTTTATTACAATTTTGGTGTGCAGTTTCAACCTAATTTTCCAGAAATTGCTAAAATGTTAGTCAAGAATTGCGTGCGTGCTGAAAACCAACCAGGCGTACAAAAGATGCTAGCTTTTTGAATGTCACTCCACAGCAAATGTTAAAACCAATTTCAACGCACAATGAAGATGCGAGAACAAACAGCATGTGTGTGTGTGTTTGCGTGAAAGCAGACACAAAAGCCAGCAGGCGACACCCCCGCAGGTAAAAGTGAGATCGGCTGCGGAGAGACAGAGCGAAGCACTGTTTAAGCTTTCTCTTGCCTCAGAAGCTGGAACGGGCCTAGTTTACATTCCGGGCTGTAGACAAATGCCAATTTTGCTTACTCCAATGTGATTAACAGCTGCGAGGCTTCACGTCCCGAGCACGATAAATCTTGCTCACGGGTGTGCGAGCGCCGAAAAAAATTGAGGCAGGTAAGTTTACACCCACTCGCAGAGCCATTATTTATTATCGCGCACACACGACTGCCCGTGAAAAATATGTGTCAGATAAACAGCAGTGCTGTGTTATATATGTATTTTTTTTCCAGCCGAGCGCTGATGCGCTGCTTCCCACCAATAAAAAGATACAATTTGATGGCGAGCATTTTTCAAAATGTGGACGAGCGGCCGAGCGAGTATTGATGCGCGCGTGCAGCAGCCGGGATGGCTTTGCCGCCAAGATTAATTAAAACGATTTCGGGGATCGGATTTTTACGCGAGTCGCTTTGTGCTTGGGCAATAAATCAGCTCCTTGCGCGGCAATAAATTTGGGCCAGGCGCCAATGGCGAAATGCACATTTCGATGGGATTTCAAAAAGCCAATTGAAAGGCTGAAAAATTGTGTGCATTGAGGGGTGAGAAAATGAAGTGTGATGATTTATCCGTAATTTATGTGATGTTCCAGCACCGAGGAAAAAATTACTTTTGCGCCGAGATTATCCCCAGAGCTTGAGTCGGTAAAAAATATTTGTCGAACATATGCATCAATTATATTTTCTGCTTTTAATTAACTGTATCACGTAACAATATTTTTTGCTTCAAACTTCATTAATTTGATTATATCCTCATGAGTAGGATTTTTTGTAGTCTCCCTTGAGGTACCCAGTATTTTTCATTTGAACATTTTCGTGATACAAAAAGCAGAAAGGCTTCAAATGGACTTGTGAGTTTTTTGTGAGAGGGAGTTTTTCACTGGATGGGAAAGTGGAGAGTTTCGCGAGATTTCATGACTTGCCAATTTTATGTTCCGCTCAGCAATGAGCGCAGCAAATTGTTTTCAACCACCAGAGATTAAAAATTTCCTGCAGCAAACACAAAGGCGTGGATTTCGTTTTACGAGGGGCCGAAATAGCTTTCTGTATATAGTACAATTATACGTGCGGCATCATTTTTTGTTTTAGACAATAAACTCTTAAGCCACTCATTCTCAGTCTATCCACGCATAGCATGTTTTAGTTTTCTTTGGAAATACTCTATTTATATCTTTGTACTAAGGTTAATGTCAGATTTTTCGGTATGAACTGATAATAATCAGATCATAGTTACCAAAATAAATCAATACAATAAGTCGAGAAAATACTTCCGAGCGTCGGAAGTTGGTTGGCTTAAAATCTTTGATTTTACCCTTGCCGGTATTTATACATGCCTTAAGCAAAGGGCAAATTAAAAACATAAGCTGACTATCATCATCTCTTATTTGAGCCAAACCCCTTCATTTTAAACCCGAGGGAATAATCTTCTGATTATCCCATCTTATGTTGATAGAATGATCTTCTCGAGTCTGCGGTTCGCAAATCCCAGAAGCAGAGTGCCCGCGTAGGCAGCCAGCTAATCAGCACCTGCGGGGAATTAACTGGTAGAAAGCAAGCCCTGATTACTCACTTCCTCCTGAGATCTTTGATCAAAATTTATACTCTGGTGCAAACTCACCGAGCACGTAGCACGGAGAGCGCCATTTGAAGTTGTGTTGTATGAATATTTCTGTTAACGAAGACCCCTTGGGCGCACAATGGATTTGCTTTGTTCAATATTTCACCGCAAACTCATCATCAGCCCGTCGAGCTGATTATGCCGAGCAGGTGTCCCGAGCAAAACTCTCGGGCGGAAACTATCACAACCGCTCACCAGCTCAAGACGTGCGTGCGAGTCAGCCCGCTGCTGATGAGCATGCTGAGATCAAAGAGCGAATATTGATGCCGAATGAGTTTAAAGAGCTCTCTCAAATAATTTCCTCCGTTCCTTCGCCGGATCAACAGCTCAGCTTGGTGGTCGGCGCGCCGACCCTTCCACCTCGTTCCGTCTTGTTTTATTCAGCACTCACTCGATAATACCCTAATTTCCCGCCGAGTCACGCGGGTTGCTGCCATACGTAAGGGGATCGTGATCTCAGGTGGGCGACGCTTTTCAGCTGTGATTGATGGGCTCAACCTCGAGTGTTGCACCTAGAGTGGTCAAACCGGATTCGAAATTAATGTTGGGGGATTGTCCAGCACTCAGACAGCATTCCGTGATATTTTTATGCGGGTTTAAAAGTTTATGCTTGTTTGAGCACGCGCTTGTCGGATTTGTTGACACTCGTTTTGTCGGTTTTTAGCGTAAATCACAAAGCCACCGACGCGTTGTTTGACACGCTTATTGATGATTCATATTTGCTCTAAAATATTTTCAAAAAATTTGGTTTGAAAAATATAATCATTAGTGAAAAATGTCCGAGCAAAAATAACAAAAGAGGGATTATAAAAACCACGAATCACAACCCCTACAGCATTTCATTCAATTCAAATTTTCGCCAGGAGGTGTAAAATTTTCGCAAAATTTTACAAAACAAAACAATGCATAAAACGACTTTATATCAGACAGCCTCTCGTAAAAAATATGTTTTAATTCAATATTGAGCATTAAGGAACTCACCGTTGGTGTTCCTAAAGATACTGTGAGTATTTATCTATTTTATTTTTTATAATCACCCATCCCATTTTGCATGTCTACATCCTCGCGTAATGCTGCTACAACTGAAGCACATTTGTGATATTACATGAAATCAAATGTGGCTACAAACGGGCAGGCAGGATGTTGGGCGGCAATGCCTATTTCATATTCACCAAGTGTTGCGGATGGAAAATTATGAACGGATATGCAAGACTTATTCGACGACTAAACAAATTTTCTAGTTGACACAATTGCATTATTTTCACAAGCTTTGCTCTCTACTGCAATTTACGCTGGAACATTTAAGTATTCTTCCCACAAAGTATGTTAAGAATCCTAAAATACAACTTAGATCTTGAGAGCACATTTAAATAAAACATTCTCTAATTTAGGTTGACCGTAATTTATTATTTTCAGTTTCAACGCAATGAAAAGTTATTGTGTCCCACGAAATCATTTTTCAAACAATTTTATATTAATCTGCTCTTCTTTTCAAGGAATTTCAATTCTATTTAATACGATTAGAATGAGCTCATTTATACTGCTGAAATTGAAAATATTCCATTAGACGATGGTTTAATTAATGAATTCGAAATCAACTTGATGATTCCGTCGTTAAAATTAATAAATATTAAACCTTTTAAAAATTACTTAAGTAGCTTGTCGGATTCAATTTAAATTTTTTTATTAGTATGGGATTTAAGATTACGACGTAAAGTAGTTCACTTGAATAACAGCAACCACAAGCAGCTGCTTTTTTGCTGGGAGACCAAAATTTTTGCGTCAGCTAGCACTTGCTTCGTCTCCATTCAAAACGGCTCTCCATTCTTCACGACCATAAATGCGACAGCAACATATTATATCGCACACGCATCACCCTCACACATAAAAAGACGCAAGCGGCAAAGCTTGCAATAAATCACGCCCATGAGAGCAAAGAACGTAGATGAAAATCACCGCGTTCGCTCCGTTATCTCGCGTCTGTCATTTCAGTTGACAAATATTGCTCGGAAATATATATTGAATGTTACGCCCATAACGGTTTTAAATTCATTTGGACCAGTCGTAAATCAATTGAGTGTGTAGAGCAAGTTTGGTTCGCATAACAAATTAATATCTTATTTTTTCTTTTTTAATGAAAGAAAATTTGGAATGGCTATGAATCAGGCCTGTATTACATATTGGCAGTTGATTGCACAATGCTCAGGGAAATTTTAGTCTCACGATACTAGAAAAAAACGTTCCAACCTTTTTCTTTCATTTTCTTTCCCATCATTTAGTAAACGACACAAACATGCAAAGTAAATCTGCAAGAGTGCAAGAAAAAATTTTGTTGATAGGAAAGAAATGTAAAATGAAAGCTAGGAGGAGGAGGCTTATGCTTTTGTAAAAGCTGCCTTTTACAACTACCAAATAATATTGCATTCCTCAGCAGGCAGCGCCGGGTGCCAAATTTGGGCCACTTTTTGTGCGCTCGCCGGCTAAAAAATTATGCAAACGACGTCTTCTCTCCGGATTTTTGTGCGGATTTTTGCTTGCTGGTGGCAGGCAGCAGGCAGGCGGGGAAATTTGCGGCCGCAGCACAAAACAAAGCAGAGAGGGAATATTAAAATGGCATTACAGCCGCGTCGCTTTATCACGGCTAACTGCTAAATAAATTTTGTGAACTCTGTGAGGTGCCGTGCTGGAATTACAACATAAAGTGCCGCCGTGTTTGTCGTTAATCTCACGCTCCAGCTGCTAACGATAAAGGGAGAGCGTAAAATTTTTAATGTCGCGTCTTCTGTCGAATCACGTCTTCGAATGCGCGTCTCATCCATTTCGATCACGTTTCTATAACGCGCGTTATTATACGACGTGTCCGTTTTCGACCTAAGTGCCCTGCCTGCGTCGCTTCTTGATCGCGTCATGTGTGTGTGTGGGTGGGAATATCTCGTTTCTTATATACCTGTTCCTCCTTTTCTTTTAATATTTCCTGATGTATGTTGCAAAAAAGTCAATTTTCGATTTGCGCACCGTTATAAATTGTATTTCAGCTGCCGTGAGCACGGATTTCAAAATCTCATCACAGAAAGTGTTGTTTGTTGCTATGGTGACGCGGAAAGTTTGGGGAAACTGAAACACGTGATCATCTCCTGAAACAAGACGTGTCAGCTATTTTTGACGTCTCTAGTAACTTGATGATTGGAAGGGAGAAAAAAGTATTCTCAATCCTGGTATCTTTAATGTGGAGCTGTAATTTGATATATTCCTTGTTATATATATTTAATATTCAGTAATTCATGCTTTGTATATACTTCCAGCCTAATCTGATTAATCTTCTGATATGCTGCTTACGTGCACGAAAGAAAAAAACAATTTTCATTAATTAACCACGGAAATGCATGATTCGCAATATCGTTAAAGTGTAATTTTAACGTGGAATAATCCTCAATATCGGTAAAAGAGTAATTTCACGTGAATTAATTCCTGATATCGAAGTAGTTTGCACATCAAAATATTGAGGAAATTTGAGTCGATATTTGTGGGAGTTTTGCTACTGTCGTTAATTATTTCTTATGGGAAGAGAAGAGATTTAAAATAATAAAATAGCACATCACAGAATGCCTCTGGGAGAAGGAGTAAATTTCAAACAGCCTTTTCACCACGGTAAATAAGACGCTGCTTGCAGCAAATTAAACGGGTTGTTTGCTTGGCACAAATTAATTTCTCGGTAATTAATTGGCAAACATTCGTCTTTGAAGAGGGAGCTCGCTTCTGCATCGGCTCCTCATCGCGGAGGCGTCAATTAACAGGATGCACGGAGTGAGAGAGCAAGCAAGGACGTGGAAAGAGATGGAGACGCTAGCTGTGTTACCAGCGAGAAAGGGGAGACAGAGAGCGCGAAACAAGGCGCTGCGCCAAGTGGGTAGAGGCGCGTGTAAGTGTGTGAGACTTAATGCAGCTATTTCGCAGCCGCTGTGCGTTTTCCTTTTTTGATAGTCTGAAATTTATAAATAGCGTGTCACATAATGAGTGCAGCATACTTTGGTAGTTTACAGCCGCACGCTTGCCTTCCTGCCAGCCGCCCGGCTGCGAACGGCCAAGGCTTGTAGGTCAAACTTGATAAAATCAATTCTTTGTGTGTGTGCGAGTGCTGGAGCGGCCCAATTCTTGTGTGTGTGTGTGTGTGTGCGAGTGCTGTACACCAGACAGCTTTAAACGCCACAACTGCGGAAAAACTGCTCGATACGCAGACGCTGCACTGCATTATTAACGACTCTTCGTGGAAATTTCATTTGCCAAAGTGACTGTCTGTTGAGATTTTAAGCCTAAACGTCCTAGTGGGAATAGCTAAGGTTTCCGCGCCTGCAACCTGTGCGTCAAAGGTGGCAAGCAGGTTGCATACGATTTTTAGGTGCGGTTTTATATATGTAATTATCTTTATTAAGAACCACATTGTTAATTTCAAAGGATGAATAATAAATTACTCAACATGGGAAAATACCTCACAAAAATTCACTCACTTTCGTTAATAGCCACTCACCCTTGTCAACTCCCCGCAGAGAAGAGCTATTACGTCAATTTTAGTTTCATAGAATTTCCTGCGCTTCTATTTCTAGTATCTATATTTCGCAAGCTTTTACCTTAATATCCTAATGATTGAGCAACATTTAATTGAGGTACATGGATTTTTTATGTGGCGCCTTCCGCCACAATTGGCGTAAATCTAGTTCATTTCACCCCGAATTAGTAGAGGGCAGGGTAACAGTGCAATTAGCGCGTTACCCTTACACCTCGCACGACCATGGTAGGAAATTCCGAGCGAGGAAAAGATACAGAAGCAGAATTTCAGAAATTATTAAGCCCGGAATAGGGGCAAGCAAAATTGTGATAAAATTCTTAATTTTGCCACTTAAATGTTTCGTGCATTTTTTTAAATTAATTTACAGTCTAGATCTTAACTATGAAGGATAAATCTACAAGTTTAATGCCAAATGTGATAGTTAAAAGACTAAAAGATACTTTTCCAATTTGGGCTCCTCGACACTCCACATCACGATATATATGAAGCAGAGTTTAACTATTTGAAAAATATATGGAATTATGAGAATTTTATGATTTTGTTAGAGCGAATGACGGGGCTTTACAACATTTTGCCACTGGCCTTCTTTTTCATTGTGCTCAGAAACTAGTGCAACTAATCCTTTTTGTACGGCCGAAATTTCTTGCATTGTGATTTTTTTAGACAAAGCACTACCTACGAGGCATAGTGGACAAAACAGCTTTAGAGTCTCATTTTGTAAAACTTTTTAGTTTAGAAAACTGCTTTTCGAACAAAAAATTAATCAAAATATACTTGAAGTTTTAATTGGAGCCACATTTGCAAACAATTCTGAACTAAACCCACAGTGGATATTTGAACAATAATAAGGTACGTTAATTACTTAAGAATTCTGCTTAACTTATTCAATGTTCCCTTGATTGTTTGATTTACTGCGCCAACCAAAAGTAATTACGCCAATTCTACGCGTCAGCGGACTAATTCGCGTCGTTCATTTCTTAATCAACGCTTGCCTCCACTTCCATTCTCAAGTTTCACTCATTAAACGAATTTCCCGTGTTCCCGAAGAAATGTATCCGCTCTGGAAATAACTCAGCGCGCGGCGCAAGCTAATTTGAATTTCGTTTGTGAGGGCAATTAATTAGCACAGCTGTTGGAAAAAATATTCCTGCAGCTTTGTGTTTTGCTTATTGCGGAACATTATTCGCGCGCGCCGTAGCTGCAACTGAAAACTCATTAATTTTGAGCTCGCGCTTTCGCATTCAAGAAGCGAAACGCACACGACACACAAACGCGGCCATTAATATTCGTTCCTAATTTATTCCACACACAAAATATAATCAAGCGCCGGAGTAACCATACCGAGTGTTAATGATTTTCTCACAAAAGACGCCACGAGCTCAATTCGAGCAGAAAAATTAATGTGCTAAGTGAAAGAAACGAGTGCCTTTTATAGCCTGCGGCCGGGATAGGAGCAGTACGACGGAGAATTTCATGATGATTATTATTTCACCACTCCATTTGGTCAAAACGACCAAAGGCAGATGCTTTTTTCTTAATGACGCAGACGAAGAAGACGGCGCGCAGATCCTCCTATTAGTCGCGTCACAAACTTTATAAAATGCTCCAGTGGAGACTCAATATTTAGAGTTTCCACGCTTTCGCGGGTTTGTCGTTAATGAAGAGCCATAAAAGGTCATCATTATTTACCCCATTCCTTGAAGCGACTTTTGTACTTTTATGTTACGTTTTTTGGCTTGTTTAATTAAAATTGAAAACCCTGACTTTTTAATTAGTTTTTGGGTGCTAACTTTATTAATTATATTTTTTGTAAAAGTTTTTCCTGATATATTTGTGTAAAATACTGTAGCTTGTTTGAGAAAAGCGAGTAAATTAATGGGTCCAAATTTTCCAATTAACGTTCAAAGCAGAGAAAAAATTTAAATCATTTCATTTTCAATTGAAAGATCCTAATTATGTGTATACTCAATTTATCCACGACTGTTTGACTCCAAGAAAATATCACATATTCTTTGTCAGTTCATTTTTTCTTACAGCTGGATAATTACATGGAAAATATCACATTAACCCTGGGATGTATTATTTTTATAAAATCATTTTCCAACTTTCCCTCTTAATGACTTTGAGCTGTATATCGGCATCCTTGTAGCGATGTTTGGGAAATGCAATTTTAAACTTCTCCAACGAAAATGAGCTACAAAATGTAATATTATCTTGGCCAAGAGCGAAAGAAAGTTGAAACGAGAATCGAAAGCAAGTCCCATCTATTCTCCTTCCAGTTAAGTACCACTCGTAAAGAAAGTTTGCAGATATTATCAGCCGATGTCGGGAATAAAAAAGATTACTTTGCTGTTGAAAGTTGAATGGAGTGCCAAGTGCGTGTACCGAATGTACAGAAGAGGGAGTAGAGACGCGCCAACGATTTGAATATTGAGGGCACGGACGCAGAGTGCTAAAGAGGACTAATGCTGTTATTGCAGCAGTCAGGGAGTGAGAGAGTGAAAAAGGCGAGACTATTACGCCGAGTCTGGCCGCCGGCGGAGTTCGCAAATGTGCACGTAGATCGCGAGTTCTTTCAGCAAACCATGGAACGAGGGCGAGAGAGTTATGCATGGCGTCTTGACGCCCAACTCCATTATTTTTTTCTTCGTTATTTTGCGCTGAGAAGATTGGAAGTTAATGAGGTGAAAATGCAGCAGAGCGAAAACGAAGCGTTCATCACGGCATAAATTTTTCTAATTATTAAGGACCGCTCCGTTTAATGCCAGACGAGAAGGGTTTGCTAAATAAATTCTGTATGAGGGAGGGAGAGTCATAATTTCCATTTTCCTCTTACTGACTGGTAAATACGAAATAATAATACTTGCCCCAGCAAAAAATGTATTCGGTCCATGGAAAATTTATCAAAAATTTATTCGTGAGTAAAAAATAACATTCTGTCAACGCGGTTGAATTTTGAATACAAAACCATCCGCTCTTGACTAAAGTACACCCTTCGAACTGTACACCCATTCACTCCTGATATCTCATTCAATTCGGGCGAAGATCGATACGGTTTATTGTAAATTGTGTATTCATTTTTGACGATTCGACGGCAGCATGGCGCGTTCGGAAAACAAATCTTCTTTTGCTCCTCGCCCAGTCTGCTTAAGCCGAAAAACGTCGGATGCTTTTTCTTTCAACTCGCGCGCCCGAATACAAATGGCTCTTTCTTGGGCATTGATTTTCGCCAGTGTGTTCCTTTGTGTGCATAACAAATGGGCGACAGACACCCTCCTCAGCAGATTCACTTTCGCCCGCTTCGACCCGTAAACATCAAGTTGTATTAGTGTTGCATGTATATGTGTACTTGTTGGCCGAGTTTGCGCCGGCTGGCTGCTCTCTTGATTATCGGAGCCATTTATCGCTGATCGGCTCGAGATCGTCACTTTCCTCCTCGCATGAATGTTAAAGAGAAGCGCAAACATATACATCAAAATGCGATTGGCTCCATGTTGTTTCGCCAGTTCGCTCCGTCTAAATGTATTCTCTTTCAGACAATATGTTTATTTATTTTGCTGTTCGCCTCCGCTCCAACCTGGTGCACGCAATAAAATTTCATGAACCTTCCTTGTTGAATTTTTAAAAATCTCCTTTCCCAGGAGCTCGGGGTTATTTGGCAATTGGAAAACATAGGAACAACGTCTCAACCTGCAGGTGTTTCGTTCTCAGAGAATTTACAAGGTTTAGGGATGTGAAACGTAGTCCTAGTCAACGGTCGCATCCATTCAAGCAACTATTTAAAGAAAATCAAATGCTTCTCGCATCAAGGTGAAAGAATTATCAAATATTATCTCTCGCTGAAATTTAACAGAAATGGATTAGTGAATTTTTGTGGGGAAAAAAGCTAACAATAAGTGAAAAGAAATATAATACACTGAAAAAGTGAGGATAAGCAAGTCAGTGCAACATTTTAAATTTAATTTATGTATTAGGTTTCCCTTGTTATTTGTATTCTTGTCGTGAATAAAATATTTCTTAGTTAAATTTTTAAATATTTATGTTTTGAGTTATTTCACATCAAATTTTAACGTGCGACTGTATTGCTGCATTTATGTATTAAAATTGAAATAAAAACGACTTGATCAAGCTAAATAATAATAATTTCTTAAAAAACTAAAGCACGTTTTACCCACCACCTTTTGTTTCACATCCCTTGCTGCTAGTGGATTCCTGCCGACGTGAAAGATTCCAGCTTTATTTGCACCCCGTCCGGGCGTTGTTAAACGACAAATAAACATTGCAGACGAATTTCCTCACCTGCAAATCATTCTACCTCGGGCTTTTATTTTATTTTGAGGCGTTACGCAACGAGCTTTACACGCGCCTTCAACAGGACTTAGGGGAAAGAAACCACAGCGGACCCCTTGTTAAATGTTGCACGAGACAATTTGCCAACGAAAAGGACTCCACCTAAGGGAGATAAATTCGAGCGGAAATCTCCAGCAGCACTCGCTCGAGCAGCCGGGCAGAATAAAAAGGGCCAACTTTGGAGCACCATCGCTCTCTGCCGCCGAGCGCCCGATTAATTATTGAAATAATTGTCGAGAATATTTAAGATTGGCAAAGTTTGCGCACAGGAGCTAGTAACGAGTTTGCTTGTCTTGGAGGAAAATATTGCATTATTGATGAGTCCTTTTCTGTTTTCGTCCGCGCTGTTGTTGACGCGCTCGCTGCCGCCTTCCGCGATAGTTGAGGTGCTCTAAGTATTCTAATTTATGACAACTCTCGCGGTATAATTACTTCCAGAAAGTTGGCTTTCTTTGATGAGTGAGTTGTTAAAGAGAGTGGAGGAATAGTTTGTGTACGCTTGGTCGTTTCCTTGTGAGAATACTGCTCGGAAAAAGAGGCCGAACGAATTTGCATTGCCTTAACTTGGGTCAAACAAAAAACTTTTCCATTTGCACCGCACGAATATCTAATTTACTTTTTACTTGGAGCGAAGCGCGTCAGCTACGGCACACAGTGAGTCCTTTGAGAAAATCGACTTATAAGCAAAAAGGAAAGCGGTCACTAAAAGCATTGACACGGGCGAAAAGTAAACAAGTGTTCTAAATTTAAACTGAATTTTGTGTTTTAGTTATACAAACTTGACCTTCTTCAAGTGCCTTTTCAAAGTTAACCTTTTCGTGTTAACTTGGTTTGGAAATGGGGGTTTCGATGGGAAAAATCCATAAAACGCACAGTAAATATATATGCAAGTAAATCTTAAAAATTAAGTAGAGAAATTGCCAAAAATTTTAATCTGGTATCAAGTTTTCTCCATTAGAAAAGTTGCAAATATCATTTTAGAATAAGTCCACTCACAATTCAGTATTCTACCCTGTCTATATGTATTCTTTTGTGAACTGAACATATTTTAAGCTTCACTCCGAAAAAGTGCAAAAATCGAAAATCTAAAAATTTCGCGTGCTATAAAATGAACAGACTTACCCGGTGAGGCATGATTCTCTGTCGAAAAACCCTGTCCTGTCTTCGAACTACACCATGGAGGTGGTGCCGCTGCGAAACAAGGAAATTGCGCTCGCTCGGGTTGCAGGCAGCAGGCAGGGAGTCGCAGTCGGCGAGGTGCGGTCGGGCACAGCTCCGCAGTGAGACTGATCCAGCGAAATCCTTGTGCCGCGTTCGAGTACCGCGCGCGAGTTCACCAGGGCGCAAGTCTAACCCGCCGAGCCATTGGCTGTAATGTTATTATGATGTTGTGGCTGTGGCTGGGTACAACTCAGCCGTGGAAAGGCTCGCGCTGTATGGAACGAATGCTGCTCTGACTCACTCCACCATTAGGGGCAAACAATCGCTAATTAGCGTCTCAAATTCTAGATTGACGGCTGACAAGAATTGTTGGTTCAGGCTTCCGCCATTCAGGATTTATAAAAGCTTTTCCGCGAACGCTTGGATCTCGTTATCCATTTTCAAACTGCACAGGCATCCACTAATAATTAGTTTTGAGAAATGAAGAACCCATTTTTCTTAAATTTGCGTGTAAATGATGTTACTTTCTTCGGCTTTTAGATACACTTATATTTGCCTTTTAAGTTTAGAACCTTTAAAATATAAGAGGCCTCTAACTATTAAATGTATTTTAAGTAACTGAATACCTTATTTAAATTTTCAGGAAGTTTCAAATGCGGTTTCTTAAAATTGAGATTTATATGGAAGTTAGGTTTTAAATTAAAACTTGCGTTACTTTCAAAAAGCCCTCACTTAAATTTCTGCTGCATGAGATTGAGGGAAGTTGTGGGTGATAAAAATTATAATTTAAACATTTTCAGAGAGATCTGTGTGCGGATAATGTATCACATTACAATAAAACTGTTTTGATTAAGAAACAGTAATTTCAGTTTTCCGTTTTTATAATTCCGTATAATAATATTTTCTTTATTAAAATTTTGCAGTCTTAAAATATTGAAAACCATGTGCCTTTGAAAATTAAAATTCTCTTAGAAATCAGAAATATTTTTGAATCTTTTCAGCAATCTTTTCATTTATGATATTACTATAAATTATGTGTCTAATTTTTCATACATTACGAATTTATTTTTCAAACGAAAAATGGTTTGTCACTTGAAAATTTTTGTCTTCTGTGTGATTTTCCCAGCTCAATTAAATTTATCTGGTCATGGGTGCACACTTTTCATTAGGCTTCAGCAGCACTCTTTCATTACTCCTATATATGGAAAAACTTTTTGACTTGGAAGCTTCACACAATTAGGGGGTCTTCCGCTTCACGCGGTTGTGATGCATGGAGCACCTGGGATGGAAGGCGAGACAAAGGCTCCAACCATTTCCACTTCATTTGAGGCTCGACTAATGATGACGCTAGTTATTAATTTAAATGTCACTAGGCTCAGCAGTGGTGTGACGTCACACCGCGATGAGACACCACTGCGTACTAAAATAGCAGGATGAGAGAGAGTGTGCGGTGCACGTTCGTTGTGTGGAAAAAAAACGTAACGTGGGCTCACTGCTGCTGTGCGGGATATTAAAAAGTTGGAGGAGCACACACGGCCTGCATGCTGCCCGTATATTTATATATATATTCTCCACCCACTGACAGCCTCTTGCTGATGGCCACGCAGCAAAAGCCGAGTGTGATACACAGCAGTTGAAATGTGTGCTCTCACCCACAGTTCCGTGAGAAAGAGCAATAAGGCGTAAACAAAAATAAAATCTTAATGCAATTAAATTTTAAATATTTTAATCATCTCTAATAAGGAGAACCTTATTTTATTGCTTCCATACTTCCATTCAGATGGTTCATGTTGAAAGCTAATTTCTCATGGAGTCGAGCCAAAACTATAACACAGTCAATGAATAAATTTATGAACAAGAATTTGAAATTAAATGCAGCTCCCTCAGTGTATAGCGAGCTGTTTATTTTTCCGTATTTTAACAGAAATGATAGCAGCAGTCAGCCCTAGACAGGATAGGAAGCTCATGATTAAGGGCTGCAACTAGCCTTCATTGGCATCCAACAACAAAAAACAATTGTATTTTCTCAATTATTGGAACAATTGTTAAATGCAATTTTCCATTTTGGTTATTAGGGAAAATTGACTTTAAAAAGGAAATGCACTTTGAGGTGTATACTTTAATATCCGTCTGCGTGTTGCTGATTGAAAATCACTAAATCGCGATTCCGCAACTTGATCGGTGATAAACACGTCCCAAATGTCACCGCCGTCCTGAGTGACGGGAGAATGACATTTCGCGTGTGTGTCCAGGTGCAAAGTTAGCACCCTCACGGGCCGCGTGCGCGGTGTCGATTACTCCAAAAAAAATTATCAATCACCGCCAGGCCCGCCTATAAAACAGGGAAACGTCCACCACCTCCTGTAGCGCAAATAGGTTCACGTGCAATTTGACTGCATCGTAAATATCAGCGCAAAACCTATCCATCACCGCATGGTGAAAACAACCCATCCGTTCGCTAATATCGTTCGTCATCTGCATCGACATTAGGGAGGCAGTGGAAAAAGCTGTGTTTGACGAATTATGAACGCGCTGTTTGATGATGGGTTAAAAATTGCGTAATTATTGCTAAGTGAACTGTGTGCCACAAGTAAACAAAAAATCAAAAGAATGACTGGTGAATTTTGAAGTTTACATTATTCTTGGTTAATGGAAAAGGTTAGAAATTTTAAAATGGATTTTTAAAACAATAATTTCAATCAGTCTTTTTACAATTTTGGATGGCTTAAACAGGACCTCGAAATTCATGAAATGCATGTTTTTCTCATGTGAAGGCACTGATGAATAAAATTGGGAGACGCGTTAGCTTGAAAATTAATAACAATTTCCTCAGGAATCACAGATTTTTTTAAATATTGCATCAGTTTAATGCTTCAATTCAAAAGCTGTAAAATCAGCCTGATGAACCCTTCACTCTACCATATTCTTGCTGAGCAACTCTTCGTGGAAAATTGCGACAGTTAGCGCACGAGAGTCGGAAAAAGCGACGAGCCACCTGAAAAGCGCGCTTTTTACCGTCGGCCGATTAGTGGTGCAAATTGGGCATTCAGCTTACATAATTGAGCCATAACTCTTTCACTGCCCTGATGCATGCACATTATTATCATTGTGGCGACGGACCGAGTGAGTGAGACTAGCTAGCTAGCACTGCAGATATCTCTCATGCATCGATCCGCTCGCGAGCAGCAAATGAACACCTTTCGCTTCTCCACACCCCGTGCAGCTGCAAAGCACACCATGAATCAAATTGCCTGGCTTTCGAGGCTCTCTCATGGCCGAGCGGCAAACCAGTAATGATATCGCTTCGACACTTCCAGCTGTCATGCGCTTTTTGCATTTGAAAGACCGCTGCAAATGCATTTTGCTGCACGGGTGCAAAAAATCGTTATATATAGCCTGCGCTCTGCATGTGGGTCCAAACGAAGTGCTCGATTCCCAATATGATATGAACTACCCGACTGATATTGGCCAAGCACTTAGGTTTACTGTCGAGTTTTTTGTAATAAAATGGATTGGATTTTATAAATTGCGCTTGGTGAGGATTTCCTGATCTTCTGTTATGCTTGTGTCTGAGTATATTTTGTGAGCAGTTTTTTAAATATATACTTGATCAGCAAGTACAAAAAGTTTGACTTTTTTTATTTTTGAGACTGTTTTTATAGGATTGCTAGGCTACAACGTTGCATACGATTTATTGGCTTTTGACGAAATGGACACATAAATTATTCAAACACACGAGTGATTTATTTTGATTTTTGTAATTTATTTCTCTTGGTTATTTCCTGTTTAATAATTTGTATAATTTATAATTCTTTAGAGCCAGAAGTCATTTTGATGAAGCAATGGGAAATTTCTAACTCATTTCATTCAAAGAAAAATCTGATTCAGGCAAGAATAATTTCAGTGGAGAGTACCATCAATAGATTTGCCATCAACAAGCTCCCAATCGAATACTAGACAGCAAAATAGGCAAATTTCATACAAAATATTTGTTTACTTTAGCCATTTTTTAAGGTTTTCACCTGCTCACTTGTTTGTGGGAAAGGGGCCTGTTACTCCAGTGTGAGTGGGGACTTTTAGAAACACTTTGAGAAATGCAGTCAACTTCTACTGATTCCTCAACTTCGATGAAAACAATCAAACTCATTACAACATGGAATCTAACTTAGCCTCAAGTCGCGGAAGTGAACGTAAACAAAAGTTTATAATTGGTTTCTATTTTTACATTTTCCATGGCACACTCTTTGTGTGTTTATTGAAATCAGAAATCATCATAATATACACTCGGTTTATTTTTGTGACATTGTTAGGGACGTATTTTACAAACACAATTTCTAAAAATAAAAGTTTGACATACATTTGAGTTCATTTAACTTTTATTTTATTAATTTTGAGAAAATAGAACAATACACAAAAGGGGTCAGAATTAAACTTTTGTGAAAGGGTGACACAGGTGACTAAGACACAGTCCAGGAAGGCAAAGCCAAAGCAAGATATTCTTATTTATTTTCCCAGGATATTGATTGTGTATCCAAAATACTGCTTTATTTAAAATCAACTTGTGTTTAAGGAGGGAGAATCAATTGTCCATTCGTCTAAAATATGTATAACGTAAATCTGAGTGAGCGATCTGTTAAGCAAATAAAAAATGAATACCCGCCAGAATTGAGGCGTGCAACCTCTTGGAAATCGAGTTAAACGAATGCGTGGGGCGCTCTTAAAAAAGTCATCGGAGAGACGTTAAGGGGCGAGGGAGCGCGTTATAAAAACGGCGACGCGTAAATTTATGCAGCAGGCTGTTCTTGCACCCATAAAAAGCCGCATCCCTGTCACCGTTGACTCGAGATAAAAGGCTACCCTGGTATTTATTACAAAGGTCTGCCTTGCTCGTGAGCCATGTGTATATTTTGATATCTAATGAAGGCATCGCGCTCGCGCGTATTATCAACTTTTTCACGTGCGGCGTTATTAATAAAAATGCGCGCTGGCAGGCAGCAGCAGGTGCGGGCGCGTATCAGCTTTCCTCGAGAGGCATAAAAAGAGCGGCGGCGCCGGTAATGCCCTTTTGCATTAAGATGGCCCGCTGATATATTAATGCATTAATCGGGGGCGGCTCCCTCGCTAATTAAATTCCGCGCGTCTCGCCTCGCCTCGCCGATGGAACGTGACGTGTGCATGCGAGCTAGAGCGGTCCGGACTCACTACTCCCGCTTTCGTTTCACCCCTTTAATCGTCCGCGTGCAATCATGCTCTCACTCACTCCACCACACAAACATACGTACTACTATCATACACGCCGATGTAATATATTGATTCGCACCCGTCGAGATGTGGGATATGTGTGTTGTAGTTTATTGTCGCAGCTATCGGCAGGCACCAGTAGCGGTACTGGCCTGAGAGAGGTGACGGCTGGGTCCTCAAAATAGATATCACTGGGATTTGTACATGCCAATAAATGTTAACAGGTCGGATTGAGATTCATGTAGCAGGATCTGCGGTGGATACTACAATCAGTTTTGCGGTGCAGCGGTGCATCAGATGGACGAGAAACGTTTTATTTATTTTATTTGAATCTCTTGGTGTCTACTCGAAATTAATTGGACAGTGCAATCAGATAACAAAATGTAAGTAAACATCAAACGATGAGTACAACGGAATTACGCCTGCAAACCCTTTCAATCAGCATATAAGGGAAGAGAAAAGGGTGTATATTTGCAAGTATTAAGAGAAATTTGTTCCGTTTTAAATAATTCCCTCAAATTACTAAGATCAGGCAAACCAATATATCATTTAAGTTGTGCTCATATATGCATTAAAATCAATAAACGGGAATTTATGGTGGAGGGAAAATTAGATATTACGAACTTTTCTACGATTTCGTAAGAAACATGATACTCTGCAATATGTACAGAAGTCATAGAAAAATAAATTTTTTAGAGAAAATTAAATTTTTACTCAAAATATTTCATTGATTTTAAAGAGGTCAAAGTTAAAGACATGAAAGTTGAATTCCTCAGGAAAAAAGTAAACATCACTATGATACTTTCGCACGAGTTCGCCCAAAAATAAATTGCCTATTTGAGGTATCGTAGCCTTTCTTTTATTAGTTCTATTTTTGTGGAATTTTTCATCGATTTGCTCATCTAGCAGATTTGCGTTTGAAAACAAAAAGCGGCTCAACGGCATGTTGGAGCTGTTAATTTCAAATCACTAACCGGCTGCTTTGTTTTAAGTTGGTGCGCAGCGCAGTACTCCTCCATAAATGCACTTTTGTATCGTTCCCATGACGAAATGTGTTTTCATATATTGCGAACCATTTCACTGCTTCATTGAGCGTCGTTGGCAATCGGTATCTCAATATTTCATTCAGGGAAATTCTGTAATTTTGCGTTTTTAGCTGCGAAATTCCGTGCGCCGCGGCAATCAGCTTAACTTCCCTAAAGGGATTTGTTATCAATTCGCATTGAGAATATCGGCAGAGGAATCTTTAGCTAACTTATTTGATGTAGTTTCCTCATTCCAATTTTAATAGGACAAGACTGACATTATTTGTCGTATTTGTGCTCAGAATAAACGTAAAGTTTTCTGCATTTGGCCAAAAGAGCAGGAGCAAAATGTTGGTGCCGTTTCAATTCCGCAAAAAATGGCTTTGAAAATCGACTTAGCATGAGGCCGCTTGGGCCGCGTCCTGCGCAGAGTCATGAAGGGGTGTGAGGATGTTAAAGCTTTAAATCCTCCGGCGCAAGATTAAAAAGCATCGTGATGTGCGCCAATTTTTTAAAATTAAAGACAATTTTGCTCTTTTAAGAGCAAAAATTCAATTTTACCGTCAGCAAGGCGTTTTTGTTGCTCTTGGAATTTTATTGGGAAAAATATCAAATGGCATTTTTTGTACTAATAAATCGTAAAAATGTATTCAGTGGTTGTTTAGCGTGAAAAATATAAATAAATAGATAAAATCTTTGAAAAGCCTTCAAATTAAAAAATATTCCGACCACCTTCATTATACTTATCGCTCACCATATTTCACTGAGCATCAATAGAGCAGTAATACGGCCTGCTAGCCACGTATTTATTTGTGATTATCAGCAGAAACGCCGGCAGCAAAGAATGACGGATTGCGACGCGGCGCACAATAACCCAGGCCACTTAATAACGTTGTACGCGACGTAATGAACGCTCCGTAGTTGAGGTCGGCGATGTGATAACCATCTCGTAATGCCCGATAAACAATAGCCATGCCAATAGGCGAAACGAATGGTCTGTGTAATCTACAACGCCTGTCGATGTATGCAGCGCGCCCAGAATACCTGCTCAACAAATTGCATACCTGTTCCGTGCCGCTGAACAATGTTTAATAACAGCAACACACTCAGCAGCGTTCGGACGGACGAGTGCGGCGGCATATTTGGTGGAGGTCCAAACCACATGCTAGCGCTGCCACCAGTCAGAATAATATGCTAATTTACGCACGCCGTGAGCATGCATAGCGTAATTGTAATAATTGTTCAACTACCCACTTTTAACTAGGTTTTCAGCTTCCCTGAATTCTCCTCAGAATTTGATTAGCTGACCTTCATTTATCATTTTTAAGCTCTATTAACGTGCCCTTTACAAAGTGCGAAAATGTATTTTTATTAATCATTTGAAATTAAATAAAAATTCCTCGGTGTATAGCGAGCTTTTTATTTTCCCCTATTTCTCCTGCTCTACTAGTTTCGGCTGTTGGTTGCGGCCCTACCAGTCCTAATACATAAGGTACTTGTTCCTTCTGGGACACAGAGGAATCTGTATTTTACTTCAACTGAAAATTCATGACAACCTCTCGTGCTTCAAATATATTTTTAAATTATTAAAATTTTTTTGACTCTTATTTGTTTTACATTTTTGAATGAATGAATTTATTATTAAACGCATATATGCGTGCGATACTAATTCTATACAATCAATTCTTTCAAGTCTTTGCAGCTCTTCTTAAACTAATTCTTTTTACCACACATTTCAAAATATGATATTTTTCTCACTGTTCCCCACAAAATCTACATTTACAATTCTCCTGAGGTTCATAATTGTACATCTGAGTTGCACAGAACAAATATTGATATCCATGGCATGCAAATCGAGTAACATGTCTACCCTCAAAATTCGGCACCCTCCAATTCCCATTCAACATTGTTTGAGTTTCATAAAATGCATCACAAATCAAGCGTCTATTTATAATCTTTATGTTAACAAACTTCTTATAATTATCATTTTACATTTTTATATTTTCATTTAAAAAGATAGAAGCAAAATTATGTGCTCTTTCTCTATGATACTGTTTTTGAAGTTGCCGTGAATCTCACGAATCACAGCTTGCGAAACTCTTGTCGAAACGCAAATACATGCTCCGGTGTTCAATTCGATTAACCACACGTTTGGTCCACCAACTAAAAGCATTTCATTTCATTGAGTTGGAAAATTAGCTGAGTGCTAATGTTTACCCTCTTTTGTTAACTGCCTCGGATTGTTTTTCCCTCTGTGTGCTTTAATACTCCTCTCTCTGTCGCTGGGGGAATCCAAATACACCAGAAAATCCAACAACTGTTCAAATTGAGGGAAATTACGCATGGGACTGGTAAAATACAAACTGGAAGTTTCAAACCATCTCGAGGTTTCAAAAAACTTGTGTGTGCTTCTCTCATTTACCTCTTGTCCGCGAGTTGAAGTTGTTGTTTTCAGAAACATGAAATAATTTTGAAGATTGTAACCGTTCCCTAATAAAGGCGGATGCAGGATTTCGCTTGTTTTTTTTATTATTAAATCCGCTACAATGAAAGCGCGGGGCCTCTGTAACACAGCTTAATTATCCCAAAAATTTTGCCAGCCAGAGATTTAGGCAGAATTTATTCTTATAATGAGCCTTGTCGGAGAAAGGATTTAATCTCTTGTAAACTACAGGCGCGCTCAGTGTAATTTAAATTAATGAGCATTCATCCTCGCCGGATCATTTGTCAGCGAGGCAAAGCCTGAAACTGGAGACAAGTGAGGAAATACTAGCAGGGCGCACGAGAGGAAAATCAATTCCATCCTAGCTCTGCGCCGCGGACCAGAGAGAGCACATATAGCAGCACGTCGGGGAATAGACGCGACAACCTGGAATCGCTACATTACAACAGCAATAAAAGCCATATTTCCGCACACAATCGTCCAAATAGGAGTCGTTTGTTTGTCGCACAACCGCGAAAGGAGGACACATACAAGCAAAATCGGGCCGAGGGACGCGCGCAAATGGAGAAACTGCGTCATCATGGAGAAGAGCACTTTTTGCCCCGAGGCATCCGGGTTGCTTCTTGCGTGTCTGCTAAATAAACGTGTGTGTGTGTGTTTGCGTTTGTTTGTCGGTCCAGTGAGATTTCCACAGTATCATGCTAAGCATAAAGACCTAATCAACATGACCATCGGTCTCCTTTGATCATTTACCAATCTAATAGATGGTAATTTTGATTTACTTGAATGTGAATTACTGACGCTTTTTACTAATAATCAGGTTAGTACACTCATTAAGAATTTAATTCGTTTGGCTTCAGGGTAAATTCATAGAATAGATGTTACCTTAGGCTTAAGTGAGTAAATAGTTGAAGCTGATTCCTCTCTTTTGAGTATCAGATAAATCTTAGTGCCTCCAGATGATGCGGACGTTCGAGCCTTCCTGAGTGAAGCATGATTGGTTATAACTCGATCATTCCGAATTGGGTATTGGACATCGGGAAGTAAGTTCAAAATAAACTACAATGAGATTAATATGATTGCTCAAATGCTGGATTTGAATTTTCAGGATGGAGTTTCGATATCGGATCCGATTGTATACAATTGAACGGCGGCAGCATCTCTCACTTTCCTCAGATTAATTACGATAAATTGATTGAAATTCTCAATTATAGCTGCATAATTAAATCCCGACAACCTTCAAGTATTAAACTGTTCAGCACAAGTTATCAAAAGCGTATTTCTGCAGTTAATGCAAATTTGAATGAGGTCTTGTGCATCTGCATCAGCGTCACAATCGCAAGGTCAGCAAACTAGCGACGTTAAAGTTGCTGATGGAATGAAGGATAAGAAAACGTGTTTAATTTAGCAGAACGTCTACTGCAGATAGTGCTAAAACATAAGTTCTACTAGCTAGCGCTGGAACAGCTCCAAATTTTTTGGGGTATGTATAAATTTTGCACTTTACGTCATGGAAAATCAGTTAAAATCAGGGAACAAAAGCAAACTCTTCACGTCTTCCGCTGCACGCGTAACTTTCCCACACTTAAACTTTCCGACTGGAAGGATTTGAAAGTTTTCATCTTTTGCATGATTGAAATAAACCCTCTTCAGTAAAACTGTCTTCCGTCGCTGCCATAAACTCAGAATGAAATGTAGAGTTTGAATTTGACGCAAACAGACCCAGCTTTTGAAACCGGAATGTTTACGTTTTGATCCATTTATTAACACAATAGTATGAAAATCGTATAATTTTGACATATGTCTTCACTGGATCCTTTTCCGCACAAGAGAATAACGAAAAGCGCGTTTATTCCTGACGAAAATGAACTATTTTTAACTCTTTGACTCAGTATGAAGGAGGCACGCTAATTACATCCCTCGAACCGCTTGCGTGCAATTGTTCTGGGGATGGTTTTGCCGTGGGAATCACTCATCTGTTCCCGGCGCGCGAGCCCAACAATGCCGCTTCCTGCAAATTTGCATGCCAGCTCGGTCTCGCCGTTTCCTGCGCGTCTATCTGCTTTACTGACTCCAGAGCAAGTATTTTTGGTACAATATATATTATGTTCTGATTGCGGAAATCTGCATTCCGCTTCCGGGGATACGCATGTTTAATATCAAATACCTCTTGACAAACTCGACAGCAAAACTTAATTCTAATTTCAAATATCAATAATCTGTTTTATCGGGTAGTGGAAAACGTCCGTCTAACAGCTCAAATGTTTAAGACTAAATAATCAGAAAATTATGAAGACAAGGAAAGTATTGATTTCTTTTGAATTTTATTTTAAAAGTAGAAAAATGGCAAATTACTAACAGGAAGTTCAATTACCTACAGTTATGTTTTATCAAGAAAGTTCAGAAATAAAATTATTTCTAGTCTGCGCGTGGATTTAAAACATGAATGATTAAACAATTTGAGATGAAAATAATTTCGCACAATCTTTTATTGCACTGCAGCCAGCTGTTTCCGAAACTCAGGCCTCACCGGCAACACTTTTAGAACTTATTAATTATATAATTATGTTTTCTTTCTGATATTTCTATCTGCGCGAGTATAACCCTTCAATTTTTTTCTTTCTTGACATCTTGAAGTTTTCTTATGTTTATTTTCCTACGAGTAATTTATCACTTTGGCTTAAAAATCGCTTTTGATTGGTAAGCAATTAGGCGTTTGTATATGTAGCGGAACAACAACGCGGTCCTGCTTTTTGTTGGAAGCCAACAATTGTCGGCGGTTTGAATTATTGTAATTTTGCATTATTGTTTAACAGCAGAAAGATGATTTTAAAATAAGAATTCAGTTTTCGTCCGTCAGCCACACGGTGCTGACGTGATTTGTTTAATTGTGCAGAACCCGATTCAAAGGGGTGAGTCCAACCATCAGTTTACAAAAGAATTTATCACTTATTATTGTAAAACATTTCAGTTCTTGTACTTGATTTAAGTGTCCGATCGGATTTCCAACTGTAACTAATACACCAACCAAATTCGTCAATTTGAATTCATCGGTCTTCATCATTTCATCCTCTTCATTTCCCCAAATATATTTACATGGGGATTTCATGCTAAATTTACCGGAATGTTTTATGAAGCAGAATTATTGATAGAACTTCAAGACAAAGCATTGAATTTTGTACTGCTAATAACGATACGAAATAGTGAATGTATGATATGAGGACGTGTGAGCTGTGTTTTCTCCTTAATTGTACACTTTTAGCCACCCACCCTGTTCATAAATACATTGAGATGAGAGAAATTCGTACATTGCTACTAATCAGTTCGATTTCATAAGACTTTTTTTCAAAATGGTCTCCAATTTAAGCTTGAAAATGAAGATTCTATATTATTTATTTAGATTTTATGAGATCATAATTATGTAATCATTATGAGCATAATTGCGCAAAATGATTTAACACTAACTTGACTAATTTCCAATAACACTAAATCGGGTTGCGGAGTGGTTTGAAGCCTATTGAGGTGTATTGACCCACAGTAATTCTAACACTCTGCACATGCAGCGATGATTGATACGCTTGATAGACAATTCAATGCATAACATGCGCACTCTCTCGACCCAATTCATCTATTCGCAATAGAATACCGGAGGCCAAAGAACCATTCAACCGCTGTAAACCTTTACGCAGATTATTGCTCGAGCATACTGATGTAACGTAATTCAAGCACGGTTGAAAGCGGAGAGTACCACAACAGCTCGAGTGAAACGAAATTGCAATTTGCAATGCCGGTCTCTTTTAATACACGCTCTTGCGTATAACAAAGGAGAAAACAAATACGCAGACTTTGTAGCATTGCGTGTTTGTCTTTCCTTTTTGCTAATGCAGCCGAGGGTGTACGAGTTGACACGGGCGCAAATACTTAATGAAATCAGCAGCGTGTCTGCGCAGAGTTGGGGCAGACTTGCAGTACGTACTCCACTAGTACATACACATACGTTGGAGTAATTGCATGGTATTTTGCTGCTGCGGGGCAAAACAACGAGCAGCTCAACACCGGGGAAAGTGCGTTGGTCTGACTGAGATTTGAGATTGTGCCCGGCTGCGCGCACGAGAGGTGAATTATTCACGAGCGGGGCTTCAATTGAAAAAGCACACAGAGGGTGAAATGATTTTTCAGAGCGCTGTGTTCTGCGAAAATGGAAACCGTAAAACGGATTCCTCTGAAAATGACGCAGTATTAGCTAGAAAATTGGACCTCTAATCAGATTAATTCAAATTGGAAGAATCGATATTTTATGCCTATTTGTTTATGTGAGCTCAACTGATTGCGTTACTCATTCTGTAAAAACAACGGGCAATATTTGGACCGATTGAAAAATCAAGTAATTTTTTCTGGACCTAATATAAACTTACCCTCGTCAAAGGGATTACTATAATACAAAATGCTATATTTTCAGTTATAAATTAAAGAGGTGAGAAAGAGCAGCAAGACTGGAAAAGTAATTGCACAGCTTGAAGTATTACAAAATAATGCTGCTTGAGGAGAGAGGGGATTGCGCGGTGGTACGAATAAACTGCGAGAAAATTATATTAAAATTATGTATTTGCATACATCAAGTTTGTAATATCAACGAGGAAAAGCGTGTGGAAAAACATTCATTATAAAGTGGGTAAATATAAATTCTTATAAAAAGTTTGATGGCAACGTCAAGGATTTATCCATCATTAAGCCGGTGTTTTGACGTGAAAAAAGTATCCAGATAAGTTCTTTAAATGAGGACTAATGAGTTATTTACTTTGCAAATCCCGTGCAAGATTAATCAGTAAGCGAGATGCAGATCAGAGCGGAAAATGCGTGGCGCGTGCTCTCGCTGCTCATGTTGCCTCCATCGGAGAGACAAAATACGCAGTGTCAACTTGGCAGCATCCGCGGCTCTCTATAGCAAATCTCGTCTCAGCCTCCGCATCCCCCCACGGAGGTTTTGGTAACGAGAACCAGCACACCGCACTCCCGACGGCAGCTCCGCACTAATTATTAATCTAGGCTGACAAACTTGTGACTGACTTGTTGTCTTCACACACACTCTCTCTCTCTCTCTCTCTCACTCTCACTCGCTCTCTAGCACATAGCATAGCGCCGTGAAATTGGAGCCTTTAAAGTTGTGTCCCCATGCGTGGCACAGACTCGCGAAATCCGCCTCCGCTCTGCTGCCAGCTCCTGCTGCTGGCATTCCTTTCCAGGCCCTCTAGCTTTGTGGGCGGACTACGCTTGCGGCGCAAAAAGAATAAGGTGCTGACCATCCAAGCTTATTGTGTGGCGTAACTTTAGTGGCTACACTGGCAGTTTTCCTCCTAACATCTAAAGCTTTATGTGATGGAAAATCTCTTGTCTTTTTGTTAAGTTAAATTCAAATAAAAACTTGATTACGGTAATTTCACAGCCGGGTTTGCTTATGAATTTGGAGGACCGTATCGACTGAAATTCCTATAAAAATCAGAACTAGAGCAATTCTGCTACGCGACATAAATTTCAAAATCACATTTGTAAATATTTTGGATTAATTGAATTAAAATACTTTGACTTGAATAGTCTCATTGCTCAACTTTTTAATTCACCCAATATTGCAGCCATACAACGGTACAAAAATATAATTCTACATTTAAAGGTTTATTTTTCCAACCTAAAATACTTAGCAGCCTGAAATATAACTATTTCATGCATGAGTAAGCAGCACAGCCTAAAAATGATTGGTTAACACTTGACAAAGCAAAAGGTCCCACTCTTATTTCTCTATTTTCGATCAAGAGAGTTTATTATTTTTTTAAATATACATTACAATCATAAATAAAAAGCAAAATACACACAATTTTCCCAACTTTATTTCTATAATGACTTCTTTGGAGAAATAAAACTGTCATTGAAATAAATTTCATGTTAGTCTCAATAAAATGCCGACTAGAAAACTATAACCGATCTTAACTATTGAGCTAACACACTAAATTACACAAACATAAATATATGTTTCAAGTTCAAAAGCAAGAGATCGACATCGCTCACTCAGGAAATTGCCTTGTCGTCTGCGTCGTCATCGAAATGTGGGTGGCTCATTTTGTGCCAGCGGTGTTAAAGGTGCAAAAAAACAGGCGCTGCTCTGCGTGTTTCGAGTTTATTACACATATTAAAAATTCTTTTCCAGAGCACGTGTGGGTTGAAAAGACGGAGGAGCACAAGAGGAAACGCATTCGGAAAATTCAAAAAGCAGCGTAGGCAGTGGCGGGGAAAATTTTCCTGCGAATGCTGCGAAAACATTACTCAAGACTTCAAACAAAAGTGCAGACTCACGGGTGAACACGGTGGCGCGTCTCGCCTCTCGCAGGTAGTAAAAACGGCAATCAGAAAATCGATAACTCATGAACAGGCGGCAGCAACGCTGGCAAAAATTATATAGAACCCTTTACCGCATCCATGAATGGAAACGCTTTAATATGAAATGCGCAAAGGATTTTTATTTTAAGATGTATGAATTTCGCCTTTGTATTCCTTGCGTTAAGATTCATTTAGATACATACAAACTATTACGCACAACACAGCTTCATTGAATTCTATCCTTAATTGAGATAGACGCGTTATTAAATTTCTTTTTGCTCCTCTATGTTCATTTCTTTTATTGTTACTTATAGTTATTGGATAAAAATAGCGACTACGCTCTGTCGTAAATCAAGTTTGTATGTATCAATCTCGCTCCGATAGATGTCGCAATTACGGTATGATTAGCGATTTATTATGAGGAAGCAAATTTATTGTTAGTCCAATGAAGTAAAATCTCTCCTAGCCAGTCAATGGTAGAAAAAATGTAGTTCTTCCGTGCAGGTATTTTAATTATAAAACATCAGGTTCAAGGGTAAATTTGTATTATTAATATATTTATGAGTTCCAATTTAAATTTAATCAAAAGGATAATGCAACAACAAAAGGAGCAACATGCATGGCTGTTTAGAAACCTCACGAATAATTTTTTATCCAAAAAAGGGAAATTAGTCTGCCTTTTATTGTTGGAAAAAAGTAATTACGATTCACGCTATGCCTAAAGGCGCTCGAGGCATTCCGTGCCGACAGAACGCTAATAATTATTTCCGAGATTTGCCTCGGAACAATACACAACAAGGGAGGCAAGGTGCGCAGAAAAAACGAAACTGCCTGTTCTGTCGTGTCCTGAGTAATACTCTGCTTTTTCCTTTTGTGCGCCACCCGATGAAAAGACCCGCTTGATATTTCTTATTTTCTCTTTCATCATGTGCTCTTGAATGCCTACTGCAGCACCCGCCACGCCAACTGGCACCAAATTCACCTGGCTCTTTTGTGAACTGCCGACTCTTTGCAACTCTGGTCAGTTGTCTCTTATCTAGAATTACTGGTGTACAGTCGCACGAACGACGCAGTAGCTAAATACAAACACAAAAAGCATTTCACGATCGACAGCGTGAATCAGTCGTTGCGATATCATTTTGATATGAACTTTCTATTTTGTTCCAGAATTTTGCGAATTCGGAAACTTGCACTCTCAAATTGATATGGAACAAATTTTTAGAGAATGTGTGACTTTGCAAATCAATGATCATTAACAAACATTTCCAATCTTTTATTGGTGCTCTATAATTTATCAATGCAACAACAGTCTGATCTGCAATCAATCGAAAGCAGCTCGACCGTGGCAAAAGGTTATGTTGGGGAATAAATTGTTTGCACTCCAACATGGGATCGGTGATTAAAAAGCCCAGTTGGCAATATCAAAAGATTGCATGCACCACAGCGTTGGTTGACACTATGCAAATGGTTGGAAATGCAAAGCAGCACATACACACTCGTATATTGAAATTCAATTGGGTATCCATTATTCAAAGCATGGCACATTTTTATTACAGTATGTTAATGCATGCATATCTCGGAATGACATTCAATAATGCGTCCACTCGCTCGCTCGGGCTTTCCAGGCCGAGACAAATTTTCCTCGTTTTGTTTAAGTGAAATCAGCTCGGCGCTGAAGAAAATGTCACGTACGGATCATTCCTTTTCCACTCGCAAAATAAGCAGCTCGCATTTTGCAGCTACAGTTTACATATAATGCAGTGGCAAAGCTGGTAAATATGTACGCGCGGCATGAAAAGCAGCCAGTGTAGGCGGCCCATGCTCCAGATTTTATTATTGACTGGCTGCTCGCTCGCTCGCTGACTGACTGACTGGTTGGCTGGCTGGGCGTGATGTAAATTGGAAAAATGAAGCGAGCAGAGCCCAACAGCTATCGCAGCATAAAATGCGCCGCGCGATTTTCCGCAGCAAATTTTTCCAGCCGACTTTTTGCTGTGGCTAAAGCTTCTTTCAAAAGGTTACATCCAACACGAGGAAATCCGTGTCAACTTTTACAATTTTGCCGGGGAAGTATGATCGTGCAGAGAGTCAATTGCGTTTGACTTCACTCTTTTACACACTACTGCATAAAAAATATTGTCACACGAATCGTATCTGAAAGTTCAAATTATCTCAATACATGCTAAATTTGACTCTTTTATTTTGGCCAACAGTATTTATTAGAACTAGCTGAAGAGTCACAATCTTATATTTAATTGTTTTAAACAATAAACAAATCAAAAACAACAATAAAGGTTGCTATGAAAATGCAACTGAAGTGGTAGAAAATATTTTGATGATTCCATTCCTTTCAGTTTTTTCCTGAAAATCTATCTAAATAATAATGACTATTGAACCATTGATCTTCTTATATGCAAATTCAATAAGATTTATCTGAAATTGGCGAAACACCCACTCAACAAGAGTTCATCCTCAGCGGTAACAAGAGACGGTCTTACAATTTCATCCTAAAAGCATCCTCTTTTTGTCCGCTGTCAACCAATCAACACGAATCCGAGGGCTGTATGAGAATCGAATAAACGCCAGAATCATTTATTCCCAGTCCAAAATTATGCATTCACTGTGAAGAGCAATAATTCGATAACGCTTCTTTTTTATCAATCTGCGAAAGCGGCGTACATCTCTGTTTGGCTGACAGACTCCGATTTCGATTTTGAACCTAAACATCAGACACATCTGGCGCGATTTGTGCCTCGGGCGGAATATATTCTCGCGCAGAACGTGGTTTCGGTGCCAGCAGCAGGCTGAACCAGTAGTTTCAAATAATGCACAACACACACATGCAACGCCGAAAGGTCCGATAATATAATATCCATCCGTGTGCTGAGCCAACGCGTCGGTTTAATACATTTAAATATAAATTGATATTCCATTCCACGGCCTCGTCGAGCCTGTCGAACGTGAAATTTCACCATCGATACTTGTACGTATAAACGAATCAATGTGTGCTGAGCAAATAGCCTGACCGACGGGTCGGTCGGGTGAACGTTATTAAAATTCAGCAAAAAGTCCCTGCCGGGCGAAGCAATATGAATTTAACTTTGGACATTCATTTAGCTCGGTGGGTTGTTCATGGGAACAGGCAGCAGGAAAGATGGCTTGAAAAAGATCGCTCCCGGCGGCGGAAATTTATCGATAGACTTTTCCCAGCGGATTAGATCAGATATTAAAAGAGTGGCCACGAAAGGTCATCGTGACGGCCAGAGAGAAAATTTCCTAAGCGGCTTATTGATTTTTACAAGTGGATGTGGATGTGCATGATTTCACAAAACGGAGTGACCTATATTCCATCTCGCTCGCGCCTCTGTTCTTATCCTTCCTCTCATGTGTATGAAAAGCTGTTGCGGAGGGAATAGTATAAACATGCAGAGACGTCTATTGTTGTGCGGCGCAGTCCAATTTTTCCTTTGCCTCGCTCTCAGCATGCTGCAAAATTGCCCAGGATACTTGCAAAGCTATCTTTGATGCTTTCTAGGCCTTACTTAGATGCATTAGAGTAATTCCAATTTATTGTGAGAGTTGGGGAAACTTTTGCATCTATCTACATCGACTACCTACATATTACAAAGTTGCTTCAGACTTAATTGGGGTATATTTATCAAACAGATACTCATAATATTAATTGGCGGTGTTGCGAAACTATCAGTAAATAGACCAGTTTTTTTATGTTTTCAGATATTACCTCTTACAGTTAAATATCAAATTTTAAACGCAATAATATTAGAGTATCGAATTCATTGTTTGCGAGTTATTGTTAATTTTAAAGTATGTGTACCCTTTCGCCTCAATTGAATATTATGTTCATACTTGTAACATTTTTATGCTATGACTTGGATGAGAATAATTAACAGATGATTGTAAACAACATGACTTTGCTGGAACTAGCCAAGAAATAGTGTTTTCAAATATTTATATGCAGCGAGAACATATCAGTGTTTCGTGTTCAAGACGTAAAACAGTTTACCCACTTTCGTTGCGCAAAAAATATTTATATCACTTGATTCCAATTAATTGCATTGTATCTTAAAATTATTTGATACCGTTTCGAACTTTCCAGAGATGTTCAGGGGACTCCACAGGTGATTCGCATGTGTTTTGGTCTATAGAAGGTTTTAGTTTATTTTAAGCTTGGCTCAAAAGTTCGAAAATGACGCGATCTGTGATTAATTTGGTGCCTAAATGTAAATAAGACAAGCAGATAAAGTCGATCGTCTTGAAATCCCAACCCTAGTCATGAAGAAGTGCGTCAAAAAGGACATTATACCAAGATTGTATATGAGCATCAAAAGTTTTTTTCGCATTTTAGCAAATAAAAAGAAAAATTCTATCATTTCCTCATAAATTGACAAACATTGGCACAATCCGGAAAGCGGATATAGATGAATGGGTCACATTGAATTATGTTGTAGCAACGAGGATTCAATTGCGGTGCACGTACTGCTAGAGCCTTCAAGTGCGGTGAAGAAATAACGCAAAGACGATTATGGCCATTGGAAACGGAGTAATCTCGTTTGCGGGCGCCAACGAACATACACAGGATCTCCGGCAGGCTGCGATACAAGCGGCGATTTTTTGCGTCGACACCGAGACGCGCAAAGTGCCGCTCTCCGGTGCAAAATGGAGTGCGTCGTTTGCAACTTTATCAATGAGATTTCCTGCGCGCACCAAGCCAGGTAGCTACACAACAAATGCAGGGGCACTTAGCCGAGGTGAGCCCTTATCTCGGCGGCGTCGGCAACCGGCTTGCTGCTGCAACTGCTGCCATGGTTTTATGTTTTTCTATCGCCGACCATAAATTTGCATGCAGAAATTCCTGATACTCGCACGAGTGTAGCAGACGACGGTGTTTGCGTGTTGTTATCTCCCGAGGGAGGAATTTGCGTTAGGAAAGATTACCGGCTAGAATTGGCTCATTTTGCGCTCTCGCATTACCCTCCTAAATAAAAATCCGACGGCTTGCGTACACACGAACGCGCAAGCCCGTTGAGTGTTTCTGAAAATGTGCTTACGCCGGCTGTTTGTCTCTCCGGGCGCATATTTCATCACTTTTATCCTGCGCGGCGGCCGGACCGAAATTATCTCCGTCTGGTACAATAACGCGCCCACACAATTTTGTGCGCAACGCTGCGCCGGAGTTGAATGAATAGTGAGAGAGAGAGCACGACCCCTTAAACAGCGGCGTGAAATATTAAACAACAAGCCCCTCTGCTGACAAAGTGGGTCTCCGCGGAGATTTTTTATATTCACGCAAATATGGCTGGATATTGTTATTGGGATTTTTATACGGTCAATATTTCACGGTCGAGATTGCCAACTCTGATACCCAAGGGGGCTGTAACTGGTACTGAAAGGCCGAATTTCACCACGTTAAAGTGACGGTCATGCAAGCGAACGATATTTATAACAGCCGTGAACCCCTTTTTATTACTAAGTCGAAGCACTATCTTTCTGTTAAATCGGTGATCATCTAATACAATAATGCCATTACAAAAATACCCGAAAACAATTTAAAATGTAATGGTGTCAACGATGTATGCAATTTCAATATATTATATTTGTTTCATTATTGAGATTAATAATTTATAGAAATCATCTTTGAAAAATAACACGGCCAGATGGATGGTTACACTCAAAAGTGGATTAATGAAGAAAATAATTATTCCGCTCGTTCATGTATCAAACTCATAGGCCTCATCAGTAGAACAATACCTGATATAATAAATCAGAAATAACTGCACTCATTTCTGAGCACAAAAAAGTGAGAATGAGAGGCAACATTCTGCAGAACCCCACCAAACACTCTCTCAGTGACAAAACTCCCACTTACAAATATCCATCCCATATTTTGAACCTTCCTTTATTTGTCTTTTTTATTAAAATTGATTTTTAATTTTGTCTCTTTTCTCATTCATAAAATTGAGGGGATCAAATTTATCTATTCTCTTTGAGAGCTGTAATTTTACAAACTAAAAATAAACATTTTACAATCTCTCAGGTTTCAATGGATTTTCTCTTCAAAATCGAGGCCTGGTAGAACTTAAACAAAATTGTATTTCCCACGTTCTACAGAACTAATAGAAAAAATAGTTTAATTTTTATAATATTTCTCATTCTCTTTGAGCATGCGAGCCAACACATTGCGGCTTTCAATGTTTTTCGCTCTCTCACCGACGAGTTGTTGGAAGTCAAACCCGATAAAACCGCACGATAAAATAGCATTGTCTCATTGTAAAGTCCGTAAAGGGGCTGACGTCAGCGAAGACCTCTGTGCGAAACGGCGAGTCTAAAATTGCTGGGTCGAGACGAGAAGGGTTGGGTCGGCGAGCTTTTCTGCGGTTAGACAAATGTGGCGGAAGAATTAGAACAATACTTTTGGCAGAGCGGTCAGACGCGGCGGCCTGGCGCAGGCAAACGAGGCAAAAAATGAAGGCATTTGCTTTGCCGTGCATGAACTTCTGCCAATGAAAATAATTCAAAAAGCGAATGAGATTTCTAGCCGTCCTCAGCAATTATTTATTTTTCCGCTGCTGCTGGCGGAATAAAGACTCACTCCACTCTATGCATTCATATGCGAATATAATGCCTCGCCAAAGATAAGCGTTGTGCAGAAGGAATCAGGGAAGTGAAAAATTAGAAATATTACACAAAGGTTGAACCTAATAAAAATAAAGTAAACAAAATAGCGGGAAGAGGCGTAACACTAAATGCGATGCTAAGGTTTGCAATAAAAATAAGCAGCTTACGGTAAGAAATAGTTGTCTCGGGTAGTTTTCGATGTTTGAAACATTTTCAATTATTGTTTTTATTTTGTTAATGACACAATATTTAGAATTTGTAGCTTCAAATCCCTCTTAAACAATTTAATTGTTCCAATTTTTGATTCGAATCAAATTATCTGATTTTAGGGGATATTTCACCCACTTGAAATTATAAAACAGAACCATTACCTGCTCCTCACTACTGAATTTCAGTGCTCGTTCAAACCAAAAAACTTCAGCATTCGTATAAGCGTTGCAAAAAACGATTTTTGTGTATGGAGATTTTCCATGGCAAACGGAAAAATCAGACATGATGAATGAAACTCCCAGTTACTGGCGTTCACCCTTTTACAAATATTACTCGCATCCCTGCAAAAGCCTCTGCGTGTACACATTTTGCGTTTGCTTATAATTTGGTTGGTGGCTTTATTATTCAGCATCGTGAATAAATTTATTTACAGAGGCATATCGCTTTTTGGGTCTATTCAATTACAGGATGGTGAATAAGGAGGCAGCGTAATGCCATGCGGTGCCGAATGAATGTGCGAAATGTAGTCCTCGTGCACAAGTGGACGTAGTAGAGCCGTGGCTGCGTAGCCAAGTTTTGCGAGTGTGTAAACACGATGCTCTCGGCGTCTAGCACTCTCTGAGCAAATATTTGCTAATTTATGGAGGCTGTGGCGGTGCCATTTGATATTTGGCTGCGCATTGCAGTATCCAGCAAATATAATCAAACCCCCACGCATTCAATGATAAAATTCCTTTCAAGACTTTCTTAAGTAGAGCGTAGTAAAACTATAGAGTGCGTTGCCACAACATTTGAATGGAATTAACTAACGTTATAAGGAGTAAAATGTCGTATTTTTCCAAGTAACTTTCTAATTTAAAACAAAAACTTCAATAAAAAATATGCAGGCATAATTCCCAAATTTTAAAAAGTTTGACACTTGATTTTTTAGAGAACTCTCTCAAACGGGAAGTGTTTTTGTTCTATAGGTTTATATTTTTTTACTAAAATTTGATCTAAGGTTAAAAAAATAATTATTTGTTCTAGAAATCTCTGAGTATGCCTGCTTGTATATTTTAAAATTCTATTAACATTTAAAACATATGTCTTTACTTTGAAACAACTCTGAAGTGGAGGGTCACACTCTGGTAGGAGGGGAACCTCTTGGTTTCATTATTAGTCACATAACCAAGGATTATTAAAGGCTAGTTCCAGCTGCAAGGGTAGCACCAGTGGGGACCACGTTTAATTAAACTTCTCCGAAACACAATTTGGTGGTCTCAAATTGTCGTTGCAGAACGGAAGAAAAGTAAAAGTAGAGGGCCGAGAAATTTCTGCGAAAAAGCGTGTGCCCCGTCTCGTGATATAACATTAGGAGTGGCAAAACGGTTTGCCAGGCTCACTCAGCACAAATTACTCACTGCTGAAGAAACATCTGCATCTCTCCTTGGGGCAAACAATTTAACTTTCTCCTTGAGCACATCCGACTCATCCCAAGACGGAATGAAGGGTTGAGCGGGCAAATTAAAACAGTAAACAGTAATAGAAATACAGGCTGACGCGCTCGTGAAACGCGATTTGCAGACTTTATGCTCAGCTCCGAACACCTGATGGGAAAAGCGGACTTTGAAACGGCACTCGGCGCGCGCCTTTTCGGTCTCAATTTCCCTATGGCATCTTTTCTCTGCCGCTTGTTTCACAGAGGAAGTAGAACAGAGAGACCGGGCAGGAACGCCGCAGCATCAGGAGAGAGAGAGAGAGAGAGAGAACACGAGGAGCGCAGCACAAGAAAGTTCGATAAATCCTTGTAAGAAACGTGCTATGGCGTTTTTATTGCTCCATTTTGACAAAAAAGCTGCTCAATGCCTCTTGTGAGAAGCTTCTTCCTCATATTGCTCGGCCGGCATTCCACCTGGCTAATATTGCGAAATGAGCGCGCGCGCCAAACAACGTGCAAACATCCCAAAGTGCCTCGGCGCATGAGAGCACCGTCTCAAAATCTCCCTCTTTCTCCAGCGAAAGTTTGATTTCCTGACGTCTCTCGAGTTTACCTGCCGTTCTTAACGCTCAGTGCATAAATTATACGTCGTCGCTTCTACCTTTCCCTTTTATCTCTCGCACCAGATTCACATCGCACTCACGCAGGGAATATTAAGGGATTGGATTCCCAGTCGCTTGAGGATTCTTTTGTCAAATTTATTGTTTTTTCTGTAAGGCATATTCCAAAATTCCCTTCGGTTGATGTTTGTTTTTACTAAAAACTACAGTGTACGGTGCTACCATTGATTCTTGCGGGTTATTATATATTTTGAGACCATTCTAATAATCGGGGGAAAGAAGATATTGCATTTTTGCACGTAACACGAAAACTTTCATGCTGTTTATTTTAATTTAATTGGATGGTTTTTTACTAAACAAAACGGTTAGCAAAATTAAACTGTGATAATCAATTAAGTTAATTGATACCAACAAAATTCAATCTCCCCGCAAATAGAAGTAACGCAATAATTTATTCACAGTAAATGCCTAAAATTTAATTTTATAGAATAAATATTTTTTATCGTGACTTTTGCAAGTCAACAGGGCCTAAAATATAATTTCGCACCAATATTTGATCTGCTTTTTTTAGATTGTGGATTTGAAAGCAACAAGTTATTCGTATTTAATTATTTTTAGCTGATTAGAAAAAAATGTCTTGATTTACCACGTTAAAAATCAAAATACACGAGACTAGAAATCACACCCCTAGAGGAACGATTTTTTTCTTAAGAGAAGGTACACCAATTGGATTGCATATTTGCTTGATCCAGGCAGATGCCGGGTGGCAAGAAAGAGAGTTTTGTCTGTAAAGGGTTCTGTGATATGAAACACGCGCGCGCCCTTTGTCGACATTGGGGAGAGCTGCTCTGACGTGTTGTGAGAAAACATTACATGGTGGCGTCTGAAAGAGACTCTTGAGGGAGAAAGAGCCTCATGCGGAGCGGCAGCAGTCTCTTAAGACAATTAATGCCTCGAGGAAATGCTGATGCCACCATAAATCATTTCATCTCGACTCTACTCTCACTTAAATAAAGTCCCTGTGAACCCCAACTCAGAGCACTTCATATTTATCTGCCTCACTCTCTCTCGCGATGATGAAAAGTGTTTAATAACACATTTGGGAGCGCTCTGCTTGCTTGTTCCGCCGTGGTTGGATTTGTGGGCTTGATTAAACTTTTACGCGGAACGAGAACATCTGTCGGGGTAACTATTGTCAAATTGTTTTTGAGTCTTTTGTGCTTGATTGTTTTAACTTCAAAGCTGTTTTATCTACTCGTAATAAATATAAATTAATTTCACACATTCAAAAATGACACCAAACGGTCTGAACTGTGTCACCACAATTACCAAATACATATTTGCTATCATGCTGAACTTTGTCACTAATTGCAAGACTGTAGACTCCCTAGTGCAAGCTTTTCCTAATTTTTTTACAACCAATTAATTTTTTTTCAACATTAACATTTAAAAAACCAGTTGGGACTTTTAAAAAATACTTTAATTAAATTTTTAATAAAATATGGCCAAATTCTTGCACTTCAAGGGGACTTAAAAAAGCTGAAAAAACGTCAACTCGTTACTTTTTTTATTTCAAATAAACCCAAGATATTTACTTTAGTAAGAAAAATACTTTTTAGTGGATAATAAACATGCAAAAATTGGTTTTTGTTCCGCAGATATAAATCTAGCTAATTTCCATTCATTTTTTATGATTTTTCTTTAAAAATAATCCAAAACATCTAACAAGTTTGTGTGAAGCGAAATCCAAAAAAAATCTTAAAATTTAGTGGTTAGTATCCAAATCCATTTCCTCTTCATTTTTTGTTTGTAAATAGGTTGTATTAGTTTGATTTGATGCTATTTTTATATCTTATACATACTGAAGAATTATCAATCGTTGCCAATTTCGCGGCTGCTGAGCTGCATTAAAACCGCATTCAATGAAAAAAAAAAACTACAAAATTAATTGATTAACAAAAAAATAACTCATCAGAAGGGGGGCTTTGTACAAAATTCATCAAGCACACATTTAATTTATTTTCAGGTTCATGTACATGAGATGTGAAATGAATAAAGTAAATGGAATAGGCAAACACCAGAATCATTTCCCAGGGTGAATCGTAGTTTCAAAGTGGATGAAAGCTATTCAATTCGAATTAATTATTCCAGCCGAACGAATTTACGATGCGAATTCGTCGGCAACGGTCGTCCGTCCATCCAGGAACGCGGTCGGGGCGGAAAACTTTGAAAATCCACGTGAACACGGTGCGGTGCAAATCCCCGGTGGAGGAAAACCGCACGCAGGCAGAGATCCATCAAAACCGAGCGGGCCGCGCACTCCTGATCATTATGTAAGGCACTTTTTGCCGCCCGAGCGCTCCATTCACAGGCAGCCAACACCGGGCATGACTCTTCACATTGTTATTTGTACTCATGTCAGCGAAATTCGACCCAAAATTTTATCTGCTATGCCCTTGTGTGCGCTGTTGATATGTTGATCTCCCTTTGTTTCGGCCAAAAAACAGCGGCAGAGCTCTCTCTCTCTCTCTCGCGCCGTGTTTAGCCTTTGATATTTATACGCGAGCCGCCCTTTATCAGAGCCAAAGCGTGGCTGTGAATGATAATATGCCGCACGAATAAATCAAATAATGTGCACACACACACTCTCTTGCCTACACGGCGCTGCTGTTATTTGAAACCAGGCTCGCATCAGCGAAAATAAACGCGACCGAATCCGAGACTGCTGTGCTAAAGGAGATACGCCTCGGAGCGTGCGCGCGTGTGCCGTTCCCTGCAAATAATGCCGTTTCTAAGCAGCACTCGAAGACACTGAGGCACAGATTCCTTGGAATTAAGCTACTCACTCTCTTCTCAGAGTGGAAAAATGAAGAGAATACTTTGGATTCGTGTATCTCTCCGGATTTGAAATGCGCAAGAAAAAGTAATGAATCGTCGCCACATCTCCCAAAACCAATTTACCGGAATGCCAACAGCTCTCCCATATTTCATTGTTTTAATGCGCATTGATAATTGTGCTACTTTCACTGCTAACACTGTGATACACACAAAATCATATCTAGCTTTAAATATTTTGTAGTAAATTAAAAAGTGACACATAATGCAACTGCTCCATTTTTTAAATCCCTTCTTGGATACAACCAGATACAACAGATCGCAATGAAGAGATGAACAAACCGTTTAATTAATGACCTCCCACGCTTCCTTAGGTTCCAAGAATATCAATTTGAAGACATTAACGAGAACACTACTTCAGTCAGTTAGTAATGGAAGCACTTATCTGATTGTGAGCCATGTCGTTGTGTAATCAGATAAAAAAGCAAACTAAAAAACTGGTATGTTGGATAAATTTAGTCTGCTAATAAGGCGGGTTTGAATATAATCACAGAATATTTACGCTGCTGAATCCAAGCTCGTTCTGGGAATGATTTTTTTCTATTAAAATCGGTTGTAGAACACATTACTTGCACACGCAAAGCATTTCATCTGGCCTCACAGCAATGATTCTAATTATAGGACGATTAAAGCATGCGATCGCCATTTTGAATTAAAAAAAAAATTATTCTAGGATTGCAATTGAAAAGGAGCTCAATTGTGAAGGTTTCGTTCTTAAAACTGTTCAAATCCAAAACTATAGTTCAAAATTGTGGCCATTTTGCACTTCAGTGGCTAATGAGGATGTAAGTGGTTGAGCAATAAAAAATGAATCAACCAAAAACAAAGAAGGTAAATCTCTCCAAAAAGGGTGAATTTTAAATTTTGAAAATGAGATTTATATCAAAATGATTTTAATTTTTTGCACGTTTTTGTAATTTTTATCTAATGAATTTTCAATAGTCATTAAACAACCGGTAAAGAATCTAAGATCAAGAACAATGTGCGCAGTTATAGGTCGTAATGCTTAGTGCTTCATTACCTGGAATACGATATGGAGAACTGTATCAAAAGAAGACTTTTGTTATGAACGCTCCCTCCAGAATTCGGTAAATTTAATGCATGTATTCCTCTTTCTCTCTTCTGCCGTGATACTTCCTTTTTGAAAACAGCAGGGCTTTTATTGCAGAATTATGGAGATTGATTTCTCTGCACCTGCTGGCAAGAATTTGACCAGCATGCAGCGCAGTTGATTTATCCCAAATCAAAAGATACGACCCACCTAAAAGCCATATCTATTACCAGGCTGAATTATTCATGAAATGCACAGTACGAAAGAGAAAGACACGGAAATTTATTGCCCTTGGCAGGGTAAAATTTTACGTCCTTTAACAATATATTCATCCATTGAACCACGCGAATCCAGCCTTCTCGTACGAGAAATTTCCCGGCAAATAATGCAAACTGATTTCTGGCCCATTTTCTCCGTGCTCTCTCCGCCGTGTGCGGTCTACCGAATTGGTGTCGTGGAGTGGCTTTTGCCGCCAGCCACCGATAATGATTGAAGGCGGCGAATACTATTATTTGGACTGGCTCTCGTGCCTCACTTTCTTTCTTTTCTCGTCTCCTCATTTGAAATTCATACCAAGAAGTCTGAAACGCACGATCAATCATAAGATTACTGCCGAGACCGCCGTTCCAGATTATTTCCGAGACAGAGCGCGTTCTCTTTTCCCCTTTTCCTGGCGGCACCTGGATAATAAATGGTGTCACTCGCACAAAAAGAGTAAAATAGGCCGCAGCCGATAATGCGCACTGCCGCGAAGCCAACTGACTGACTCCATTCTTAAAAATTTCGCTGCTGCTGCTGCTGCAGGCTTCTGGGTGACATTGATGTGCGCCAAAAAAGACAGTCAGCCGCAACCGACCACCACGGGAGACGAAGAAATGCTTTTGTGATGCACAAGACAAAAGCAGAGAGGCCTGCGCGAGATAATCAATATGGCAGATATGCAAATTTTCCGCCCGTCTGCAGTATCAAGCACCAATTCTGCTGAAAAAGGGAAAATGAAAATGATTTTCGGTAAAATATTTCTCAGCACACATGATCGTCATTTAATAAATTCAAATATTTGTTGACACATGAGCCACATAATGGAAAAAATATGAACTGGGCATTTTTTAGAGAAATTATTCAAATTTGTAAATTAATAAATTTTGGAAAAACCGGCTATTATTCTGAGGAGCACCAATCATGCCGTTTTAAGCTTTATAGCCCTCTAAAGAGTCAAAACTGTCTAAAAACATCTGATATCAGTTTAAAACCGTCTTAAAGAGCCAAACTCTCGTGTAAAAAAGATCATCTATAAAGCTTGCGTAAGAAAATTTCGGCATTGAATTTAATTTTCAGTTCACCAGCAAATTTTCGGATTTAAAGTGCTAAGCTCATTTTTTAACTCATTGGATTTTAAATCTGCTCACTCTATTATATGGTCAGTAAGTAAAACATGTTTCTCCTTGGCTTTCAGCTTCATTAGTCAAATATTTTATTTCGAGCAAAATATTTGCTCTTTTCTGAAATCTTTCTTCTAAACCTAAACAAAATATCCAATTACAGCAAAAATTGTTTATGTATAAAAAACGATGTTTACTTTTGAATTTCTTAAGAGAAACGAAAGAGCACATTCAGACAGTAATTCCAAGCCAAGTTGTTTTTCTCTATCTGACAAAAAGCATTATTATTTCCAACCCACGCGTTGAGCAAATTAGAACAATAAATTGAACAACGTTTGGTCTCCGTGTGATGCCGACTCAAATGAGAAAAGCACAAGAGGTGAATACGCTCAGAGCGTCCGCCGAAACACTGACGTCAATGTCTTCTCCAACAACACAGCAACATTCTCTTTCTTTTGAAGTTCCGTCCCATTGCAAATTCACGGGAGTGACACTAGTAGCGAGGGAGCAAATTGAATTGTTTGCCAGTGTTAACAACACGGACTGAGTTCCGAATAAAAAATAACACGCGCGCGCCGCGGCAAAAAACAAACTTTTGCCGACGGTGTACGCGTTCACTCATTTTTATTTCCATTGCGTCTGCTCCAGCAGATGTTATTAGGCAACGTGTTGACAAGATCCGCGCTCAGCTTAAATAAATACGCGCACGTCTCTCTGTCTCGCACCCAGCCGCAGAGTGAAAAGTTTCATCTGGCGAGCGGTTAATGAGTGTGCTTCGCCCTTTTTCTACCGCTCTTTCATTGAGTGCACGGCCGCCAAAAGCTGCTTGTGCGGTGTTGTGGGTGCTCAGTCAGTGGCCTCTCTTTGGGCCGCTCGTGCGTGTTGCTTGATTGAGACGTGGCGTCCGTCGACGGTGGCAGTGCCGGCCGACGAAAGCCAGCCGACGCGTACACTACACACTGCTCACGCCCATCTCGCGAGCAATAGAGGAGAAAGGCCCGCGGACGATAGCGGCGCTCGAGGGAGATAATGACGTCGTCGCTCGGATTCACGGTCTGATTGGGGAAGCGGAAATAAAATCGCAGCTGAGAGAAGCTTAGAGAGTGAAAATGAAAAGGCCTGCTTGCTGGAATAATATCCAGATGGCTTTCTATTGTTCTCATGGGCCGATGATTTGGAGGAGGTTTTATTTTTACGTTAGGCGCATTAAACGATATTACTTTCAGATATATATTTATAGAGTGGAACATTTTATAAATTATTTTTATTTGCAGTTAATTGATGGCAAAATTGTTTGGTTAAATATATTAGTCGGGCCAGGGAAACAAAAGGTTTGGTAGGAATTGTGTGAGCTGACTTCGCTGCCGCAATGCACGAAGATATAGATGTGCTGTGCAGCCTTATGCTGTCTGAAATTTTTTGTACGGTTTTCAGCGTCGCGTTGCCGCCTGGAGGAATGCCAGGGAAGATTTTTCTTTAATTTTGACCTTATCCCGACGGCACCAAAGTCATTTTGAAAGTTTTAGGCTATAGTTGCCAATTTTTTTACTGCTCTGAATAGAGAGTATTCTCAATTCAATTTTTTAAAACCTTTGAAAATATTATATTGTTATTTAATTGGCTCGCATTGTTAAGACACTCTCAGGAGTGTCAAAGCAATGTGAGGTATTTGAGCAGTTCGGAGATCTAATACTGGCTACCCAATGTCAGAGATGGCAAAAAGTGGTTCGTTTAGTGACTCGAAATGCTCAAATTGCTCAACGGGCTGGGAGGCGCATCGGCGCCGACTCGCTACTTGCTGGTTTGCACCTTTCCAGCATGCGTGATTTGGCTTCACGGGACGAATGTCTAGCGTTTCAATGCAGTCCTCGGTGCGGAGGCAAGTGGCCCTTGAGTGGGCTGGGTCCCTGTGCGGCCTGGTGCGTCCATGTTATCCGTTCGCGGTGTTATTGGGACCCGGGTTTCAGCATTCGTGCTAGTGCAGTGCGCGCCCTTCCCGGTCCTCCGGTCCTCGGACAGGGATAAAAAGAGCAAAAAAAAATTCCTGACTATTCTGACCCTTCATATATTTTAGAACTTTCTAGACTGTTCCAAGTATGACTCGAATTGCTTCAAATTACACAATCAGCGCTCATTTGATGTTTCCACGAAGATTTAAAGCTCATGAAATCATTCAATCGCCTTAAAAGTCATAGCAAGCGTAAATTCAGCAATACCCTATTTTTTCTTTTGTCTTGCTACCATGAGTTGGACAGGACAACATACTCCCCATACAGCTTTGGGTCTGTCGCGAAACTTGCATCTTTCATCCGCCGCAATGGCTGTGAGCGACAACATTAACAATATTAGCGGCAATAATAGCGCCTCAAGTCACGCTCCACTGATAGCCCTGCCAAAAGGACAAACCGCAATCTTGCAGCAGGCGCGGCTCAAGCAGAGTTTCTCGCTCACGTTCAGCAACACACAGCAGCAGAGCGAAATAGATAGAAGCATTAGCGGGGTCGAAGTTTGCAGGGAACATCCGGCGATGTTTTCGGGTTTGTCTATATATATACACTGCATGTACGTGCCCGTTGCTACTCATACGCAGATTTATGGCTACACGAGAGCGCGGTGGAAACTTCATTAACAGATCAATAAGGGGTCGTGCCAAGTTTCGTCTTGCAACTTACCATGTAGCCAAATTAATAATTTTCTCGCTGCCTAAAGGGGTGCTGCCACGCGTGGTGCATAAGCAGCAAGGATTCTTGTTTTTGCATGCTAACAACTGACTAATTTAATATTCACAAATTTAATGCGCGCAGAACTTGCGCGTCTTCTTTCAAAAGCCTCCATAGTGGGTTGTGGGGCAAAATAGCTGCTAGCGCTCAAATGAATATGCAGACTTTCTCGTAATTATTTTTCGTAAGACCATTATTTATTCTTCGCTTCAAGAAACAACTTGAACTAGGAATTAATTCGCGTTCTTGAGTAATTCTCACATAGTGGCGTCATCTGTTAATTATGACCATAATGCCATTTGACAAAGGCTTTCATTGTGGGGAAATCGTTGCTAAAAAAAACATCACTTGAATTCGTTCTCAGCATTTAACATTTAAATATTTGTAAATCGGGTAAATCGAAAGAGGTTTTACAACTGAATTAAGGAAATGTCATTTTAAAAATTCAATTGATTTCTTTTTATGTTCATTTGCGCAGAAAATTATTAAGTTTATCGGCCTCTCAACTCTTTTGGTTGATTAAGATCTGGGTTGCACGATGAATTTCGAATCAATTGTCATAGATTCAATTACTAATATACTGTATACATAAATGAAACAAGACAAGTATTTTTGCAAAGGACAAATTTTAAGGGTTTTTCGTGTGAGATTGTTGTATGAATGAAAAATAGGTTTCATTGGAGGGAACTTACTGTTGTACAAATAATGTGGCGCGAATAGTTATTTATAGAAAGAGACAAATAAAGACAGAACGCACGAGTTCAATCGAGGCTGAATTCCTCTGCGTAGATTGTCACCACATTCTAAAAGAATTTCGCTGTCAAAGGGGAACATTCCACCGGCTTTTCTCGCATCGCTGAATGAAAAGAATTTGTTCGGACTGATGCGCAATTATCAGCAATTTGCAACTACACTGCACTTAAGAGCCAATAAATTCCATTGCTGAGCACATCGAGGGGGCAGAGCCAGCTCAACAGCCCCTTGACGACCGTCGCAATAAATTGCCTCTCTCGTGCTGAAAATGTTTCACACAGCCACACATATACCGGGAGCCGGAATTAATTTCAACGGGCGTCGTGGCAGTAGGCCAAATTGTGGCAAATTTATTAGCAAACCAATCCTACGGTGCGCTCGCTCATTTTTCCATCGCTTCCTGCCAGTGAAGCGTCCATGAATAATTTATAAACACACACACACAGCGCCACACACACCTTTCATTTGCATTCATTCGTTCACAGCTCTTTCGTGTGTTAGGTGCGAGACAACACCAGGGCCGCGACACTCAGATCCCCACACAGGGGCGGACCCAGCGCTTTAGACTTATAAAATATTCATACTTCGTTACGCCGGCTTAATTATTTTCCCGCGACAAATTAATTTAATTTTTCCGCTGCATTTGCATTTTTAAAGAACGCTCGTGCGCGGTGGTTGGTATTCCCGCACGGATTTAAAAACTCGCTAGCTGATCCGCCACTGATTGCCTGTCCCGATTCAGTGCTCTTTCACGTGCAGTGTGTGAATAACGCGTCCATGGAGCATTCGCTGATTAACTGCTGGGCGCTTGCGTATGTATTCGTGCCTGAGCGGTGCTTTTATAGCGCAATAAATTGATTTCCGCACCAGTGCGAGCGCGCTAGCCAACTTGGAAAATGCTGGGTGCGCTTATTTGCGCTAATTAAGTGTTAAATAACCCTCGCGCGAGCCTAAATTATGATGCAGTTGTGCGTCTGCCGGTCTGCCGCTCCGCCAAGTGCACTATTATACACGTATGCGCGTGTACGCCGGGGAGCGGCAATTACCATCGCACGGGATTCCACGCTTCGAAAGCACCAGCCAGCCCGCAGAAATGCACTTAATTCTCCTTCCGCAGAAACAAAACTTTTCAGTCTTAAGAACGAAAGAGAAAGAGAGCATATCAGGGATGAAAATTAGATGCAAATTTGTTGGCAAAAGTTTGCTTGTTAGCATCTTTTATCTGAGAAAGCTCCTTGTTTGTGGTTCCCGCAGGGAAAAATCGACCCGCTTTAATTTGCAAATACCAGATTAAGGACCGCAAATTAACGAATGTTCTGCAGAGTGGCTGGATTCGAGTTTGCAAAAGGGTGGAAATCTCTGTGTGGAGTTGGATTTCACGTTGACTGTGTTGCAAAATACATTGAAAATTAGAAAAACTATACACACGTAGGAAAATGCATGTCCTTCACCTGGTCTTAATGCGCAAAATGTCTTCATTTAAAATATAGTGTTTTTTTTAGAATTTTGAATGTAATATTATGTATAAGTGATCCAACTTTCATCATTAATTTTAGATAACCTTTCCTTCATACATGTTCCTTGACATGATTTAAGTTTGTATGGTTTGGAGTGAAGAATTTCGTACTTGGAATATTCAACAAATAATTAGCACGCTACAGCTGATTTCTTTAATAATTCAGTTGAAACTAGCATTACCGAATAAGCCTAATTTGGAGGCGCTCAAGGGAAGGGTTAGCAAAGGGAGTTAATAATAATTTATACTAATAAACATTAGCACATTGCTTATACTCCCTATTACTGCAACACTCGCCTAACAAGTGAGCATTAAGAAGTTCCTAATGTAACAAGTACGCAGTGTCGTAACAATGACAGAGTGTACAGTGAGAGCATTTTGATGCTTTCATAATTAGGATGCGGTGTCGTCTTATATCAGCATCACCCTTCCAGCGAGAGTATAAGCAGCTTCCTCCTGGCAGCGAGCACTCGCCAATTTTCCTTCAGCAGCACTGAAATTAATCTTGTGAAAAGCAAAACTGCAAGCTCCCACAATGGTGTTGGCAAGACCTATTTCTAATTAATCCTATTAGTGTGAGCATCCTAGATGAGACCGCACACACGAGAAACACACAAAACGCCCATTTATTTGACTACATAGGCAACCCTTCATGCATGATGTACATCGCTGCTGTATTTAACGCACAAACTTTGCTCTGATTCAGCGCTCGAAGCAGCCGGGCAGAGGCGGGTGTGCAGAGCACAGCCTCAGTTTTAAATTAATATGGAAATTTAATCAAATGCTTGGCTAAGCAACAAAAAACTTGATAAGCAGTTTACGCTGCTCTCTCTCTCTCTCTCTCTCTCTCTCTCTCTCTCTTTCGCGCGAATTGCTAAACTGCCTCATGTCCCTGTTAATTAAAGTGAAAAGGCTGATGATGCGTGGTTGCTTCTCTGATCTACGTGAAATTACACGCTGAATGCACGATTCACCAGCTATGCTGTTCGGTACATGCCGGTGGTCGCGAATGTAATTTGATGTATTTTTACTCAATCTGTTCTGGATTGTGCGCGAATTCCATGTGATGTTGTAATGAGCAGGCAGGAATTGCGCTTAAGGCATGCTTGTAATTTTGGGGTGGAGTAATTAACTAACAGCCCCACTGATTGGCTCAAAATTTCTGTGGTCTATGCGAATAATATGAGCTTTTCCAGCTCCTGGGAATGGAGTTTTTGTATTTATTATGATGACCTTCTTTTGACTGCAATCCAGTCCTCGAGTATAATTCTACCTTGGTGGACTTGCGAATAATTAGACCTGGAAAATGATGGAATGAATGATTTTTATTTATATATAAAATTAACTCTCAAATAGATAATAAAAAACTTAGCAGTGCCTTCTGCACAGCTCCGAAAAGGCTTGACCCAAAAATATCAGACAATTTCAATGAAAAAGCAATTTTTCTAATTAAAAAAAATGCATATTTATCCTGCATCAAAATTTCATACATTCGATCGAACAGCACATGTATCTGTCTGATCAATGCTAAAATTAAAGAGAAAAGTTGATTAATTTTCATCAAGCTCTTTTTATTTGTATTTTTAAGTTTATCGCAACCGTTAACAACACTTGAACTATCCTGGCTTACATTATGAAACCGGAATCGGACTAGCGAGCGTAAAACCAAATCTAATTATTCGCTAATTAATGCTTGCGTACTTAGCACTTATCCAGAAAAGCGAGGATTAGCCGCGGCAAATAACAATGCCACACCTTCTCGAGCACGCGTTCCTCCACGACCGCGAGTTTAGCTGTATTTATTTTTATTAGAAAAGAGCTTGCTCGTGCAAAGTGGGAATAGAGAAGGCGGATGGCTTAAGAGGCTGGCGCATTAGAACGGCCTCTCTCTCTCTCTCTCTCTCTCTCTCTCTCTCTCTCTCTCTCTCTCTCTCTCCCTCTAATGATAATGAGAGCGGGGTTAATTTATTGCAGCGGCAAAAAGCTCGTTTGAGCTGACTGCTGCGAGAGCTAGAGTGAGATGATGGTAAAACTCAAAACAGAAGAGAGCTCGCGCCAGCCACACCATCATAGTAGTCGGAGTAATTAGTGCAATAGTGCATGCACTGAAGCTTTTTGCCCGCCGCCGATGGTTATTTAATTCATGATTTAACGCTCATTTGGCCACTAAATTAATAACGTTCAGGTCGATGCAGCTTTTCCTGAAGCAGAAGCTGGAAAATTTTCAACCGCGCTCCACGATTACAATCAGCCTAATTGCAATTTAATTAAACTATACTTCACTAGCATCGAGCTAATTACGCCATGTGCGGTTAGTAAAAAATCGCACGTTTTGATCCGAATTTATTTGATAAATGTAATTAACCAAGTTGAAATGAAAATAAAGAGAAAACAACCTCTGACTGCAAACTTTTGCAATCTGATAAGCGCACTAAATTGATAACGTGCGCACATGTGCATCTGCCTTGGCGAAGCGATTGTGTTAATTAAAGCTTGCAGCAGATACACATATCTGTGCAACGATCGGTGCTTATGCAACGTGCACAGCAGCTGCGCCGCGCGTGTTGCATACCATTAAATTATCTGCAGCTCGACGCTTATTGCGCCAACCGGAAAACGGAAACATGGACACACTTCGCAAGTTTTGCTGCGCTTAATTGCAACTACAAAACTAATGGCGTAGTCGCACCCTGAACGGGCTGCTCTATCTCTCCGGCTGCTGAGGCATAAAGGCATCGTCTTGGGCGACGCCTCCTGCTTCTCTTCTTGAGGCGAAAAGCAACATAAGGTCTCGATTTATGGGTTTGCTTTTCGAGTCACTGTCCCTGCTCAAGATGCTGACCAGGTTGCCCACAATTAACGCGATGAGCATCTCCCAAACTGTGTATGCTCTGTTTAGGGGAGTTTAAAGATGCACCACCCATTGCCACGACATTTCCCAAAGATTTCAGAAAATTAGCAACTGTTGGAGAATATTCGTATATTTTGTTATATCACCTCGTGGTAGTGGAAATATTTTTAGCGACAAAGCATGTTTTCTTCGTTTGCTAAAGGAGAGATATTCAAGGAAATCGTGCTTAAAATAATTTCTTCCGAAAAAATCTATTCCTCGTCGTTTCATATAAATGAACTATAAAGTTGTTGTTGGCTACCATACGCTTAATTGAAAACAAAAAGTTGCAAAACTGTTTGTATGGTAGCTTTTAAAATTTTGTTAATGAATTCTGCACCTTTCCCGAGGGGGCATGAAAAGTAAGTTGTGTGTTCCCAAACGCACTTATCGTGATGATGCTGTTGGACTAGAGAGGAGTTGCCGATGAAAGTGCAATCCTCGACGGAAAAAAACGCGCTTTGTGCAACAAAATCCGGCGTACTCCCGGCCAAACACGACGAATCCAAGTGAGCGCAAGGAAATTAGCGATCCGACCAGCGCGCCCTGGGAACAGGAAATTTAAAAAAATCCGCTCAGCCAACGCCGCTCCCATTGCGATAAATGAGCAAAACAAAAGTCCATTTATACGCACCCTGCTGTTGGCTGTTGGCGAAAAAAACAGGCCGAGCAGAAAAAGACCCAACATCAGTCCGGACGTGATGCCAGTTAAACTCTGCATTGCTCGCAACCTCCCCAGAACTTGGAGAGTGGGATTAAATTTTAATTTTTAAGGTCTAGTTGCAAAATGACACATTTTTTGCAAAAAAAGGCAAACCAACTGTGAGTTTACTTAATTTTAATTTCAAAGTTATAATAAAGAAAAATACTTCTTTTACACGGTAGAGAAAGAGAATTCACAAGGCTGCCAGCGTCAGATCATCCTTTTTAAATGGTTGGAGTCACAATCGGTGCGAGACACTTTCTACTTTTGCTGCTCACATTGATAAGCTGGAGCTGCGTCACAATTGCCTTGAACCGTGAATACTCTTTAGTTTCAGCATCGTTAGTTTTTACGCCTGCTTCACAAACTCTCTTGAATGGAAACTTTTCCTTGCTTTGTGCTATCTACATGACGTGTAAAACTACTGCTGTTACCTCAGAGCTGCGCTAAAGACGCCAGCAACAAAGAGGCCGACGAAGCCAGGAATATGACCCGCAACATCCATCACAAACAACGCTAACAGTTGATCCGGTCTGCGCTTTCTCCTGTGCGGCAAAGAGAAAGTCCGCATTTACGCTATTGCAACTGAAATCTAATTATTTTAGCTGACGTGTTTGAAAAAGAAAAGTTTATCCACATGAAAATTGTCTAGCTCTCATCTAAAAACCCATCAGTTTGAACGTGAAACAAGTCCACTCGAGTTTAATTAAAAAAGTTTGGCCTCAAGTGCAGCCGATGAGGAAGGAAGTGGAGTGAAAATAATGAGCGCAAGACTCGCCGGTAATTTAGTTAATTCGCCTGGAAACCCGTTCTGTTGCAGAGACTCACCAGTCGCCAGCGCCGAAAGTGCAGAATTTAGAGTGCCTGTGAAGAAAAAACGGGGTCACAGCCTGCAAAAGAGCGGCAAAGACCGAGGGACACGTTCAACAGCGTAATAGCAGAGAAGCCAATCGAGAAATCCACACCACCCTCGGAAAGAGAAGCAGGTAATGACGCCAAATTGCTCTCCCAAATGTAAGAGAAATCGCACATAGCTGATGCTCATTCACTCGCTGGAAACAATTCAGGTAACGGTGCACAAAGGATTTTTTGTCTTGCTCTAGGCGAAACCATGAAATTAATATTTCCTCGCTGTTTGAAGAACCTGCCTTTGAAACGAGAAGCCGGAAAATTAAAAATATTTTCCTTGAACTCTACTTCTTCTACAATGCCATATAAATTTCATTTTAAAATGATTTTTAGTGTTACGTATTTTTCCCAACACTCCAAATCATCTCAATTGTTTTAATGTATTTTTGTTGAAGTTGAAAATTTTAAAGGCATGACAGATCGTAAATCTCCAAAGAACGCATTTTATTTTAGCTAAAAGAAGGTTTCCATCGTATTTTCGAGGAATCAAATAAGAAATGTTGCCAAAAGGGCCACCAATTTGTGAAAGTGCCTGTGGCGAGTTCTGAAGGTTGCCAAAAAAAGGTTGAGAGGAGTTATGAAATTACAGCCGATATAAATCATGTGTACGGCCACCAGGATGGGAAAAAGTTTGGTTGATTGCTTTTCACTAAAAAAAAGGGAGGCAATTACTTGAAAAGCGCAATCTGTCGCCGGGCTCATTGATTTGCCGCACACAGCCCCAGCCGTTTAGTTTTTTTTATCACTGAGCGTCATCACAAAAATAATCGCGGCCATCATCACCACTGTCTGCAAGGCATCGGTCCACACCACTGCTCACTCTCCAAAACCCTTCAACAGTTTGTTAACATCACAACTCTCTGATTAAACCCCAAAGCTGTTTATTTCTTTGACACTATTTTAAATTGCGTAGTGAAAGAACGAAAGGTGTGATTAGGAATGTTCCATTCCAGCTGATTTACTTGAACCGTTTAAATTTTAAAAATATAGGTTTTTGGGTTTTAAATCCTGGACAGAGTTTTATTTAAACTTGTTTGCCAGAAGCTTCGTTCTTCCAAACATGTTTTAATTGACTTGAGCTTTAAACTAATTGAGGAAATAAGAATCCAAAATTTTTATTGCTTGGAGTGAAAGTAGCAAGGTTAAAAAAGTTTTTGAGATTTCCTCAAGTGATATCATTTTTGCCATGGACGCAGTTGTTTTGAAAAAGCAGCTTCAAATGTTTTGGCCTCAATCGCAGACCGATAGCGCAACAGATATGATTTATTGTTTTGAAAATCTATTATTAAAGTAAAGGACAAACTCAAAACGAGGGATTCCACTGAGTGAGATAGCAACCTTTGTGTCTGACGGAAGTAAATAAAAAATTCAAAATAAAGCGGTGCATTAATGATGCTAGTTGATTTAAAACGGAACATATATTTCAACACATGCTAAAATAATTGTCACACTGAAATTTTACTTTAGGCGATTGTTGATTTTTGCTCACTATACAACAAATGCAAATTAAAGATAAATAATGAAACCTGAACCCACTCATTGACCCTCTGGGAGTCAAAACAAACACCGCGAGAGAACGTTGGCGTTTATCATGCCTAGGATTCTGAACAATGTGCTAAACACGCTAAAATTTTTTAAAGGCTAAATCGCATATTAAATAATAGATTTAAAATACAAAGTAACTATTCTCTCACTGTAGAATATTCTAAGCATTCTATTTAATTCCAATTCGTCCTGGTCCCGGTAAAATTGCGCAACTTTCAACAACCAAACGCGAATTTCCTTGTTGCAAGAAAAGGTCAACAATCAATTCGACAATGAAAATTTGGGTGTTTGTTGAACGTTGCGCAATTTTACCGGGACCAGGAAGAATTTAAATGTGTTTTAATATGAATGATTTAATGCTTGCTCAGCAGTCTCTCCCCTCCCTCCCGCCCGCCCGTCCAGCCAACAAAAATGAAAAAGCTAAATTGCAATTGCACGCATCTCAACAGGAAGGCAAATCATTGCGATGCCTGAAATGAAGCAACATTATACGCAAAATCTCCTCCTTTGATCTCCTTGTTGCACGCAAACGCATTCATCCGGAAATTTCCCGTGATTTTCAGCGTTCAAAGGAGGTAGAATGCAAAACTGCGCACCTCATTGCGGCCCATGAGATGACAGCGGCCAACATTCCCATGTTCTCTCCACCCGTGATATATGCTTTTACTTTTTCGCAGCGCCGAAATAAATCCCGACGAGGGCAAGAATGGTTAGCATGATCCCAAACATGCTACAGTCGATACGTACAACCCACACAGGGTTGCCACCAGGAAAGGATTTCTGTTGCCCGTCACAAAGCGAATACGAAACACGGTGAGCTTGTGCTTGCTGCTCGAAAAATGCGCTGTAAAATGCAGCATTCGGACCGCGAGTTGTAAATAACTGTGCCAAGAGTGCATGAGAGATAAGCATGGACGCAGCAGAATTCTGAAATATTTGCTCTTGTATGAGTTGTGTGGCTCAAGATAAAAGCGGGCCATTTAATTAATTATTCGCCCTCGTGTTGTGTGCATGGGCGGCTGTTATAAAATTCGATTTATGGCCGTGGAGAATCGTGGAAACTGCCCGCTCGGGATCCACGAAATTTGCTCTCCTCTCCGCACATTTTTACGTTTTTGTGCTCGCCGACCCAGGCTATTATAAATTTGAACCAACATTCATTTCACGGGATCCCGCGCTTAGGCCTTTTAGGTAGCGGAAAGCGGATAATTGTGTGCAGCTCATGTAACAAACAATAGAATTGTTTATTCTTCATAAATGCTTGTTTTATTTTGCTACAAGAGCGTAAAAACTGTTGCAGATACGCGGGTTTAAAGTCAACCAGGTATTTTACGATTTTTATACAGCCTCTTTGCAGTTTATTAAAAAATTTCTTTTCTTTTCCTGCTAAAAAATTTCTAATGATATAACTTTCAAACTACAGCCAGAACTATCGTTGGAAATTGAGCCTCCACAAATTAAAAAAACTACTGGGGCGTAGGCTTAAAAACACGGGTCATGCGAAAGTATTACCTAGTTAGATTTAGGTGGTCTATTTGGTTGAGAAGAACGGAAAATATTTGCACGATGAAGGATTTTTTAAACCAAATTGCAATCATGTTGATGGCTCAAAGGCGCACTCTTACATGAAAGCAGATCATCAGTAAAAACACTCGTGTTGTGCTTGACTGCTCTCAAGCGTGGCTTAAATTTGATCAATTGATATGTAAGTGTTTGTTCATTTCTTATATAACACGCTCTGCGGCTTGCGTTATCATCTGAAAAATCGTTTCCCTAAGGGAAATCAATCAAAACACACACAACTGAAGGGGCAAAATACAATACTGTCGAATTTGAGAAGTGGGATTTTCATCAGATAACATTTTTAAATGTACTTTTTTGTTCTTGCAGTCAATACATAATATACATTTATTTATAATGTTGAAAGAAACTAGTTCAAGAAAAGGCAAACAGAGCTAACAAAATATTGATGCAAAAAATAAAATATTATATGGGTAATTTTTCGCCGCATTGAACTGAAACGATTTTTATATTTTGGAGCAGGGACAATCGGATGAATTTCCTTGTTTCTGTTATGTTAAAAATATTTTTTAGGCATTTGTTGAATAAAAAACATAAATTTGGCAACAATATTTTTGTTTCTAAATATGATTATTTCTTTTAAGTTGCATTGAAATGCAATTTTTGGCAAATTGTGTGTTTCTCCCAATTCGCTTGTCTGCACTCTCTCTCTCTCTCCCTCTCTGGCTTATCTTGAATCAGAGGTAAGAAGACAGACAGACTTGTGCTGTCAAGGGTGCGAAAGTCAAGTCGCTCACATCAGTCTAACGCACGCACACAATAGAGAGGGAGCCAAATTGGCGTTGCCACCCCCCAAATGAAAAATACGCACCCGCGCAAATAATGAGCAAGAATGCATTCATCTCAAGTACTTGACGGGGGATGCTTTGCTTGATCCAGCCGGTGGCAGAACAGGGAGGAAGTGTTTTTTGCTGATCTTGCAGCCAATTTCCGTTGATATCTCAAGAGACTACGTGTGTAGTCGAAACTAGTTCCATCTTTTTTTCTCCAGAAATCTCTCTAGCAGACAGCATTATTGCGAGACGGCTCGGCTTTCTCGTCGCACAACACTGTCACTGCGCTTACTTACATGCGCGTGTTTTGACTGAACTCTCCGTCCCGGCAGAGGCAGGTTTGCTTATTATTTGGAAGCAAAATAGAGGGAAAATCGGCACCCTCAACGCTTCAGACGGGTTTAGATCGAGCAGCAGGCAGAAATTTATATACCTGGCGGCGGCGGCTGCTGCTGCTGCCGGGCAATATTGTGACGTGCGGCGATTTGCATTACTGCGGCTCCGCAGTCTTGTTTTTCAATCAATCCGCCCTGGCTGTGGGCTGACTGATCTGTTTTTCTCGCAAACTGCGTCGCCTGTAGGCATGCGAAAGATAAAGACGCGCCTCTTTTGAAGCCCTCAGCCAGATATATTGTCTGTTGTTGCTCATCGCCCAACTCGCCCTTTTTCCCTCAGCATTTTGGATGAGTGGGGAGGTGTATGCTGCAAACGTGACTCATTTTCGCAAAATATTCAGTTAAAAAAACTCGGGTAATTTATTTTACAGCGTCATTATTTTTGCCCAATAACGAGATATGGCGAGCTTGTTATTTATCGTCGATAACTTCATGATGCTGTGCAATATTTGTGCGAGTAAACCATTGGTGCCGCAATATGCTGGCGTAAATTACCATAGTGCTTTCCGCGAGAGTCGTATATTCCATATGCTGTCAAAAACAACACAAATCCAGAACACGCAACTCACCGCCATGCGTTAATCAAACATTTCCTATGAATTAACAACGGCAAAAACATACATCGACTATATTTATTTCGATTTTATAGTAAAATGTCGTCTTTTTTGTGGGTTTAGAATCATTAATGTGTATAATGAAAAATATCCATTGATTTCAAGAAAAAAAGTATTTTATAGCTCTGTGGGCATGATTCGTATTTCACGAAAGAGAAAATTTGAGTCCCACAAACAGCTGTTTTAGATTTTTGGGACAATTCTACACGTTTTATTTTTAACAAATTTTAAGACGTATAGAGATATGACATACAACATTTCCGTAAGGAATTCAAATAGACATATAGGAAGGAATTATGATGCGCAGTGTTTTCCTATATTATGAATTTTATTAAAGTTGTTGTTGTGGGCTGCGTGTGTGGACTGCGACTTGTGGTAGATGGGACGACATCGGAAAAGTGTAGACTGGCTGTGGGGCTGAATATGTGTGGAATTGTGAGGCTCGGAGAGTGGGACGGATTAAAGACTCGGGACGCGTCCGAGTGGGTTCGTCAGGGACTTCGGTGAAGCGTGGCGCAGCATCCGAAGTGTGGTACCGCTTAAGCCCAGGCGTGCGATCGACAACATCGGGGACGGAAGCTACATCGTCCTGCTGCGATGGCGATCTTTACGTCTTACAGGGTCCTCGTCCAGTTTGTCCTCACAATCAGGGTTGGTCCGGTCGTCTAGGCTGCTGCAGGAATTCTCTCTCTTTGAATTGAGTCGCGTCGGTTTATATATGCTCGTCAAACAATGTGATTAGTCTGTTGTGTGAATTTGTGTGTTGAAGAATGGTCATTGTTTGACGGAATGTAGGTACCCTACAGACATAGCTCATTTCAGTGACACAATACACAAATTAATTAAAATATAAAGATTGGAGAAAAAATAGAGTTTCAGATTATAAAGTAATCTAATCCTTACAAACCACTAAATTTATGGATAGAAAAATTAGGTTTTGTCAAAGCTTTTTTAACCACTCAAAATTTGACTCGAAAATGGAGCAAAAAGGTCATCTTGCGACAGTTTTCCAAACTACGTGAATCTCTAGTTCAAATCTTTCCCGGTCAGTTACACTGGAAGTAATTTAAGTAGTTTACATGAAAGATATCAAACAATCATTTTACTCAAATTTTGGTTAGAAAATTACTTTACAACTAACCAATAATTGAATAGAGAATTTGAGCTCACAAACTTTTCCATAAAAGCTTTCACAAAACGTGGGCTACTTTTGCTATTATTATAAATTGTTCTGACGAAACATTAAATGTAGAGTGTGGAAGAATAAGTATAATAACTGAAAATTTGATGGTTCAATTAAAGAAACTCCCTGTTCACGCTGATCTGATTGAAACTTTATATTTTGGAATGTTTGATTTAAATAACAATAAACCAAAGAAAGAGAAGTAGGCAACATGCATGGCAGTTGAGGTGCGCGGGTTGCATACAACAAATCTCGCAGGTTGACAAAATAAACAATTCCATTTTGTGTTTGGATATATGTGATTTTCATTGCACTACACTTTTAATAACTGACGAAATGATCGTTTTTATTTCTCCGGTTGATTCATGAGGGCATCTTTCTCAGGTGTCGATCCTTGCTCCAGTTCTTTTGGTAGAAAGCGGTGCACAAGCGGGCACAACAAGTCTCGATTTATGGCTTTACGTTTGGAATCTTCATCCTCACTGAGCTTGCTGGCAAGATATCCCACGACTACGACGATCAGCACCCCGAGGAGCGTGTAGTATGTAAAAGATAGCTTGAAAATTATCAAAGTTTCGTCGTTCTCTTCAATTAGTCTGGAATTTAAAGCAATATGTAAAATATGAACCTCAAAAACTTTCAGTTGGCACGCACTCTTCGTGGTGATAGTCATGCAGGAAAGAGGAGTTTCCTGTGACATTGCAACTCTCGACGGACAGTGGAAGCGCTTTATACACCAAGGCTCCCGTGTTTTGAGCATATTGTGCGCCAAATACAACAAAAGTGAGCGAGATTAAGGATGCAGCTGATCCGATTAGTGCGCCCTGGGATTAGAAAAGAAAAATAAATTTTCAGCACCTTTAAAAAGCAGAGTAAAAAGATAAATGAAATTTTGTTTTACAAAAAGTCACAATTTTTAGAATTGCCTTGTTTTCCTACATAATTATGTTTTAAATGTAGAACACGGTATTTCGGTTAAAATTCAACGCACCCTGCTGTTTGCTGATGGGAAAAACATTCCGAGCAGAAAAAGGCCCAACATTGGTCCGGAAGTGACGCCATTTAAACTCAGTATGCCCTGTGAAATTGTTTTTCAGGCGCTGGGGACGGAATTTTAATGAGAAACTCACCTGCAAAATGCCACCGAGATGCTCAACCGCGTACACGAGCGCCATGCAAATGAGACCCACGACGACGGTAATGACTCTCAGCCACTGACCGGTGCTTAATTTTGGAGACAGCACACCTGATAAAAAGTCGGTGACTAGGATGCCTGATAGCGAATTCAAGCTGGTAGACATGGAACTGAAAATCGGAAAACCTGATCTTTAAAACTGAAATATACTGGTTGAGAAAAATTTGTTAGTGTATTTGGGGACTTTTTCTCTTTTACATTACATCACAAAATCAATCTAAATATACCTCAGGGCTGCGCTAAAGACGCCTGCAACAAAGAGACCGACGAAGCCAGGAATATGTCCAGCAACATCCATTACTAGCAACGGTAGCAGTTGGTCTGGTTTGCTTACTCTCTGCGGAGATAAATGATAAAGTGAGATTTAAAAAAATATCTTAAGAAAACAAAAGTGTATTTTTCCGAAATCCTGAACCAAATCAAAACTCACTGTCCTTAAGTCATAACTAGAATTAGATTCGTATAACTACTGCTAATAAAGTTAAAGCCGTCATGTCACTTTATTTGTGCGTACCTGTGATAACACCGGGTCGCAACCAGAGTACGATGCGTAGACTAACAGACCATTAGCGACGCTGAGTAGTAAAGTTAGAGCCAAACCAAACACGAACAGCCAGACCGTCCTGAAGTGAGAGAAACCATAATATTGCTCTACAAGTTATTTCAGTTCGTGAACTGTACGTACTTGACAGCAGTTTTTTGGTCAGGTACTGAGAGGTAGCGTTGCACAAATGATTGACCTGTCGCGCAATCAGCCAAAAACATGAAGTAAACTCCGACGACCACCGTCCAAAATGACTGTCGTTGGAATGGATTAGGGTCCATGCTGAATTTTTTAAAGGGAATTAACAGAAAATATGACACTCATTATATTAAAATTAATTTACTATCAAATTTTAAAAAAAATATTGTAACAGTCAGATTATTAAATATCACTTATTAAAACTGGACCGGCAATTACTTGAAAAATTTCAATCTGTCACCAGTCTCGTTGATTACCCAAACACTGCTCCAGCCACCAAGTTTTGCAGCGCCTTGCACCATTACAAAAATAATTGCGGCCATCATTACCACAGTCTGCAAGGCATCGGTCCACACCACTGCTCGCATTCCTCCCTTGAACGATCCGATACAAAATGTGTTAGCCCTCTCTTTGATATTGATAAATCAATTCAGCAGGAAATTGTGTTCAGTCTATTATATGTTTCTCAAATCACGGTGAACTTTAACGACTTTTCCAGCTATAATTTTATAAGTGAAGCTTTGAAAATACATAAGCCAACAATTTTTCTTGACGTAGAATATATAAAAAATATCTCACCATTGTGGTATAAAAAATGCAAACCAAGCATGTTATTGGCGTGATAAGGTACACATCGATTCCTGCCACTGAAGAGATAGAAATGAGCATTTTTTGTGCATTAATTTATTTGAAACAATTACCCTGGCTAAATGCGAGCGCTGCCACGTATACGACCACAGGGATGTAAAACATCTGTAAAATATTCACACCCACGAGAGTGCGTTGAATAATGAGCAGCTAGCTTGTTGCTCGCAGCCACGAATTTAAAGCGTGTTTTCGGGCTACATTTATAAACATATTACTTTAATAAAAACATACCAGCGCAATTAAATACATGAACGAGCACATCCGGCGCACTCTGCTGTCAAATCGGAGCTCCAGATACTAAAAGATGTATTTAAAAAAAAATGAAAGAAATACACACGCTGGAAAAGGAAATATTATGAAATGAGGGACCTAAACAGCCGCTGCGTACTGTACGAATTCTTTCAAATTTTACCCATTGCCACTTATCCTTAGTCAACTCGACGCAGAATAGTGCCGTTACGTTAACTTTTAATTTAACGAACAAATTGCGTTAAGGAGTTTAATTTAGTTACTGAACAAACTCGATTTTTGATTCCTTTAAAGTGGGAATAAACAATATAAAAATATATGAATGGGTAGGGTTGCTTTGCTTTGAGCAAGCAGCAATGTGGTCAATATAAAATTAACATTAGATATACAGTTTCTTAATCACTGCTTCTCTACTAATTCTTTACACAATGGACAGCATTGGGAGTTGCATCAACAATTAAATTAAAAACTTGCTTAAAGCAGCTGCCATTGGGCTTAAACGTGAACAAAATGGGATTACTAATTTTGTGAGAGTCATACTAGTTTAAAATTTTAAAAAATGCGTGAAGTGTGAATGAGCTCAATGCAAAGAAACGATAATGTGGATGTTCTATTGTATATAGTTCTTTTAATAATCATTTGAAGCTGCGAATTCAAAATAACTGATTTAGTTCGTTTGGTGAAGTGTCAAGCAGGGCTAAGAGATTTTGATTGTATTTGTTTTTTTCTATTTGCAACGATGCTCTCATCTGCAAATGAAATGAGTAAAATTTCAAGATTCATTCAAAAATTGTTGGTTAACAAAAAATAACTCGTATGTATTTAATTCATTTCATCTCTTTCTTTGATTAATAAAATAAGCAATGGGATCATTATAAAAATTGTGCAACATTAACCTCATAGGAAGAGCTGATTTCTAATTTTGAGTAGATGGGTATAAAAAATTTGACCGTGGTCCAACCAATCAATATAAAAGAAATTGCTGCTGCGCTGTACTGAGTCCCGTATAGGTATGTTTCCGTGGGCACGCCAAGAACCGTGATTCCTGACACGAAACTGCAGGGAAGCATAGAATTATTTAACTGAACTATATTAAACGCTCTGAGGGCGTTGTGATAGTGCAGAGCTTTTGAATTACCTCGCAACACACGAAATGGCAACAGGGATCATTCCCATGCTCTTGCCGCCCATGAGGTATTCCTTTGCACTGTCCTGCTTTTTCGAAACGCCAAAATAAATTCCAACCAGGGTCGATAGGATCAGCATAATTCCAAATATGCTGAGATCAAACCACCCCAAAATTGGGGTAGCGGCTGCAAAGGCGTGTGTCATGTTTGCCATTGACGAGTCTTCAGCATTAGATAGTGGCAGCACAGCGAAGGTGTGTGCTCTCCATAAAACACTGGGAAAGTTGCAGCTCTCTGGGACCTCGGCTTGCAAATACTAATAGCAAAGAAGATAAGTGTGGACGTGTAATATTCTGAAATATTTGCGCAAAATTGCGTGATTCAAGATAAAAGGGAACCGTTTACGGCTTCCACAATAGTCATTGATAAATATTCCGTAACCAGTATTAGCGAGACCGTAATGAAGAAAATCGACAAATTATATAATTAACGACATTTTTAAATGGCTACCACAAACCACAATTTAGGCGAATGATTTGAAAAATAATCATGTTACAATTTTAATTGACCGGGAGCGATTTTTTAAAATTAAATGCACCTTGCCTTTACCCAGGAAACAGAATTGAATTTTAACTTAATTTAATTATAGCATCCTTATGTCACTTATTTGCTTCTGCCTTCTTTGGCATGCACCTACAAAATGAAGGTTTATGTATTTAAAATAAGTTTTATCTTTGTTTCTTTTATTTAATGATAATAAAACGCATCTTTCAACATTGTACGCGTGAATGCAATCAAGAATAAAGAAACAATTGCTTCCTAGGAAGAATATGTATATTTATTTAATCATTCCTTATTATGTTGATACATGAGAACATTCGTTTCAGGCATTTCCTCTTCTTCAGTTTTATTTGGCAAAAAGCGATGCACTAGCGGACAAAATAGATCTCGATTTATAGGTTTATCTTTAATATCTTGACTGTCGCTGAAAATGCTGACAAGATTGCCTACAATAAGGACAATGAGCACCCCTAGCAGGGTGTAGTATCTGAAGGAAATTTTGAAAATCAACCATGCCTCTTCGCTTTCTTGTTTAAATCTGCAATAATTAAAATAATTTTTAGTTATCATCACCGCAAATGAGCTTAAAATAAAACGGACCCATCAGATTGAGACAGGGTGAAGTTAGTGGTGAAGGTGCAGTTGTCGACAGATACGGGAAGCACTTTGTCGACTAGAGCACCCGTGTTTCTAGAATACTGGGTACCAAATACTATAAATCCAAGAGAGCACAAAGAAACCGCTGAGCCAACCAAAGCACCCTAGTGTATTTAAATATTCTGAAATGTATTTAAATATAATTTATTTCATCCCCTCACTTTGCTGTTTGCTTTAGGGCAAAATATTCCAAGCAGGAAGAGGCCTAACATTGTGCCAGATGTTATTCCGTTTAAACTATGCATCCCCTGAAAATTTCATTAAAATATTTACTCAAATTCAATACTATTTTTATATCTGTTACTTGTAAAATAACTCCCATGTTTTCGACTATGTATACAAGCGCAACACAGACGAAACCCACCACTGCAGTTACGATACGGAGCCAGTAGCCGGTGCTTATTTTCTTTGACAAAACGTTTGACAGGAGGTCAGACACCAATACGCCTGAGAGCGAGTTTAAGCCGGTAGACATTGAACTGCAAAATGATTTTATTATTTAGAAAAAAAATGTTTTGGGATTTGTTCAATATTTTTCAAATGAAATATCACCTTAAAGCAGCGCTGAATACACCGGCAACGAATAGACCGACAAAGCCAGGTATATGTCCAGCAACGTCCATTACAAACAACGGCAGCAATTGATCAGGCTTGCTTGCTCTCTGAAGAATAACACATCAATTATAAGGGGTATAAGAATAAATAAATCTACCTTTGCCAAAACAGGGTCACAGCCTGCATACGAAGCGTATAACAGGAGCCCATTCGCCACGCTTAGGAGAAGAGTTACAGACAAACCAATGGCAAAAATCCACACTGTCCTAAGGAAATTACGTGATTAGTTGTATCAAGGCAGAGTGAATTTTTACATACTTGATTGCAGTCGTTTGGTCAGGGACCGATAGGTAACGCTGCACAAAGGATTGGCCGATAGCGCAATCAGCCAAGAACATAAAATAGATTCCAATCAAAGCGGTCCAGAAAGTCTGCCTTTGAAATGGATCTGGGTCCATGCTAGAATTAATTTAAATGCTAAAAATATTATTATCTAAATTACTCCTGAAAAAAATAATGATTGCAGGAGAATGAATTACTTGAAAAACTGCAATCTGCCACCAGCTTCGTTTATTTCCCAAACTCGGCCCCAGCCACCGAGTTTTTCAGCCCCCAGAGCCATCACAAATATTATTGCGGACACCATAACCACTGTCTGCAAGGCATCAGTCCACACCACTGCTCGCATTCCACCCTTAATCAGAGAATCAACTTTTTTTATTACCAATACATTATGTCAAACATGAATTTGTTGTAAGCTTTGCTCTGATCATAAGTACAGCTAAATTAAATTTTATTACAACATGGAATTACTAAATGTAATTTCAACTCTAATTAATGAACTAAAAACAACACCATTCTTTAATTTATATTTGAAATCAGATTCAGATGTATTGGTAATAGCACTTACCATTGTTGTATAAAATATGCAGACCATGCAGGTTACTGGTGTGACCAAGTGAACATTTATGCCTGTAACTGTAAAGGAAATTAAAAAATGGAGTATTCATCTTGTCCTCATTTTACTTAGTGGTTAAATTAATAATAAATAAAATGTTTTACCTTGGCTAAAAGCGAGTGCTGCCACATAGATTACTACAGGAATGTAGAGCATCTGTGCAAAATCAATACCTTTATGAAAAATAGAGAATCACAATAGCTGTTGCCTCATGATTGGCAATTATAGTGAGGCACAACAGCTGCACTTATTTTATATCAAACCTACCAGCGAGAGCAAATAAACAAGGGAGCAAAAATATCGCACTCTTCTGTCAAAACGCAGCTCTAAATACTGAAAAGTGGAACGGGATATTTCAATTAGAATCATTTCGCAATCAATAAGCGTTCCCACGAGTTAAATAATTATGTGAAACATAGAAACCCGCAATAATTCATAATTTTGCGTAAAATTACTGCCATTCCAGTTAGAAAGAATAAAAATTGAATTTGTATGGTTAAATAAAATAAAAAAGATCTCACCTCATATGATGTGCTGATATCCAATTTAGAATACAATGGGATAAAAACGGTCGCGACTGTCCATCCAATCAATATAAATGAGATTGCTACTATGCTGTATTGCGTTCCAAACTGGTAGGTTTCAGTAGGTACCCCAATAACGGTAATGCCCGAAACAAAGCTAAAACAAAAATAACTCAATTAAAATATGCACAGATAAATGTTTGCCATGATGAAAAAACTTTGAAGTGGAGTAAAAAGAAGAATGAATGAGCAAATATCAAGATTTTTTATTTATTTCTGTCAATGCACTTGCGTCAACTCAAATTCAGATCAATTCCAACAGCTTTCTACAAGCTCTCGTGTTTAAGTCAACGCAATAAATACAAATTCCAATGTTGATTTCGTTTGTACCACGGGGAATTATTAATAAAAAATATACATATTAACCTTGCGACACAGGAGATGGCTACAGGGATCATTCCCATGCTCTTCCCGCCCATGAGGTATTCCTTGGCGCTGTCCTGCTTTTTCGAAATGCCGAAATAAATCCCCACTAATGCTGACAGAATTAGCATAACCCCAAATATGCTAAGATCAAACCACCCAAGTGTTGGAGTTGCTGATAAATCTGACATGTTAGTTTTTTGTTATAGAAAATTATTTTTCATTGGAGAGCACCAAACACAAGAACTTGTTCTCCAAATCACACTGGAAAAATTAGAGGATGCCTTGTGTGTTGTTAAATAGAAGCTATTGCAAAGATGAGATAAGAGCATTCGTGAGAATTCTGAAATGTTTACTGGAAGTGTCGTGGTTAAAGATAAAATTCTGTCATTGCATCGGTGATTTGTGGATTCATATTGATATTGCAATAATGATGCAGTGAAATATCACTGGCGTGAACAACTTTGGTCTCATTTTATTTGACGGTATTGTGCTATGTTAAGATTAGTTTTGGAATCGAGTGCTGGCTGAATTCCATTTTAGCTGTTGCTTCACTTCTGTAGATTTTGCTATCCGTGCGCCGCCGGCAAACATGTTCATGCTCCGCTGCTGTACCAAAATTCGGCTACTCGTATGCGAGCCGAATAAAATAAAATTACGTGGCCGAGACCTCTAGATAAGCCTATATATGCCGGAGCTTGACCTCCAACATTTACACAAACCATATTGGGGCAGTTGATTTTGCTTGCTCTCGGTTTGTGTATATACACATAATATAAGCATGAGGCATGAGGTGATGTGTGTATGGCAATAATAATCATTAATTGTATAGTATAAATTGCTTTGAGCACAATGCCTTTGGCATCACAGGGCCGCACCCGCATGCATGAGGATTACACTGTGTAGTCCATATAGACCACACTGATAGTTAAGTATTTATAGATAAGAGCTAAATTTCGATATTACGTATGGGCAAGTTCTCTTTGAAAATCAATTCAATACGAAAATCCATCAACTATGGAAATCACTGCTGTTTTTCGATCGAGACGAATCTAGCAAAAAGCGCTGCCCAGCAATGTTTAAGCGTATTCCAACAATTGTTCTCTCGGGGGGGGGGGGGGCGACGCGTGCTGTGCCTGCGCGATCGTCTCGACGGTCAGTCGCCCGCAGGGTGCAAGGACCAAAGGTCCTTCGTCGGGCGCGCGCAGTGCCAAGGGGCGCGAGCCACTTTGTTAATTTAAATATTATACAATAAGGAGAGAATAAATTATCAACATCGCTCTATTTGTGTTTAAAATCTTCAAATTTTTCTATTAAATCCATTGACAATGTGTCGTATAATCATTCATCACCTCGCGGACTAGAATTATATAATGGCGGTTTCAAGCATTATTTATGGACTAGATAGAAATTGTGTTTTTTTCTATGATGTAATTTCCGTTTCAAATTAAAATAACTTGAGTAAGTCTGGCAAGCCTTTATTTCCGTCAAGTCCGTCACAAATAAAATTGCTGACATCGTCGCTTTTAGCACACTGTCTGCCAAGCATTGGTCCACACCACTGCCCTCATTTCACCCTGAATGACATATTTGCTATTCTTTCCGTAATGCTAGGTTACTATAGCACTGTACAAATGAATATACTTTAATTAGTATTAATTGATGAAATATTAATAGTTATAGAATAATTATAGTGTATTGCACGCTCCATTCATTTTTTTCCAATTCTTATTTTTGTGACTACAGACAAATAATAGATTAGGTTCAGGAAGAAGATTTCCTGTTATTTACATCGAAAGGTTCAGTTTTTTTAATAATTAATTTTTTTTTAATTTTCCGATCAACCTAATGGGGTTTTTAGTGTTGTATTGTAGCGTAAAGTTCCCCGAAAGTCATCTTGCGGCAACCATGAAAACTACGGCCGCCAGTTTAGTTAGACTCTTTGCCGAGCCTCAGAATTTGGATCGAAACGTCAAATACAACATAATATTGTGGGATGGGTTCTTGTTTGTCGCACCTACGTGTTGGTTTTAAAGTTTTGGACCTACCCGCTAAAAAAGGCTAATATACTTTTAATTTACACTAATTAGCTAAGTCCTTAGTTGGGTTCTGCAATGTTAACGAATTGATTGAAGAGTCGAAACGCCTCTTTTATTTTTCAAAATATGGCAATTTCCTGCTTCTCAAATATTAAGGATTTCGCCCTGACGAGGCCGCCGGTGGTTGTTTTCACCAGTTGTCTCCTTGTCCTTTCTTTGGGAACTATATTCATGGCTCGCTACATTGATCACTATGAAAATCTGCCGGATCCGGACTACCCATATGTGCGTAATTGTTACTAATAAAAATTTCGATTTGATCTTCATTAAAAAAGTATTTATCTTTGCCTAGGACTGGAGCACGATTTTGAAAAATATGGCTGATTTAGAACTCTGTGCACAACCTGAAAAATCGAATGAATTGAAGTCAGAGACGAAGACAGATAAATCTGGCAGTGAGCAAAATATTGTCAGTAGGACCGCTGTAATCCAACTTCCTCAAATTCCGCACAATAAACTGAGCAATTATACTAAAATTAGCGGAAATGTCGCGGGCACCTTACTTGGATTAGATGGTAAAACTGAAAGACAACTTGAAAAGTGAACAACAGCATGACAATGTGTAAATTTCTTTCCGCCCCAGGTAGCGACGCAGAAATTACCATCAGCTTTATTTTGGTAACGAACGGTACAAGTGACCATTCTGTTTGTGCAACATTCACTGGACCACAATCAAAGATGCCAAGCTCGGAATACGCTTTCCAGTGTCAGTCAAACGTATGAATTTTCGAAAAAATTAAATCCATGTTTTGCTCTTTAAATAATACTGATATTAGTGTAATTATTTTGACACTATTGAAAAACAACTTAAGCGCTTCGCTGTAACTATCTAAGAATTGTTTCTATTTCAGCAAATATATCCAGTCGAAAAATATTCTCAATTTAATGCAAGACTGAAAGACCCGAAAAATGATGATCCAAAATGGTGCTCGGATGGAACACAACTGCAACTCGATTATATTCGCATTCTGTCACTTAAAGAGGTGAGCTTTATGTCCCACTTAATTATCTCTGTAGCAATTATAGCAGCTGTTGTAATATAATTGCTAATTACCATGTTCATTATCGTATTTTTGCAATATAAAATGCTCAACTTAAAGCATCATAATCACATTGATTTATTATAATTGAACAGATGTTCATATTGTGGCGTTCAAAGTGCACATTTGATTCAACTTTGAACTCATGAAACCCAGGCAAAGCTTGCAGACTTTCCATTATTCTATTCAATCGTTTTGACATTTTCTGCGTTGTTATTTCATAAATTTTAATTTTAAATTTCAGAGTGACAAGGAGATCATCAAAATGCATTTGATGCACACCAGTTTCTTCCTGCTCTCTATTGCGCTTGCTCTGATTTGTTACGCTATAGTGAATGGACGAAGGACTCACATTCCAATTGGCGATCATGCCAAAGTGCCGCTTGGTCTGTGAAATAACTTCTTAATTCCTTTTTAAAGACTGCTGAGATGTATTTTTCTTTGTAATAACCCGCTTGCCTACAATTCATTAAGTTTCTTTTTTAAATTGGCAAAATTTATTTTATACTTTTAGAATTCAATTCAATCAGATTTCTCCAAATAAAATGGTTGAACCATTGTAACAAAGCAAATTTATGGTGTTTTAATCACTTAATTAGTAAGTTAATAGTGAAAATGAGAAATTTTCATTCAGTGTGAGGGTCGGAGTGTACAAAAGTGAAAAGGGGAGAAGGGTTAAAGATTAAAGAATGTTTATGATTTGAGATAAAAGATACGAACTTTTGTCCTAACAGAAAATTATTTTTAAAGTAAATTTGACGAGTCGGTCACAGACGTCACATAGTTATATTATAGCGCCTTAAAATCATATCTTTATATATTTTCAAAGGAAGTTTCCAAATTTTCTTGAAAGGGCCCTAAATAAATGAATAAATTAATTTTAAAAATTGTCTTACCCTTTAATTTTTACTTTTAAAATAATTTAATGTTGCGAGCGCAGTGCGTCATATGGTGCAAGTCCTTGGGCCTTGCGCAACACATATCTAGAAATGCATCGCAGATGGCAGCGATCAAGAAAAGTGTGAGTTAACAGCACCGTCAGAGGAATACCCACACCTAAAGCATTATTTATATTTATTACCCTGACAACAAGAGTAGTTGCGAAGGTGAATATTGTAGGCGCGCAGACTCAATTTCTTGTGACTTTTACCAAGGTGTCGGTTTAGTTCCTGAACGAGGCGCAGCGCGACGCTGCGGTCGACAGCTGAAAGGAAGTCTCGTGCCAAATGTTGTGTTCGATGTCCTTTGGTAGACGATAGAGGTTTTTCTAATTCTAGAGTGCATCGTTTCGATTCATAAGGGCGTCCACTCGGAATTTCACTCTCGTAGTTCAATCGCAGGACGATTCGAGCGGCTCTCCGGCCAGTGTCAAGTGCGTACAGTCGCAATTCACTGCGGTAATCGATAAAATCGATGGCCCTGCTATGACGACAGACAAGGCGATTTAATTTTATCTGCTAGAAAAGGTATACTTTTAAAATAGAGAACACACGTTACGTATTATTTATTTTTAAGATCCTTTGTTGGTTAAGCCTTTAATTTAATATATGATATTAATTTTGACGTAGTATATTTCAAGGTTTTTTTAATTAAAATTATCATAATTTATCTATAATAAGAGTTTTAAAACTTTTAAGAGATTTGATATTATAATATATGACAAAAAGTTTAAAAAGCAGGAAGTATTTTGTTTATAAATCATTTGTAAGGAATATTAAACTAATATAATTTTTGCCAAATTGGTTTCTAACATGAACGGTTCATGATAATATTTTTTAAATATTAAATCATAAAACAGAAGTGTGAAAATCTTATAAAGTAAATGCTTCATGAATTGGAATAGTAATATGACTGATATGAAATCTAACTTTAAATATTAATTTTCCTATGTATTACACTCCTTTTCCCACGCATTGCAAGCATTATTGCGCTGCACAGACTTATCAACCTGCTAGATTTTTGTATTTCTTTTTAAAATAATTGTACAAATTGTAAAACAAGATTTTTTATTGATTCTTCAATTCTAAATGATCTCAGGTGCCTTCTTCATTGAACATTATGGCAAAGGATGACGCTACAGATGATTTGCTACCGGATAAAGACGCCGCAAAGGAATTTTACGCCAAATACGAACCTAAGGAAATACTTGGAAGGTATTCCATATCATTATTTAAGCACAGTTTTAAAACAATTGAAAATAGAAAATGTTGTTTCAAATATCATGCAAATTTTAATATAAAAATGGCTGTCTCATCTAGCGAAAACTCTTGAAAATTAATAAAATTTTGATTATTTAAAAGCGTTTTTTCAAATAGAACTAAATTTGAACAAATTTTTTATATGAAACATTTCTTAGTTTAACTTTTGCACTATTCAAGTAGAAAAATATTTAATGCTTTATAAGTATTTGCTCGACAAAATATAATTTAAATATATAGTTAAATACACAGCTTTCTTCTTGCGTTTAAATTTTTCGATGCGTGAAATTGAAATGAGGAAATGAAACCTTTTTTGTTTGAATATTTATTAATAGCACAAAAGAGAAACTCGAAACGCAGCCAGACGCTCGCCGTCAAGCGTGCACTGTGGTGTTGCATCCTTATGCACTCATGCAAACCGTTTATTTTACTAAAAAAAAATGCCTGTTACCTCAGCAGTGCTGGATCAGATTCACTTATTTTCTGTAATCATGACGCTTTGCGTATCCTTGAAAATAGTTACAAAACGATGACTCTCCCTCTTCAATAATGCAATTTTAATTGTAAGTTTTGTGCAATGGCAGGGGTGTGAGTTCCACGGTACGAAGGTGCATTGAAAAAGAGTCGGGCCGCGAATATGCAGCGAAAATCATTGACCTCAGCACGGATGCGGAAAACGCGTCGATGCAGGAGTCGACCATTCAGGAAATTCGCATCCTCAGGATCGTTGCTGGCCACCCTTACATAAGTAAGGACGTTTATTAACTTAGATTACTTTACTAGAGCCTGAGGAAATAATTATGAAATTATTGCGTTAGAACCTATAATAAATTTTAACGGAAAAACGGGCGTATAATTTTGATTTGTTATGTTCATAGAAATTAAAATTTTCAAACTTTTTTGTGATTAAAAAAAATTCTTTTTAAGTTATCAGTTTTTTAATAAATGCATTAGTGGTTTTTTGTTGCCCTGTTTCCCACTATAGTGTTTTTATTTCAGTGAGTAAATCATGTTTTTAGCAAAAGAGAGTGAATTTTTATAGTTACAAAATAATAATATTTGAGTATAAATACATATGAATTTAACAATTAGTGAATGGAAGCTTCATAAGACACAAAAGTTGTACAACAGACAAGAAAATTTTGGAGATCAACGTTGTAAAAAAGTGACCCATCACTCCTGGGCAAGTGAGGACCGCGAGAGAATGATCTGTGATGAAGCAATGAACTTGCACCATATCCTAGACTGCGATAAGAAATCCTATTTTGTCTAAAGACCCCGAAGTAAAAACGAGCCGTGATGGTGAACATTGATCTCCTTATTTTTCTTGTATATTTATATTTTACAATCTTTCTGTCCAATAAGCTTTCATTAATTTACGAAATATAATTGAAAATGTAATTTTATGATAAAATAATTGAAATTTTTTCCAGTTGAGCTCCATGATGTCTTCGAGTCGAACACATTTATTTTTCTTGTCTTCGAATTGTGCAAAAATGGCGAATTGTTTGACCACTTGACAACTGTCGTCACTTTGTCCGAAAAGAAAACACGTTACATTATGAAACAGGTTTGAGTTTGCAATAATTAAACATGGGATCATAGTGAATTTGTTTTAGGTTTTTGAAGCCATTGAACATGTCCACAAAAAGAGCATTGTTCATCGTGATATCAAGCCCGAAAATATTTTGTTAGACGAAAATCTCAACGTGAAACTCACCGACTTTGGCTTCGCTAGAGTTCTAAAAGAGGACGAGAAGCTGTCTGGTAAGTGACGGGTAGCTACCTTAGATTCTGGATGAAGCGAGATTTTGCAGAGTTATGCGGGACACCAGGCTATTTAGCTCCAGAAGTTTTAAAGATCAACATGTTTGAGGATTTTAACGAAGGCTATGGCCAAGAGGTCGACATGTAAGGGCCACAAAGATAAAATTTTCAATTTGTAACACACTTTTCGCTGCTACACATCTAATTTAGCATGTTTTCTGTGGCCTGGAGTAAAAATTTACTTGAATAATTTTTCTGCCTTTTGTAACAAAAATCACGCACAACAAAAAACGATGTGATTGAGTGTCTGCACCTGTCTGTACTTTACACAGTTTTAATTTTCAACTCTTTTAACCCTTAAGTGGCTAAGTGTATCTGCAAGTTATTTTTTACTCTAAATGCTAGTTAATTTTTTAAAACTTTAAATTTTCTGCATGCTTTTTATAATTTCATCCTTCTTTAACTAGAGGTGTGTGGAACGCCTGGCTATTTTGCACCTGAACTAATTCAAGCCGCCATGTATGACGACTCAGAAGGTTATGACAAAGCTATCGACCTGTGAGTCCCCTTGTTTTTCTTTTCCCTCTGCTGTGTCTTAACTTTGATTCCAATCTAAGACGCATTGACTGTAATTAATGCTATTCTTTATTGCAGTTGGGCCTGCGGAGTCGTCATGTACACCTTGTAAGTATTTACAAATTTTCCTAATTTGAAGTAGCATGCAATGATGCTTAAAATATTGTTCATGTGCTTTATTTTTATTAGGTTTTATTACGTAACTTTTTATACCGAATTTTGACTCTGTGAAAAATCAGTTTTCTAAAATGCGTCTGCGTTGACTAGGTTGGTTGGTTGCCCGCCTTTCTGGCACAGAAAACAAATGGTCATGCTAAGAAATATAATGGAAGGCAAATACTCGCTCACTTCTCCAGAGTGGGAGGACATCACAGGTATGCAAACTGAGTGTTTTGAGAATATATTTCCATTTCAAGCGCGTCTCTCTCCAGATGCACCGAAAGACTTGATTCGCAAACTGCTGGTTGTCGACCCAAAGAAAAGACTTACAGTATCAGAAGCCTTAGAACATCCATTTTTCCAAGTCATGGTAAGGGTTGAATCTTGTTAAAGAAATTTGTGTTATAAATAGGCTATATGCTCATCAGTTAAAACTAACACAAATCATTTGTCAAATGTAATTAAACACTTTCGAAATTCCTACAGCAATGGGAGACTAACTTGTCTGAACTCAAAAAGACATTTAAGCACTCGTCCAGCAGTATGAGTGAAACGGTAACAAACAGAGAAATGTGAATTTTAGTGTAATTAACACTTATTAGAACAATTAGCCTGGCAAATTATATTGAAAACTCACTGCTTTTTATCAGCTTAATCCAATAATTGCGTGCAGCATCGCCTACTTCAGCCTGGTTATCATTTGGAAGTTTCTTTTAGAGAGCAATAAATTTTTTTACTGCTATTGCTACGTACACAATCCAATCTTTATTTACGATTCCGTGGCGTCTCTATTAATCTGTACTGAGAAAATATACACAATGTGAAGCAACACAATATATATGTTGAGTAGCAATTTTCTTAACAGGATGGTGTGCAGGAGAATGGGTGTCAAACGAATATTATGGCTTCGAAATAATCATTCCATACCAAATATTTTGCTTTTGCTGGTTTTGGATTTCTAACACTTTATAGAATATTTTGGAGTCTACTAATTACTGTTAATCAATTTCAGCATTACCAAAGTAAGAAATTTGAAGCGAAAAAGCTGTTCCGATTTGGAATTTTGTGTGTGAGAGCTGTGGTGAGAATACGAAGATTAAAGTACACCCCTGAACCCCTTTCTATTGCCGTGGCTCAAGTGGATCCATACAGAATCAAATCGCTGCGAAAGGTGAAAATATTTTTTATCTAATAAAAGTGGATCAAATATTTTATTGAAACACAATTTGCTCAACGCTAATTTTCCCTGAGCATTTAGCAGCGAAATTTATCTTTTCAGGTTATCGACGCTTGTGCATTCAGAGTGTATGGGCACTGGGTAAAGAAGGGCGAAGGCCAGAACAGAGCTGCCTTGTTTGAGAACTTCCCCAAAACTGAAGTCAAACAGCTTTACCTCGCCAGCCCTCAGCCAGACTCCTAGCATTTCGAAGCGAATCTTTGGTTATAGTCCCTGCGTTGTTAATAGTGGCCACCGTTTGTTGATGAGTGAATGGTTATTATTTTTTTGTGAAATGTCGTTTGGATAGTTTTAAGTGTTTTAAACATTTCACAAGTCTGCAAAGACTTTTGTTCTTGTCACCACACTGAAGTAATGAGAGAGTGCTTTTCCATTACAACTCCTTCGGCTAACCAGCAAGACTTGAATATTTCTGTGAACAGCCACCCCAGCAAGTAGCATAAATTTAAGAAATTAAAAATGTTATTGCTCTAGATCTATCAAACATGCTACTACTCTCAAACATATTTCTGTGAAATAGTACATTCTCCGTTTTCCCTGGAAAATGAGTTTTTGCAGGTCAATGCTCGTGCTCCTCTCACTCATAATATGATACAAATATAATACGAGCAGATATCTCAAGCGTACAAAAGGCGAGTTTCTCAAAAACTCATTCTTCACTGAACTTTTATTTGTCATAATTGACAATTAAGAGTGTTCAAATCTCCTAACAAAAATATCAATGTTAAATACATTTGTCAATGCATTCATTGAATATTATAAATTTTGATTAAATATTAGAAACAAATAAAAGCTTCTTGATAATGGAATTGAAACATACCCACCTTAATTTTCAATACATTTCCTCTAACATCAGGTTTCGTGTTTACGAAGAGTCAATTTAATTGTCAAGATAGGTAAAATAGTTATCAATCTGAATTTATTACATTTCACTGTATCAAATTGAGAAGCGGGTGAATGACCTGCGTACACTTTCAATGCATGAATCTGATTGATGGGCCGAGTGCGAGCTAAATGCCCGACAATGAGTTTGATCCACTCTCACTGCAACGATGGGTTTGTTTGGATTCAAGAGCAGTGATTAGCATTGCATTCGCACCTTTCCAGCATACACAGGACTTAATTTCACGGAACAATTATTATCAGAGTTTAATTAAAGGGGCCAACGGCAGTTTCTTTAAAAATGACTGGGTCTATCCCATTTTTGCAATGTTATTTCGGCGCCCATGGATATTATTTGCCGACTGGATGAAACGAAAGATGTGTCTTTCTCACTTTGAGAAACCATTCAATAAACTAAGCATCAAAATTACCAAAAATAATTTAAAGGTTAATTTGGAAATTCCAATACTGGCGAGGCGATAATAATACTACCCCATAGTATAGCACCGTGTAGTTACTAAAATTTCAATGTTAAAAGTTTTACGCACAGCAGATTTTGTGATGTGTTAATAGTCAGCAAACAGGCAAACCAGATTAAACTTTTCCTATTTAATAATAATAATACCTTTCCCTGTAAATATTTAAAAATTCTACTTTAATATACGCATATTTGTTTAAATTAAATTTCAAAACAACTCCAATAACCTCTAATAATTATAAAACAAACAGCCAAGCCAAGACTCATTTGCACACTCCTAAAAATAAAACAAAAATAATTGTTTTGAAACGACGTGCATTTCACAGTTAGCTGATTGTGAATCGCTTGCTGCATCCTGGACATGAATTTCTTCTAACGACCGGCGCAACTCCTGAATCCTGATTCAGGAAGCAGAACCGCGAGGAAAAGACGTGCGAATGAGCCGCGCGTGCGGGCAGCACAGGGCGCGCGAGTGCCCCTCTTCTCGCGACTCACTCTCTCTCCTCTCGGGAGCGAGGAACTCGCGTGGTGAGTGTGTTTTGGCCGCCGAGCCGAGCCAGTCAGTGCGCCGAGTGCAGGTCTGGCACCAAGGTCCGCAGCCACCGCCGCTCTCTCCTCACGTGTGCTTGCCAACTCTGATGGGCGACTCTCTCTCCGGCCATCTGCTCCTCCGCAGGGTGTGATTTCGCGCACCCCACGTCCCGCCACCAGGTTCACCCTTTCAGGCGCGTGACCTGCCAAGAACTGACCTCCCCGGCAGCAAACTTCAGGACAATAATTGTCATGCGGCCTGACAACAAGTGGTGCTCCGGATTTTTGTGAGGTGGACCCAAGTTTCCTTTTGCGCTTTGACTCGCTGACTGGCTAGTTAAAATGAATGCGAAGATGGTGAACACCCTGGTGATGCTCTTTTGCGTGCTCTTCCCGGCAAGTCTGGAACAGGTGTTTGGCGGTGTGCCCACCTTTGATGACATGATACCAGGTAAGCACGCCTATTTGCAGATATTTTATCAGTTGTTTTGTTAATTGGATTTAACTCTAGGGAAAAAGGCTTTTTCGTATAGCGCCGGTAAAAACAAAGAAAACTCGATGAAACGCCTTTCGTCAAGCTATTTTCCCAGGAACATTTCTAATATTAATTTGCGTAAAGTGGCTGTTTTTTGTGGGAACAGCATTGTGCCAATAAAGTTTTATATATCAAAGCAAAAATTATTTTAAAATGAATTATGTTTACAAATCAAGATTATAGTAAAGCTAGAAATCAGAGACGTGCAATCAGCATTTTTAATTTGTATAGGAAGATAACAGATTATTATTGGCTTTGCAAAGGTTAAACAATCTCACACTCATAACAAGTCCTGGTCTAAATTTACGTGCTGTAAAAATCTTTTGACACCAGAACATAATTCACGATTTTCAAGTTGATGATCACGCGTGTGTGGATTGTCGATTAAACAAAAAACCAATCAGCGGCTGCGCGACAATTATTCACACGCGGCCATCTGTTACAAATTAGCACCTGCGCTTGACACGAAAATTTGCAACACGCGCAAAAAGTGGCCCTCGAGCGGCCCAAGGGAAACTTTTTGATTATTGATGGATTGGTGCCTGCGAGCTGGCACTCGGCTGCGATCCTTGCTTTTGACGGCGTGCATATTGAGAAATCTCATTACGCGCGCCGACTGCTCTCCAGCAGGCCTATAATACACATACGTTATAACCGCGCGCGCGGAGAAGCTAAGTGGGATGCCTCGCTCACGACGACCGCTCGCTCGCTCGCTCGCTCTTTCTCGCCCTGGGACAGAGGAACAGTTAGAATTACGCAAGGTCAGTTTCGCGTACCGATTGCATGCCCGTTCCGTCGTGAACCTGGTCTTCGCACTTATAACGACATTCGTGTTCGAGCACAGTCATGTCTGGAGAATAGCACTGCCAATTATTCTCTTGACGAGAGACTCGGTATAACGTGTCAATTATGACCAGTTCTGTATATTTGTGTGCATTTTGTTGTTTATAAGGTGGATCATTATTTCTTTGGATTGAGAGATGTGGTTGGAATAATTATTATCTGTGTTATTTTTGCAACATGGTTTATTTTAATGTGTACTTCAATTTTATTACAACCTGTAGTGAATTCCTTGAAAAAAAGATGTTTCTAACTGTCGTTGCTGATACATTTACATTTTTATCATCTATAAACAATTGTAATGAAAATATTATTGATAGATTTATTTATTTATTAAACGCCAACAGCGTACAAATATATGTACAAACATGGAAAAATTACAACTTTTTACAAGCGGCGGCGCCTTGGAAAGAGTCAGAGGTTTTTTTGTCACAGTCTTATAGATGATACATGCTAGTTAGTTTCGCATTACAGTATGTACATTTACATTTATCACAAGTTTCTAGATGTAAATATTATTAACCATGATTTTTTGCGCTAAATATTTACACTTAGTAGAGAAATACAAGTTGTATGAAATATTGAGCTAATTGTGCTGTGTATATCTGGTTTGTGAATCAGCTATTTTTCCTCGGCTTGTGTTCTGAATATAAACATGGACGAGATGGCGTGATTATTATCAACATTTTAAACCTTATTATGAGTTTACGAGTCTCCTGAGAATATTTACAACCAGGTCTACGGCATCAAACTAAAGCTGACGAAAGAAATCTTTCGTGGAGCCCTTAATAACACCGCATTCGTATTCAGAGATCTCACCTAAAAATAATATTGTTGAGAATAATTTCAGCACTTGGGAATTAAAGTCTTATTTTAAGCTGGAAAGTCTGTTTTTTCCCACCTAAAATTAAAGTCATTCTCAGATATACAAAGGGTGATAAACGATAATATTAATTTTTGGGGGCCAAAATTAAGCTAGCAAAAATATTTTTGGAAATTTTCCCAATTTTAATTTTTGTCAGCCTGTCAAGGAAAACAGAACAATTATTTACAAAGTCAACAACTATTCAGACATCACTAATTTGAGGTATGTTCCTTGTTGGCAAAACGAGCGACTAATTGATCAGCAGACGAGCAGACGCTGTAGCGGCATTCACTGGGGCGAACGAACGTTTATTCAGCTGGGCAATCTAAAGCCGCTCAACAATTATTTGGAATGGTGCACATGCAGAGCAATTTGGCGTATGTGTACTTTGATATATATTAAGCAAGCAAGCCCACATGTGTGTGGCTGAAATTTATTCAACAGTCTGGCAAGAGGGCAAACTGCTTGTACAAGGCGTAATAATATGCGGTGCCTGCACAACAGATGTCTCATTACCTTTATTGCAGCCAACGCTTTAATACAAATAGGACGAGAGAGCGCTCTCGCTGCGTCTACGCCGCAATCGCTTTTGCTTCTAAATTCACATGATGGTCAGTTTGTGTGAGCCGAACTCATTACTATGCTGATAATTTTGAGGAGAATGGTGGAGATAAGATCGAGGTTATTCGAATAATATGTAGATTGCAGCTTGATTGAAACTTAATTGGCCTGTGGGATCAAAATATGCTAATTCCCTATTACCGACGAGTTCCTGCAAATACAGGACTGGAGGAAATTTATTTGACTGTTCGTTATATCAGATTCAGAACTTGCATTCTCGCAACAAAGTGCAAACACTGACGAGCGGCAAAATTAATATCATTCAGATTTTATCTAGAAAGGTCTCAACACACTTTGTGGCAATTCTGAGCTAGAAATGATTGATGGGCCGCCACATTTGACCCACCATAATTAATGGCCATAATTTCAAAACGACTCTGGACGAACCATGGCGATTATTTATAAAACAAAAGACCTCACAGCGCGCCTAGAAGAACCGTTCGTCGCATGTGTGACAAACGAGCGTCAAAATCTGCAGACAGCGAGCTAATTTCCCATTCACTGTGTCGCCGGCCGCCGTTATGCTACAGCACGCCAGACGTAATTACTGCAGACATATCGCCACACCGGCACAGACGAATACATACACATTTCAAGTTGTAACAAGCCCCAGAGTGAGGGACAGAGAGAGTTGCAGAGAGAGCAAAAAAATGCTTTGAACTGGCTGCAGCCTGCTCCTTATGTCGGGGCATAAGGCGCCTGTTTCAGTGGCGTGACTTCCTTTGTCTTTCACACAGAGATATAAATTAAAGGAGATCCACAAATCCACCGCTCTCGCTAAAATCTTCTCAAAATCCATCTACTTAAGAATACGATTGATTACTATAGCGTTTAAGTTAAGAAGTTCACGTAATTGGTTTGGTAAATTATTGAATCATAAATACCCGAGGAAATTTTGATTTACTTCTTTCTCATTAAAATTTAAAATATCTTCTTCTTTGCAACGGTTCAAGCAGCTCAATGATAAATAATCCTTTCGGTTCTGGTTCGGTTTAAATGGACGTTGCGCCACTCTGCAAGGTGCCGGTGCTGATCCAGTGCACGTTTCCGACTTGTTCTCACTTCTGGCCATCGGCCAAGCATCATTTCCTGCTTCGTCAAAGTGCTGATTAAAAACTAACTCTCCATATTGCGTTCGCACCCGACCCTTCCAAAATGTGCCGCAGCTTGGCTGCTTCCCTCTCTCTCTCTCTCACACACACACACACGCGCGCGCGCGTCTTTTATTTGAGAGTGAATGAGCGGCTCTTTTTGTGGATCACTGGCTGCCGACAGCCACATTGCTCGCTAAATTGCAAATTCGCCGTCCTAATCTAAAATTAAGCACCAACCGCTCATGTAATCGACGGCAGGCTTCAGGCCCTTTTTGCTCATCTGACGCGCCTGGCTGCTTGCGACTCTCTGGTTTTATTATTGAACGAAATGAATGCGTGTCTGAAAAGTTTGGCAATTCTCTTGTCCTGCCTTGATTGCCTTTAATTAATTTCCCTCGGATGAGGGGTTAGTCCGTTGATAAATTTTCCCGCCTTCAGGAGGAATGCAAATTGACCGGATGGCTGGCTGATGAGCCTCGGGCTTTTCACTAATTTGAATTGTAGCTGTACTTGGAAGTTCCTTCTTTTTAATGAGAAAAAGACAAATATTTATTAAATTGCTGTCTCAAATTAAGTGCTCTAAAAATATTTTCAACCAAACAACGCAATCACCAATCTATAATTTTACTCCGCATTGGCTAAAACCTTTCAGCGTTTTATTTCGATATTTTGCAGTATATATCCTATAAAATATGTCAACCCCCCCTCCCCCCCAAAGGTACATTTATTTAAGTCCGGCAGAGAAGCGTTAAGCATTAAGCAAACATTCCGAAGAATATTATCAGGAGGAGGATGTCGACGATGGGAAAATATTTTTCTAGCTGTTGCGTGAGAGTCAAGTTTAAAGTTTCATTTCCACAAGTCGGCTGCTGCATCCCCAGCACTTATCTGCAGTAATCTCACGGCCCTTAAAATAACATGCAACTAGGAATTTTGAGTGTCAAATAGGACAGCACACAGGTTTTCTCGCTCAGATGAAGCTATACCGAGAGATACTTATCTGCTTGTATGTGCTTGCTTTTGTCCTTTATTTATAGCAACACACAAGAAGCAGCAGCAGAAGAAGAGACAGCGGCAGTTAGTGACTTTTCTTTCTCTCTCCGACTTGAGTTTTGTTGTCGTTGCTCCCCTCGCAGGCTGGCGGGCGGTCGGCCGGCCGTGTGCGCGTGGGGCTTGGCTGCTTTTTGTGTTTTTAAACTCAAGGGCGCCGGGACATAATTGTGGCCATTGCTTTTTACTTTTACCGCCGCAAAATGTGCCAGCCGGCTCTGTTAATTTTGCGTTTAATTTTATTTATCGCCGCTCAGAGTGGGCTTCATTCTAGCACTTAATTTCGGGTCGAGCTGCTGGGTCCAGAAAGCTGCAAATTAAGTGAAAATTACTTCAATATGACCATCAAAGAACGGAGCAGCACGTATAACTGTTTTCTTTGTATATATTATCACATTTCAGCCTTACATTGGCATGAATTTGAACAGCATGCCCGTAATTCTTGAGTTTGCAACTCGATTCTGATTATTCATTACACACGTTCGTCATATGTACACGCCAGACGTGCTGCTGAGAGAACTAAATATTCTGCATCGCTCCTATTTCACGCTATATGGTGTTGGGATTTATGGTTGTCATCATTCTCATACATTCTATTTGCAGTCCAGTAGCCTCTGAAGGCAGAAAATATTGCTTCTGCCAGAGTCTCGCAGCAACGATGCGATTCCTACGGCCATTAATCACGTGGCCAATTAAGAAACGTCAACCGCAAATTCGCGTTGGTGGCCCATCTCCCTCTTTGGCACCTTAGCCAAAAAGCACATTTTTTGCTGGGCGTGAAAATACGTGTGTTTTGTTTAATGCATGCGTTTCGGCCGGCGCTGATACACAAGAGCAGCGAGCAGCACGAATGGAATCGTGTGTCCATAAATTTTCCAGTAGCACACAGACCAACCAACCAACCAACCCCTCCGCCTCTCGTGGGATTGAGAACACAACAGCCTTATTACTCGCGAGCAGCTAGCACCTAATTTATAAAAGTTTGTTGCTCAGCTTGTTTTACAAGCCACGCTAGCCCTCTGTGCCACAAATAAAGGTTTAATTGGAACCGGCGGCCACTTGTCATGCAGACACACGGCTCCCGGACTTCTTCATTTTGCTGCCTCCAAATTGGACAAGAGAATTATTACCTTGCCAAACTTGAGTACTTACAACAAATTATTAAAATGATGTTTTTTCATGCAACACGAAATTTAATGTTGTTAACTTCCATGTTTTGTTACTTTCCCTTCATATTAAAAAAGAAAGCAAGTCAAATTTAAACAATAAATTGCTCATGGTCCAAAATTATTATTAATTAAGCAATATGCACAATGGATTCCAATAAGGTAAATCTATAGAAGTTCAATATTAAATCTTGATTTTTATTAATTGGCTGGAGTGGATTTTTGATCACAGGAAGTAGATAATTCCTTTTCTCCTGCATGCGTCTGTGCAAAGGAGTGCTTGATGAATTCTCTTGTCAGAGAGCAACTATAGCTTCGGCTGCAGGGCACGAGTTTGAGCCACTTTAGAGGCTCTCAACAACCCTTTGACGCGGGTGGTGGCGTTTGATTATTGTTCTATCCAATCTAGCTGCAACAGTGGCGGTGGCATAGCTTTCGCCTGCGTCAGAAATTTCATTCCGGAAACAATAGTGAGGGATGATGAGAAAATAAGCCACACTCCTCTATATACCAATATGCGTGGAATGCTTCCCGTCGTGAAAGGTCGCTTACGCCTTTTTTTCAATAAAAATGCAATATCAATAAATTTGCCGCCGCCACCCTTTTGTTCGCTGCCAAATAATATTGGAACTGTTTTTTGGAACCTTTTTCTTTCATTACAATGAAAATGCGAGCTACACCATGCTTTCGATTTTTTCTGCCCATTTTCTCTTTACACTTGGCTAGGTCATATATTTTTACCAGCGGCGTGGAATTCTTTCTTATATTTAATTCTGCTCGGTTGCGTTGCTAACTCAAAATAATAAAAAGCCTTGCATTTCCCCGCGCGATGTTGTATACAATCGGCACAAGAAACGTCAAGCTGGCATGATTTATTGCCGAGTGCATTTGCAACCCCCTCGACAGCACGGGACGGGCCGACGACGATGATAGTGGAGAAATTTCGAACCCTATAGCTAATTTCGCACTTGGCCAAATGGGCTGCATAATTTAAGGGTTAGACCAGTAGTCGAGGGTTGTGTTTTTCCCCTATATAACCGAATGCAAAAACGTCCCCTACAGAGCTATGTGAGACGCTCCTAAGTTTGTCCATTAAAGACGAATGGGGGTGCAGGGTGAATTTTTATGGGCATGCATTTCGCTGCATAACAACACCATTAAGTAAATTATATAATCTGGTGGCGAGATAGTGGTGAAGTTGCACAGTCATTTGCTCGTAAAAACAGCACACCCCTGAAGATTATCATACAAAGGAGAGGAACAATGGTTTCGGCCTCATTCAATCAGCCTGGATTTGTTCTGAAAACGACCATTAGTCATCTAGAGAGAAATACTCATATTCCAACGATGGCATAATTTAGTCATATCGAGCTTGAAAAATTCTTCCAAAATATGTAATGTAGAAAAATCCAGATAATTTTTCAAATTTGCATCTTATGTAGTAGGAAGTTTTCACATTTCTCCTGATGAAATAAATTGGAGGGCACCGCTTCCTCCACAGCTGATTTTGTGTATGCGCTGACAAGGTCCAAAAATATCTCGGCGCGTTGGACGTTTGACACTAATTCTCGATTCCAAATGAAAAGCGATGAGAGAATGCAGAGATACGCGCTAGATCGGGCATTTCCAAAATTAGTCCATCAAGACCAGCGGCTTATTTTTATCTAAAGCAGTAGCGAGTGAGAAGGCCGCGCGGTGGAACTTTATTTCTTGTCAGTCAAGTCATTTACCAGAGATAAAGTCTTTTTAAAATGCCATCACACTGGCTCTTTTACTGCCGAAGAGCGCATTTCCCATCACGCGCCAAACAAAAACAAGTAAGAGAACAGGCAAGCACACGGGAGAGTAGGCGCATGGACGCACTCTCGCGTTTAAAATTCCGCTGTATAAAATTACAGGACGGAACTTCATATATATAGCAACTGGCTTACTGGCTGGAAATGCAAGACGTGGAAATGGAAGCGTGAGTGTTTGCGGAGAATCGGTTGCTGGCACTTAGCAAGCCACGTGGGCATATTTCTGTTCGCTCTGAGGCCATTCCCAAAGAGCGAAACGCGCGCTGAATACTGAGAGACGCACAGCGCTGGCGGAAAAGCCAGTATATTGGTCCGTCTGTCTCCACAAGAGGGTCTGTTTCGGCTCGCAGGCACAATATCTGATGGGAAAATATTTTTCTTTCTCCCTTCCGCCCCAATATTTACAAGGACGCGTTCAAGGGGAACATATATCGCTTCCTCTAGACTAATTTAGCACAAAATTACGGCCAACGCGTATTTGTGCTCACATATGAATTCCTTGAAATATTTTTAATGTATGGACTCGCTTTGTGACGTTGGTGCTTTTTGTTTAATGAATGAGAAAAAGTGTCAGATTAAAGCGAAAATATTGACAAACGCAGACAGCACTTAAAGTAATTAATCTGGAATTGAACCTCTTTCAAGAGAGGCCAGACTTCAGGTTGCAAAGCGAGTGGATTTTCAACAATCAATCGTGTGTGCACAGACGGCTCGATTTTCACCCAGACTCGCTGTGCGGTTTTCTTGTTTTAATCAAGTTAATGCGCTCGTCAGTGCCGGGCAAAAAATAATAGTGTCGACGAGCTGCTGAGCTCGGGAATGCTGAGCGCAAAGAGAGGGACAAGTGCTCCGCAATTAATTTAAACGAGAAGTTGATGGGCCGTTCATTAATTGGGTAAACACATCAAGCAATTGCAATACATGTGCACTGCTGCTTATGACCAGTGCAGGAGCAGACGGTGGACGTTTTAATTAAAAAATGAAAAAAAAAATTGCTAGAGACAGATGTTCGCCCTCCCATCAACAAAAACATTAGAAACAATTGCGAGCGAATTGCTTCCTTTCTAATGTGTTTCTGTTTTTATGGGTGAAGGGAAAAATCTTTTGTAGTAAACCATAAGCATTTTGAAACCTTTAGCATGTTAAAATTTTGAGCCAGATTGGTGCGACGCGCAGATCTGGCGTCCGGTGGAGTATGGCGCGAAAAAACGGTCACATGAAAATGCGCGAAAAGAACCAAGTTTTCGTCAATATTGTGACATAATTCGCATTAATTGTACTAATTTTGTCTTTTTGGGTCGTTAAAACAAACTCTTGATACTCGTACGGAAATCCAAAGTGTTTGTTTCCCCACATTCATACGCCATCTTGGATCTGCGCAGTGCGAACCAGTTTTATCTTACATCTGGCCCCCGTTGTATTGAGCTATAAAAATGTTGTAATTTTTAATTCATTTTGATAGTCTATCTCGTTGGTTTTCTCACATACACAATGTCAAAGAGAAGGTATTCCTGTTTGTGAGATCTTAATTTGATGAAATATTATATCGAATCGAAGCTCTAAATAAAAAATGCTGAACTAACCTCAATCGATACACACTGCCGACGCAAAAAGACGCGACGTTTCAAAAGAGTTTCGCGTGTGCGTGAGCAATGACTGAGCACACACGACGCTCTGACAAAGCACAAAACATCAGGCTGCACGACTTAAATGTATGGGGTTAATCATTTAAAAAGCCTTTTTCCTTCGGCCGAAAGGGTCAGTCGAGTCGGCTTGCTTCAGCGCACGCAGTAATTACGCAAGGCGGCCATAAAATCGAAATCAGCAAGGCTATACACGGAAGGCTTTTTTGGCAAGTGACGAGCAGGGCAGCTAGGACGAATGAAAGGGCAGGTACATGGTGCATTACTTTGTTCCGCAGCACTGGAGTGCTTCACTGCCCAGGCAACAATACCATAAAAAGAAGCAGAGAAAAACCTACTCGCTCATAAATCACCAAGTTTATTTTCCCTGCGTGCTGAATCGCAATCGGGCAGCCAAAGAAAACAAATGAAAATTCACAGGGTGCTATAGGGCAGGGAAACGGAAATGCGAGCAGGGAAGTGAGAGCGTGATTGGGTTGGAATGGGGATGAAAGGAGCGCTTTTTCCTGCTATGGAAGTGACACCGGGGGAGATCTCATTAACTTGAAAATGCTTGTTTACTTTGTATAGCATTGCAACTATGCAATCGAGTGCTTCCTCTTTATTGTAATTCTGTGTGGATGGTTAGCTAACAAGAGTGAAATTTTAAAATGGAAATTATCTCGCATGTTCTCGTATTGGACAGCCACTGGTTCGGTCCCTCAGGCCTTCATCATCATTACTAAGCAAAAAATTAAAATTCATGCCTGCATGAAATTTTGAATCATATTGGTAGTTGAAAACATAGCGACTGTACTGTACTTACTGGTGAGCACAATCAAAAATGGAAACAATAGTGAAAAAATCTCACGGGACTCGGATACTTTCCCTCCCGATGATACAGTTCCCCCTCTTTTTTTAAGGGATAATCCCAGTATTAGCATATTTTTACCTGAAGCTATATGTCAATGAAATCGTGCTTCTTTTATGAAATATTTTGATGGAATTTCGTGTATTTTGAAGTAAGGCTGCAACTATATAATACCACCCAGTCAAAAGTACCGTGAAACATTTTTCCGTTTTATATAAAATGTTTGAAATGTCTCTGCTGCCATTCGATGAATTTTTTAAATACCATATAATATACGATTTTCACAAAAATACGTTACTTTTGTTTTCTTCAATCCAATTATAACGATTTTTTTATAATCCTTGTTCCGGAAAAGAAATCCCGTCGGAAACCGTCACTTCTGATCACAACACAACTTGATAAAATTCCCTGAGTCTCGGATCGTGCGAAGAAAGACACCACATCTGTCACTTTTTTAGAAACCGATCATATCAAACATGATCCCGAGGGAAAGCGAATCGGGGAAACCTCGGCTTTCTGGCCCAAAAATGGAGAACAATGGGCTTGACGTGACAAATCCCCGACGCCATCTCGATAATAATCATGCACACGCGGGCATCAAATGTAACGTGCACACGCCCCAGAGGAGATTTTTGGCATTTCAATCAATTCGTGTAACGATATTAGAGCGTCCCAAAAGGAGACGGGTGCATCCATCACCTTCGGCGATATCACGTTGCAATTTGCCAGCGAGTTGACCACGCGCAGAGAGTATTAGAGGGGCTTTCAGCACATTTCCCTGGGGCTCGCCTATATTCTTGCTTTTTCTCCCGAATATACCATCGAGCTGCTCCGTGCGTGCCTGCTATCGATCAAACTCACTTCACTCACTCTGTCGGAGGGCCGAAAAGAGGAGACCTGATGCTGTCTGTCGCGCGCGTATTATAGAGTTCTAGTCTGTCGGGCCCATCACCCGCAGCAGGCTGGCTGCTTTTGAAATCATCTCATTTCGATCCACAACAAATGCAATTTGCCAACTCATTTCTGGAACATCAAACGCAGGAGGCGCGCGTTTGCCCCTGAAACTTTTGCCATTAGCCCAACGTTTGATGCAAATCGAGGAGAATTATGCCGAATTTTTCGAGCGTGACTGCACCCGCTCAGCTCCAGTGGGATGAAAGTGATATTTGGGGACTTATGCAGCAGTCTGCCGGAAAATCTGTTAAGCAGAAAGTTTGCGGGAACTTTGGGAATCGGCCAGAAAAGCTGCGGAGTAAAAGCGTCAAAATAGTTGGATTTGTGCGCGCGAGGAAATTTTGAAATAGGCAAGAAAATCCTAAGAAGATCGAGCGGGAGCACATTTTAAATGCCAGTGAACAGTTACATGCATCACTTCTACGCCAGAAGCTCTGCCAACTTGCTCCTTAATGCACCCTTTTGTTTAACTTTAGTGGAATTTTTGAATGCTGCGGCTACACAAGTTGGCTGCTTTCCAAGCTCTTTATATGTGATTTCGCAAATCTTACCGCTAATTCGGCATTCGCACATTCAGACCTTATTTCTGTAAACCGGAATATTAACATACACTTGTGCGCTAGGTCGATGCAAACGAAATCTGACATAATGATGCAAATAAAAAGATACAGGAAACCACTTTTCGACAAGCAGAGACAAGCCGAGTTCAAATACTTATTCATAAGCCTAACAAGCTGTATTATTGCCCTGGAGAAAAAATGACCCTAAAATTCCTGCTTTTCACGATTAGCTACTTAAGACGTGAAATTTACTGGGGCCCGGTCCGGCACTGGACATAATGCGGTTCAGCCGCCGGGCGAAAAGCAACCGAGATCATTCGCTGCATCTCAAATGAGAAATAAAAACATACACTCGAATCAGGTTTTGCTGCTGCCAAGAGCGAATAGAATGTGTCCAGATTGAAATATTAATTACAGAGCAGCCGCTTCGACTCTCACTCGGAGCGTGAAATATACATAGTCAAACGTAAAAAGGTTCGAAATTTTTCCCCACAGCTCTCTGTGTACTGCTGCCGGCGCATTAATTTAACGACGTGCTGCTTGATTATGAAATTAATATGCTCACTCGGCATCTGGAATTTGGCTGCGCTGGACGCCTTAATTTAATCCAATCGCGCAGATACACTGTTAAAATGAGCCGCCCAGCGTGCGGTGATGCCAGGGGAAAAGAGCACACACCGTGGCGGATGATGGTCGGCGAGAAACGCAATTATCTTGCTACATGCTAATTACATTAAGCCTGGGAGTTCGCCTGCGTCGTGAAAGATTCGCACACACTGCGCGCTTCAAAGAGGCGGGTAGACGGCCCAAAATGCTCTCTTGTGTGGGCTCCAACATGGCATCTGGTTTGACTCACATCACGTCCGAGATTTTTTCCGCTCGCAATGCATGTTGTTTTAAGTCCTAATTCGAAATTTCACGTCAATCACTTTTTATGGGCCAATTTAAATTCATCTTGAGTACTCAAAAATCCTAAATTTCAGTATTTTGCCTCAATTATCTTCAATTTTGATACCTGCTATTACCAATTACCCAAAAGAATCACCGCACTCTTCTTCACGCTTTTATATAAGCGACTTGCGTTACGTGCGTTGAGTCGCTTATGCGGGCATCGTCAATATCACCACCACCTTTTTAATTCGTACCGCAAATAAAAATTTCAGCGTCTTCTGCTCTGTGATCACCATAAAAAGTTACGAGCTCGCGCAAATTTCAGGTAGCCCACTCGCAGTCAGCGAGCATTAATTTTATGCCAGCAGCGCTGAGTTTTTTCAACTGGAAACACATTTCAGTAGCAGGGCACGTGTTTGCCGCCTTGACTTCATGACCTTAATAAAAGCAACACACGTTTTTCAGCGAGCATCCCTGGATGGAAAAATGATTTAGGCAGCACCAAGAGTCCCCCGCATGCACGCTGCGTCCTAAGCGCTCTGGGGCACTCTACTCTCGAGCTGGGGTTTATGAAAGAAGTCAGTGTATGCACAGTGGAAACTCAAAATGGTTTAAAACTAGCTCTGCTCTAAAAAATAAAATTTAAAAGCCCAAATTTTTAAATATAATGTGAGACAGAAATAATTTGAGATTTTATGCATTTTAATTCCACTCTTTATATTTTCCTCTCTTGACCCCAAAAAAGAGTTGAAAAAGTTTCGATATTGAGGGAAGCAGTTTCTAGATTGTCAAGATAAACAGCACGTGGTAGAAGCATAGCGAGAGCCCAAGTGTGTCAGAAAAAATCGACTTATTTCCACCAACCTATGCGTAGGAAGGTGTAGCTTTTGCTGCGTTTTATATGCGGGGCATCATCTCGCTCTTTTGCTGTCTTTTTTTTGCCTTTCGCCTCAATGTTTATTCCAGTGGGGGAGTGCGAGGGGACTTGGCATTCCGTCCGTCCTCTTTCCAAGTGTTATTTTGCTACCAAATGTGCACACCTGCCCAATACACTTAATTCCAAAAACACGTAGCGTCTATTCGAAACACCTGCCAAAACAGAAAATATCTAAAATAATATTATTCGTATAGTTTTAACTAAATCATACTTTCAATTCTGTCTGGAGGTCAGGGGAATCTGGTGCAGTGACGCTCTCTCATCCGCTTGAATGGATATCATTCTTTTCTGCTGCGCTGCGCGCTTGCCAAATTCGAAAATTTCGTAAGCTCAAAGCCACTCTTGTTTAAAGCAAAGCGGCCCTAGGGAAACCGCACGAGTTGTTTTCTTGCAAATAAGCATCACGCCACAAAGATGGGCTCACAGAAAGTGAGTTTTGAAGTCCAGTTAGTGGCAAAAAATATGCGGCTGGAGTATTTGCGGCGGTGGCGGCAGTGGTGCGACTCAATGCTTTTTATTCAAAGCAGGGAAATACAAAACACTCGCTCGTTTTGCATGCCATGAAAAGAGGCTCTTGTGTTGACCGAAAGACCACTCATCCTGTTCGGCCGAAACTTGTTCGGCTTGTTCTTGTGTTGTGGTTCCAAAATGCCCGCCGCAAAAAATTCGTCTGCCATATATGTATCAGCATGCCTAATTTAATGGAGTTTTCAAAAATATGCTCTGCCTTCTCTGATTTTAAATGCATTTCACCCTTTTCCGACAGCTTTTGTTCGCTCCGACGTTCGTTAGCCCAGCGTTTGACCCAATTGCCCCAGGCAATTGTGGTGTCAAAGCGGCTTGTATCTCTTGCGGAATAGATAAAAGAGATGAACGAACCTAAAAAGAAAAAAAGCATAAGAATTTTTTTGCAATATTTTCAAGTATGTTTCTAAATGAACTAATTAATTATTATTTTATTTTAATGAAGAGTAACACGTTTAGGTGGATCATTTTTCTTGGCCAAATTCGCATTTCTTCTCATTTAGACAAAATCTTTTCACTCTCGCTTATACCCCTTCCCTAAGGGAAACAGCATTCGTTTTCTGTTTAGTATGGACGGGACTACCTGCATTGATTGTGCGACGGGAAATCAATTTTATCAGCTGGCATCGCTCAGCCAAGCAAGCAACACAAACCAATCCACAGGCGAGAGCTGCAGGCACGAGCGAGCAAGCGTGCCATGTTCCAACCGCCGCTATACCTTCTAACGGCCCATGAACGCCTGGTAGAATATTGAAAAATCATTGAAATGCCGTAGTCACCGATAATAGTTGCCACGTGGATTCTGATATCATTGGAAGCGGGCGGCAACTACTACGATTTCTATCAACTAGTCTCTGACTCAAAACAAAACATTAATTTCATCTAGGAAACGCATAGCGAATAATTGCGAAATGGGAAATCGTGACCAGCTAGGAAAGTTCTAACAGGAGTTTCGCTTATTAGCAACACTGGAAACGATGGATGATTATTATATATAGTCTGTAAAACCGATATTTGTTTACTTTAAGCCTTTAGTTCTTGCCGATTTGATAGATTTGATCAGATAGTTGAGTTTCCCTTAGTGTAGAAACTTTATTCGATGATTGGTGATAGAGCCTCAACGTCTGGTTCGTTCACCACTTTTTCAAGCTTTTTTCCACTCGGTGGAAAAAACGAAAAAATCGAGTCTTTCTTTTCCAATCATCGCCAAGCCCAGCAAACAATGTATTGATAGATTATTGGGAAGCAATATTCAGGCAATATTTGATTCCAATGAATCAAAAAGATTTCTGGACAGGAGAGCAGGAGCTTAAAGGAGGTAGTGGCGCGCCGCTCGAATGCTGGCGCCAAACACTGAGAGTATTTTTCTCCCCTCGATAGTACGAAACGATCGTAAAGTACGTGTAAGCCAATGCCTCTTTCCCTGCCCTTGGTAAAATGAACCCCTCTTTTGACACTGAGAGATAAAAACGCGTTACCTCTCAAGAAAAAAAATCAAATCTTCTCGCAATAATCTTTAAGAAAGACAACATTGTAACGCAAAGATAATTTTTTAATTGGTTTCAACTAAAATATATTTTATGATTGCCTGTCTCAAGTTGTTAACTGGTGAAGTTTAATTTAAAAGCTACATCAATTTGTGTGTATAGCTGTCAATGAAAATTATTTTATGTTTGTGTTAAAGATTTTACTGATTTTTGCTGTGTTTCATGCAAATTATTGTGTTAAAAATTGTAATGCTCACCATACTGTTAAAATCTCTACTTTTTAACAGTAACAATTGTACTCTTTTGACATTTTTCTGCGCTAAACCTCATCCAACTAATACGGTCTCTTAAAAATTTTGAAAAAGTAAATAGATGATATCCGCGCGCAATCCAAGCCGTTAACTTTTAATTGGACCTACGATAAATAAAAATATACCAACACTCAGAGTGACACATGAATGATTCTCTGCTGCGAAATGAGTGATGAACCTTTTCTCCACAAAATTAACCATTGTTATATATGTGCGCAAAAGGGCGTGCGGTTGTGATCGCTCTGAAAAACCCACACAGGCCTTTTGGAAAACAAACACGCGAGTGCATTATTATACGCACCTATTAATAATTGCATTTGGGAACTTCTGGCAGGCAACCCCCATTTCGGGGGCCTCAAAGTGCGAGAAAGTAATTTGAATATGGATCCGCACGCAAATAGGGCCGGATAAATGCATCAAGGGGTAGTGGCTTCCCTTTTCTGCCATTCAACCGCGTGCAAAGCAAAGAGTCTCATTTCTCACACACACCCCGTGCTCATGTCTGCCTGTATTTACCATTGAAATTTGTTTCACGCACACACCTCGCAGCACAGACTGATTGACAATATGCAAATGTCGTCTATGTGCGCGCGTATATTTCGACTGGCAGCGGGCGACGCCTTGCTGACTTCGCCTGATTTGATCAACGCAATTGGAATTAAAATGGCACTGACGGTCTCTCGCCTCGTGGGAGACGCAAAAAGCAGAGGGCCGCGGACCCTTCGGTCTTTTACATTTTATGCAAATTGCAATTGAATTCGTATTTCTTTTCTTAATGCGAGTCCTGCAGCCGATGAGATGGTATTGTTCCAAGGAGGAATTCTTGCACTTTAAAAATTAAAACTATCGCGGATCCCTTTTTAACCAACTGCATGGAGAAAGACTCATATACAAAAAATTTCCACGCTTTTTGGCTCACATTTTTCATCTTCAAAATAAAAACTTCATTCTGTCACGTTTGAAAAATGCTCCTCGGGGCTTCAGAAGTCACGCTCTGCAAGTGTTCCTGCGCGAACTCCCTTTTTAATCAACCCAAAACGAAAGAGGCCTATTTAATTAAAAGGCCAGCCGGCGAATTAAACTTGTGCATGGCAATTCAAACAAATGAGAAGGCGCCCGTTCCCTCAGCTCTGATGAATTTCTGCCCAGATAATCCAGGCGCAAGCAACTTGCTTGGCTGAAGTTCGCGTCAAACTTTTTCCGAGCCTGTCGGCCGTTTATCTTGATGGATGTAGCCGAAAAGTTTTTGCCGCATAATAATAATTGTTGGGTTCGGGACACCATTTGTTTGCTAATTTTGCAAAAAGCCGTGACACGTCGGCCCCCCTGCTGCGCTGAATTTGAATGAATAGGCGTGTAAGGTAGCAAGCGCGAAGAGATAAATGATAAAGTGCGCGGTGGAGCTGCCTTGGTTTCAGACCTGATATATTCAATTGCTTCCTCCAGAGTAAACAATGATTAATTCGTCCCTTGAATCGAATTGTGTGTTTGCCCATCAAGCAGGCGCCGATTTTACCTCCGAGATGCCGCCAGAATAATTTATTAACGTGGATTTGCAAGCGAATGAGTTCTCGCTACGTTTGCTTATGTAATGCAAAACATTAAGTCACTGAAAAGACAATGGCAAATTTCGCCTGTCTTGCATTCGAATAAGCGAAATCCTTGTTTATTTATTGCTTTATCGTTTTATTTTACGCCCAGCATTCGCTATTTTCTGCTCCACCGGATGAATAATTCTGACATTCATGGGCGTGAATTTGCTTTGGCATTGCTTTTATCGCATTTATTTGGCACAGACAGTGATTTCCGCGATTAAAGTGGGACTTTCCTCGTATTATTGTTTTCTTAACAGAGTGATAAAAGAAGTGAAGTTCGCTGATCAAACGTTTCCATCTCTGTATTAAATTTTCCTTTCCTTTTTTTTAACAAATAGCATTCATTCTTAATTTGCAAGATTCAGTTCTGCAACGTTACTATGTGTATTTTAATGATTATTTTGGCAGCCAGGGCGTGAATTTATAACGTCTCTGTTTATTTTTCTCAACACACGCCGACAAAAGAGGCCAAATCACAGCAGCAGGCTCCTTTTTTGAGGAGGCGGCCGCGTGAAACTTTTGGGTGTGCGAAGCTTTTTAAGTACGCTCATTATTTCGTTTCAGCAACAGCGTGAAGGAAGAAGAGGAGAAAAAGTTTCACCTCTGTCGGCGGTAAACGCGAATAAATAAAAAGCAGCCGCAATGCTTCATAACGCACATTGGACATAATTTGAATATGAACTGGCGGCCATTCATCATTCCCCCTCGCGCACTCACACACGTAATAATAAAGCCCGCTCACTTGAAACTCCATTTCAAACTCAATAAAACGTTCGGCGACGACGATGTGTGCGGTTTATTTTGTTGCTTTTTCATTAGTCACTCTCCGCCTCCTCCCCAAATCACAATCAAAAATAAATTTTCTTTCTCATGCCGTGCCATAGCCCTCTCCCTTCTGGCGCGGCTTGACACATAAATTCCAGTACTTATTCGAACGCGCATAAATTATAATCATTTAAGGGTCGTGAACTATGAATGACTTCCATTGAACAGTTTTGCATACTCTTTTGAAACAAAAGGTAACAATATATCAAATATCAGATAAAGTAAAACAAACCATCTTGCACCATTTAATAACTTAATTGGATTAGTGGATATAGGAAAGGAGAAAATTTAATTTTTTTTCATATTTTCGTGCTGGAAATCTACTGCTCTCAGGCCTCATCAGCAATTTATGCATTATGTATTCGATTCAATTTATTTGTCTTTCAGCATAGTAGTACATTCAGGTGATGATCTTTTATAACTAAAATAAATTTCAATAATGCAGTTTATTGCAGAGATTTTCATTTCACCAGACGTAAAAAGACAAGGACTGTTCACTTTCAATGTCAGTTGTTTGAGCACTGATCAAAATAGGAAAACAAGATATGAATTCTGTGAATGATCAATATACTCACACACCCCTTACAACATAACATTCTCTTACAAAAACTTATAATGCAAATCATACTACAAGAAAGAATTTATAAAATAATGTGATTTTGTGTGCAACAAATTTTCCCTGCTTTGATTTTCCAGTTTGTGTATTTTTGTCTTTCTTTGCTTCCAAATTTTATTATTTTCGTCACACTTAGACAGTTGCTAATGTCTCTTTCTTTTTATGTTCCAGGTAAGGATCATAATGCAGGATTTGACCTATACAGCTAGTATGAAGTCTCACCGTTATTCTTAAGTATAACCAGCAATAAATTTTGTTGTGGTCTATTCGATATCGTCAGATATAAAAATCACGCTGTTGTATTTAAAATTGGCAACCCCGATTCATCGACACCTAAATGCGAACACAAATTTCGCTCTCCATAATTCACTGGCATAATCTTTTAATCCGCTATTCGCAAATTGTGCCCTGCAGCCTATCCTCTATTCCTGTCATGGCGCTGCAACAATTTGAGCGGCGGGCGTGCATTATTTGCGTGGGAAGTTGTGCACATGTGGCGTTTTCGTTTATTGTGTGTGGATTTTTGTGTATCATCCATAACAGGCATTTGCGAGAACGCTGAGCTCTTCAATACAAAGTGTGTTTGTGCTTTGGCCCGTCCCGAGCAAGAGCAGCGCGCCTTCCATTAATAATAATCCTTTGCTCATTGTTACGGTGTCGACGATTCTGTTTTCTCTGATACCTTTTGGCACCACACTCGCCTCGAAACCAACTTTCTTTCCCGCTGGGCCATTGAGACAGCCAGCCAGTTCCGATAATTAATTGGCTGATACACTGACTGCGAAATTCGATCGCTGCTCATTAACAAGCTCATTATTTTATAAACTGATTGAGGGTATTTTTTTTCTCGGAACGGCTGTCACTATATGCAGTGGAGTAATTGCGGGGCGTAAGAGGCGGTGTTATTCTATAATTAACAAGATTAATCTCCGAACTAAATTAAAATATTCGCTGAAGAATAAAGCTTGCATATTTCTTACCATCTAAAAGAAGATCAGTTTTAATTTGTCATTTTATAATATGTGATACATCTTTTTCTGTTTATTTTTTAATTACGAAAAAAATGTGCAGCCAAATAATTTAAGGTATGAAAGAAAAACAAGAATAAATAAGGCTAAAGATAATTTCCATACTTTCGTTCAGTAAATAATTATGGTAACTATTGCATCATGCAGCATAAATAGTATCGTTGTGCTTTAGGACAACAGAAAGACTGTATTTTTGGGTTGTCTTTTCCAACAATTTATGCAAAATCTGTAACAGATGATACTTTTCCCCACTGACGCCACATGATAAATAAATAGCCTTAATTTCATGCAAACCTCTCCACTTTTGCAACTATTTACACCGAAGCAAGGCATTATGGATTTTAAAAGCACACACTGAAATGAGCTGTGGCAGTGGTTTTGCATTACAAATTTAAAGCATTACCATAAATATTGGGACTTAAAACGCCTAGCTGAAATTCAATTGGCTGAAAGCTCCACAGGCGCGCCATAAATTTCCATCTTAAACGAAGCAGCAGCCGAGGCCTTGCGAAAATATTTATTTTGCGCGACTTTTACCGAGGCAGGCCTTTTGCGCCTTCAGCGTCGCCGCCGCACGACCGCCGCCGTCGCCGCTCTTCTTTTAGGCGAAAATCAATATACACCATGCTCGACGCTGTGAATAAAGTTTAATTTAAAGACACACAATAAAGAGAGAGAAGTGCCGCTGGAAAATTTCCACGCTTGAAATTTCAAACGGGACGGTGCCACTTTTCTCTCCTCCCGAAAATTCTTTTTCAGCTGCACTCTCTTCTTAAATGAGATTAGAGATTTGATATAAAAAGGGGCGGGGGCTGAATGCTTTTCAATGAGCTCAAATGTTTTGACGTGCTGCTGCCTTATTCATTTGAGCGGAGCCGTCGTGTCTGCTGCAGATGTGTGAAAAGTGCCTCTTCGCAAATGGGTGCACGATTTGCACAGCATGGGAGAGAGGAGTGAAATTTCTTTTCTCTAGCAATCTCGATCCGCATCTCCCTCGCTTTGCCACGCTCAATAAAACAGCCCCCATTTGGAAGCGTGTATTTGGATAATACTCCCGGTTAAAATCCGTCTGTGATCTCTTGCCACAGTTTGTTGACCCATCGCTTATTCTGCCTCATTGAAAGCACCATCCTTTGATGTGATTCTAACTTTTATGAGCAAATCATGACATACAATTTTATCCGTCACTCTCAAAAACGCAGAGCAAATATAGCCACATAAAACTTTCATTGTTTGTTGGTCAAGTCACAGATAAAATGCCAGGCATCCTCTTTTTGATCTTGATTATAAAAACGCAAACTTTTTTCTCGAGTAGAATGAGATTCTTTTCAGACTTTTTCGTCGTTAACCAATAAATTAAGCAATCGTAGCATCTTAATTGGCCTATTTTTGATCTTCTTTTAGTCTTTGAGGCCGAGATTAAAGGAGTGACAAAATAGTTGAGGGCAGCCAAAAAATTCAAAAAAAGCTTTTTATCTAAGATTCTCGGCGTTGGTATGTCCCGGCTGGTTTTTAGGCTTAAATATATCTGAAGGTCTGAATGAAATAAAGAGCGCCTCGGTTTGCAAAGGCCCATTTTCATTCAACTGCCAAATAAGGTCAACAAGAGCCGTTCATTCAGCCGGCCATCCCAACCAAATCATAGCAATTTAATTCTGAGCACAAACACAATTTTAGCTGATTCAGTTAGCAAGCCGTGCATTCGTAATCAACAATCCCCAGCTTGAACTAGATTATTTATTTGGCTGCGCAAAAGACAGTCGTTGATGGAGGCATATTCGCATATTATGGAAGTTTTTTCTACCTAAAAATCATATTATACAACCATCATCATAGAGTATTGCATTTTGGTCAATGCGCTCTCTTGATTTGCTGTGTGAATCCTCTCGGCCACTGTTTTTGTTGCCATAGGGCTTGCTGCTGTGTCTCATTAGAGAATGCATCTGAATCGTTATATATTCTGCATGATTGTGAACCCGCATAATTGGATAATTTTGCATCATGTACATCAACCGCATTGGATACAATTATAACAAAATATTATTAAATCAGGAGAATTGCAATCAGCCGCATCAAATATGAACATATCAAAATTCACAGCTATGTTCTGTATTATTAAAAATGGTTTCCATGCGTAATTATGTTTAATTAGATTCAAAACAAAACAAAAAAAAAATCATTTTTCGGTTTGAACAAACAGTCAACCGTTTGAATCTTACCAAATCCACCCCTTGCAAGAGTGAAAATTCCGGATCAAAACCAGCATTACTGGTGGTGGAACAGGAATTCGTGAGCTCGGCGGATCGGTATTCGCAGCAAACCCGCTTGCCTCCCACACGCCCAGCCGCACCAACGGCTTTGAAGTGATCTTCTTTTCCATCCAAGGGGTTTCTTTTTCTTCTTTGTTTGATTGATCACCCTGCTCCTTGCCAGCCAGCTCCTCCATTTCCCTGTCTATTTTTACATCTATCGCCTCGCACGCGTGTGCATGTTGAGATGGGAAAGGATATCAGCGGGCAAAAGAGAGCGAGCGAGTCAATATGTACTCCCGCCAACTGCACCTCGCGGTGAGAGGGATGCAACTGCCGGGTCAGATAGGGAGATGGATTGATGACTCACCCCCGCCGCCAGCAGCACCCGGCGATTGGACACAATTACCATTCCAAACAGGGTGTTACTGCGAGCACGCAGCAGGGCCGACAAATGTCACACTTGGATGAGTGTGCACAACTTTTGTCGTCGAATTAATAAAAAGCAGCGGGAATGCTATCGGTTGGGAGGAGATTTATGGTCCAACTTCAAAACAAAGCTCATGCCGTTGATGAAAACAGCATAAAATGAAAAAAATAGATTTAAAAATATTTCTGAATGTAGCCACTTTCCCAAAATTTGGCTTTACAAATTATTTTTCTTTGCTCCTAATATCAATATCATTTCCAAGAGGCTACTGAAATTCGCGTCCCTATATATAGTGATTGGATTGCTTTTACGGGTGTGAAAGCAGGGGTTAGATGCCATTTGGCCACCCTCGTGGCCTGAACTTAAATTCAATTTGCGGTGGTGCGAAATTCCATTAGCATAAAAAATAATACAGCTCGTGCGCTGGCGCGAAAAAATGTGTGCTGCATTTCAGCATGCACGGAATTGGATTAATCAACTGCCGGCTGAAAGTGTCTGTCTGTCTTGATGGAAAATTAAAAACTGCTGCTGGCAGCACACGCAAAGTGATTTTCCGTTTCATTTTCTCTGCTCTTTTCTTTTCCCCGGCGCTCTATTAACCGCCGAGCATTCCGCCGAAGCTAGAGCAGCTGTGAATTATTGAGGGAATCGTGCTGGAGGTATACAGAGCGTGTTTCATCATCTCATTTGTAATTTATGCGCGAGCTGGAACATGCACGAGAACGGGAAATATGAAAATTTCATCTGAGGAAGTGGTTGAGAGGTGCTACAAGAACCGGTGAGATGAATTTTTCCCATTCCCAACCCCAGACGTTATCAAAATTGCCAATCGATTGACGGACAAAATTCATGCGGTAATTTTTCGAGTTGCAAAAATATAATTATGTTACACAATAGCAATAGAAAAAATTAGCAAAATGGAGATCGTAAAAATTAACAGCAAAAATAGACAAACAAAAATGAGGCTGCTTTAGAGTATTACTTTTATGAGATATATGAACTACACAAGCATTCAATTTCACTTGGAGACTTATATATACAGTGAAATATGCATGGCTAGAGGCGTATCGCGTTGGAAGCCATGCTGCCTGCCTCCCGCTGTTTAACTTGGAAATGTCTGCTGTGCAAATTTCCGCCCGGAAAATCGTATCTTGTGCTCAGAACGATGGGCATATGATTGAAATTTCATACACTTTAAGATAACAAAAGACCCTCCTGCTTCCTCTCCGTTGGAAAAGAGCACTCTCGCTCTGACAATTTCGTGAAAAGAGTATAGCGCCCTCGTTCTGCTTGCTTTTCGCAGCCAATCTTTTGCAGACATCCGATGAGAGAATATATTAATCATAATGTATAATTTCGCAAGCGCAGCTTTTCGCGTCAAGTGAGAGAATATTAGTTTCAGGGGTGCAATTCGGGGTGAACGTATTTTCGTGCGTGCCACGTTTTTGACATTGTCAGTGTGCCAAGAGCGAAAGAGAAACACAAGCGGAGGCCTAATTGCACGCTATTGTCTGCTATCTGCGCTCTTTTATTTCGTTATTTCTGCCAGCAGGCACCTGCTGTCTCTCGCACACAAACACAGGCACGAATTAATAAACATACAAATTAAAAATCAATTCTCAAGCTCTGCGGCTCTGTAATACAGAGGGCTGCAGCTCACGCACGCCGAGACCAAAAGAACTTTTGGCTTCTATTTCAACCAACAGTCATATAGCCTCTTGTCTTGCAGCCTTTGTTCATAAACTTTCAATGGTTTTGTCTGATCATGGCAGCAAAAAAACACACTTGAAAAAGTTATTTAACTATACTTAAGTTAAAATCAATACAAGCAGGGAAATAATTGATGTTTAGAAAAATTACCTGCTTGCCAAAGATATATTAAGTGGCAAATTACAAAAAATAAAGCCGTCAATTTTAGCATTATTTAGGATAAATAATTTATAAATTGAACTAAAACAAGATATATTTGACTCTTTTGATGCAACATTGTTTTTTTAAGTTTAAAATATGCGTACGTATATAATAAAATTTAAATCGCCTTATTTGCACACACCTGACTCTCACTTTAATCCTCGTATATCTCACTAAGCAAATCAAAGTTCCGTTTCTGAAATAAAAGTTTCAAACAATAGGGCAACGTACGGCAGTTTATAGGGCTATAAGTTCTTAATTTTACGATCGACGCACGCGAAAAGTTTGAGCTGCGTGCGAATTGATATAAGTGTGATAAGCCTCGTGGATAAAAGGGTTCCGAATGGCTTTACAAAACAAACGTGCGCACTTAATGAGCCTTGCACTGACGGGGCAGAGTGACAGCAGAACCGGCATGTTTATGAAATCACGCAAAATTAAATAGCCATTCGTATGCTGAAGGATTTTATGTGGCCCGGTGTATACCATTGAAAGGGTCGATGAAACTAAGTCAAGAATATATCCTGCTATAGAGTCCATCCACTTATCTGCATTCCATGTTTGTTATTAATTACAGAATATTTTTAGCAGCGTCAAATTATCATAGAAGCGGTAAGCATTAAAAAAATTTCCCCCTTACATAAGCAATGAACTTTTCACGCTGTGATAATTTGGTTGGAAGATCCTCAAACACTTACATTCTATTTTAAAAAGCAAATGTACAAAATAGAAATATGAAGCATCGAGTTGAATATATTTCTTTATATATATGAGCTTTGCGTATTGGATATCCTTTGTGCAAGTCGACTTCTCCGAACTGGCAAACATACCCCGCTTGTCAGCATTTTGTTCGCCTAATGTGTCTCGCTGTTCTTCTGTAACATGAAAGCAAAGATACGGCTCGGTGGGTGAAGGAAAGGGCGTATCTTTTTGTACGTAGATTTGAATGATATCATGCGATATGACAGTCACGACAGCGAATCAATTGTCATTCTTCAGTTTCCCATACGCGCCCATATATATTGTTTCTATCCGCACCAGAGCCAATTTTTGTCGCATTCGCAGACACAAGGAAAAGGGAACATGTGATGCAAGCTCGTTTGTATAGTGATTCGTGCTTCGAATCTGCAAGAAAGGATATAGAACAGTCAATATTCGAAAATAATGCAAAATCAATTTGATTTTCAGCATTAAGGAAGCGATCAATGATGTATAATTTTAAATTTAAATGCATTTTTTATTAAATTTCAATTAAATACTTCCAAATTCTCCAGGACAAATGATTCATGTCCATTTTTGACATTCCTACTATCTCAGCAATACATGTTTTGATTGAGTGCTGGTGAGTTTTAACCGTAAAACTTTCATTACCATATATGCAAATCTCTTTAACATATTCACTGCGTGAGGCTGCTATGTTACCTTTGATTTTTCGCTCTTGGCTGCAAAAGTGTTTTTGTAATAGAGTCTACGATCGCAACTTTTCCCATTTCTCACCCCATCCGCCCGCTGAAGTCTTTCTCCGGCGGTTTGATTAACTCCTATCAATCACCTCCGACACTCTGGTGGAAAAAGCAAGCTGCTGCCGGGGCGTTTTGTGTTAGTTTCGGTTCGGAGACGGAAGTTGCAGGTCGCCCCTGCCCTGCAGACTATGCAACCGGCACGGTGTGGGGCAGGCGAGGGTGTTGTTCCCCGCGCGCGCATGCAACAGCCCCGAACTCATTCATCCCTCAGCCGCTTTGAGCGCGACGCGTTTTAGTTTTATAATTACGGCCTGGGGCCGTGTTCGCTGGAGTTGCGGGGACTCGGTCGTCGTCAAAGGCCTTTTCGCCCCGCGTGTGATGAACCAGTCACTTTCACGCCCCACTGGTAAAAACCTCACACTCGAAATTTAATCGCACCGCTGCCGGGGATGCAACCAGAACGGAATATAAACTTCGTTGAGCGCGCGCACCACAACCGATTTCAATCAATTCCACCTGCTGTGGAGTTGTTTAGCAACTCGTCATTATTCGCACTACGCAATTTGCAACCGTTAACTTGTCCATCTCGTTAATGAGATATTAGAGATTTGCAATTTCATTAATGCTTTTGGTGTCAATGGCCCATGGAATTTTATACAAACTGATTTTTTAAACCGAGATAACAAACTAAATTTAAACTCAGATCTAAGAAAAATGTGCCGTAAACCAAAAAAACCTGACTCGATCGCTAAATTGTATAGATCAAAAATATTTTATTACTCTAAAGGATTACGCTTTGAGGTAAAACATTGCCCCTTAGTGTTAGATTGACACGTTTTTTGGACCGTTCAAATTATTTTTTGCAATATTACAAATAAATGCACGCACGGATGTTGCTACAAAAACTGCACACTCCCAAATTTGAGTGTCAAAGTGGTAAAGTAAGCACGAGGAAAGACGTAAGATTAAGATTGCAAATTACGAAAGTAATTAATCTCGATTTTAATTGTCTCATCACATCGGCGGAGCCTTTTCCCAAATGACAGTGCACTTTTCTCCCGACGTGATTAACTCACCGTTAATGCCGGTGATGCTAAATGAGAAAATAATCCTTCAGCTGGCGCGAGACAAGTCTCCCTGTTTCCCATTTTTGATATTAATTTCGCGCAGCCGACCAGAAAGATTAAATATTTTCCCTCCTCCCATAAACTGAGAGCTCGCGCAGTAATCAATCATCCTGCGTTAAGTCATTTTGAAGATAGCACTCGCAGTTTGTGTGTAGTGCATATAATACGCGCCCCCGCGACCAATTTTTATTGATGCAAACTCATGCACGCTCCTCGTGATGGATGTGTGCTTATGCGCAAATCGATCGCCACCGGGAAAAAAGAAACTGCTTGCTCTCTTTTGCAATATATAAGCTCTTGGAAGAAGAACATCTGCTCGCCTTCTCAGCGACGCATCTTGCTTGCTTCTGTGTCCATCAACAAGACAAATTCCGTACCTTGAGGGAGGGGAAAAGAGAGACATTTTGAGAGGGTGCCGCGCTCGCTTAGCAAGGTGTAATAAATATTTTATCGTCTCAAATCGCAACTGCTGGAGGACGGCAAAGTTGGACTTTGTTTGATTTTATTTGGTGATACGGTGGAGAGGTCAAACGGAAAAAACCCTTCTCATTCATTTTTCTTTCTGGATTTTATTTCTTTTAAGACAAAGCTGCTGTAAAAAGTTTGGAATCCATCTCATGTAGAATTTCACTTTTTTATTTAAAGATATCTATTGTCTTAAATGTTTGCCATTTAACTGTAGTTAGAATATTTCCAAATAGCAGAACTAAGTGAAGTCCCTTTTGAGGACAGTAAAAAAACTGAAACCTAAATGAAATGTTCCACGTTTCATGCTACGTACAAATAATTGGAATACTGAGAAATCCATACTGTCCATGATGGTGGCAGCTGCGGCCAATGCCCTATTTTAGTGCTTGATTGCACTCACGTCAAAACCGCCTGATCCCAAAAGGCAGCAATACAAACCAAAATTTTGCCAACACTCGTCACGCAAGCGCCCGGCAACAAAAGCACCGTCAGCGCAGGCGGCAGCAAATTCCGTTTCGGGCGAACTTTTCCGCCCCGACGCAAATCCGGCTGCGAGCAGTCATATATAGCGCCACTTTGCATCAACAAATCTAATTCCACAGCCACGAGGGTTGGTTGAGCATCAGCGATGGTGTTGGGAGAATTATAAGATAATATTTCCTCAACTCTCTCTCGCCTAGCTTCCAAGGCACTCAGTGCCAACCTGCCGCAGGCTAAAATTTGTTTTTCGCCAGCCGTAATTTCGCTTTCGGCTGCTGATCATCCAATTTGAGGCGTGCCAAACCGGTGGAAGCAAATTGGAATCGCTTCCTGCCTCTGCGAAAAATGCTCGGTGTAAGGGAAAATCGAAATGGTTCTCAGAGAGAATCGTAAAGCTCAGAGCGGAGTTTTCACCTGAGTCTACGAATTTGCGGAAATTCGAGGCATACTGCAAAAACTCTGTTGTTTTAGTCCTGAATAGCAAATGTTGTTTACCCTCCAAAATTTGTAACCTTGGTGACTCTCAAAAACGCGATAACCTCATTATAGTGTATATATTTTTGCAAACCCCTCTTGTTGCAGCAGAACAAAAGAAACACCGGAAATTAATTATTGGCTTTCGCAAAATGCCACATGCGCTTTTTGCCGCAGCCAGGGGAGTGACGTGATGTATTATGTGGTGCCTTTCCCCCAAGCCGGCTCGGACCTTCATTAATAAAAAATTAATACTTGCACTCTCGCATGTCTATATCGTGCGCCGACCCTAAAATAGCGACAAGAACTCCAGCCGCCGCCGCTGCACTCAGCCAAGTCAATTTCGGTCCCCTGATGCAGCAGTGAAGGGCGAAATTAATGAATTCATTAGGATGACAAATTGTTTTAAACCCATATATCGAGCCAGCCAGCCAGTGCGCTAACTGAAATTTCATTTATCATCAAAGTGAAATCAGCAGCGGCGGCAGAATGACATTCGAGAGCGGGCGGACTGGCTGGTTGGCTGGCTGGCGGACAGAAAAAAGCGCTGCTGCTGAAGGGTTGCCAAATGAGTAGCAGACAAACACGCGCTAATTTGTGCTGTGATATTTTACACGAGCGGACAGACGGCATTTTTTAACAAATACGCGCGTGTGTATCTGCCTGAAAATGAAATGCAAAACCACGAGGAAAATAATTATACTATGGTTGCAGCACGAAGTGACAGAAAAAATTAATTCAGGCATACAAAAGCTTCAAATGATCAATAAACTAGTCGGTTTCTGGTCGATTTACAGCTACAAATTAAATATTTATGCACATTCTGCTCTTTTGGTGGCTATGTTTTGCTTTTGCATTAAATATTTACTGGGAAATCGTGCGTTTTTATACCTTTTTTAACAAACCACAAAATCGTTAATTCTTCAAGCTCAGAGGGAAAAAACAGCAGCATCACTGGGATTTGTAAATAGAGACCCATATTTAAGATGTGTCTAATTCAGTGCCAAAAAGTATCTGTTTTCCTCAAGTTTGTTTGCTTTTCCTCTGCATTTTACTGAAACAAACAAAAGCAGGAAATGGCGGTGTAAAAAGTCACGCAGAGTTGCAGCTGATCTACATAAATACAGTTTGTTCCTACAATAGCTGCGATCGTCCGCAGCTGCGACCGATTCGTGGTTTCGTAAAAGCTCTCTTTTGCATCACTCCCACATGTGCACCATGTCGGCTGTGAGCGCAGAAAAAGAGGACATCTCAGGAATCAAATAGGTCGTTCGTTCTCCGTCGCATTTTCTCCGATGTCTGATTTCTTTGCGATGCTCTCCAAGTCGCCACTCTTGTATCCGCTCTCATATTTTATTGATGAGAGACTGAATTTCTCATTATGTGTTTGCAGACGCTCTCGACACCCATAAAAGTATAATAATTGCTGCCCGGTGTTGGAATTTTCACACGGTGTATCACGAGATTGTATCTGCCCGCCTTTATTGTTGTTTTTCCGAGAACAAAAGCAGCGCGCTCCTGCCAAGGTGTGCAATTTCTGAAATGTTAATTCGTCAAGAAGCTTTCAAGCCCGTGTTTTTTCTGTATTTATGAGGTCAGAATCTGGCGAGAGGTGATCAAAGCGTTATGAAAATTCATGATTTTCGCAGAAAAGGTGCAGGAAATCGCCACTAATCGACGGTTTTATTGCCATATTATGGAAACGCACCGAGTAAAACAACACTCGTTATCTTTACTCAATTTCTGACAGCGGAGTGTTGTCTTTTTTATTAATATTCCCTGAAAATCTTAAAAGGCAACATTTGACTCTTTCAATAATTATTACAGCACGCATTCTTATCACACTTTCAATTGACAAATATAAACAATCTCACAATCAGTAAACTTTGAGCACGTTCATCTCACAAAATTGTGCCCAGGAATTGCATGTATGCATACGATACCCTAACCGCCATAAATAAATATTTCGCTGTGGTAGCGACTATTGACTCTAATTACGCTTGGTAGCGAGCGCAGAATGACTGGTAATTACAATACCTCCGCAATTTTTACCTCTAATTGCACTTCGCTACCAAAGACATTTTCGCGCGAATTTTGAATTTTTGATTCATTATACACAACTTAGCAAAATTTTACATCGTTTTGATGATGGGAAGCAAGATTTTTATGCCATCTAGTGTAATCCTTGCAATTATTTCTACCCAATCTGCCCTATAGTGTAGTAGTATAGAGAAATGTCACGACCAATTAATTTCTTGGACTAAAAAGGCAATACTTCATCCAGAATCATTACTTTTGTTTACAATTAGATAAAAAATCATCTATTTTGTTCCCGACGTTCATGCACACTCTGTGCTGAGTTGCAAAATATATAATTATTGAGCCAAAATCTCTTGAACACAGCAAATTGTTGTCAATGGATTTTAATGAAAATTTTGTTGCGTGAACTTTGCCCTAATTGAACTACAAAACAGTTGAGAAAACTCTGACTTTCCAATTTTTGCGGGTTTTGCGGGCGTTCAAATGTAACAAAATCTGGGAATTTTGACTACTTCATAACTTTGCTCAGGGCAGTCATAGAACGAAAATTAAAAAACCGTATAACTCGACTCAACAAGGCAAACAACTTTATGTTGACCTCAAAGTGGTAGGTCAAAGGTCAAGGACATAAAATTTGATTTTTTTTATTTAAACTCAAATTTGAAAATGAATATATTGAAATTTTTTATTTTTTTTCGTAGCCATTATGTAGAACACAAAAAATTAAGTTTGGAATGTTAAAATTTGGAATGGCACTTTGCCTCATTTTTTAATAAAAAATGAAAACTTCGAAAAACCTTGTTTTTCGAGGTTGGTAAAAAACGATGATCAACTAAATCTCGACTTCTAATCATCCGATTTTGAAAAACCACATACCGTTAGACTCGTCTCGACGTCCCCAAGTGCACTAAAGGGGTATGGAATCTACCAACCCCAACCCCTTTTTTAACCCCCTTAATAACGTGAAATTTAGAATTTTTCGTCCGTTTCAACACCTTAGCACGACGTTGACGAGTAATTGTCTTCTTCAAACCAATTCAGTTACTTAGTTCACTCAAAGACGAGTCAAATGGAACTTATTTTTTGTAAATAGGACCACCACAACCTGAGATTCGGGTGCACAAAGTTTTTTTAATCGAGGCGGATGCAATAGAATGCTTGATGAGCACGAAATCTCGAATTCTGCACTAAATGGGTTGATGGTTCTGGGAAGCTAGAAGCCAAATATGGATATTTGGGGTCTCCATTTCTGTTGTCAGTGTCTCGGAAGTGGCTAAATTACAATTTTCCGAACAAAAATGGATACAAAAATAAACGCGCTTGGGATGGGGTGTGTATTAGGGGTTGAATGGGATAGCACCCTTTAATCCCGAAAGGGATGTCAGGGCATGTTGAGTGGTGTGCTGTTTATTTTATAATTGCGACGAGATTTTTATTGCAGAATTCGAGATTTGGTGCTCATCAAGCATTTTATTGCATCCATCTCGATAAAAAAAACTTTGTGCACCTGAATCTCAGGTTGTGGTGGTTCTATTTACAAAAAATAAGTTTCGTTTGACTCGTCTTTGATGTAACTAAGTAACTGAATTGGTTTGAAGAAGACAATTACTCGTCAACGTCGTGCTAAGGTGTTGAAACGGACAAAAAATGCTAAATTTCCCGTTATTGAGGGGATTAAAAGGGGGTAGGGGGTTGGTGGGTCCCATACCCCTTTAGTGCACTTGGGGATGTCAAGACGAGTCTAACAGTATGCGGTTTTTCAAAATCGGATGATTAAAAGTCGAGATTTAGTCGATCAACGATTTTTAGCAACCTCGAAAAACAAGATTTTTCGAAGTTTTCATTTTTTATTAAAAAATGAGGCAAATTGCCATTCCAAATTTTAATGCTTCTAGTCTATTTTTTGTGCTCTAAAAAATGGCTATGAAGGAAGTAAAAAACTTGATATTTTTCATTTTCAAATTAGAGTTCAAAATAAAAAAATAAATTTTTATGACCTTGACCTTTGACCTACCACTTTGAGGTCAATATAAAAGTTGTTTGCCTTGTTGAGACGAGCTTACGGGTTTTTAAATTTTTGTTCTAGAACCACCCTGAGCAAAGTTATGAAGTGCTCAAAATTCCCATATTTTGACATTTGAAGGCCCGTAAAACCCGCAAATTTTGGAAAGCCATTTTGTCGATCATACTGAGTCCTCCATAATTGAAAATTTTTGAATGAAACAATTAGAAAAATATGAAAGAATGGAAAATAATTTTAACACACTAATTAGGAACATATATTATATAATATATAAAATCGAAAAAATACTTCCTTGGAATGTTTTGAAAACTGAAATATTTTTTCTGAGCATAAATACATATAGTGTAGACTCAGTTAAGTGTTCAGGTATTTTTTTGTGACTCAAGAAGAGCTGTTTTGGTAAGTCTTTTAATGAACGAAATTTTGGCAAATGCGTCGTCACTTATCGAACCTGAGGGCTTGATAATTCACCATCACAGTAGGTCCTTTATCCCTCAAATAATATTCCACGACATTATTGTTCATTACAACTAAAATTCGTGCGTGGAAGTCTACATTATTACGCGGTAACGAATTAAAAAATAAAGCTACCACAGATGTTGCCATGTTTGAGTGAGAATAGGCAACAGAAACGGGCCAATAGATAATCGGTAAGACACATGAAAATAACCGGATGATAATGTAGATTCATAATACCAAATATTATTTGTCCAACTTAAAGAGGATATTAATAAACCGGTTTTTTGTTGCTCCTGTAAAATCGATTTCTGTGCAGTTAGAGGTAAAAATTGCGGAGGTATTGTAATTACCAGTCATTCTGCGCTCGCTACCAAGCGTAATTAGAGTCAATAGTCGCTACCACAGCGATTTATGCGCCGAGATAAAAGTGGCCCCAAAATGCATCCCAATGCACCTCTGCCCTTCCGACCTTTATGCTCTTGCTTGCGATAAGCGGGAGAATGAGGCTCCAGTGTGCACCGCTCGGTGCTATCGACGACCTATTAACGTCGTCTGATTTTACATATGCAGCAGCGGTATATGTGGGAACCAAAAAAGCTGAGGCCACCGAAAAAAAACTCTCGGAGGCGCCAGATTCATACATCAAAATGCTTAATGGCCGTGTGCGCGCGATATAGAAGGTCTGGGCTCGTGATGATGATGGAGCAGCTCTCGCTGATGATTTTTTATAAAGTCTCTCTTTCTCTTCGGAGCATCTCTTCTTCTTCCTCCTCATCCTCTCGCCAGCATTGATGAAGATGAATAATGAGAGCATTCAAGCCAACAATCGGATCTTGTTTCAAAAGAAGAAGAGCACTGAAACTCGAGACGGGCGGGGTTTTGGGGGTTTTGTTTGAAAATTTATATTGCTTTATTTGAAACGATTTTGTCTCGCATTGTTCATTATTAACGCTTTGTTCTTTTTGTGTGTTTCAGGTAAGGACCAAGTCTTAAACTGGCTTCTTTGAAAACCTAAAGATCTTTGGCACCATGCAGAGTTAAAGGTTTGGCCCAAGAAAGAGTGTTGCGAAAACGTAGATATTTCCCCGAATATGAGCATGCCCCTCACATCCAATTAAGCCTGATTGGTTTCCTAGACAAGCAATTTAGAACAAGAAATTGGATTGAATGCGGATCACTCGGAACCCAAATAATCCGCGCATTCATGATGAAATTCACGAGTGTGACGCAAAAGTGGAGCAATAAAAAATAGAATAAATCAGATCCGCGCCTCTCATGAATTTTTCAACTGGGCTTTACTCTCTTTTTATTGCCCCGCACTAAAATACACACCGCCCGCGTATATAAAATTTTACTGGCTTAGTTTAATAGTGAGCCTTTCTCTATTTTAATTCTGATGGAAAAGTTCTGTATTCCCCCCGACTGGACGGAGCGATTAATGCATCGTATTCAATTAAGTGTCCGCTGCGTTTTTCCGCCCTTCCCTTTCAAACGCATAAAATAAAGTGTTTGAAACGAACGCACAAGAAGGCCACCCTCAGACGGCGGGGAAAAGTTAATCTGTAAATTACGACCTCCACGTATTAAAATACAAAAGAGACGGGCTATATTGATAAGCGTCTGCTGTGGGTGGTGCTTCTTTTGCCGCCGCAGCGTTCAAAAACGCCTTTGAATATCGTCCTTTCGGTCTCAAGTGGTGTCCACTTGGCCCGCAATAAAATACCACCCACAATGCATTTTTCAATGATGTCATAAAGACCATTACCGTGGATAGCTTCGTCAGACACCCTTCATAAATATTACTCTTGGCCTGGAGAGATTTTTGGCCACATTCACAATTTTGCGCCGTCCCCTCGCTGCGCCCGAGGATATGAATGGACGCAATTTATTTTAATTTTTATCGTACTCGCAGATGCGCTTACGGCTGCCAGCAATTTATGCGCTATTCTGCAGCACGTTTTTATGCTCTCCTAAACGCAAGAGAGACGATTTTACGCATGAGTGTACATTTGCACGTGCTGAATGTGCTTTTTATGCATGAAACGTACAAAATTTGCATCTAAAATTTCAATTTCGTGTTTAATCGTAATTAAAATGTATTATTGGATTAATTTAAAATGTCTTTTAGGTTAAAATCTGAAATCTTCTGGCATGGATATTAAATTATTGGTAAATGCCATTCAGATGCAGTTGAGAATGCAAATGAAAATATTTAAATTGATATTAGATGCAGCTTCTTCAGTGCAGGGCATAAATAATGTCTATTGCCGAGCAGAAAATGTGTGTTTTAATTTGGAAATAAAAAATAAACAAGCATAAGTTGAGCTGGAGACTGCAGTTAACGTACTGATCTCTTTTTGTGGCACAATTTTGGTGTACACAAAAATTCAATTTTAAAAACAACCAGCTTTTTGCCATTATAACAAGGAAAGTGCATTTGATTTGAACTGAACTATATATTATATTAAAGTTAAAAATATATTCTACTAATCATATGATGCTTGTGGCTACTTGGTTGCTGTTACGAAAATTTTAATCAACCATAATGGCGCAATTACGTTTCAAATCAGGCGGTGCCATTGTGTCAGCTGAACGCTCGGCTCGATCCAAAGGGTGAATAATGGGCCCACTAATTAATCAAACACCCGCTGGAGCAGGATAATTGCCGAGGATGCACCTCACAGAACAATGGCGAGCTGGCGTGGCGCGGTGCGTTCGTTAATCGCATGATTAAACGTTGCACGTCGAGGGCTCATTTCCTGCAAAGGAAGTTGTAAATCTCGATCGCGCAGAAGCGTGGCCACGTTTGTCCTTGCTGTGTGTGAATTTTAATATTTATAACTATCCAGACGACGCTCTTTTGTCGCTTGCATGCGTCAAAGCCGCCTTCGGCCCTTTGTTCACTAACTTTTTGAGTGGAGTGCAAAATGAGCAAAGTTTTCAACCTTAAACATACAACTCAATTTTATAAGTTGTGTTCGAGCGTAATCCAATCAGTTATTTATTTTATAGGAAATAAATTTTGCCTAGCAAAACTTTGTAAATTTTCATTGGAATGGAAAATATTTCATCCTAGCATTGCTTGGATGGCAAAATTTTATTATCCGATTCTTCAACGCTTGTCCTCATACCGAAATCTCGCCAGCCCATTTGTCTCTCTTGCCGAGGAAAAAAGATTCTCGTTGAGCAAAAAGAGTTTTTGGCATGCGACAGACATTTCTCAGCGTCACAACTTTTTGCAATTAAAAATGAATTCCGTCGTCAATTTATGGCGCAGGAAATTTTAGTAACGATCTGCCGACCTAAATCCAAGACGCTTTTTCGGCTTGAATCGGCTTCATTAAAAAACACAAGCGTTGGAGGGTGAAACCGCAAGTTGCTTCATCATAAGGGAGGCAAAAAAACACTAATTTCTAAAAGAGTGAAGGCCTTCTTTATATCATCGCTGGCAGACCGTCGCGTTTATTGGACGCAATTATCATTTTCATCATTCAACGCGGCCGTTGCGGTTTAGGCTGTAGCTGCGGGTGGGTGTTTTTCGCTGCGGTGTGTCTCTAACCAACAACAAGTACGTTTGATTTAAAAATCTTCAAAGCTACTTTAAAAATACATTTATGAATTTTAGCTTATAGATCTAAGATTTGTAATATAATTGTGCAAAGTGCTAACACTGCCAGCTTTGAAAGAAATTTTGCATCAATTGAATGAAACGAACCAATGGGTTACTATGCACCATGTAAGAAAGCAGGTGCAAAATTATATTTATCTTTTAAAATTAAAATTTAACTTTTTTGTTGGAAATGCGATATTTCAAAATTAAAAAAATCTCACGCTCTTTCCTCAATGAAAAATAGAAAGTAATTAACTGACGTGGAATTTTGCGCCATAAAAAAATTAATTACTAACTAAAACCCACACTTCCCTGGCTGAAATATTCATTGCTGTCAGCAAAAATTCTCCAGCAACTTGAACGGTGCAGTAGCAAAATAGATTGGCTCAATTTTCTTGGTGAGCCGTCCCACAGACTGCGTGAGAAATCGTGGCTCAATTAGCCCGCATAGAACGCCTCCGCCCTTTGGAAGCCGACGTGTCCAGCAGTCAAGATCATTAATGGGGCTGTTTGGCGAGCGGATTAAAGAGCAGCCCTTTCTCGCAGAGAGCGAGCGTGCCTGTTACCTCGGACGACGACTTACGATAGTGCGTTTAAAAAGGCGCCTCTGCTGCCTCCAGCATTTATAAATGGCGAGAGTTGCGGCCGGCGTGCACGTTGGACTTATCCCGCTCCGCGCTGCTGGACAAACCGATAATTGGAACGCGCCATGACGTGGAAGCAAGTGGAGTGTTTTGGACATCTCGCTCGCCACCCCTGTTGTTCTCGGGCGAAAGCGATTAGTGCTTGCTGATGGATTCGCCAATTGAATTGCGCGCCAGTGTATATGCCCCCCGCCGAATGCGATTAATTAAAACAAAAGCAGACCGTCCTTGCATTTTGGGCTAAAAGGATTAGTGAAAGGTTGTTCCGGGTGTTTTGGGATTACAAAATGGAGCTCTGATATTAGAAGGGACAGCAGCATGTCATCAAAATCTAATTATTTGTTGTTCCTACGACTCGCTGTCGGAGGCAAAACTAACTCGGGTGATAGGGTTCTTCTCAAGAGGAAATGAAATAACGCCGTTCCAGAAAAAATTAATCGGCTTATTTATTTTGGAGGAAGAAAATGATTTTTTTTTTTGTTTTCAATAAATACCCACTTAGATACAAAATGAAACTCTGAAGTACATCATAATTTTCCATTTCTGGCAATCCCATCGAGAAACCCCTTCTGCAAAGGGCTGGGAATAATGAACTTCCCCCAGCAGGTGAGCGTTGTAAATTATATCAGCGGCGGTGCAGGCGCAGCTATGAGCGAATTTAATGAACTTTTGGAGTGCAAACCGTCTGCCTGGTGGGGTCGAAATTGAGTGGTGCCTGCCCTCTCCGCTCTCTGCACCGCATGATGTGCTACTGTTTGTTCAGCTAGACGAGCTCCATTTTTTATATCTCATTTGGCTTTTGTATTAATTTTTTATCTGGCTGGTCCCAAAACCGCGGCGTACCAGACGAAAAATGAACTCTTTTGAGCAGAAAAGAGAATGAGCTGGTGAGATTGGATCCGTTTGTTTTATACCCAGACTTGTTCTCCCTCTTTGTCCAATTTTTGCCCTGCTTTTATCTCGTTTAAAGGGTTGTGAAAAATATTTAATCTAAAACCGCGACTGTACTTGCCATTGCCAAAAGACATTATTGAGCTGAAAGTTTTTATTACAGAAGTTGATAGTTTAAATCGTCATAAAAGTAATTGTTTTAGTTGCGGATTGCTGCTTTGTCTAAAATTTGTAAGCTAATTTATTTTTAAAAATGAAATGGACACGCTTTGACTTCCGAAAAAAACTCGGTTGGGTGAATGTCACATAATGTTTTGATTCATGTGGCCATTTTTCACATCCCCGCACGTCTCCTGAGGCCATAATTGATTTAGACAAGCACAAAAGTCCTCTCTTCTCGAAAAGCTCTGGCCGCAAAAGTTTGCTTTCCAGGCCAATTCCCAGAGTGTTTGTTTGCGCAAGGACAGCCTCACTCGCTCTCTGTAAAAGGTCTTTATTTTGGCGAGCAGGCCGCAATTTCCCAGAAGCATGTGCCCCCGTCTTTGCGTCAAACGATGACACGGAATATGAAATGGAGCGCCTAGCAAAACCCTTTCTAATACCCTTTCTTCCACTCGTCAACGTCGTCGACGGTTTTAACTGTTTTTTGTTGCGTGTATAGCTATCAGAGATGCAGTGCAGGCGAATGAAAATAAAGCAGCGCCCGCCGCCGTCATGACAATAATGCTCCAGCTCTGTCTTCATCATGTCCTCTCGTGGGCGACTCGATATTAAAGGCGAGACGTCGAGTTTTATGCAAATACCGTCCTCCATATTTAATCTGCTGGAACAAATCTTGAAATGGAATCGAGCCCACGTCACCAGTTTTGTCTCGAGCGAGTGAACTGTTGCCACTGACGCTGAAGTGTGTGCGAGCATTACTTTTTGAAAACAAAAATACACATCTCGAATACAAAATAAAATTGTCGTCTGTCTACGTATCCTTTGCGTGGGCAGAGAAAATAAGGACAGGCGATGAATAAATAAGACCGCCGGCATTGTCTCTTCAGCCCCTTAGTTTTAAAGAATCCCTTTTCTGCGGGCCCAGGGCTAGCTCCACTCTGCGCGCACGCAAGCTTGCAAATTAAATTTCAGCCAAACCACTTGCTTGAGGCCGGCGCGCCTTTTTATCTGAATAGTCGCCCCCTTAATTTAATTCAACGCACTTATTCCGCAGCGCAAGAGAGCACTCAAAAGATTCAAAGGCCTCCGATATTTCTTTTCATTCTTCCAGCACCTTGCCTTTTTATTCTTCCTGCGCACAAGTTGTATTTTTTTCGTCTCGAGGAGTACATAAGCAGACAACGGCAAAGAGTATGTTCTCGCCGAAAGCGAAAGGCACATTTTTATATCTGGGAAAATTGCATTTTGCTGGTGAAAGATGCACTTCTGGTGCTAGGCCAAAGACGGAGCACTTTGTCTTTTATTCCCTCGCCTTATGCTTGCGGTAAGACGCACCCTGATGTATTTTATATCTGTATGTGAGCCAGCTCTATATAGCGACAAGTCTTTCTTTTTCAACGTCTGCTGTTGTTCCCTTTTTTATATTTCGTCTCTCTTTCTCTCCTCCCTCGGGAGAAACTACTATATAGTCTCGAAAGAAGAATGCAAAAAATATATCTGCCATAGCAGTGCCTAGAAGGAAACACATTGCTTGCTCTTTTCTATATTCTCTTCTTCTCTCGCGCTCACTGAAGACGAAAACAATGCTCCTGCTTCTAATATCACTACAGCTCGGCAGAGAAACATTCTGCCAGCGAATAAACAGATCAGTATTATTGCCAAACACAAACCAGCAGCTCATCTCGCTCGTTTTTACCAAGTCGTCTAGAAGATTTGCTTTCATTACTGGCAAAAAAGGTGTCAGACGCTTAAAAATGGGCAGAATTATTACAAAAACTCCTTCCAAAGTATTTTTGTTTTGCGGATAATAAAAATTATTTGTCATCAGCATTTTTTGTAGAACTGGGCACATAAAACGATCGACTATATTTTCAAAGTTTTGTTTGCGAAACCCTCTGTACATTCAAAATCGTCAAAATCATGCCAAATCCCAAAATAATCTCTCTGGTACAGCTACAAAACTTTTATAGCCAAATTTTTTCTTGCGGAGAAGGAGTATAAAACATAAGTTTCTTTTCAACCTCATTGAAGCACTCGTGGACCTTTTTGAACCATATAATTTTGTGGGCGCTCTCAGCTCTGTCGGGAGGCAATATAATTGGATGTAAAACCGCTGAGTGACGTGCCAAAATCGTGTTTCGCTCAGCAAGCCTGTTCGTTCTTTCCTTTCTTTTCTGCTGATTGATCAAATTATTGTCCTATGTGGTGAAGTAAAACTCGTGTCTAGCAAACGATCTTACAAGCCAGGCATTTGCGCTTCCTCTCTTAATTGCGTCCCCAGGCTCCGATGGAGACATTAAAACGGGCAGATTTACAGCCCAATGGTAATAAACGATTCATTTTATGTGCCTCTCGGACAAGACAGGAGCGGGAGAAAGGCAAACAGCCCACCGAAAAATTTGCACCTCACACATAAATCTAACTAAATTCACTCTGCAGCAAACCATTAAATTCGGGCAAAGATAAAGTGCAACTAACTTACCATTTTGTAACGTACAAAAAACATTGAATTACTATTGAAAGAAAATATTTCGAGAATGGGCAAACAGGACTGCAAATTAATGCAAAAACGATTATTAAAATAATCACGACTAAAAATTAGTTAAAAAATTAACAAGCCAGAATATTCTCCTTTGATAATTTTTTTCTAATTAATTGGAGAGTGAAATATGCAATATTCATTATAGGCTAAGAAAACTTGTTAAGCTTCAGTTGCTTTTAATATCACCGGTTAGTTTTCATTCATTTTATTGCAGCAATAAAATCAGACGTTGATTCATTTTTTGTCTACGAAATAAATCGTTACAATATCAGATTGTCTGCTGGACAAAACTTTAACAACTGAGCATTACTGCTCGATTTCGGTCGTGGCGAAATTAAATTGGAAACCGATAGCAAAAGGCGGTTGAAATCCCTCCAGTCCGTATAATACACCTTGGAGTCCCATGTGCCCCAGAGTGTAAGGTCGGTTTTGGGTTGGGCTATAAATACGCGAGTGAGAGACTACAAAGCAGCACACAGCACAGTCCTCTCGGTCTTTTCCGAGATAGGCATCAGCAGAGATGGCTCCATTGCGACTAACACATTTTTTATTTGTTTTCGTCTGCTTTTTACTCGAGTCAAGCATAAAAACGCCAGCGTTCTCTCGTTCGGGCCGCACTGCATGCATATTTATTTATTTTCTCCTGCAGCGCGCTGCTGAATAAAAATGCCGTGAAACTCGATCTGCTCGTCTCTCTTTCTCTCTCGCACTCTCCGCGCGCGATATTACGCCTGTGCGGATGTATAACAATGTTCTTTCGTTTTATTATTCATGGAATCGGTAAAATTTTATATCATTTCGCTGGCTTTTGCGTTGCAAATTTGTTTTTCGCTCCTCTTTGCATCTCAAGAATGCACGCGTCGGCGGAAAGAGGCATCACATCCTTTTTGTGGAGCGAGGCAACGAGATTTAGAGCAATCGTGTATGAAAATTTTATGGCAGGCAAGTGTCTGTGAAAGAGCGACGCATAAAATATCACTGGTGAATGTGAAAGAACATCTTTACACTATAGATATTCCCTCTCCATGATTGACATTTGAAGTTAATAGTAAGATTTGAAATGATATATATATATATATATATATAGTGTATTTTTGTCTTATTTAAATTTAAAAAATTTGCCTTTAAACAATTAACTACTCAAAAATGCTTCCAACTCTTTAATATACAACATATAGGTAACACAAAAGTTAACGCAGACGGGGGCTATTTTTTACTAGTCCTTTTGTTGGCTTGGCAGAATATTGCCTGTCTTCTGAAAGAAAATATGGACGAAGAAGAAAAAGCGTTCAGATTGCGAAGGAAAACATCAAAGGACGCTTTTAATGCAAAATAAATAGTGGAGGTTGAGCGACCCGCAAAGTGCTGGAAGACGCCGCGGGTGATCGCTCAATTTCTCGGGAGGTTTATTGCTCCGATTATTGAAACGGCTGGCTTCAACATCTTTAGCTTCTAGCTTTCTTATAAATTTTCTCATGGTAACATTATTCCATAAAGTCCCTCCCTTCCGTGGGACAAATTGTTTAAAGTTTTAACTGGAATACACCGTCAATGGAGACCCTTTGGAGTACGCCTACAAGCAGAGGCAAATAAACCGCGACCTGCGGTGGGATGTGCACACCGACACGGTGCGCGCTATGGTCGCTCGAATGCTCGGATTTGCGGCCCGCAACCTCCGTGGCTGCCGGCAGAGAGTAAACAGGGTCGCCTACCTGTCCTTCGCGAAGCCCATCATGACATGCGGACTTCCTGCGTGGCATCCGACCACGCAGATAAACACCATTAAACTGGAAAGAGTGCAGAAAAAGGCGCTGCACTTTATTTATCCACGGTAGACGAGCGCCGCCGCGAGAGGCCAACATCATGCCTTTTGACATGCACTTAATTTACACAGACTCATTTATATTTTACTATATATGCATTATGTGGGTACAGCAAGAATAACCAAGCATACAATGCTATACAATGAAATTGAGGATTGTTCTTATACAAGACATAGCTCTCAATTAGAATCCTCTTAGCTTGACAAGCGATTAAATATAAAACGTCAAAATCAAAATGGAAGATGTTTATGAAGCTATTAACGTTTATTGATTTTCTGGCCAATGACGAGCACAAAAAGCAATTGAATTTTGACTTTGACATTCACAGGTCGTAACGTATCTTAATGGGAGGCTGATTTATGATTATGAAGATCATCCGGTAGTTTTGCATGCAAAATAAAGCACGACTGGATAATCAGGAACTGCACTAATTCAATCTCGCACGATCCTAATGGACCCAGCTGCAAAAGTCAAAGTGCGATAAAGCTGGTCGTAAAAATGAATGACCGAGATTTCCTCATTAAAAATGCATTGTGCTGCTTATAAAGAGTTGCTGGCGTTGAGGGTGGCGAGCAGTCAGAAACACATAACAAAACTTGAAGACCGTTTTACTGAACGTCTGCTTAATGAAGTGAAATACGATCTTGCCATCCGTGCTCCATTTATTTACCGGCGGCAACGCTCAAGCTGCGCGCTCGCTCGCCCGCTCAAACACTGGTGTCAACTCCAGCGACAACAATAAATTCGAATGTTATTACAAATGTTCTTGCCCTTCTTTGCAGCGAGAATGAACGAATCCAAGTACGAGTAGAAAACTCCAGAAGGGACGTGAAACATAGTTCCAAAAAAATTAAGTGAAAATAAATTAAAAAATTTTAACCATGCATTTTCAAACTTTGTGCCTAAGTTCTATGTAATTTTAATCACGAAAAAATAATGAAATTACTTTTACAACGAAAATTCATGTGAAAGATAGTAGATTTTTTAATATTTAATTACTGATCTAACAATAAAACATTTCAGCTCCTATTTTTCAATTTCAATTAGGTTCTATTTCTCCAAACAGGTGATTATGTATTATATTTTCATATTTTTAGAACTAAAAACACGAATCAAATTTTCCACACCCCCGCAGGAAGTGTAAAACGCAAACGTCTCTTGACAAGTCATTCCGAGCTTTTCTCTAAATGCATCGAAATATTCTTGACTGGATGCTCACCCCCATTTTCACCCCTCCGTAGGGAATTCGGGAGGGAACGGCTGCCTTTCTGTTTCTGCTGTAAATTAGGTGAATCCACCGGAAACTTGTTATTTTGTATATTATGGAAATTGATGCTTCCGTGCCGCACTTTTGGCTTTTCCTCAACAAAGTGGCTGTTGGAATTGTTATTAAGACGCGGGTGGGACTTTTATGAATTTTAATGAACGCAATATGCAAATGTCGCACCTTCTGTTGCTGCTCCCTTCGAACCCATTGCGTCCCTCCAAAAGAGCCAATGATTTACATTTTGTGGGGTGAGCACAGCATCGATTGAGATTTGCGCAGAAAACCGCAGAGCCGTGCAAAAATAATTTATTGGCAATGCCGCCAAGCTCAATAAAAACAAATGGTTTGTCAGGCGCAATGACAGATGGACGGGATTAAAATTCATGCACATGCCTCCGAAAGTCGTCGGCCGGGCTTGTCACTGCGTTGGCAGAAAAGGCGCGCTGTAAATACAAACAAGCAACTGGCAAAAAAATGCGAGAATCCAATAAAAGTGGCGGGTATTAATGTCGGTCGTACGTTGGCGGCGCATATAAAAAATTGGAAATGCCCCAAGTGTAATATTCCTACTGCTGCTGCTTTGTATGCGTGAAAAATCTCTGAAACTCAGGAGCGACTCGAATAAATCCAAATCACGAGCTGCAACACAAAAGGAGGAGAAAAATGTGTATGTGCGTGTATTTATTCCACTGTGTGGTGGTGGACACCGCGCATATTTATTTCACCCGCTGGCAGATGGATGCTCTAGCGGCCAGGGGGGATCCTGAGGATTATTACACATTTCATTTGCAGCAAGCTTTGGTGCTTCAGTGTGCGCAACGAATTTCCTGACATTGCACCTCGACGGGCGTGTCTGCTGGCGAAATGTTTACTTTGTTAGGGACACAGAGGGAAGGTCGGCTGACTGGTCCGTTTCCGCCTAGACGCCGCGTGCTCGGAGATAAATCTACGCATTTCCTAAAGTCAATCAAGACTTCGATTCATCTCCGATGTGTTTCCGTTGTTCCTAACATTGCTCCGCACACCCATCCCGGGTTTCATTAGACAGAAATATTTTAGGAATAAAAAACTTACATTGTCAATTCAAAATGACAATAGCAGACCATGCTATTTTTATTTGTAAGTTTGAAATATTCCGGTCACACACTCAAATTTATGCACCCGGAGCCGCATTGATTTTTCCCTGTGCGCGAATGTCATAATTCCCCCAACTGCGTCGGAAAATGAGAGAGAATTTCAAATTTCTCTCTGATGTCCTCGGCAGCACTTTCTGCAAGACATGCAAGTTGAAACACACAATTGCATAATAATGGGACTGCTCGCTTTCTTTTTGGTTTGCCAGAGGGGAATCTTGCGCGCTGCTTTAATAATAATTCGTGCGTGATGACGTTTAAAGGATCATAATGGAAAGTGAGATGTTATGAAAGACGCCACGCCATGTGCACATCCATCCATCCCTAATTCCGACGAGGGTGAGTGAGTGACGCAGCGCAAGACGCCACGCCGCCACCGCCGCCCTCTTCTACGACGGCCCTTTTGAAGATGGAGGGGGCTTTTGGGGGAAATGTGCAAGGACGACAACAGTTGTGTTGTGGCTGCGAAAGTGCAAGCATTGCTTTAAAATATAACCTAAAGATAATCAGTGATGTATATGGTTGATGATAAGGGTAGAAAACAGCACTCTTCCTGCAAAAGACTGCTGGTAGGGAATCAGGTTATGGCGTTACGAAAATGTGAAAACATTTTTAATAATATTTGCTCACAAGTCCTACGTAGTGAAATCATTAGTCAGCAAGATTATTCAAGTTTATAACTAAAATAAAATATCAAAATTCCGTATCTACTCACTGCCAAATAAAAAGTATGAGTGATGCTACGTTTTAAAACTAAATTTTTGAAATTTTTCCTCGCATTTAAGTTTAAATAGCCTAAAGTAGAAACCAAACTTTCTTGCAGCATCCGAATTTTGTGTAGAAGCCTGGATTCTCACAATCAGGCGACAAGATGTCCATATGGGAGCACTAACTAAAAGCGCATTACGCAACACACGCAGTGACAATTACGGACTGCTTTGAACTAACAAACACAAGGCACGCAGGGGGGTCACAGGCTGCTCCATTAAGCTTTGATATAGTGGCTGGAAAAATTCAAAGACGGTCCGGAATTTAATTCCCATATGCCACAAGTTGTTGTTTTATAAACAAAAGAGCAGCCCCCATGCGCCCTAGTTATGTAAACTGCTCTCAAATTAGTGCAAGAGCACAAAGCAAACTAACTGCCGCTGCTGCCGGGGTGCAAACCGCTTGGGCCCAAGTGGTTTGTCGGAGTAGACGCCGAGATCTGCTAGCTGATGAAGAAGGTTTAGTTTAAGTGTGTGTTATTGCTGCAGCGGTCTTCTTTATCTCGTTGTGTGCATCAAACATAAAACACATGTTCTAGGATAAAAAGAGGGTTGAACGACGCATCCTCTTGACAAATTTGTAAGGGATTTGAAAATATTGAGCTTTTAATTTCTTGCCACAAAACTCTTGTATATTTAATAAATTTTAGTGACACAAATAACAAAATAACAATCTCTATAAACGGTGATTCATTACAAATTGTATTAAATTTCAATGGTCTCTACTCCATTAACAAATTTGATACATCCACAACATTATCAGTTGGTTTTGTTCACACCAAAGAGTTTACTTTTATGAGATAGAACCTTTTTTGTAATAAAAATCTGTCCAGTCCAATAATTAAAAGACTGGGTGTCTGGTGGAAGAACCCTCCAAGCTTTTCCTCTTCTTAAATACAGTTTCATCCTTCAAGAATCGCTCCTGATTCAGCCATTTTCAGTCCCTGGAAAGTCTTTTCCAGAGACCAATCAATCTCTTTCTGAGTGCAATTTTCTCGCTAGAGTAGAAATTTTTACGAGCAGGCTGCATTTTTATAACCATAATCTACCTGCTGGCTGCGCTTCCTGTCTTCAATCTAATATCTCACCGTGCAGGCCAAAGTTTTACGACCTTTTTTCTACATGGCCCAAGGCTGGTCCAGAGATTTGAATTATCATTTTATGCTTTTAATATGTCGAGCAGGATGCTGAGCGGGTTCAAGACGAGCATCACAATGGAGAGCAGGCGAAAGGGGTTTGACGAGCGGTGAGGCGCATCAAAATTTAATTTTCCCGGTCCACCCTCTCCGGTCGGTGCAGGAAAACTAATCTGCCAAAGGCGAGATTGGCACTTTTCACTCTCGGCACAGGCTTTTATTAAAAAAAGAATGGAGCCGGCCGCATTTAATATGGCTGCGGCGGCTTTGCCAGTGCCAGCGCCGGCGTTGCAATTCTGCCTAGTGCCGGGTATTGTCCTGTCGCCAATTTATTTACGTCCGCGCATTCTCAACGCTTCGTCAACATGCGCCGCACGCAAAGGGCTGCTTTAATTAAATCATAACAGGTCTTGTTGCCCGTGAAATGAAATGGAAAGCTAGAAAGTTTTGACGTTTTGTTCTGAATTCACTTTAAAAACGTAAAAAGTGCTCGCTTTTTAAAAAATCCTCATATTTCATTATTCAGCAAGCAAAGCAGGTTCGAAAATAGATTCAGAATCGACTTTCTGATTGGTAGGATTATCCGCTTAAAGGCCATGTAATTGAACCGCGCCTCTATTATTATTATGTTACACGCGCAGACCGCAAAGAATAATCTTTTCCAGGGCTGGATATGAAGGAGCATCCCCTCGCGTTGGTGCTTCTTAACGTGATCTGGTTGAGGGAAAAATGACGGCCATTACACGCACGAGAACTAATCTCGCTCTGTCTGCCTTACGTGCGAAGCCCTTTTGTAAGGGACGCTGAGAGATTTAAGCGACCAGAAATAAGTAGAAGGCAGAGAGAAGAGCAAGGCTGTCTGTCACTCAAAGCGTACTTTGTGAAAACCACACGCGCACCCTGCACCACCTCTCACACTTTGGCGTGAAAAAGATGCATTTTGTTCGTCACTAAAAAGCTCCCACGTCGATTTGTGTTGGGATCAAACCTCTTCATCAAAAGGGATCACGGCGCAGCTGCTGCTACTTAATTTTCTCTTTTAGGAAATAAAACTAGTGCTTCAAGTTTTCTTTGTGTACATAACAGCAAAAAAAACTTAGTTAATGCTGCATTCTACAAAAAAAAAATACCCCATTATATTTCAAACTGTGAAATTTACCTCGGCTTTATCTTGAAAATCTGTATCGCACGAGTCACGACAATCTCCCTTTGGAATATTGATTCAAATTTCCGAGAAACAGAGCAGTGACGCCGTTTGGCTTAACTCCTTTCGGGCTGAAGGAAAGAGCCATGTGTGGCAGACGGGAAATAAAAGCGAAGGCGCGTGTTCCTTGCCAGCAACCGCATCATGCTCCAACCGAATAAATAGCTTTTCTCCATCAGCGCGGGATTAGTGCGAATGATTGATCCATCCACCCTGTTTCACCGCAGGCTTCTTCCGTTCCGTTTGAATAAAAGAGCGAGGCGAGAGCGCAGCTCGAGATTGGTCCGCAATATAATTGGACTTTGCCATCGCTCTTTTGGCAAACACATGCAAGCTAAGGGTGCTGAGTCGGGATCAATATTTATGCTAATCAGCTTTATATGAAGATGTGCGCGCGAGAAATTGCTTGCCAGATTTTGACAGCTCATTTAAAATCTACGCCGCAAGTTTGCGTCTTTCCAACTTTTGCCGGCAAACTTGGCCTTTATTCACTCACCAGCAAAGTATATATGCGTGTTGCTGTTTCGGAACTAATTTTGTGCGTGGAGAACATGAAACTATGCATAATTGAATTTCTGATGCCGCAATGTAATTTATCTAAACGACCGTGGAACGTTTGTACATGCACACACGCGGCTACATCCACAATGCTGCTTTGATTGAAATTTATTGGAGCTGTCGTGCCAAGGAGTTCTGAGAAAATATTACGAGTGCTTGTTGCTGACTTTAAAAACAGATTTATTCCGAGAAATCAAGTTTTATTTGTTGCGATCGATGATGTTTGCTGTGCAAGCCTTAATGTTATTGCTGCATGAAACGCAGAGCTCAACTATACCATTTTATGATTGCAAGTATATTTGCCAGCTGCATATTATGCGAACGTGAGAAATAGTCGTGCTCGCTTCAGTGAGTCAATTTTTCATTAGTCTGGTGTAAATAAGATTCTCAAATTTTCCGCTAAATTTCAAGAACAGAAAAAAATAATGAAAAGCACATGCTGATAATTTTTTTAACTAAATATCAATTATTGCTACAGATAATTAAGAGTCAAAAATACTTAAAAATGTAGTTTTTACGAGCGAATTAATTTTAATTACTTTCCACGGAATATCTTAATGGACATATCTGTATTGATTTCACATTTATTTCACCTAAACCGATTTATTTGCTGTTCCATCCACTCATGATGGTTCAGATTATTCATAACATTTTCTTCAGTACCGTTTTTCAAAGAGGTGTACGGTATTAAAAATGATGCCCATTGTGTAATATGAAAATAGTGTTTTCCAGAGAAAGGCGCACAGGCAAAACACGATCATTCTAAGAGGCAGACAGACGAACAGCTCCTTTTACTTCTTCGTCGCGCAGTGTTTCAAGTTTTGTTTTATGTCTGTTGTAATGCATCCAGATTATGAATAATCGTGCCTCGCGTTTTGCCTGAATGCTGGCGTAACAATAAAGGACGCAAAAGGAAAACAAAGCTGCTGCTGGAACACTCGAGAAAGAAGAAAATAAAGACAGGGTTGGTTGGAATAGCTCTCTGCTGCTGGTATGTATGTGATATAAAAGTAGAGAAAAGAAGAGAGTGATTTACGAGGCGGCGGCTCTTGAAAAATTGGCCAGATTTGGAGGAATCAAGAAACTAATAAATTACGCCTCATTACCTGGTCCTTTATTCTTCTTCGCGTGAGCTCTCGTGCATCCCATGACGCACACGCTTTTCTCGTCGTGTTGCGTTATTGATCATGCTGAGTTTATCCGCCACATAAGCATTAAAAAACTACGCTTACACTGTAGCACAATCTTTAAAATAAGAGGACCTTTTAAACATTAAAATATTACAATTAGCCTATTTTTTCATAATTCCCAAAAATATTTTCCCAGTCAATGCCCAGTGTAAAATTATTATTTTCCGTCTACAGAAAACAGAAGCGTTATAATTATGACCCAACCAATGGTCTCGCATAAAAATATGCGATTTCGGTGGTCTCAAATATTTTTTTCAGTGCCACCAGAGTGGTATTGCCGGCGTACATGGGAAAGAGCAAAAAGGTCAAGTAGTGCTGGGTGCTGCTTTGCAATTGAAATTCACTGGCGAGTGCTAATGAGAGGCAGTTTTTTGATAAAAATCACGACGGCGTGAAAATGCTCCGGATTTATTTTATACGCGGTAGCAGAGGCAGACAAACTGTGCGAATACACGCTCAAAGGGCGACTGTGCAAAAACTGCTGGCTGACCATTTTGTGGCGTGAGAAAACGGACACCGAGTTTTTGCTGACATTAGGGTGCAGCTCAGCTGGAAATACAGTAAAAACACCAAAAATCCGACAGTTTAGCATTCTACTAAAGATGAGTAATTATTTTCAAATCCTCTAGTAACTTGAACACCAAATTTAATTGTCCTTATATTCGATTTTAATTTTTTTCTTTCTCTCTTCGAAATTTAAAACTTTTAAAGGAGGAGAACATCGTCAAAATGACGTAAAAAATGGCCTGAAATTAATTTCATTTGCTTAAATGTTGCAGCAAACATTTCACAGCAGGAATTACGAGTTCTAAAAGTTATTCCATTTGCATGGAATTTGCATCTTTAGCTGTACTGGTATAAATTAACAGCGGTGCACCAGCATTATTACAAAAAAATATGTATGCAACATTCTGCACAGAGGAAGATTTTGCACGCTAGCAAAAAGTTTTCTTCCGATTTTATATTTAGTTAATTCGAGTTATTATATCCTCAGTGCGCAAGCGAATGTATTTGCTCTCGTCTCGCTTCACAGGCTATTCAGCTTGCGCAGCATGATTTTGCATTTGGCTGTGCTGCTGTTATATATAAAGGGAGATGCAGAGAGCAAAAACTCTCCCAACTTTCTGAGCAAGCTGGATTTCAATTCGATGTAAACTGCAGATTTTATTATTATTCAGCGCCGTTCGTTTCTGTCGAGCAGACGCTTCTTGCTTGCAGACTCTCATAAAAAGAAGAAGAAGCGCAGAAGTAACTTTGCCATTACTTTAATCAGCTCTGATATTTATACAGCGTAACAAACTCGGCCTGTGTTGCAAGACATGTGCGATTAAATCAACGTGCTGTGGCTTTAAAGCCTTGGGAAATGCGTATTAAAAGTCATTGTTTACCCTATAACTTGTGTTTTAATGGCTTTTAAAAATATTGATTTTAGTGCTGTGCGCCTAGTGCGTTTAATAAAATTTTCTATTCTAAAAATATTGATTTTTTCATAACAATGGTTTGTTTACCTTTATATTTTAATCTTTAGTTACTGCTCTCTTTAAATAGTAAAATCACTGAATTTTGTTTGCAGAGTGACGTTTTCGAAGCAAAGATTTTTGAATTATTCAAATCAAAATACAAGATGAAACAACCTTTGAAAATTTAATCAGTTTCGTGTTTACTGTTACGAAAATCAATAATTATACAAAGCAAACTGCTTAAGAAGCCTCACAGTTCAAGTGTACGCGTTTATAATTATCTGACTGTACGGTCAGTGGTCAATCAAATTTAATCGTCATCAATTTGCGCCGGGAGCGTATTTGCATGAATTCGCCATGCAGCAGTCATCTCCGTAATGTGAATTAATGTGCCGGTGTCAGCCGATTCCAATGATATATTTGTGTAATTCCAACGTGGCCGCTGGCTGCGTGCATCGCACCTAAATATACCTGGCTTGGAGAGTCTCGGCGGACATTAACTCAAATTGGCCGAAAGGTTTAATTTTTGGGCCCCAGCGTGGTGCTCGTCAGTAATATAATAAAACCAACCACGTGCAAACACTCGCACATAATGAAAATATGTACGTGTTTAGTGCATATGTACTCAGTTGAAGGCGTGAGTGGGTAATTTATAATCATTGCTCGCCACTCTGTTCATATAAATTCAGCGAATTCAGGCCTGCAGCTGTGCGCCGAATAGCATTTGCATCAGCAAAAATATTCATTGTGCGAGTGTACTCGAAATGATGAATTACCTTTCATGCTCTAATGAAATCGGTTCCACAAAATTCGTGGTTAGCAAATTATTCCCGCGCTTTTGAAGCCGCTGGAATTTATTATAATAATAGGGTTTTAAAACTATCGGAACAATTTGGCCTGATCTCACCTTGGACTATTATAATTGATTTAAATCCGTGATATCCGTTAAATAGAGGAAACCAATCAAAGGTGGTTCAATTTATTTATTTATTTGCTGCTTCAAAACTTTGCTTTCTATTTCTGTTTACGATCTGTTAGCATCATAGGTATTGTTTGATGCAAATTTCCCCGAATTCCAATCTTGCGGTCCATTCACTTCGCAAAACCAGGATCAATTTCACCATTCTCGATGAATATAATCACAAAATCGAAGGCAGCGAAAGAAATTGTGCGGAGCCGATTGAAAAGAGTTGCTCTGGCTGAAAGCGGGACGTGCAATTAATCTTGGTGTCACCTTGACGGCGTTTTGTTATGGACACTACGCCTTCTGTCAAATTGTCTCCTCGCTGTGAAATATCGCCACCGATGGAACAAACAGATGCTCTACATCTCACCCAAGCCTGATTTGTGGTCTTTTCGTCTAATCCTACGCTGGAGGCTTTTAGAAGGAGCAAATCCTTTGTAATGGGAATTGAAAAAGACTTAACTCTCGCACCATTTGTCACTCTGTTTTGCACTATATAGCATTTTTCGCCTTTGAAACCGCATCATTCCTTTCCTATAGAATGCCATATTTCACGAGCAAAAAATGAGCCTTCCGCATAGGCAAGAGTGTAAAAACTTCCGAAATCGATTATGAGACTGATTGTGTGGAGAATCGATTTTATTTTTCAATATGAGCAGCCTGAATTAGAAATAAATGTGATAAAATTTGGATAAAAACTTCAAAAGGTATTTATCACAAATTGTCGCTTGATTACCCCTTTTGAAAGCCATTCAAACTTAAAAAAAGTCTTTTCAAATATGCCAACACCAACTTCAAGAGTTATCCCAGCAGCCTGCATTTTTCTCTCCCCTTTTCCTGCATTTCCTTTCAGAAATTTCTCTTTCCTCCGCTTTTGAAGTGTCTTTTCTCCACTTTTCCGTTTTCGTGCTAAGCATCTGTGAAAAGACCCTCTCAAAAGCATGCAAGTATCGATCCGCCCTGATTTCGTAGCGAATTTAACACGGAGAACGAACGACACACTCGGCGTCATTCCCTTGGGCGTGCATACATTTCTGTTTCTCTGGCTGCACCCATTCTGCCATGACTGCTCAAGAGAGAAAAACCGCGAGCACGCGTTTCCTCTCGAAATTTATATTTCCGCACGTTTAAAAGTGAGTGCTTCGTGGGGAAGCAAAAGATGAGACACTCAGCTTTGAGATATATACCTTATATTGTGGGGAAAGGTTTTTGGCCCCAAATATTCGATCCCTTGGATATTTCAAATATATACTGTCATGGTATGTAACAGTATTTAATTTTGTTCACTCAAGCTGTTTGTCTTTATTTGCTCTGAAATTCATAAATACCCAATCTGCCCCATTTTAGTATATTTTATATTCTATAATAGAATCCTTTTACACATCTCTCTTGAAATGAGGACAACCAGAAATATATTTACCTGCCTCTAGTTTGCATCATCTTATTCATATGAGATATATATTTGTAATTTTGTTCTCACAGCTATTATTGTTATTGCTCTATCTCTCCTCATGCTCATGATGCAGTAGACGAAAATACTTGAACGAATTCCCTTCGCAGCCTGTGTGTGACGAGCACGTATTCACAATTTCTTCGAGGCGAGACGCATAAAACAATTTTATAACGGCTCAAAATGTGTGAGCGCACTTTTGAGTCGGAAAGATCGAGCCGGCGAGAAAATAAACGGACACTTTCGGCCCTGGCATAATTCAGCAAGCGGCGCCTGCGAATGAAATTATCATGCAGAATCGTCTGGTCTGTGTGCCATTGCTGCTGAGTTGCCTATTCGTGCAGTGGCTTTTGGCGCGCAATTCGCAACTCTTTTGGCAGCTGAAAGTATCATTCTGAAGTAGAGCAAAGCTGCTTTCCTCTCGTTTCACTTGCTGGAAAATTGGCAAATTTCCCTTTCTGCCACCCAGCAAATTAATTTTGACAAAAAAGCTGCGGTTTGTCATTTTTTTTAATAGACAAATGTGCTGACAACGCTCTCGTAAAAGCATCACGAGCTCGTTGTGTGTGGCAAGAAAAATTACATACCTCTATAAATATACTGAATAAAAAAACTGCGCTGTTTCCGTTTTATTCTATGGAATACTTGGAATATATTTATGCAATGAATATCCAAGCTAAATCTATGGATTTCAAGAAATGTTTATTGCATCACAGATGAGAATAGAAATTCCAAACACACAAAAAAGTGAGATTATATATAGGAACACTTTATATTTTCTGTTGCTTTATTGTTTCAATCATAAAATTATCTAAACAGAAACAATTTGAGCCAGCAGATGTTTGATATGATTGTAAATACACCGTCATTAAATGTCATTTCAAGAGCCGTAGATGAAAGATATTGCTCAATATAGACGCCAGCCTCATGCGAGTGTATGTACTTTCAAACACACTAAACAATATCTGGTGAACTCTGCACCTTTTATTATCTCGAACTCTCTTGTTACTCGCGTGTGCATCAAATATAAAGTGCTACGAATGAAAGGCTCACTCTCTTGAAAATTAATCCGGCATCGCTCTTGCCGTCGCTAATCCGTCATCGTGCTCACTCTGAAACCTAAAATGGAGATTCGTGTTCAACTCAACCTCAAGCCACAAAACCATGATTTCGTGCTAATTACTCACATTTTAAACTAAATTTACCTTTAATGAAAGGGAATACTATTCCACTGTCTTAATTTACATAACTTTTATATTAAAAATTTCGTTTCCGGAAGTACAAAAATATTTAAAGATTAAGACAACAATCAATTAATCAGATATTTTCTATCCCAATTTCACCTTGTCGAGCAGAACAAATAAAGATGCGCTTAAATTGTAAAAACGTTTCGCACAAAATTCTCCTCTTAAGTTTACAGATTGACACGTCGCGTTTATCCACTTCAAATCTTTTCCGTGGATGTGTGCTCAACAGTATATTATGAAAAGCGGCTGCTTTGAAAAGCAACACAAAGGATACAACACACATACGTTCGCGGCTGACCTGTTTCCATCTCCCAGTCTCAGATTATTCGTGCGGCAATAATTAAAAAATCAATCATAATCGTGCACGACTCTTTCATCTGCACGCATTGCGCAAATTGTAATCGATACCTGCATGATCAAAGGCGAGTGGAGCGAGCTCAGGACGTTTTGTCCTTCTTGTCCTTTTCAACTTTTGCTTTCATTGTACGCACGCGGAACAAAAATCGGACAAAAAGCGTTCCGCCAGCTTCTCCCTACTGCTAATTAAGTTATACGCCCGCGTGGCTCATCAAAAGCGGTGCAGAGGTGTGTTTTGTTGCGTTAAAAAAGTATAAAGAGAGTATGGCGGAGGTGCTACTCGGCACAGCCGGCCATATGCCACTCCGGCTGCCGGCGTAGCTCGTAAAAAAGTTTTAGTGCACCAAAAATGAATAAACCTCATCATGTTATCTAGGTGCTTCGTCCTAAGATCGTTATGAAATTAGTCTGTGTTCTTTGTTTCAGACAGAGCGTAAAATTTGCTCTGGCGAACGCAAACAATAGAGGTTACAGGAATTATTTTTGTGTTGCAGTGTGGGAAGCACACTTTCATATTTTAGAGCAGATAAGTCTCAGTGCTCATTAAAGAATGATTCAGCTGATAAATTCCTAAAACTATGTTCTGATTTTTTATCTTCCATGTACATCTATAATTCCTGAATCGCAAAGGGATGAAAAATTCGAATAAGATACTCTAAATAAGCAGGGTTCATTTCATCTCTATTTAAAGCATTTATACCAGTAATTTTCATGAATTTTCCGTTGGTTGCATTGTTTCCAGCACAGGGGCGGGTTGTTGTGACGGGGAAAATCAACAGATGCGAGTTTGACGAGGAAAGGAATAGTTATAAAAGGCAATGCTCGCAGGGTGCCCCATCATTATTATTTCGGAGAGCAGGGCGTTACCCCAGCGTCAATCTGTCCTCTGAGTCAAACACTTGGCCTGGAATAATAAAAATATAACGTACAAATACACACAGTGAATTCCCAGCCAGCCAGACGCGCAGGCGAGTGAGAAAAATGGGCGGAGGAGAAAGTATAATGATGATGGATTCGTCGCCTTGTTTTTTTTCTCTCGTTTTCGCTCGCTCGACGATGAGCAACTTGAGAAAGAAATTTGCATGATGGGCATGATGGAAGCCGAGCGTCGCGGGCTGTGAATATTGAATCGCTGATTAATACAAATGATTGCCATTTGTTGAGCTCTGCTCGATCAGAAAAGATTTTCGATCACGAAGCACGGCCATATTTGGCGGTGTAATGCGTATTAATTTGGTCCAATTAGCTCTTTTATGGCCGCCTGTCAGAGATGCTATTGATCGTTTTTATTCCACCCATAAATCTATTTTAGACGATGAGATCAGTAAATTTTTCTTTTGTTTCAGGTACGAGAAATTCGAGACGCTCTCGGGCTGACTCTGGCGAGTACATTTGTCACATGCTTTCATTAATTTCCACGCTTACATTTAAAAAGGCTCGGCATCAATTTCTTAGAAGTGAAATTAGGCGCACCGCAGCTTAAGGCGCAATTAATAACCCAAAAGCCTCCAATTTACGCATGCCGAAATTACAGCGGCAGTCCCTCTAAATCAAAGCGTCGTCCTCGTAAATTTCAAGACTTAATGCACCCTTAAGAGATTAAATTGGCGAGAGTTGGTTCCCCGCGTCCAGTTAAGTATGAAGTAAGTTGTCTTGATTGCATGCCAGAGAGCGCAAATTTTACGATCCGCCACTTGATCCCAGTTAAAAAATAAAATCTCGCATATGCGTTGGCTGCACGCGACTTTAAGTGAGCTGTCTCTCTTGCCTTTTATTTTTTCACTCTAGATGCTTTATTATTTTAAAGCTCTTTACAGCCACGCCTCTTATTATCATATTACGTGTATAAGAGTTCCTTATTTTAATTCTGCGCTCTACACGTCGCAATGGCAAACAGCACTTCTTGTTTTTATGGCGTATGATCTGCAATTTGCATTTATGATATGCCGAGAAGTATACACGTACAATAATGGACCACGCAAATCACCTAAGGACAGAAGTGAGGCCAACTTTATCTCTTCTTGATATTTTATTTGACATCCGTGAACATAAGTATCAGTGGTAAATTAAAACCTTACAGTCACTTACAGCACGGATGTCTGAGAGAAAATTATTAACCAAATGATGGCTTCACCACGATTTCCAATTAAAACCACGGAATTAATAGCTTCAAGTACTTGGTGAAAGTTGATTACGCAGCTGCAAAACAATAAATGTTATACACAGTTACTTTTACAATGGGCAGACCTCTCCTGCGATGCTAATGAAAATCAGAAACTTTATACCATCAATATTTTTAAATGTAAAAAACCTTATGTGATATGATTGCGAACACTCCTTTTTACGTGGGAGAGAGCTCATTTTTAACTCATTTCGACACTTCTTAATTGCAAGCAGTACCTCGATATTAGATCTAGTTTTCAAAATAATTTTAAATTAAGTATTCTTTGCGTGTGATTTATGGTTCAGTCTCATATATTGGCTGATATCGGAACGAATTTTAATGAAATTTCAATGATTACTTTACTTAAACTTGGTTGAAAGAGGATTTAAATTAATTGAAAAATCGTCATGTATTTGGTTAAGTACTTACATTTAAAGAATTTATTGCTCTCTATCTGAATCTTTTTTTAACTTCACTCACCTTGCATTGTTAAATTTGTCTTTTTATATAGGGTGTTTGAGAGTTTGGAATTGTTTAATTTACATCTAACTATTTGGTTTAGTACAAAGTCATTACCACGCCAGAGGCCAGACGAGTGGGGAGGCATCTCCTTCTCAATCTCGTCCTGCATGACAATAAAATTAAGTGCCTCGTGCCTTACCATTCTAGCTATTTCTTCAGATCGAAAGTTAATTTTTTTCTCTTCGGCAATCAAAGGGCTGAGCCTGGAAAAATGCACCAGCCCACGCCTCCCGCCGCCTTCTTTCCTCTCCGCTCAGACGAAAGCGTCTCTTTTATATTCATTCCTCGACCGCTTCATTATAATCAAAATAGAAGTTAATTTTGTTTCTTATTACATGCTCGCTGAGCTCACAAAGCTGTCAGTCAGTCTGGCTCTACGTTTCCGCCACTTTATTGGCTTTTCTTCACTCTCACTCGGCGCTACCAATGTTTCTGGTAAAACGGCCGTGTAAAAAGCCATTTCCTGAGCACTTCGGCCGTTGATTTTTAAATCCGAACGAGCCACGGTAAAGGGTTTAATTACTCGGAGTGCTCACAGATTTTCCGGCACGCATGTATGCGAAATGAGCGTTTCCCAGTGACTGAATCGAGCTGAGCTGTGAGAGATAAGTGGCGGTTGCTTGTCGCGCACGAGCGACTTTGTCAGCTCAAAATCGGTCCGTGAGCTACAATTTCTGCGAGCGTAAATAAATCATGAAGACGGTGGTGACACGGCTTGATTTTTCATCACCAGCGGCCTTTCTTCAATTTGTCGTTTCGCGCAGATGACGTCAAAAAGCTCTTGGATTGGCTTTCGCGCCGTTCTATACCGACTACCAGACGACGCCAGTGCACTAAACCTTTTTATGGTTTGCAAAGTCAGGAAACCTTTAATTAAAAACGTGTCTCGCCGTGCAGCCAACGGTTTTGCACACTTCTCAATCTCATCTAAAGCGGCGTCACTGCGCGCACATATAAATAAATTTTAATTGATACGTTGAGCTTCTGGAGCTCTAATTAATCCCCTTTTTCACCCACCGGCAAATGGAAAAAAACTAAAAAAAACTCCTTCATTTACAAAGTTGTGAAGCTGAGGTTGGTATCGCAGTCAATTAATGCAGCGGTGCAGCAAAGTTTGTTGGTAGAGTCAGAAATCTCTCGGTGCCATTAGGGCCGCAGGATAATTTGTGAACAACGTCGACTAAAAGCACCTGCGTCCTCCAGCAAAACAAAACTCTTTTGCAGCTTGTTGGGCACAGAGACGTGTGCTGCAGCCAGCCGAGAGAAGATGCTATGCACGGAATTCACTCTCAAAACTACTCTTTTAGTCAGATGTAAAAAGAGACTCGCAACAACGCGGAGTGTAGCTCTCTCACAGCACGTTCGCAGGCGTTCAAGCTCATGGAATATAAAACACCCGTCAAAGAGGAAAAGTTTGTCTTTTGGAATATTTAAAATGAGAACTACATTTCATGCAAATGCATTTTTGTCCGTTAAAGGGAAACAGTTTTTTAATATTCTTGCCACCACTCAATTTGATAAATATCAAACAGACTGGGTATAAAAGAAATGTTTCTTAATATCAGTCATTACCTGAAATAAATATTCAATTATTGAATTATAGCCTTAATTGGTGGCATTTCTTAATGAATCAATATAAAAATTGTATTCAACCAGAACAAAATATATAGCAAACGAATCCTTTTAAATCCCCTCTGTTTTATATTGGAATTTGTAACAACGGACTAAAACGACACTTCTCACAAAATTGCTTTGTCCTAATTTCCTGATTTTCCGATATTAATAATTTAGTTTTCCCATTGAAAGCATTACATGACGTTTCGGAGTGAACAATTTTGTATAATGAGCGTGGCTAAGAAATCAAGAAACAAGGTGCGAACCCCCACGAAAATCACATCTCCTTGTGAACACGGCTCACAATTAATAACCACCCCAGCGGCTTTCTGTCGCGTGCAATATATCACACGCCGCATTACAGCCAGTATCGACTCCCAGAAGAGCAAGGGAATAATGCTCTGCGTTGCTTATTGGATGTAATTGGATATTTACATGCCACGAGAGGTATGTGTGCGCTAGCTGTGTTTGAGCACTTTTATCAAAATTAATGACGCCCGTGCTGCAGCCAAAGCACGAGTCTGGTGCATGGAATTTTGATGATTTATAACAACTGTGATGATTATTGATGTCTTTTCTCAAGTTTCGACGACTTTCCACTCGCACAGTCATTTATTATTATCACGTTCTAATCGAGCCAGATGACGAAGAATCTTGGAGCTTGTAAACGAGCGTCGGACGCTCTTTTCCTTTTACTGAAATTCTATCGGACGCGATGACAGTTTCTTCTCAAGGAAAAATGAGAATAATATCGGAATATTTATCACAGAGGGGATCTCCCCCTTTTTTCTTAATGAAAACGGCGTGACGACATTTTTCGGCTCCAATTTGAGTGTTTGGACTGTGCGTGTTAATGAGAGAAAATGCGCTTCAATGCCGGGTGAGAGGTATTTTAATTAAAGCAGATTATACACGCTTCTCTCTGTAATGAAAATCGGCTCTGTCACATTTCGGCCGTTTGATCTGTAACATTAAACGCGCTTATCTCCAGAACTTTTGACAGCAGCTCTTCTAATTAGCATCTCGTGCTCAAGTATCTTTGTATGTATAATATCTCAATATCTCTGCTCTTATGGTGATCGAATTTGACACAGGATCATGCGCTGTTCATATTATAATATGTTGCCACCCAAAATTAAAGGGACAAAAAATCCAAATGACATTAATTATTCGAAACTATTTGAGGGAGGGAAATTCCCCGTCTAATATCCTCAACCCTATTTAATTTAAATCGTCCCTCTATATCGTGATAGAAGAAAAATGTTTAATAAACAAAAATTCCCAGGCTGTGCCCATTTGCATAAACTCATTTCACCTTTTTTGTCATTTTGACTCTTAAATTCCTTTTCTAGATGGTAAATCAACTTTTTCCGAGCTTTCCATAAAATTATCCTTCGCCTGCTTAGAAATTCAAATTGATTCCGCTCCGCTGGAATGTGCGCTCGTTTCCTCTTGACGAAAAAGCTGTCCTCCATCCTGCTTGCTTGTGAACAAAACAACAACAATTTATTTACCCTCTTGTTTGGAATAATTGGTTTAGGCGCACGCATACGAAATTATATCACCGGCAGCTGGGACGTTATTCAGATTCGGAGGGTTGCATAAAAGCAGGGCATCTTAGCAGCGCTTCATCTCTCTCCGTGGCAGAGCAGGTGTAATAATTACATAATCCTGCTAAAGCTCCATAAAGCTCCCCTCCTCGTAATTTTGGGTAAATTTCTCACCCGTCTGAAAGGAGGAAACAGCCCACACTCCCAGCATATCAACTTTCCTGTGATGTTGTTTTCTTGTAGAACTCTACCCCTTCCGTCCGAAAAACCACATTTCACAAAGACAACGCTCAGATTATCATTTATAGGGTCGGGAATCTTAGTCAATGGAGTGAATGTCGAAAATAGGCGAGCCTGGTCAGTAATTTTGCACAAAAATTTGGTCCAAAAATCCGTTGAAAATTGTTCTTGTTTGCTTATTCCTGTATTCCTTATTAATATTTTTTTAATTCAATATCATTGGACGCAAGACCCAAGCTACTAGGAAACATAAATGAAATAATGTGTTGGAATTTTCAACTGTCCTTAAATAATTTATACTCTGTATTCGTTCAAAATTTACCACCCTAACGAACAATTATCGTGCGCATTGAATCGTATAACACGCACCAAATGCGTACTCAACATATACAAAGTTTTAATGATGTTTCCGCGCAGCTGATTAGCACTTTGAACTCCGACGATAAATGACTAATTACAAGGCACGTCAATTGTTTTCCTCGTCCTTTCGTGGGCGCGCGCCGAACAGAGTGCATTGTTGTTTTGTTTGCAGACGAAGTTCGCCGACGTTGGCACAGAGAAGGCGAAGTCGATATTATAATGTACGCTCAAAGTGCTTTGTGGTTTTTGCCCCGAACCTTCAGCAATTTCTGCGGTGCTATTATTCAAGCTGCGTGTGTTTTGGGCTGCTGAGTAGAGTGGCGAAGTGTGTTGTAAATATCGCTAGCGCTCGTTGCCCCGCACTAAACATGATTTTACATAAAGGTTCTGGTTTCAAACGTAGGCTGTTGAAATGAATAACAGATTAAACCGTGACCAAAACAAAACAACTTTTTTATTACTTAATTAAAGACAGAATTCCTTTTGGCATTATTAAAATTTAAATACCTATCGAGCAGAAAAAATATTCTGGGGACTATTTTAAATCAGGTGAATTATATATTTAAGCTTTTTATCAACAAAGAAGATTTTTACCAAGTGTCGCTAGCACCTAACATACAGTTCTAGGACTTGAGTGATTTTATGTTGTAGTTTGAAAGATTTTTCCATGTAGCTTCGAAAAGAATTTACAATAATTTATATTCTCTTATTAGGAAAATGTAAGGAATGAGTGGCTAAAAATGAAATAATTCGATTCCATGACGATGTTTGTTTTACCTTTTGAATTCACATAAAGGAACGTTGAAAGGGGAAGAACCAACAAAAGGCAGGTGCTCTTTTCTTTGCGCAACAAAGTTTGTGAATCCTTCAAGGACCAATATTTAAAATGTGACAGAATGTTTAGCTTACAATTAGATCTAATCCTCAGACTTGATTTAAAATAAAAAATGCTCCAGCACAAAGGTTTCTGCTCAGAGTATATTGTCAGGCTCTTTTTTTTCTAATTTGAATAACCTTTCAAGTCCTTTCAGAGTGACAATAGATCTCTTGAATAAATACTGAACGTAAACTAACTTTGATCGAACATCCTTTTTTATCAAGTGGCGTGATATTGACATGCAACCACTGGGTAATTGATCAACTACGCTGCCCGTAAACTCGTAATATGGATTCTTGAAGATACACTAGGGAGAGAAAAGGTGGCAGTTAGCAACTTTTAACTAGTATTTCTCTAAAAAATTTATTCTGAATCGATGGAAGATCATTTTTTAATACAGATTGCAATACTTGTAAATATTCGTATTTTTCAACATAAAAAATCCCGATAATAATCGTTCTCGGTCACCATTTTTGCCTGCACTCAACACGGATTCATATTCAGTTTCGATTTCGCCTCTTTTGCAAACAGGATGGTGCGTCATCAACGGATGTGTTTAAAAAAGTTATTATACATATTTCCCATGATAATACAAGACTGAAGTGTATAATGCCAACCGGCTATATTAAATGAAAAATAATACATACTCTGATAAAACAACTAGACAAATTTAGTTGTTCTAAAAGTATCCTCAACCAACGTTTTTGACGCCCCTCGATTGACCTCGTGGCAACACCTGCAGTTAGTCATTTGTTCATTTCAGCCAGCCATCCCCTGACAATGAGCGGCGGCGTTGTAATTAAACCTGCGCTTGATGCGGGAAATAAAAAAGATGCACCCAAGCCTACCAGCCGCGTTCGCTGTCATGAGAACGAGATTGATGAATGCAGTGACACGACAGCGAGTGCGTGAGTCAGCCGGGATAAATCGAGATCACGCCTCATTGGTCGGAGCTGGGGATGAAGATTTTGCAACAGATGTATATCTGAGAGGGCGTCGGAGCGTGCAGACATGATTTTGGGGGAGAATATCAGTCAATTTCCTATACGACCGAGGCAGAGACAAGAATCTTTATTATTTCGCCTGGACTGAATCGTTCGAGTCGATTTTATTGCGGGACACGGCTGTTGCAGCAGTGAGATGCAGAAAAAGGGCTGATTTGCTTTTATTGGCCGGCTGCTGCTGCTGCTGCGTTGCCTGCTGGTTAGTGCTTCTTGTTACGGATACCATTTACGGGTTGTAAAAATCGCGCAGCAGTAAATTCACCCGCGGACGCTGCTGCCGTGCGCCCATCTGTCAGTTTGAAAACTTATTTCATTTTACTGCCCAAGTTTCTCACACTAAAATTGACATCATCAGACAAGAGGAGTGTAACAAGTTCCTTCGTCAAAATGGACTCGGAACAATAATTTTGGTCCCCATAAAGCAAACAAAAAATATTAGAGCAGTTGTGTGAAATTGACATTGGATTCGTTCTAGTTGATGTCAATGAATTTGCCGAACTTGTCTAGAAGCTTTCCATTATACAGCCAGCTTGTTATTCGCCTTCGCCGAGCTTAAATACAAAATGATAATCATACGAAAGGCGTTTTCTTTGACTGCTCCGAGAAGTTCGCTTATCTGCGATATGGGCGCGAATTCCTCGCCAAGCACGCTCTCTCGTGAGCTAATTGGCTGTTACGAGAGTCAACTTCAGCGATCCAAACTTTTGCGCGCTACAATTTACACGGAGTGGCGATGGTTCAATTGTATTTTACAGCTTTTAATAAGAGTTCCCGCCGGCTAAATTCTCCTGATTTGCTGGCAAATTAGCGAGGAAGTAGCGCTCTCATTTGAATTTCATTCCCGGTTGGGGAAGACACGAAAACCGCATTTTGGAAGACCCACGCGCTTATAGCAGAGAGGAGGGAAAATAATTCCCTTCTTTGAAAAAAAAACACTCAGCTCCCGGCCTGAAAATTGTTTATGGCGCCTTGTGTGGTCGTTTCCTCCACATGACACTTATTTTTGCATCTGCCTGACTAATTAAACGCGTGCTCCACTGTTTACGCACTGATAAAACCGCGGTAATTAACGAGGCGCATCTTGATTATGAAATGAGCTGCTCTTGCTTCTTTTTAAGGATTTATTTATTCATTATATACAAAATACAAGATTCTCCTTTCATTTCTTTCATGTTCCATGACCATGTTTACGTTTAATATCTACTTACTTTAATGTCAATTTTGCATACTTCCAATTTGATATTTAACTTTTCCATTTAAACAATGCGTGGTTAGTATTTTCGGTTTATTTGTATTAACTAGAAGCTTTTTTCTTGATTAGTTTCTCAAATAGGACATTAAACACAACCAGCAGAGAGGGCCTTGTTCTTGTCACTTTAAACCGGTGACATAAGCCTGATCGGCGTAATTAACCAGCAGACACAAAGTGGAATTGACTGAGGGCTGACCCTTCTTTTCCTCGTGTTATATATAGGGGGTGTGTGGCACACCAGTGAAATAATAAAAATGCAAATGTGCAGCTTTTACGCTCTTGCGTCCAATTAATTAATCTTGTTAGGAAAAGTGACAGACAAGAGCCGCGAGAATTGTTATTGTTAGGGATAAAAATTATGGCTGAGAGGTCGCAGGGTCAAAAGGCGTAAGTGTTGGCCCACTTAAAAGTACGATTCCCACACACGCAGAGAGAGCTCTAATAGCTGCTCATGAGAACGTACATATTTATTCTGGTTCGACGCTCTCTGCAGTTCGACATGAATATTTCATCTTGTCCTGCTGAGACGAGATGAGCCCCTTAATGCTTTTATATTAAATCATTAATTTATTATACGCCCGCTCACATGCAGCCCACTTGGGCGAGAGGAGAAATAATAAAACGCTTTTAATAATGCGGCACGTGATAAGAGCGACACATCCAGACAAATTGGGGTGCCAAGCAAGAAGATGAGAGGTCACCTTACACTGAGACGATCAGTTTTACGGCCAATGAAAACCAATAACAAGAATTTGCTCTTGGCATTCTATTAAATGAGGTCCTAAAATCGAATTAAATGTCAGAGAAAAAAATTTAGATTACATCTAAAAATACAAGAACATTTTTCCTTTGACAAGGCAAAGTCAATTCATGTTATCCATTGAGATAATAATTGAGAATGAACACGTATGAAAGTTAAATTAAAATTGAGGCACCAAATTTCTAAACTGAAAGTTTGATATCAGAATTTAAAGGTTTTTAAAATTTGAAAATGGGTATTACAAACACAGCTTTTCCTTTCAAGAGCCTATATCTAGACATTTAAATTGTGATTTCAATGAATAAACTAAAATATATTACGCACCTATCTTTAAAATTCAGACAAAATTTTGAAATTAATCGAAAAAATCAGTTTCTACTATTTATCCGCTTATTTATATTTTCAGTAACTTTATTCATTTTGCTCACGATTTATCAAGTACAAATTTTTAAGCGAAAATAATTGCATCAAAAGAACAGTCTATTTTTCTCTCTTTGACAACAAAATAAAAACACTTTGATCAATTCACTGGAAAATGCAATTAGCGTCTAAATGAGTGTACATCAGCGTACGGTCGCTGGTTCAATATCAGTTCTGTCGCCACACTCTTTGACCCCGACACGGCGCAGCAGCCCTTCAGAGCATAATTTCCAATAACCCTTGCTGAACGCGCCCGCCATGCGGAGAGGTAATCTATTTACGATTGCACCCGGCAGCGCGGCTACGTACACATCCATATACGCCAGGCAGGCAGTCTATCCACCGCGCCGGCAAATGGCGAAATCACTCTGAATGGGAGAAAAATTGCAGTCTGCTCAGTGAACCAGTCGGGGAAATGTATTTTATAAAAGCCACGCGGCGGCGGTGATTCTGCCATCCAGTGAACCGCGTTTATTTTGCATTCTACGCGCGGCTCTTATTGATCTGGAAATGCTATTTTGCGAGGCGAAGCAGCCAGAGATTTTGTTTTGATTGAGATTGACGGCAAATTAATTAGAAATTTCGCTCGTTTGTCGCCGAATCGCTTGTGTTTGCAATCTCATCGGCAGCTGCTGCTGCGATGCGAAGGGTCGGGGTGTGTACTCGCAGCGCGTTTGCCCTCTCGCAGTCGAGTTCAATCAATTTTCCAGACTCTTGGGCTCTGGGTCTTAACGTGGCATTTGAACCAGCCTATTTTCCGTTTGATTGCATTTACTAGAGAGAAATCAATGGTGCTTGTCGATGGCTAATTTTGGAAAAGGCACCCGTGCTTATTGGTTTTAGCACTTCTTGCTAACATTAAGTTTAAAGGATATGGGAAATTTATGATTTGAAGCTAAAATCTTGAAACTTATAGTGCCATTGGATTTTTTTATCAGCCAAGCGCTGAGCTGCGCAGAACAAAGAGAGCGGCCAGTACATTGTGACGCCATCAATGCTCACGGTGGCAAAGATGTGTCCAATTTTAGAGCGATTGTTTGGATTTTCTTTGATGCCCATGCTATTCAAACCTAACAATCGATAGAGAGCAGCAATCAGAGCAAAGTGTGGCGTGTCTTGAACATCAGCTACCTTAAAGGCCCCTAATATGGTGAACTTTTTTTCGTAATTTTGTAATTTAAACGAACTGTGAGGTAGATTTGTGAGTAAAAAATACTTGTTGAAATCAAATTATTGGTGATTACCGACAGTTGATTTTCAACATGCGTTTTTTAAACTTCAAAGTGCCGATAAAGGTTCCTTTAACACCGATGACGTCGCAACAAACTGGCCACTCTCTTTGTCCAGTACTAGGGGGCTAATGCGGCAGCGAATTCAAAAGATTCCAACGGTACATTGATTTTCAGATTTTTTTACTAAACACATGAAATTTTGTTTTTTAGACAACTTTATTCTTCAATAAAATTATGCCATGGTGTAAAAGCTTCGTTTGTATTCGAGTCTCTTTATGGAAAAACACTTTTATAAAATTTAAGTGTGTAAACTTATATTTTTTGTTATTGAAAAGATAACCTTTTGCATTTAGTTGAGGACGTTGTCACTAATTTTTAGTCCTTACGACTCAACTTATGTTTAGAACTTTGCTGTTTAGAATCTGAAGTTACTGGGAAAAGTCGCAGCCGCACAGAAAAATGTTGATACAAAAAAGTCCATTGGGTATTATTTGTTTTATGAGGAAAAACTGATATTTGAACAGCTGATCTGGGATGGAAGAGGTTTCCTTTATTCCTTTGTCAGCAGCAAAGCAGCGTTGTCGCGGGGGTTGTGCACTCATGGCCGAACTGGACAAACAGCTCAGGTGCGAACTCCCCCGCGCATTTGGCTGCTCCGCATCGTGTCAGTCAGTAGTGGCTCACTCCCCAGCTTTGACCGCAGTAGCGCCTGTCAAAACAATACCAACCCCGTCATCGCGACCAGTCTGCTTCTAGCGAAAACTCGGCGGCCATGAAAGCCTTCCAAAACCACCACCATGTGATGTGTGCCATTGTTATCAAACAGTGCCTGCGCGCAGAAAGTATAGCGAATAATATCAACAGCAGCAGGCGATCCGCACCGCTTTTTGCGGCAGCTGCAACACTTGCTTTCGACAGCGCAATTTCACCGCGTTGACCATAAATCTTGTGCGCGGTTTTGACTGAGCAGAAAATCATTTTTCCGTTTTTTGATAGGTTGGAAATTGGTTATTTATTGTTCGACGCATTTCGTCCCAAAGCAACCTCGAGATTAATTGAAAATCGACGAGTTCATTCAACGAAAAGGAAAAATGTTTCCTGGAGCGTGTCGATGACTTATCTATGAGTGGTCCTATCCTTATTATAGTTCGTTATGCTTTTTTATCTCCGTTTATAAGCATCAAATCTCCCAACAAACAAAATTAAAATATATGTATGTTTTTCGCCATTTTTCCAGTCGGTTAGGGAGAGCCAGAAAGTGAGATTTGCAGCAATGGGTTGCGCCGAGGATCAATCTTTTGTGCCACACAAAGCGAAATTAAATCTCCATCTATGGGCTGCAATGCCTGCAATACGTTTGAAATCTTTGTATGGTCTATATCTGCGTCAAAGGCAGCCAGAAATCGCACTCATTCTCATATATGTCGAGCCCCATACACACGCGCCATCGGCCTCAGTGTTTTTCCTTTCTTCGCTGAGTCTGCTGATATCTCAGATTTTTACTTTCCCGCTCCTTTTGTCGGCAGTCACTTTTTGCTGGCTTGCTTTCATCCTAACTTTTCTTTCCTCGTGATGCGCTCTCCGCTGAGTTTTTCTTTCGGCAGATTTCCAACTCGGCTCATACAAGGGGCAGATAATTTGGCAGTCGTCTTTTTTGCCTCCACCTAAAAACGTAACGCCTGCCAAGAAAGTTGAACTCGCGAAACAGAATAGACCGCTAACACTTACTGGCGAATTCTTAGAAAATCTGAATGGTCATAAATTTGACTCCCATACAGCGTATCACATGAAGTTATTAAGATAAGGTCTCCTTTCAGCGACAGGTTTCCACGTGCATTGAATAAATTTCCAACTTGGCCGCGTCTTTCCGCTCAGGAATATTTATCTAGCATCCGAAAACGTTGTGGCTCATGCTAAATGTATTCAGCAGAAGAGCCAATTTGCAGCTCAGCAGCGGCAAATGAATCGTGTAATGGAGTTCCCGCAATAAGAAAAGACGTTCGTCGAGTGCCTTTCAAGCAATTGTTATATAGGCTCGAGTCGAGACGGCCTAGTGAAATATGATACACGTCAAGAATGATTTTAGCTCATGCAATTCAATACGAGGAAATTGTCTTACAATTGGAATGGGATTTAAAAGGGGCTTATAATAAAATCAATTATTAGAATAAATATCTGTAAATATAGGTTGAACATTTGAAAGCATCGTTTTTTAATATCTGGGTCCCAAAGTTTGATTTTTATACGCCTAAATTCTATAAATAATGTCAAACCTTAAATTTTTGTTTCCAACTCCAATATCTTAGCTTTAAGGCTAGAAATTAAATTTCTCGGCTTCAATTTGGTACATTAAATTGTAAAATTGAGCAAATATTAATATTTTTATGCCATTAAAAATAAACTATTTTATTAAGTGTTCATAATTGAAGATTATTTAAGTAATAGGACTTTACAAATTTCTATATGCCTCTTCAAAATGTTTGCGGTACGCAATTCATGCACCTTTCAGCAAAAAGGAGCAATTGTGAACCAATTTTCGTCCACTGTGACTAAAGGTGTGCTCCTGAGAAGCAAATTTAGTTGCTGAGATGGGCGGCGAAAGACGTCGCTCAAAGTGTGTGATTTGCAAATCAAATGTGCGTTTGTGACATGCAAATGAGGCTCGTCACACGTGAGCAAAAGCGGCATACACACAAACGTGTTTGTATATATACAGTACATTTGGAGAGAACACACACACACACGACACACACGCCGCCGACGCCTCATTTCATCCGAAGTTTGGTGGCTCATCCGCTAAATCCATTTCGGGCGCGCCGCTTGCGGATCTCGTGGATTTTTTGGTGTGTGTTTGCGCCGAGGAGACTGCTCTCATTAAATCGCTATTCAAAGAGTCAGGTAGATAATCCAGCTGTGACTCAAATCCGACCGCGAGCATAAATTTATGCACGGCTGCGGAGGCTGCTGTTAAATTTAAATGCGTCCCATCGATCTTTCCTACTCGAACGTGTGACAGCCGCGGTAGCAAATAATTCAATGCCGAGAATCAAATATGAGAGCAGATGAATAAAGAATGAGAGGAACGGACCTCCACCGCTGCAGACGCGATATGTTACACCGCAGAAGAGACGTAATTTATTCAAAAATGAGACACTGAAACCCGTGTCACACATCACACAAAGCCGGCTGCTGTTTTTTGTTCTTCTTCCATTTTCGTTCGGAATTAAAGGATTGACGAGACTGACAGTGAAGGGATGGATTCGAGTCTGCATACATTCGACAATTTCTTTAATATAAATTTAAGTGGTTTTTCTCAAATTATTTTTAAAGTTTTAAGTCGATAGGACATTTGTTTCGGAAAAATAGTACGACAGAAAAAAATGTAAAAATTTTTATGCTTTCATTATTTGACGTGCTTGATTTTTGTGAATTTATTAAGACTGTATTAAATCAAGAATTAAATATAAGAAAAGAGTGTTCCTAAACATAAATGATTGTACGTAAAAAAATGAACTTGGTTGTGCTTTCAAACTTATTACATAGAGCTTAGATAAATGGTTCAGGAAAGTCTTAAATTTATCAAGTTCAGTCTCTATATATATGAAAGTGTTCCAGCTACTATAAAGAGTTAAATAGAAGCACTTTTGTTCAAAAGCCCTCGCGGAATGGCCACTCCACAGAACAAAAATTATCTGGTGGCTCCAGCACTCTCTACTGGCGGCGGCGGATAAGTTTGCGGCCACTTTGGTCCAGCCTCTGCTTCACCCTCTCTGACCATCATCCAAGTCGAAACTGGCTGTTCGGAACAGGCCCGGCAGTAGTTTCTATTCTGCACAGCTCGTTGACGCGCATTTCTATGGTGTGAAATAACTTTTGAAAGGCGGCAGCCCGTATAGCACTTGAGTTACAACAATACAGAGGGAATTGAGCAAAGAATTGTCGCACGCAGTTCTCCCCACACGCGTTCCGTGCACCCCTTATAAGAGACCTAAAACTGAGACACGCATTCTTGGAAATAATCGACGAAATCGATAGTTTCACCTCGCGAATTGCGTTCCGTTACCTCTGCACCGCTGGCAATCGGAGCTATTGCTAAATTAAAATGCTTTAGAGCTATGCTGACTGGAAATTTTGTTGGAGTTGGCTCTCACTTTTTTCTCAATGTGTTTCGAAAAATAAACTCCGGATGACTGAAATTGGGCACCTAATTAAGTAAATTCGGTAGCAAAATTATATTTGGAAAAATTAATTCAAATTTAAAAACCATTTCAATCCTAATATTTTCCAAATGTTGGAAGCTGGTATATTGAACTTGATTTTGTCTGCCAACCTGAGCAAGATTTGTAATTGATTTGGTGCCTGATGACTTGCAGTGTTGGCGCACCTCCTCTGAGGGTCCCTTCGTACACTTATATACCCTTGGCTAAAGGCACCATTCATCTTCGTGACGAGCACACACATACACACAATATAAGTGTAAATAAGTTCTGCTGCCGCTGATGATGATGGAGTGTATTCAATTGAAGCTCTTCAGAAATGCTCGCCGGAACTTCCATTCCCCCGCACCACTTCCCCCGCGCGCCGGCTTTTCCTTGACGCGTCAATAACAATGGGCACTTTTATTAATTTTATAATTGAATTCTTGGCTCGAGTGTCGCGGAGCGTGCGAAATTTTTGTACTCACGCAAATGCAGATAATGTAATAGCAGTGCTTCTGACGCCGACGCCGCGTGCACTCGAGAATTTAATTTCCGAGCGCAACTCTTTTCATAAACGCGCCCCTCGCTCGCTTCCAATAACGGAATTAAAGCGTTTGTCGTGGAGCTGAAAGCAACCCCTTGATGCACTTGTTTTGAACGAGAATCGCGTATTTTCAAGCAGAAATTTTATTTTCATTTTTAAACCTCCACAAATCCTATTTAATGTTTGCTTGCGAGCACTAATGGGAAAATCAAACACCTTTTTACCTTACATATGACATGATTTTAATTAAATTGCTGTGTATATAGCTTTTGCTTACTGGTTTTATTTACGTTTTAAGGGAAACAATTGCCTTTTCTGTATTCAATTATGGATTCGAATCAAAGCCACTCGAGCGAGCACTTGAGACAAAAAGAGAAGCGAGAGAGGCTGTGAAAGAGCTCCTCTGTTCAACGGCCTCGCTGATGCTGCTGGTGCGTGCAACGTGACGTCGTAAAAGGGTTAGCACTTGGAGCCTGAATCCAAAGCAAACAGAAATTAGAATTCGATCGATAATCGAGTTACGCTGCCGCGCGCGTACAGAGACATGTGCGCGCCAGAGTTGATGGCTTAAGTGACTCAACGTTTTGACGTCGATGTTGCGCTCGAAAGGCTAGCGGACCGTAAAAAATTGCCCGTGGAAGGCCAGGCAGTCAAAAAAACGATGCATAAATGGCCTGGAAATTGAATTTGAGGGAACTAAAAGGGGTGACTGCTCTTATGACAGCACTAACTTATTATTTCGTGTTTGACAGTTCATCTCACAATATGTCAAAAATCCGCTAAACGATAAAAGCTTCCTTCAAAAATATTTATTTGTATGTTGCAGGTTGGTCTGATGATCACGTGGACCCATACAAGGACCACGAGATGCACCACAAAAGCGACAATCACAACGAGGACTACACCTACGACGAGCACACGGACGCGCTGCACAACGCGGACAGTGGGCTATACAATGAGTAAGTTATTCCACGTAATTTACCCCCAAACGCCCATTTCCTCACTCGGCTGTCTCTGCGTATCACGGACTGCCGGCTTTTGAAGAGTTTGCTCGCGAGTTGAGTGCTTTTTAAGCTGGGAACGCGGCAAGAGGGGGGCCCCTAATCAGATTTAGCAGCAGCATTGTGCATAAAGAGAAAAATTCTGTGAGTCTGGCTGAAATTGCTGTCAATTCACTGATTGAATGCACCTTCCTTGACAAAGAAGGGAGGAAAGGAGAGGATCCTCCTCTCATTCACAGTGGCAGCGGACCTCTCCCATCCAAAAAAAAAAATCAAGTTGAAAAGAAGTTTTGACAAGCACAACAATGCGATGTTTTATTTAAAGTGAGAGCACTAGAGGAAATATTTTTCCTCGGCAGCTTATAGGCAGGACACCTGATACATTTTATTTTACTTTGAATACATACCCGCAGCACACTAGATTTGTGGCTTCTTTATTCTTTTGTGCCACGACTCGACATAAGTGCTTCTCCTCCGCCTCTTAGAATCGTAACTCACAATTTTTGAGGTGTGAATTGTGAGAATTCACACCACTGGATACTTCCTGCCCACCGCAACCCACCTTAGCTTTCATATATTTCAATATCAATATTTTTGTTAAAGAGAAAAGGATTCCTTCTGGGAATCAGGTAAAGGTGAAGAAGGACGTTTTATGATTATATGCTAATTTCTTACGGTAGCGGAAATTAAAATAAAATATTTTTTGTTTAAAAATCACTCAAGAGAGGATATGCCTAAATTATACCATCAGTTGAAGAACTATCCGATTGAAAAATTGTACTTAATAGGTTTTTTACTGATGTAAAACCCAAAATTAAATGATCAATGACTTCGGACGCCATTTTTAAGTAATATTCAGCCGTCCATACCCTGTGAAATTGATACTGTTTTAGGCTTCGGCAATAATTCTTGCTGAAATTTTGATACATTAGATGCCACCGGTGTCAAAAGAGAAAATGCCATAAACCGCAACAAAGGTGAGTCTCTTTACGCGAGCTCGAGGGCAACCCCCAGGCGGCAATATCATATTTTGCCATAAAAAGGTTGACACCTCCATTAAACACGCCCCATCCACCCGGGCCACCCAAATTTGAGAACTTCCTCTCCAGGCAGCATATATGTGTATATGTGTGTATGTGTGTGAATAAACTTAATACTTCAGAGATTCGAACTTTTTTACCCTTCGCAGCCGGCGGCACGGTAGTGTAACATCAGCTAGCAATAAAGCCTCAAATTTACTCTCCAAAGGAGCCAAGAGGATCTATCCTGCGACCCGGCAAATTTATTCCATGCGAAAGTCCAGACGAGTGAGCACAAGCGTGACAAGTTTTTAAGCCGCAAACTGGCCGCGTATTAAATTTCAGCCCCCTTTGCTGCCCTTTTAAACCCTTGGCCAAGGTTTCCTCCTGAGCAGCGGGGAACTGGTCGGTGTGAAACTCGCATTAATGAATCAAGCCACGAAACACACGTTCTGTAAGCGCGTATATATTTTCTCATCAGCAGCAGAGGCAGCGGCGGTAACAGCCACGAAAGGCAGAACCAGTTGTTTTAATCGATAAATCTTGGGCAAAAATTATACTACCAGTTGCCTTTGGAAATACTAATTAGACGCACGACAGAGATAAAAAACTGCGGGATTTCTGGTTAATTATCACTGTGGCAAACTTGGAGGCAGGCCAATTAATATTTACGCCACGGTGCAACACACACCGACTGAATAATCTGAATGCAACACCAGATTATAGTGTATAATTGCTGGGAAGAACATTTTAGCATTCAAAGTGAGTAGCCAGCAGTCACAAATCTTTCTTACTTGAAGAGTTCTGTAATATAATTTTTACCACCAACTGCTTTCATGCGAGGAAAGTTCAAAATAGAGGTGCCGCCTACGTGGATTAAATAATTACACCATCTGAGCAATTTTTTAAAGAAATCCCAGTAGCGAATAGCCGAATCACTATGGTTTCTACGCATTTTGTATACATTTATTTTATAAAAGCTCGTGAAGATAATCAATTTTGAATGGCAAAGCTAATAAACACATAAATTTCCACCTCTGACATCTCAATTTGCATCGTCGGTAATTTTCTGCAATCTATAATTTCCCTCCGCCCTTGTGCTCACTCCATAAATTGCCGTAGTGCCCACGTAAACGTAGCCAATTCCATTAGCAAGTCCTTTTTGAGTCGTTGGGATCGTCTCTCCATAGGCACAAAAAGCTTAAAACTTTTTAGGTTAATTTGCGGAGCTGTGTGGTAATTAGCCACGGTGCTGAAATCATGCATCATTCCTACGCACAGCTGATTTATAACTTCCAACCTGTGTGTCGTGTATAAGATAATTTTATATACTATTAATTCGAAATGTAAAAGTTGTAAATTGCTTCTCTATCTGTAATGTTACCGTAACAATCTTTTTCTCGATGTCGGATATGATGGTAAATTTTATACTGCAGTGTTTTCATGTACATTCTTGGTTGTTTCGTCGTTATTTTTTTGGCGATTTTCCCAGAAAGGCGTTTCCCTATTAATGGCTTTTAAATTGGCCGCATGTGCTGCATTGGAGTTTATATTGTTTTCCTATAACGCGTGCCATGCGGCTCACGCGAAAGAGAATTTTTCTCTTCGGCACACAATATCTCGTGATACCGCGTCTGCTGTATTTGACAGCAAAAAGCAGCATTGGCTGTACAATAGAAACGGAACATAACACGCTCGGTTGATAGGAAAGTTGCGTGCGTTATTTTTCGAATTTTTCTAATCGACAATACCACCGCATTGGAGAAAAAACGTGCAATAGTGTTTCTAGCACTGTTAGACACTTCCGAGAAAATTTGTTTATCACCTAACCTAATCAGTTCAATTAAAGAGAACCTAAATTTTTTCTTAATATGTTTTGGAGAAGCGGCATGTTTACTTTGATGGGCAAATGGCATTTACTTCCTAATTTCTTTTGCCCAATCTGGGAAATAGTGAAATGCAAAAAATACAAATAAAAATAAATTATTATTAGTAGTAGTAGTAGTAGTAGTAGTAGTACGGCTTTAGTATGTCTGCAAATCCTGATGCTAAAAGGGAATAGGCGAGAAGTGTGATTTGGAAGGTTCATCCGACTCTTTTTTAGGAGAACCTATGGGATTAGAACGGTCTTAATTATACTGTACGCGTACACGTGGATGAAAGGCCAAAAGCGTTGTTTTGCCGTGTTTGTGTGCGGAACACACAATGTGGTTACAGCAGTCCGACCTGGCAAATGGACTGTGGTCTGATGCACTCCGAAAATAGCTTTTTTGGTTGTTTTCTTGATTCCTAATTGGGCTTTTGGCACGAAATTACGCTTAAAAGGCCAAATTTATTGTGCTGTATATAAAGGGAGATACGGATTTATTCAATATATATACTACGCTCTTTATACATGTATATAGATGTAATACATGGAATTAAAAAACATTAACAGCTCACTTTGATCAAATTTAACTCGTCAACAGCTTTTTTGTAAACGACTATACAATTATAACCATTGATTTATTTGTTTTATAAACATAATTAAATATGAGATCTACCTCCACCTACGTTAAATGCATCTATTTTATTATTTGGCCCACTTCATTTCCTCATTTTGCTAGTTATTATAGTCCTCCGATTAAATTGCAACCCAATTAACTCCAACTAACATCAATTAACCCTAATTTTCGGGGTGGGAAGTTAGGAGAATGCATAATAATCAATCGCTCAGATACCCTGCCCATCTTGACCACACAGAATGTTCGTCGCATCCACGTTAAAAGAGTCGAAGTCTCTATAATATTGTGCCTGTGCTGTCTCGGGTGCAGCAAAACCTGTTACGCGAGTGGGAGAGCTCGCAGCCTCCAGAATGTGGTCCGGCAAGTCGTCGTCTGCTTGCTCGTGTGGTTTACTCCTTCTCCAGTACAACACTTCTCAAATGCATTATTATTTCTCCTGAGCTCCTGCGTTCAAGCTATTGGGAAATAATTCATCGAGGCTTTGGCTGAATAAAGGCACTATGGTTGGAACCGTAAATCTGTCTTTCAAACAGAAGTGGGAGTGTGTATAGTGATTAATTAATTCGTGATTAGAGAAACCACTGAATCATGCGCAATCACTCGTTTAAATATTTATTAGGCCCCCCGTGGAGTGGATATTAAATTTCTAATATGTCAAGCTTGATAGGCGTAAAATTGGTTTAAGTTTCCATTTCTGAATCAAGCTTGATGGATCGAAAATATGAATTACGAAATGCTGAACAAATTAATTTAATCAGCGGCCTAATTAATCCAATTTGGAGGTCTGTTTTAAATGATTTTAAAAAGACGTACCATAGCCATAAATGAGTTGTTGAAACGCTCTGATGTCTGAAAGTCTCCAGTCTAAATTAATTCAGATCAACAAGCAAAGCAAGAACGACATTGTGGTGCCTGTGGTGCGACTAAAGTAGTTGGCAAATTACTCTGTGTGCCAATTAAAACTTTAGATGGCTTGCCGCGCGGAGAATATTTGCAAACACCAGCCATTAGTGCGACAGAAGGACGGGCTAATGTTCTCTCTAGTTGCTGATAACGGTGGTCCAGACCAGAGTCAACAGCCTTTGCTTTATTGTCGTTTTAATTATTATTCTAATTTGGAGCACCAGATGTCTGAGTGGGCCCATTAATCATTCCGTTGCATGGAATCGAGAGGCCCAGTGGAAGGAAAATATCATTTTTATAGATCAGCGGATAATTAATTATCCTTAATTATAACTTCAAAAGTCATTAGCGTGAGGTGTGAATAATGGACGTGCTTGTCGGCGTCTTTTCTAATTCGAGAGTACCAGATCAATAAACTTTAGCCAGAGATAAGCAATACATCCGCTTTTTTCTAAATTAGCGGCAAAGTGGAAAGTAGAAGAATAAATCAATGAGAGAGACTTTTCGGTGCCGCAAGCGCAGTTGAATGAAATTTATCTCACTCCAAAACCGGCTGAGAGGATGTGAGAGATATTCAAATCTGCAATATTTAAATAGGATCGAAACGATATACCTGATAATTTTAATTGATTTTTGCTGTGCATCCAATTTATTCAGCTTGGAGAAGTTGGTAATTAAGAGCTTGGTTCATTCTATAAATAAAAAATGTTGAAATAGACAGTAGAAGAAAAATGCTCATGACATGAAATCTACTGTCACATTAAAATTAGTATCAACAAACTTTTCAGAAAGTTTTACGACCGGCGAGGATTATCTTAAATGTCAGAGTACTGTTTTTCATGCATCCCGCCTTGTCAACTTTCGCGCGGCAGAAATAAAAATTATGCTGCAAGATAAGAAAATCCGGCAGCGGCCTTAATTAGCGATGCATGCAGTTTATGATAATTAACTACGAGATTATGTAAGAAGTAGAGCCAAGGGGTTTATGGCGCAGAAGCATCTCTGGCTCTGCTGCTGATGCGGTGGAAATTTATTAGCGCAGCAGAATTCCCATCAGGCCAGTGTGGGCGAAAGCGTAATCCAACTCCGTCACTCGACTTTTTTTTGGGTTCGTTGCTGAATTATAATTTTTTATCCTTGCGGGTTTTTTTGTGCGTGCCGCAGGAAGACTTAAAAATACTTAAGCTGACAACGACCGCAATCATTATCCATCATAAAGGTTTCTCATCCAATGCGTTCTGTAAATCTTTAAAGTTAAGAAAGATGGTAGGAGGTTGGAGGGAAGCTTAAAATACTAATTAGATTAAGTATTTTGGAGGAAATGCTGAGCTTTAACTAATCATTTCTCTTAACTTACAATCCCCTCGTTTAATCCATACAGAGTCTCAGTTTGTGATAAAAAAATTTAGACCAAATCCAGTCTTTTTGCTTCATTCTTCGATTATCAAAATGTGAGTTTTGGTAATGCGTTAATTTTTAAATGGTTTAATAGTTCTGATGGATGCGATTTATTCAGCCCCCGTAGAGCAATTTGATTGCAATAAATTTTGTAAAAGAGGCGAATTAACTTCATGCTGGCTTGGCAGCTAAATTAATTTCACGCGAAAAGGAGCGATTTCCGTCTCTCAACGAGCGGGCGCACACATTGCTCGAAAAAGCTGGTTGGATTTATGATCTGGCTGAATTTTAAGGTGTTCGGTTTCATTCCCTCAACAAGCAAAAGCTCAAGCTGCACAAACATTTCGCGCGTCCGGAAGAAAAATTAATGCGGGCCCAGGCGAGCAAATATTTTTCGGGCGATAAAATGTGTAACGCCCTCGAAACGAGCTTTTGCATACATACACCGGTTTTATCTTTGTATACAACAACAGGTTGAGCGGCGTGCGTGTGGTATATGGTTACTTTTATTTATTGCCCACTTTTTGCGCTTGCTTTTATTGTTGCTGAGTCTGTCTCTTCTCTTTCATTGCCGTGGGTTTGTTTCTCTTTCATTCATGGACCACGACTCTTGTCTGTTTTATTGCTTGGGCCCTCTGCGCGTTTGTGCACACACAACACACTCGACCAGCTAGCTCTTTACTTTAGCCAGGGTTGTGAATTATAGACGTTGCAAAAGTTGCTCCCTAAATTTAATTTGCCAACCTCGCAACAACATTTCGACACACTTATGTTTTTACATTTTAAGATGCAAGCAGCTTAATAATTTATCGGTGTGTCTTACGAAAAACGATAAATATTCATTATTTTAATCAACTATCCTTTCTAGATATTTTTGCACATTTTTAGGCTTGTATTCAATTTGTCGCCCAAATCAGGTTCCCTTTGGTTCTTGGGATATATACATTGGTAATAAAATTCTTGACCCTTCGGTGCACCATGCACATAAATGTACATATCGTGTATTACGGAACACAATAAAGCAGTAAACAATTAATGGCGGACGTAAAGTGATTTAAGCTGTACAAGAGGGCATGCAGAGTATAATAATGCAGGCGAGGCGCAACTGCGCAGGGCAATTTTGCTGTTTGATGACAGAACGTGGGGATCAATCATCCATCATCCGAACTAATTGCATGGCTGGCCGACGTTGGCTCTGTCTGCGGGTCATATTTCGCAAATTTCGACGTGGGGGTTTGTGTGGGAGCCTTAAATGAAGAAAGCTTATCAAAATTCGATCTTAAAATCTAAAAACGAAAGAGATATTAATTTAAATGAAAAAAGCTGAATCACTCAATGAGTGATGGACAAAATTGTCCACGTATTTCATTCGTAAAATTAAAGAAAGTTGATTTAGTATAATTAATTCAGCACCGATCAATGTGGGTGTTTTAAGTTCAGCGTTGAGCCGAGCCAATCATTAAGCGGTGTCCCGTTTTCCCTACTTGTATTTATTTTGAGCAAGTGAAATGACACTCCAATTCCCTGATTGCAGGTCTGCGCTCACCACTCATTCCGACAACTCAACCTCCCCGCCGGCTCATCATTCAACAGTCGACGCAACGGCCCCCACGGGTATGCCAGGAATTCTTTGTAGACATTTCATTCCGTTCGATTTTCCTCTCGAGAATTCACAAAAACAGACAAATTGAAAAAGAGAGCGCCGAGAGAAGTAAGGCAGTGGAAAAGCACCAAAGGGCGAAGAGTCGGTGAAAAAGCTCAATGGCGTTTTCCCATTCAATATTAAAGTAGAGCGTGCGATCTCAACAACTGTCAAGGAAAAAATTATAAACAAAGCCTTGATTGTATTTTCGCGACAAGCAAAGGACAAATAATTTTCTTTCTAAGTCATGAATTAATTTTCATTTATTTTCATTCTATATACATCTAAAATAATCGTTTGGTATCACAGAGAATAAATAAAAATGGAATAAAAGCATACTTTCCATCATTATTTGATAAATTCCACAATCAATAATTAAATTAAATAAATAAAAATTAAAAGTTTTCATCGTGATTTCATTCGAATTTTACAGAGTCATTTCTACCAGGCAAGTTTTCCAGACAACTGTCTCACAAATTCGAAAAAGCGAGCTTTTTCAGCCGCATATATAGTTATCCTTGGAGACTACCAAAAAATAATAAATTTTTCACAGCAGGCACCTTGCGAATCGTGCGACCGATGCAAAACGTGACCAAGAAGGTTGGAGACACGGTCAAGATGAGGTGCGAGGCTGAAGGCGATCCACCGCCCAACAGCTTCAGGTGGCTGGTGAACGATGCACCCCTGCAGGTGAGATACCTTAATGGAGATTTACGGTCGCACATCCCCCAGCAGTCCACCTGCATGACACCCTCTTTTATTTATTTATGCTAGTTGCTCTGTTGGCCGGAGCCATGCCTGGGGAACGGGTCGCATGAATTATGCAACCGGTCGGGCTAAATAAATTGAAAATTAATTCACCAGCATGGTGTCAGATGTTTGCTCTTTCGTTCGCTCTCTCCGCGTGTGTGCATTAACTCATTTCTGAAAGCGGTCGCAGGCGAATTTTTCAGAAGCCTTTTCAGCTCTTTGTTTGCACAGCATTTGAATAAATACGTATTCAAATTTTTGTGTTCGAGGAGCTGATTTGCGTTGCCTAATTAATGAGCGGAACAGTGTTTGCGGTTTAAATAAGCGAGGAGACCTAAAACAAACACATTTGGAAAAAAAGAACACGCTTTATCCTTCTAAAGCAGCCCGTAATTTGACGTTCAATGCAGTTATGTGTTAAATGAACTCAGTGTTGACTTCAACAGTTTAAAGCTGCCGGAAAATTAGCTATCGTACTTAGTAAGGAAATTTAACGAGTGTTTTTTTAAGTCATCATCACTCAAAGGATAAAATTAGATTTGCAAGTAAAATGATACCAGCACGGTGTCGATTTCAGAAAATTGCGTATGTTCGGGGAAAAAAGGATCAACAGCTCAACGGACCTAAAAAAATTTTGGCTTCACGTTTTGGAATTCTTGACATTCCTTGGACGCATCAAATTGAGTCTAAAGAAAGAAAGCAGAATAATGCAAAAAATCATCTTAAAGCAATGCCATGCAGCATAAATTTCAATAAATTAAAACTATTTTGCTGAAGAAAAAAATTGACACCGTCATTTTTTCTCCATGAATATTGAGGCGCCTAACAGGAACTATCTCCGGGAAGAATTATAAATTCCTCATTAATTTGATGTGAATATTTTTGCCTCCATTGCATCCCAAGGGAAAAATCAATTTTGTATGTTATCAAATAATATTAAGATTTGGAAAAAAACACACTCCACAAAGCTAAATATCTAATCCCTACTCAAGCTGATCTCAATTTGAAGCGAGTGCGTACCCAGAAAAAATTGTGTGTGGTCCAAGTGCATGAGGTCACGTTTTTTCCACGAAGTCGGACCAGTATGAAAAGCTCGTCATCGAGTAAATTGGGTTTATTGAGTGTCTGAAATTTGATACGATCCTTTGCTTTATGAACAGGAGAAACGCAACAAAGTGACGATCCGCAAGCTGGGGGGCGGCGCGTATGGATCACGCCTCAGGATCACGGAACTCGAAGTGCACGACATGGGCTTCTATACCTGCGAGGCCATCAGAGGCAAGCAAAGGGTTTCGACCACCGCCGTGCTAAGGGTCGAAGTGGACAAATGGGGTAAGTTAATTATCCCACATCCATGCTTTGCTGTTGGTTTATTATTTCAGACACAAATCGTAAAACAGAAATTAAAATTCAGTTTTTAAGTACTTTCCCTTTTTGAATGTGACGGACAAAAATTATTTTCATTTTGGTATCAGATATTCAAAATAATTATGTTCCACTTAGGAAAAATTAAAAACTTGCTGGAATATGCCAACTAATAAATACATAAACACATATTTAAAATTATAACAAAACAACTTATTTTCAAAAGAGATCATCCTTGCCTCTACAACATTCTATAGATCATTTATGATTATCGTTTGAGATCCTCATACATTTTTGGGTCTTTTCTGTTCCCCCTTTATAGTGAAGAAAAATCATAAATAAAACTCTAAACGCTGAGTGCATATTTGCATAAATTACACTCTTCCTTTCAATACACACATGGGAAAAACTTGCTCCATAACTCAGGTGCACGTTGTGAGCATCTAAAAAAGGCGAGTAATAAATTAATGATGTCCTTTCCTCTCATGTCCCTGCAGGAGGTGGAGGGGCCGGCACCAACCTTCAAAACTACCCCCATTCGTCATTTGATGAATTCGACGACCTCAACGGAGGGTAAGATATATCTCACAAAATCGAAATCATCCCCCGTCACGCGCGATAATTTACATTTCTCGAGCCAGCGCGCGGGATGAGAGCGAAATTATATTTTGCTAGCTGCTAGGGTGCCGAGAGTCGAAATCAAATTTAACTTTTTTTGTGCTCTGCAAGGTGCAACTTGAAAGTCTTCCTGCTCGCTCCTTTTTCATCATTTTCTTGTAGAAGAGGCGAGGGAGCTAATTTTCATTTTCCTCTGCTCCGCCTGCAAACAGAGACAAGCTGAAGCTGCAATAATTGGCACCGAAAAAAGGGGAGACAAAAAGAATGAAAATGAAATCTTGCAAGATTTTGTAATCTCAAAGTGTAACAACTTTGAGATTGTCACAATGCAAATTTGGCACAAGCATTATTATTCATGGTATAAAAAATTCGAGGGTTTAATTTACTAATAATTCCGAGTGTCACCATTTCTCTATTTTAAAACCTAGAATTTATTGAAATTTCCTAAAAGACAATTTTCATATCAAAAATGTCGTCATAATAACATCCTGAGAATCCTGATAGTAATTATCATAATCGCCAGTTGTAATTTTTTTAATAGCTCAATTAAATTTATAGAATAATAATTTTCCCTGTGTATAAATGCGAGCTTTAATTTTGCAATGAACGGAATTTTGTGCCTATCAGAATAGCCTGCAACCCCTTGAGCTAGAGCACATTTCGCTGATCTTCGCCAGTGTAGCAACTTCTCTGAGTGTATCATTAAAGCCCCTGCAGCGCCCACGTTCCGCAACTATGACACACACGAATGAGAGCCCTTGCGCGATATGCAATCCGCGTGGCATCCATTGTAATAACCATAAAGATGATAGCATTTGGCTAGGTGGCAGCACTGCATGCCGCGCAGCAAAATGTCAATAAACCAGATGCGGGGTAGATTCGGATTCGAGATTTGAGAATTCGGTCCGAATGTTGAATTAGAATGGGGCCGTGGCTGCGAATTTTGTGGCCGGTGGCGATGGCCGTCAGTTTGGCCGCCGCCTCCACCAATGACACGGCAGATTACGCAGATCTAGTCACCACGACGAGGTAGATTGACTGTCAAATGCACTGGACACTTAGCGCATCTCTGCCGCAGCATCACTGTCATGGACCAGAGGTTTACGTTTCTTGTTTGTTTTAAGCTACCCTGATGTCCCCTCGCACAACTCGGACGAGGACATGGACGACGATGACTTGGGAGTGATCGGAGATAAAGGGGTCGAATTCGAGGGCGGAATCAGACCTGAAGACATTGGCAAGCATTCTGGCGGCTTCGGAGGCCACCTCGGGGGCCATCCGGGGGTGGGACTCGGGCTTCCTGGAGTCGGGCTAAGTCACCCTGGTGGGAATTTTTAAAAATATTATTGGATTGAACCTGTATTAATAGGCAAAATTGCGTATTTCAGACCTTTTGCCAGCTCACGCGCCATCTCACGCTGAAGAATTAGGATGTCAACCATACAGGGGCAAAGCCTGTGCCGAGTATATCGGCAATAGTTATGTTTATGTCACGGCTGCTGCCCAACCGATTATTGAAAAGAAGCTTTTAGCAGCTTTTTCTGTCATGAAGTCCTCTCGGTATGATGTTTTTTTTCATCGATAATTATGTTCAGGTGTTATTTATAATATTTTATTTCCTTAGCGACCTAACGCTGGGCTGTGCTGAATATGCAAAACCATCGCTTTGCTACGCTGCATTTCCAATTTGCTCTGAAGAAACAAGTAAGCCACGAGTTGTTTGCAGAGAGGAATGTGAAATACTGGAGCACAAACTATGCGCCCTTGAGGTACAGCCTTCGCATTCCATCTGAACAATATTTTCTTACAACAATTTTTACCGGACTAGGTCTCAATCGCCAAGAGGCACCCTTCAATTGGTCAGCAATTTGACCTCCCCGACTGCAGTTCTCTGCCTCCCGTGGGCTCAGATGAAAGCAAAGACTGTCAGCGTCTCGGGATTCCTAATGCAAAGAAAATCGTGATACCAGAGCATAATTGCTTCAAGGACAATGGCCATGACTACAGGGGAACTGAAAGCAGCTCTGCTTCTGGCAGACCTTGCATGTCCTGGACAAGTCAGCACTCCACTCTTAGTTTGGCAGCATTCCCAGAACTCAGCGGCGGGCACAATTACTGTCGAAATCCCGGCGGCCAGGAGCAGCAGCCGTGGTGTTTCATCGGCCATACGCAAAGGGAAATTTGCGATGTTCCCAAGTGTGGTGAGTAGTGACCAAGAATTTATACACAAAATAAATTGTTATATTTAAATTCAATATTTCTCATTTTGAATTGCCATGTCATCATTAATAGACAGAATTTAGGTATCTTTCTCTGTTTGAGCGTACTGAAAAATTTGTCATAATTTTATCAAAACAGTTATTTTAATTTTGAAATATGATAAACCGCATCTCTCTATTTATTATTCTGTTATTCCAGTTGATAACATGTGGTTATACGCCATTGTTGGTGCTGCCGGCGTGACCTTCATTGTCCTCTTGCTACTCCTTTACTGCTGCATTAGGATGCGGAAGAGCAAAGCCCGACGGCCCACACACGCGTTCCCGTCGCCAAGAAACGGTGGCGCCAACACAATAGGTAGGCACAAGTTCTGCGTCCTTCAACTTTCTGCACTGTCCCCTTCCTTGATTTCCTCTTAACAAGTGAACTGGCTGCCATTTTCAGGCAAAGGGAGTGGAATCATGATTCCTGGACAGCAGCAGGACTCAAGGCAGCTGGTTGAAATGAGTTCCCTGCTTGGCTCGCACCAGAAAGGACCTCGATCTGAAGGGGGACATTCTGGAGCTGGAAGTTCCTCCTCAGCCGGAGCTTGTAGAGCGAGGGAGTTTGTGCAGGAACACGTTCGACTTCTCCAGGAGCTTGGCGAGGGAGCTTTTGGTTAGTAGCAGTTGAAATGATAATTAATTTTAAATATTTATTTTGACCAATTAATAATTGTTTGTGTTGATTTTGTAAAATTTAGAATACTTCCAATTTTCAACAAATTGTTTTTTCCATTAAAACTTTGTATCTTAATGTTTCCTTATCCTTAACTAATGTTAAATCAAAATTTCAGGAAAAGTGTACAAGGGAGAACTATTGTTAGATGGAATGCCGACCCCAGTTGCAGTGAAGACGCTGAAGGAAAATGCGACGGCAAAAACTCAGCAGGACTTCCGCCGAGAGGTTGACCTGATGTCCGACTTGAGACACCCAAACATTGTTTGCCTCTTGGGAGTCGTCCTACGAGGAGAACCACTGTGCATGCTCTTTGAATACATGGCACATGTAATGATGTGATTTTATCTTAATTTGTTCGTTTGTAACTTGATCCTCAATCATAGGGTGATCTCCATGAGTTCCTAATGGCCCATTCCCCATTCAATGAACCAGAGGCTGGTGAAATCCGCCGACCTCAACTGGACCAAACAGATTTCATCCACATTTCCATTCAAGTAGCTGCAGGTAACTCTTTCCGAGTGTAGTTGAAATTGCTATTTAACTGATTCTTTACTAGGGATGGAGTATTTGAGTGGTCACCACTATGTGCACCGAGACTTAGCTGCTAGAAATTGCCTAGTCGGAGATAATCTGACTGTGAAAATCTCAGATTTTGGGCTTTCTAGAGATATTTACTCCTCAGACTATTATAGAGTACAATCTAAGTCATTACTCCCAGTAAGGTAAGAAGGATCTAACTTATCTATTTGACAGCTTTTCACTTTTAAATATCTGATTAGGTGGATGCCACCAGAGTCAATTTTGTATGGCAAATTTACTACTGAGAGTGATGTTTGGAGTTATGGAGTGGTTCTGTGGGAGACCTACAGTTATGGTTTGCAGGTAAACACTTGATTTTACTTAAATGAATAGGAATAATTAAGTTTAACTCGGTGACAAAATAACATTGCTGGTGGAAGTTTCTTTTCACGCCTTCTAAAATCCTTAATTATGCTTACAAAACAATAATATTTAAATTTTATTTAATTAAAAAAAATTGTTTCCATTTCAGCCTTACTACGGTTATAGCAACCAAGAAGTCATCGATATGATCCGTTCGAGGCAACTCCTCCCATGTCCAGAGTCGTGTCCATCTCGCATCTACTCGTTGATGATGGAGTGCTGGCACGAGGTGCCATACAGGCGGCCATCCTTCCCTGAGATTCACGCACGACTCCGGACGTGGAGTGCTATGCCGGCACCCACTCCTTCACATGGTAACTTTTGTGTTTAGTGTAATACAAATTGCCATTTACAAGCTGGATTAAGTGCACCCATAAAGGGCACTTGACATCTAAACCCAATGAAAATCTGGTGTTAATTGGCTGTTTCATGTATTTTTGCATGATTTTCCTCTGCTTTCTGGCATTATGGCGTTTTGATAATTATGGAAAATTACGCGTTAAGGTGCAATACGCACCCAATTTAACGGTATAAATCCAGCAACATTTTTTACTAAATTATTCAAAATTAATTAGTTGCAAAATTCTATTAACAAATTTTACTCCGAGAATAGTCACGACCACTCATTTTCAGCTGGGTTTGTCAGCTAACTAGTTGCTGAAAAAACGTCGCTCCCAAGATTTAGAGCTTGAAACCAACAGAACTGTAAAATAATCCGCAAAAATATTGCTACACTGCAAGCTAAGGAAAATTCTTAGTCATGATTAAAGATCTCATAAAATCAGAACGTCGTATTGCCTTAAAAGCTTTGCTAAAAATGTTCAAATTTTTGTATCTGTGTGAAAATAACAATCGGTGTTGCCAAGTGCCCACTCATGGTGCATTTTTCGCCGGAGAGCCCTTTACATGGGGTTGATTTGCAGTTTTCCTGTGATTGCAGGCGCGCCCAGCATAGGCGGCAGCAGTAGTCAGCGCTCCAGCACTGGTCCAAGCAACAACACTGGCTCGACCCAGTTGAGTAACCACCACCACCCGCAGCATCACCACCAGTACCAGCAGCCCTACGCCTCCAGCCCTTTCAACACCTTCAACCCCAATGTGCCCGCCCAATACAATGCAGTGCAGTACTTGCGGGGTCAACAGCAGCAGGCCTGCCAGAGCCCACACAGGGGCGGCGGCCAACACCACGTCATGGGAGGGTACCACGGTGATGGCAAGGTTTCCAATATCTAAACTCTGAGGAATAGCAGGTTTTTCAAGATCTTTTCCTTCCTGAGAATCGTGATTGAGGATTTTATTTCAAAAACTAGTCGGGCTTTTCCTAAAATCTATTGATTTAAATTATTTCTTGAAAGTTATTTGGAATAATTCTTTCCAAACAAAACGAGATTTTTGATGAAAAACCTGTGAATCCTAAATTAAACGCGTGGGATGCTTCGTCGACTGATCAGTTGAGATCTGGAGGTTAATATCAACAGGTGCAGGGTGGCAGCTTAAATTATTTTCCGCGAGTTTGGTTTGGCAACTTGCAAAGTCTACTAGCTAGCTAGTACATTTTAGAGTTATCATCAGACAATATTTGGCCACCCTGCACGTTTTAACCAAATACCAAAGTAGGATGAATTTCACTAATTCTAAGTCTGACGAATTGTAAATTGAATAACAAAATTTAATGCACACCACGGGCAGACACGTTTGTACAAATCTGTGAAGCTATAATTTTGTGGATGTACTCCAACAACCGCAATGAACAGTCACGCGAATGGTGTCATTTTGTATAAAAGCTATTTTAAGGAAGTAATATGGCATCTATATGTAAATGTTGAGTGACATGTACCTTGACAAAATGATGTTTGCCATACCTCTCTTTAATTATAAATTGCTGGACTCTTGTCAATGTCTAGATGTCACTTGGTTGTGTAGCTGTTGTATTTCTGTGCCACCTTAAAAATTTATTTATTGTAACCTGTAACTGCAGCTTCTTCAATTTGTCTAGTATTTGGAGATTGTATCACTAAATATCAATCAAATTTGCATTTAATTTCCTTAGTATTTTGGTGCAGCTCTGCAGTGGAAATTATTTTAACGCGCACAGATGGAATGTGCAGTGCTGATTAAAGGAATTTGAATCACCCTTTTTTGTTATTTTATTATGGTTGTGATTTATGTCATTTGAATCCTTCATGTGTACAGAGGCAAATTTTGTAAAAAAAAGAATAAACAACAGAAACCAGATAGAATTTTTATCATGCTGAACATGGATTAGTCTGTGTGATTTTTGTAAATATAAGCATACCAATTTACTCACTTGGCTTTAATTTTATATTTTTGGAACCATCAGTAACATTCATGTCAGTGTATTTGGAAGGTATTCTGCTACTTTTGCAGAGTTGCAGCAAATAATATGTATTTGTCTGCACTTTCGTATCTCCAATAGGTAATTGACGCAGTTCCAAAGTATCCATTATCAATTATCATACATACCAAATTTTTGTGATTGTTAAAAAATAATGCAGAACTTGAATTTCTTTCCTTTTTATTTCTATAACCACCAAAACTTGGCAGTTAAAACCAAGAGTCTTATTGAAACCCGGAATTGATTTCAAATAAAACAATATTTAATCTTCAGTAATTGATATTTGTCAAACGCGCGGTGGTAAACATTGTTTAAAAGATAAAAATCATAAAAAGTCAGGAACAAATATATTCACGTCCAGCAATATGGCGGTAAAATTATCAAAGCACCTTTCATGACTTAGAAATGGTGCTGATATCTTGAGTGTCAACCTTGGCATCAAAATATTTCAACTTGTACAAAGTCATTGCTCGTCAATATAAAAAATACAACAAAATCTTTTGTTAATCTCACAATCGGCAGACACACTTTGAGCTTCAAATAATTGCATCAACTGCAGGAATTCAATTCAAATGCCAGCAAGTGTCAAAAATTATTCAAGTGGAATCTGCAATTGGTTTGAAATCTTTTGAAGGCGATCTGCTCACAGCCCTGGCAGGTGATTCAGGCTCTGCAGAAGACCTTCCACTGCCAGCTCCAACATCGCACACAAGAGAATACTGCAGTTTCTTGCCAGTAAACCTAAAGAGCAACATTATTTTTAGAAAAAAGACAACCCAACATATTTGCATTAAAAAATCTTAAGAGACAAGAGAAATGTAGCTTTGAAATCTTGAGCATTTAATTTTGAAACAAATACAAAAGGTTATTATGCTTTAGTTGCTACTTTACCTAGAATAACTATTGTCGAAGAGAAGTGTGTAGAGACCCTCCTTTCTAGCCTTCAGTTTGCCGCGAATGGGGTGCAAGTGCGAGTTCACTCGGGTGGTAGGTACCAAAATCGAGGAATTTTCAGGAGGCACGTCAGCGTCTGGTTTGTAAAGGATGGAAAAGGCAATGCACTGAAAAAGTAATTTACACAAAATTTTACAGGCTTGCTCCATTGATGTTTTAGTTCAGACTCACGTTGGGCTCTGTGGAGAACTGCCAAGTTATATTCACTTGTGGCGTTAAATCCTCAGCGTTGACCAAGATGGGCACACTGTATATTACTCCAGCGCGAACCCAGACCTCTGAGCTTGAGTTGTGTCCCAACATTTCAGCTACCCGTTTTGTCATACCAGATTGTACTTCGCTGCAATCAGAAATTCAGTCTCTACGCCAATGTTAAATTCAATTAGATTACCATGATTGCCAGTACTGCAAAATTTCTGGGTTAGGAGTGTAAGGGACACACTGGGACAGATTGACGTCATCCTCGCTGATGACAGAAAAATCTTCATCGTCGTCATCACTATCTTGCCGTACATCAGAGGCTAAAAATTTCGCAATCAAGATTGAGGGAAAAATAGTTAAAAATGCGTCTCACCTGTTGGGTTATCAGGATTGGTTGAAGCACATTCTCCAGACTCCGTAGTATCAGAGGTCTCTTGACATTTAGAATGGCATTCAGAGCAAGAACGGGTTCTGCGGCTGCAAAAAAATATTAGATTAACTTTACTCCAAAAACCTGTAGAATTAAATTCACCTGTTTTGTTCTTTTTATTTAAGTTAAAAAATATATAGTTTATCTAGCAAGAACTTGGTTTGTCACTTATTTGAAGCTAAGATATAACTCTAAGATAAATTTACCTAGATCCTTTGTTGACGGGTAACCAATGACTAGAACAGGCGCCACAGAAGATTTGTCCGCAGTGTCTGCAGTGATGTTTTCTGACAAGAAGTGAAAACTGAACACGGCAAGAGGAACAGTGCTGCACTTGACTGTCATGCTGCCAAACCCTTTCTCTGTGCGCCTGTTTCAGATTGTAGCACTCCTTGAACAGCTTCTCTTTTTGGCTAAATAAAGAAGTATGAAATAGACATTTTGAGAGACCAAAGGAACCTTAAAAAAGTACCTGACTAAATTCACCACGTGTTCCTGCAAGTTCTTCAGGTCCATTTTCAACTGGTCGATTTCAACAGCTTGCTTACCAACACTATTTTCTTTCGCCAAAAGCTCTGCTCTCAAATTATTTTCTGTCTCGCTAAGCTAAAGGCAATAATATAGTCAATTTTAATTAAAAAATAATGAATGACGATAAAATACCTCTTGAACTTGTTGAATCAAATCAACGCATTCTTTTGACGTCACAGCAAGGGTATCTTTCAAATCGTCCCGTCCAGCTACTTCATCTTCTAGACTCTTGCTCATTCTTTTCAGGTCTTTCTTTAACTGTGCAATCGTTTCACTCTGTGCTGCAAAATCCTCTCTCAACTGAGTAAGCTCCACTTCTTTGGCTTCTTTGGCAGATATCTCAGCAACTAGTCTCTCAGCTACCTCATCCTTTTCTGTGGTGGCCTGAGAAATTTCATTTTCATATAAAATACAATTTAAGCTATTCATTTTATGCAAACACACTTTAAAATTGGGATAATTGGATGTTTTACATACATGTTACGTAAAAACAACATCAAGGTTAAAACAGTTAAATATCAGGGTTCACCGGCCATGCTCAAGCACTATTGTACCTTTGGGCTCTGGCCTTCAGATCTAGGGGGGCTGACTTTCATTTTTAAGTTGCTTTTCTCGCTTTCGGGAGAAGAAGAAAGCGCCTCTCCTGTTGACTCTTCATTTTTGGCTGCAAGCCTTGCTTCTCTCTTGGCTTTTCTTTGCAGTCTCCTTTCTTCGATAGCTTCCTTAGAATCTTCAAATTGGGTAAAATCTTCCAAACTTCCATCTACTTTCACGGACTCAGATTTCGCTGCTTCCCTTTTTTCCTTTCTGTGCAGCCGGCGCGCCTCAGCAGCCTCTTCAGTGTCTTGTCCGTATTGCTCATGCAATTCTTCCAGGCGGTTAGAAATCGCAACACTCATGTTGGACGTCCTTACAACATCTCTGAAGAGCTGGCTGGCCTGCTCCTCCATTCGAGTCAACCGGGCGTCTCTGGCGATGAGTCTCTCCTCGATGTCATTTTTTGGAGCCTCCGCCTGCTCATTCAACAGGTTTTCCTGCTCCTCTTGGGTTTGGGCAGCCTCAGAAGCGGCACGTGGTGTGAACGTTCCATAAGATTTTACGCTGGATGCATTCTCATTCTCATCACTGATAGTGGATTCGGTAAAATTGGAACTGCCTGGCCGCGAGGTTTCATCAGGGGTGACCGCTGATTCTGATGATCTCTCGCTTCCAGTAATTTCGGCGCTGGTGTCTTCCCCTTCAGAGGTGGACGCACTGTCGTCTCCCCTGTCATCAGAAAAGCCGCTCTCCGCAGAGTTCAGTTCAGTGGAGTCGTCGGTCACCAAGGGCCTGCCTCTGCGCCGAGAGACGAACTCATTTTTCAACTCCTTCCAGGTTTCCTCGGATTCCTTGGTCTTGTTCCTCGCCTTTTTCCAGATATCATTGCAGTGTTGCAGCTCTTCCTTGAGTTCGTTGACGATTTTCCTCTTCTGCTGCAGGTCGTACCTGAGAATAGCCTCAGAAGATCGCAGCTGAGAGTGCTGAGTGCGCATCTTGTTCACCACTCCCCAGGTCTTTTTTAGCTCCTGCAAGACGAGCGAAAGGCGTCTTTCCTGCTGGTGCAGCTTCGTCTCCAAGTGGCCATTCAGGTTTCTCAACTGGCCTAGCTCACGCTCCAGCGATTTCTTTTCCAGAATCAGGTCTTTCAGCCGCAGAAAGGTTTGACTAACGCTGATGACGTTTTGTGGGCCGTGAGGAGTGTTGACGCTCTTGTAGCAGCTTTCTGATCCGCCCACCGGTGGTTGCGTGTCCTCAGGGTTGTTCTCCAGCACTTCAGAGAGAGCACCCCACACCTTGGAAAAGTTTGAGCTGTTGTCAGGATCCTCGACGACGGCTTCTTGCAGGGTCTTCAGTTTTTCAGCATCCACCTCGGATTTTCCAAGCTCCGCAAACAGGTTACTGATCATGGTGAGCTGACTGGTCAGCGCCTTGCACTCTTCAGCGGACGATGCGATTTTGCTTTGCAGGTCTGCGACTAGACTCACCTTTTCGTCGAACGCAACCTTCATCCGCTCGTACTGTTCCTCAAGAACTTTGTAGCGCTTGCCCATCAGCTCAATCTGCCTGTCTCGGTCTGTGCCGGCTTCCTTCAGGGCTTCATTCTCCAGAGTGATGATTTCGATTCTCTGCGCGTAAATGGTCTTCAGGGATTTGATGTTATCCAGCTGATTCTCGTATTCCTTCCGCAAATTGATGTCTCCAATCGACTCGGGCCTGAACGCTTCACTGAAAACCGTGTTCTTCTCACGTTCCGCTTCCAGCAGGTCTTCCAGAGTCTGCACTTTTTTCTGCAGCTGAGCGACTTCGGTGTCCCGCATACCCAACATTTGCTTGCCGATGGAGACGACGTCTTTCAGAGCTGTTACTTGCTCAGTGAGCTTTTGAACATAGAGCTCATTTGTCGAGTACTTGTCACGTGACTCTGTCATAGTAGTGCTAGCCTAATAACCGGCAAAGGTCAGATGTATAATTATAACATTAACATAGATCCCAACTCAAAAGAAATTATTTCCAATGCAACTGTTTGCCAGATTTTTTCAATTCAAATTTATTTTTACCTTTGTGAGGTCATCGCGCAGCTGGCCGTTTTCCTTGAGGAGGTTGTCGACACACTTTTGCAAACTTCCCATCTCCCACTTGGCCTGCTGCACTTTCTGCTCCATTTCCGCAGCCCACCGGGTTTCTTCAGTCCTGTATAAAACGAAAATTCCTAATCAAGTTGGCACATGCGGCGTTTCTCTAATTTCACCTTAATTTTTCAACAACTCTTTCATAATCTTCTCTAACTTCTGCCAGCTTTTTCCTCAGATCTCCAGTTTCTTCCAGCTGTTCTCTGTATTTTCTGCTTCGCGACTCGGTTGATTCTAAAGAAGCCTTGATTTCTTCAAACTCTTGCAGTTGCGTCGTCATTTTGCTGCACTCCACCTCCATGCTGCTCAGATGAGTCTTCAGTGTATTGTTTTCCGATTGTGTTTCCAGAAGTTTCATTTTCAGCTCGTGCATTTCAGTGTCTTGATTAGCTGCTGCTTCATTTTGTGATTTGATAGTTGCTCGGGTGGCCTTTTCATTTTCCTGAAGCTTTGATTGGAGCCTTTGACACTCTCCTTCGTAGAAAACTAATTTATCGTTCAAATTATTAAGCTCTAACACTTGTGACTTGAGATTTTCGATTTCTTGACCACTACTATCACTGTCAGAGACAACACAATCCTTCTCCAGTCGCAACTGTGACACTTCTTGCTGCAGCTGGAAGTTGTTGTCTGACAGTTGTTTGATTTCAGTCTCATACTTTTCGATTAAGCTCTTGACTTCTTCCCTATGTTCCTCCATAAACTGCTTGACTTGATCCGTGGGTAAAAACTGCCTTGCGTTACTATCATCTTCTGTTCGACTTGTCTGGAAAAATTGAAAACACATCATGTAAATACCCAGTAGGTACTTGTTTCCTATATTTGTAATTGATTGATGCATGTTTGGGCTCTAATTGTGAGAGGAACGGAGCACCACAAAACCAACTGATCCTGGCACATTTCCATCAGTCCCGCGTATAGAGTCAACAAGCAATAGGACTTGCTTGGAGTCATATTTACATGCACACATGGTACAGGATAAACACCAGAAAGCTAAATTTACGTCTTTGGAGGATCACTGAGACTTGGTGCACTCTGATTACGAAATTTTCCACCTCACATTTCCACGCTTCAAGTGCAAGGGCTATGTATTACTTCCAATCTATTCTTGGCAATGGCGAAGGAAATGTTTTCATTTGTGCTGGCAAATGTTGTGCTAATTAATAATTTGGGTGTGCCAAATTGTTGGTGAGCAAAGTAACAAAATGCAATTAATTGAAGTCTAAGAGACCAAGCGACTATTTCCTGCGTAATTTTTAAGTGCGCATTGTTCTATTTTTGAACCTCGTAGGTCACGTAAAAAACACGTGGAGGGAACTAGAATAGAGGAAAATGCGACGTTAAAAGACTTCAGTTGGCGTCGAACCTTCTCAAATAATTATTAACAGCATCGTATATACAAGCACAACGGAGCAGTTCATGTGGAGGATCTGCGCATTTGGAGGAACTGATGCGCAATGCTTTTGATCTTGTGTGCCATTTTGTGTGCAAAAAATTGGCCAGCGTTCAATTTACAGATTCCTCTCATCTCACTCTAGTTTGATATTTTTCAAGAGTAAAATAATGTTTCAGGCTATTTTCCCATTTCTTGCTACAACAGGTGCAAGAGCCGTTACAAGAAAATGCATTTTATCCCTGAACAAAATATCAACGGATTGTTCACTAAAAGGGTTTTTCCAAAATATAAAACTTTATCATTTTGATTACTGGATTTTAAACTCAATGTTATTTAAGCCGATTGTCAAAATATATTTTCAAATGGTATCCAATTGAGCAAAATTCGCAATTAAGATATTTTAAAATCCATGATCATGCAAAAGTACTAGAAGTAATTTGTATGCATTTCAGGTATTTCATTACAAAATGTTATTGAGATTTTATGCCAAAATTACTCACTTCTAATGTGTTAGCTGTGCTCCTTATCTCCTGCTGCGAACCCTCGGGTAAGCTTCCCATGGCCCCCATGCTTCCTACTGGGGGTGGACTTCCTGGATCCTGCAAATCAAATGAAAAATTAGATTATGTAAAAATAATAGTACTCCTGCAAGATGAAGAGTGAAATTCAATCAATCTCACCATGCTTAGAAACTATCAACGCGTATAGCACGAGAAACCAAAATAAATCTGAACGGTCTGTTCTTCACAGAATCGGGATTCAAACTGGCAGTCGCGTGCAAATGCGTGTATACTAGGGCTCGACGCGGAGAGGGGGTTCTCGAGTCAAGTGGTAAATAGGGATGAGACGTAATATCGAGGCTTCAAGAGACTTTTCGCGGAGGGGGTTTCTGGCTCAACATTATATCTGAAATGTGCGAAGGTTAACGACTACCTAGCGAAACATTGACATGGGAGAGTGAAGAAGCGTGAATGGTATTTACTTTAATTTGACAATGTGTCCTTGCGCAATGGAGTCTTGGCTTGTGATTTGCGTCCACGTTTGTTTAACTAATTTGATTCATTGGGAAATTGAGACTTACAAGAGAAAAGCTGCTCGATGCGAGACTGGCGAAACTAGTGCTGCGGCTCAGAGGTTTCCAGCTTCGGGATGGGGAGCCAAAGTGACGCCTGAAAAAAGAATGAAAATCATTAAAGATTCAATCAGGAAAAACCCAATGAATTTTTTTCTTCCTCAAATTATGGGATTCAGAATTTTTAGATGTGCCACATTCCTGATATTGCATTAGAAAATCTGAAAGCTAAGCCTAAATACTTCTGATCTGATGCTATAATGAGAAAGTTGCGATACAAATTTGAATGTGAATGTCGATCATATAATTAGTGAGCAGTATTTAATTTTTCTCCTCGTGTCTCTCAAATTCGTCCGTGAAAAAAGGATATTTTTATTTCAACACGCTCAGCGGCGTTGCTCATCAATCGTCCTCCGAAAGTGGCTCAATCGCCCCTTTTCCATTGCGGTCTGCGATTCTTCTTTTCGAAAATAAGGACGACGCAGTCTGCCGGGGAATAATAATGCGTGGTCGAAGACCTCGTGATCCTCCGCTCGGAATAACTCCCAGCTGCACATGGCGCACTCGCGCGCACACAGGAAGAAGAAGATACGCATTTGGACCAAGAATCAGAATGTCCGTCCGGACGGACGGACGGTCGCTGCTGAAGAGCGCTGCACAAGCAAAATAAATAAATCACGTGCCGCTCTTCTGCGTGAGAACGTGTGCGTATAATAGAGCGCGTGTGAGAGCAGAGGAGTCGGCAAATCCATTTATCTGGCCAAATAGCGTTCGCCACAAGTGAAATCTGTCCAAGGGCAGCAGGCCGAGTCGAGGCGCACGATTCGCAATCAATCATGCAGACTTCACCCTTGCGAGCAATGAACGTCGCGCACAAATCACACTCGAGAAGACGCGCGCATGCCACCTAATTGGCACCGCAGAATAGTTCTCATTTTCACCTTCGCAATAAAGAGGAAATTGCGGAAAATTCAACTGTGAGAATTTTGGGGAATGACGATTATTTCAACAGTGTAAAAATTGAGTAACTTTTAGCACTTTTCCTAGTTTGAATTGAGGCTTATTAGGAAACTCTTGAGCTTCGAAGATTTAGTTTTGGCAAAATTATTCAAAACATGTATTATCCAACATTCCCCAGGGGAAATTTTTGATTAAATACTGTTTGCGAGCTATGGAGCTTTAAAGGTTACAAATCCTTAAATGGGATTTCACATGGGAAATCATTGCGACAACAGTTTTCATTCAATCGTGGTGATATATTACAGGTAAACTCTACTTGACAAGACAAATCGATCGATGGATCATTTTGACTTTCTGAAAAATTTCCTTATATTAAACTTCTGCCGGGATATTTGCAAATTAATGTGACGAATTAAAAATAACTAAGGAACAATTAAAGCAACCACAGTAACTCAAAATTTCCTATTATGTGATTTTTTATTACAGGGAAAGTTCTGCTAATGTAGCCTATGGGGCCAAAACAGTGACAGTCCAGAACGAGGATAATGCAAGACTAAATTTTTTGCAGAGATCTCCCAAAAAGCCGCTCGTCTTAAGACAATCTACGCCAACAAATTATTTTTGTTTTGTAAATTTTTAGTAAAACTCCAGTGTGTATTTTTTTCTAGGTTTGCTATGTCAAGAAACATTATAAAAGCTGAAAACAATATTTTTCTTCTTCTTAATATCAATACACTATCAAGTAAAATGTTTCATATGTTTCAGTGCGTTTCTTTGTTTGCTTTCCGTCTCTAATTTAGGCACAGCAACGCAAATTAAGGGGCAGATATATTTTGTTACGCCTAAACTTGAAATTCAAGATGTTGCATAACTGCGGCGATTTTGCGGCGTTTGAGTCACACGTTAGTTTAGTCACCCGTTATTTACAACAGTTGCTGGTCCCTCGAACAGAGCCTCACAAAACAAAACTAGATTTTTGAACCATTTATAATAGCTAATTTCCGACCATTTAGTCGAGACAAATTTAATGCCACAGCAGCAATTTAAAACTGCACAAGACAAAACGCCAAACGTGCTCAATTCACCGAGAAATGAGATTAGTGGCACAATAAAAGCGCAACTAACAGAAGGCCCGCACTGCACATATATGCAGAGAACACAAACAATCAAAAAGAGGCATAAAAGGCTAGAAGAAGTGGGTCGCGAGAGGAGGAGAATTGCCACAGGTTACTTAATGCAACATGAAGCAGCCTCTGCCGCGCAGAATTGCATTCAGAACGGCCGACGCAAGGGCAAGAACACAATTGAAACGGACAAACACTCACTTTGGTGCTCTGTATCAAAGTCGTGTGCGTTGCGAAATGGTGCTCTGAAAGGGTTTTCCCGGTGGCAAGAGTTCGGCGGTGCTGATGGAGCAGCGCGCGGTGTACTAGCACCGCGCCCGTGGCTAACCCCTCGGGTCAGCTGGGCCAACGTGCAAGTGGGCCGCAGCTATTTTGGGACCGGCGCCCAACAAGCTGCGCTCATCTCTGGCCGAGCCTAAAAATAGCTCACGTGGATATTGTCCTGCTGCCGTGTCTCTCATGCCGCAGCTTCGAGAGTTCAAAGAAATCTATTGGCCGGTTGACGCAAAACATATTTTTTCGTGCATCACGGAGATTAGTCAACTTGGATGGCAATAAGTGCCGACTTTTTTCAAAATAATTGGTGACTTGTTAGTTCCAACTCGTTCCCCTAAATTAAAAAATTTTTCCTTGGGAATCGCGTATTTGTTTTTATCTGCATCAGGGGTTTGAGTATTTTCGAGAAGTCGGCAATTAGCGAAAATCTAGAGGCAACCGCCACGAGTGGCATGAAGTACCGCGCTTGGCAACAGACACTGTCAAGGAAGGCTTTCAAGACACTTTAAAAGATCACGGCTGTGGAACTCAAGGTCAAGAGGGCTCCTTGAAGTCACGTTTCATCGCTTATTTCGCAAAATTTGATGAATCAGGGGTAGATACATTGCACCAAATGGAAATTTCCTTGATCAGAAAGGACACCATGCAAAATGCCTTTCCTGGTAACATAGCAGGAAATTAATTCGAGTTCCATTTTACATCGCATGTCAGGAAATATAAACAGGATTGGTTTCACTAAATTTGAAAGCGTTAAATGTTTTAAAAATGTATTAGAATTAAAAAGGCGACAGAAAAAAAATTAAACTTTTTAACAATGTAAAATGTTTTCATGAAAATTGATAATATTGATTTTATCAATATTGATTTTATCAGAGATCATAGCGGTCGTTTGCAAGGAAAATAAGTCTAATTTGTTTCATACCTACAAGTAGGCCACTCTCCGTCAAGGTCGTGCCCACCTGGAGCCAGGTCAAAGTTGACATCGCACAGAGCGTAGGTGGCCGACACCAGCTCCTGTGCCAGAACGTCGTTTCTCATTGGCGCAGACTCTGAGTACCATGTAGCAAGAATTTGTGCTGTCATCAGACTTTGTTGGATCGCGTCTGCCAAACAACCGTGGACCAGGCAATATCTGAGGAAAGCTCTGCCTTTGCCAACACTCGTTCGAACCTGGTTGTTGTTTTAATGGGTTAGAAATTGCGATTGAGGATAGAATTTTGTTTACCTCAGGGTTGTAATTTGCAAATCTAAGTGCAGAGTCTACTCCACCTTTGGTGAGGGTTAAACTGGCTTTGAAGAAATCCCAGTACGAGAACTTCTTGCGGCCAAAAAGGCTACTTTTTTCTGTGGGAATAAAACTCATTAATGACTGAGCAATATTGCAATCAAATCTCTGGAACAGACCATTCAAACCAAGTAAAAAAAATTGCTCGAGTTTGACACAAAGCCGCTGGCAGATTTGGCTGTCGTCATCGATTGGAAGTGCAGAATTTGTAAAATCTGAGGACAATTCATCGATGCACTCTGAAATATGAAAGGTTTTGATTACATTTTTGTTGTATTCAAGAAAATGTCACTTGCCTTTTAAGTCATTAACTAATTTCTCGGCATTGACACTTGTCGATAGCTGCGGAGAGGATGACATCTTGACTGCCCGTCTTTAATCGTCGATAAAAAATATAACAATAATTGAATTCTTACTGTCACTTTTTCTCCCTTCTAAATACTGGAGCACACACTACATACCAAAATTGGTGCGAAATAAATTCCACCAAGCGTTGCCAGCTCGTGTGGTAAATAATAACTACAGCTGACAGCGCTTACCTTAACTGATTTAATTGAGTCCCTGTGTGACAACTGGGTACCAGGTGGTGAACAATCAAAATCAAGCAAAGAGTGTATGTAGTCAATTGTCTAATGGATGGCGCCACTGCAGCCGCAAATAATAATACCCGGCAGCGAGAACGAACAGAGCAAACAAGAACCCGCCAGCCGCCAGCTCCATCGAAGAAGGATGAAGGAGGACTGGGGGGTGATAGAAACGATAGAGAAACTGCCTGGCATTGGCAAACTGGCAGTGTGATAAATATATATCTTTTTCACATTTTTCAGAACAAAAATTGTACAGAAAGACAAGCAATATACATTATAATGCTGAGAGTACAGAAAAAAGGACTGTTAGTGCGATCTCGGCGCTGTTGCTGTTGTACCCGCAACAACTTTTGAAAGGCAATGGCGGAATATTTTAGATGTATTTCCCTATGAGGAAAAATTGCGAATAATTATAAAGCTTTCGAAGTTTTCTTTTGCGATCTACATATATGGATAAATTTGGAGGAGCGTCGTTTTCTTACTGTATCAATTTCGCTTTCCCCATCAACAGTTGTTTTAATTTTAGTCTTTTTATTTTATTTTACTAAATATCAACCAAGATTGTACTGATTTATGAGTTTATTCACTTAATACACGAAAAACACACATTATCATGAGGTATAAGCATTTGCATATTGTGGAAATCAAACGAACAGCGAGGAAACTCTAGTTCTTACAATTTCTATCCCTTATTACTTAGGTTCATCATCAAAAACGACATTATTCTCTCCCAGATCAGCTTCAGGTGACATCGCAGCTCCAGCTGCAGCCATTTGCGTCTAATCGTAAATATTTTAAACAGTTAACTTAAAATCAAAAACTCTTTTAATGTCACTATACACGAACCTGTCGCTTTTTAATCAACAATTCATCCCGAGTTTTTCGTTGGAAGAATCCGGCCTTCGTCAGGGCTGTCACCAGTAGAACAAGGAGCAAAATTCCTCCAATGGCAGAAACAACAATGACCCAGGTTGCGACTTTACCAGCGGGGGCTCGACGAAGCAGAATTGCGGTGACAAAAGCAACGTCAGGACTGAAAAAGATATTTCGACTTGATCCAAGCTGTTCTTTCAGCAGAAAGTTGAAATGTTTACTTTTGAACTGTGGGTTGCTTCACGTTTTTCGGTATGATGACCTCGACCGTCGCTGTGGCACTAAAGGCAATTATATCGTTTTGTCCAAGATCACTCTCTGCGGCCAAACAAAAAAGTTAATCAGCGCATAAAATCCCTGCGAAAAAAAAACTCGCGAACCTATCTGGGACATGTCCAAATGAAGCTGTAGATCAAGCTCAGCCGGCACGTTCCCCAAAAGTAAGGGGCCAGTGCAGATAAGCTGTGTGCACGCCCATTGGCTCTGCGAGCAGTTGATGAACATGGTGCGGTTGAGAGGATACTTTTCAGTGTCCCACTGGAATTCGGGCGAGCCCAGTGTCCCTGTTTGTCTCTTGCGCCTGGATCCTCCCAAAGAAGATGCTGGAGATGAGGGCAATGACGCGTCCGCCGCGGGCTGCTGGAGTCCATCTGGCGCCTTTTCACGCAATACTTGCTTTACCTCTGATTGCTGGATGAACTCGTTAGGCTGGCATGAAAGGAGCTTCGACCCAATGTAGAACTGAAGGAATTAAGATCGGTTATTCAAAATATTAATCCAAAAATAAACTAAAGAGTTATATTTACTTGTGGTGGTGATAAATGCACGAATTTTGTTGAGCCAGAGGAAACAGGGATATTCACTTTCAAAGCAACGTCCTGCAGAGGACTCTTGCCTACCTTTTCCATCTGAATTGAAAATTCTGCTTTTGAGCGCATACCGGAGATGGTAATATGAAATACAAACTTTTATTTTAAAAGCTGGGGAAACTTTGCTTGTCGCCTCAGCAATGCTTTCAGATTTCAGCTCGAACCTGTAATCTACCTCTTTTGCGGTTCTGAAAATACGTAATTAAAAATGTTAAATATTATTACATAACGACTTTTTGTTTTATTCAAATTTTATTGGTATAGTTAATGCCAAAAATTAAATCGTAACATATTTGTGAAAAACATTTTTAAATAAAAATAGTTTATTATTGGACTACAAAGAAAGAAAACCGTATAATTTGCCATCCTTATTTGGCCATAAAAATTTACTGTTCTCAGTGTGAAGAATGACTTAATCAAGGATTTCCAAGTGATTCATACCCATAAACAGTGACATCAGCTTCGTATCCTAACACCAGTCGTGGTTTTGCGGTCAAGAGGCGTGGGTTGGCGACTTTAGTTGCGGTGTCCACAATTATCTCAACGTCAAGATCAACGTTCTGCTTGTCGATGGACTTTTGAATGTCGATGACAAAATTCAAAATTCTCGAGACATTTTTTAAAGGATTTCCAGCGTCGCAGTCATATACTTTACTTGTGGCGTTTAAGTCGCAATTTGGAGGCAGAGACACTATCAGATCAGGGACCTTAACTGATACTTTCGTGTTAAATGCTGGATCGCCTTTGTTTTGCAAAAATATTCTAAGCAAGACATTATTGGCTTCGCCCACTACATAATTAGTGATCTGCTCTCCAGGGCTAGATATTCATGTATTAATATTATGTTGGCAGGATAATTTTCTCCTTACTTTGATGGATAAAAGAACTGAGCAGTGAGACTTAAATCTGCTTCGCATTGGTTCTCAATTCTGCAGCCATGGTCGAATCCAATGCTGGCTGATCTGACTACTTGATTATTTCCAGTGTTTGGATTAAATCTCACCACTGGACATTGCGAGCAAAACCCGTCCTGGCCTGAAAATATCATTAACATGGTCCTATTTAAAATAGATTAAAAATAGATTTGCATACCCGAGACTCGATTGTCACCACCTATATTTATTGGAACGCGATTGCTGCTGTTTTTAGCCATGAAAAATTCTCCTACAATTTCAATCGGTGCGATTCGATTCTTAATGTCGTTCTGCAAGGATATAGCTCTAAATTATAGTGATATATAACTGGTGCGGAGTACAACCTTCAAAACAAATTGAAGCCTTCCACAAAATTCTGGATATCTAATATCAAAAGTGTTTTCTGTCGTGGTTAACGTTTGATCGGCATTTTCGCGGTAAATGCGGAAGTTCCCAGGGTCCATCGTCAGCCTCATCGTCATTTCTGGGGGAAAACGTACAGTAAAATTTGAAATCAATTAAAAAATCTCGGTTTCACGCTGAAATGAAGAAGGTAGGCAACCTGCGAGGCGTGAACGTTTATAGGAGTTGCATATATAACCAAAAAAGCTGTGAGTGCAAGCTTACTTATTTGCGGCGGAGGGTGCTGGCCACCGTAGCGAACACAAACTTCTGCTTCAAACCCCTTTGTATCTTCTCTCAATTTTTGGCCCAGGATGCTGATTCTTGGGAAAATATCCACGACTGGACTTGTGCGAAGCAAAACTACGGTTCCTGATTTGTATGCTCCAATTGCAATATCTGCAATTTAAACTGCCACTACATTCCTTCCTGCGCGAAGCTGCAAAATATACCTCCATAATTGTTTTTGTCGAGATCTTGTGCCCGAGAAATTCCGAATCCAAAGCGAGAAATTTGAGGGCTCATCTCTGATCCAACAACCTTTTGGCTTTCGTACAATCCGTTTGTACTGCCGTAGTAAATGTACACTACGCCCGAACCTTCGTAAGGAGCCGCAATTGCAAAATCTTGAAAGGAAAAAAATCATCAATTGAAACTTCGATTTTAGAAAAATGTTCAGAGAACCTTTCTTTCCATCTAAATCAAGGTCACCAAGGCAAGCAATAGTTGTCCCAAGTCGACCATTGCGCACTTTTCCAATAATTTCCGGGTTCAATTTTGGAGTCGAGAAACTTTGCTATTTGAATAGGATGTAGAAAAATTTAACCATGAAATCTCATTCCTCAATACCGTGTGACTTCCAAAGTATGTCACCACTTTTCCTTCGTTTTGCGACTCGTAAGATTCAGAATTAAAATAGGGAGCGCCGATGACAAGGTCGTCCAGGCCATCGCCATTGATGTCTCCAGCGGCTACAGATGTGCCAAACTTCTCAGCTATCAATTTGCCTTCCAGAACTTGTTTCAAATTAAACTCTGCCTTTTGGTCTCTTCTTATGGTGAGTGTGTAAACAAAAACCTGAGTAGACAGTTACTGTTATTGTGTATCAATATATTCAGTGAAATACACACACCTTCCCTGCAGGCTGAGTGGAAGGAGCCCCAGCAACGTAGGCAACTTCTGACTGGGCAAAAAATTTTCCAACTGCAACAGCGTAACCTAACGAGCATTGAAGTTTGCATTCAGGGTTCGTATTAATGTATTTTTGATTTATTACCAATGTAGCCATATTTCCCGATTTGTGGAACCATTCTTGGGTTCGGGATGAATGGTCCAATGTTGAAAGCGTTTAGTGGGGCTCGTCGTCTTCTTTTTGCGAGCCCACCGCTCAGGTCTGAATCATCTCTGTAGCTTACAACTGATCCAATCCAGTTATGCACAGAAGGCGCTCCAATTAGAAGTTCGTATAAGTCCTGTGGATGTTTGCAAAAAGAGACCGCCAATTATGAAGGGAAAGCACTACTACTTATTGATGCAAAGTTATTTGCACAAGTCATACCTCATTCCAATTGCAACTGGGTTAAAAACTCTACAAAGTTTTAATTTACGTCGCATGATAGTTTTGAGGTTTTGGGTCATAACATGGGATTCTATTTAAATATATATCAAAAAGTGAAATTTGTCACTAAAAAATTGTACTTTTTTCCCTTTATAATTTAAAATAATAAAGTTGTCTCAAATCAAAATATCAACAACAAAGTTTTTTTAAGATTAAAGATATAATAAATTTTTAACGTTTTGATGAAATAAATAGAAAAGAGTGTCGCATAGCAGTGAAACAATCATTAACTTGTAAACTGTAACAAACAAAAAATAATGTTTTTTCACTCCAAAACGACCGCCTTGATCACTTACTCCAGAGCTTTTGTAGAGAGCAGTTGATAATCCTGCTTGACCCCACATATATAATGGAAAATTGCTCCCCTGTATGACCTCAGTGTCCCTCCTAGCTGTAACATACACATTAACTGTAATAAAATATTTCATTCAAACCCAACCATTATTTTACGATTATTTAGAGGAGCAAGGATATTGATTTCCAAATCTTTTGGTGTTCCCCAGAAGCATATACCATACATTCTGTAACGCTCATTATCGTAAAGCACTTTCAATGCCAAATTGGGGCTGCAAACCTGTATAGATCAATCATGAATACCAACCAACGTAAAGGCACAAGATTAGTAGCGTACCACATAGCGGTCAGCAGTCATGTCCATCGCGCTGCCCAGCAAGGATTTTGCCCAATTCGTTTGCTCTTGGTTATTGCCTTGAGGAAAAACCATTGATACTTAAAATTAAATTATTACAACACAAAACGCTCTTACCACGATAAGACAAATTTATCTTGCTACAGCCGTCTTTTATTTTACATTTGTAGACAACTCCATGCTCTGCGATCCTGGAGTCGTTTGCTTTTGGTGCGCCAACCATCATCCTGTTTCGTAAAATTAATGCATATCATAAATTCCAATTTTAAATATAATAAAAATCGTACTTCTCGGTCACCTTTCCATATTTTCTTATAATTTTTTGCAGCAGATATCATCAAAAAATTGAGACAGATTAAGTGACCAAAAGCGGGTCAGAAATATTTGTTCAACCGGCGCCGCAATTAAATGTCAAATTTAACATTGCATGGTTCTCACGCTTCTTAGGGCAGCGGTCGAATATTAACCATTTTTTTAGGGCAGTTCCGTTCATTTGACTGCCAGGAATTTATTAAAAATGTCAAACGCATTTTTAAGGAGTATCTGAGATGTATGAAAGATCGAAATTAATGAGTTTTCCATATAAACGATAGTCGCTTCACGCACTAATTTGAAAAATACAAATTTTGTCGAACAGCTAACTTAATCACGAAAACGAATGCCTATATATGGATAGCAAACTTCCTGAAGTGACGTGAATTTCTTCTCTGTAACAACAAAATGGCCAAAATATTGAAAAAATTAGAATTATTTTAACAGATTTGGATCATAAATATTTGAAGGCAAGGGAAAAATACGTTTATATTTCTCTCTGTTTCCCCCAACTATCTTGATTTATTTTCGCGATTAACTTAATATATTTGTTCGAAAAATCTACTTTATGAGGCAATTCAAATGTTACGGCATAAATAGCAACTCAGAGTCTCCATATTAATACTAAAGTTATATAAGCGACGATGCAATAAAGAAAATGGAATAACAGTAAAGCAAAAAAGTTTCAAATGTGTTTAAAAAAAAAAAAATTTTTACCATGGTACATCATTTGGTTCCAAGCTTCCAGGATAGAGCGCCAAGCTGAAGCCAAAGTAGTCGCCAGGTTGGTTAGATTGATAGACGACAGGACTATCCAAATCCAGATTAAACGCGTGAATTTGCACGCGAATAAAAGCGAATATTGCCAGTGTACCAAGTATTTGGTACAACATTATGAAGCAGTGACAGTCACCTCCGTACTGTGTTTGAGCGTTTTGCGGCAAAAACCCTCCTTTCCGTTTGCTCGCCACATCCCGTTGCTTATCATGTGTGCATTCAAAAATGGAAATTGACTCAGTCTTGTTTTAAGTACGAGTGTTTTTCCTACATCTATCCTTTTGCTGATTTTATAACCATTTAAAATAACATTTACGGTGAACAGACAATTTTATTTTATTCGTGCCACTCAAACACAGGTGGAGATTCTGTTAAATTATCAATCGGTTTAGATGTTTAAGAACTTTGAGAGTCTGGTTTGTAACTGTATCAAATTAACTACCTAAATAGTAACTACAAGTCATGAGCTACAGTCTGCATTTTGTCACAAACTCTGTGCTTAATTTAATAGATGTTTATTCTCACTTTTATATTTAATACATCAAAAAAGGCACCATTCCTGACAAACAAATAAAACCTAGCTCTGGGGAGCAATATCGAAATGGGTCCAGAAAGAATTCAAATTAATGTAGCTTTCGCTTACAAAAAGCAATAGATTTAAAAAAAATAGATATTCTTCTCTACCGCAAAGTAAATTATATATATTCTTCGAAAAAATTAATTGAATGTGGCGCTTGTAAACTAATTTGGATGAGTACATTTTTCAACCATTCTATTCAGCTTTACAGAACAATTCTTGAACTCGAATTGATATCGGGAAAACAAGATATAATAAAACACTTGAATTTCATTTTAAATCGATCCATACTAACCTATGCCGGACTTGCCTATAGGGCATAGTGAACATCGTCCCCTTACTTTTTACCAGGCCTTACGGCGCTCTTGTGGGCCAGGCGCCACACAAGGCCCCAAATGCTCTAAATTTAGCACCCGGTAGAAATTTATACTTTAGACTAGCCCTGATAACAACAGGAAAGATTTTTTAGTCATGTGTTACAATAGGTTGTTTAAAGTAAATTAATTTTATTAAATAAAATGCAGACTATTCTTTGGTATTCGCAGTCATGATTAATTGACAACTATTCAAAAGTCATTGCAAATATTCCGACTTAATGAATAAAGCAAAATTTGAATTGAATTGAGTTGTGTTATTATTATCATCACCTTGAATGTTTACTGTTCTTAAATAAATATACACAACGGGCTTGCATGCTGAGGTCAAGCCGGGAAATGGCGAGTAAAAATGATTATTATTTGAAAAGTGCAATTTCCGCTTTAACTTCCGTTGAAATTTCACGCGGTTGATTTTAATTTTAACCCAAAATTATAATTAAAAAATAGCAGCACAACAGGATGTTGATTTGAACAAAGATAATAATATCGAAAGGAAATTTTATAAATCAAAAAATGTTACACATTTAATTCTATTGGACAACTATACTGTTTCGGCTCCTCACTCATGCGTCGTCAGCACGAATTAGTCACTTAAAAAACCAAATTCACGCTGCATTATTCCTTTCAATATTTTAAACTTTTCCTTTCATTCTAAATTCCCACAAAGTATGGTTTTTTTGTAAAACACTTTGAGCTATCTAAAAAATAATATGTTTATTTTCTGATACATCTCTGCCCAAAATAGGCAGGCGCAAGAGTAAAAATTCTTCTGTAGCAACAAGATTACGAATGTCAGCCAACATAAATATTTGTTATCATCGATCTGGCACACCGGCAGAAGTATAGCTTGAGAAATGAAATCCTGAATAAACAGGATTGCGGCTGGAATGAGTTACTGCAAACCTTAATCCGATTGGTGCATATCCTATTCACGTATCAAAAATCGCCGAATCAGGCGACTTAAAGAAGGACAAATTTGGCTGCTTACGTGACTGTGGTGCTATATAAAAAAGGGTTTCGGGAGCAACTGATTTACATCTCAGAGCATAATGAAGGCTTTTGTTGCTTTGGTCTTTTTCATCGCTGCCACTCAGGTAAGATTGTTCTTTGTTGTATCAATACAAATTTTCTTTGTTTGTTAAGGGATGTTAAGAATCAATATAACGCTCATCGGTTACAGGCGACTGACTGGCACAACGTACACCCACGCTATTCTTTCAAACAAACTGCAAATTCAGTTGGTAAGATTTTGTTTTAATCAATTTTTCCATCCTAATATTCAGTTTAAATTGCATCTGCTTTAATTGTAATGTAGGAAAGACCAACCGAATAATCGGGGGTGAGATTGCTTCTGCAGGACAGTTTCCTTTCCAAGCGGGACTAGTTCTCGATGGATTTGCTTTTTGCGGTGGCTCATTGATTAAAGACGACGTCGTTTTGACGTCTGCCCGTTGCTGTATCAAGTAAAGTTTCCCTTTCAAATTTAAATATATCTCTTAGCCAGTTTTCACTAAACTTAAAAAATCTAGCGTTGGCGTGTTTGAGGTGCATCTCGGCGCCCAAAACATCTACGACTTGTCTGAGCCAAACCATGTTGTGCATATCACCTCGGATAGAGCCATCCACATGTACTTCAACGATTACACCTTAGAAAATGATATCTGCGTCGTCCGCATGCGCCAATTTGTGACAGGTGAAGGTATCGCTCCCGTCCGGCTGCCCTCGCGCTCCCAGGTTGCAGAAACGTTCGATGGAGAACCATCTGTGACCTCTGGCTGGGGATTGTCTTACGACTGTGAGTAGTAAAGGCACATAATATTTAATTGAACCTTCTCGTTGAGCAAAAAATAGAATATTTTTAAATTCGTTTGTAATGTTATGCTCACAGTCGCTCCTAACCTAAGTGACGAGCTCAGGTTTGTCAATGTGACTGTCATGTCAAACTCTGAGTGCAGCACCTATTTCGGACCTAACATCGTGCCTTGTCAAATGTGCATCGACACCAAATTCGGATCCAGCGGAATTTGCAGCGTGAGTTTGTTTCATATATAATTTGTTTTAGTTCTTTTGAAATTGAAACGTCTGTAAACCCACGGATTAAATGAACCAATGCGATCTGCAAATGTTATCTGTGTTTAATGTGCTATTTTTATAATTGTCAAACAGGGTGATTCCGGCGGTCCTCTGATAATAACTGAAGACGATGGGAACGTGACGCAAGTTGCTCTGTCAAGCTTTTTCTCGTCAGCCGGCTGTGAATCGGGATCCCCTCATGGATTTACAAGACTCACCTGCTACTTGAGCTGGTTGGAAACCTATGGTGGAGTCACAATTAGACCTTGAAGTATTTACATTTAGGAAGTTCTCTCAGTAAAAAGTGTCATTGTTATAGTAAACTAGACAATAAAAGTTTTAATAAATTATAATTGGACGAAAATGCATTTTATGCGGAAACCCCATAAAAAAACAGAATTATTTGTAGCTGACTTATTATTGATGCAGACTTAGCCATTTTAATTGATCGCTTCTATTTTTTATCTCTGTATTTTGCTTATGAAAATAAATCTAATTTCTCTTTGAATCATTATAACATTCTGATTTCTCAATATGGAGAGTAGAATGTGCTTATTAATTTACAATGACCAAATCAACTTTTTCGACGAAAGCACGACTCAGTCACCAAAAAATAGACCAAATATGACAAGCTTCTTTCAATCGCTGATTCTTCTTAAGATAAAAAATCAGGATTAAATTTAATAATATTAATTTGATTAATTGTTCTGACAGATTATGCTCAATGAAGGTTTATTTAGTAAAATTTGTCAGCAAAAAGCAAACTTAAGAAAATATGAAACGTGCCACACAGCCATATGAATTCATACTTTAGTTTTTGGCTGTAAATTTGATGTCACTTACACCATATAGGTGCTGATCGGGCCTTGATTGTTCAGTCTGCGAGCACAGTTAGCACTATATTGCGTTGCACTTGGATTGAGAAGAACAAAGTGGTGATTATGCATTGAAAGGTCTGAAGGGAGATTCAATTGAATGGTGGAAATACACACAGAAAACCAAACAACAATTATAATTGAAATTAAAAATAAGTTAATTTTCGAGCTTACTCTAATATCTGAAATAATGACCCTAAATAAACTTACAGAATTCTCCAATTTTTCTGATTCAGATGAAAACGAGCCCATTTGAACAATGATAAACGGTGGGATTTCTAATGACTCTTCATGGAAATTCGATAAAGATTAAAAAGAAACGCACACAAAATTTGGTATTGTTTTTAGGACATTTTGATAAGCTATCAAAGGTTATTTTGCAATCAAAGAATTCGGTAAACACCTTCGATTGAGTGTGTTAAAAGAATTAATTATTCAATAGGATGACTGATGTACAAACGTGAGATAAAGATCTTTTGCTGACTAAACAATAACAGCATTAATCAACATGAATTGCTAGAAAGATAATACTTTGGATTTTTGGAGTTCTTATCTGGATCTGCACTTGAAGTTGCGGTATACGTTTGCCAACAAAAAATCAGCTTGATTGCAAGCTCCCTGTTGAGAATCTAGCTCGTATTATTTCCATTTATCATGGTCAAGTAGAGCGATAACACGCGAGAAGCATAATATAAGGCGCTGGGACGCAGGTGAAATCACTCTGGCACCACCATGAAGACCGTTGTTGCATTGACCCTCCTCGTCGTCGCGGCCCAGGTATGAGAGACTGTTTTAATAAAAACTGATTTTGCCATTTTGCCTTAAATAAATTTGACTAAAAACAGCAATAACAAATAAAAATAGAACTAGAAATTTGCAAAAAAAATCGGTCACAATTCATTTAAACTACTGTTGGATTAATCAAACTTCTCTTCAATCATTGAGTGAAAAGTTGAGATTTTATTTTTCTTGATAGGTTTTGGTTCTAACTGGTACCCTAATCATGAGCACATAAATTTCATTACTAAAACATCGTCATATATTGCTACTTAAAAAATTATTGCCTGTTAAAAAACTCTTTCTACGATCATCTTAGCGATACAATAGTATATCATATCTAGCTTATTGAAATCTCTCACTTTATACGTCCATGGCATTTGACCTAAGATTTAAAACAAAGCTTTTAATATCATTTAAGTAAATCTAATTTACAAATTTTCCGTTTAACAAGGTTTTTTTGTTATGTTGGCTCATACATTATTAACTGTGAGAAAATTTTACATTTTAGGCCGTCGACTGGCACAACATTAAGCCCAAATATTCCTTCAGGAACACCATCAGGGCTGTTCGTAAGTTATTTATAAATTTCAGACAAATGAGAAATTATTTTTTTAATTGTTCAGCCAAGGCTGACCGCATCATCGGCGGAAATGTCGCCACCCCTGGACTTCTTCCCTTCCAGGCTGGTCTTTTCCTCGATGGCTCTGGATTCTGCGGTGGATCCCTCATCAAGGAAGATAAGGTTTTGACTGCTGCTCACTGTTGCGACGGGTAGGAGAGCTGCGAAATTTTTATAAACATGAATCAACAATAAAATCACAGAACTGGAAACTTCGAGGCCCACCTTGGAGCCCAGAACATTTATGACGAGAGCGAGCCTACCCTGCAGATTGGCACATCCACCAACGGCCAGATGCACGAGAACTACAGCCCTTTTACTTTGAACAACGATCTCTGCGTTATTCACCTCGATGCCCCTATTTCTGGCGAGGGCATTGGCCTAATCCGTCTGCCATCCCGCTCTCAGGTTGGAGAAACTTTTGAAGGAGTCGCTGCCACCTCCTCTGGCTGGGGACGCCCCTCTGACGGTACTAAAATGTTCTCACACAATGAGATAAATATTAATTATGATGTGGACCTAATTTTATTTTTCTTCATTTGCAGCTGATCCCAACATCAGCCCTGAACTCAAGTACGTTGATGTCACCATCATGAGCAACGCCGAGTGCAGTAGCTACTTCGGAAGCACCATCACCGCTAACCACATTTGCATTGACACCGCCGGTGGATCTGGCGGCGTTTGCAACGTACGTGATTTTATAATATTGCTCTTCTTCTTGATTTTAAATTTTGTTGACAGGGAGACTCTGGTGGCCCTCTGACCATCACTGAAACCGACGGAGGAAAGACCCAAGTCGGAATCACCAGCTTCGTTTCCTCAGCTGGCTGCGAATCTGGAAGTCCTCACGGCTACTGCAGAGTCACTGGCTACCTGGACTGGCTTGAGCAGAACGCTGGAGTCACCATCCGCCCTTAAATGCATCCTATGGCATGAACAAAAAGACCGAAAATTTCATGAAGCACACTCATTTAATCGTGAAAATCTGACCATACACCAATAAATCAAAAATTAAAAAAAAGCAAATGGAAAATACTTTTTAAACCCATTTAGAATAATCCTTTATCACCATTCAGGATTTGGTTATTTTAGCTGATAGTCCTTCACAAAATTTGAAACACAAAAATTTTAGATCGCAATCAAAATATGTGAGGATGAAATATGAAATTTATAATTGTTAGTTTATAAAATTTTTATGCGCCTTATGTTGAGTATCAAGTTTTTGTATATAACATTTATATTTTATGAGACAATAAAGCATAAGTTCTAATTTTACCCGCGAGCAAATTTGTGAAAAGGATACTAGAACTAGATGCTGGTAGTAAGTATAACTTTTTTAAGATGTTAAACAGCTCTAGTTTTAGTGATAAATTTTTACAAGCTTTTAAACTTCCGAGAAAATCAGCTCCAAAGTTTGTACGCCAATCAAGTGGTAAGCACTATTGCACCAGAAAGGAATTTATTGCACGGCAAATATTATTCTTGTTTATTTTCACAATTGGTCAAAGTTGCATTCGTGTTAAAAAAAAACCTCTTAAAATACAAATAGCATGTGAGAAAAGGAAACATTACTAGTTTGCCTTAAGTTTACCCAGGAGGGTAAAGCTGGAATGGAGTGTTGAAATAACTCAAAATATTTTTACATACTCGTTTCAGCACTGGTTTATGTTGCAATTTCTACCAGTCCATAATCTGGAAAAAAGTTCAATCCGTCATCTAGAAAGTTATTTCCCAATTTTACATCTTTAAAAAACATTTACTTTTCTTATTTTATTATTGAAAAATTATTCAAAGTGGCAAGAATTGCAAATACCAAGAAAATAAAGCTGCAGAATAGCGTCCCCGTGAAGATTCCCTTGATTGCGAAAAAAATGCATCATGGGCATAGTTATACCTATAAGGGTCTTGAGGGTGGTCCACGGGAGGGCAGAGAGCGCGGAGAGTGCATCTCTGCCGACAAATGACTCATTCATTCATTGATTCGTGCGCGCGCACTGCACTGGCTGCTGGTGCGGGCCGACTGCACCCGCCGCCACAGCCGTTTCGCACCCAGCCGTGTTTACAAATACACCCGAGGAACACAGCTCGTCAGTCGAAATCTGCGACGCGGGCAAAGTGAGTCCGCTGACGACGCAGTAACACCCATTATCTTCGCATCAAACTCTCTCAGCCCTATCGCAACAGCCGAAACGCAGTTCCCAGGCATCTCAGCTTGGTCCAGCCAGTGTGGATGCTGTGCCCCTGATGAGCCTGCAATCCGCCCACGAATCTTCACCTGGGAATCGCTCACTGCATGGGTCGCCGAGAACGAATGCCGCCGAGTCAGGCCAGGTGACCATCGAGCTTTGGGATCAGAGTCCCGCGGGCGCTCGCAGACACTTTGGGACGCCCAGCCGACGGGAATGTGATCCTGGTGACACACAGGCAAGTATACACCATAGATGCATCATTTTTATTATTATATAAATAATTTTTTTTTCTTTTGGGAGATCTAAAAACAGTCGAAAAATCGTTCAGTTTGTTGATAAAATAAAAAATTTGAAGAAAACCAACTGAAATTCTAATATTAGAAAATTAATATGTGTATTATTAATAGCAGTCGTAGCATTTACAACAGAAATTTAGTTTCCTAAACAATCAGCAGTTGTTTAAACTAATTAACAAGACTGTCTCCTTTCCTTTGCAGTACCAACAACAACTGCTTTGTAGAATTGTATTGTAAAGCAATGCGACTTCCGAGTGAAATAAATTCCGAATCACATTTGTTAACACACAACAGCCTTTGTGTCGCGTGCTCAGCACAATGGGCACAAATCATTTCTGCAAGCAACAACTGCGACGAACAATAAGCGGCTCCGCCAAAAACGAGCAAAACCACTTTTTTTCGCCGCGCCCGCTCACGCCAGCTATTATTATATGTGCTGTGGCGCGGCTGGCGCATTAGATTAAATAAAACAGAGCTTTTGGGTGCCGTACACTTCCACTTTTGCCCGCGTTTCAGATTACCAACAATATGTGTGTAGTTAAGGGTGCATAAATATTTCGCGCGACTTGGCCCTGTGCCCGGTGAACGTGCGAGGCTGGTCACGCTCCACGGCAAAAATGCCAAAGATCAAAAGGGCTCAAAAGCCTCGAGAGTCTTGAGTCTAAGTCGGCAACTTTTGTTTAGCTTCATAAACTGTTTGCTCTTATATACAATATTGGTGAATTGGGATAAATTCGGTATATAAATAGGTTTATTAACATTTATTTATTTTTTGTAATTTAAAAATAATAAATAGCTTTAACACACAATAATTAATGCCTTTAAATGACAAGATAAAATTCCCTTATAGAAATCTTTACTTTTATAAAGAAATATTTACTCAGTCATTATTGTCACAATTAATATTACTTACCAAAATTAACGTTGAAAGTGTCAAACTATATTATCTGTTTATACAATAATTATTAAATAAAAGCCCAAAATTGTCCCCTAAGTTTAGCGTTATACAAATAAATTAAAACAAATCACGAGAAGGCCATCCATTTTTAAGCGAATGCTAGATTTTGTAACACTTAATCTAAAAAAAGGCATAGCCCATACAACTGATTGTGAGAACAGAAAATTTTAGGTCGAAGAAATAATGGGATATCTTTACGGAATAAGTATCGAGAATTATCAAGTTGCTATAATTTTTAATTTAACTATAGAAAGTGCATTCTTCCTTGCCCAAAAGAAAGGATAGCATTCCCCCTTTTTATCCAGCTGAGTAATAAAGTCGGAGAGGAGCTTCTGATTTGATGAGTGGCTTCTGTTTAATTAAGGCACTTCTTCGCTCGTCTTTGATAAATCAGGACGCTTGCTCAAAAGGGCGGAAGTCACCAGATCCGGGGGCAGATCACGGCTCTGCTCATACAGTCTAAAGATTATAGGGGGCAACAGGGAAGAGCAGTAACAACAACAAACGAAAGCACTGAGACTTCAAAGGGTGGCGTTTTTGAAGCTTTCACGGTGTCGCTTGATCGTGAAACCAAAATATAGCGACCGGATGAAAAATTTGACGCTTTTCAGTCAGCTGCCCAAATATTGGAATGTAGATAAATAAAATGACAGCAATTTTTAGTTTAGAAATTAAAATTTTCGCAAAAATTTATACCTTTATCACTTTTGCCAATATTTCAATCTAAAAAAATTAAACAAAAAATCCACCAGAATAAACAATAACTCTTCATATTAAGAGAATTAAACCCAAAAGTAGAAAACGACGGAAAGATATAGATACAGGAAAATTCCATCAACATATATTATGTTCATAAAATTGCCGTAAATTACACTCTAATGGCTCGCAATCTTTTCACTTATACATCTTCCTAGTTTTATCATCTCTTTGTATCGCGTTACTAAACGCACGTTTTCTCAGTCGTAAACAATAATAATTAATTCATGCTCTGTCTATCCCAACGTTCCCAACAAAAGTGCGCGTATATAGCCTCGTGCATGCAAATGAGATTACCCTCTCCCTCGCTTTGAGAATCAATATTTACGAACTCGGTGTAGTTGGCGAGTGCAGCAAGGGTGGCTGGGGGCTGATTAATCGTTCTCGGCTGCTACATCTTCTCATAGAGCCTTACTTGACCTCGTGCCACACGTGTAACGTACCTTGTACGTACTCTGACACGCACATTTATATAACAACCATGTCACAGAACTGACGATGTTCCAGCGCTGCACTTTTCTCATGACGTTGGACCAAATTTGAAGTACCAGATTCAGCTCAATTCTATATAGGACTAAAAATGTTTTACTTTTGAATCATAAATTTAAGAGGCAGAAAGCTGAATATTTTTATGAGCTTATGTTTCATACTAGAAGAGAAAAAACACAAAATATGATTGTTTATATAAAGTGTGTTAATTATACACGCAATTGCAAGTTTAAATTCGGAAGTTTTTTTAATAAATGACCCTAGTTGAAATCTAACTGCTGGAAACCAATTTGAGAATGATTTGCTTGACAGACAAAATCCAATGACAAAGACTAACCCCTTTATGTATTTAAAAATTGTCAAACAGGTAAAAATTGTTTGTTTTAATCTATAAACTCATGGAATTTTGTGTGAAAATTATACTGATTATTTGAGATGTTTTGCAACAACAATGCATGATATCGATTTGTTGGGTAGGTCGCAGGCGCACAGTATGCGACTCCTGGCCCCATTTCTCAGTGTTACAATGCCTGAAGAATGCTTTCAAGTCGTGAAACAATTTGTCACCCAACACCTAACCCGTGTAAGATCGAGAACTGTTATAGCGCATCCAAACAAAAAGTTAGCCTGATGATTTTCTCTGAATACTCAACTGACAGACCGATTTTTTCCTCTGATGATTTTTAGGATGTGGAAATGTATGGGGCAAAGCTACCCTACTGACCCGAAATAAGAAAAATTTGGAATCTATAATTTGTAACAGTTATAAAAGTTGTACCCTTTTTCAAGACTCAAATAATTAATCAAAAAATTAAAACCTCACTAGTCAAGATTTTCATTCAAGTTTTATTAAACTCAAATCGTTTACAACTAACGTTATCTATGATATCACTTGTTTACATAAATAGTATAATTAGCAGACTTAGCTGCTTGTGTCAAACTAGTTTGGTTAATATCACAGCTTAGAAAGTGGTAGAACTTCATATTTTCCACACACTCTGCAAGCACACGTTGGCTTCACCACGCAATTATACTCTTTGGTTTGGCATAGTACAAAATGAAAACCGTGACAGGCATGTCTCGTGATTGCATGTCTGTTAGCGTAGCATGCTGCCTTCCAGGTCTGGTGTCTGGTTGACCATAGCGGGCGTGTCGTAAATTTCCGGCTCGATCTGAGAGAATTTAAACAATTAACTTCGAATGCATTTACTGGAAATTGGAGTCTCAGGCTCCAATCAAGATTTTAATATTAAATATCTAGTGTAATCGTCAATATTCCATTAATAAACTAGAAATTTAAAAGGAATTTTCAAATTTTTACCAGAAGTTTCATTATTTTATACAATCTATAATTTATTGACCTTGTTAGTTCATAAGTTTCTTCATGTTATTTTGAAAAAAAAATCCTTAAGTTTTATGCTTGTAACAGTTTTTAAGCGGAAACCTCCTCCGCAACTTGGATGAAATTGCTAAAGAGAGCGAGCGTTAACTTCAGTGCAGACCCTCTCACATCAAATTCCGCTTTAGCACCTCCATCCGCGGCGCACAGGTAGTCCTCTCACACCTCCCGTCGCCCAGAATCAATACTCTATTTGTCATAATCGTTTTTCATTCAACTGGTTTTCCGGGGCGACGCGAGAAGTCACAGATTTGTTCGCTTTGGATGACAAAAGTGTGTCAATTCCGGCCTGATTCGGCGGCACCGCAGGCCGCGGGCGCTGAAATCAATAGTACAAGCACAACGGGGTGGGCATAATATACATATAGACACACACACGACAGAAAAAACACCTCGTGTTTTGCATAATGCAGATGCAATCGAGCGGATATCGTGATTCTCGTGTCTTTTGTGTTAACGTGCTTACCAGCCGAATGACAGGTGCGATGATTCGAATTGATTGAATATTAAATTAAGGCAGTTCGCTTTGTCACTACCTGCTGCTGCTGCTGCTTACGTTAGGTAATAATATAGAACGAAAGTTTATGTTACGTGAATTTGCTAATGAACTCTACCTAATCAACGAAGCATTAAGCAAGGAGTTTGTGACCCGAATATTTATGGTCTTGCGATTTTCTACCTGATTTTCGTCAGTAAAGTAAAAATATATTAAATGAATTTTGTTGGCTTTAAAGATGTCAGTTTTTATCTTATAAAAATGAGAAAATGATTTTTTTCGAGGCACTTAACTGATTTTATTTCACAATCCAATTTTTTTTTTTTAAATAAAAACGAAATAATTCAGCGTGAAAGAGAATTAGTCAAATGAAATATAAAGCCACTTGTACCATCAGTTTCGACACAGACGAATTTCAAACGAAGCACAAAACGCTGTAATCCATTGTATCAAATTCCTGCAAAAATAATTGACAGCGCGTTAAAAATTCAGCTAAAACGTGTCGTATGATGATAGCAAACGCGGATAAATTGAAATTTTCAGCGATTTAGATCTCTTGCTGTTTTGTTTGTATACTATATATATATACATTCGTAATGCGTAGGCGAACAAAGGAAGGAAACAAATCTGTTTGGGAGCTCAATTAATATAAGCAGAGGTGCGTGCAGCGAAACGTACTAATGGCGATTTACCGGTAAACGGCCCCGCGCGATAATGACACGTGCGCACGCACGCATACTCATATGAAATGCAAAGGAATAATCTCCTGGTGGAATAGTGCATAATACGGAACAATTAAATTAATTGACTCGTTTCACTTGGTTGCGCATAGGTGCACGTTACGTGCCCTTGCCACAGAAATGTTAACTGCGAGTGTGCATCATTTTATTACTCTGGAAAAATTATAATTTGGAGGTTGATGGTATTTGACCTGCTTTTATATTTAAGGGCCAACCTAAAACTCTTCCGCCTAAATAACAATCGCAGCGTAGGGCTTTAAGAAAAGTAAAGCGTTATAGTGGTTGTCAAGTTCTTTTACTGATCGATTTCCTGCCGCTCAAATAATCTTAAATAAGGGAATGTGTTGATATACTGATGGATTTTCGCTGTATGAATTTGACAGGACAAATTTCATCGATCAGAGAGCTATTGAATAATCTAGTATTCTGCGAAGTTGGGTAGTGTCAACAAATATAAGTTGTTGTGACAGAACTTGGAAACAAATATTATGAATGTTAAGCCTACCTTTATCAGAAGGACTGAAAGTAAGTTAACATCAAGTTGTTTTGTTTACTGTCGATCTGCTGCTGTTATGTATTTGAATTCAATGTTTGGATTTTAATTAACTATCATAACTTAATTCTTCGTTCATTATTGATTAGAAATAATGCTGGTGAGTGGGCGCATTTTTAATTGGGTGATATTTGAGAGCCGTAGCAAAATCAATAAAGGCTGTTTTACGCTATAATTGAAATTCCTCCTGCTAATTATGTTTAGGAATGTACAATTTAGGTTTTATAGTTTATAGACTGATTGCTCTACAAAATTATACCTATTTAACATTGTGACGATTTTTGGCTCAAGTCAAGCAAAGTTGACCAGTTAACAAATTTCCACGATGCTTTTTTTTAGTTTTGTGTTTTTCGGGGATTTAATTTAATACTTTGCTAATAAGTTGAGCAATTCCAAAAATATGGTTTGCCTTGGATTAATCTCACCTTTTAAGTCATCGACTTAGTTCAAAGGCCATGCGGGTCATTATCTAAAAAATTGGATTTTTCGTGAATTTTTAAACCAGATAATTTTTTAAGTATGAAAACATCACCAATAAGTAGTCCAACGGCTTGTATGGAATTGTGTGAACATACTCTTTTATTTTTGAGAATTCAAATATTTGCTGCCACTAAATTTCGGCTTTGAGCCACCATAAATAGAGAATAAAAACTAAAAATGTTCAACTCAGCTCAAACTCTCTTAGTGCATTGAAGGATTTTTGAGGATTTCACCCACACCTCTAGTATATCTTACACTTAGGCAACGGAGGGGAGCAGAGTTAACTTTTTTGATGATAGAACTCTCTAAAAATCCATGTTTTTCAATGTTGCAGGATGCCGCGAGTTCCACCGGCTCAATGACAGTCGTGGACAGCAACGGCCACTGCGGGCAGCAGACGCCGGTGTTGCATCCTCCCGCGACCGCCGTCATCGACCTCAAGACGGTTCACTTTTGCATGGACTCGATGGAGGGCCAGCGCAACCGCGCCATCCAGGCCGTGCCGCCCGAGTTCCGCCTGCGCTTCATGCCCAAGCTGCGTTGGACCAAACGGTGCAGTGCGAGAAATGTGGTTGCCAACGTGTTCCGCATGTTCGCCTCGCTGGCGGGCATGGCCATATTTCTCATTGTGTGGACGTTGTTCGGTGCGTGGTCGTTCCACGTGACCGAGGGCCCTCGAGAGGCTGCCCTCGGGCTGGAGGTGCGGCTGATGCAGGGGAGCTTGAGCTCAGCGCTCACCGACCTGTTGCACCAGCCAAACCAGCAGCACGCATGGAGGACCATCGAGGACGCATTGCAGCGTCACGAAGTGAGCGTCGCCGACGCAATCAACGCCGGCTACGCCAGTGGAGGTGTCATCTGGAATTATGCAGGGTCTCTTCTTTTTGCAGTCAATATGCTCACAACCGTCGGTAAGCTACTCTCTATCACAAAGTTGATAATGGTAAAAATTTCGTACTGCACTGCGTAAAGCTGGAATATTGTCTACGGAAAATTGTTGGAACAAAAAATTTAGTTGAATTAATTAGGAACTGTGATTATTTTTTTCAAGACATTATAAGTTACGAATTTATTATTCATTTTACATTTAATCAGCGGGGGCCATTTGTGCGATAGAATTGGTTCCCACTGCGCAGATCCAAGATGGCGTCTGAATGTGGGAAACAAAAAGCTCTCTTTGGATTCCCGCACGAGTGTCAAGGGTTTGTTTTTACCGTTTTTACGATCCAAAAGACACAATTAGTACAAGTAATGCGTATTATGTTACAATATTGTCGAAAATTTGGTTCTTTTCGCGCACTTTCCCGTGACCGTTTAGTCCACCGGACGCCATATCTGCGGGTCGCACGAATCTGGTCCCCGCTGCATTTAATTTCAAACAGATGCGAAGAAAATCTACTTAAAACCATGGATTTTATTGTTCAATAAAAATTTAAATGATAGAATATGATCCGAATCTGGTCCCTTTAAAATTTTAAAATCGCACTGAAGACACGCAATTTTCCCAGGGGAATACATTTATATATACTCCTTTCATAGCTTAATCTTTTTTGGATTTTGTACTCAAATAGCTAAAAAGTACAGTAAGAAAGCAAATATTCCTTTTTGTAAGATAGATTTTACAGTGGATGCTCCCAATGTTGGGAAAGGGATGGACGGCTAAAAGTGAAATAATTTTAGAGAAAATATCATCCCACGTTTTCAAACTATACAACCATCGCAGCCCCACATGCCTCATCAGCAGTTCTCTGCCGACAAAGCAAAATTCAACACTGCAAGAAATTTTGGATCACTGATCGTCAAAAAAGTAATAAATGAAACAAATAATTTGTCTAGAAAATGGATTTTTCTGCTACTCATAATCATAAGCAATTTGATAATTGGTATTTTAACTATAACGCATTTAACTTATTTGAAGAATTTCTCACGGTTGATGTAAAAGAAAAATTCTGTTTCATCTTTTATCATTTGTTACAGAGGTAGCGAGTGCAAGTTATCTTTTGTTTACTTTTTTAATCAGAGAAAAAAATATGCATTCTCGTGTATTGTATAGAAGTGAGAAAAAGGCAATTAAAAACCGGGTTAGACCCCTTAGCAGGCACAGCTAAAGTGGGCTCAAACAAGCAAACCAGACGCCGAGTTCATCACGTAGCATTTGAACTCGCAGACCCACGCACGTACGCCTTGCACTGGGAGGGAAACTGTGCCGCGCAACAGTCCTACCGTGCGGGTGGCATATCGCTCCACTCTTTCGCCAAACGGAAATCAATATTAAAAAAATGTACCTTTGGTGTCAGTCGGTGCAGTCAGTGCTGCTGCAGTTGAGCGTTTAGAGGATACATTTTTATTGAATTACCTCAATTTCAGGGAGTTAAATGTTAAACAGTAAAAATACCAGTAGAAATAGAATTAACGCATCAGGCGCGACCGCATTTTTGCCTCTACAAAAATAAATAAATATTAAATTCGCACGACTTTAAATCCTCTCTTTCTGTGTAAATTTTACAAATTAAATTTTTCGCAGGTTTTGGTGCTCCTGTTCCGCGGACAGTGGTGGGAAGGTCGGCCGTGTTGATCTACTCGGCTGTAGCCATCCCCCTTCACCTGCTCTGGGTGATCAACTTTGGCGCGTTGGTGGCCGAAAGTCTGCAGAGAGTGCTGGTGCGGCGGCGTTCGTCTCAACCCAGCGACGCCGTGGAGAATCCAGCCTGGTTCGCCTGGCTGCCGGTGGTCGCGATCGTTTCGCATTACGTCTTTGGAATCATACTGTTCGGCGGGGTGGTGCTCTTCCCCTTACTTTTCACCACCGCCGGCGGCGTGGGCCAGCGCAGCTCCGTCGAGAGGGCTGTTTACGCAGTTTACCTCGAGTGCGCAGTTATCATAGCAGGAATTTCGATCAACGTGTGGAGAATATCAGCGTCCTCGGGATTTCTCACTTTTGGTCTCCGACATAATCTTTTAGCCAGAACTAAATATTAAATCATTCAAAGGTTTCGTATGTAAAAAAGAGTAAAATGACTATGTGATTTTAGACATGCATGTGGCTCGTGAGAAATATGAAGCACATATTAGTGTAATTTTAAAACAAACCTGAAAATGTGTATATCGAGAGCAAGCTATAAATAAAATATTATAATGCCTGTTATTACCAGTGTGCCAGCACAATAAAATATAAATTTGTTACTTGATAACTAGACTGAAAGTATTTGCATTTTTTATTTTAAAGAGATTGCAAATAGGATAATTGAACTACTTAATTTAATAAATTCCATTTCTCCTTTGGTTATGACCCGCTGATCCCATCTTTGACACTCCTCGACATTTGATTTTGCCTATAAATGAAAATATAAAAATATTGAATATGAAAGCTACGCGTACAGTAAAGGTCCCGTCAATTTTAAGCAGATCCATCATAATTATGGAAATATTGGAGGAATATTTTTAACGATGGAGTAGGTTTCACCAAAAATGAACGTTTCTTTCGATTCTGTATTGAGGTATATTATCACCATAATTTTGCCAGTTTGATCTACAGTATCTCCACACTGCGCATATTTTTTCAATAAATTGGCAGTAAAAAATTGCGAAAATTGAACTCATTTCCATTATTTAATAATTGAGAGAAATCAAGTGAAAAATGAGAATATTGACTAAAGACTCGTTTGAAGACTCACGCTTTCCGCTCACTCACACTTCTCGCTCTCTGATGGGAATAGAATCAATGTAATGCCAATGCCCTATCCTAACGAGAAGTGTGAGTGTTGGGCGAAAAGTGCGAGTCTTCCATTCCATTAATACAGAAGCGTGCCTTGCGCGCTGTTTATAAGCAAAAAAGAATTGATACGTTTCTCCGTGCCCATCAGATGGCTCTGCGTGCTGCGGGAAAAACGTTTGCCACGATTGGCTGATGGGGCGTGTGTTATGATTTTGTGTTTTTGTCCCGTGACTCGTGATCGTGGTCGTGAGCGATCAAAACAGAACATGGCGCTGTCGCTGTGATTTGGTGGAAGTTCAGCGGTCAGATAATCATTTTCCTGGTAGGGCCGGCAATATCAGATTCTTTTCGTCGATGCAGGATGCATTAATCACTGAAGAGCGATCTACCATGGCCGAGGATCCGAGCGTTGTCACTTTCAGCGACGAGGACGACGAGGTGGAAAACGGAATTCACAGCCCTCCCGAGCTGCAGGGCGTCCTCAACAAGTGGACAAACTTCTTTCACGGTTGGCAAACGCGCTTCATTGTTCTGCGGGACGGGACACTATCCTACTACAAGTCAGAGCAGGACACCAACTTTGGTTGCCGCGGTGCCATCAGCTTGTTCAAGGCTACAATTAAGGTTTGCGGAAGCTTGATTAGCTGGATCAATTGGTCGTTTAACCTTGGGCGTATTTTTATTCCCATAGCCTCACGAATTCGACGAGTGCCGCTTTGACGTGTCTGTGAATGATTGCGTGTGGTACCTACGCGCTGAGAATTTAGAAGAGAAAAATCACTGGGTCCAAACCTTGGAGACGTGTAAAGTGAGTATCACCATTAAGTCATGTCGCAATTTGGAGGATGAGCTTAATTTTGCTAATTTTTTACAGGCTGAGTGTGCCTATGGAAGTGAAAACAGTCTCCGACGTCATGGAAGTGCTATTTCCCTGGCGTCCAATACTTTTTCGACTGCGTCAGCGTCCAGTTTCAAAAAAGGCAGAGGTCTGTATAATGTTGATCTTGCAATCTTATTGATTTAATACTTAAACGTTTCACAATTTTCCTTGGGGGCCTCCTACTTTGGTTAATTTCCAGCTTTATTCCTAAATATTATTGATAAGGTTTTAATTAGTGTTTTCCCCATTGTTTTCATTTGAATTATTTTATTGATATTATTTGAACATGATTTCAACAACTACAAACAATTTTCTTTTTGTGTTGCAGGATTGAAAGAAAAACTTGCAGAAATCGAAACTTTTAGGGATATCCTCTGCAGGCAAATAGAAACTCTCCAAGGCTATTATGATAACTGCGCAGAAACATATGCTGCTGTGAAAATTCTTGAAAGTAAATATTTTTGCTCATGTGTTTGATAGAATCAGGACTAATTTTTTTCCTCCAGATGGAACTGTTGGTGGTAAAAACGGTGATGATATTAATGCTTCTGAAGGTAATAATTTTTCTTTGATATCGTTGCTTTTTTTTTAATCTCACATTGAATCCGATGCCGAGTTTTATGTAATTCCATCTTAACCTGCTCAATGCAATTCATGATTGATATTTGAATATTTTTTACTATTGAATCATGATAGTTAGAACCATATTTTTACTTCTTGTTGGGAACAGAACCCGAGCACGCCTTGCTGCAACTGCTGCATAGCCAGGGTTTGCAAGCCCCTGATTTCAAAGGAGAAGCACTCACCTTCAAAGCCACCACGTCTGGTGTTCTTGCCACCCTAGCACACTGTCTGGAACTAGTGAACCAGAGGGAAGAGGGTTGGCGGAAGCGCCTTGAACGAGAGACTGAGAGGCGGAAACGTCTTGAGGAACTTTACAAACACGCAAAGGTCGAGGCAGAGAAGAAGCAGAAGGTTGTGGTTCGCGGAGGACCTGACTTTGAGGTAATTTACTGCAATTATTCTTACTCGCAATGGTTTTAAAGTTTCATTCTGTATAGAATTCAAATTTTGGTAAAGTGAAGGTAAACAAGGAAAGGTTCTTAACGTTTTTGGTTAAACGCTGTTCAACCATCTCCACGCTCGTACTACTTCTTCAGTTCAATTTCCAAAATATACGTCAGAAAATAGTAATGATTAGGTCTCTGCGTGAAAACTATTCAGGCGTCTTATATACAGGGGTAATGGGATAGGGTTTGGAAATAAACATTGCGGTCTACAATAACACATCATCAAGTTGTGTTATAGTGCCCACATCGGTGTTTCCAGTTTAAAAAAGTTTCTTATGTCAGTTAGTTCTGCTACTTTATTGTGGTTTCTATAGTTCTTATAGTTTACTTAAATTGCATTGTTGCGTGCACCAAATATATTATTTTACTTTGTTTAGTTTATCTTTTACAATCAAACTATATTTTAAATACCTTAATTCGCTCATCTTAATAAGCTTACTGAAAAAGAAAAAGCTGACAAAGATTGTGAAGCATGAAATTTTTTGTTGCTGCTTCTTAAACATGGTATTATGAATTTATAGCACAAAAGGTAGATGGAAAATTTCGTTTTGTTGACATCATGGGTCCTAAACATGTTAAAGGATATGCCGACGTTATTTTATTTGATATTTTGTACCAGGAGAACTAATTGTTATAACCATTATTCAATAATGCAGTATTGAAACCGTGCACAAAAAGGTATTATTGTGAAAGGTTAACAGTGATCAATGATTTGATTCATTTTTAATTATAATTACAATTCAATGATGCGAGAGTTCACCCTTACAAAACCGTTGTTTTTGCTGTTTGCCTATACTCGCATCCATTTTTTCCAGAAAAAAATAAGCAATTGACCAGTTGCATAAATCCATAGTGTTCGAAGCCGCCAACAGATGGCACCACCGCATTCTTTCGTAATAAATTTATTTTTAAGTCACTTCTGCTGCGATTCCAGACTCAATCCTGCTACTATGAATTTTTCACTTAATATGCTTTCTTTTGACATGCTGAAAACCAAAATCAGTCCAGCCAATCGCCGTAGAATCGTGAAAAACTATTTCTGGAAATTAAAAATCTTTTCCAACGATTCTACAGCGAATGGCTGGACTGATTTTGGTTTTCAGTATGTCAAAAGAAAATATTTTAAGTGAAGAACCCACAGTGGTAGGATTGAGTCTGAAATCGCAGCAGAAGTGCCTTAAAAATAAATGTATTACGAAAGTGTATGATGGTGCCATCTGTTGGTGGCTTTGAACACTAACGGTATTTGCAACTGGTGAATTTTACATCTCTTTAGACCAAAATATCAAGTAATTTCCCTAATCTCGTCGATAGATTCAAAAAATATTTTTATTTTTACGTAGCGGGACGAGTTGACGTAGATTAGGAACCAATAAAATACCGACGCAAATGAAAAAACAGTGTCAAGCGACGCACGGATGTTTTTATTTTGCTGTCACGTGCTGGACATCAAGGATCCAGTGGAACTTTCTAAACAGCATTTAGATTTTATTAAGAGAGAAATTTTAATTCCGGAAATACAATTCATATTTGCAAACGCTTTTTCACTTCATTTTGCCGGAAGATAATAATGTTGTAAATTCAGCTCATAAATTATTCATGGCAAACATCAATGGATTACTGCAAATTGCATTTCTTATGATGCCACACATCGGCGTACTCTGCTTCCATTTGTAATTTTGACACGGATATGTTGCCAATTATGCGTAGGAGAAAGCGCCCATCGCAATGCGCCTTCACTTTACCATATTCGAAAATACCAGACTATGCGATAGTGTATCAGTTTGACGCTGCTCTCCATAGGTAAAGGTTGTCGCAATGCCAGATAAGAACGCAAACTTTATCGTAATTTCACGAAAATTGGTTTTCAACGGCTAAATTTTTCTCCAATCGTGTTTTCAGGAAGGGCCTCACAGTGCTCTGAACGATGACGAATTCTACGACGCGGTCGAGTCTGGCCTGGACAAAATTGACGAGGAGATTGAGTTCCGAGAGCGTCTCAAATTAAGCAGACGGCCACCCAGTTCAAAAGCCACAGAGCATAAGCTTTGGCCAGAGGTAAGGATTGAAAATTTATCTGTCTTGAACTCATAAATATGTTCCATTTTGAGAAGCAGGAACTTCATAAATATGTTGATCCTTTCAAAGTTTCCATACATAATTATATCATATTGATACAGATTGATCGAGTTTGCTTGGAGCAACTGCACTATGCAAGACTGAACCTAGGAGAAGGTGGCTGGCAGCTGTTTGCTGAGGATGGAGAAATGCGGATGTACAAACGTGAAGAGGAGGTCGGTGGAATGGTCGTCGACCCTCTCAAAGCTGTCCACATAGTAAAGGGTGTCACTGGGCACGAGATGTGCCATTACTTCTTTAGTGCAGATGTTCGGATGGACTGGGAGAGTGAGTTCTTGAAAGATTGCTTTGAACGACGCTAATGTGTAATACTTGCTGCAGCCACTGTGGAGCAGATGACAGTGTTGGAATCGATAGCAGAGGATACTCAAGTCTTCCTGCAGATTCATAAAAGAGTCTGGCCAGCAGCGCAGCGTGACTCGCTCTTCTGGTCGCACATACGCAAAGTGCCTAACATCCGTGATGAAGATGGACAAGACTTCTGGATTGTTTGCAACCATTCAACAGAGCATCAAGATTTCCCAGTGAGTGTTGTATGTATAAAAGGGCCTAATATTAGGCATGGATAGCTCGCGCATGATTCCTTAGAACTCGTATTATGATTGACTTTAGTATGATAGTCATTAAATATCTCAGGAAGTGTCCAAAAATATGATAAACGCATGCTATATTTCATTTTAAAGTTGCGAATTAATTTACTTGAAATTTTCTTCTATTTTTATTTAAAGGAGACTGCTGACATTTTCTGCTATTATTTTTGTAGAATTTTGTATAAAGAATAGTGCACTAGCCAAAATTTATTTTAATCATGTTAAATCCTACTAGGATTTTTATCCCTCGGCGCTTTATAACTCGCAAACTAGTCAAACTTAAATTATCCCCTCAGTTATAATATTTAAACTCGTAGAAAATAACATCTCACCACTAAAAGAACGTCGCACCACTTGAGTCCCTTTCTTAGTTGCAATAATTGATATTCACATTCTGCTAAAGTGTAATATTAATAATGGCCATGGTCCATGATTAATTAATTATCTTTTCAGGCAAATTCTGGGAAGTGTGTCAGACTTTTCCTCACAGTTTGCCTCGTCTGCCAGACATTCATTGACCCTCCCAAGGATGGGACAGATATAACCAGGGATAATTTGACGTGTAAAATAACTTATTGCTCTGTTGGTAAGTAGTCGCTACAATGAAACTGCGGCAGAAGCTTAATTTTATTTTGGTGTTGCAGTAAATCCTGGTGGCTGGGCACCTGCGTCTGTGTTAAGAGCAGTCTACAAGCGCGAATATCCCAAGTTCCTTAAACGTTTCACGCAATATGTTATTGATCAATGTGCGGATAAGCCAATCATGTTTTAAGTCTACCATATTTTTTGTACCAAGAGTATGTTCTACAACAATAGTCATCTTCACGGCTTTCTGCGGTTTACTTTGAGTAGTTAGTTTGATCATTCATCATGCTGCTGCCTTCGCCTGTCAATTATTTATCATACTAAGTGTTTGGTGCTTATCACTTATTTTCAGCACCTAGTAATTGAGTCATTCAAGACGCTTTTATTTGCAGTAGTGAATCTCTGCATTATGGTCATTATTTCGTTATTCAAAATCATTAAACTCAAATTGTGCCTGTAGCAAATTTGATTAATTGTCTTAAGTATGATACTTGAAAATATAAAATTTTGTTTAAGTAAAAAATACAATTTGACGGTTTATTTAATTAATAACTACGAAATCACATTTTTCTTCAACCAATCATTGACATCAAGGCGCAGAAGCAGTTGGCTCAAAGCAAGCGCGCTAGTTTGGCACTGGACAATTGTAAGCATGTTTTTCAAAACGCCAACTTGGGACATGAAGTTATGCTCTAGCTCGCACAGCTTAGATTCAATGCCGTTGCTGGATGGTTGCACTCCTTCTATCGCTTGCATTGCAAACTCGCAAAATTCAAAGTTCATGTCCAGGAACGTTTGCAAACAATTCATAACAGCATGCTGGCTCTGCACTAGGCCCTCTTGCTTCACTGCCGTTTGCAAGAACGCTTGGGTCAGTATGTTTGCAATGGCCAGACAGTGGAAGTTCTTGATCTCTTCGAAGCTGTCGGTTTCCTTGATGGATTTGATCAGCTGAGAGAATTGAACCTCTATCACGTCAAACTGAAAAATCAATATTTAAATTTGCATGCTTAGCTATACTTCCTTTGGCTAACCTGCAGATAGTGGTGAAGATTGTCAATAACAAACTGGAAATTCCTCCTTAGTTGCCCCAACTGGGTATTAGCCTCGCACCCCCTGGATGCACAAGAAGTAAAAATAATCTTTCCAAAGCCTGATAAAAACGACTTGCCTGATTTTCTTGTCCTCCATTTGTCTTTTCCACACTTCTAGCAAGTTGCTTTGCGCCCTTCGGACTTTCAAGAGCAATCTGAAGACCGAGTTGTACTTTCCAAGCATATCTTCGGTGAAAAGAAGGTGCAACGGCCACTTTACTTGGAACTTCAATGCGATACAGTCCCATCCAGTCAAATCTAGATTCATTTAAAGCTCAATATCAAGCGCACAATTTAGCCTTGGTTCATTTTACCGCAGTCGAGTTGAAAATACATAATGAACTTGTTGAGGAGAACTTCGTCCCTTGTGCTAATGCTGCATATAGCTTCTTTCAACGACTTTTGAGCAGCTGCAAGAAAAGTGCTATTCTTTGACTAGTGCAATTAAATCAATGAATTTAGCTTGCCTCTAAGTCGACTTGTGTTAGGCGGTTGCTTCAAGATAGGATTTGCCATTTTAATAAACTCTGAAACAATTTCACCTCTACCCAGCAGCAACAGATCTTTTACTGTTTTTATCTCCGAAAGCAGGTCTGCGTCTTTGACAGCCACATTCCAAAGAACCTGAAGAACAACAGCTGAATCAAAGTTTTACACAAAATATGAATTGCTAACGTTCGTGAGATGCTGCCTCATTGACTTCACAAGCAACTTGAGCCTCTCAATTTGGAAACTGTCACCATCTTCTATCTCCCTCAGTTCACTCAAGTAGTCTTTCTCCTTTCCACTCCAGATATCAAAGTCTTGGTGCTCATCATGCTCATAGAGACCTGCTTTGATGAAATATGAGTAATTCCTCTTTTTGTAAAGACGTTTGAAATTAATACTTTTCGCATTGCTTGGCTTCTGTTTGATCATCACCACAGTCTGTCCTATGTAGAGAATATCTAGAGCAAGAGAGCTGGGAATGTATGACGGCAGTTGCGAAGGATTCATCTTGAAAACAGAGTACGCCGTGTACATATTTGCGACGGAATTGATCTGGAAAAGTAGTTGGAATACAATACAATTCCTTTAAATAAAAAAAAATGATTACATGGACCATTTCCACTTCTCCAGGAATGTCCTCTCTCTGATCCTTTGTGATGAAAAACTGCTCTGTGTCAAAGAGCTCTCCGTAAATCAACCAAACGCTGAGTTGCTTCAAAAAGATGCTATGACAGCGCTTCTGAATCCTAGGGACAGAATAAATATTTAGTAAAATTCCCGATCTCGTAGAATGATAAGGAACCTTTTGAAAGCAACTTCTGAGTTGTGCGACCTCACACACGGGCTGCTTTGCAAAATTTCCATTATGTGACACCAATTCAAATCATTGCCTTTCAGCTCAATCTGTAAAATTGAATTAATGCCTTGGAAAAGAATAAAAGGAAAACCAAACCTGGTCCACGGCATAGTTCAAAAGGTGAAGCAAAACTGTGTATTCCTCTGTGATTTGTAACACAAACATGATAGATTTGCTAGGGTCGAGCAATATTTCGTTTTCGAGATGAACAATGGCTTTTCGGTATGGCTCAAGCACTTCTTCAATTCCACTGCATAATGCCAAGAAATACACTTTAGTGTTTGTGCCTGTAAAAATAACCAAAAATGAAAAATCCCCGCGCATTACTGGTGCTCTTTGATTTTCTTACATACCATATTTGTGAGTTGACTGGCTGTAAATTGGGTTGCAATTGTCCTCGCTAAAATTTTTGAGCCGTCTATAATTTGTAGCAATTTTAAGAACCTTTTCAATCAGTTTATTCTCGCCAGGCGTGAGCGGCAGAGCTCCATTGATCTGAGAAACAATTTAAGAAGCATTAGGAAAAAATATTATGTCATACTTAAAATTAAACACTTGACTAAAACTCATACCTCATAAATTCCGTTTTCAAATTTGAACAAGCCACTGTCAAAACCGCTCAATGTGAAGATAAGTTCGTGAATAATGCTGTACGTTGAATTCATTTGGCGCTTTGATTTTTCCATCATTGTCGATTTCAGTTAGACATTGACAGTTCTTCACTCACAGTCAGGAGTCAGGACCAGGTCAGGACTCTCTGCGCAAAATAATACACAAATAATACACTATATTCCTATAATAATATAATTTCATGCTTCATGCTCTATGGCGCGCGAGTAGGTCCGATCACGTGACGCGGGCGAGCGCGCTGATCGGTTGCTGGTCGCGCCCACTTTTCCAGTCACAACAATAATATGTGAATCGGACAGAATTTGAAAACAGTAAACACAGCGTGAATGTGTTATCTAGATACATAAAAAACAAGACAAATCCTCGTGCCTGGTGTTTGGCTCCTCAGCTGTCGTATAAGACACGTAATATAAAAATTTCTGAATATTTGTCTTTATATGTAACAATTTTTCCATTATGATGTATGTTATGGAAAACTTATTATCTGTTGAGTACATATAAGTCGCACGAACCACTATTTTGTCTACAAATACGACTTGTCTCTAAACTGTGTGATCACCATACATATATGATATATAAAATCACCCTATATAATATTTAGATACATACATATTATGTGATACACATACACTTTTCGCCGCGACTCGAAGTTTTCGCCACCCAAACTTTTATGAGATTCTCTTTCAAAAGTAGAGAGCTTAGAGCTTATAACTTATAAGAAGTGGCGAGATCTTTAACCCGGCGGAAGCTGCAATTTTTTCCTCATGGAGGACTCACACTATTCGCTCAACTCATACGTCTCGCATTCTAACTTTGATTTTATTCTTCACATAAGCAAATCAGCATCAGAGCGAAGAAGTTTGAGTGAGCGGAAAGCGATAGTCCACACTATAATTGCCTGTGTGAGTAATAGCCATTGTACATAAATAATATAATTTATTAATTTTTAATTCACCCCATAATATATATTTACTTGATGTGTTTTTCATTTTTTCACGTTATTTAAACAATACAGTAATTATAATAAATTTACAGGTTCTACTCACCAGAAATCCCAATAATGAGAATGATGTCGATCTGCTTGCTTTCTGGTTTAAGAAGAGCTTTGATTACTAAATATCATTGGACACCTAATGTGCAGCAAAAACTTGCACCATCGTTCAGAAGCTACGGAGTGCCTCCTCAGCAAACGCTGATGCATCAATTTTACCTGCATGTTTCTCAAAATGCTGGAGTTACAGCCGCTCTTCCTTCAAACTCACTTAAGACAAGGAAAGTGCAAAACATTTTTGCGACTCTAGACTGTGCTTTCATCTCGCCATCCAGACACATCACTTCGTCTGAAGAATACCGGAAGGCTATGGAGCAGTTTAGAATTATTCTAAATGAGGAGTCAATAGACAAAGACGATTTAATCAAAATTGTTTTCTACGTTGGAATGCAGAAAAAATCTAAGCAGGCAACAACCCTGACAAACCTTGCCCTGAAGCGCCTACAGAACAATATAACTCAGTTAAACTTGACAGACACATGTATTTTGGCAAGCACTATATTCAAGTGCAGTGTACTTGTCAAATCTCCGTTTCCCGAATTATTTTCTCGACAGATGACAGAAAACATGCAATATTTACTAGACAATCCAAGAGATTTGAGCGTGCTAGTGAAAGTGCTAAGGCAACAGCGATACCACGATAGGAAACTGCTTGATGAACTTTCAAAAAATTATGAACGATGGTCGAAGAAAAATCTCGAGAAGTGCCATGTTCTGTCTTATTTTGCCGAAGCAAAATTCGCCACGGATGAAATATACAAAGTAATAGAAACATCAATCAAGGAACTTGAGATAGATTACAGGAGCAAAGACATAGCAAAAGTCCTGTGGGTCGCTTCTACTTTGGGCTACAAAATACCGAGTGATTTATTGCCTACTGTATGGAGTGCAATAAATGGAAAAATCGAGGAATTCCTCTCTAGTCCTGATCTGCTTCTCAACTGCCTATTATCAATGGCTTTGATTGGACATTATCATGAAGATCTCACAGCCATTGTCTCAAGCCCCAAAGCTATTTCTCACTATAAACGTAATATTACTGTTATTTTTATATAAAATTTAATTTAAAATAAAATTATTTCAGAACTTAGATTTAATATCAATTGGATGAGACTGTACCAGCTGCTGGAGTTTCGCAAGATCGAATGCGGCCATGAAAGCAATTACACCGGACCTGCCTTTCCCCACCCGTCTCTACAGTCACAAATGGACAACAGGCCTATGCTAAAGAAAATTCATAACTTTGTCAAGTATTTGGAATCAAAGTTAGAACTGAGCCAGACTTCTATGTGCTTCAATGTCAATTCTGTTAACATTGCTGGTATAACCATTTGTAGAAATGGCAGGTTAGTACAAGTTTGTGCAAACATTTTCCAGAAATTAACGTGAATTTCCAACTTCAGGAGTATACACATTGAAGTGCTGGATCCCTTCGTATGCCTGGAAAATTCAAGTCGGCCTGTTGGTTTCATGGAGTGCAAGATCAGGCTCTTAGAGAAAATGAAATCTACTTATTTACTTGTAAGCCTCAAAGTTCAAAAGAGAATGGCTCTCTGAATTTCTTAAAATTATAGATCGGCCAGGAACACCTGAACAAAGGAGAAGAGAAATTATTTGCTTGGGTGGAAGATGAAATAGTTCGTCTCTATATGATTCAATAAAGGCTCTATTATTTTTACAAGATACAAAAAGGAATTTCAAATGTACAGAGATCCATCAGCTGGCCCCAGATAGTGCAGCCAAACAAGCACGACATCCACCAAAGTCCACACTCCTAATCCTCCAAAGCTGAAGAGCTTCCCAATAGCTTCTTGCCAGTGGCCAAGGTAAAACCTATAAAATTAATCTGTTATATTATCATAAAACAGGACAAAAATCGAAAATTCATGCTGTTGAATTAGTAATAATTACCTATCAGCTCCAAACCCTCCAAGCGTAATGCTCAAAAGTAATGCCGTACTCCACTTATAACCTCCAGTCCAGTTGCATGGCAGGTTCTTTTGAAAAACCCGGTTTCCCAAGCACAAAAGTTCGCTCTTCACAGTACAATTGGTCCTAATCTTATAAGTCAATCAGGATGTTCTAGCTATGAAAATTCTGGTACTGATTACCTATAATAAGTGCGAGGAGATGCCACCGAGTTGCAGTTTGCCAGTAGCTTGCACGTGTAATTCGAAGGATCCATTTGGTAGCAAAACTGGCAGGTCATAGTTCTTTCAAAAGTACTCTCGCCCTGAAGGTAGAAAAGTGTTAGGAATCGGAATAAAAAATTGTAACTTTTTCACTTCATCACATAAAGAAATTCTATAGAAAATAGTAGTTGAGAAATCATACCAAGCAGTTGATGTCGTTCAGAACAGAGCATAATACTTTGACTTCTTTTCCATACTCGCAGGACTTGTTAAAGGTGCAGTTCAAGCAAAGACCGCCCAATTTGTCGCACTCCACATTGCTTGGGCAGTTCGGGTTTGATTCGATTTTTCCTTTCGCCTGATAATGGAGAGTTTGTAAATTAGGGTCCAATAAATTAATTCAATCATCAGCTCAATTAGTCCATGGTAAAGAGGGAAGTGTTTAAAGATGCGTACCAAATGACTGATGGAATTCGGACTGGATTCGGTTGAATGCGGCTCAGCCTTTTCCGTATTGGCGTCTAAAATATTTGTGCAAATTTAGTTTTAAAGAAAACATTAACAAAACAAAATGCACCTATTTTCTGGATGTTTGTCGACAAAGTCAAAATTACCAGAAGAATAGCAAGTTTGAAAACATCGGCAATGTTGATTCTTCGCACAACCACCATTTTTCACATTATAGATAATTTTTAAAATGGATTATGTTTAGACAGCTTGAACTGGCCTAATTTGTGCGTGAAATTTTTAAACCGAAGTTATCCCAATAGAGTTTTGTTTACTCCTAGCCTAGGCAAGAGCTGTGCCGTCCGCCGTGCCTCTGGAATCCAATTTTGGATAGCCATATGATCACGACACGCCCACTTTTGTATGAAAGTTGGCGGTCAGGCATGCCAGAAAGCTATTGGAGGCTGAAGCCACTGGAGGCCCAGGTTTCTCCCAGAATGAAAACTATGACAGCCACAGTGATTTTTATATCTCTGATCAGCTTAAATTAAGCTATTTTTTACGGGCCTTTTATTTCAGGAGAAATCACATAAATAATATTACATTAAAACAACAATCAAATCACGTGTAATAAATTGTGAAATTTTATTTTTAATTTACACAAAATTGGTACTGTTAAATTCAAGTGGCTTATGGAATGAACAATATAATCTTAGGAGATAAAATATTCTGAGTTTGTAGCACATTATTTTGAAGTCTTTGAAATCACTTCATTTCTTATAATCAGCACTTTTTAATCTCACTTTGGTTACTCGAAACTGTCTATTTCTTGCTCTGCAACAATTTAGAATAGTTAGATTAGATTCATTATCATAATTTATCTATTTCAATTTTAGTTTACCTTTGATTTTCCCTTCTCAGCGGGTTGACTGAGAGCGTGAACCTTGGAGCGCTCTTGCTCCAGCTGAACCTCGAGTCGTTGCAAATCAGACCACAAATCCTTGCGCTCAGACTTTAGTTGCTCGACCTCTAACAGGACTTCTGCCTTGTTCTTCACTGTCACGTAATTTTGGCAAAATTTGAAATTTGTTTGAGGTCTAGAGAAAAAATGAAAGGCTTACTCTCTCCTTGAGCGAGCATGCTGCACAGCTGGGAATTCCTAGCCTTAACATCTGTCAGGTCTGCCTCTAGCTTGGACACCTTTTTCTTCAGTGCTATTATCTCTTTTTCCCTCTCTTCAAGGACATTCTGGAACTGCGCCAGGGTGACGTGGACGTCAGTAACAGGTTTCAGCTGGTTGCAAGAGAAACTCCTATGAAAAATCTATATCACTATTTCAGTGGCGCCTGTCAAACCTGTCGAGATTTAAAATGCTCAGTCTTGCTTTCTAGCTTTAAGGCTTCAGCAGTGAACTCATTTATTTCTTCAAAGAAATTTGCAACTTCCTCAGGCTCGTCAACCTTTTCCTCTGCCTGGAAATTAGCATTTATGCAATAAAAATTAGACATACATTATCAAGAAAATAAATTTAGTATTCACCTCTTTGGTTGGGTCGCCTTTCATTTTGTTGAATTCGTCCAGAGACATGGCCTGTGGTTTTTGGACCTTGCCCTTTTTCTTCAAGCCCTTTTCTTGACCTTGGTCATCTGGACTTTGAACCTTGCGCAGTTTCATTTCCTCCTTATTTGTAAGAGTTGAAATCAACAAAGCTTCCTGCAGATCGTTTTCATATGACCCACACACATACTGGAATTTTAAACGATTTTACCAAAAGGAAATTTACTATTAAAAATAAACTAAATAAGATTGTATGCTACCTCTTGGATATAAGAGCGACTCCTGAATTTTTATCAAGTTTGCATACACATTATTGCAAAAATAAATTATTGGTTTGTCCATTTTTTACCCTTTAAACTAAAAGTAAAGCACGTTTTATAAAAGAAACTGCTTCAGATACCTCCTCATCGTGTTTCAGCCACTCCTGCCACTGCTCGGTGTTGCTGTTGGAATTCTGTTTGCTCTGCTTCTGCTGACAATGAGCTGACTGCTTTTTTGAGTTGCCCTGAAATATTCAATCAAATTTAACCCACATATAGCGACAAACTAAATTTTACATTGCTAGCGTCCTTCTTCTTGTTAGCCTTCTTCTTGGCATCTTGCGACTGCTGCTTGCCTTGCTGGCCAGACTTGGATTTGTCTTTTGAATTATCCTTGTCACTTGAAGACTTCTTTTTCTCAGATTTTTTAACTTTCGCGGAGTCGTCTTCCACGTCCACGCTCAGGACAGAGAATCTCGAAGCAACAGCTGTCGCCATCGTACCTCAAATCTCCTCTTTTATTTCAAAACGACAAGAAAATCCGCTGACAATAACCTGAATTTTACTCTGTGTGCACCTCGCTTTTTGTTTTGCTTGCTTGAACTTTCGCTTATTTTCGTGGTGGATACTCGCATCATTGGGGTGCAAAAGTACGAGAATGTGATTGGTGCTGCCACCACTCTTCAAATCGAGAAGTTCTTTTGCTTGCCAAAAGCGGCCAAAAGCTAAAGCGCTCTCACGCTGCTTGGACAAAATAATTCCTTATTTCTTCAAATCTCAGATGCTGTAAAAAGCAACAAACTTGAAACATAGAGTGTGACACAATGTTCTACTTTTTTCTATTTTTTAATGAGTGTATAATAATTATATTAAATGAGAGGCCTCTCACAGCTTTTCATCGGCGTTCATGTGGTTATTTAAACCTTGTTTGTTATGGAGAGAAAATGAGACTTCGCCACGATCTTAACTTAAAAATTAATCAAGCACATATTTATTTTATGCGTGTACCATTCCTTTCTATTAATTCTTATCATTAAAACAATAAGAATTAATAACTTCAAGACGCCAACTGAACGACCCTTTAAACTCCAATAAAATTATCGCATTTTTTCGCCCTTCAGAATTTCAAAAATAGATTTTATGACTCACTTTGGAAAAGTATGGAGCCATTTGAGAAATGATAACCTTTGGATAATATAAAATAAACAGAAAAACATTTGCGGCTGCAATTTTCTAAAAGTAAATTAAATAATTGGATAATGTGATCAAGCACAATTTTTGAGCTAAAATGCGTGGACATAGAGCCTCAAAAATCTATAATATTTTGTTGTTGTTGAGCTTATGGTTTGCTATAGAATAACAGAAACACTTGGAATGCAATAGGGACTTTAAGAATGAAGGGACGACCGTGCGCTCTTTGAGGTACACTCGCGCTTGACAAATGGTCGGTAGGTAATCGGCTTATTCGCTCCGTCAGTTTTCATGTACCTGCTACTTTTCTGCTTTTGAGCAGCTGCCCCTTGATCCCATAGGCGTATAACAGAAGCAAGGCGTCTTTCATTTAAAATGCAAAATTAAGACGTGCAAGCAGAAAGCAAAACTGTGTGTTTGTCGCTCTGGGCATAAAATAAAATTTTGCTAAATTAACATATGTTTCAAAATTTTATTTTTCGAGCAGATCAGGCGCAAAGTGTTGCACGAATACATAGATATGCTGAAAAGTCCAATAGATTACATTTTCCCTAAAAAAAAATTAAAAATGAATTATTTGCTATTCTCATCCGAAAGTTAAATATGAGTTTTTCTCAAGCCTTAATTTGTACAGCGCGTATTATGTTTGTCAGGAGCGCTTCACATTTAATACGCATCAGCCGAGGTAAACTGAATTCAATTGCATGCAGAGAAGCGAAAAGAATTATGAATGTGGCTGAGGCGGTGACGTTGTCGAAACAGTGTCGTGTATTTACAATTTTCTGGCCGCGGACACACTGGCAGTTTTGTACGTGGCGACCGGCCGGCCGAAGATAGAGCGGGCACACAGTCGCTGCGCCTTGTCGGGGAGATGTGATGATGTTTTTGATAGTGATCTGTATAACTGCAGCGCCCGACTCGCGTCCTGACAGGCAAGGTCGTTTCTTATGACAGGGCTTCTTGATTCGAAACAGAAGAAGGAAAAAATGTTGCCAGCTCACTCTCCATTATGAAGCTGTACGCGGCCTGCTGCTCCCATATTAGAAATTAAGGCTTAAAATTACGAGGGGCGCAGCCTAAACAGTCACGTCAGAATTTGTTGCTTACGCACCTCTTAACCGCCAGATTTTCCTATTTTATTATTTTTTTCAATGGATCGGTCCAAAATCCCTGCCAGGCACTTTGATGAACAAAATCTTTTTTAAATTGAATGCAGCCTCCGCGGCTTGTTTGTTTTTTCAGATAGAGGCTTTTTCCTGTATTTCCTTAAAAAGTCTCCTGCTAAACAATGTTTTGCCACTTTTTGCGTCCTTAACTTATGAATTAGAATGGAATAGTTTCAATAAAATGATAAAGTTGGAGCGTATAAATGAAAAAATAATAATTTGAGATCAACGTGCCTTCAAAATTCACACGTAATATTTCACACTTCATAACATTCGAGGTTTACTTAATTATTGAATAGAAATTAAATTTTCTGCGCAAGGGAGAAATGGTCAGTGGCTTTATTCTACTCGTTCCCTTTTGAGGGCTGCGGATAAGTAAATTGAAAATATCAACTTCAAGGGGTTTACTGTTTTCACTTGAGGAAGGAATTTCTGCATACTAAATAATTAATAATCGGAGATGTCCTCGCAATGTTTGAAATTTAACCCTTTTTATCAGTCTCGACAGGTTTTGGCTCCAACTAGCATCCTATTCAAAAGGGTTGTCGTAAATTTTCTTCTTAAAAACACTGCCACATTAAAGTGTAAAAAATGTGTTAAAAGTAACAATGTATTTCCTGTAAAAGAGAAATTTTTCCAGAAAAAAAAACAATAAAAAGGATGTGAATATTTTCCTTGAGCATCTAATTTCCTCTCTCTCAAGTTCATGACCCTTTAAAGGGTTTTCTGACTTTTCTACTTCCGACCCAACAGGCACTTCCTTTTTAACAATACGTTGCGCTCTCTTACATAATAGATTGTCATTTTTGGGTGGCCTATATCCTATATATGTCTTGTTGTGTTTGTTAAGTCTTTCCCACACTGACCCACCATATGTGGTTTCCCGTTTTTCTCTCTCAGGGTGGTGGTGGTGCACCATGGTGTTGCTCTACAGTTTTAAAATAATATTTTTTCCCTTTTCTTGGATTCATCGCGATAACTATGCGGGATTTACACTATATGTGTTCGACACCGTGGAAGCTGCATTTAATTTTAAAGCACAAAATAATGACATCCTCGTGTGCTTCTCTGCCTTCATTGAGTTAAACCAAAAATATTTATTTAAATTTGGGCTACAAGGATTTCAAGTTAAAGGAAATACACATTGTCCTATTTTGATTTAATTTTTTTTTAATTATTTCTGGGTCTATTACGTAACACAAGTTATTTTGCACAGTTTAAAATCATTTCCCACATTAATATCTTGAAATATCACCTTAAATGTTATAATCAATGAATAACAATAACACAGCGTTCAAAAGCATACAAGTTGTTGTTGCTGGGCTCCGGCAGACCTGAGAAGCACCTGGGATGTCTATTTTATAAAGTTGTGGTTTTATAAATTGATTTAAAGCCAATTATTCTCTAGTATATCATAAACGTGTTGCATATGTGTTGTTATGCTGATTGATCTGATTATTTGACGTTTATTATGTTTGAACATTTAAATGATTTTTCACAGCAGTGATTTAAAGAAAATGCTGACAAGTTGCGTGGATTAAAATGACCGCCATCCCCTCATCCCTAAGGATAAAGATATTGGAGATTACGTTTCGATGAAAAATGGTCCATCCAATATCCTCCATTATAGAATTCAATGGGGGTAACAGGTGGTCCTAATCCCTATTTTCCTTAGAGGAATCCACTTCTATTAACGTTCCATTGTTGAAATGAAAACAGGAAATCCACTTCTATTAACATTCCATTGTTGAAATGAAAACAGGAAATCCACTTCTATTAACATTCCATTGTTGAAATGAAAACAGGAAATTGTGCGTATGTTCGTCACTAAAAGCGTCAAGACTAGTTTCAGCTTGCCATTATCTGTAGCCCTATTTTATGGGAGCGTTTTACTCTCATGAAAGAAGGGCTTGCGATCGACGCTCAGGGTATAATAGGCAACGATTTCCGGTTTTCAATTCAACGATGAATTTAAAAGTAATTCAACTAATTGTAAATAAAAGTAAAAAAAAAACATAATACTAAAAACTAACGCTCTGTTCAGCCATAACAGTCATTATTATACAAATACAATGATGCTCTGTGAGCGGTCTGCGGTGAAGCGCGACGTAGATTTGGGCATAAAATTGCAATTTTGCAATTCTCCAGAGTCACGACACATAATTACGACTGGGAAAAAATCACGTAGGAAACAGCCGTCTCGCGCTGTGCCTTCAATGACGATTTGCAACGCACTTTCTGGTATGCCCACCTCGCTGTAAAAAGTCACAATTATTTTTAGTTGACTTCAGTGCTTGCAGAGGTGACCGCAGCACTTTAGGAAATAAAAAATTATATTCGTGGAACAAAAATAATAATAAAACTGTCAGAATAGCGGCTGTCTTTTTTGTGCAGGATACAAATTTGGCAAATTATATTTTTTCACACAGATTTTCTAAATAAAACTTAAAACGGTACAAAGGATATTTAAGAATAATCACAAAAGTATGCATTTTAAATACACTATAATTCACAGCAGATTTTTACTTCCGCGGACCTTTCAGCCATATAACAGTTGAGCTGCCTCATGAAAGGAAGAGCACAGTCGCATTACAACTAATAAGCATCACAGCCGATTCTTCTGCTGGTATGAATAGGAACGCGCCTGCACACATGTGAAAAGCGACGGGGCAAGGGAGGCTGCCATCGCGGCGCGGCGGCAGCCTTTCTTTGATGTTTCCTTCCATTTGGTCAGCTTGAGGATTCACTCGAGAGTCCACAGGTGGGATAAGAGGCAGACGAAATTCGCTTATTCTCCGTGTTACCATTCAGACGATCATGATAAAGATGTTTTGTCAAAAATTTCAGCTCCCTCTTTGATTGATTCTGAAGCGTGTTCATTTCAATGGGAAAGCCGTTGCCACATGGCGTCGTTTTTTATCAGTCCTTCTTTTTCACTCTCTCTCCCTCTTCTTCTTGACAGCTTTACTAGCGTGACGCAGAAGTGTATCTCTTAATGAAGGCCGATGTAATGAGCGCCGGCAAGAGCATATAATGACCAAAAAGTTTAATGAACGCCAGGCGGTCGGCACGAACGCATCAAATGCAGCGGTGGAGCAAAAGGGATCGAGACAAACCATCAGATTGCTATAATTCTGCGCTAAGGTTGCAGCAGCATTATCAACTGAAACTTCTATCTCTTTAGAAAGTTGATGCCAAAACTTGAATTAAATGGTGAAAAAATGCCATCGAGACAAAAATCAAAAACGGATAATTTGTCACTCGCATTATAACGTATACGAAGCTATAGCCAAGCCTCTATAGCAATTTGTTAAGAAAAATTCCAAGCTAAATCTTTTTTAGATCTTTTTATATCTCATGTAGCTACAAGCCGTTTTTATTTCAAGGCGTGAAATCTGCAGGAATATGTTTTACTCAAATCTCAGATGTGCAGACAACATAATCTAATTACATAATTAATTGATGCCATCAGCAGCTACAAGCCTGTTCCTTCAAGGACCATCAGCAGTTTTGTTTTCTGCGCCGTTTTTTATTCGTTGACGCCGAACAGACAGACACGCTCGCTCTGCTTCGCAGCAGCAGCGGCGTAAAATTCTTTTGCAAATCTCCTCCCTGTATCCGTTGGAGAAGAAACCAATTTCGCATCTCCTGCTCCTTTTCGTTTACAACTTAATCATGATAGCAGTCGTCGGACGGTCAGACGCCACCACACTGATTGGCTATAAAAGTTCTGAAGGTGTGATGAATATTTTTTTATACATCTCTCTCTACTCTCAACACGCCTGCTTTTCTCAGCATCATATATTTTATTTTATAATGGCACGCCGCTGTTCCAACACCCTGATGGTTCATGGCTTTTCGTCGGCCTTATACGCGGGCCTTACAAATAGCTTCCTTTCCAAAGCCTCCATCCTAGAGCACAATTGATGCCTGGCAATCTCACCTTCGAAATTTGTTATTTCGGTGCCCCTGCCTCAGGAAAATAATGGGCCCCAATAAATCGAACGAACCATGAGAGCAAAAAAGAGAGACCTAAAAAGCTTCGCTACTTGTTTGGGGGCTGCGCGTTGTGCTAAGCAGCATACAATTATAATTTTCCTTTGACACCTCTGGCCTCGACATTGTTTGAAGGGAATTTGCTGAAGGGACATGCATAGTCATGCTCGACGAACAATTTTTAAAAGATAGCAGGTAAAATTCTTTTAGACTTTATTTCCATTCTTTTGCGTTGCAAGAGTAAATGACCAAGTTTTCCCCCCAAATTGTGTTTTACCCAATTCGTAGCATTATAAACAATGCTCTTTTATTTGAACAGAGAAGTTAAGTTGATTTACCATTCCATTTACGCAAATAAAAAATGTTATTAATTTCTTATATGTTTTTACCGACGGCCGGCGCTGCGCAGCGTGGCCGAGGACTCTTCAAATAGGTTTGCAAAAGATATCAGGCAAAATCTACATTTTGAATCAAAAGTTTTCACAGCCAATTTGTTCATCTTTTTGAATTTAAGAAAAACTCCCCTCTTCTGATTGTTTGCGAAAAATTATATCAAAGATACGCATCATGATTTTAATGCTCGTAAAATGAGATGAGAAACACTTCTTAATGGTTTCTTTTTAGTTCGAGCAACACGAGGAAATTTGGATTCCTAGCATTTTCCTACAATAAAGAAGTATTATATTATATTCTGTCAGTCAATTTTTGAATACTCGTCTTTTGTCAAAAAAGACATTTACAAAAAAAAATCATTTCAAGCATACAACACATTGGACACCTGTGGGGTCGAGGAGCCGTGACAGAAATGCGTCTTTTCTTATTGTAGTAGGTTTGTCTTTGCTGTGACTGCTTCGGTACGAATCTGATAGTGCATTATGGGGGAGAAGGTGCAGCAAAGGGTGTGTTTCACCTTTGCACTACCACCTGGCGATACAGGTTAAATGCAAACTAGTTGCTAGGACAGTAGCGACGAGAAGGCGCCACAGACTAAAAGCGACGTATAGTGATGCATAACAACCTCATCTAAAACAGTTTAGCTGTGTAAATTGGTAACAAATGCTCAACTATATTTCCCTGAATATAACCATCTAAAATTCACAGGCCTTGAAGATTAGCAAAACATTAATAATACGCAGCGCAGCAAAAACACTGACTGCGACTATAATAAAGTCTGACAGAAAAATCGTCCGCCATCGGGCAATATCCTTGTAAAGTTTGACCTGCGCGGATATCAACTGGAATTAATCAAGGTTTTAATTGTTCAAATTATTAACTAGCTTGAGTAAGCAGCATGATGATGAGGATGGCGATAACATGCAAATTGCAAAGTGCATGCATGTCTTCATCAAGCGAGTGCATATGTGCGTGCGCATAAATTTAACTCCATTCGGTTCAGCAAGCTTGTCGTTGCAGCGAGTTTAATGAATAATTAAAGAGGCCGTGCATTGAACGAGTAAAAAAGGGATATGTCGAAAGAAAATGCATGGCTTTTTCTCTGAATGCAGAGTTAACATATATATGTGCGCCACGAGAAAACGAGAGGTATAACGACTTTGCTCTTTTTCCTCTGCTGCATTTGCAAGAGAGAAAAATAAACCCCCGACGACTGTGTTTTAGTATATTGTGCTGTGTTACAGAGTGTCTCTTCAAGTCGCACTTTAATTTGCATATAACGACCCGAGGATTAAGCAGTCGCCTTCTTGTTTTCGTTTCAAAGGCAACTTTTTTGCATGTCGATGGTTTCTTCGTAAGTCGTGCCTCGCTCCGCACGCAGAGATCTCTTATTCCAGTTAAAACAAAGCCTTTTCTTTAGCCTGGAAAAAAGCATTGAAGAATTGACATTGAATTTACTTCTCTCAGTCGGTCAATATTTATCTGGAATATCTTATTTTAATTGTACATGGTTAAAACGCTTAGAATCAAATAAAACATTAAAGTGAAGTGTTGATAAAATTGCCAGGACTTCAGAAACTTCCATAGCAAAAGAGAGAAACTGTGTCCTACAGGTAAAAAACTCAGTTTAGTTTGGAAAGAGTAAAACGCATGAAATAATGTCCATCTTGATATGAGCAAAAGTCGGAAAACTTTTTTAATGCACTGTCACTTGACTCACTTAAAAAAACTGGAATGAAAATTTTTATTGAGAGCAACAGTCATTTTGCAGAAAAAAGAAAGCCAGAATTTGTGCATACGAGATTAACTCCAGCAGGACTAATTATATGTTGTGGAAACTTTTCTCTTTTTCACCTGCTCTGGTTCTGAAAAGTCACAATCAACGCGGCACAGAGACGACCTTTTGACGTTGGTAATAGTAAAAAAGGTTTAGAAAGGAGAAAATATATGCAAATAACACCTTTATTATCTCGCACGCATTTAGCACGTGTATATTTTTAGATCTGATTCCTTGTGACAGCGGGCAGTGTGTTGCAAAAACGGCGGCTGCGCTGATTATTATTTACGTTGACATATTTATGCAAGGCCTGTGTGTAATTCTACGGCCAATTTACGCCAGGGACAAAACGTCGAGAGCGTCTTGTCATTTTTCTTTTATTCTCAGCAGGGCTCTCTTTTCAGAGCAGAAATGGCATTTTTGCCCTCTCATTTTCTTGACACGCCGACACTTAAGCAAAATGGTATACGCAATCAGATTGGTATCGCCAAAGAAATCTACATAAATTTGACTCTGTGATCTTGAATCTTGAGCAAGCATTCGACCGTTTAAAAAAGGACCAATCACCTCTTCGTTTTATTACCTTTTAAATTGATTTTCCTATAGCATTTCAACAGTCAAAATACTTTTGTTAAAACAACAGTGTTGCATGCTTCTCGATACCGTTTTCTAAGCAATAATTATTTAAAGTCTTGCAAAATGGAAAGCTCTGGCTCTAGCACCAGATAGTTCCTGAATGAAAGAATTTGCTGCTTTTCTATCATGACAAGAATCCTTAAAAACTATTATTTTTGTTGATATTTTATATGCTACAGGCTAAGTTTCCCAATTGGATAATCCAATTTAACAATTTTGGCTGACCAAATCGCCATAAAAATACCCAACCGCATTTCAATTGCAAATTGAAGCAAATCAAGGCTGCTGGCAATATTCAAATTAATTCAACCTCGGGAAAATTACACATCTCTGCGTTAATCAAAAACAGAGGCAAACATCATAGGAGAGAGAGCGAGCGTCTATACATATATATACATAATATTATGTAGTGTGCCTTTATAATATGTTTCGACCTGCTGGCGTGTGGTGTTGTTATTTTTTATTATGTCTTTATTTATGACGGTGATGGAAGGCAAGGGGCTTGTAATAAAAGTGTATATTGGATATTGTGTGTTCAGCTATTTGGCACCTCGCGGAGCGGTCGCGGCCGGCAATCTCTCAACCATAAGGAAAAATATATCTCGTTGTTAAACAGCACGAAAGATCTCTCTCCGGACACAGAATAAAAAATAATATGTTGTGTACGAGAGGCGGAATGAAAAATAGATGATTGCACGCCGTGCCACTCTTAATGTACAATGGCTGCGGTTGCTGGAAAATTTATTCCTCGCCGCGGAGCGGACTGAATCGGCGAGATAGACGCTGCGAGATACATAAGCGCAGCGCCTCCCTCCCTCCCCGCCCACCGCTTTTTATCTTCACCTCAAATCCCTCTTTATAAGGTATGTAACAACTGGATCCAGAATAAAGACATCGAAGCTGTCAGCATTTTTTCTCTCGCCTTCTCGCTCGGCCAGAATGGCCCAAGGCGAATGCACGATCGCTATAAACCATTCTGCGCGGCCCGGCTGGACGTGGTGGATTTCCAGTCGCGCTGCCGCCGCCGCCGAACCCTTTTCCCTGTCCCGCGCGCGCACGCTCAAACCTCTTCGGCCCCTTTGAGCCGCACGCGGCTCATTTGTATCATTTATTCCTTGCAGAGCGTCGGAATTTCTCGTTCGCCTAGGCAGTGCAAATTGCGTGCGATTCCAAAAAAGGCGCCTCAGCCCAATCCGCGAGCAGCTCGCGCGAGCGTCAAGTTTCGCTTCTGAAATGGCTCAATTTACAATGGGCCTTTGTGTTTCTTGCACTGCGTGATTTGCTTATTGCTAATCCTGGCACGGAGCAATGTTCATTGGGACCGACGAACAAGTCAATTAAATCTCACAATTCTCTCCACTCTGAAACACTATAGCCTTTTAGGCTCTCCTGCGCGGCATTTTAACTGTATGTCTTCTTTATATATGCTACAATATCAGTCAAAACATAAAACTTCGTTAATTAAAACGAAATTCTTGCAAGAATAGAAAAACAAAACTTGGCAAAATAAGTTAAAAACGATTAATTACCGGGGTATCCTCTTGAAGTGCTGAACCGCAAAATTAGATTATTATGTATAACACACGGAGCGAGAGAGAGAGAGAGAGAGAGAGAGAGAGAGAGAGAGATTTGGTCAACAAGCAGTCCTTGAGCTCTAGTGTGGAAACTGGCATGGACCAGATATTCCAGATAAGCATGTTCGCTGTCACGACTAACACTCTATTTTTTGTGTTAATCAGTCTTCTTTCGCTATGTGAGCTAAATGAAAAATGCAAATTTTAATTTTATGGGGAACCTTGTGAAAAATATTCAAACATGTGTGCAGCAAGAAACGTAACATATGTGACATATTAAGTAGCTAAAATTCTAAAATTTGGGGCTGTCTATAGATTTTAACAAATAGGTAAACGCCTATCGTGCATATAATAAATTTGTGAATACTGTTCTGATCAAATTTTGCTCGTATCTTGTTTTGTGACATTACAAATCAAGCAATTTTAAGGTTTTTAGTCCTTCCAAAAATATTTTAAAAAGTCATAAAATTTTATTCACTATCCAAACGGTTCTAACATTATGGCTGCTCTGTTTCACGAAAATAAGGTGCTAGCAATATTTGAATCTGAGCTGATCAATAATAATAAGACTTGAAATCGTCTACAAAGCTGGAATAAATTAACAAAGCCTCTAACAAAATAGTGTGAAAGTCTTCAAATAATATTTTTTGTCTGATGACGCATGTATTTTCTTCATTTTAGAAGTGAGAGTCATCCATATCGGGAAAGAAAGCTTTACATTTTGACCCGTGTGTTTATAGTCAACTGATTGTGAGGTCTGGGGGATTTATTTTTTCTTCGATTTTGAGATCCATGTAATTAAACCTACAGTAAATAGACTATTTTCTGAAGAAAAACACCGCTAAACTTGTCTATATAATTTCATAGCCTTATAAAAAGATAAAAATTGGTTAGACAAAAGCAGCCCTGTATTTATATATGCTCACGTGTGTGTACCCTCTGAGCCGGTACCGTGCGTAATTTATCACCTGACAATCGACTTTGGAAAAGCATTATTCGCCTCGCCGCCGCAAAAAGTTATCGCGCTGCGCGATCAAGAAAATAGCGTGAGACCGAAAGTTTATCGGCACCTCTCTCTGCCCGTTTTGCTGGTTTGGTGCCAAATCAGTTTCATTCTTTTTTAGGCAATGCCTGTCTGCTGCTGAAATAATTGTAAATGTCTGCAGACAACTATGTAATAATATTTTTTAAACATAAAATGTCATCAACCGGAATCTGAATGAGATTCCTTTTGTGTGGTTTTAAGCCGGCGACGTCATTTTTTTTATCCCAGCGAGTGATTTTTCTTCAACGCACGCTGCACCTTTTTGCCCCGGCCCATAATAAAGTTGTAATGAAGCCATTCTCATTCCATAATCGTGCCTGTTTCCCAGAATTTTGCGCTACAGTGCTGCACACAGGCCCATTGTTGAGTGGGACATAAAAAGCGACCAGCTTCCTCTCTCCCGACTGTAAAAAGCGACGGTGAAAAGGAGCTACTGAAGAAATTGACAATAACGGCGCAGCAAACAATCTCCCTGTCTGAGAGAAAAAAGGTGCCCCCTGTACAGCAAGGCGATAGATCTCCTCTCAAGGGAGTTATCCACTTTCTCACCATGTAAGCTACACAACAGTGGCTTTTCACCGAGTTATTCCATGAAATTGTCAATTTTTGCTTTGTTAACACCTTCGATTTCTCCTTTCTCACACGTTATACAGTACGTATAATATTTTTCACAAATAATGACTCATGTTTGACTAATATGGTAGTAGCAGGGCAGAAATGTGTTTAACGGTTATCGTAATGTAGATCAATTTACAAAAGCTTAAATGCTTGTTATAATTTTACTAAAAAAATATTTATATTACTGTCATTTGTTAGAGCTATAAAAAATACAAGGCCTCTGAAGTTGTATTCAGTACTTACACAAAGGACAATTAATAATTGATTTTACTCCAGAAATTTATTAGTAATAAATGCGGGATTTATTTTATTAAATCACTGAGTAATTTTAAAATGCTAATCATTTTATCCAAGTTGGCATGTTTAATTTCTTAAAAACATTTTTGAATGAAAATTGGGAAATACCGATAAATTTTTCTTTTTGCCGACGGTTTCAGCCATGACTCTTTGATGAAAGCTCAGTTCTGCTGACGAGGCCAGGAACTGTCAAGAATATGGGTTAAGCTTAAGACCTAACAGAAAAAAAATTGGACATACATCTCCACTTTGGAAATTCGTTACTCAATTTGGAAAATTTTTGTGACAGTCATTAAAATTTCAATAATTTTCTAACAGTAAAATTTATAAATTTTACAACAGCGAAAATTTATTTTGGCGTTCTCATTGTTTGATTACCTTTTGAGTCCGGCAGGGTTAACTGGTAAGGAAGACCAATTCAGGAAACAAAACGTTTACAGCATTGTCGTATAGGTTTATATTTGATGAGGACGAGCTTTAACGCACGTGAAAACTCAAATAATATCTATTTTTTCTATAAACCTTTTTTCAAATGTAAAAGTGTCGCAAGGAGGAACAAAACACAATGAGGGGCACACATCTCTCACAAAAGAAATCGTTTCCTTGAAGCATTATTAACACACCATCTATAAAATGAAATTTAGTTTGATTATACTTTGAGTTACAACATTTTGGGTCCATGCTGCTGCAAATCCGTTTCTAAAGAGCGATCTCCTTTCGCCGTGCGCGTATTATCTCATTGCGATCGGATGTCAGCGCGAGAGCTTGTGTGCGTTTTTCACTATGACAACACGTCGGATGCTTCTCATTGTTTCAGTCTTTATCTCTCTCTGGAGCTCTCTGCGCGCAGCACAGAGATCACTATCCATAAAAACGCTTGCTATATGTGTATATACACACACACACAAATACACTGATGATGCCGCACACGTGGTGGCTGTGATCAATGGGCGAGTGACAGGATGATATCACCCCAAAGGTCAACCCAATCACCGCCGGAGGACCCCACGCATTACGTGTAATTGAGGCACGATCTGCCTGCTTTAGATACCTTTGATAATGAGCATTTCAGAGCGATTTCATCTCGTGCATTATATAATGACAGGCTCCGCTCCTGAAATTTTTTATTTCCTGTTCTTTCTTCTTATCATGTGTATACCGGTGAATTGGAAAATGATTGTGATTAATTGTCATAAAATAACTAATTATTCGAAATAAGTCAGAAAAAAGTTTCATGTTCCGATACATTTCATAATATAACATAAAGTGAATTCCAGGAACAAATTATCGCTATATAGGCAAGAAAGAGATATATGTTGAAATGAATAGCATTTTAATTATCCCGTGTTCAGACTTGTAACATCTCTTTTCAGAGATGATGACTACTTAGCTATAACTAATCAAGAAATATGCAAAATTTCTCAAGTCTGATTGAATATTTTTATTTTTTTTGCTCTTTTTTATCCCTGTCCTCTTGGACCGGGAAGGGCGCGCACTGCACTAGCACGAATGCTGAAACCCGGGTGCCAATAACACCGCGAACGGATAACATGGGCGCACCAGGCCCACTCAAGGGCCACTTGCCTCCGCACCGAGGACTGCATTGAAACGCTAGACATTCGTCCCGTGAAGCCAAATCACGCATGCTGGAAAGGTGCAAACCAGCAAGTAGCGAGTCGGCGCCGCTGCGCCTCCCAGCCCGTTGAGCTATTTGAGCATTTCGAGTCACTAAACTAACCACCTTTTGCCATTTCTGACATTGGGTAGCCAGTATTAGATCTGCGAACTGCTCAAATACCTCTCATTGCTTTGACACTCCTGAGAGAATATTAATCAGAGAAAATGTGTAGGCCAGAGAAAATGTGTAGAAAACTATAGGCAACGATTTCTAAAAAGAGCCCACTAAGTAAGACATCTTGGTATGGGTCCCCTCTGGTGCTCACGCCTGTGGGAATTCTCATTATATACTCACACCCTGATAATCCGGCCCTGTCATGTACACACATGGTCTGAGGAATTTTATTATTTTCTCTCGTTCCTTCAAATACGCACATACCCTCTGTTTGAACCTGAGCTGACCTTCCAACGGTCTGCTTTCCACACATATTCACATTCAAGATTTTCCTGAAAAAATCTTCTTGAATTGCATAAGATCAATTGCAGATTAGAAGAATGACACTAGAGGAGTTTCTCAGATTTTCATCACTTGCTCTCTTTTTGATTTGACTAAAAACTATAGCAACGAGTATCCTGTTATCATTTTCAAAGAGTAGTGATTTTAAATTCATTTTGTGGAATCAATTTTGTTTTGCACTTGAAGCACTGCTGAATTAGGGCTTAGAGCCTGGAACAGCTGGCCATACAATTCAAGAACAAAAACAATTTTGACCATATAGGAACATTTTGTATTTTTTTCTGAACAGTCCAACATCATTATTTATTCTGTATAAATTAATTGTCACATCTTTATTTAGTTTTAACTTAATAGCTGCTCTAGAGACTGATAATCACACGCAAAATATGAAATGAGGCTTTTATTATTACAAAGCACAGCATGACTCCAATAATTTTAATTTAAGTTTTTATTGATTCCAATCATGAACTGTCATCGAAAATAGATGTCGTTTGGAATGCTTTTGTATAGAGCATCGGACATTCCATATGCTGATGCTGCAGACAATGGTGCCATGATTGACATGTTAAGAACAATATTTCTCGCTGAGAGGGCAAAGATAAAAAGGTGCGCACTCAGGTTGTTTCCAAGCGCTCAGAAAACTCGTTTTCTCAATACTCTCTGGCTTGATCTCATTATAAAAGGAATAAAAGTGCACACGGCGGCGTCGGTGTTACAGCATATTATTCAAAATGAATTCATTCTTGCTCTCTCGCGCGCAGTCGTTTCTCAATAGATGTCAATGCCTGCGAAAGACGCACATGTAAAATAAATCGTGTGCTCAGAACAATGAGTCGCTAATAAATGAATGGCTTTTGCCTGCATCAGCCAAGCCCATTTATATATGTATATTCTTCTCTCTCTCCGGCTGAATAAAGCTCTAGCAACACACGCCCGGCTGTCTGCTGTCTATTCATCCATCGATTTCCTCTTTATTCCAATGGTCGAAAAATCTGCACTCGCTCCTGCAATTTAGCATTTCGATTGTGTCCCCGACTGTAGAACATCAGAAGCTGCAAATTTTGTTGCTTTGTTCGCGTGACACGCGCGGTGCTTATCGAATCATGAATTTCGAAGGAAGCGTGTGTCAATAAAGCGCTTTTTGTTTTCGGCGAAATCCTAGCCAGAAGGGGAATTGAATACATTGTGTGCGAAACATTATTTAGCAGTCTAATTGGTCACGTGTGTGTCTTAAATCCGAAATAATGATAATATACAAACCCTTTGCGTGAGAAAAATAGAAAATGTAAATATTGCATTGTAAACGGTCGTATGAATGAAAATATTACATTGTATGAATGTATTTTATATTTTTCTCACACAAAGGGTTTTTATTGTTATTTATTTTAGATTCAAATTTTGGTTTATTACGGATCAGCAGGGCAACTGTGCCCCATACATTCACATCCAGAACATAACAAAAATATAACAAAGCATTTTTTTTGTATTTGATAACAGAGGGAATAGTAAAATCAGTCTATCATATCAGTATTTGGCAAGTATTTTATATACAAGACCTATTTATGATCTATTTTCCAATTTGCCTATTTTCACTTTGGGTTTAAAAACAAACAAAAATTTCGTCATTCCAATTATAGTATATACTCCTTTTGTTTTAATATCTTCAAGTTGATCACGATTTATACAGAAAAATCTTCGTCTGCTTGCATCAGAGATCTATATAGCATAACACCACATATTATATTAATTGATATTTATCGTAAAATTTTCGGTATGCATTTTTTATTGTTTTTCCATTTTGTTATTAAAACCTGCTCTTTGTGAAATCATAAGTTGATGTGCTTGGTGTGACACTAATTGATAGAAAAAAATGTATTCTTTTTCATCGCGATTAGAAAATGGGCCCAAAAAGGTCCAATAATTTTGAGGTTAAAATCAATATAAACCAACCAACCTCTATAGATCTAATTCTGATGGGCCTGACCATTTAGAGGCTTGACAAAAATTTAGAGTGCCGCGTTCCTCCTACTCAGAGTCTGCGATAAGCTTTAGCGGTCGGCTCCAGTGTCACCTCTCTCATATTCGGGCTGGGCTGGACTCGAAATATGGCCTCGACAGTGCCAATTCAAAGAATGCCCAATTAAGGGAATTAACTTCCTTGTTTGGGCAACATTCATTTTTATGAATAATTAAGCTTAATTAACGCAGTATCTTGAGTAATATCTCAATTCCAGCGACTGTCGTCAGCAGAAGAAAAATGATTACCCTCATCGCACAATGATATTAGCCTGAGGAAATAAAATCGGAGGGAGCACCGATAAAAACAGATATTAGTGTTGCGCAGGAAGGTATACGGTCGATTGGTATGCGCGAGAGCTAACTTAATTAAGCGGAGGACGCCTATTAAAGAGCAATAAAAAGATGTGTGTGAGGCAATTACAGCCGCGCGTAATGTAAAAATTACATACGGCATCACGAACGAGCGACGCTGAATTTCTTTATTATGCGCGGCAGGGCAGGCCAGGCCGCGGCTGTACCTGACGGAGTGTGTGTGTGTGTGTGTGTGCGTGCTGTACCCCGCGCTGCAGCCTCCGAGATGCTGGCGGCGGGGAGGGGATGAAGAGATGGCAACGTCCGAGGCGGAGCTTGGCTGCTGTCATGCCTCACAACTCAATTCGGCCGCCGCGCACGGAGCTAGAGCATACGTTGAGCGGCGTTCGTGCGAGGAACAAGTCTACCATCGTTCTCCCTCGCGTGGTGATGTGTCTGCGCTCTTCGCGCCGACTTTGACCCTCCTCGGCCCTTGACCAACGCTAGGTCCAAGGTAAGAGACATACGTAGGGTTGGGGGAGATCTTCGCAGCAGGGCTTAAGGGTTGCTTTCTCTCAAAAGGGTGCCGATCGTGCGTGTCTGCTTGCAAGCGAAAGGGTGGAATTTTTAACCATCGTCAGACACAGAGTAATAATAGTATTGAAAGTTCATTTTTAAATATTATAATCAGTGAAAGAGACATTATTTAAATTTAATACTTCGATTTTTTAGAGCAGGGATTCAAACACAATTTTGTATAATTTTCTCTAATGTATACGGCCTCGCCAGGAGTCAATAAAGATTATAATAATAATTACTTTGTTAAAATACACTCTGAAAGATTGAAGAATTGGTCTAATTTCTGTAAAGTGATTCAAAGAGAATTAGAATAGAGTGGGACATTAGAAAATTTGTCGGAAGGGTGAGTGATTTAGGACACAAGGATGAGCATTCAATAATATCAGCATCGAACTATCCTCATTACAAATAACAGATGTGATTTGATCCTAAATTCACAATAATATTAGTTTCATCATTTTATGTTGTTGAATTTCGGAAACTGCTATTCGTTTATTTTCTCATTTTTACCGTGTTTTTACTGCATAAATCCGTCAGCTTGGTATTTAACAAATTTGATCCTGAATTAGAAAGCTACAAATATTCAAATTTTCATTTTCCCTTTTTGATCTAATTTAAATGTGTTTGAAAATAAAGGATAAACAGTACCAACAAAATAAGCAGCCCAAAGCTTGTTTGCAAATTACTTATAAGACGAGGGTTGATTCCCAGAGTAAATAATATTATTTCAACAATAGAATTCAAAACATTTTCCCCATTATTCTCATGTTTGTGTCTATGTCATGTTTGTGTGCGTTCAACTTTGGTCCAGGCGAGTCGGATTGTATTTATATACAAAGCCAGTCGGGAAGATCATTAAAATTCCAGAGATTCTTCTTTTGAAAATTCTCCCGGGGAAGCTTTGGAAGCGCGGAAAGTGGCTTGGCGTATTGAGACATTACCGGCGCTGCACGACAGGTTTATGACGCCTGTGCACGGCTCTCGTACACACATGGAAATGTTTGCGCTGTACTTACAAACGGAGGTGGTACGTGACTCTCGATTTAATGACCTCTACTCGCATAAGACGTATCGGTAACCATTATTTAATTGCTGCCTTCATTGTTCGGGGAAGCAGAAATTATTGAGAGACGAAAAAATAACTGTTATTTCGCGCGCCGGCCGTTTGCATGCGGTGCGCGCGCGTTTTTTTGCCGTATTTTGAAACTGGATACTAAGAAAAACAACTCATCGTTTGTCCGACCATGGGCCACGCAGGCTTTATTTTCTGGTGAGTGAGTGAGCGAGCGAGCGAGCGAGTGCCTGGTCGCCCACCACCTGTGGCATCGCCGCACTGCCAAAGGCTTTTATCTATATATAATCAGAGCATTTCCCGGCAGCATTTTCATTCACATCCAGCAAAAAAGGACCTGTAGACTTGGAAATTTCAGTCTTCTCTTATTTCATGGTCTTGCTCACGAAAACAAACAACAGAATTTTTACAATCAATGAAATTGTGATCCAAAAAATACTCTTCCAATTTTAATCTCATGTCACCAAGTAAACTCTGAAGTCAACAATTTTTCCTGGAAAATCAATTAAAATGTAAAAATTATAAACAACCGTCCAAAAAGTCAACTTTAGAGTGGGAAAAATATTGTTTTAAGCAAAAGGGTTCAAAAATAGGTTTTAGCAGTATTAGCGAGTTCATTTCTGAGTCTTGTTTATACTCAATAAAGTCCATAAATTGGGGAAGATCGGAATTCATAAAATCTAAAAACTAACACCTAAATAATTGGTTACATATATCTCTATTTTAATTGGCTATGAAGGGAAATAAATTGGAAAATTTAATTCACAATTTTTCCTAAAAGGGGCTCACTATATATATATTTATTTTTTAAATGTTGTTCTTCTAAAAAAATGTTGAAATTGCAGTATTTGTGTGCATTGAGTTTGGAATCGTTAGTCAAGTAAATAAGGCTGCAGTACATTTTAATTCGCGCAGCTGGACGGCATAGTGATGCCTGGCTCTGATTATGGAACCGCGCGCGATTCACAAAGCTGGTTTGTCCCCCGTGTGGATTTATGGCGTTTGTTTTATGTGCGATATTTATCTTATTTTGCGAAACGCCGAGGTAAAATATTTAATTTATATCCACTGCTGGTGTTAAGGACGCGCGTGAGATTTAAAACTGGATAAATCATGCATCATGGACGAGAGGCTTAATTTCGCGCAATTCGAGATTATTACATGCTGCGTCTTTAACTGTCATTCCTTGTGATTATTGCGTTCCTCTCGTGTGTAGGGGATAATCTTGGCAATATTTATGCCTCGAAAAGTTGCTGCAGAATATTGTGCTAAAAGTTTTGTTTAAAAAGTAACACATTTGTCGGTCTGCGGAATTTTATAATTATTCCTCCCAGCATTAAAAAATAAGTCTTTTTTTTCAGTGTCATATTTTGATTGAAAACAGTCATTATTTCACACTCTAATACTGCTGCTACTAGTGAGCAAATATTCTGCCACATCTCTGAATACCGAATTAATTGAGCATGGTCCATACCTTAGCTAAATTAAATATAATCATAATTTGTGTTTATAAGTTCATGTTTTGCTTTTTTCATAAATGGTGAGCTCTTAAAAAATATTCAACTAGATATTTGTTGAAACGTCTTGTCTCGAGCTAAAACTCGTATGCAAATGCTGCATAAACCATATTTATCTTGTTCTAAGAATTGCTCTTATGTTTCCACTGCTGCAAAAGGAGGCAGAAAAAAGAGACTTAATGTTTCTGATTCAAAATTTTATACGCTGCTGCGTATACGCGCTAAAAGACGGCGTGCAGAGTATCATATCAGGCAATCTGATCGTCGTATAACTGCGAGCTAGAGAGCATTAAAAAAGCAACATCTTTTGGCTCACACGTCCTCCCCATCCCCTTGCTGCTGGGGCTATAAAAAACAACGAAGCGCTCTGCTTTTCTCAAGCTGCTCTCTTGGAACCAGCACAATCTCGTGTTACATGTGCATCTGCATCACGTTGTTCTGCTGCAGTGCCCATTTGATTTTAAGGCTGCTCCAGCATATGGTCTCGGATGACAGCAGCCATAAGGGCGCTCTCTCAGCACGACTCTTGCTCTAAAAATCTAATGCACATATGATTTATTTTTCGACTAAGTTTTTCTCTTCTATGAGAATTTACATTTCTGCTATACCAATATTAATATCGTATTTTTAAACAATTATTTAATTCTTATTTCAGAAATTTTCATGTTTACCGTGCCTAAATAGAAAATTTAATAAACACTGCATTCACTATTGCTATCCTAACAAGCTTTGTCACCAAATTTTTTGTGTATATTATAAAAAGAATAAAATCTTCTACAAACGTCATCAGTGATAAGGGTTGCGCGTCTCTTGATAATTTACGAGCAGCGGAGATAATTGATGAAGCTCCTCTGCGTGTCTGGCTGCTTTCATCCACGAAGGGTATGTCGGGTGTTGTCTTGATAAAAGCGTATGAAAAGGGTTCTTTTTCTAATGAAGTCGTCCGACCCCTGCAGTGCCCAAAAAGCTAATTCACCTCCAGACGATTAGTGCTCTGATATTTGTTTGATGCCGGCCGGTGTTATCAGAAGACGGAATCGGAGTTTCTCTCTCAACTTCTCAAGGAGAGAAATTGGGCTTTTAAAGCAGAGCCTGGGCGTGCTCGGTTTCATCATGAGATTCGGTACTTATGTCTCGGCTATATACATACATAGACGATGGAGTATGCGGTTCTGATTCGGTTGAGCGCAGTATTGGAATTCCTCTTACATGATTTGTATGTCGGCCAGATGTAACAGCTTATACAATTACCAGCAAATTTATTAAGAAATTTATTTTGGTAATTAAAATAGATACAGCTATCATGTCTATATAGATGTGAAAATAAGACGTTTTTCGGAAATCAGAAGACTATTTTTAACCTGTTATATGGTACAAAAATAGACGGTTTCTGAGCCGATTTAAACGGTTTTATTGATACATAATTAAAACGATTTTCGGCAACAATTTTTCATTTTTTCTGATGTTCTTGTCATTTTTTGACGAGCAGGAATGCTCCAAAAGCACGAAAAAAACTCACGATATAAAATATACATTGTTGAGCTAAATTAACAGTATACATATATCATTTAAAAATTCAAGATAGTATGTAGCAAATATTTTAAAATATAACTTTAATATTAAACTTTTTTCATTTAAAGTTGGGAACAATGTTCACGGGGTAGTTATAGGACGGTTGAAGGGACGTATCTGATCAATTGGGACCCATCCAACCCACAAAGAAAGCATATATGATTTGTATAAATCTCTTTGCATGAAAAAATTCCTTTAAAAATTAAAACTGGCGAAAATTTCTGCTCGCGTAGCAAAATCATACAATTATTTGCAGATTTTGAGTCAATCTAGACGGGTTTAGACTGTTTTATATGCTTTAGACGGCTTTAGATGATTTTCAATTTGGTTCAAATTGCTTAAAATTGCATATGATTCGTGCTCATTGGGTCGCGCAACGATTGGAAGCTCAAAATTTCACAGCCCAAATTATGTCTAAAATTCTGTCAGATAATAGTGAAGAAAATAATATAGATAAGTGTGCTGGTTAAATATTCGAGCTCCAATTTATAAAGATCACTGGCATGCATCTCCGGTGTGACAAGTTAATCCAAAAATTTGTTTCATTTCCTTGTTATTAATATGTTAAAAACTTGATGAGAGGAAAATAGAAAAATAAAGATTAAAATTCAAACAAAACCATTCATCCTGCAACTTATAAAAATTAACTCATTTTCCTTATCTTTTTTACAGATGAAACTGTGGTTTACCAGCCTGGTTTCAATCCTCCTCCTGCAATTGGTGTCTGGAAGACGTCATCCTGAGCTTAACAGCAGCTCGAGCTTTCTTGAAGAGAAGCCACATCGAATATCGTGCGACGCAGCGCACCAATTGTGCATGTATCGCGAGGGTTGTGGCGTTGCGCTTCAAAACTACATGTGGAGGTGCGCTAGCTATCTGAACGGCCAGGACAGATTGGATTACTGTCCGATGGCTTGCCACGAAACCCTCATAGCGCTAACATCCACCGAGCAGGGAAAACACATGATGGACGTGAGTATACTCCTGAATTTTTACTTTTATTTGGTGATTTAAGATTTTATCAGTTTTGTTTACAACCAAAAAACTATAAGTGCAACAAATTGGAATTTTTAACCGATAGGAACAATAATTATTTTAATTTTGCTTAACAAAATGGATCCTTTGATTTTAAAATTACTTTTTGTTCCTCAGAAACAATTTTAAGATTAAAAAATCTGCTTGCTTTCAATTTGATTGACGAAATCTCGCCAATTTTCCGAGGAATAATTAAGATACAAAATGTGCCTAATTACTGGCACGTCTAAACGGAGCTCTTGCGTCAAACCTTTTACGTTTTATGGCACTTAAACAGCAATCGGGAAGTGATTTTCCTTTGAATTGCACGTCACACTAAACCTCCGGAGAGCATTAATTGTAAAAACACATATATCAATTAGGTTTGTGCTATTTCGCAGCACGGAATGATTTAATATACACAAAACCATGCTCTCTCTTTTCGAAGAAGAATATATATATATTTAATTCCGTTCGGCAGCACAATTGACTCCTCTGCGCTCTGAGTCTTCGCCTTGCGTGAGTTTGTGCGAGTTTCCCCGGCTGCTTTTTACGCAAACTGCTTAATTGACGTTTACCTGGAATGGCAACCACTTTTTGGTTATGAGCCCAAATATCGTCATATAAAAATAAGTGTATGGCCTCAGGTCGGGAATGCTTTTAACGTTTGCTCGCGAATTGATGGCGAAGTTAGATTATTTGCTCGGCTCATGCAGTGGCAGCAAAACACACGTTTTTATGTGACTCAAAGAGCAAATTACTTTGCAGCTCAAGATGAGGAAAATCCGTGCTTAGAAGAATTGGATCACAGCAACATTGTTACAAAATAGTAATTTTGCATCAACATTCACGATTAAATGAGGCAAATATTCTAAATTCATAAAAAGACCAATCAGATGAATTTAACCGATATAGAGTTCACATTCCTTGCTAAAATTTTATTTCACATAATTTACCTCGCCTTCTTAAATGAGTTTAATCGTTCCCACAGGAAAAATTGGCCCGATTTCTCATTCTTTTGTGATTCACAAGTAGACACCTGATACGGCTCTAGACTCACAATCGGTCCAAATCTTTTCATCCCGCATTCAGTTGGCGGAAGAAAGGAATAAATTCGCGTGGCTTTCAATGCAAATTCGCTGGGCGTATTAAGTGAGACGTGCCATGTTGGCCTGAAAAAGACAAGGCACACCTGCTTCCAGCGCGCACAGATCGAGAACAAAAAGCGGACCTTTTCTCTGCGCAGAGCTCAATTTGTGCTCCAGAAGAAACGGAGCAAAATCCCATAAGCTCTACATATTGTGCACGAGAGCCCCCCGCGTTTGCAGCAAATCTGCGCCATTCGATTCGCGCTGTTGCTGATTGTGGCCACTTTTGTCCAGGCAGGCCAGGCTCCCGGTCTTTCTCGGCTGAAACCCAATACACTCTAGCTGCGCGTTCGGTCTCCGTGCATCTGCAATCCACCGGCAAAGGATTATAAAGCGGAGAGAGATCGGCGCGCTGGAGCAGAGTGATTTTTCAGCTCCAAGAGCTGCGTGCGGTGTTGAGTTACACATGTAGTGCCCAGAACAAATCTCCGCGGCAACTAGCATGCACAAACACACAGCGATGACCTTTGTTTCGCAATGCAAAACAGCCAGCAGCAGCATCTTTTATTTCTCCCTCTTGCTGCGCCTCGTTGCGGTGCGGAATCTCGCATTGTTTGCTTTGCTCCCAAGACCCCTCTTATTAATTTGCTTAGAAGAATGTTTAATACACGCCATTAGATAAGTATTTGAACGTAAATTTTGTGGTGGCACAGTTACAAAATCCCGAGCTAAGGCTGAGTGGTGAATAAATTTTCGCAATGAGCACGAATAATTCATATCGTTGCTTCTATTTTATAGCATTTTAATGTGAGCCTCAAGGAAAAAGTTTTGCTAGAATATTTAGCTCGTTTTTCATCGTGAAACTCATTAGACTAAAAGTCTAATTCCGCAGAATTTCAATTCAGTTTATATTTCTCCATCACATTATGTAAACCTTGCAAATCATGCATGATTCAGTGAAATAAATTAAATTTAAATACTAAGAATATTTTTGTCCATTTTGAAATTCGAGTTTGAAATAAGTTTAATTTACTGCTTCTCTAAACACACCCCACACTAGATTCACAACATTTAACATCACAAATATTTTAAAAGTATATTTTGAAAACTGGGAACTCGATATGAAAATGAATCTGAAACAATTCTGATCTCGCCTTTATCATTTCTCGTTGTTCTGCGCACTTTCCGATGCATCTAAATATATATTTTAAGTTGCAAAAATTCCAGAAATGAGATTGAGCAACAGTTTTAAATGTATGCTATACAGGGTTCTCCTGGGAAACGCAGCCTTCTGCTTTTCTTCTGCACAATTTTCATTTTGTTTTCGACAAGATTGACTTGAGAATAAATTTTTGATTTGGGTTTTACCGCAAATGACATTATATCAAGTCGAGAAATTCTCACAGTGAAATGCGCTAAACTTTATTCTTCTCACACGACTGTCAATTCGCAGCATCTCTCTTCATAATTAGCAATTTCCTGTAGCGCGCACGAGCAGCGCAATTACAAAGGCCAGCGCGTCGCGTCCAATCCACCCATCTTCGCCGCGGCTGTTTATAATGTACACGGCACCGCTCGGCGAATGAAGAGATTAATGAATAAACATGAGCGGACACACCTCCTCAATAACAAAATAAATTACACTCGGTCACAATCAACGGCTTTTACTTAGTTGCTTTTTCGGCGCTGGCGCGACGCGACTTGGAAAGACAATCGGATCCGAGAGGCAGGGGCGAGTGTGCGCGATTAGAGTGCACGCTCCATTGTCTCCCCACGAACAGACTGAATTTCAGATGAAGAGAGACAAAGCTGAGAGTAATTCGATCGAGTATGCTGTCCTCACAGCGCCGAGTGCGACGCCAAACTATTTTTAGGCGCCTGCTCGTCCCACGAGAAGAGAATTAGAAACATCTCCTCCTCTCTCGAGACACTCGCTATAGGAGCCGTTCGTGATGAAAGAAAATAAAAAGGAAAAAACGCGCGCGGTGGCAGTGACGCCAGCGGGACGAACCGTCGGCTATTAAGGGAGTGTTGAGGATTGAGAGGAGCTGCTTTTTGATCAGCGGTGCGAAATTAAACCATTTAATGTTGCGAGCAGCGACTTTTTCTCGCCGGCTGCGATAAGCCATCTAAGGCGAGCGCAACATCGGAGCCAGCTTTTCGAGTGTCGGTTTCGATTGCGTCTCGCACCATTGACTCTCGGCTCCAACCAGGGCCTTTTCGGCGACAGTTGTTTCGCGTGCCTCGCATGCACCCATATATAATGTGTGTCAAGCGCCAAAGGCGAGCGGCGAACAAATTGCGCCGAATTTTATCAGAAACTGTCGGTGACCCATCACCTCAACATCGGCGTGAACCACTGGGCTCAAAGCCATTTCTCAAATGCGAAAAAATACAATAATATAATGAAACGAATAGGTGAATCAAGCAACTTGCTAATACTCGATATCACTCACCAAATTCAAATGCAACAAATGGAGGAACCGGTCATTCCTAAAAGTTCAATTCGTATAGTTTACCCGAAAAAAAATTGGATTTGGAACTAGTTTGGACGAATCGGGAACTGTCCGAAGGAATGTAATTGATAAAAAACGGAGTGTGCCCCGAAAAACGTTACAAATTGTTTCGATGTATAGATTTTCATTTTAAAATTGAAATACACCATATATTTGTATAATAATAAGTGTTCAATTGAATGTTTCAGTGCAAGTGCTCAGATGAGAAGTGCGAACGGCAGTTGCGACGGGCGCAAATTTGCCGGCCGCTGGTTGAAGAGGCGATTCGCAAGGACTCCGTCGTCTCTTGCAGCATAGCCACGTTGATATGCCAAGCCGACACCTTGTGCTCGAGGGCCCTGGGCTTCTATGAGACCAACTGCAAGAGCATAGTGCACGGCAAGAAGTGCACCGAGAGGTGCAACAACTCACTCTCCATCCTCATGCGGCAAGTAATGGCGTCCAAATTGGAAAATTGCGTGTGCGATGGCAACGAAAAATATGATTGTCTAACCGTGCGGTCCAACATCGCGCGTTTGTGTCTGCACCAGCTGCCGACCACCCCGCTGCCGCCTCCAAACATGAACACCAACGAGGTGTTTTCGGCGGCGGCCACCCCCACTACCCCCTGCTGGACGATCGCAGCTGTTGTTGTGCTCGGACACTACTTGCTGTCTCTAGTCACCCGCGAATCGTGACCCTGATTGGTGAGTCTAACTCTTTTAATTATTTGTTTACGTTTGCCTCAGTCAAAACAATATTTTGTTTCACTGTAATGAAATTCAAATTAAATTTATATAAACAGAATAAAAAATGGATAACATTTTTAAAAGAAGGTATCTGATACAGTTGAAATAAAGAATCAAGAAGCTGAATTTTTTTTATAAAAATATTTTAATGGATGGACTACCGCGGAATCATAAAAAATTAAAACCTCGAAGAAGCCGTAAAAAAAATAAATCGTGAGCAGCATCCTACGTGAGTTATTTCAACTTTTTCATGCCTTTTAACTAAGAAAAATATTCGGACAAATTGTTAAAATACCCATTTTTTATTTTAAAATAACTGGCTTTGAAAAAGAAACCTCAGATTGAGTCGAGTGGGTTTTACACATATTTATAACATGCTGTTTAGAACTAAGAGCGCAACTAAAATGTTTCCTGAACAGACTTAAACTTAGCGATTTTTCTTGTCGCTGAATTCTTTCGAGGCGTGAAGACAAACCTCCTCTTTGGCGCCGGTTCAAATTCCTACGAATCACTTAGCAGAGTGACTAAAAGACAGCTAAAACACGCGACCAGTTTAGCTATTCTTTCGGCCTACGCGTCAAAATAAACGCGCGGAGCAAAGTGGCGTGTGTTCGCGCGCGCTCAACGGGTGCACGTGGCTGTGTTTGCACAGGGATAATGTTTAGTTTCTATATGAGGCAGATGCTCTTCAACAAGTGCCGACAGAGTCAATATTGACAAAGGCTCTTTAATTGTATTCCCCAGCCTCGCCAAGGTAGAAAGGGTGTCGATAATGCTCTTGTTGGAAATGCATATCTTTTCGCGTTTAACTTTTATAATGGATTGACCAAATCATGTCGACCCTTTTCAAAGGTGTCTCTCTAAACTAACAGGACACACAAAATATCGTTCGAAATGATATGTTTCCTTTGTGTGACATTTTAACGCTGAAAATGACTTTATGGAAGGTGTCAATCCTAATGGAAGAGAAAGGAATTTTCCGGAATTTTCAACTGTCACCCCTATTCTTGGCCAAATTTTAAGAAACCTAGAAAAATCATGCAATTGCACAAACCATTTCTTTAGAAGGATTGAAGTTTAAATTAAAGCTAAATTAAAACTTTTTGTGGATCATTTTTACGGAAATGGATGCAAATTTTGTGCGGTTTATGGTGAGCACTTTTTTCATTACAAGGGGGACCCCATATTTAGGCAGATTAGATTTCAACAAGAGGAATCGAAATATTGTGCCATGAAAACATGGTCGAGCACTTTATTTTTTTTATAATATTGCCTAAATGTAAGTTTTATTGTTGCTTATCACTGATGATAAGTTCGAGTAAAATCAAATTTACTTTGATAATTTCTTTAGACTGTTAATATCGTTCAGATAGGTGTTCAAAACATCAGTTTCCACTTGATCTAAAAATTATTTTTTAATTATTGCTGGTAAAGTTGTCTACCAAAACGTACCAACATTCATTCTAGTATTTGAATTTCAGAAGAAATCAATTATACCTTTATGCTGATAATATGAAATACGAAGTATGTTCCATAAATGAGAAACAAACTAAAACGCTCTACAAACAAATATTAAAGCAACGTCAAAACTAAATAGAGTGAGAACAACAAATCTTTACTCGTATTTTTCGTGTCGCCTTAACAAAATTACGAGCGACTCATTACCCTCAGCCCTCGTTGCGTTAGTTTAATGCATAGAGACTGAAAAATCGTTGTCTGCTTGTTGTGGCTAATGAAGTACGAGTCTATCAACAAAAGCGACCAGCCTATTTTGCCCGAGATCAAGTCATTATTTCGTCCGTACAGGCAAACCAGTTAGTTTTTAATAAATACATCAGCGCAGCCTGGAGAGCGAACCTTAGCGAGCGAGGGAACAACCCGCAGGTGGTGTGGCCCTCGCTCTGCCTCACCTGAGAGCCGACAACACTGCTTACATACAACTAAAACTGAGGCTGCTGCTCCTCGGGTTCCTTTTCATTCCTTGTCAGTTGCACTGCACTTGACGCACAAGAGTTCTAATAATGCTGGAAACAAAAGCGGAAAAACTGCTACAAATGCACGCAGGACCACTTGAAAATTTCAAGATTTCGGCACAAAATTTGGTGATCTTGCAAACGATTTTAGTATTTGGGAAATAAATACATTCCTTTAGAAGTGTCTAGGAGAATAATTTAAATGGTTGCTGACTTTTGATATTTAAAATTCTAATTTTAGCCACAAAGGGAATTTTGGAACATAAGCTTAGGCCGTTTAAGGAAAATAAAATCTCAATATGGAATGAGATATTTTTCAAAGATCGTATACGGTAAGGAAATTAATTTATAGTCCGAAAATTTGATAGACAACTTTTTGAACTATTCATATGATAAACTTAGTGCAGTTGAAATACCTCTTTGGAGACGAAATAGATTTAAGAATTTCTGCCGCATACTTCAAATAATTTGAAAAATATTTAAAGCATCACTTAATTTTCTTCATCCAAATGCTTGCCTTGCAACCTCCATACAATTTGGCCAAGTTTTAATGCATTATTTATTTCTATGGCAGGCAGATGCACCTCAGGCATCTGCAGAACCCATAATCGTTTTCTCGATTAATGTGTTGAGACTCCCTATGCTTGGTCGGGAAGGCTTTTCCTTCCGCCGTCCCTGCTGGATACTTCCACCTTGCGAACAAAGTAAAATAATGCTGTTGGCACACAAGGCCGCGCGCAGCTACGCATTCATCCATACCTTATATAATGAAACTCCCACAAAACCCACAGAGACATTTGTATTCCCAACACCTGGTTCCTCTCGTCTCCGGCACTGGATGCTGTTTTTCTTTCTTTCTGTGGAGTATTTTTATTATTATTAGCATCAGACCAACGTGGCGCACAAAAAGCGAAATCGGTTGCATCATGTGCATGCGACGGAATGAAACCAACGGATGAGATGACGACGTTGAAATCACGTCGCCTCGTATATCTCTCGACTGTCAAATGCCTTATAAGTTGATCCATGCACGTGAGGGATATACAGAATTATTCTCCTCCAGTCGATGCTGGTAATAAAATAATCTTTTTCGAATAGAATAGACGTCTTGCGGGTGGTATACAAAATGATGATTGAACTCGGAGCAGCAGGGGGCGCGGCCAGACTATATAACTTTTATCGCCTTTTACAAAGAGTAAATAATATCATTTCTCTGAATGGCCATTAAATCATATCGTCGTATCCTCCAATTTACTTCGTAGGTCATGTCTGCTGCGTGTAAAGGATATTCGTAGACATCTGTGTTTTATTTTGCTTCCAATCATTTCAAGATAAAATATGTGTGATCCAAAATTGGTACTCGTAATTATAAGTATTTGTGGGTATGTGGAAGCGGTGACATAAATGCGTCTTTCTCATTGTTGTAATTCGTCTTTTATTCATGTCTCGTGGTTTAGTAATTAAGATCAAGATCAGGATCAGGACCGAGATCAGGACTGTGAAATTACATCGATAATCAAAAATCACAAATACAATAAATGATCATAACAATTAAAATATCACTTTCAAATACAAACAATTATGACACTTCCCGTAGTTCGGGTCTAATTGGAAATCGTTTTTATGGAATTTTCTCGCACCAAATCTCATCCTAGCCAGAGAGAAAATATTGTGTTGCGACTGCTTTGGTGCGAGGCTTAAGGTGCAGTGGGGGAGAAGGTGCAGTGGGGGAGAAGGTGCAGTAAAAGGGTGCACTGCTTGTCGCACACGTTTGTACTGCCACCTGGCGATACAGGTTAAATGCAAAATAGTTATTAGGACAGTAATGGCGAGAAGGCGCCACATATTGAAAAGGTTCGTTTAGCAAATTAAAAAAGTTTGTTTCCCTCCTTGTTGGTTTCCTTCATGTGGGTACTTATACGAAACTCAATGAGCAACAAAAAATTTATTTTGTTTTCCCCATTCAATCTAAACGGTTTGAAAAATTGAAACATTTGACCAATTTTTACAAATTTATTTTGCACAATCGAAGGATCCAAAACAGCAGCGTGCTAAACTGTTTACAATTCAGCGAACGAAAATTCAGGATTCCAACCATGTATTTTCCACAACCGCAAATTATAAAATTAGATTTTATCGCAGCCGCTTTCTGCTGCTTCCATTCGTCTTATATCCAAACCCGCATAATCTCGCGATTCATCAAAACAGAATTCGCATCAACAAACACAGCGCGTGCGTCACGAATACGAAAATTGATTCCATACGGCCGTCTCTGAATCGAAAGAGAGACGGAGATTGACCGCGGGTCATCTGTCCATGCGATGTCAATTGGCTGGCAGCGAGATACATTTAGCAATTTGTTACTCATCTGCTCTGCATCTCCGCACTGATAAGCTCGTCCGACGGAAGCAATTTGTATTAGCTTAATAAAGCACACACTCATAATAAGAGAACACGTGCTGCATTTATTTATGTTTTTTCGCGTCCGCTCCGCTTTTATTTCAAGGAGAGAGACGTGCGAATTGATTTATTGGTACATCGAATGTCCGTTGGATTAGTTGCACGGAGAATGGCAATAAAATTCACGATTCGTTATATAGCGCGCGATGTTGCAATAAAAACGGGAGTTTAACAATTTGTCTTAGTGGCGCCACTAAATTTAGGACCTTTTTGATGCTGATCGAGGCCAAATGTTTGTATGCAAATTGGCAATTGGCCGAGTCGTAAAACTAAAACTTCAGCCAATTAGTGACGTTCAAAGAGATGCTTTCTTTGTTATTTTTACCAAACGCTCCCCGCATTGGAAGCACCGCATAAATTGAAAAATTAACACGACTAAAGTTATTCAATAAAATCAAAGCCCAGTTTTTACGATTTTCGCTGCATCAATATCATAAAAACTAATGTGAACTGCGATTTTCGTTTCAGATGGTGCGGTGTTAGTGGCCTTTTTCAACCTACCTCGTCCCTTGATCATACTCTGACGCCCCTTGTTCTCGCCCAAATGAAAGCAGCATCATGGCACAAAGCAGACAACAACAAAACAACGTCAAGACCAAAAATGTCCCTTTGGTGTCATTTCCTCTGCGGCTCTTTCGCCAATTTAACTCAGGACCCTCTTGACTAGTTGATCCCATAGTCGACCTTTCAGCCACTTTCCTCCTTAACTTATAATTGTGATATGTATTGCGCATCAGCGAATGCATCGAATCTATAATTCGATCTGTAATGAAAATCCAATTATTTGCAAGAGTGATTTGTGCTGATATTTTATTGTTTTGTTGTGAACAGAATTTTTTATCGTATATTGAATAAGTTAAAATGAGTGTACATGAGTGTGACTACGTATTATTGAGTGCGAATTTTAATTTATTTCCGAATACATGTCCTGTGCGTGCAGTGAAAAGGCAAACGCAACAATCTTAGTACAAAGTAGCCGTTAGTGTAACACTGCATAATTTTGAAACCGACGCTCAAAAATCAGTAACATATATATTAAATAACTTATTTCCAAAGCCAGACCTGAATATACTCAAAAGCAAATCTATATACACAAGGAAATTCACCTTGTGGATTGATTTGGTGAATTATTACTGGTGTTCAGTGACGTTAAGTGCCAATGAGTGTGAGTTTTGATGAATATATTTCAATTGATATAATTGTAAATAATTAATAAATTGTACTATCAACAAGTGAATTTTAAATATTTTTATACGCCGTACTTGGAGATGAATAAAAACTGATTATGATATTGTGGACAAAAGAAATCCAAAGCTGTTTTATAATTGATTTTCAAACCAAATTATTCTTCCGGACATCCTTTAAGCTAACTTCTTTAATACGCTCTACTAGTTTCGGCTTGTATACCCAAAGCCCAATTTAGGATTATATATGAAGCAAAGGAACTCTTAAGGATTATTCTATAAAAAAAGTTTGAGTTTGATTATTTTATACAGGGACTGATCTGAATTTGAAGATCTTTCTGGTCAGAAACATATCTTGCACGCCTCTCTTTCCAGATACAAGCTTTCTCTAAATGTGATATTGGATGTGTCGCTTTCAAAAGACCCCATCTGCAGATAATTACTGGTAACAATGCTTTCACCGCTGCTCTGTTAATTTATTCTTCTCTGCTGCCCGACCTCTCGCAGAATCCACTTCCCAGAAGCTGCTGGCGCCGGTTCAGGAGGTTCGAGAGGTCAACGCGCGCGAACGGGCCGCATTGATTGTCACGTCAAAACGCGCGCGAGAGTAAACACACCCCGCGCTGGCTGGGGACCAGACACGTGCGCCCGCTCGCATTCAGCGAACGCAAAGAAATACGCAATGATAGCAACAACAACAACAACAAAAACAGGCAGAGTGCGACGAAAGACTCGAATCGAAAGCTGGCTGGCCGAAGAGGAGGAAAGGTACAGAAGGCTGTGAGCCGAGGCCAGATTTGAGCCGCGCGGCTTCTTGGGTGGTCCGCCGCAGAGGCCAAGTCGCGCAGAGAAATCCGCCCGTAGTACGACTGACCGACCGCCCAGAGATACTCCACTCCACTCACTGAAAGAATACCCCGCGTGCACGGCGCGAATGTGGAACACCCTTTCATTGCGACCGCGTGCTGCATATATAAAGATATATATGTTTGTATATTCTTCGCCCCCGCCGCTCCGCAAACTCCCGTTTCGCGTCCTTCATCCTTTACGGCTCGCAGGCCGATTTCTCAATGGGATGATAGGAGAGGTGTGCTGCTTCTGCTGCCGCTCTGCGTTGCCTGCCGGCCGCACACCGCGGACACGGATCCGCAAGGACGATTCCACAATGTTGGCAATTACGCGTTACATGTTAATTTTGCGTTGGCCACTAAAGTTATCTTTTCGCAAACGGAATTTGAATGATGGGTGCTTTTAACAATAGTTGCGTGTCTTTCCTTTATGAACATTGGACTAATGAAATGCTTTTGCCTGCGGTTTAAGGTAAACGTGCAATTTTAAAATATTAATATATAGAAGTATTACATATAGCCTACGCAGTAAAACTTACTTAAAATCCCATGTATTATTTCCAAAACTATCATTATAATGAGCGGATCATATTTAAATCACTAATAGGAGTTAAAAAATGGCTCTTATGAATAAAATATTAAATTTGTTAATATCATATATTTTATTCTTGAAAACGAGGACGACTTGGCGAACTTAAGTCGAGTCTATTGTTGAGATTTTTTGTCGAGTTCAAGGCTTATCAATGATTTCATCTCTGTCCGAGGTTGCAAATTATAATTCTCTATTGGTCCCCTAGTTGGTTAATTCGTCAAATGTCACAGTCAAAGTGTTGCATTTTATATAGTAAAAGTGAAGCCCCAGAATATATCTTTCTAGGGGTCACTTCTATATTCACAATCATTCAAAAATGCATAAATTTTTGGTGAGAAACTTGGCTTAATAATAATTTAATAATTGCCCAAAATGATTAAAAATGCACAGACCAGAAAAAATAATTTAGCAAATATCGCATAATTATTTTGAGCACTTATTTGTTGCAATTTGAGAGTTTTCTTTTCATTTTTCCTACACATTCCTAACACATAAAGAACAATGATATGAGAAAGATCCAGTCATAATATAATAGGAAAATATTTTTTATCACCCGTGCTTTATTTAGGACAATAAAATAGCTTCCCAACATTTTTCTAAAAAAGAGACATACTGGCAACTAGATTCAAAAAATTAATTATTGCGGATCAGCAGATAAATCAATAAGGAAGGCATTACAAAGTAAGAAAATTTAATGATAACAGATGTTTTAGAAAAGATTATAAGATGTTTAATTTTGCTACTGCGGTCTCTAGGCTCATAATTTATAATCCATGAATTTCCTTGCGGGAAAATTGGAATTTTGTATGTGTCAAAACTCGAAATGATTTGTGTTTGCTTTAGATTGATTTCCTTATAAGTTAAAGTGAAGCGAGTATTTTTAATATAATTTTGATATTTTTTATGTTAATTCTACAGTGAAAGTACTGGGCTCCCTAAATAGATTAAATGGTCTACAATTACAAAAATCTATCATCATTTTTAGCTTCCTTTATTGAGTTGAAATTGCTCTGGCGATGACCATACAGCTTATAAGCTCAATCCATCAAGTTCTCCAGGCAGACGCAAATTTAATGTTAACGTTGCGTGTCGCGGCATTAAATCGAAGAAGCGCCCGCCGACAATCCGGTGGCCCGACTAGAAAGACACTCTTCAGCGAGGACCGACGACGTACTGTAATCTCGCGGTATTTACGTGTACAGTACGATTACACATGCATGATTTTCGAGCGCAGGCAGAAACATAATCTTGTTCTACTATATGTATTAAGGTAATGTAACACACACGCGGACCGTGCGCTCACTCACTCAACTCACTCGGCCGCGCTCGCTCGCTCGCTCTCTCGCTCGCATTTAATAATATACACAACGAAAAACTAACTAAGGCTCGTTCTTCGTGTGTGGCATGAAAGAGAATAAGAAAAGAGAGAGTCACGTGACGACTATGGAAACGTCTTACTCACTATCACCTTTATCCCCTCCAAGTCATCGCGCGCCGAGTGTGTTGTTCCTTAACTTTTTTATCTGCAGCAGCAAAGGAACCCTTTTTCATCCGCGTTTATTTCGCTCTGACGCGGGGTCATTGTCACAGATAGAACTCGGCTCAACGTTTCCCTTACGCTTTCAGCCCTTGAGGGTAGAGGGTGAGTTTAATAGCAGGCAAGCTGGAGAGCATTATATAGTCCTATGTGATCGCGCAGGTTTTTTTCTTTCAGGATAGTTTAGAGCTAACGATTTGTGTGCGTTTCTTCTTGACAAAGAAATTTTATCTGTCTGAAGGCGGTCTTTCGTTCTATGGCCATTTACGATGTAACTGTTATGCCTCTAATTCTAAGAGCTGCGTATGAGAGATGAATATACAATATTCAAAACGTGAAGCACAGGAATAAAGATTTAGAGACGACTATTATACATTCATTTCATTTCAAACTCTGCTGCTATGTGCTCCAGGGGTTGATAGTTAAATTAATTCAAAATGTTTCCTCTTTTAAGTTTAAATTTAATGCATATATAACTCCCAGTTTATCATATTTATATAATTGGTGAACTGAAACAAAAGTCGATTGTTTAGGTTTTATCTCGCAGACATGTTACGAGAAAGTCATGGATTCCTCCAATCACGATTTATTGAAGAAAACGCAAAGAAAATAATCGATTCCCTCTACCGGTGCACATTTTAATGATTAATGCTCGAGGATTGAGGTCAGCGCGGCTTCGACTTTTTTCACCAATGAAATCTCGTGCTCTCAAGGGGAATGAGCAGATCTCTCATTCACGCACACACGTTTGCATTCAAAGTACACAATAAAAACCCACATCCTCGTCGATCTGGGCAGAGCGTAATACCGTAGAGCTGGTTGAAAAGTCCGAAATCCCCGCTATACATATTCATATGTGCAAGAGATAATAATACGGAGCACATCAAGACGAGGCCCGCGGCTGATTTATTATATTCAGAGCGCCTCTGTGGTCCTCTTCCATACCAACGTCTGTGCAACGCACATCAATCACACATTTCTCAAAAACTCCTTGGCCGTTCGCACCATTAGAATAACGATTCGCTCCCTTACAAAATAAAATCTCGCTGCGAAAACATACGGTTTAATGTCTGTTTTTTGTTTATTCAAGTTTAAGGAGTTTCGGTGCCGAAATAAAATTGTGGCTTTTAACGACGTGTGCGTGCACCAGAAATATGTATTTGGACGCTGCCCAAACGCTCCAACGAGGGACCACCCTAGAGGCTCTCGTTCCGAATTGACTGGCCTCAATCTCGATTTTTCTAATTCAATTCGACCTATGTATTTATATCAAGCTTGCATTCATTTGCTGCTACTGTTATTATGTGCTTGAGTTTCAAGCGTGTTAAATAGTGAGATAGATATTTGTTTCAAAGCATATGGTTAATTTGAAATTCAATACATAGAATTATAAACGATTTTGCGATTTAATTAAAATGGAAAAAATGAAAAGTACTGCAAAATTCTGAATTAGAAGTTTTCACATGCTCTAAAATAAGGAAAAAGAGGTCAAAATTTTCCCGGTTACCGTTTGAATTTGCGAAAAAGACAGTTTCTAAGTTGTAATGTCTCTTTTAGCAAGGTGAATCTTACGGTGATTAATAAAATACCTGTAGAAATTTTAAGGTGAAGATTCCTGTTGATTGCTAGACTCTCAGGTGAAATTAATGTTTAATTAGCAATTCCTCTGGTTTCCTTGACTAATCAAGACAATTACCGACTAATAATTGAAGAATTAATTAAAGCAGATTTAGATGGTTAAGCAGGATCATGCAGTAAATAAAAGCTGAATGGATCGGTTTCAATACGTATATTGATCAATCAAGAATCTCAATACTTGTGCATATGATTTTACAAATTAATGTTCTTTTCCGAATTCGCGCGTTTAAACTTCGTGCGTCTCTCACTTTGTGTCCTTTAGCACTTCTTCGCGGCTTGGGTGTGTACTCACAGTTTAGATGACCTTTTTACGTGTGATAAGTTTGTTGGTCACTCACAGATGAGTTGGCTGTGCTCTCGCTGCCTGCTGCTAGTGCTGGCCTTGCAAGCGCTGTCCTCTGCTGGTGCAGAAATGCTCTTACAGTGTCCTTGTGGCTATTTAGTTGAAGATCGTGGCGGTCTTACACCTTTCCTGTGTGGGAGCAGGAAAAGTAGTTCTGTCCATTTGGATTTGACGCAGACACAGGAAAACCCACTTGAAAACCTGTATCCAGAACTCAGTAACCACAGGTGCTGATCGGGCCTATTTGCTAAGTCCGTGGCCTCTGTTAGCACTTTCACTTCTCTTGGACTGACTGAGACGACAAGGATTTGACTTCTTAGTCAGGGGTGTCTCAAAAGACTGCTGTTGCCTTCCTCGGACGAAGAGCTGCTCTCCTCACGTCCGAAAACATCTTAAATTTGGTTGGTGAAAGAAATAGCCAATAGTGAATCTTGTCCTTCTTCTCGATGCACTCATTGGTAGACTCGCTAATTATGTGTCCTACTCTCTACCACAAGCCCAGCGTCCTGTCACACGGGTCACACTCCCTCACATGGTCATAAATCTACATTGCTGTTATTGTTGTTTCTACAAACAACCAGATGTACGTGTCGAATTTGGGTTCCTTGCAATTTACATGTGGACAATGTCCTTTTTTATGATGGAACAATGTGTATGGATAAAATAAACCCTGCTGATCTTAATACAATAGACCTTTCTTAAGGGATGCTTCCGAGAAACTGTCGTTTTGGCCTTGTACCACGGTTTCACATTTACAAAAGAAATTATCTTCTTCCGGCTACATTGTTGTGTTATTTTATCGACATCTGGTCACCACGTTTGCTCATTAATCATTGCACAAGTATTGAGTTTGGTATCTAATTATTCCCTTCTTATCAATTTAATTACCTATCCATTCTATTATTAATTGCGAAAATTTATTTTATAATATGCTGAAATAGCATAGAGATATTACATGCCACCCAAAATTAGAATAGGATTGAAAAACAATTTTATTCTAATTTTCCTTTCATCATAGGATATATCTAATTTTCGCTTAGATCTAAAGTGTGGCATTTTTCAACTAACAATCCTAACTTTTAGCTGGTATCTGCTTTTAAATTAATAGATATAATCTCTTCTTATTCTACTGTTTCCTAGAGCGATTCAATTTCATCAATTTAATTTTACTATTAACATTTCTGATGTTAAATGGTAATCTGTATGTTCCCAACAAAATTAATATTAGTTCATCATTCATCGTGCAACACATTATAAAATGTTTTTTTTCGAACTGCGCCGAAGCACAATTCACAAGTTGCAAAATTTCTTTCGCAAGCTATGCCGAAACATAACTCACAATTCCATTTTTTTTTCTTGTGTCTGCTAGAGACACAAACATTTAGATATCTTCGATGCATCAACAGAACGAATTCTGGAGCACTCATATTTGTTTATGTGTATCTTAGATGCATCATCAGAAAATTCCGGAGCACCTTTGTATGATTATAATTTTATTGTATGCAGCATCAGAACAAATTCCGGAGCACACTATAGATTTATATATATATATATATATATATATTTTTTAAAGACACAAACATTTTGCTGTAGATATCTTCGATGCATCGACAGAACGAATTCTGGAGCACTCATGTGTTTGTTTATGTATATATTAGATGCATCATCAGAAAACTTCCGGAGCACCTTTGTATGATTATATTTTTTTTTTATGCAACATCAGAACAAATTCTGGAGCACATTATAGCTATATATTGTTTTTCATATGCAACATCTCAGAACGAATTCTGGAGCACATTATAGCTATATATTTATTTCCGTATGCAACATCAGAACGAATTCTGGAGCACATTATAGCTATATATTTTTTTTCATATGCAACATCTCAGAACGAATTCTGGAGCACATTATTATAGCTATATATTCTTTTCATATGCAACATCTCAGAACGAATTCTGGAGCACATTATTATAGCTATATATTCTTTTCATATGCAACATCTCAGAACGAATTCTGGAGCACATTATAGCTATATATTTTTTCCGTATGCAACATCAGAACGAATTCTGGAGCACATTATAGCGATATATTTTTTTCCGTATGCAACATCAGAACGAAGTCCGGAGCACACTACAGCTATATATCTTTTTCATATGCAACATCAGAACGAAGTCTGGAGCACACTGATGCATCACAGAACGAATTCCGGAGCACCCTATATTTTTTATTGTATATCTACATGTAAATGTTTGTGTTTCATGATTATTTAAGTAACAATTTAACATATGCAATCTGAAGGTTGCGCAGGCCTTCAAATGCATATCTTAATTTGCACTTCTTCCTTTTGAAAACATTGGAGGCATTATTGAAGGTATTATTGAAATAGCTGATTTAAAGTAGCAGACTGCCTTTTAAACTTTAAAAGGCTATATTTATAACGCTATTCATGCACCACATGCCGGCACAGAATGCCCGCTGTGGCACACAGAACATCCCTTGTTGGGTTATTGCGACTAAAGGCTGAAGAATGCTTCCGCTTCTCCTTTCATCCTTTTTTACTTTCTCCTTTTAAAAGGAATAATATTCGGTCTGCTGTTATATTTTTTTATTAACTATATAATTTGCAACACAGCAAATATCTTATTCAAGAAAAGGACGCAAATCCTTTGCATTCTCCGGTCCCTCAATGGAACCGTCATTTTTACTTATTTATTTATTTTTTATTTAATTACAAACGCATTTGTCATTGGAGTTTCAATTATTGTGTAAGGTTCTTCATACAGATTAAAGAATTTTTTTAATCACTCGATTTTCCTTGTTTGAAAGCTTTCTTTGTTTGTATAGAACTAAGTCTCCAACTTTGAAGCTGTGTTTACCACATCTTCTATCAAAGTAATTTTTTCTTTCTTTTGCTTTCTTCATCAAATGCTCATTTGCTTCTATTCGGACTTGTTGCAAACTGTCCGACTTTTCATTTTTAGGAAAATCGATGAGAATTTTTATCGCTCTAATAGGTTTTTCATTTAGCATTAGTTCATGCGGTGTTTTGTTTGTACTGCTGTTGACAGTGACATTTATCCACTCCTGTATTTTTGGAACCACCTGTACCCAAGAAGTGTGTCTCTAATTGCAATAGGCTCTGAAAGTTCGCCCTAATTCCCGCATAATTCTTTCTGATGGATTACCAGCTGGATTGTATTTTGAAATGAATTTTGCAGTGATGTTCATGGCTTTCATTTCTTTTCCCCACAATTTTGAAGCAAATTGCGGGCCATTGTCTGTCAAAATAGACTTGATTTGACCATATTCACGTACATAGTCTTGTACTTTTCTTACGATTGTTTATCGCGGTTTCTTGTCTGAGAATGTACAGTACTACAAATTTAGTAAAGACGTCGTAAATTACTAAGATGTATTTCATCCCAGCGCGTCCTGTGGGCAACTCTCCGTAAAGATCTGCTGCAACCATTTCACGCGGCGCGGTGGCTAAAATTGGCTGCATTTCTCCGGTGAAATTTCTATTTAAGACCTTGGTCTTTTGACAGATTTCACATCTCTCAATAACCCTTTGTACTTTTCTCCTCATGTTATTGAAACAAAAGGTTTCGTTCATAATTTTGCAAATTTTGTATGCACCAAAATGGCCATACTCTTCATGCTGCTGTTGAATGAGCTTTTCTTCTAATTTACTTGGAATGCAAAGTTTCCAAATGGAGTCCTTATCATTTTTTCTGAATAGAATTCCATCCTTCAAACAATGCATGTCGCGAATCAATTGTTCTTGCCGGCTCAGAACCGTTGGACTACCGTTGTCCAGTAATTCAATGATATTTTTGAATCTCTGCTCTTCACTTTGTAAGCGAGCAATATTTTTCCATTCCGGCAAGTTTTTGCTTTCTAGTTTTAGTTTGTAGACTCCTAGTTCTTTGTCTGAATTCAAATCTACTCTTTCTCCCGAGGATGATGCGTCTAGTCGGCTTAGATAATCCGCAATGTAATTTTCTTCCCCTTTATTGTATTCAATTTTGAAATTGAATTCTTGCAGAAGCAATTTCCATCTAGTTAATCTTCCCGCGATCAAATGGCAGGTGTTCAGAAAGGTGAGCGCTTTGTGATCACTTTTAATGATTAATTCGGAACCAATTAGTAAGTTTCTGAATTTCGTCAACGTGTGTACGATCGCGTAGAGCTCTAGCTCTGTCACAGTATATCGTTGCTCTGTCTCGTTCAACGTTTTGCTGCCAAAGCAATGAGTCGCTTGCTCTTTCCATCGTCTTCGATCTGATATATTAATCCTTCTATTCCGGTAGTGGAAGCATCGGTTTCAACTACAAATGGTTTGTTTGGATCCACATGCAAAATCGTGTTTTGATTTTAATCTCGTAATGGAATCCCTTTAAGCATCTCGGCTTGCGCGACAAAATATCTCTGTACTCAAAGATTAGATCATGTAATTGGTTTCTTTGTCGCTGCTTAAGCAAGTCACAGTTACTTTACAGTATTTACAATTTCCTGTTCGGTAGGAAATAAATTTGTCACTTTACTTGCCAAATCAAAATATACTAAGTCATTCTCCCAGCTTTTATCTGTAATTTACCCGAAGGTTGAATTTTGAAATATTCATTTTGTACTTTATGTTCTAGGGAAAGGACTAATTCTTCTATCTATTTATAATGATCAGCTGGTTGTTTGAAATGCAATAACTCTCTTTTCTTTTATCTAATGAAATCGAGAGTGTTTGTTTTTTTTCTTTGCCAATAAAATTGACTGTTGTGCATAAAGTAAATTGTAACCAAGCAATATTGGAATTGCTTCTCTTTCTACCACACAGGAATGTGAATTTAGAATTACTTTTTGTTAATGAATGTAAGAGGAAGGAAAATTTAGCATTTGACTCTCTTACTTCTAACTCCTGTTGCTCCTTTGATGAAGGACTTTGCAACTGGTATAAGCTCAAAAGGTATTTGGTTTGCTTCTAATTGTGCATATAAATCTGATGATATGTAAGAGATCTCCGCTTCAGAGTCAATCTATAAATGCTAATAATTTTGAGTTTGCCAATATTGCAACTAATTTCAGAAAGTTTCAATTTAGGTCTAAATTTAACTGGATTTGATTATTTCATCAATTCTTCCCTCGGTTTCGCGACTAGCATTAGCACTTAGAGAAGTATTGTCGGTGCCACCCTGACCTTGTATCCCCTGCGCATTATTCCCTGAAGGGGACGTTACCGTGCCACCCAAACGCGGAAACTCTGCTTTAGGATTTTCATGACTCGAATTTCGACTCTCATGATTATCAATTTTAGGTTTTCTGCCACGAGATTTGGATCTTCTAGTTTTACGGTATTTTCTGAGAGTTATTTCACTTTGTTTACCAAAGTGGTCATGGAGTGGTACTATTTGTTGTTGGTGTTTTTCGGGTTTACTTTGGCCACTCTGATCTCGCCCCTCATGAGAATTCCCTGAAAGGAACGGTGCCGTGCCACCCAAACTCGAAAAATTCTGCTTTAGAATTTCCATGACTCGAATTGCGATAGCATCTGCTATCATATTTTCTCTCGGAACTAACTGAGTCTCATCAACTTCGTCTGGCAAGGGATCTATTTCCCCAATTTTCTCTTTTTGTTTCTTTTTCTGTTTGCTCAGAGCGGCCCTGCTTTGGACTCGCTCCATTTCCGCGTTTTCTCCGTTTTGTGCCATGATATTATTTTTAAGTTTGCTTGTTTTCGCTTTAAGCAAATGATCCTGCTTAACTTTTATTTCAGCGCGTTTGCATTCTTTTCAAAGAATATGCAAACGGCTAGCAATGAAGTTATTAATTATTCTGGCTCGTTTCACTCTCAATGAAAAGAAAGTGATCCGGCTTCACTTTTCCTTTAGCGCATTTGCGTTCATTTTGAAATAATACGCAAACGGCTCGCAAGGAAAATATAACTTATTCTGGCACGTTTACACTCATAATGAAGAAGAGTGCATCCGGCCCGGAGGACCAAAATCGTGTTATGTCTCTTTTAGCAAGGTGAATCTTACGGTGATTAATAAAATACCTGTAGAAATTTTAAGGTGAAGATTCCTGTTGATTGCTAGACTCTCAGGTGAAATTAATGTTTAATTAGCAATTCCTCTGGTTTCCTTGACTAATCAAGACAATTACCGACTAATAATTGAAGAATTAATTAAAGCAGATTTAGATGGTTAAGCAGGATCATGCAGTAAATAAAAGCTGAATGGATCGGTTTCAATACGTATATTGATCAATCAAGAATCTCAATACTTGTGCATATGATTTTACAAATTAATGTTCTTTTCCGAATTCGCGCGTTTAAACTTCGTGCGTCTCTCACTTTGTGTCCTTTAGCACTTCTTCGCGGCTTGGGTGTGTACTCACAGTTTAGATGACCTTTTTACGTGTGATAAGTTTGTTGGTCACTCACAGATGAGTTGGCTGTGCTCTCGCTGCCTGCTGCTAGTGCTGGCCTTGCAAGCGCTGTCCTCTGCTGGTGCAGAAATGCTCTTACAGTGTCCTTGTGGCTATTTAGTTGAAGATCGTGGCGGTCTTACACCTTTCCTGTGTGGGAGCAGGAAAAGTAGTTCTGTCCATTTGGATTTGACGCAGACACAGGAAAACCCACTTGAAAACCTGTATCCAGAACTCAGTAACCACAGGTGCTGATCGGGCCTATTTGCTAAGTCCGTGGCCTCTGTTAGCACTTTCACTTCTCTTGGACTGACTGAGACGACAAGGATTTGACTTCTTAGTCAGGGGTGTCTCAAAAGACTGCTGTTGCCTTCCTCGGACGAAGAGCTGCTCTCCTCACGTCCGAAAACATCTTAAATTTGGTTGGTGAAAGAAATAGCCAATAGTGAATCTTGTCCTTCTTCTCGATGCACTCATTGGTAGACTCGCTAATTATGTGTCCTACTCTCTACCACAAGCCCAGCGTCCTGTCACACGGGTCACACTCCCTCACATGGTCATAAATCTACATTGCTGTTATTGTTGTTTCTACAAACAACCAGATGTACGTGTCGAATTTGGGTTCCTTGCAATTTACATGTGGACAATGTCCTTTTTTATGATGGAACAATGTGTATGGATAAAATAAACCCTGCTGATCTTAATACAATAGACCTTTCTTAAGGGATGCTTCCGAGAAACTGTCGTTTTGGCCTTGTACCACGGTTTCACATTTACAAAAGAAATTATCTTCTTCCGGCTACATTGTTGTGTTATTTTATCGACATCTGGTCACCACGTTTGCTCATTAATCATTGCACAAGTATTGAGTTTGGTATCTAATTATTCCCTTCTTATCAATTTAATTACCTATCCATTCTATTATTAATTGCGAAAATTTATTTTATAATATGCTGAAATAGCATAGAGATATTACAAAGTTAGCGTGCTAAATAACATACGGTGAGCACTATACATACCTCATTGAAAATCAGGATTTATTTCACCAGGAGGGAAGTTTATCTCATCAATAAAAAATCAGAGATAACAAACCGTTTAATATTTTGATAAATTTAGCAAATTCTTAAATTTTACTGTCATAACTGATTGAGATTATTATTCAAACTAACTGACTGCTGATTTAAGTTAACAATTCGAATTCATTTCAATTGTAGTGTTGTATCAATTCACTTTAAGAATGAGGTGCAATCAATAATATTTTTGTGCTTGACAGCATATTTGTTTGAAGAAATATTTCTTAACATTTAAAATATTCTGTGGTGTATAGAGATAGGAGCTTGCTTCACGGACAAATAAAAAATGAACTGTCAAGGACGCGACAAGAATTCCATTTCAGAAAAGGGACACATACTATGCCATATATTTCTATCACCAACAGCAACAGCAGAGAAACGACGCGTACAATAATAAAGCCGTGTGAATGATAAAGGTGGAATAAACTCCCCAAAGAGGGAGATATAAATAATAGAATTCGAGTGTGTGCGGGCTGCTAAGAGGCTTATTTTCGGCGGATATATTGAATAACCAGACGTATTTTAGGCATATTATGTGGAGTGAGTGTGTGTGTGTGCTCCCCCGCACGAATAAAAAATATACAAAAAGAGAGACGCAGACTGAATAATATTTCCCAACAGTATCAATCGAGAAGGACCACGCCCGGTCGGCAAGAAATATTTATATCTCTCGCGGCGTATTTATTATGAAAGAAAGGGTTTCAAAGGCTTCAACTGCATTTTTTATTGTTGTGTTGTTTTTCGTCTTCCTTCCCTCCCGACATAGTATAGTGGACCGACCATCAGAGCTGCTGATAATATAAGTTATTTCACTGCCGCGCGCGCTCTCCCTCTTTCTTTCTGATGCATCAAGAATTTTCGCCGACGCCCCGGCTTTATAGTTGTTGTTGGTTTTAAATCAAGAAAGAAAGAATGGGCCTCGTGTTCTCGCTCACAAATTACAAAACGGTCTCACTCAATCCACTTTCTGTCGGATGACGACGACGTGTGGTGGGCGAAATTAATTTTGAGCAGGACAAGGCAAAATGTAATCCACTCTTTCTGGTGAAAATTGAGTTAGAAATAAAGTGAGAAAACGGTGATTTGCTTTGCTGCTGTTTTGTTAAAAAAATGCAAATTATCTAGGTATCTTGTGCACGTATTTTTTTATTAATTATGTTATGTTTATTTGAGTATACGCGCCTTTTTAAAATTACATTTTTATATTTTTTCCATTTTCAATCAATTTATGAGGCATTTACAGATCGCAGAATTATTTCGATCGAAAATAATCTGAGAAATAAATAGTTTGATAAATAGCAATAATTGTAACAGCTCTATTTGTTGTTGAAAGACCCGAAGATATAGATGCGTGAATTTTGCAAGTGCTGTATCATTCTAAAGAAACTGTTTAAGCGATCAAAGCTTGTTTTATTTTTTTTTTACACTGATTTCTCCCCGTCCCAACCCATCAAAATGAGAGATTTGAATAGAACCAGCAAGAGTATTACGGGCCACCAGTGTGATGCTAAAAATATATTTGGGAAAACATTCCAGAAAAAAAACAAGTGGACTATTTTTATCTGAATGTTTTCCATGTAAGTCCACTACAATTAATATTTTAACAAAACTAAAAGTCGTAAAAACTATGTCTTTGTGTGTATCTGTTTAAGTCATCAGGATATCGGAGAGACGCAATGGACGCTAAGATTTTTAGCGTTTATTTGTCACAATTTACATTTTGAATGAATTATATAGCTCCATATTTACATATTATACTGTAGACGTTTGCTTTAAGATCGAGTATACTGTATATACAGCAACATCAAACAGATCTTGCTTTATTGATGTTTTGCAAACTGCCAGCAGACTCCAGCATTGCATAGTAAACACTCACTTCTCCCTGCTGAGATGTTGTTGCCAATGATTCCGCGCGATTTAAGCCCATTAAATCGCTCAATCTGTATACATAGGGAACGGGGGGCACGACAAAATTTATTACCCTCTTTCAGAGTACAGCTTAACATTTTCGTTTTAAGTGCCACATTTAGTGAATTACTCGTCGGGCAATAAAAATGAGCCACCGCGAAAAAAAGCGATTTGCATAAAAGCTTTATAAGATGAAATACAAGTTTTGGCGAGCGCTAGCAAAATAACGATAACCGCGCACACTCGGCGTAAAAAGCAACAAGCGCTCAGAAGAATGATTTCCTCCGAAAACAAATATTTACGCTGCTGCTTTCGGGATGAGGAGGAGGAAGGCTGGTTTTTGTGCCGCGGCGGCTCGAATCGTGACTGAGTTTTCGATCGAGCCGCTCACGATGGGAGAAAAAAACGCGCAACACAAGCTCGCGCGCCGTAGAGAGAGTACCTGGTGCGCGAGTTAATGAAGTAATCAACGGAGCCGGGCTGCGGCTGATTATTACAGATCCTCTCGCTCGCCCCGCTGCCTCTGGTCTTGGATTATTTTGTTTTTGGTGCCGAGAGGAAAACAACAACCGCAAATCAAGGTGCGCGCGCGTTTGATGCCTTCTGCCGACCGCGCCATCATCCCATATCACCTAGACCCTAGACCAGCACTTCTTTAATAATTGGTTTCATTTCATTTCCAAATAAATACAACATTTATGCTATTCTTTGATGGCAATTTAAATAGAGTTCTGACTGTACACCAAGCAAATATTCGAATTTATCTAAGTCATTTCGTATTTATTCAATTTTTAACTCTATTAAAGTTTAACTCTTTTGAGATGGGCAAACAACTCGGGAAAAGCGGATATTAGTAACACGTTAACCTTTGCTTTGGTTCAATCTAACCGCAATTAATCGTTTTCTGGCACCTTTAATATCAAATACAAATTTTGAATCCGAAATAATTTTAATTTGGTTGTTTCCTCTTTAAATGAGATTTTTTGTAGAAAAAACGATTTATGAAGTGTCTATTTAATTTTGCTGCTTGCGTCACTCAATTTTATTTTAAAGACAAAACTCTCACTGTCAGGGAAACGGTCCTTTTCCAGAATGGAAAACCTCAATGATTGGACGCAGGTGTGAGATGGTCAAGCGCATTCCTGAGGGAAAAGAATAGCAGCAGAACGGAAGAGCAAATTAGTAATGAATGCTCTCGTGTGTGACGCAGACCATGGAGAACCTCCGATTTTTTGAGGGGAAGAGAATAAACACTTTTTGCGGTTTGTACTTTGTGGCAAGAGGCGAGAATACTTGAATTGATGCACAGCTAAAAGGTGTCGAGAGAGTATCAAGTTTCTGCGGTAGTTTGATTCAGAGGCATGAGAATAAGATACTATTCGTAATGAATGAACTTATGCTGTACTAATTGTCCTATAAAAGCATTGACTTTCATTTCGTTTAAAAATTTCCAGCTATCTAAGCCTTAAAAATACCAACTGACTAATAACTCTCGGTTTAATTCCATAACTCGCTATTATCATTTCCAGTTAATATTATTTTAGAAGATAATTAAAAAATGACTCAACTCTCATCACAAAATGCTAAACGGCTAATGGTTCCATATATCTTGTCATTTATGTCCACGCTGTAAAGAAATTGACTAAACGTACTATGCAAATAAAGATATAACCAACTTGTCGCGCTTGTTGAGTTGTTAAATCCGAAACCACGACACACTCGTCGTCCTCAGTAAAAAAACAACCGACTGGGATTTAAAAGAATTCATATCAAGTCGCCACTAGCACGAAAAGAACGATCAAATGGTTTAAATGTTGTAGCGCACATTGCATGCGGCTACTTTGTGTATATGTTCCGACTGGAATTGCGACGGCGGCTAAAACGTTTTGCTTGAAAGCGCGGTGTCTTTGAAGTAGGCTTCGCGCGCTTCTCTCTCGTGTCTCTATTAAAGCAGCGAGAATTAGCATTTTTCCGGGGCAGCAAGAAATCCGTCCTGGCGATGATGGCTCCAGTGATGGATTACGTGCGCTGCAGCCCTACCCTCTGATTCACTCGCACTGTGCAACCGGTCTGGAAACGAGATTATCGTGTTTTTTTGTTTATTGTCTTAAGGCATATACAACTTTGTTCCTTATTCTGCTGGAGATTTATATGAAATATACTCAATAGCACTGGTCGCAAAATCTGTAAAAATATTCGAGGATTTAATAGATTGAAGAGAGTTAACTATTTCAATACTTGAATTCTTACTAAATGTCAATTTAGCTAAAACATTGGCATTTTTTAAAGCATTTCTTCTGCAGTAAGTTGACAAAAACACGATATTAAAATTATTTTTGTCCACGATTTAAGTGTTTTATATATGGTTCCCGTGCTATTAGTCGTTGCTGTTCAAATCTATTTAATTGTATTTCAAATTGATCTCATTTAGACTTTAACGAAAATTTGATTGCAGGTCATATAGCGATTGCTAGCCTTGAGAATACTCGTAACTTGCAATTATATGTTAAAATGTTTTCAGCCAGCCGTCATTATACGGTGTAGACGTGTACACATCAGGCAACACACCTAAATTAAGTCATTTTCTGGTGATGCCAGCCGAAAAGATTGACCGGCTAATACGCCTGTGCGCGCGGAATCTGCACGTACGGATTTTTATGCGTTTTCCTGGAATGGCTGTTCCTCAAGTGCGGAGGAAAAAAGGACGCGTGAGCGGCCAAAGAAGTCCGTTGGCCCCGAACGTCCGCGTTGGCTTACATATTGTTCGGCGGCGTGCATGATAAATTGCGGCAAGCAATCGCGCCGAGAGCTTTTGCGCGGCCCATCAAGGTCAGTTTTGATTGTTAGGCAGAAGCGATCGCGCAGGCAAAAAGAGAGAGAGAGAACCGACCACGGAACGAACCACTCCTGCACAATTAGAAGAGCTCTGCCAGGCATGGAAGGGGTCAACAGCAGGTGCTCTTAAATTATCAAGAACTATGGATGCTGAGAAGATTGAGACATCAGCGTGACGGCTCGGAGGCGGAGCCTCGCGGTCCAGCTTGCTCTTCCACTCTCGCAGCGCGCCCGCTGAATTATAAAAACGATTTTTATGCCACAGGTTAGTATGGTTCTTGCGCGTTCGCAGGAATCTGGCTCAAAATTAACTCGCGGCATGAGAGGAAAATATTTGATCTTTTTATTTGTGGTGCAATAAAATATTATTTTTTTGCGCTCTATACATAACAATATAAAGATATCAATCACATTTTTCTTCGCAACCGGTTTGTCTCAAAGCACACAACTTAATGGTTCTGAGTATCGCTACCGCTCAATTGTGCTAATTGCCGAATCCAATGAGTTTAGAATTTGGGTATTGTCTGCACATGCTAATTTTGCCTTACACAGTGCTAAGGGAAAACCTGCAGCTTTCAGCGCTTGCTTTGTGCGATGATTGTTGGCAGCCAAACTCCAAAGGGCCACAGCTACACGCTCTGCCTTTGCCGGGTCACCTCTTTCGAGAATTTCCAGGAAGGTAGCTATGATGACGCCTGGAAATGAAAAAAAAATAATAAACACATGCCCAGGAATACGCAAGAATTTTTTATATTACTTGAGTTCAAAATCAAAACTCGATTAGCATTACAGAAGCACAAGTTTCGCAGAATTCCAGCACTCACAACTGCCAAATCAGAATTGCCTTTGGCAGACGCTGTGGCTGCCAAGAAATCTACAGCGTCTGGAATCTGTAAAAAAGTCATAAAAATGTCAGCAGCTGCGATTTGGCTTTCATTCTTGTCACACTCACCCTGGCAACAAAAAGCTGGCCTTCTGGATACCTTGACAGATTTTCTAGCAAATGCAGAATCCCAAGTTGGGTCTTAAGCTGCATTTGATTGATGACATTATTTTCGCTGAAGATTTTGGTCAGAATGGGTGCCTAACCATTAAATAAGGATTACACAAAAATCTGCGTGAATTCTGCTCTTTTACCTTCACAATAGCGGATCGGCAATCAGTGGCACTGCAGCAATGGCAAAGGATGGTGAGCAAGTTTTGAACAAGGTCCAAAGCTTTAGAAGATTTCAATTCTGAGCTCAACAATTTAAGTAGCTGGTGAATAATTGAATCGCTGACAGGATGGATCTTCATTGGAACATCAGTTAGCAGCTGCTTACGTAAAAGAAGAGCACTGCAAGCTGAGGAAAGGTTTAACCAGGGCGACAGACGAATGTTGTTGTTTATTTTACCCATTTCGCATTCTTTAGTGAATGTTATTAAGAATTTAACTGTCGCATTCATGAGTTTGCTGTTCATCAAACAAACAGGCCAGAGGACGTTGATTTCTTCAGCCAAAATAGTCTGACCTGCGCTTCTCTTCAATTTTACATCATTTGAGATGAATGATGTGAGCAATTCAAACGAATCGATTAATTCCTCAATCAGGGGGTGAATCTAAAAAGCCAAACATGCAATTTGCAGGCGAGAAATTTTGAAAAACCGCTAACCTTTTCCTCTCTAGTGGCAGAAAGGCGTTTCATATCCTGTTCTCTTGAGAGGCCATTGATGCAATGTTTGAGAGCAGTGATCACACTCTCCAAAAGGCCCATTTTATAAACGCAATGTTTCACAGCACTGCTAGTCGTCATCAGTCCAGCCAGAGCAGCCATTGAATGTTGATGCGTTTCATCCGTTGCTAACTGGATCATCAGACATTTGCATAGGTCCTCAGCAAGCACATTGTCCTGCCAGATAAAAATAATCAGTTTCGCATTAATTAGATTTGTTTAATTATTACATTGTCTAGATGACTGCATTGAACTTCCCCTTCTATAGTCAAGGCACGGATTACAAGCATGGCTGAGTCAACAGACTCTGGGTTTCGAAGAGCGGTAACAAGTGCAGGCCAGAATTGACCTTGTTGAAAAGCATCTTCGAACAACGTGTAATGCCCACCTTGCAGCAGTGCAATTATGAGCCACAATATTGAGTTTGACACCAGCTCAAAATCTTAAATCATAGCATTATTAATACATCGAAAAGTGTGTCAGTAAAAATTATCAGACCTGGATAGTTCAAAACTTTTATCAGTTGCGCGGCCAAAAACGGAAAGTCTAGAACAGAGGAGATGAAGCCACTCTTGTCATCTTCATCAGAGATTAAGCAGATGGCTATGAACTTTGCACAGTTATTAATAAGTGTATATACACCATGGGTCTGAGACTCTTGTCTTTCACTGACGCAACTTGACAGAACACTGAAAATGGAATTTTTTAGGTATCTTTCAGCATTTCAACAAATCAATTCATACCTTAGTGCTTTTTCAAAAAGCTTGTGAACTGTGATTTCTTTAAGAATCTTATCACAGGCAGTTGAGCTAACCAAGTTATACAATAGAGCATAATGCATTCCAAGAAAGTCAGGAGTAACAAGTTGCTTAATAAGCCCATTGGGAGACTCAGCTATAAGGTAAAATTACTCTCAGAGACATTTCTTATGCTTATTATGACTTACAAGATGGGGATGATACTAAAGTCAGTCTTGAAAAGTGGAATTGCGAGTCAAGATAGAGACCTTTGTGCAAGAAACTAATATGACTGAACCAGTCGCACTTCAGCAGAGAGAAGAAGGTGCAGCTTTCGTCCCCAGAATCATCCTATTTAGAGGCTTAGTATATGAAGAGGATTTAATAAAAAATTTCAATATATTTACCCGATTGCAATTGAGCAGACAGTTTATCAGTGTCACTGCTTCGCAACGAACGAGACAACTCTCTTTGAGATCTACAGCCAAGCTAAAAAAATTAATTTGTGGGGTTAGAGCTTATATAATGAAATAAATTAGTGTCATACCTGATAGCTGATTCAAACGATGCTGCAAAATCAAGCCAGAATTCCTTGAACCCATTTTGTTTGGCGAGACCAGTTAAAATTGAAAGACAGGTCACTTTTAGCTCAGACTTGTCCCCGTTCAGTATGTGAGTGATTATGTTCATGACATCGCAATTTTCACTGTAGACATAGAAGTGCTGGAAGAAGCTCTAAAAATGCACGTATTGTATTAAAAATTATCATGTTCAGAGATTTTACAACTACCTGCATGTTGTTCGTTTGGATTGCCAACAAACAGTCAAGAGCTAGTTCTATCAAGTTGATGCCAACAAAAGTCATGTCTTGGTTGTAGGAGTGCACTGTATCGACCAAAGGCACAATCAGGTCAGCCATCAAACGAGAACTGATTTCCACGTTTTGAAGACTTGTCAACTCCCGAAAGCAAGTGAGAATGATTCTAAGAGATCCTGTTCAAAATGGTTAAACAAGTTGATGGATTTCAAGGTTAAAAATTACCTTCTCCTTTCCCTGGATAATTGTGTACCAGAGAGTTGCACAAGAACTTCATGGTGGTGGACAAATCATTCTCTCTCATCAAAGGCAAAGACGCTTGGAGCAATGGCACAAATGTTTGAACGCACCAAGCTTGCCGATGGTCCAATTTTGAAATGAGCTCTGAATAATCAAAGGTTTCATGGTTAAAATTCAGACTGAGCAAAAAATTACAAACCTTTAGGTGATATCCAATGGTAAATCTTGTATCGGACCAAAATTTTGGATATTGCATTCAAAAGGTCTGAGTCTTCCTGGGTGCTAGGAGGTCGCATCAAGAACCTGCTAAAAGTTTCCTCCCAAGCAAGAGTTTTTACGTCGTCTTGTTCGACGCACTGGATGTAGCTGATGATGATCGGTAAGACTGAGAGCACCTGGTTGTGACCCAAAGCTGACGATACAGAGTTTAATGCCCTTGTGAGCATAGTTTTAGGGTCAAACTGGACTAAATAATTGTATTCATCTTTAGTCAGCAACGTTCCATTGGACTCCTAGAACAAGATTTACATTTAACAGTGAAAGAACAAAGAAAACGTGATTACATTCTTGAAAATGTCCAGGCTTAATGACCCGTATCGCTCTATAGCTGCATGGCATCGGAGAAGGAGACTCAGGTTTTCAGCTGTCGAGTAGTCTTCAACCATGGCTTTCAAGCGTAACCATTCATTCTTTGGAGTGTAGCTACTGACTTTGCTGTATGATTGAGCATTGAAAGGAATGCAAAGGTTGCACAGAATTGCATGCGGCAGGACCAAGCAGTCTTCTCCAGAAGACATTGTTTTCTTTAGTACGAAGCTTGAGCAGATGACTAAAGCCAGCAGAGCGGAGTGGTGTAATTTAAAATCACTGTCAAAACTGGAGTACAAAAACATAGCTGTCGAAAAAGAAATTAGTGATTTGATTTGTTTCGCATAAAAATTGAATACCTCTTATTAGGTTTGTAACAAAGGTTTCATCCTGAGACAGTTCTTGGACAAGAGAAATGTTTTTGGCCAACACTTGAAGCAATATTGTTATAATTGGAATCGTGCATTTTGAGAGAACATCCGTTTTGGACTGGACCTGAAAGCAAAAATTATATTTGTTATAAAATATAAGTTTTTACCTATGATTATGTATCAAGTTATTGTTTACACTAATTGAACGGCAAAAAGCTAGCCAGTAAGCTAGGCAATGCAATATCAATTCATTTTTTTTTTTGCAAAAATTACATTACTACAGTTATAAATTATATTTTCACATGCATGTTAGCGACAAAGTGATTTGGTAACATCACTGTCACATGGTTAAGGGGTGCCAAAAGGAACAAATTATGAAACCTACCAAGGCTTGGTCAAGCAGGTTCACACAAATTCCAATTCCATCGCACTGCACAAATGGAGTGATAAGGTTGGGCTCCTTTATCATCACAGCCAGCTGGCAAAGCGCAGAATACTTAATAGTTGGCTCCGAATCCCCTGGTCCAAGCAAGCTCACTATTTGTCTCATGCTTGACTCCTGTAATATGAAATTTTAACAGGTAACTCTAGTTTAAACATAAATTTTACGTTGTAAAATATTCCAGGGGCAGAGTAGCTGAGCTCAATTGGGTCTGTCACAACACAAAGTGATGCCATGTTATGGTTGGTGATTTGAATGGTTGAAGTTTGAGGCCACATTAAATAGCTTCTCTCATCTTGCTTCAACAGCAGCAGCAATCTGTTTGTAGCCTCTGATCTGATTTCTTCAATTTTACTGAACATCAGACACGAGTTGCCTTTTATGAGCTGAAATTCCACTTTGTAGAAATCTTCAATTAAATGCCTTCATATAGATTACCTCAAGCTTTGACAAGTTTCTGTTTTCGAGCTCATAATAGTTGAGAATGACATCTTGCATGCTCCTCCTTCCTTCCACCTTAGCAATGAGGATAGGCGCAAGAAAATTCAACACACTGGCAATCTGGCTCCATAGAGTAGGGGAAACAAGAAGCCTACACCTGATCAGGGAAACAATAATATCTTCTGAGCAGCAATTTATTTTGAGATTTGAGTGCTCCAAGCCAAAGGAGATGATCTCTTGAAGCACGTTGGTGTCACAGAGGAAAATAATATTTTCAGGGCAATATAGGGTTGGGTTGATAGCCTGGTCACTGCCAATGCTGCCTTCAACAATTTTGAGCACTTTCTGGTAAACAGCAAGTTGTATTTCCTCCACTGGGTGAGCGAGCAAGGTGAGTATTGTGTTTGACATGCTTTTGGTCTTCCCCCTTGCAATTCCTTCAACTGCAGCAGCACCAACTTTAGGGTCTGGTATGAAATCAAGACTCAATACTGCCTGCTCCAAGTGGTCCTCTGAAATACTGAATACTTTTCAATTTAAAAATATTTTTTATGTAATAGGCAGATTACCTGTCTTTCTTTAATGAGAGCAGTTTGTAGGCTGAGGAAATGGATTGTGCCATTTCAGTGACACAGCTCAGAAGTTCTGAAAACCTTTTGTCATTTCTCGAGTTGCTCAGATGTGATACAAAGAACTGCGACAGCTTTGGATTGAAGAGCCAAATTCCAGCATGGATTATAGAGCTTTGAACCACTTCTGTCAAAACTTGAGACCTCTTCAAAGTATCAGATTTTTCCTCCGCATACTTTTTTATCAATTGTAAAATCTAGAAATAAAAATTATATACACATCAACAGCTTTCCAAATGATTTCCATACCTTTATGAATGCAAAAGCAGGTGGTTTGCTGTTCAAAATGTCTGCAAGGAGGACTGACATCCTCCCAATCTCGGCAGCACAGCTAGAAGGGAAGAACTCAAAATGCATCGCCAGACCAGTCTTTAACAAACACAGAGCCTCATTCAAAATAGAAAACTGCTCTGTGTTTCTAATGCAAGTGCCGCTGACAGTTATGGCAGCCCAGATAAACTCCAGGATGGTCCACGAGTGCTTTGATGTACTGACATCCAGCACCTGCAAAAACATAGGGATGGTTTAAAATATTAAATCCATGAAATTAGAAACTTAACCTTCTCTGAGATGATAACGTATTTTGGGTCTTGGTACTTGAAAATCTGCACTGTTAGGGACTCGGCTAGTCTCCTGAGACACTCCAAAGCACTGACAACTACATCAGGGTGTCTCCCCAGAGCGATATTCTGCTCGCAAGCATTGATAAAGCACTGTCAAAAGAGACAACACACATTATTTCGGTCACAACATTTGATCTAAATTAATGAAACTTACCTCCACTATAGCCGGCTCTAACAAAAAGGTTTGGGCAGGAAAGTTCCTGAGGAAATCGCCTTTGAAAACGGAGCAGCAGTCAATGATGATATCTGAACTTCCAGCTTTAAAGACGGTCACTAAAGTGCTCAAGCGTCGAATGTCTATTTCGCTCAACAGAACAATAGGCAAGAGCGGTGAGTCTTGTGGCAGCTCAGCTAATGAGGAGCGAATCACGTCATTCCTAGTGATATTAAAGTTTAGAATTTTATGAAAATTATTTCAAGGAATTAACCTGGAGCAGTTGCCTAAATTAACAACTGAATTGTCCAGTTCATCATCAATGTTCCCAACAATACTTTGCGGCAAATCGATCGAACCACTGTCCGACGCGGAAAGCTCTTTTTCCCTGAGATTCTCTTCGTCCATGTCCGTCATTTCTATAACAAGATTTAAGATTATTAAATTAAAAATTTCTTTTAATTTAAATCATAGTTTCATTACTGCTTCAAATAATATTTTAAAGAAAAAACAGCACTTGCAGAGTTCTGAATTGGCATATTAATAAATAGGGAAAATAAACAAATTAACGTAGGTTGTACCAACACTTTAAAGCAAACTACTTGTCCTACATTGGTCATAAAACATAAATTTTTGATCACTTTGCGATTTTTAAAAGATGATAATTTCAGAAATAAATAAAGGCAAAAAGCACTAATATTAAGAGAGGGGAAATTGAAGAACGCATGGAATTCAGGGACATAAAATATTCTGAATAATTTTAATTAGCGCAATGCATATATCCATAAATTTAAAACCGCCAGTTTCATCAGAGACTTTGTCCGCAGCTCATTTGCAATGAGCCTTGCGACGCAACTGTAATTTCTTACACAACTCTCGCTTTTCTGCTCATTAATGAATGCATTCAGCAATAAATAGCATTCGGTGAGCGCAGAGGGGAAGCAAGTTGTGATAATTGTCTGTGGTGGGTGCGGACCGACCTGCACCCACTACACACAGTAGCATCCTAGCACCTTATTATGCCTCATTAGGCCAACCACACTATTTTACCACATAATGAAAGGAAGGGGAATTCGAGAGCCAGAGTTTTTGTGTCCACTGCTTCGAGTGCGACTGGGTGTCTGTGATCGACTGCTGAGAGGACGAGAAGCATAATATAGTTCAGGAATAATTGACGACTGCAATGCTGACCCTTGGGTTTGGCGTCTTTTGTCTCCTCGCCCCTGTGATAGTAGTGAAAGCTGCCTTTCTTGACGAGTGTCCTGATTTAAGTCCACAGAAGGGAATCGATTTAGACCAGGTTTGTGATTTTTTAAATTAGCATCGAAGAGCATAATTTGTTTACTACACATAAACCTGCATTTTAATTGTATACTCTCATATTGCAGTTTTTGACAGAGAAATAACTATAAATAGAGTATGTGAGCCCTCACACTGACTATAGCCGCATCCAAACTTGTTCCACCGCATTATTTCCATAAATATTTCACAATTTCAATTACGAGTGCATTAATATCTCTCTAGCAATTATTGCATTAAAGAAAGAAATCGCCCTAAATGATGTAATTTACAAATTCATCAGAAACAACGAGCACCAGCTAATAGTAAGCCGCTAAATCGCCTTAGCAGAGCGAATTTTCGCTCATTCAAACAAATATTATGCAAATAAATTCAATTCACGGCATCAGATTAAACGATTCCTGAATCGACGGGGCGGAAAACACGTCGCGCAGAGAATTATGCAATCAGTGCGCGCCAAACGACAAACAGGTTGTCTAAATACCGATTGTGCAGGCGCGCACCAAGATAAGCAAATTGGACGCGCATGATTTATGGTCTGCAAGTCACTGTGGGCGGCTCGGCCGTTTTCCATTCACGTCTGCATTACTGAATGAGTTTCTACCAGACAAAATTTCCGAAAAGTGCACTAATTTGATGCCTCTAACGATCATCAGCTTCAAGGAACCTGGTACGTGATTCAGGCCGCAATCCACCGTTACAACTGCACCTTGGCGGACGGCGGCGATCTCGGCTGCTCAGTTTTCTTCATTGAACGAACGGATGAAAACAAAGTTTGACTGATATTGGCATTGATTTTAAAACAACAATAAATCGATTTTCACGGATTACAGCTCTTTTTAACTTGGAGACAAGAACCACCACACAAGGAATTACAGTTTGATGTCACTGTGCAAGAATCACCTGGATATTGGCACGCTGTGAATCTTGAAAACCATAATGGTAAGTATATAAAGGCATGAAACGTGTTTGACTTAAAAAATAAATAAACAGTGCGGGAACATTTAAATTTAATGAAAGGCGCTAATCTGCTCGAACATTAATTCAGGATGGTCAGTTAATAGTTAATTCATTTCCGCGCAGAGTAGATCCATTAATAATCAATTCAAATTAGGAAAAATTAACCTCCGTTTGTCTTTCTTTCTTTTTCTTCAAACTATTGTTAGATGCGCACATCAAATTACGAAGGTTACTTAAACGCAATTTTCAGTAAATGCTGAGATTGGTTTGAAATTATAATAATTTTGAAGCAGATTAAAAAAAGATTATTTCTTCAACTTCAATCGTGAATTGGCGCTTCATTAAAATTTTATTTTACTGAAAAGAAGGAGACGACATTTTGAGCAGATAAAAACGAAAACAATGAGGCAAAATCAATTTGTATGTGTTTCTAAATTTGTTCAAACCGCAATGATTATAATTCAAGGCTTTTTAAATAAACTCTCCGGCGTCAAAAATTGAACCTATGAGTCATGCAGACATGCAAATGCTAGTGCCTCACTCAAGAGTTTGAAATTACGCATTAGAAACTTGCAATGGATTTTAATCAGCTTCATCAGCCAACACCTGTATATATGGCGTTGTTGCATGCGAGTGGGTGGAATTATAAATAATGTCCAATTGCAGGTACAAAACCTGACGTTATACAAGTGATGAAGGCAGTTGGTGACCACCTCGTTCTCTCGTTCTGTGACCGGGCCCAAAACCTTTTCACTGCCATTCTTGGACGCAAAAATCACATAAAGTAAATTTATTTTTTGTGCTTGATCTTTACAAAAACTTCGTTCGTTATCTCATCCATCTTACTTGCCACAATATTATTAGAGAAACATCTAGACATCTAAAAATCCATCAAATTCAACAACTATTTTTTATTTTATAAATAAAAACAATTTATTAATTATTGCTATAAAAAAAATTAAAAATATAAATAATCTATTTTCCAGGAAGAAGCAAATTCAAGGGATTAACCTGATGCTGCAGAGAAGAGGTCTGAACATCGTTAGCGCCAAAATCATGAGTCACTCTTTCTGCCACAGGCATAAATTGTGGAGGCAGGGCTCGCAAGGTCACAGGTCAAGTGCCACTTACGGCGCACTTCCCTCCGCGGTGTTCTTCTTGTTTGCGCTTATCGCCAACCAAGTCACATAAAAACGAGCGAATAAATTCCTCGTGGTTCGGCCGTTTGTGCAGTGAGCGTCGAGTTGTACAAATATACATTGTGTATAATATATATTATAAGCTATATAGCTCAATTTTTCAAGAGCAACCCTATCTTGTGCCTGTTCTTTAATTTCATCATTGCCTTCTATTGACTCACTCCAGAACGAAAGACGGATAATCGTGCAAATTGCTCCTTGCGTCACTTCCTCAATTCTAAGACGACCGTGTTTGGTATTCTAACCAGACTTAAACCTTTGAACTTTCCGGTTATTTTTCAATTTCATTTCAGTAGTTATAGTGGCTTGGTAAGTACATAGATTTAAATAGAGTTATTTTTAATGAGTTATAATAAGAGCCAAACGCATAATGCTGACTGAACTAACTAAACTAAAAACTGTTTAAAAAAATTCCTGAACATTGTGTCAGACACTATAATAACGACGTAGCTTACGCGTTATCAGCAAGTCTATGAAACCTTTGTGGCTGTATATCATTGGCAATTAAATGATAATAAAAAGAAAGACCTTGAATATTATTGTTGTAAAATGCAAATTGACATTTTTTGGTTCAAAAGTTTTAGATGTTTGGCATAATGGTAGACAAAGTTTATTGCAGCCTGGGAAAATTTGCCAAATCTACTCCGATTCCTCTTCGGTTGAACAAATAAATAATATAACACTATTTAAGATGAATGATTTCTGGTTTTCATTGTGCTTACCAAACATTGCTAAAATAATGTGCACTTTTAACCTCAAATTTTGGTGTGTGCGAATGTTATAAAAATGGATAAATGGAAATTTTTGCTGCTTTTTAACTCAATAAAATTATGTCACAATTTTGCCGCATTTAAGTGTTTTTTTTAATAATATATCTTGAAATTAGGCGAACATAAATGGTCTTATAATTATGCTGTGTCGCCTTTTCCCGATTTCGCCTTTCTATCCTGCACAGTCGTAATTAATTACATATTTAATTTTTTAAGATTTATAGATATCATTAACTAATTCACGTAATTAAATAAGCGTTTCATTGTCTGTACACCTCGCACAATATAATAAAATGTAATGTTGCGCTTATCCCAAATCCCAAACACAGACACAAACATCATCACATAACCTAAAGAGAGTCTTTACATTACTTACATAATTATGGTACGTACATAGATCTGCTTTGGAAACCCGGGATATAGAGCACGACATCGAAGTATTAGCTAAATTTGGAAAAAATCAACTATGCTTGACAGTTTGTCAGGTGTTCATCGAACGAATGCCGATGCCGGTCTGCCGTCTGCCGCTGCCCGCTGCCGGTGCCGGCAAGCAGAAAGCGAACGTAAACAAAGTTTAAATTCAGGCGCCAAACTGTTGATCATGGCTCGACTCAAAACATATGGTTGGACGTCAACAAACATTCAAATGAGGATCAGCGATCAGCAGGGATGGGGGAAAAAGGGCACAGGCTAGATGCCGCCAGCCGGAGACAGATAGCTGCATGGTAACTGGCAAAAGAGATTTAATATTAATATAAAAATATACCGACCTCAACTGGACGACTGACTGTTTGATTTGTTGTGGTGAGTGATGAGTGATTTAATACGTATCACAATCTATTGTATTATAACATTTTGGCGAACATGGCTAAAATTTTATTTGTGTCATTCCCTTCTGTTGATTTATCTTAATCAACCAAACAAAAGATAAGATAGCAAACAACTACATATAACACTGAGATTTTTATATTTTAGCTTTTGTGGCAAACTGACCCTCTTCCATTTATACTCAAGTATTGCATTTGTATGCATTAAACTGGGTTCATCCCTTTTCAGGAATAATGGCATTGAAAGGTATAAAGGTTCTGGAACTAGCAGGACTGGCACCTGCTCCTCTGTGCGGAGCAATTTTAGCAGACTTTGGTGCAAATGTCATTCGAGTTGACAAGGTAACTCATCTATTATTCATACTTTTGTTAGATTGCAGAATTAAGTCTCAAATTTTAAGTGGAAAATATTAGATTAAAATAATATGTATAGATAATTTACTATCCATGGATAGCATTTTTTTCTGTTTTTTAAAAAAAATGCAAATTAGAATCGACGTGTTATTTATTGACTTCCTATATATTTAATTTGATCTTTGAATTTTTAATATTCAAATAACATTACAGCACAACCAGGCTATGAGCCTAGATGCTATGTCCCATGGCAAGAGATCCATTTCACTCAACTTGAAAAGTCCAACTGGTGTAAAAATCCTTCGACAAATGAGCAAGCAGTCCGATGTCATAATTGAACCGTTTCGGAAAGGAGTGATGGAAAAGTTGGGACTTGGTCCTGAGGTGCTCATGAAGGACAACAAAAGGTTGATTTACGCTCGACTGACCGGATATGGGCAGACTGGGCCTCTGGCATTGAAGGCAGGACATGACATAAATTACGCAGCAATATCTGGTAATAAGATAGTGCTGAATCATCTTTGTGAAATAATTATATTTTAAATTATTTATTACTTTTCATCTGTTACAGGCGTCCTCTCTATGCTTGGCCGGGATAACTCTCCACCCACACCACCTGTCAACGTTTTAGCCGATTTTGCTGGCGGTGGATTGATGTGTGCCTTTGGGATTGTGATGGCACTCTTAGAGCGAAGTAAGTCAGGAAGAGGCCAAGTGATTGATTCCAGCATGGTCGAGGGGGCTGCTTATGTCAGTAGCTGGCTCTTCCGCTCTCAGTGGTTGCCGATTTGGGGGAAAGGCAGAGGCCAAAACTCGTAATAAAATTTTTTGATTTGAATATCACGATTATCATGATTGAATTAACAGCTTGGACACAGGAGCTCATTACTACGACACTTACGAGACGAAAGATGGGGGCTACATGGCTGTAGGGTCTCTCGAGCCACAGTTCTATGATCAACTGTTGCTTGGACTGGGGTTGACTGAGGAGGAGGCTCCACAGAATGTTTCTGACGCAAAGTCTGAAGAAATGCGGCAGTTGCTCAGGGTCAAATTCTTGAGTAAAACCAGAGCAGAGTGGACTGAAATTTTTGACCAACTCGACGCTTGTGTAACACCTGTGCTTGATATGTCTGAAGCAGCAGACTATTCACACAACAAAGCGAGAGGCAGCTTTGTGATTGGTATTTTAATTGTTTGAAGCGAAATTTTTGTCATTAATTATTAAATCTGCAGACAAATATGGTTTGCCTGTTCCAAACCCTGCTCCAATTCTGAGCTTGACGCCTGGGGTGAGTCAAGCTGCCAGCAAGCTAAGACCGGAAATTGGCCAACACACTCAAGATGTTTTGTTAGAATATGGATTTTCTGGAGAGGAAATCAAAGGGTTTGTTGATGAAGGTGTAGCCAGAATTTGTGATAGTGAAAACCATCCTTCAAAATTGTAAAGACTGATCAAGAATTATTATTGGGACCTTTTTACAGTGTTTGCCATATTTTTGTATGATTGAGGGACGTGTTTATAAAATAGTTCTGTTGAAATTATAGTTTTGTTATTTGTTATGTATCCAAAAATATTTGTAGCGTGATGAATAAACGAAATAAACACAACTGGGAATGTTAGTTTCAATTTTTCTGTTTACATTGTAGAGTCATTTGAATGAAACGGAGTATTTATGTACTTATTTATGTTAGGTCCGGTGTAAACAGCCCAAGCCATTAGATTTAAAGTATTTAATTCATCAGTATGATCTCGGTAACAATTAAGCTGAATTAATTTACAAAAACGGTGTACTGCCATCTGTAATGTTTAAAATTCGCTATCATTTCCTTTGAACTGCGGTAAACAACCTTGAGAAATTTATAAAATCATGGTCTATTTTAGGTTGAGATTTTAAACTATCAATATATTTTCCTTTTTTTCTCAATGCTGTGCTGGTTGCCGCGCTGCGCCTTTTGGCTACGCCTCTGCCTGCTGACAATGAGCAGCGCCCTCCCTTCCGCTCCGTGTCACTTGTCTCGCTGTTTTGGTTTTGTCAGTCAGATGTTTTGAATTTTCAAATCGCAGAGGCTTTTCCAGGATAAAACTCGACATCTCCGTTTAAATCTGCTTCCGGATGATCCGCGGTGAGCAGCAAAGGTCAGTATGTGCATGATGGGCAAATTTCAGTTCGTGCAATCTGCACACAAAAATCTTAATCGACGATACAAAAGAGAACCAACGTAAGAAAAGCGCCTTGTATTGACCTTGAATGTCAACATGATGGCTGCATTCGGTTTTTAAATGACTTTATAATTTATTTCAATTTTTATGATCCTCTCTTGAGTTTTCTTTAAAGAGTTCTCAAATCTTTTCACACGGAGCTTTGAATGCAATCCTCGGGGAAACTCGATCGAATGCAAATTGATCGGCCAAGTATGCAATATCCTCATTGTTTTTGCTGCGGTTTCACTAGATACCTCCTTCACGCAAATTGTGCACGGGTTAGTTATGAATCACAGTCACTGCTCGTAGGATTTCACCAGCACAGTGTCAATCGCATGCTATTGCCTCTTATTAAGGTATGCTTTGCCATATATTTTTGCCAACACCTTCGATAGCTCTCACTGCATTTAAATTTTAATTTATTCCTGAGTATTCTCTCGGCCAGTCAGTCGTAATTACAACTACTTCACATCGCAATTACGGTGTCGAGAGTAAATTACAGCTTGAAATGCCTAAGGCAGTTCAATAATAATTTGCAGGTATATAATACAACCAATTTCTAATCGCACTTGTCTTGTTTGCAGGTTGCGTCAGATGTCTGGATAAATATGCTCTAGTCCTTTAAAACGATTTTCTGGCTCCACTAATCCTCGCGTAAACCACAGTAGGTAATATAACATTCAAAATTTGGCAGTACGCACCTAAAATTACTCTGAATTGATATTCTAGTTGCAATGGAGGAAAAACGAGTAGCAGACTATTTCGTGGTGGCCGGGCTACCTGAAAAACCTGTGGAGATTGGCGAATTCAACCAGGAAGGCACATGCCTGAAGCCAACTCACTCTTTGCCTCCTATTACTGAAGTCACGGTCATATTCCACTCATTAGGAGAGTCTGTGCCTCCAGGATTCACTTGCATCACATTAACTCCGTCAGGTACGTCTGAAAAAAAATCTGTTCAGTATGAACCCAAACTTTGCCAAGAGTTTATTAAATTTGTGGAAAATATTTACGAGATTATGGGATAAAAATTCGGACAATCCTCGTTGCCTACTAGTTCTGGCTGTTAACTGTAGTCCTATTTCACGGAAAATTAATATCTTAAAAAAATACAAATTTAGATGAAACCAGTTAAATATTTTCAGATAATTTTTTAAGAAAAATTAAGTACCTTTTTCATGGCAATAACTCGCTTTTCTGGTGGGTGCATCTCCCAGCCTGTTGAGCTATTTGAGCATTTCAAGTCACTTATGTAACCACCTTTTTCCATCGCTGACATTGGGCAGCCAGTGTTAGATTATTTAACTGATCAATTATCACCCATTGCCTTGTCCCTCCTGAGAATGCGCTTACAATGCAAGCCAACGGGCTGATTTCAAGATCAAGACATTTTCCCAATCAAGGAATGTCCAAATTTTTCTTCCATGAATGAATCCTTGAGTTGACCAATGAAATTTATGTTATGTTTGATCAGGTCACTCCGCGAGTCTAACCATGGGAGCTTGGAAAAGCACAGATGTGTATCTCTGCTACAAAAGAGGTCTGGACAAGCCGCCTTTGGTTGACATTGGGTAATTATAAAAGTTGAAATTTAAAGTTTCTTGTTTAATTCATAAATTTGCCCCCAGTGTGATCTATGATGGGAAGGAAAGGATCATGTCTGATTCTCAGGTGGTGAGAACTACACCTGAGAACAGACCAGCAAGCATCACCTCAGGAACCTCCACAAAAACATATGTTACATTCCGCCGAGCACCAGAAAGGATGCCATGTAACCAGCTGGTGGTCACAGACGTTTGCGTCATAAACCCAGGCAAGGGTGAAAATCCTCCTCATGCGTTTTGCCTCATTGACAAAAGCCTCAATAAAAGTTTGATTGTAAGAAGAGTTGTAATTTTCCATTGGAAGTATTTCAAGTATCACCAATGTTGCAGGGCATGTCAGGCGCCTACATCTGCTACAAGAAGTCTATGCACAGGCCTAACTTAATCACTTATAAACCAGGTAAGGATGAATCAATTTACTTCAGTAGTTCAATGATTCAAATTTTGAATTAACAGGCGTTTTGGCAAGATATCCCAAGGTAGACCACGCGTACTTTCCGTTTCCTGAAAATGTGCCCATGTTTTGTTTGCCAATGGGAGCCACAATCGAGTGCTGGCCTGCTGAAGCCGCCCAGCCAAAACCTTTGTTCTCAACCTTTGTTCTAACTGTTGCTGATGGAGCAGAAATGGTGAAAGTCCTACAACCTTTTGGATTCCATTCTCAACTCATAATTAATTTTCATTTTAGATTTATGGGTCGGCAATAACATTTTACGAGCGGATGCCGGATGACAATTTGACGACAAGCCAAAGAAAACAATTAAAACTCGAAAACACCAATACATTGACAAGTGTTAACGCCAATAAGTGTATATGTCTGCTGTCCCACTATCCGTTCTTTGACACATTTGAAAAGTTTCTCAAGTTCCTTTACAAAATGACATGCAACGGACCTCATGCTGTGCCTGTAGAAAGGTATGCCTAACAAATTAACGTGATTTTAGTAATTCTGAACTGTCAATTCATAAAATTTACAGATACATTTCGTACTTCCTCGAAAATGTCCCTTGCCCGTCACCCAAGAGACCGCGAATTCTCTTCCAGTTGTCATCTACAGAGCGTGTTATATTAACACAACCTGAAGATTTGCCTCTGTCAAAGAGTGGAGCTAATTTTAGCGCTCTCCTCTCAAATCTGGGGCCTGAAAACTGCTTACTAGTTCTTTTACTGGCTTTGACAGAACAAAAAATTCTAGTTCACTCCCTCCGTCCTGATGTTTTGACAGCTGTTGCTGAGGCTATTTCTATGGTAGGCCTTTCTTTGAATTCTTAATATCGCTTTCTAATTTTTAAACGTTACAGATCATATTTCCCTTCAAGTGGCAATGTCCGTACATTCCGCTTTGTCCACTGGGTCTAGCCTATGTCCTTCACGCACCTGTCCCTTTGTTAATTGGAGTTGACTCAAGGTTTTTTGATTTCTACGACCCTCCATCTGAAATCAGTTACATTGACTTGGATACAAACAGCATCACCATGTAAGTAAAAGAGGAGTTTTGTTGATTGAACGCACTACTTTTTAATTTTCTAGCCACCAAAGCAACGATGATAAAGAGAAATGTCCTCTCACGTCCAAAACTTTGCCCAAAAAAGCTGCGCGAAATTTGCTGAAGAACTTGCAGCGGCTTTTTGGAAAGGTCCGAGTCACTAATCAAAATTTGCAGAAAAGTGTTAGTACTGAAGGGGAATTTGACGATTCAAGTATTGATTGGGATTTCATCAAAAAAAGGAAAGAGGCAAGTTAAAATGTGAATATAGTAACGAGCCAATAATATCAACAATATCATGATTATTTTGGTAAACAGCAAGCCCTTGAAGTCGAGATCCAAGAAGCGTTCTTGCATTTCATGGCCACAGTGCTGAAGGGCTACAGAAGCTTTCTCTTACCCATCACTAAAGCTCCAACTGCAGGAACCACAGACCCCAGCTCACTCTTTGATTTGGAAGGATTCAAACGCTCTAGAGACAGAGCACATCACAAATTTTTTGAGCTCATAATGAAGACACAGATGTTCATCAAGTTTATCGAGGAAAGGTCCTTTGTGTCGGACATGGATGCGTCACTAGCATTTTTCGACGACTGTGCTGAAAAAGTAGTTAAATTATATTATGTATATGTCCTTATTTTTTAACGGTTAACAGGTTGGAACGTCGGATGATGTTGATGCTCCGTTATTAGAGCTTGATGATCACGAGAAGAGTGAGAACACAGTGTTCATCATGCCACCCGAGCCCACAGATTTACCCCCTGGTGTCACCTACTCCTACAGGGTATGCCACTGTGACCAATAATTAAATTTCAATGCGAACTAAATGGTTTTAGGGTTTTGTGTTGAATCCTGCTTTATTCAACCAAAATGAGACAGTCAAGTTCCTTGGAGACATTTCATTGTTGCCTGGTAGTCCTATTGCTAAGCGAACCAAACACGAAATTCGCTGTGCTCAGAAAATGGCGAGAAAATCATCTGCTTCGCCCCTTCTCTGGGCCAAGTGTTTGCTCAGCACTTGCTACAGGTATTACACAATTTGACTCAATCAAATGATTTTGCATTACTTTCCATGTATTTTCAGCCTATGGTTCATTCACCTGCCCAGCCATATCCTTCGATCACAGTCCAAGGTTCAAATTCTTCAAAAGGCGTTTGATTTGCTGGAAAAGCTCCACAAATTGAAAGTCCCACCATCAGATGAAGTACACAAATCTCTTAGGACTTTAAAGATAAATTTTGACTGATTGGTGCCCTCAGATTTGTTACCGCGTGGTGATGCAACTTTGTGGTCTGTACAACATGCCAGTCCTTGCCGTGAAGCTTTTGTTCCTGATGAAGCGAAGTGGAATGCAACCAAACGCCATTACATATGGTTTTTACAACCGTGCAGTCCTGGAGGCCGCCTGGCCCTCTGACATTAATAACTCAAGTCAGCTGCTGTGGACTAAATTGAGAAACGTCATACTTGGAGTCGCTCTCTTCCGGCGGGCTGGTAGGAAAGGTTCCAGGAGGCGTCTCTCAATGGACAAGGATTCTGATGGTCATTCACTGGGAGGCGTGTCCAGGACATCATTGGAGAGTGGAAATTCCTCGCATGACTCTGCTCCAAATCAAATTAGCAAGGAAGTGCTAGAGGTTGCTGCCCAGCAGAAGTCCGCCACTTTAGGTTAGTTAATTTGGTTTTGGAATGCATGATTCGTTGGGGTTTGAGAGAGTTGCTTGTGACAGGAAGTGACGCTGGCTATGGTTCTCTTTATGAGTCTACTTCGAGGGGCTGCCTCAACGAAAACAGCTCGGCTAGTGGTGAGGACAATTTGCAGTGACCATTCAAGCAATGCTTTCACATATTGACTTGCAGTTAAATCATATCAGCGAGCTTTCATAATGCCTTCCAATTTGTCAGAATGAAAAAATGGCTTATTACTCAGTTTACATATTGCACAAAAATTTACCAGATGAAAGCTGAAATATTAGGTCAGCGTTTTTGACAGTTGCTTCCATGCCTCATTTTTTGCAACATTTAGTTCATTTAGTGTGGGACTTGTGATCAGAAAACATTTTTAATTACTACTTGTTTTTGGTTAGCTTTAGCTTCATTAAAAAATTGATAATCCATTAAAACAGATTTATATGTTTATTTTTGCGATGATTGATCCATTCTACATATTTGTAAAAAGTAGGAATATATATTTTCCCAGAAATCCAACAAACAGAGGACACAAACGTGACAACCAAAGAAGAAGAGGAGGTTTGTGATGAAAATGACACAGTGCAAATCCGGCCTCGAGTGAGCAGCATTGTAAAAGCTCCAACACCAGTGTCTCCTAATCCTCAGCATCCTGGTTAGGAGTTACGCTGTTTTGTATCCCCAGTGCCTAATTGCGATAACATTTCAGAACCATCAGAAAATCACGTTGAATTAAGAAGACCTGTTTCTGTTGGAACAGCAACTGACAATACTTTTCGGAGGCGACACTTTAGTGGATCGGACTACTCAAGACTGAGGGAACATAGAACTGCTTCAGCAAATGAAGCAAGTGATTGCTTCCAAATGCTTAGGTAAATATTTTTTTAACTTATGCTTTGCATCAATACTAACGTCAAGTTCCTCAACAGGTCAGAAAGTTTTGCAAACGATGCCCAGATCCTGGAGAAACTTGGACAGCTCAAAGTGATTATGCAGAATGAAGAAGCTCAAGCTAAGAAACAATCAGAGCTTGCTAATGGTCACAAACGCAGAGGAAAACTTGGAAGTGAATCTCATCGTTCCGAAAGCCAGGACCTTGAGCAAGCCGTCATTGATTACATGCAGGATGGCAGCGAAAACACCACCCCAACAAAGCAGTCTGCACCTTCCACTCCATCAAACCTAAGCAGAACTCCACGCAGTCCTGCGCGCACCATTGTTACGGAGAATGACCCTTTGGGTGCTCTGAATGCTGAGGACGATGATGAAGAAGATGCCAAAGCTCTTCCTCCAAGTGTCGAGCAGAGTCCAGCCAAGAGCTGGATAGCAGAAGAAGGAGCACATGGGCCAGTGCTTTTCAAGGACAGCAACAGAAACGTCAGACGCAAAACTGAAGACATGACTGACAAATTTACTCCACCGCCTGTGTTGCGAAGTGCTACATATCATCAAGGAATGGGTGCAGACAGCATCATGAAGAGCCAAACTCCACCTGAGTCATGTAAATATAGCAAATTTTCTTGTCGTTTGAATATCAGCACATTTTTTTATCAGGTGTTGACTCAGACGATATTTACATGGACGATGGCACAAAAAAGGTGATCCAGAGATCATCCACGCTGCCTGCTAGCCCATCGGCCATGATGCGCACTGGAGTTCAAGCTTCTCCTAGTGTTGCATCTAGTCTAAGCAGCTTAAGTTCCAGTTTCAAGTTGCCGTTCAGGTTAACATTGCTTGATGTTTTCCGTAACACTTATTTTACACTGAAAAGCTTTATTATCATTTAGAGCAATTTTTATGACCGCCAGATTTTATTTTGTTTGCACCCACTTAGGCAACATTCTTTTTGCTTCCTTACAGAAGGTACAGTCCTGGAAGATTGAGTTTGAGAAAGCCGGATATGCGCTTGCTCGAAAACGCTCAAAATGCTCTAACACAGCGTTTCAGGTTAGACTAGTTTAACCACACTTTGTACCCTTATTTAATTTTTGCTTCCTTGCATGGTGTGAATAACTTCCACCTTACCCTGGTCTTTGAATTCACAATTAATGTTTGTATCTACCATTTTATTAACTTCTTGCAGTCCTGCAAGCTTGACAGGCAAGAGGACAAATGAAATGTTTATGAATTTGAAGTCTGCAGCCTCGACAGCCGCTACATCTATGGCCAAAAAATTTGACGAAATTAAGGAGGTGATATCTTCAAATACCACACCAGTCAAAGGCACAACTCCACAGTAAGGAAAATATAATCTATACCACAAATCACCCAATCCAATCAATTTTTAGTGGCTATCCATCTTCAGCAACAAGAGAAAGCAGTGTTGTTGGTGATGAAGACGATTTTACTGAAGAAAGGCGAAGCCGCAACGCTTCCTACATACCTGAGTTCTCTCCTCTTGGCTCCATGGGACAATACACAGCTGTGGACTATTGGGGGAGTAACTTGCTCGACTTGTTCAGCGGTGTTGACAGCAGTAGGAAGGGTAGCGCTACCAACCTCAATCCGTCTGGTATATCTGTTAATGACCACTTTGTTCGTGAAATAACTCCCATTTTGCACCAGACATAGGCAGCAACTTATCTTTGCACACAATGCTACCAGAGAAAATTTATCAGAGGCGGGAGGAGGCAGGCAACGCTCCAATCGCCCTTGAAATTGAGATGACCACGTGTTCAAAGTGTCACAACTGTGCGAGCATTTTGTATGACGAAGAGATAATGGCAGGATGGGTCCCAGACGACTCAAATCTCAATACAAAGTAAATATTAATTTGGTCAAGTGAGTTTGAGTGGTCACACTTTTCACTCTAGGTGCCAACATTGTGATAAACCTGTTGTGCCGTTCCTTGTTGTAAGTATTTTGGACTTCAGAGAAATGCCTGTCAAGGAAGCCAGTGCTAGTCCTTTGCCTACATGCGCAAGTTCCCAATCTTTGCAAGAGCTGGCATGCTCCAAAGATACGCTGCACCCTGATTCTGCACTTGCAGATGGAAAGAAAGCGTAATATTTGTGTATATCAAAGTATTTTGATTTATATATTGTTTATTAAATAGGTCACGGACAAGGAGCATCAGTGAAAGTCAGCTGACTAATCAGACTCAAGGAGAGCAACCTGAAGATCTCAAAGTAAATCCTGCAAATATATTATTTGCATTTTCTTCTAATTCATTTTTGCGTACTTCTAAAATATGAATAACGAAAACCTAACTAATTAAAGCATGACATCAGCACTTGGTTGATGTTCATTTTGATTTTAAAATTTCGGCCGCACCACGTTCAAAGTTAGATGGTGATGTATGAAAACTATACAATCAATTCTTGCCTTACAGACTTCTTCTGATTCTGGAATGGAGCCAGTTTCTAACGAACCAGTCACTGTTCCATACCTTAATCCTCTAGTGTTGCGGAAAGAAATAGAGAGCATTCTGGAAACTGAAGGAGACGCTGCTCTCATGAAGTTCAATTTCGTTGATGAGCATCCAATTATATATTGGAATTTGGTAAAATATGACTGCTGTTGCCTCAAAATTAGCTAAATATTTGAATCTAGGTATGGATATTCCAACGCATCGACGTCGAGAGCCACTTACCGTACATTTGCCTGGATTCTGTAGCAGTGAAAAAAGGCAGATCTATTCACTGCAGCTGGATTGATATTCCCCAACCTGGCATTTTAATCAGGTGCATGTGGGAAAATCCACGGTTTTATGAAGAGACAGGCAGACCAATGTACATAGCTTGGCAGCAAATGAGGCAGCTCAAGAATAAACCTGTTCACAAAGCAGACATCTCTGCAGCGTATGACACATTTTAAATTTTAATACCACTGTGCTCACTGATTTAATTCTAGTATTATGGATAAGATAATCACTTGTGTCAAGAGCAACGACTTGCTTGAGCCGATGAACAAAGTTGCTGCCGAAAGACAAACCCTCAAGCAGAACATCATGCCTCGAACTTATTCCATTTATAGAGACATACTCTTCCTGGCATTTGCTGCTCTCCAGAGAGAAAATATAGACCAAGGTACGGTTATATCAGTCATGCCCGAGTTGCCTTTAATTTTTTAATTTTCTGTTCTAGTGGCATTTGACGAAGAGTACAGGATCGCTTATGACAAATTGTCGCATAAGGAGCTAAAATCGTATCTTCCTTGTGATCAACCTCTGACTAATTATTCTGTTTGCTGTCGTCACTTCTTCCGTGAGCTAGATTTATAAACCCGATTAAAAGTATATACCCTCCTTGTTGTGATATGGATTGCATATGTGTGGATTTGTTCCACTAGTGTAGACAAAAAGTATGAAAGTATTCATGTTGAGTGATCTGTTGATCCTCGAGTTTATCACCGAAGCAATTTGAAATTGTGATTCAAACGCATTGTGTGCCTTTTTAAATTGAGCACTAGTTGCATTGATATACATTATTAAGTACTATAATAAACATCATCTTCTGTATCATCAGCTATACACGACAATCATCTTGTTTCCTTTAAAAGTCAAATTGCTAGTACTAATGAGCAACTATTACGCTATAATAAGTCATGTATTGAAGCATACATTTAAATTGAGCAATTACAATTTTCTTTGCACCCAAAAAGCCATTAGGGTATCTTCCTCAATTTATTTAAAAAGTTTTCGCGGAACTTTTGACAGCCTTTGCCAGCAACAAGAAAGATATTAACATCATGGTTAAGTGTAGAAAAATTTCACCAAATACCTTTGTCACAACTTTATTGGCAGTCGATAAAGAAAAAGACTAGCTGAACAGGAATGAACGGAGTATATTAAGTATCCTCATGAAGATAAATTTCCTCGTAGTCATCGCCCAACTCGCGTTTAGCAGAGCTTTTCTGCGGCTGAAGGGAAATCTGGAAAGATTATCTGAAAGTTAGAACCTCTCTGTCTTACACAGAGAATGATTTACCTGAAGCATTCCCTGACTAAACAAGTATCCAGTCATAGCAGCGGTGGCAAATATTGCAGCACCTAGCCAGTTTCTTTTTTGGTTTGGAAAGTCTTCGTCCGTTTCCTTTTTAACGGCCTCAGCTTTCTTCTTCTCAGCATCATACTCTACAAATAGCAAAGAAAAAATAAGCTCTCAAACTTGTAGATGGGTGCTCTAAAAGTTACTGTTAAACGAATTTTCGAAGTACAGCTGGCTCACACGCTTGCAAAACTCGACTAGGGTTCTGCAATTCTTCAAGTGGTTTTGCAGTCGATTTGAGGGAAATGGTGCACGCAGCAAAGGTGCAAGGTACGCAAATATGGTTGCATCAAGGGCGAAGGGACAGTTGCCTCCAAAATATTGGCTATCCCCAAGTTTTTGTGAGAGACTATTCAAGCATTGTTCTGCATCATTATATACCTGTTTCAAATTAAATTTGGTGTTTCAATTTTACATGGATTTTAACCTATAGTCAATATTACCTGAGTTTCAATTTCATCAGGAGTTCCATTGTAACAGGATTGTAACCTGAGTTTCGCGTCTTGTTCATACCTTCCTGGGTAGTAAAAGTTAAAAGGTAGTCGGAGTGCTTTGGCATACCAAGGTCGGGTGAGCTCAATGTAGTTTTTTTCATTCACCCACCTATTAATAATTAAAGCATCTTTTTATCAAGGATATTTTGATCCCTAAGTGCACTTCTACAAGAACGAAGAATGATTAAAAAATGTGTGTAGGTCTTAGATTACAAACCAGATGTGAAGCAGAGCAGGGAGTAACTTCTCCTCAAGGTAAGCTGCGTATGACACTGTTTCACACCTCTGTGATTCTACAAGTTGTGTGGGACCAAAATTCTGGAACATAAATAACCAAAAATGCTATGGATTAAAATATTTGTAGAGCTGATTCAGTAACCATTCAGCTTTTGATATTTTGACAGCCTTGTATGAAAGTTAAGTCCTGTTCATATCAAATCTGTATTATATAATTTTGGCCACAAATTTACGTGGACGGTTAATAAAAGAGGACAAATTATTTAATAAAATATGGAATATTTTAGACTCGCACCTTCCAACAACACTTAATGATTCTTGGCCAAATGCTATGGCGCTGCATATAACTAATAATTATAGAGAAAATCAATAATGTGTGAGTGCTGATCAGAAAAAGTGTAAAAAGTAAAATGCATTCAAAATCCACTATTCAATTCCTGAAAGTCCAGAAAAATATAAACACCTTTCTGTGCAAATAAGCTGCAATGTCGTCAAAATTGGTCAGTGTATGGCTGCCATGCCGGAACACAGGAAGCTTTCCAGAGGGTGAAAAGAAAGGGGTTCGGACGGTTCGGCACTGGACTGGTGCTCCACATATTCGAGCGTACATCTGCAAAATATTATATGATTTACCATTTCAGACATAAGTAATGTATTTGAGTGCTAGCTGTATATACCATAATCCTGATGCATTGAATGTCAACAGACGGAAGTCCCCAATCTCCAGCCCACACGTCTAAGGTCATCGGTGTGGACATCTTGAGTGAGAAGAATCTCTGCAAAAACGAATAGGTAATTTAGGGACAAAAATTATATTGAGCTGATGTAAGTGTTTATTGTAATGTTAAGCTACAAATCCATCGTGTTTGTGTCAGAAACTTAATTCACACAATTATAAACAACGATTGATTTGAGCAATATTTTTCAATTGAGAATAAGACACGAAAAAATAGAAGCCGCATTGTTATGATACATCGCTGAGGCAGCGGCTATTGCCAGTATCTGCGCGTGGCAGCGAGCGGCAAAAGCCTGGCAACGAAAATGCCAGGGCGGTAAATACCAGTATCTGCATTTCGTTGCCAAACACGATTTCGCTCGAAATCGTTTTTGTTCGGGATGACCGACGTCCTGACAAAATTTTACATCATTACAAACATAGGAAGCCATCTTTTGGGTGAATAGAATAACCAGAACAATAATACAGCCAACTAGTAACTCATGCCCAGGCGCGCATGATGTTACTTTTGCAACTCTAAATCTCGGGTTCTAAACATCAGAATAGCGAAAACTACCCACCGTTGGACTCGTCTCGATCTCCCCTGACCAGCTAAAGGGTTTGCGGGTGCTTACCCTCCATCCCTAAGTTGCTATACGTCAACCCCCTTAAAAAAAGAAAAACATTTTAAAGCTCTCGGATTTTGTATTTAATGTGCTTTTTTAAATATTTGGTCTGTTTCGGTTTGAAAGAAGGGATGGGGTGTTAGTTTAGAAGGAGTTTTAGACAATTTGAAACATATTTTTAAGGCCAGAGGATGCATGCTAAAAATTTTATTATCGAAATAGTATCAATATGGGGATGAAGGGGGATGGGGGTAAGCACCCTTAAACCCTTTAGCTGGTCAGGGGAGGTCAAGACAAGTCTAACGGTGGGTAGTTTTTAAGATTCTGATGGTTAGAACCCGAGATTTGGAGATGCAAAGAAAACAAAAAGTCGAAAAGTGTCATATGACTGTGTATTAGGTTGACCCCGAAATTTAATAAATAAAATGAATGAAATAATAAATATCCATAAAAATATATTAAACTTTCCATAAAAATTTAATAGCATGTCTGTAAAACATTATTATCACGTGGAAACCAAGTGGCAACGATAAATGCCCCCGACATTGCCTTGTTCGAGCAAGTGAATCCTGCAGATAAGGCATATTGATGATCGGTAAAGCATATGAAAATAACCGGATGATAGTGCAGATACAAAATATAGACAAATTTTCATTCTATCTGTTGCTGTGTTGTGGTAAACCGGTTTTTTGATGCTCCTGAAAAAATTGGAAACACGCAGATACTGGTATTTACCGCCCTGGCATTTTCGTTGCCAGGCTTTTGCCGCTCGCTGCCACGCGCAGATACTGGCAAAAGCCGCTGCCTCAGCGACATACTTAGAAATTCGCTAGGACTGAAGTACGAGAAAAAAGGAAACCAGCGCTAGACTTTTGTGTAGGTTTCAGGCAGTATTTCGGTACAACAATTGAAAGAATCTAAAGCAAACGCGGAACACCCAGAGATCGAGTGCGACCTGCGTGCACCGTGCTGATGATGAGAAAAAACACTTAAAAGGGGGGCGTGGTGTTATGTGCCAGTGCGGGAACACCAGCGCGAACACGATTTTCGGGAAAAGGATTTTTTTAATCAATCTTAATTGTTTCTTGTGTTTGCACAAGACTAATTGTAATATATAATTAAGTGTGTCTCATTGAAAGAACATGAACTTCCTACTATTTATTCTTTCCTTTTTTGCGTTTTTCGTACACCCTATTATTAGAGCAAAAAGCTAAAGATATGGATGATTTAAAATCATTATTTAAAAATGCGTTTTTTCATTTGTAGTTATATCACTGAAATACTCCAGTAAAATTATTATTTGCTTGAAGTTAACTTTAACCAATCTACATATTGTAAACAAGTAAAAAAATAACAATAAAAAGCCTTCATCTATGGGAAACTTAAATTTTATTCAAGTCTTCCCAGCTAAATATTTGTTCAACAAATTTTAATTCATAAATTATCATTTCATGATACTTTAATTATTATGTAATACAGAGACTGATCGTTCAAACAGTTAGTAATCATCCCATTCAGACATTACATGACTAAAGTTGTGTCGGACATGAAAACTGACAATATATTCTGCATTATTTGATCTTTGAACACTGATAGCAAATGGGTCTGTAGGGTGGAAAATGAAAGCTACAAGTCTTCTTGAAATTCTGGGAGCTCCCATGTTTGCGTTCATTATCCCTGCATGCATCCTGAATTTGAGAAGCCCACAATCTCTTCCATAAAACCTGTGAATAATTTTTAAAACAATTCATTGATGAAATTCTTGTTCCAATTTTTCTGTACCTTATTGGGTATTCGCCACAGCACTTCGGTCTTTCCATCATGGACACTCGCTTCTCATCGTAGCTAAAAAGGGAATTATCCAAGTAGGGTGAGCTCGTAAAAGACTGGGCGCTGACGGGCAGCTGGCAGAGCAGTCTCCTGATAGCTTCAGTTGGGCCTCCGAACCTCGCACTCACAATAGTTTGTTTCAATCGTTGCATTATATGCCTAAAAAATTGCAAAAATTGACTTCAGGCAAAATCTGTGGGAAAAACTTGAAGTGGACGAAAATTTATCTAAAACCAGTTAATCAATAGAAGTATTTTTACGGATCAATCTGAAAAATTTATGCGTTTAATTTAAATAAAAAATCCCATTAAACCATGATTTAGAAGTTGCATTAGTGTTGTGACACTCTTTGGCCTGCCACTGACCGCAGAGGCACCATGACCAAGCGCCCGGGCCGGGCCGACAAGTCAAGAACCACCGTTTCAGGCCAAAGAGTATCACGACAATTAGTGAAGTTTAAATGTAAGTCTGCTATTCAGTTAAAATTAAATTCAGCTTCCTTGGCTGTATAGATATGTCGGCTGCTGGTTGAAGCCCTACTTTAAGAGCCTCGTGTCCCGTCTGGGGACTGAGTATTACTCTTTAGCCGCATATTTATTTAGCATTACGGAAAAATAAACAGCTTAATATACACCAAAGAAGCTGCATTTAACTTCAACTGAAAAATATATGACAACGCCCCATGTTTTTGCCTTCATGGCATCTATCAATAGGTGTCTGAGGTGTCTGTTATATTTGATTAAAGAGTGATAGTTAGGTTTTACCTGGCATGGATACTATTTGATGGCGAGCAAGCAAAGTTCTTGTGCATTTTAGTATTTCTAAAATAATCACAGAAGTTCTCCAACAAGGCAAGCATTTCTTCAGCACTATTTTCATACACAGCAAGTACAGTGGCTTTGGAAATGTTGTAGACCACAAAAAAAGACGTGGCACTGTTTGGTTCAAGAGTCTTCATTGTCACGACATCTTCGTCCGCGTACTTCATCAGCAAGTGATCCTCGTCAAGCAGCTGCATCTTCCAAAGTTTCAGCGAGCGTATGTGATCGAAATATTGGTAAAACTTTCTCAGCTCATACAGAGTGCCCATCTGTTGTGATGCGTCCTTGGCCTTGTGGTATAAGAAGGCGAGCAACCTGTGTTTGAGGGAGTTGATGGTGGCTTCTCGGTAGGGTGGCACAGCAGAGGGCACAATGGAGAGAAGCTGCTCTTCGTCACCAGGGAAACAAAACCGGCCTATTTTCTGTACAGGAAGGAACTTTCCATTTAACAGTTTGAGCAAATAAATAGACTGGTGCTGCACTGAGAGAACGGCTAAGGTATCATTGAGTAGATAAATGCCTTGGTTGTGAGATAGGTAGATTTTGTCAGTCTTGAAGCTAATTGTATCACATAATCGGCCGTTTTCAATGTCCACAAGGAAGATTGTGTAGTCTTCCAGTCGAAAACTGTTGTGTGGTGTAACAGCTTCATTATTTGAGTAGACGTTGAAGAAACTGCTCTGCTGCTGGTCGCCACTGTTGCCATCCACAAACGCAGATGAGCAAACAATCACGTATTTGGAGTCGTCCGTGAAGAGGCTGCACTCTCGATTCAGCTGTTCGCCACTTTGAGCCAAATTCACCATCCATTTTCGCTTGAAGAACAATTCGAAAATGTTGATCCTGTTCTGGTTCCGATTGAATTCCGCAAAGTCCACGCAATCTCCATTAAACCTGAAACGGAAAGATATACTCATTAAAACTTGTAGTCAGAGTTTGGAAACGGAAACACGGATGTTTTAAGAACCCTAGATATTGCAATTTTCTTCATGAAAATAAAGCTTTTTCTAATAAGATAGTTGAGAATGGTAATGCGGCCTTGCAAATTTAATGTCCCAATAATAATGAGCACAAAAAAACATTTTATCGCTATTTCAATACTATTTCCATTAAATTATGTAGGTTAGATTTTGATTTTGAGAAAAAATAGAGACTTTTTTGAGTGAACTGGTTGGCGAACACTGCCTCTAAATAATAATCATTTATGTGAAAGTGTCTCTCTCGTGCCCCCACACATACTTGTGTAACGCTGAACCAGCAGCTGACGGTCCAAGGTACTTGTAGATCTCAATACTTGTTTGGTCCGAGGAAAATGCGAGCAGGTGGCTTCCAATCGGGTTGAACTTTCTGAGGAAAACCGGCGGCGTATCGACATTAGCGAGCGTCAAGTTCGGGAACACGCTTTGATAAAAGTCCCGGGTGAGATTCTGAGGACTTTTGGGCGACTTCATGCTGCGCCCGTGGATCTCGCGGTGCCTGAGTCTAATCACCAAGTTTAGCGGAGGGATTTTTCGCACTGGAATAGGATCGTTAGAGACGATGTCATCATCAAGTAGCATAGGCTCCTCGGCATTGTTGACACTGGAACTCGCCATGGTGCTTTAACCTTTTCATGCAGCCAATCTATATAAACAGAATCCAAGTGTCTGAATAAGTACATATCTACATATCGGGATCAACATTTTCGAACCATTCTTATTTAGCTAAACGATACAATAAATTACGTGAACATCTTATTAATATATTTAAGCTGTTCGCAAATTTATGAAGCTGGAGATGATGGGCAGCTTTTTTAGAGCATAGTTGTAAAATAAAAATAATTTAATACGATGTATGTATCTTTGTTTTGACAGTGTTCGAAACAAAAGAACAAGACGAGTATTGTATGTATCATTACCAAGTATATTATATTTATAGTGCTCACATTCTTCACATCATAAACATCACTAACGTCAAATTTTCTTCCTATCAAGCAGTCGACTAAGGATATTAGAGACGCCTAATATCCTACAGTCGACGGCCGACAGCCACAGGCACAGGCAGCAAGCGAACGACCAGCCGATATAAACAAAACGTCAGCATCAAATCAATGATCAACAGATGATCATTGTCAATGAAAACCGGTATTCAGTTCAGTGCAGTTTGAAGAATCGCATCAACTTGCACGCTCGAATAGATTATTATGAATAATGACCCTAAAATGCAACTTTTTAAAACGATGCAAGATCAGATTGACAATATAAAAACCATGTCAAAGTATCGAGTGCCTTACAGATAAAATTACACTAAATTCAAACTACCGTTTCTTGGCTTTTAGATACCGGTATTTATTTCTCTCGTCGGCTTGAGCCCGCGAAGAGGAGAACCAGAACAGAATTTGAACTAAACTTATAGGAACCTTCGGAAACTTTGCAAAATTAATATCTTGAACGTTTTTTCAATTTATAATCACAATAGAAACATATATAAATCAGTCTATATAATACGAATATCACAAGCAGTTAACAAAATTCATAATCTATAATTATTATTGTTTATTCTTGCCAAAGTCATGAATCTTAGAATGCATCTAAATTAGAGACTAGTTAGACCATAAAGGTCCTCTAATCTAAATTAAAAATAAATATAATAATCCAATTAAAAAGCCAATATCATCAAGAGTGACCTTCGCTCTTTAGTTTATAATTCATATGTTTGCTCACCATTGCCCGCCGATTCTCACAATCAGCCTCATGCCTCGTCTTGTAGAGGCCAATCTGGATTTTATTTTGTGTACAGCTTTTACCATTGAAAATCCAAAGTGTGTGTAATAAAAATTTACGACTTTATGGTTATAAAATATAGAGGCACCACGTCTTATTCCATAAAATCACTATAATTATTAGGACAAAACCGTAAGTTAAGTTAATGTTTTAACTTTTCTGATACTAAAAGTAATCCCCAAGGTTACTCATTGTGATATTATGTATTGACGTATAGTACATTTTTAATTTTTGGAATTTTAATTTCTTCGAGCTTTGTTGGCGAGCTATATGCGCAGTATATCCGCTACCAAAACGATTTCATAGCTATAACTATGAATCTGGGGGCGGATCACGGCACTTTTTTAGCTCGACCTTGAAACGCTGTACAATGCTAATCTTTTGCGTCCAGCGTTGCCATTTTGTTTCAAGGTTGCGTTGCCGTGATCTGCCCCCTGAACAGTTAAATTGGTCCCGATAGTTAGGCTTTTTTTAAAATTAATCCAATATCAATAATTGAATAAAATGATCAATATGTATTATCTTTCCAGCGAAAATATAATATTATACAACCTTATTTTTTATCAGCAAGAATTCCATCTATGAATTCTAAATTAAATTAAAAAAATGCATATTCACATTTTGAGGATCATGTATTTTTCAATAAATGTGTAATTACTTTTATATTTTAGATTTATTGCGTAATAACATAATTTGAATCACAGTAAAATAGGATAAATAAAAATTTTCATTGCACACCATTGATGCTCTAGAAGAATTACGGTACATTTTTAGTTTCTTCAAGCATTTTATGTTTGATTTCTATACCATCCATCTCCACAAAATATCAAAGTTCTTATGTCTGCTGGTTAATTGTAGAGCCACTGGTTTCGGAGGCTTCAGTCGCAACTGGAGCTGGCGCAGGGCCTGGGTTGCTTCTTGCATTCGTCATCATTGACTCGACTCGAGAAGCAGTTTCTCGAAGTGCGTCTGAAATATCCGCTAAATCAGGGATCTCCTGAGATATGTGCGCCGATAGCCGTTTGTAGACAGATGGTTCCTTTTTTGATCTGTAATTATGTTAATATTTATTAGTTTACAGAAATAAACTTATTTTATTTTCATTAATTTATTTTCTTAATTGAGCGTTTTATTACCGTCTTGATTCTTCATATTTCAGCTGCTGTTTGAAGTAAATTGCGTTTTTTGTCAAATCTTGAAGATTTTTAAAAGTAGGTTCAGCGCTCTCCATTGATTTCACTGCCCTAAAATTTAAAAAAAAAATTAGAGACTAATTAAGTTCATTGAGTACAGAAGATAAAAGTTTTAATAAGTACAAATAATTAGGCCACAAACATGAAACAGGATCATGAAATGATAACAATTCAAGGACTTTCAATCGTTTAAAATGTGTTTATACCCGAGCGCATATTCCAGATCATAACACCTCCCTTGTAGTTCTTGATTCAGCTTTTTTACTTCAACTCTTTTGCTGACCATTGGAGGAAGTGCCTTCCGTACATGCTCCTGCACACGGTAAAAAGCCAATGATGGTTCATTTGCAACTATGTGCATATTTTCCGAGATCCGTTCAGTTGCTGCAAATTTTTTAGAAAATTTCTCTTTTTTTAAAATTAAATAGCAATATGTATCGAACCTTTTTTAGACTTTGTGGCCAAGTCGTGGTCTACAGCTGAACTATTATTTGCCAAAAGTGGAATCGAAAACACCGATTGAGGGATGAAACTTGTGGCTTCGGACATGCTCATCACAATTATTTTTGAAAATTTCCCTCAAAGACAGATCACTACCTCACTTTGGTTGCTGTAATTAATATTAGGCAACGATAAAAATTTCACCATAGGCGAAAAGTGAAAATATAGAAAGCTATACCAAGTCTTACGAAACAGCAAAAACCGCAGAAGATTGAGCTCACATTAGCTAAGGGTTTTTTGTTACACACTACGCTCTGCGTCCTCTGCGATCTCTAATGTTGACACTGTGGATGTTGACATTTAACTGGAGTTAGGAATTTTAGAACCAGAGCTGTCTGACAATGCAGAGGAACCAATCTTTTTCTAGAAATTATCTTTCAATTAAATTAACAAAATAAATATTTAGCTAAATTTTTATCTCAGAAATTCTGTTTTTCAGAGAAAGTATCTAAATTTTGTTACCAATTTTCCAAAATTAATGAATTATAGTTAACTTTCCATTGCACTACCCACCCGAGCTCCACTGGAGACTTTCCCTCACTCCGCTTGTTTGCCGTAAAAAGGGGGCGTGTGTATGTGGTTTTTAAAGGTATCAGACAGTCACCACACCACAAAAACTCCACAGGAGCATGCATTACAGCTGTGCTGATAGTACGTTCGTGATGCAGCTTTCCTGATAAAGTGACGAATCATACAAAAAAGTGATTATAATCCACGACGATTTTAGACGCCAGTGGAGCTGAACCAGAGCGACGTCAACTGCAACCCTACAATCGCTACTCGTCATGCAAAATCGCTGTAATCCTGCAACAGAGCAGTTGCTAAGTCCAGCTCCGTGCCACATCGGTGTCCTGAGTATTTTCTAGTGCGGAGTGACCATGTCAGGTAGACAGGAAGCGGCGCTCTGCTCTACGCCTCAGCATGGCTATGGCTGGAAGGTGAAACTCAACCATGTCTTTCCTGAGAGGCGAAACCAAAGGGTGAAGCCAAAACTTAAACAGTTACCTCCACTGATCCCACTTGGATTGAGGTTAGTTTTTTTTGCTAATTTTGTAACGGAGTTTAATGAAAACTTTAATTTTGCAATTTTCGCAATTTTAGGTATTTGACATGGGCACTCAATATTTTAAAAGATGGGAAACGTCCATTGATGAACTACTTCAAGATGAAAACTGGGAAGCAGATATATGGTGAGAAGAAATTTTTAATCCCTGTTAATATTTAAAAATCCATATAATATGTAAAACAACGATTTAAAATTTCACATGAGCACATAATTTTTGACGAACTAGTCAATCATAATAATGTATTATTCTAAATCTTGTGTTATCAAACTATAATTATTTGCTGTCAACCAAGATAACAATTTCTTTTTGTTGTAATATTGAGGGAAAATATTAGTTCAGATCTTGTCAAAACAAAGCATGTCCATGCTATCTCTCTGTCAAAGAGTATTGTACTTAATTTTGGTTGAGGTCAGCGTCCGCTAGTTAGTATTAAACAACTTTATTTTTTTCATTTTAAAACAGAAATTCAGAAGAAAATATTTTTGGCAGTACTTCTGGCCAATAATGCAAGATACATAATAAAATTTTGTCAATACTGTATTTATATAAACGTTATTTTCACCCCTATTTAAATTCCATTACACAAGAGATTTTGACATGAATTTCTCCCAAACTATTGTTTAACAGGCGCTCCAATCGGTGGGATTGGTGCAGGCACGATTGGTCGTGGTTTTCGCGGCGAATTTTGCAGATACCAAATGAGACCTGGCATGTACTCGTACCACGTTCTTGCTGCAAACCAATTTCTTGTCACAATTAGAAACAGTGAGGGAACGACAGTATACCAACAAGTCCTTTCTCCTCACAAGTGAAAAATAATCAACTCAGTTAGAAGTTTGTCTAAATCCCAAATCCACCAGGAAGCCAAAGTCAAACCGATTATCTTCATGGAAATGGGAATTTGATGGCTCAAATGCTCAATACTGTGCTCTCTACCCACGTGCATGGACTGAATACAAAATACATGAGCACAAAGTCACACTAACGTGCCGCCAAGTCTCGCCTGTCATACCTCATAACTACAAGGTAAACTTTTAATGTTACTTTTTTCCAGATATTTTGGAACATAAATTAATAAATTGCAGGACAGTAGTTTGCCTTGCGCTGTGTTTGTTTGGGATGTTGAAAACGGCAGCAATGAGGATCTTCAGATCAGCATAACCATGACCTTTAAAAATGGAACTGGAGGGAAAGATGACAAGAAAGGTTTTGTTTTTAATTAATTTTAAAATATGGAGTTTTAGAGAAACCATGCATAAATGGTTATCTATTTGTCTAGTCATTTTTGTGAAAGGCTCAAAATTTTCCAATCATTTAAATAAATTTTTGTGTGTGAAAATAATTTTAATTAGATCAGTATGTAGAAGTAGGTGTCGGATGATTGAAATACAAAAAGTAACTCAACGATCAATCAACAAAGGGGCCTTGAGATTTGGTGTTGGAACTTCCTGTCACAATTTGGAGTTTATTTGAATTAATATTATTTATTTATTACTGTGTACTATTAATCGGAATGAAACTTGGTTAATCTTTATCGTTAGAATTTACAGTATTTAAATTATCAAATCAAATAATTAGAAAAATAATTTGTCACTTAATGAAAATAATTTAGTTGATTTGGAAAAAGTAAATTGGATTATTCAGATTCTTGATCTTACCTGGGAAACGTTTGGTAGTTTCTAGTACCAAGTAAAAGGAAAAACACCACAAGTTAAAACAATTATGCATTAAATTCTCTATTTACTCGCATAGATAATGCTGGTCTTTCATTAAAACCACACACAAATATTAATTTCATCGCCCTTAAAAAAATATTTATCTTGTTTATCTTTCTAATGGCCGTTTGTTTTTTATTTGACGTGCAGGAAATTGTTGGACTGAAGCGTTTGATGAAGCTGGTGGAGACGTCAAGGGCGTTATGATCCATCAAGTGATAAGGGCTATGAGGTGTACTTACGGCATTGCGTGTTCAAACAATGTCAGTGACTCTGGTTGCTCATTTTTTCAAATTTTTGTTTATCTTTCTTCTCTAATCTTGTAGGAAAATATTACCACAGAGACGCACTTCAACCCAAATGGACCAGGATATGAAATCTGGCAACCCCTCCAAACCAAAGGGGAGCTCAACACAAAATCAGAAGAATATCGTCCAGGTATATTTATGCTCCCCTCTGCAAAATCGTTCTAACCTCATTTCTCAGGAAATGCTAGGGAAGAGGTGGGTTGTGCAGTTAGCTGCAAAAACACGGTTCAAGCCAACAGCAAAGGAAGAGCAGAATTTGCATTGGTCTGGGACATGCCACAAGTTCAGTTCTCTGGCAGCTCGACGACTTATCGGCGGTAGGTCTACCTTGACCTAGTTATCTATTTCATTCCAAAAATCGGCGTCTTAAATGTTCCAGGTTTTACACAAAATATTTTGGGTCTGATGGTAAGGCCGCGCCAAAGATTGCAGCATATGCTCTTCAGAACTACAAATCGTGGGAAAAAGAAATAGAAACATGGCAGGAGCCAATTCTCAATGACAGGTGAAAGTTTCCATCAGTAAAAAAGATTACTCTACCTCTTGATCAAACCACAGCGGTCTCCCAGATTGGTACAAAAGTGCAATTTTCAACGAGCTTTACTTTGTATCTGACGGAGGGTCAATCTGGGTGGAGGTTGACGAGAGCGAAAAATTGCCAGCTGATGACCCAAGGTAAGAGGAGTGCTTGAAATAATTTATTTAATCAATCATTATTGTTTCTTTATCAGGATGGAGTACGGACGATTTGGATATTTAGAAGGCCACGAGTACAGAATGTACAACACTTATGATGTCCACTTCTACGCCTCATTTGCTCTTACTCAGTTGTGGCCACAACTGCAGAAAGTCCTACAGTATGATATCAGGGACTCAATTTCTAAAGAAGACCTTTCACGCAGAAAGCACTTATATGATGGACAAAAGGCAATCAGAAAATCAGCTGGCTCTGTCCCTCACGATGTTGGAGATCCTGGTAAATATTTGCTATCATCAAAATAACCTATAGCCAGATTACACATCAGATACTATTATTAAGATTAAAATTGCTCTTTTTGATGGGTTGGTCCATTTGAAACCACAAAGTTAATAAAGCACTTATTGAAGCTTACAAATTGATTTAATAATAGTCTTGCTCGTCTGTCAATCTAATTTAGTTCAATGCATATCCTTGCCCAGCTGTTGGCAAAGCTCTAAGTAGTAGTTGTGTGTGCATGATAAAAATTTTCATGACTTGGGATATTGGAGCTAGAACTATTCCCCCTTAATTTTATTTCTTATGTTTGCCCATAACTGATGTTTTGAACTCACTTTATTTTCAGAGGAAGACCCGTTTGTCAACATTAATTCTTACCCAATTCATGATGTTGCTGACTGGCGAGATCTCAACTCAAAATTTGTGCTTCAAGTGTTTAGAGACTTTACTTTGTGGAAAGACTTGGCATATCTAAAGGCCATGTGGCCTCAAGCTTGCACCGTGATCCAAAAATCATTGGCTTGGGACAAGGACGACGATGGATTGATTGAGAACGGAGGCTTTCCAGACCAAACATATGACAGTTGGATTATGACGGGGGCAAGGTACTTCTACTCCTAAAAATGCTCATAGTAATGAAATGATATATTTATTTAATTGGGGCCTCAAGTTAGTCTTGAAGTTTTGCTTGTCATTGATTCTCTTGTTTGATGACAGGCAGCTTCCGTAGAGTTCATAAATATTGAATATTTGTGCCTATGATTGCTTAACAATTCGAGTCAGATCGCAATGTTCCATGGGAAATAATTAAAAGTCCTCTTGTTATATTTAAAATAAAGTGCGTACTGTGGGAGTCTGTGGCTGGCCTCTCTTCATTCAATGGTTGAGATGGGAAGAGCTCTTGGAGAATCGACCGAACTCTACGAAACCACTCTACATAAAGGGAAAGCGGCCTTTGAAGCAAAGCTTTGGAATGGTGAGTGACCGCGCGTCATAGAATTACACTAATTTTCTCAAATTTAATATATGCAGGCGAATATTACAACTTTGACAGCTCCGGAGCACCTCATTCTTCATCAATTATGTCTGATCAGCTATGCGGTCACTGGTATCTTCGAGCATGTGGGGTGACTGATAAGGCAAGTTCATTTTGCAACGTAATGAAATGCATCACTTCAATGTCCATTATCTTCAGGTGTTTCCAAAAGAAAACGTGAAGAAGGCACTAACAACAATATTTAACAACAACGTAATGAAGTTCAAAAATGGTACCATGGGGGCTGTGAATGGAATGTTACCCTCTGGGAATAAGGATCTATTTACCATCCAAAGCGAAGAAGTTTGGGTTGGTACTGTTTATGCGCTTGCTGCTGTCATGATGCACGAGGTAGATTTTAAACATACAGAAATTTGGGTTTTATTATATTTTGTTTCGTTTTTAGGGGATGGTGGAAGAGTCTTTCAAAACTGCTGCTGGAATTTACCAAACAGTTTATGATCGCATAGGAATGGGATTTGAAACGCCTGAAGCTTTGTACGAAGAAAAGTATTACCGGGCTATTGGTTATATGCGTCCACTTAGCATCTGGGCAATACAGTTGGCATGGGAGCAGTTAAATTCGGCCAAGTAATTGATTTAATTCTATCGCTCGCACAACATAATAGTGCAGTGCATTATTTACGTTCGGCCAGCACATTTTAATGCAGATTTTTTAATTGTTTTAATATTCTATGCGTTTTTTTACCTAAATTGTTACTTCAGAAAGAAGATGGTTAACAGTTAGTGGTGCTAAGTCCCTATTTATTTTGTTTATACCTTGTTGTTCCAAAAATGAATTTTAGTATAATTAAAACATTTATACTGGCAGCTTAATGAGTTTTATTTCCAGTTGACATAGCATAGACACCATTTAAGGGCACTCAGTAAAATAACCATAAAATTAACTGTTCACAATTTGTAGTATTTATATTATTGTCTATCACAAAATATATTCAGTCAACTCAGCAAACCCACTTGAAATTCAATCTAATTTTAATTGGATATTTTTAATACTTAGGAACTATTTTTGTGGCTCCATTTTCTACATTATAGTTCAATCCAACAGTGCAATTCATTAAGTCATTTTTAGTACGTTTAGCAAGTAGAGTAATAGGCCTACTTATTGATTGCGAGTCAAATAGGCAAACTATCATGAAATACATTTGATTGGTATAAACGTATTGGTTCAGTTAGCCTACTCACGCAAAATTATATAAAAAATTACCGTTGTGCAGTGGATCTTGAACTACCAATTCAAGCACAGAAAGCCTTTAGCCAAGCTTTTCCATGTTTAGAAAGGCAAATGATCCCTGCAAAAAGTAGCCCAACCAAATTCACATACTTCTATAAAACTAGTAGGAACAGTGAACAGTCTATTGAATTATTATTAGACCAGCCTGCTCAGATTGTGTGAAATTAGGTTTAACAAATTTTTCCTGTGAGCCAAGGATCTTGAAATACAATTTAATTCTGACAACTTAACAGAGAAAACAGCTCTTAGCTTCGTCATGTGAAGTTTTATCAACCTAATTAATCCTGCGAATAATTTCCAAACGTCTTTCTATAATCATTTCTGATAAACAAATGAAGAAAAATAGCCTAAATCATCCTTAGGCTAACTTTTTCACGCTCAATTTTGTCAACCAAGCTGACTCTGTGAACAATGGTTGAGTCCAGTCTTCTTACATCATCACCCATGGCAAGGTTGACTTTGTCATCCCACCACCAATTCACCCGCAAATTGACGGATCCCTCAAAGCACAGGTTTGACTCGTTCGGACGCTCAAACAGGGAAGTGCCATCCTCTAGGTTGAACCAGTACTTGCGAGAGGCAGACTTGCTGAATGCTACAGTCCAAGGTTCTACGACTACCTTCATGAAAGATAAGCCTCCCACCATGAAGAACTTCTCCTCACTTTCATCAAGCATAAAGCACATTTTCCGGTCCCCACTGAACTGCTTGATCCTTTTTGAGTTCAGCTTTTCAAACAGAGAATCCAAGTTGTCCAAAGTGAACGCTTCCTTAACGTAGAACCGAGTCAGGTCGATTCTGGTCGGTCTGTCCACGGCCTTAGCGAAGAGTTTGCATTGATAAACACGCTCGTCAAAGCTTAGGTGGCCAATGACGCGGCCACCTAACACGTGGGCATCCATCACATGCAAAACTTTGATGCTGGTTTGCGCACGAGCCTCTCCTCGGAGCTCGGAGACAAGTTCTCCAAAAACCAGGGTCTTTGCAGGGAGGTCTAGTTTAGCGTTTTCAACGCTAACGTTGTTCCACCTGCCTCTGTCTAGAAAGTAGACATTGCCACGTCCGACGCCTGCAAGATAAATGGTCATGAGTATTTGATTCGTACAATTTTTACTAGGTGGACTTACTTAAAAACAGAGTGCACTTCTTGGAAGTACGTCTTGAATTCATAGCGTAGCACCTCCACTCCAGCATTTTCATATCTTGCAGAAATGGGGGCGTCAAGTCAAAGATGTTTTGTAGATATTCCAATTTGAATCCAGCAAACACTGCTTCAGGCCGCTCTACTCTAGGAACAGTTCGGCTTTTTTCTGGAATGCGCCACAGATCCAGACAGCTTTTCCTCATCTCAGCCTGTCTTGGCTCGAACAAGGTAGGGTCCTGACAGAAAGCTTTGATTTTGTTCAAAGACACAGCCTGCCGGTGGCCAAGCTCATTGTTTGAAGTTGTCAGGTACTCTACTAGCTCTTTGTCGCCAGCAATAACATCCTCAGGAACTAAGGTGACAACTGCTCTGCCACTGCCAGTTCCTAATTTTTCAAACTCTTCATTGGCAGTCCACATGAGGTTTCTCACAGCGGAAACATCATCTAGTCTGTGCCTGCAGACAGAAAGGATTGGTAAGGCTATCGCGTCTCAAATCAATATCATAGATTCAAGAATATGACTTTGATTCAGATAAAAACATTCATCAAAGCCAATCACTATTTTTTAAGTTTCAAATAAATCTTTTAAATGGTTTTTAGGACTATTTTTAGATCTAACTTTGGAATATCTATAATTCAGATGGAAGTATTTTGTAGGAGCTATCTTCAATTCTCAGACAGGATAATAGCCTGTTAAATTAAGGATAGAACCACAGCAGCTGAAACTGGTTAAGGAGGGAATTTGTGAGTTGATCAGCACAATAAGAAACACTACTAAATTTCAACTTAAAACAGAAGATGTGCTTTGAACTCAAAAGTTTAAGTTAAAATAATGGGTTTATTGTTTTGAATTTATCTCAAATGAAAAAGGTTTAAATGGTAAGTAGTTCATACATACTTGCAAACTAGATATCTTTCAGAATTAGCTGGCCGACTTGTATTAGGCTTGAAGATGCAGATTTCTCGGAAAGCTCTCCTCATCAACCAAATTAGACCAGCACTGAATGGGGTGAAGAGATCAAACAGCTTGACCACAAAATGTCCACCGGGGCGTGTGATGCTCAGGGCAACCAAGCATTGACACAGGTACAACCGATGAGATAAGATTTCTTGAATGTTCTCCTGGCCTTCGACGGAGAAGCCTCCGTCAGCCATGGTGAAATGGACCCCTTTGCCACCCGCGTTGGCAAGTACATGTTCTTGGAAGTGGCTAATGTTGGCTGGCTTGTAGATGTTACCGTCTCCGTCTTTCCCATAGCACGGCTCGAACGTCTCCGCACTTGCTGCGTAGAAGTCTTCCAGCTTGAAGTCATTGCCCCCACGAAGTGTGAAGCCAAAGCCCTTGGCTTGCCAACTCTTCCGCCAAAGCACATACTCCGAGAAGCCGCCTGGTCCAGCGCAGATGTCGGCAAAGTAAAGAAGCTGATCTTGTGGCAGGGATTTCTGGCCCTCTTTGTTCTTTGGATCGGTGAACATCATATCACACGCGGCGTCAATATTTGCCATTTTAAGTGCAGCTCTGTTTTGGAAAAATACTTTTCCAATGCTTTCAAAAGGATTGCATTTTCCTCTAGATTTCCTCAATTCTACATCGTCCAGCTGGTCAAACACGGACTTGGCGCTGAGAACATTCTTCAAAACCTCAGGGGAGCAATACTTGTCCTCATCGTCAATGGTGCGTTTCTCTTCACCGAGCTGGACCCAGTTAGGGGAGAGATCAGTGGGCACTTCCGCACCAGGGAGCCATTTCAGCGTCTCCTTCGCCTCAACCACCTCGGAGTCCCAATCCCATTTTACAGTCTTGCTTTCTAGGCCAGCCACCTTGAGACCCAAGCCCCGTCGTCCAAGTTGTGTGCTAGGGACCACAGGTGCGGTTATTCCTTGTTCCTCTCGGCCGAGGCCACCACCCTCCTTGTAGCCCATTTTGGCCATCATCCGCATGGCCACCGAGGACTTGGTCAGCATTGCTCGTTTGTTGTCCGAAGCATTGTCTTGATCTTCTATTATATTGAACAGAATGAAATAACTGCTATTAATTTCTGAAAGTATCAATATCTTATACATAAACATAATATATTTATTCAATGTGTTTGGTGCATAATAATTTTTCTTTTTCATTGCCTTTCATAAAATATTACCAGACCATTTGATTTTTAATTTTAGATATATATTACCCTGTTATAAACATATTGTTGTTTATGACTATGCCAAGAATAAACAACAATATATAACAGGGTATGTATGTATGTATGATCTATAAAATTTAAAACTCAAATGGTCTGATAATATTTAATGAACGGCAATGAAAAAGAGATAATATTATGTAGATACCATACGCATACAAATTATATAGAGATTAACTTTTTGTACTTTGCCCTTGAGTCCTTTTATATTTAATGTGAATTATAAGGTCTCTAATTAGTTAGTCCAAGGACAACCAAAAGTTTTGCGGCAATATTATGTAAATACATAATTATCATAGTTAGTTTCTGCCGGGTTACACATCTCGCCAGTTCTTATGAGAATTCTGAGAATCCCATAGAAAATAAGGGGTGGCGAAAACTGTAATTTTTCCATTTATTGAAATCTTGTCACGTGAAGGCAAGCCAAAGTGCAGACTGCAGAAGAGTCAAGCAAGATACATACATATTTTTGGGGAATGGCCGAAGAAAGATAAAAGAACTCGGCAATGCACTCAATTGCGTGTCGAAATCCCGGCAAAGTCAATTATTGCATTGTTCATACCTTGCGGTCTTTTTCTCGGCTCCTTCGAGCCCTCTCGAGGAATCGTTGAAGGTGGATCCATCTTCGATTGTCAATCCGTCAAAAAGTTTTGTATAATGTGTTGTCGGCGAGGATTCGGTGTCAAATATACTCAAATTTGTATGAACCAGTACAACATTAAACGTGCATCGCAAATCGCAACGGACGCAACGCTAGAAGATGGTTATCTGGTAATGGTATATGACCAAAAAATGCTTTCCGAACTTTTTTAAACCAGGACCAGGATTGGCAGGATTGGAAAAGACGCCATATTGTACGCTCTCACCGGTACGAAAAATAAACTAACAAACAAACATCAAGCAAATTGTTATTGTTTATCAAAATGGCGCACTGGCGCACTTTGAGTGTCCCGTGTCTTGTCTATGTCTGTTGGTTTTAAAATTTTTGCCTTACTTCACTGTCAAGTTAGCCAACACAACGGTATCATACTGGCGGTAAAATGACAAAATGGCCAAACTGCCAAAATCCATTGATTCAGGAAAATAATGGTTTTCCTTATTCTTTTATGACACATTTTTATTTCCTGTTCAACTGTTGTCTTTGTTTTAGTAGTCTACGTCTACGTTGCATTTTTTAGTTTTGGCGCCAACCAGCGGCAGCGATTACAATTTGCGTTGGAGAGCGAAAGCAGTGCCACTGCCAGCAACAGGCGCACAACCCAACTAAAGAAACCCAACCCACCTCTTTGGCAGGCAGGCAGCTGCTGGCTGCCCTGCGAGTGCGAGTGTTACTGCACAACATTCGATTCGAGATGGCGGAGGCTCTTATAGGCGAAGTTATACCTAATCCAGAAACAAAATTTTTCTGTCACAAGTGCAGCGTTGAAATTCCAAGAGTGTTGCCGGTATGTCGTAAATTTCAAATGGACACCCTAAAATTCTTTTAACTTAGGACCACGAAAAGGAATTAGATTCAGATTTCGATATTATGGGGGACTCACACTTTGCGCTCACTCACACTTCTCGCTCTGATGGGAAGATTCAATGTTAATCCCTATCCTAGCGAGAAGTGTGAGTCGGGCGAAAATGGTGAGCCTGCCATATATAAAACAGCAGCCATTGGATTTGGACTCCCTCGTCCAATGGCTTTTATTTTCTGACGAAACCATTTGTTTTGTTGAGAGGATAATTCTAGAAGAATATTGACAAACAACTAAACGATTCGTATCTGTTCAGCTTTTTCCTAGACACTATGTAAATGATGCTTTTAAATTATGTATTTGCATAATTCCTCTCTTCAATGATCCATAATCTTTCAACTGATAAGAACAGAAAGTCTATGTTGCATTTATTTACATTGCACGCCCACATAATTGCAGTTACTTCTTTAATATTTCTATGTATTTGCCCTTCTAGAAGTATTTGGAATGTAACCAAATATATGATAATACTACATTCATAGTATTATTGTCAATAATATTTCTTAGGCTCCTTTTGCATGATACACAAATAGCAAAACAGCATTTAAAACGGACAAAGATCCAAAATGAATTAAGTGTGCAATCATTTGTTTTGATATGTTTCACCTATTCAAAGTCCTAATTTTAAAACTGATAAATTAACCTAAATTTTTATTTCTGTATTTATGGTATTTTTAATAAAGATAACAAATCAGTGCTGATATTATAGGGAGTGCAAGCTTTAATAGCGAAATTAAAAGATATGTATGTATTTCGAAATAAGTCGTTGTGGTCTGATGTAAATATCTAGTTTCTTCTGACTCTTCAAACAAACTCATCTGGTTTTTTTTGGTACAGGATTACACATGTCCTACTTGCAACAGTGGATTTATTGAAGAAATCTCCCCAAGTCAAGATGAAGATAATGACATGGATTCCAGCGATGAGGTGGGTCATGGACCAATATTGGTATATACATATTTTTTCTCTTGAGTTGGATGAAGTTTGTGATCAGTCTCAAAATATTATATCTCCTAACAGCCTTAACACCAATAATACTGTCACCTTAATTTACACGTTGAAACAGTTCAAACTACAAAGTTGTTAAATGATTCAGAATATTTTCAAAATCGAAAGTTCACTTCTTAAATCATTCTAGTAAGATAAAATTTAATTCCTTTTAAACAACAACTATGTTATCATAATTTGATGGATGATATTTTTTTAAGGGAAAGAACAATTTTCATTGTTTCATCAATGTTGGACATAATTTTCAGGCCATCACAAACATTCATTAGCCTTGTTGGACTTTTTGAAAGGCAGATGAAATTTGATTCGCTTATGATTTTTAACGTTTATAACATGAAATTTACTTCAGATGGGAGAATCTGGGGTTGCAGACTTCATGTCCCTCTTCATGCAAGACATCTTGGGTGGTAGCGACCCTTCAACAAGACCTACCATCCGTAGACACAGAATGACGCTACGACAGCCGCAAGTGCATGCCATGCCCATCGAAAACATTCTTCAAGATATTTTTGTCAACCTGACTGGAGTAGAATTTGCTCCTATGGGAGGTGCTGCTGCTGGAGGTGGCGAAGGAGGCAGACGGAGTGTCCCTGTGTAAGAAGATAATTAGGTGTATCCACTTGGCTTTATCGCAGGGTTGTTTTCGCAGAGGTTTCTTTTTGGGCAATCCAGGAGACTATGCCTGGGGCCGCGAAGGCCTTGATGCAATAGTCACTCAGCTGCTTAATCAGATGGATGGCACAGGACCAGCTCCTCTGGCTGAAGATAAGATCCAATCGATACCTTCAGTTGAAGTTAGTCAAGAACAAGTTGGTTAGTACTTGAAAAATTATGATCTCATGAAATTTTAACCAAATGAGCTCTTTATTTCAGATCAGTGTTTACAATGCTCAGTGTGTTGGGATGATTTTAAGAAGGGAGAGACGGTGCGCAAACTAACTTGTGAACATGTCTATCATGACAACTGCATTATACCTTGGCTTAAGCTTGTAAGTTGATATTTTATAATTTTTTTCAAATGACATAATTTGGTAGAAAAGCTTGATCGCAAAATATTCAAAACTCACCAGTCTCCTGAAAAGTAGTGATACTCTATGCCAGAAAATCGATTACACAATATGATTGTGCAGCTTGTCCTTTGCCCAGGTTGACTTGGGAAAGTTTGTCACAGTCGATTCCTATTTATATTCAATATTGATTTATTGAATTGGTTATTTAATTATTGAACTTAAATTATATGAACTTATGTTACTTAAATATTGAAGGTGGACTTCATTTCCCACACTCATTCTAAAGGTCTAAATTTCATGACCTGTTTTATAGTGAAAAATTCACACGCACAAGAATTAGAACAAATTTTCTAACAGCAAGTGGGAAGCGAAAATTTTGCATTCTTTCACATTGCAAAATCAATCTCGTAATTTTTGGTAGCGGGTGGCTGTATTGGCTGCAGCTGAATGTCAGGCCGTCTGCGGCTGAGCTAATTTTCTGGCGGCTATTAAGAACACACTCTAGTATGTATTAAGAATACACTTAAGTGCAGCGCGGCTGGCCAAGACCTCGTAATTTGCAGTATCTTGTTAAAATAGGCGTAACATACTCGGTTGATTATAAAAGTAAATTTAATCTTATTAATAATTTCTCACATGCTTTTTTAACTGTGATCTGATGCATTACATACAGTTGATTCCTAAATATCTTCTAAGTATAATTTCTATTGCATAGCAATAGCCAGAGATGTTAAACTGTGTCAAAAATATCTTTTGATAGCAGATGTTTGTGAAATTTGAATTTTGCGTTTGTTAATATTTGAGTAAAATATCTTAATAATTTGTTAATTTAGCACGGTACCTGCCCCATCTGCAGGAAGGTTTTGAATGAAGAAGCTGGTAATGATGATCAAAGCAGGACAGGGGTGACCCAAAATGCATCACTTACCATACCTCCAAGCATTGCAGCTCTGCTCAGGTTAGTTAACTGCAAATTTATTCCTTTTATTCAAACCTACAATGAGTTCAATGTTCCAACTGAAAATCTGATAAAATGCTGTAGTTTTTCCAACTTTCGCTCTCCTAGGGCAGCAAACAGCAGTGGAGGGAGCTCAACATCGTCATCGACATCTTCTAGTAGAGGAAACAGCAGCACAGATGGTTCCAATTCTTCAGCTCAGCAAAGGCAACAAAGCCCACCATCTGACGGAGGTCATTTTTGGGACATGGACATGGATTGCGATTAAGTTCAACTAATTTAATATCCAGTCAAAAATCAGCCCCAATTTTCCAAATACCAGTTTGCAATTCTTTGTTTCAACTCTGCCTAATAAAATACCCCTGTTACAATTTTTGATTTTTTGCTGCCCCACCTATCTTGTTTGGTTTGCTTTGAAGCAGAGGAAAGTTTTTGGCTCTATCTGCTATTTAAAAAAAGTATCCTTATTTGGTTGCACTGCAAGTTTCAGTCAAGGATGTTAGTGCCTGCAAAATTGGTTTTTGTGCACACATTCACACGTCGTCACTAAGGGGTTGGATTTTGAGAGAAAGCATAGCAAATGAGGTGTGCTGTTCATGGAATTCCCTATGTGTAATACTTGACATGTGAGTAAATTCCATTGAATATTTTAGTCAAGGCTGGTCCTTTGATTGGGTACACATGACTGTATTAAAAAGATTATTTCATAGTGAGGTTGTATACTTTATGTGCGTCCGATGTCTCATATTGTATAACAAAATAGAATGTAAATTGTACATCACCACGTTAAACCGTGATTGAATTTTGTAAATAAAATAAAAGATCATAATAAACGCTACTTCTGCTTTGTTCACGATTACTATTTTATAAGATTAAAAGACGAATTGATGCAACACAATGCAAGTCTTTGTATTCTTGGAATCAAGCCGCGTTATCAGTATGTCTTGGATTTGGGCTATTTACATGAAAATAAAATTTCATTGTATATCTACATTTGTTTCAAGATGAGTTTATGAATTGACTTAAGCCTACACCCTGTAGTCTATACCATCAAAAAAGAAAGAAAGTGATGGATTGTTAAGTACATTCAATTGTCTTCTATGAGATAACTATAGTGCCTTCATTAAATTGACTTCACACAGAGTCTTACACTTTAATGCAGTTAAAGTTGTACAATTGTTTGATTAAGCTATTGAGGTTAATTTTGATAAGAAGGCGCGTGCGGCATGCGTATATTGGATAGAAAATTTAATACTGAAATAAAAATAAGTTAAAATGGCTCTTCTAATGAAATGAGAGTTAAAACCTAACTGTATTTTCGCCTTTAGATGAATTTGTGCGAAAAATCTCGCAACATTAAAACATTCACGCAGTTCCTCCTTGCTAGACTTTTATAGTTAATGAGTTATTCAATGATATTTTTCCTGCTTACAATTAGTGTTTTGAATGATGAAAACGAAAACTCTTTTTAAATAAGTTAAATTTCACTTTAACACACGCAATGGCATAATCAAAGAGAAATATCCTCCGAATATTTCTAAATAATACTGTTCCAACAATAACCCAAGCTCGTTATGAAAAACGGGTGCCAAATTAAAAATAATAAGTTAAAATAATATTCTCACTTAAATGAAAGCAATTAGTTGGGCTCCAGCTCCTCTACTTAAATTAAGGTTTTCAAGTAAAAGTGGGAAAAGAGATAAAGGAACTAGGAACTTCTTGTAATAGACAATATTTTTTGAATATTATTTTGACAGGGCACCGCTTGCAGGACGAGATATTATATTTTAATCATTAAACGAGGGCAAAAAACCGCCACTTCATATGTTCTTTTTTTATTAAAATCACTATTTTTTATGATTTTTATGGAATATTAATATATGTAATATTTTAGCTGGTTATTTCAAGGACAATAGAAGTTTTGACTCATTTGTAATTACTTGTTGTTTACTATAGCAGCTTAAAAGACCGAATTCTACAAAAGTTCCTGTAATTTATCGCTCCTTTCAAAATTTTCAAATCCTCACTTCCTGGCCATATCAGCAAATAAAAATTTTCAACCTCTATAGCTTAGGAATTTTATAAATTGGTTTTGAATTATTTTTAATCGGTCCAGGCATCATTCCACAAATTTACGTGTGAACGATCGAGTTTATTTGGAACATTTGCTTCAATTTACATGTTGATTTATTATTCTGATTATTATTTATATATATTAAAAATGTGTTTTCTTGTTCTGTGTGTAAAGTTATAAAACACTCTCGGAAACTATAAAAGAGTAAAAAGAGTTGGTTCTTGAACACGCTATATACTGCGCGGTATTTTTATCACAGTTAGTTATTCAGGTGTACATAACTACGAGAGCATTATTTTGTTTGCAACAAACATGATGTATGAGCGCCAATGCGAAGCAAGTCGGCGTGAAAACGTAAAACCCTAGTTTGCCACTGCCCGCTTTTCAGATCAGATAGGCGGCGCAGTATCCTTTAGAAACAAGGCGCACTCGCGTGCTGGGTGAGTGTGGGCTAATGGCATTATCGGCTTGGGCAAAAGAGTTGAATACGGCAAAGGCAAAACTGCCTTTTTTAAAGGATATTTTACGTTTTTACCATTGATTTCTCCCCTCCCGTCACTTTGTGGTGCTTCATGTATTACGTATTTGAATCGTACAAGAGCAGCGAACAGTGTTACATATATATCAAAATGTTCGTTTGGCACAACTCGCCGAAAATCACAGGATTGGTTATTCTAATCCAGGGCACGTACCACCGTTTACCTTTTTTGTGAACAATCATGTGTGTTTGATTACCAAAAGTTAGAGCTATTTCAGTATTGAAATACCGACGAGGTCAACAAGCTGGAAGCCCTGGAATATGCCGGCGGCGCGGAAAAAAACACGCGACTGGCAATCAGCGCAGGGCTCTCCTCTCTCTCTCTCTCCCTTTCGTTCTCCAACAGGCAGCGCGCCGCCGCGCTTGCAAAACACGCGTTTGGCCTTACCAACCATTCGCGATCATGAAGCGTCGACTCTTGCTGCTGGCTCGACAGTTTCCCTCCGAACGGACGACACACTTTGGCTTGAGCTCGTTCATCTCGCAGCTGTCACATTGTTGTCTCCCTCTCGATTGATTCGCCCAACCAATCTGGTGAGTATGGCACGACCCCAAGATAAGTACGGCCGCCTCTCTCTCTCCTAATAGCCGAGGCCAAATTAATTTGCAGCCTGTCGCCAGATGATTCGATTAGGGGACTCAAACAGTTTGCCGCCGCGCGCGCACGCACAGGCATACTAACTAAGCAGAGCCAGTCGGTTATAATTAATCGTGTGTTTGGCACCGAGCAATCGGTGGTAATTCGAGCTGAAAATCTTATCAGCTGTCGCCGGATCGGTGCCCGATTTCCCGCTGCTTGCTGCCATTCACGGGCCGAGCGCACACTGAGAAATTTGCGAGCCAGGGAAATTTTAATGAGCTCGGGACTTCTGTTTTTTGATGGAGACATGCCGGATTTTCTTTCGTTCAAGGATGAAACAAGCCGCTGGCTACTTTTTTTGCGTTAGGCGAGAGAGCATGGTGTTTCACCCCCTCAAAACGTGGTCCCTTTTTTGTCGGCAACCTGCTGTGCTCTCTCTGGACTGGAGTAGCCACTCTCTCCTTCTCTCTCTCTCTCTCTCTCTCTTGGCGGACCACAAACATCTTCAGTTATTTTACTACATACCGGCGTTTGATTTCGGGTGTTCAAGTCGGCCAAAGGGCCAATTAAGTCTGCGAGACAAAAAGGGCGCGTATAATATGATGACAATTGACGGCGTTTCATGCTGTGCTGCACTCTCTTGCGGGAGAGAAAGACATGTCGCTTAATACTCCAGTCAATTATTCAAACTGCAAGCTTTGTCCTCATTACTCGCCGGGGCTGGAATACAATGGGGGGCTGCTTTTATATTTCGGGCCACAAAGAGCCGGGTCCAGAAGGCGGCTTGGAAAACGTACTTGCGGCGTGTGCTTTAATTGTGCCGAGGAGGCGACGCGCACAGAAACCCAGAGACCGTGCTCGAGTGTTGTGCAAGAGTGCGGTCGGCGTCATCAACGACGACGTGGCCTCCTCTCGACACACTCACTCACACACACTATATCGATCCATCCGTGGCCCCGTGCCTGAAACCAGCTCTCCGAAGGGGCCCCAGCATAATTAAGGCCGGAAAACAATCATGTAACGCGATCGCACTCAATCAGGTCCACGAGCATCATCCCTTTGGAGAGTTGGCTAATGAGGCGGCGGCAGCGCAAGAATTTTATCTGGCGCACGCGAATCCCGCCAGCGCCGCCGGGACCTGCGGCCGTATCAAACGAGAATTTGCATTCCGCCGTGCGATTACGGCACTTTTTAAATGCCACGCCCTCTGTTTATGCAAAACAGGAAGGTCACCCTTTAGATGACGTCAGAGGTGTGCCCTCGGAATATTAAAACACGTTTATTTTCATTCGGGGCAGTTCTCGCGCCATTTCAATTGTACCTTTGTGGGGGGAAAAAAACAACCGACTTCAAAAACAACCGAGAGGACGGATTACTCGCGTTGGACAAACATTTATGCAAAATTATTCGAAGGTGTTATTGATCTAATGCTCGGATAAACTTCACCCCGCTTGTCCTTTGTGCGAATATCCCCAGATCTCGATTTTGGCCCGCGAGCAAAGGTGGCATGCGTATTCGCGTTTCAAACAGCTCATGTGCAGAGCCGTGATTAGCGATCGCCCGGGTCTACTACATACTGTTACAAATGTCAAGAGTTTTCGAACATGCCAATGAACAAGAGGCTCATGGTTTAAATTCACATTGCAAGTTGAATCTGAAAATAGCTTTTTTGAGTATTCGCCGTTTAGTCATATGTCAAAGACAAATATTGCGATTTAGGGCTGCATCGCGTTTACTTTTTTCACCTGTTTTTTCAATACATGCAAATCTAAGTAATTGAAGCTCTTTTCAAAGTCAACTAAAATTGACGGTTAGACTCAAATTCAATTCAAGTTGTCATCCAAAACTAGGAATTGTGATAATAGTGGTTGGAACTTATTTGCCTAGTAAAAATTTCATAAAATTTCAAAACCCGCAAAGTTAACGTCCAAGTTAATACAAATTGTTGACTTAAAAATTTAATTAATCTTAAAGAGAGTTCCAAGAAGATTAAAAAAATCGTCCAAATAGACACAGTGACAAATTAAATATTTTTTTCTTCAGACGGAAAATAAAAGAAATTATTTGAACACCAAAATTAATTCAAACAAACCCCATATTTAAAAAACAATAATCTTATTCTGTAACAAAAATTCAACTAAAACGCACAGCCCTTTATAGCGAATATACCTATCAAAGTATTTATTCTCTTACACTGAATAAACCAAACTCTGATCAGTATTATTAAATGCTTCGGCTAACTTCTGTAGATATAATTTAGAGTTTGAAACAAGCTAAACTTGCTCTGGATATAACACAATAGTGCTAATCAGTCAGTCCGTAAAAGCGAAACTTTTTTCCCGCACACAACTCTTCACTTTAAACATCGTTTAAAAATCACGCAAGCTATTGAAAAGGTGCTAACGAGCATGAAGCTCTCATTCGCATGCTTCGCAAATTCCAATTGATCTATACGCACAAGTGATGTGCGAGCAGAATTCCAGGCCGCCTTCCTTAGTAGGCAAAACGAGCGAAAGATTCCGCTGAAATGAGCAGCATTGCTTGAAATTACGCACCACCTTCTTCATCATCACCTTTAAATTAAACTCCTCTCCTGCCAACATTTACGCAGCAGACATGCAGTTTCAAAGTGTTCCAGGATGAGCCCATTTGTCGCAGAGTCAATATTTTCCCTTCGAAAATCAAATAGATATTTTACGGCAAAATTCCTCTTTACAACCTTTCTGCTGGCACCCCGCTGTGACGGGTAAGCTCTCTTTACCGAGCCATCATTTGCAGATTTCAGTCTAACCAACGAGATAAAGCGAAACACATGTCACCCAATGTGAAACATGGTCAGCGGCACCTGGCCTGCTCTGCGCTGACAAAACCGCGCGACGCGCACACTGTATTTGTGTAACACGTCGCCATTATTATTTTATTTCGCGCGTGCGGCACATCAGTGCAGTATTAATATCTCCCTGTTGTGCGTCGGACAAATGCTCGAAATGCGTACCCGGCCAGCCATTTCACTGAGAATGAAGTTACGCGTGCCCCTCTGGCGTGTTTTACATAAACAACGCACTCCACTTGACTAATTGCAAACACACAGAAAGCCCATGGCCCTTCCTGCCTTTTAATTCAAACCACGTCCTCCTTTTTATGAGCTTCCATCCTCTTCGGACTTGGATTAGCATGAAGAATGAGTTTCATTCGGATAGGACATCATAAAAAAGATTTGTGTGAGTCCTTTGGTTGGCGGGTCGAAGCGACCAGCTCGGCTAATTATTAATATAGAGAGACCGAAAAGAAAGGGCTCACATCTAGATCGAAGTTCGTTCAGAATTGATAAGCGTTGTCCAAGGATTGATTTTTCCATGGAGTCACGCCAGCGGGATGTACAAATCAATACTGATGGCTTAGATGCTCTCGTTTTGACTTGAAATAATATGAAAATAGCTGCAAATGTTGGAATATTTATGCGCCCACGATAGCGAGCGACTGTCGAGATAAAAGCCGGTTACCACGTGCGATGGGCTCGATTATGTAAATCGTGGATAGACCATTTGGAGGAGGACACACTAATGACTTATGAATGTACGGCGCTCGTCTTTTAGAGCCGCCCGAGCCAGCCGTCTAAAAATTCATCGTCTGCTGACTCTGCAGGCGATGTTCGCAGGATTCCGGAAGAAATTATGTTCTCGCGGCGGCAACCTGGACAGCGTCCCCGCGCGTGCATGGAAACAAACAAATTCGGACGTATTATGTAAACTATGAATATTGACAGTAATTTATTGCCATTTACCATGAGATCATTGCATGTGTTGGAGTATGTCGAAAGAAATCAATACTCGCGGCAGCAAAACTAACTTCGCATGCTGCAAACTCACTTCAGAGTTGATCCAGGATCATATTAATTCACAAGTTGAGATCAAGTTGTTCCGGTGCATGAGTTTTAATGAATAATTAGGATTAACTAATGTAATTTGTCGCGAGGTTACAAATTTCGTGCGAGCCAACAATCACCGGCGACTGTTACTGCATACATCAGCTTTCACGAACAACTTGGCTCTTACACGCTAATTTGAATTCATCGGGCTCTAATATCACAAATTGCTCTCACCCGAGACAGGCGTTCTTGGAGCTGTTCTCTTTTCACTCTGCATTATGAAGGAAGTTAAATTGAAATTTAAAATGCAACTAATACTTGCCGGCAGTGCTTCAAATCCCGGCGCTCTTTCAGGGGCAAAATATGCAACCGGTGTGGCACATATGTCGAGAAAATGCATAATTTACACTTGCCCCTACTTAGATTATTTATTTGCTTCACTTGCGTTGCGGTTTACGGCTGTTCTTGGGTCCCATAAACTTTTGCAAAGTTTTGCAGGGGCGCATTTTATCTCGGATAATAAATTTCATCAAAACTTGGGGTGCTAATTATATTGTCGCGCTACTATGCTCCGGAAAAAGAGCAGTCCAGATTGAACTTATTTAATAATATGTACTCCATGCCTGACTACATAGGCTAGAGTCTGTCGACTTTTAAAAGTTGTTTCAAACTTTGTACGCAGATAATGGATTTTTGCAAATGAAAACTTTGGCCCAGAAAAGGCCAGAAAGTCTCGAATTGACTCTCCTCTCCTGCCTTCTTCTGAGATCCCCCTAATGATAATGCGATCGACAAAATAATAAAGCACCGTAGGTTTCCTCGTTTCCGAGAGAAAACGAGTTGGAGAGGGCGTCAAATGACATCGCCATCCCTTTCCACCCATCAAATTGATCTCGACAGCGCCGCAGTGATTTAGTACTTATATTACACCCATTACCAGAGCCTTCAGAAATCATTACCGAGAAACTAAGCGCGTAAAAGAGCCGGAAAAAGCCATCCCGGTGAAAATGGGTCATCGTGCCTCGTCGTCTGGCAACCCTGATCAAATGACGCGGGTAAACGAAACGTGGTCAAGTGCCACGACATCGTTGACACTCGACGGCGGCAGGGATGATGCATTTCGCGGCGAAATTGTCGCCTCCACGTACCCATAGGTTTAGGCGGCTCGTCAGCGAAACGACCCGACTCGGAGCAAACACCACCAGACCCGCCGATGGCATATGGGAAAACTAGTGCTCTCAATTTGCACGGCAACGGCAACCGAGTGAAAAAAAAATACTCGGGCCGCACGCGATGCCTGTAGTGAGAGGCGCCCCACATACATATGCCACCATCGCAGCGCCTGGTACCCTTTCTCACTCGGGCGAATTGGGGGTGCCTGCAAAAGATGGCCTTTTGTTTTGTGTACAACGCGAGAGACTCGCTCGTGTGCTGCGACGGTTGGGCAAAAAAGGGCTTTTCTTGTACGAGGAGATAGACATATCACCCCGAGGGTGTAAAATCTTCACAGACAAACATTCTAATGTCAACTTGCGAGATTGTGCAATGTGGAGAGAGAGAGAGCTTCGGGGGAGGAAAATATTTGAAAGAGAGCAAACGGTCTCTGCACAATATTTACGGTGAGCACGTTTGTTTGAACAACTTTCAGTAGAAACTCTTTTTTTCGCCATCCAGATTGCTAGCGAGTGAGAAAAAGTTTGGACTGCATTAAAAAAGGCGTGAGCTGCGCTGCAGCTTTTGCTTTTTCGAAATGAAAGTTGTCTGCTCGACTAGAGTCGTTTGCGTGATTTATGCAATCCGCTCAGCGCAAGCTCTACTTGTGCTTTGTGGTTAATTAAAAGGTTTCAGAGTGCAGGATGTAGGTAAAGCCAAGATGTAGTACAGCGTACACATACGGAATTCTATTTCAGCTTTTTCAATGCGACAAGGAAATTGCATGAGGAATTAATGACCATGCATTGTTTAGACCAATTAGAAACTATTGAAACCGGCTGTCTTTAATAAAGAGAATAAAAAAGAGGCAACGCCAGTCTAAAGTTACATTAGAATAATAAATTTCCCCTCGTTTTGTTGCTATGTGATCGTGGCTGGCTGTATGCCAACGATTTCTACCTTGTAGCTGTTTTCTGCACCGTTGACTAAATAAATCAATCAATTAATTAGGGAATGATATATAAATATACAAAGAGACATATTTCAGTGTAGTGGGACCAAAGGCCAATTTGATTGACATGTTTTGGCTCGTTCCTCTCAAATTTGTGACCAAAACAATGAAACAAAATTTGGTTTTAATAGCTATGCAACCTGCTAAACACCTGTGTCGATTAATTGCATATACACACTCCTATTGTTTCTCACGTGAAATTCTTTCAATTAACTCTTGGATTTAAAAAAAAGACGCTGATTATTATTAACCTGGAGTATAATAACATTATGAAAGAATGGTAAGGAAAATTCCCACCAATATATTGCCAGCTTGATCCCACGTTTTAGTTTTATAGGCGAGAGTATAGTTTTTATGTGGCTTGCGTGCGTTCTTTAATGGGAATTTTTCTTTATCTTGTCTTCCTCATTTTCAGATCTTTAATTTTCTTACTTTACTACCACACGCAACTTAAGGAATAATGGGCTTCCAAACGCGTGATTTTTCATCGCATAATATTTTATGAATCAACCTAATACTCCTTTGATAATATGCAAAATGGCTACAACTATATCCAGCTCTTTGCGTTAAACCATGTAGGAAATTTGCTACCAACTCGAATGAACGTAAGTGCAACGCACAATCTCTACCCAATCCTTTCTATAGACGTAGAGCCACATTTGTCCTGCATCGACCGTCTTGATGTAACAATTGAATAAACAGTTTTGGTATCCTCACAACCTAGTTTATGCAGAAGCGCGAAAAGAAGCACCTGCTAATCTTTTCTTCCCACAATATTGAACATTAGACCCGCAATTTTTAAGGCTTCACGAATGAATTTTTAAGGGTTTGTCTTGTTGGGCGACGAGAGCGGCGTGAGTTCATACATAATGCATGGTATTCACACCGCGACAAAAAAATGAATGTGACGAGCGGGTTCACTGCACTGGATCGCGAGTGTCGCTCGGCGGCGTGTCGCGAGCCGCCTGCATGGGTGGCGATTCATTGCTCACTTTCCTAATTGGAGAACTTTTTGTGATGGACATCATTTTGCTAATTAAACAAGCTTTTCAATTCAAAGATAAGCCAGTCAGCTAGCTGGGCGGAGACACGCTCACGCATGCCACATTCAAACACGTATACTTTCCCATTAAAAACCGGCATGACAGTCCGGCGTGCTCTTTTCTGAAATAATAAACCCTGGGGGACGTGAAAAATGGCCGGTTAGCCATTGAAATTTATCTCTCAAATCACTTTCAAAATTAAGTTACTACACGGTAATATACTCAAGTTCCAATTAAGATAAAACCCTCCCTTGTCTGGAAAAGGCAATTGGGCAATTTTATTATAGAGTCTGCCGCAACGCTATAAAGATTAGGCGAGCTGAAATTGCGTTGTTTGTCTTTGCAAAAGGAGGCACCAGAATAAGCTGAGTTAATACTCCAGAAATCCGGCGAATCAACAAATAATGCATACGCCGCCGGCTCTCGTAGTTGGTACATCAGTATAACATGTTTTAATCTTTCCGAAAGCTAATCGAAAGTAGCATTAAAATGGCTGACTGGATGTCGCTGTTTGATCTTTAATGAGTTAATTTAACTACGCTTCACGACCCCTCAGGCGCTTGGCAGCGTCCGCGTCGAGGCCCTACGTAACCTATTTGGCAACGACTGAGTACGCAGCACAAATCTTAACTAAAATGAGTTACTTCTTGGCCGACTTTATCAAAGCAAATTGCGATAAATCTGACGCCATCATGCGCACCAGTTTGGCTTCCTTTTATTATCAATGCCTTTCCGAAAAGCAGGGTTCTATCCGCTCTTGGCTGGTATCGTGCCAAAGCAATTCATGACCAAGCGAAAAGTTCTTGAATGTGTGTACGACGAGCGCACAATGAACAAAACAAAACACTCCGTCTGATGAAAAAGTAATCCCGGGCTTCTGCTCAGCCACCGGCCGGACGCTTGCTTATCTTCGTCTCATTTGCGCGCGATTTAATTAAATTACCAATTTCGTCCCGGTAATCATAGTGCTTCGGACAAAGTGAACGGGCCTTACTTATAGGGGTTCCCGTCTGCTTCTTATCCCCCGTCCTTTTCTTCGCAAACTAATTAACCTGATGGCGTTTGTGATCAAAAATTCAAAATTCCCACCCCTAGCGCGTGCAATATTAAAAAGCAAGCAGCGAGAGAGCCTCGCGCGCTCGTTCTCCTCCCTGCTGCCCCTCTCGCAAGTCAATACGTATGCGCGCTGCCACTCAAGTCGGCCGGCCTCTCGCAGTTTGTGCAAGCTCACATTCCCAAAATATCGCGCAGCCAGCGAGCGAGCAAGCGAGCGAGTCGAGCCTGACTTTTCGCGTTGTATTTTATTTTGCCCTTGTTTGTGTGCCGCGCCGACCAGCCAACCGACCGACAGACCGACCGACCGACCGACCGCCGACGACCGACTTCGGGGCCCTTTTCCGTGTTTTGCCGCCGGGAAAACGACCGACCGGACGAAAAACCCGCATGCTCATCTCACGAGTAAGAAAGATATATATTATATAATTTCACTAATTGGAAAGCAGAGTGTGCGGTTGGCAAGATCAAAGACTCCATTTATCTTTTGCATCTCCCGAGGGGTATTGTGTGCGTGCGTTTATTTATGCCTAAACCCTTTAATTTCGCGATCCCGCTGTTCCGTTTGTGTGTCCAATTTCCAGCCGGCGGACAGAAATGTGTTGCTTCACTAAACGGGGGGTCTGAATCTCGTTTCCCGCCAGTCTACCAATCAATAACGTCATTTTACGAGCAGCTCTCCTCGTCACATGAGAACTTTCCGCTGACGTTCGATTCCCAGAACAAACACTTGTTATTTCTTCCCTGAAGCGGAGCTGCGACTTTTAAATTAATTCACACGCGCCACCCCCACTGGGCTATGAATCTCGTTATTTTTGTGTATATGCTCTCGGATAACTCTGACGGCGCATAATTTTGCATGTAAATCGTGCCCGGCAGAGCGAGTGTACGGCGCGAACGCTGAACTCGCCCTCTGGCTAGCGCACGTGGGCTGGGGGTAGCAGGGTAGCACCCAATTTTGGTCGTTACCAACACGCACGCCGCCCACTCGCTGGATTAAAATTGCATGTGTGTTCCCGCGACACAAAAGGTGGATTTCGAAAATCATTATCCAGATGAACAGATAAGACCCGGTAAAAGGTGTAGAAGACTAATTTATTATTGCATTATTTGCAATTAAGTAGCGTAATTTCGGGCTCGGCGACACTCGGGATTATAGGTCAGAGGTCAAGGAGGATTGATTTTCGATATCCGGCTTTGTATAAATTGTCGGTTTGTGTCAAATCGGACGTGATGTATATCCGATTGGTCGCCGCTGAGCAATCTGAGTGGCCGTACTCGTCTGGGGACGCGGCGTGAATGACCTATTCCTAATATTTTACCGGGAATTGTTCATTTGCAAAGCTTTTATAGCTACATATGCTACCTGGGGAAACTTTTTTTAATTTTCCTCTCAATTGTGCAGCTGTAGGGCCCAGAACACCCTTATTTTAAAACATCAGAATCACTTTGTGTGAATTTTGAAAATATCGCCATTCAGTTTGGAGGGTGCTTAAATTTTTCCAACCCACAATATTGCAAATTTGTGAAGCATGCGTTGAATAAAATATTTTTCGATAAAGTATTTTTAATTTTTTGATCTCTCGAATACACAAAACAAAAATGGCGATGGAAATTTGCCTACTGAGGCGAACTCGATCCATTTAAATCCTCTAATTTTTCCATGGGAGATAATTGGTGCTTCCTCTATTGATTAAAATAAATATAAATATCACGGTTTTGAAAAAATACTGACCATGTTGATCATTAAACCTGCTATTTAGTTTAGCAAAAGGGAAAATTAGTGAATATTCCGTCCACCGCAACTCTTTAGAGCCATCATTTCGCACAAACAAAAACTTTGCGTGACAGCAGCCGACCATTAATGATGATTGTTTGCTTTCATCACCCGGCGGTGTATATGTATTTAGCGCGCGAATTCATATGTATATATAGAGCCTGTTGTGCAATTCTCGCCGCGGGTGGTTGCCTACTTCACTCCACAGGTTTGCCATGATGCCTTCCCTGGTCGGCCATTTAACCCAGCTACCAACTCCAGGACTCGGCAATTTTCTGCACGAAAGCCCTCGCGACCTAATTTATTGTGACATTTCCTCTCTCCTCCCCCGGCAGAAGTGCTGGATGTTCTTTGTGTATCTAGTGATTACGCGCACTGTCGCGGCCCTCCGGCTGGCAATACGGCTGCCGGCTACCTTTCTCTGCCTTTGTCAACCACCATTTTGCCCTTTCGACCCCGGGTTCCACCGTCCAATTTTTTTGTCGTCAAATTCTCAACTCGTGCAAACAATAAGCTGCAGCTCATGAAATTGTAACTAGTTTAACCAAGGATGACTCGGAGGTCTAGCGGGCAAGTCAGTCAGTCTGTCAGGCAACTTCTCTCATTTATTATTGAAGCCGTCAAAGTGGCGTTTTAAATTCGCTGCTACCCCTATACGAGAATGCAATCTGACAATCAATAACAGAGTAAACCTACTTCTTGCGTTTCACCAACGACTAAATCTTTCACATTCGAAATGATCGGCCGTCGTAGATCACGAAACCCAGCATTTTTCAACATTAGCGACCAAATTGAAATCCATTATTTATCCGGCTGACGCGAATTGTTCTTTGCCGACATCGATTTTGTAATTCCCATGGTATAAGAGCGCGTTCTGTATGTATGAAGCCTGTCCATTTTTCAGCGGAAAGTACATATATACGGAACGGTGAATGTGCCTTGCGCCTACATTACGGACGTTTTCATTATTGCGCTCGCACACAAAGGGAAATTGAGTTGAAACAGCTGACCCTTTTCGAAATTGCGATCGCCATACAGCTGGCCGAGAATGGCAAAAGCTTTTAATTTGTAAACGCCGAGTTGCAGCGAGCCAAAGCACGGACTCTGCTTATGGAAAATTGCTGAATGGCTTTATTTAAACTGAAATGTTTTTTTCCCTTTCGCCGACGTAATTGAAGAGCTGGCGAGCTTACTCTGAAGCTTTTATTCAGGGCTGAGAATTTCGTGCCATCCCGTCAGTTTCACTTCCGAACCAATGGTTTGAACACAACATTTATTACGAGCGGCATGCGAAGATGGCAACAACTATCAGGCGAGATCAGTGATGAAAGAGCACTCACTTTGTTGCACGTGCCAAGACATTCATTCGCATTCCGCCCCAAGTGTTTTCGGATTGTTGCTTTGATTGATGTGCGCGCAATTCATTGTACTGCCATTCTGTTTCCGCTCTTCTTTGCATTCTTTGGTCCTCTATTCAGCTTTTATGGGCTATTCGAATTCAAAATTGCTTTTTGTTGCCTTTTGTTGGGATGTACTGTATCAATAAACTCATCCTCACTCGTGCTGTGCGCTGTGGTAATTTCCCTTCCTCGCTGATGCTTTGAATTAATTTCCTTTGCATATAAATTGAGATTTTCTGCTCAAATGAGCTTTTCATCGGTAATTATAAACAGAGGAAAAGCGAAACAGGTCATCCTGTAAACAAAAACGGGCTTTGCGTTGGTTATTTTTGGTTATAGTTTGTTTTAATTAATGGGTTTGAATGCCATTTGAATGCCAGATCTAATTTTTTCCTTTGATAGATATTTCCTCTGTCTTGCTTCTTGTGATATAAAAAATAAAACCATGTTTAATTTAGTTTTAACTTTAACCTAACAATTTTTCTATTTCTCTCATAATCCGACAGCAGGATTTAATCGAGTTAATTTCAGTTTTGGGAGTGTATTCATTAACCCTATTTCTTTTTAGTTCTTATTTCACTTAGGCTTGGTTCTGTTTTCTAACCAATATGGATTTGTGAAAAAGCCAGACAGCAAATTAAATAAAGAGGCAATGAATAAACGCTGGCGTTTTAGAGAACTTGGCGCGGCTTCAGCAGTTTGCTGCGGAGCAATTTTGCGGTCATTGTGGTTTGGAGCCTCTGTGAGGGGGTTTGAATAGCCGAAACGTATGGGAAATGAGATGCAGGGTTGATGACGGGGTTGATATTGATCATTATTGGTCCGAAAAACTCTAACAACCCTTTTCGTTGCGACACATATTCCTCGCATTAGCATATCAAGGGAATTCAGAAGGCTGAATTGGCCTGTACAGTTTTTTCAGCCTGGAAGCAACATTGACAAATTGCGTGTACTTACATGGTGATCAATCAAACAGATTTCTCGTTTTTCAACCTGATTTTTTTCCAACTCAAATCCACTTGAGCGTGATCCGCCTTCAATTTGGTATAACAAATGGACTATTTTCCACGTCCCCGGCCAAGTGGGCTCGACGGAGAACTTTTGACAAGCCGCGCGATACACACGTGCCAGTTGCTCGACGCACTTGATGTTAATCAATAACGGCAGACTTATCACTTAAATTGACAATGAGAGGGCTGAAGCGCTGTCGCTCTCTGGAAAATTACACGTTTGCATCATTATCTTGCGAGTAATCGATCGCGACCTCGTTTATTTGCAGGCGATATACGTGGTGTAAGAGAGCAGGCGAATCGACGAAGTGTATAAAAAAGGTGCAAAGAGGCAGAAAATCGTGATTTGCAAAATGCGAACGCGTGGCTTTCCATTTTACTGCTTTGTTTTGACTTGTCGTCGTGGTGGAGCAAAGCACAAACATAAACAGTTTATGGGGTGCAGCAGCCACCACACACTACACAAAAGGAGAACGAGAGACGCAAGGATTGATATATTTTTATTTTTGTTGGCAGATGGAGTTACTCATGGGAGCGTCGTCGACCGGGGTGGCTGGCTAAGCAGAGATGACAAGCTGTGGCGCGGGCGTGCGCAGGGTCGGCTCCAGCGAGACGCTGCTGCCGTCTACATCGGCGTCGCCGCAGCGTCAGGCCTCGTCCAGCTCCAGCCTGCTGCCGCCGTCGACCATGGAGGCGCTGCCGTCGCCGAGCCTCACCGTGGCAGGATGCTCGGTCGGCACCGGCGGCGCTGACGAGGTGCTGCTCAACCTCTCGGGGGTGGCCACGCCGCAGGAGGCGGCACGCTCCATGCCCGACCTTGAGCTGCACTCTCGCCGCGCCAACGAGGCCGGTGCGCCGATGCTGTTGCCGGCGCCCAACGCCGACGCTGTACTCGCCTGCCGACTGCGCTCCTCCCTCGCGCCGCACCCCTACGGCCGCTGCCGATGCGAGGCCATGCCCTTGGCGCGCTCGGCCTCCCGGGAGAGCGTCCGAAGCTCCCTTCATCAGGTGCGTACGTCGCCCGCCTGACCGCCCGCCCACCCGCTCGCTCGCTCGGCACACGCGCTCTCTTTGCCGTGCCTCTCTCTGTTGGGACTCGTCTTTTTTCCAACTTCTCTGAAAGGTTGCGCTGAGCACCAGTCGTAGCTTTTTGCTCAATCAAAAATTCAAGCGCCAGTTTTTGTTGTCTGCCTTAATAATTTGGTGAGGTCAAGTTACGGCTTGAAAGCATGAGCACGCAGAACAGTTTACTTTGCCTCAGCTCAAATAAAGTTTAAAGAGCTTTGAATATTCAACCATTTCAATAAATTATATCCAGGAAGTTTTTAAAATGATCTGAGGCCTGCTATAAGGCTGCACTTCAAATGATGATAATATTTTATTTTAGTAAAACATCAACTAATAATTACAAAATATTTAAAAAAAAATGTAATTTGATTAGAAACAACTTAAATCACTTGTTTTGAGTAAAAATTCTGCAATGCCAAAAGTGTATTCAATAGGCGACTTTTAGCGCCAATATTCCCTCTATAGATAGATTTTTTGGCCATTCTGGCTACTATTTTCTCTATTATCCCTAATAGAGAGTTTTCTTTTTCCCGGGTGATAGCAATAGCAGATAAAACGTACACTAGAAGAGGGCCCCACGTTTGACAAACAGCAGCTACGTGTTTAGCAAGCTGACAGGAAAGTGCCGTAGTTTGGTGCGTTGCAGGTTTTTCATGGCTGCAAATTAAATTTGGGACCTCACGTCTCGCTCGCTGGCAGTTTTCAAATAAACGTTTTAGCAATTTAATTTTAATAAATTACATTTACTCTAGATCCTCCAAGCTGCAGAGACGAGTAAACAAATTAAAAGCTAAAATACGAATGGAAAGGCTGGTAAATTGAATTTCGAATAAAAAGCTGTTTAGAACGAGCTTTTTATTTGATTCTGGATGTTGATACAATGCTTTTGTCGCGACCGTTTGAACTTTTAATGACGAGGCTCTCAAGGGCAATATGATTTTCGCTGGAAACCTGGCCGCCCCGCTTTCGATTTTGAGAGAGCTGGGATTTTGAAATTACAAGCAAAAGCTTTTTCTGTGCTAACATCCGTTTATTTGAGTGCTTTCAGCGATTGCGAGAGTGAGCGAGAAAGCTCTGGGGGAACAGTGGCCGTGAGTGCGCCTTGCTCTGCTTGTGATACTGTGCCGCTGAGCATTGCTGCCACGCGGGTGGCCTATCTCGATTTATTGGCTCGGTGTATTCCGTGTACTTTATTGTACTCGACTTCTTTTGTATCTCTCTGTCGGAAAGATCGTTCCATTCGGTTCTTACGAGGAGCAATTTTTGAACCGGCCACTCCAAGAAATTGACCAAAGGAGAAAGCGACTGGCGAAGAAAACCCATCTGTTTCATCCTGGACATCAATAGTTGTTATATATCTTTATTTAAACTGAAACTAGTGTACGACGATAAATGTAACGATGTTATACCCTCGGAGATAAAAGAAAATAACAGCTTATTTATTCCCCGCAGATAAAAATATTTTTGGTTGCGATCAGCCCCGTGCGGTCAAGCATTGAGCATTCGCCCGTTTCTCATGTTTCAGAACGCTCCGACCATAATGACAAGCGACATTACGCTGCCGATCGTGTTGACGCCACGCGAGCAGCACGTGGTGCCGGCGTGCAGCTCGCGCATCATCCGCCAGAGCTCGCAGCCCGAGTCGTCGTGCATCCATTGTCACCACCCAGCGCCAAGCGCCTCCCTCCGCCAACTGCGCGAACCCGGCGACGGGATCGCGGGCATCGCGGCCGATTCCCTCAGGATCAATGGCGCCATCCGCCAGTTCAAGCAGGTACTTGCCCTTCGATGCCACCTCTCCTTTACCCTGCTGCTTATCAAGGCAAAATTGAGTACCTTACCTGTTGTTGCCAACCTTTCGGTTCACACGCCGAGTGCTCACGAGTTGTGCACGCGATTAGTGAAATATTACCGAGAAAATGAAGCAGGATGAAAAAAATAAGCAAAAAATATCCATTTATATATTTTTATGAGAATAAGAGTCAGATTATATCCCTTGGTGAGCATCAATAGTCAATATAGCAGAGTAGAGAATTTAACTAGGCGTTGATAACGTCATACTGCCATTTAAATCATAATATACTTTCCCTCTTGCAGAACTGCTGAGCTGTAAATATTACATTGTCCCTATTGTTGCTGATAGAACCTACGTATAGTTCGAGAGCCCCGCTCACGCTCATTCATTTTAAACTCCCGCTAGAGGTTAATTCCAACTTCCCACGCTGTTCGCCGTCTGTCTAGCAGATTGTCCTGTCCGCAGATATTTTATAACTGTCCCCAAATTACTGTACATTTACTGTTGTGATGGTGTTTGTTTGTGGCGTGTCGTCTCACATGTCAGAATGATTCCTACCTACATTAAATTCCTAATCAATTAAAGTGTAGTAAATCACAAATAAAAAAAAGAAGAAAATAAGAGACTACAAACTAAAGAAACTGCTAAAAATTAGGAAACAAAATACTGACGTTTTAACACGTGCTTTTCTACAATGCTGGAACTCTCCCCTTTCAGCGAAGAAGGGTCACACGAACGCGAAAACTGCCATAAAAGTAGCAGCGTGATTTTTACTGGCACTGCTGACGAAGAATGCGCGTAAATCTGAAGCTATATGGGACATTAAAACTGCTTGTGTTGCCGCACCAAAGATTATTTGGGCGTTTTACTGCGGTGGGATAGCATTAAGGACAGATGGCGAGCACTCTTAAAATCGTGTGAAAAAGTGTCGGGTTAATTTCAGCCCGCAACTTTTTGCGTTGCCAAACACGTATGAAAATAATGTTGAACAAAGAACCGACACACAGTAAAGCGAGACAACAAACAGACTCTTCCCAACAGCCCCTCCATTGTGAACATTCCCACCATATTCAGGTACACAGCACAGCGCTGCAGCTAGATCACTGAAGTTGCGGTCCATCAACATCATTAAAAGTTCCTGAGCGCAATCAAGACTATGGCAAGAGCAGAGAGTTGGTTGGAATTGGCTGCCATAATGGCGCAATAATAAAAAAAGCACACCTCTACCCATTTTCTCGAATATTAAGCAATATTTAAGGGCCACGTTATGGCACCAACTTGGGCAATTTCGCAACTTGCGCCCTGCAGACATATTAGCCTCTCTAATTAGAAAGTACACACGCAAATTTGTAAGTGCCAAGAGTGATTCATCATATTTCTTCTCTCTTCTCTTTAGCTTTCCAGGCGTTGTTTAGCTTGTTCAGCTGAAAATATGGCCAACAAATTGCTGCTGGCGTGCTGCGCATCCCCCCTGAAATAATATCTCGCTCCCTAACAAGCTGAGTTGCTACACATTTAAACAAGTGATATATAATATCACACTGATCTGCAAGTTATCTCTTCATCTATCTCTACTCAGTATGTTCCACCAATTCACTTGTTATGGACTTTCTCTTTTTCTCTTTTCCTTTCACGTGGAAGTATTCAGACTCACAGTCGGAGATGTTTTTGATGTTAATGTTGGTTGGTTAGCTGCTTACTAACAATTTTTGGATTGTTGTTCTCAGACGTTTTTTGAAATTTGGATAAACATTTTTGCATCAAAATTTATTATCTTTTTGCTCTTCTAATCTCAGTCAAACTGTTTGTTTTCCAAACAGTGCATGGGACAGAAATGTGTTTTTTTTCGTCTTCAATATTACCAAATTAACATATTGCAGAGTTTTCAATGTTCCATGTTGAGCTTGCATTTACATACATATTATACTATTACGCTTTCTTCTTCTGCTGCACAATTCGTCAGAAACGCGTGTTACAGTCGTGGGACGACTAAAATTTCGACCCCACCGCGATAATTTCCCACAACTCGACGAGATCGTCGACTTCATTCTCATACCCTGCCCCATTGTGTGAAAAATTCTAATGCTATTGGCTAATATAATGTAAACCCATCCCTCTTATACGTGGCAATGTGGTGCAGGGAATTCTTCTGACACCGCAAACTCTAACCCAAGCAAGGAGAACGCGCTTCCGGAGGGCCCTAACCGACGCCAACAGCGAAACAGTCACCTACACCAAAACGGTCGGTGTCTTTTTTAATCATGTTTGAATCACACACAAACACCTTTGCAAACTGATTTGGCTGCTTTCTGCAATTCGGCTGAGAACTGCATCACTGCTATATTGTTTTCTTTTCGCACACACACCTCCACACCTATGATGACTTTAATATTATATAAGGAACCATTGAATATCCGAAAGTGCTTGATGCAGTGAATTTACTTTTCAGTGAGGATAATTTTTGACTTGATTCTGAAAGTAGAGAGCTCTAAGAAGTAAGTGTAGAGATGGCCTACTGTGCCATTACACAGACGTGAGTTCGCGATTGCGTTTAATTACTCTCAAAATAATTCTAAATGTGCTGTGAAAAACGCCCGGCTGATCTATTGCTGTTCAGCGAGAAGCTTGCTTCAGCATTTTACTGTAAATTGTAAAACTCTTGAAAATATTCATTTCTACTTAAAAGATTCACTAGAATGTCAGCGAATTAGGAATGAACTAGATTATTAATTTTTCTCATACATTGCAACTTGAGAATAGACTTTATTACGGCAATTTGTGTCTCGATTCACTTTGTGTTCTTGGAATCTGTCAACTTTCTCTGCACTCCACTGCATGCCGGCATCAACATTTTCAGTTTAGTGCTCTTACATCACATTCTGCATGCCGGACACTGTGATTGATCTTGTGAATGATGTACTTTCGACCAGTGATCCATCTCGTATAATGACATTTCCTTGATGTTGCTAGCTACACTGTAATATAAGTAATAAAATCATCATAAATCAACTGCAATAACCTCCACGATGCCCATTAATCCATTAAGTCCCCGAGGAAACCCGACAACCATTGAATTAAAACGAGACATGAAGGTTTATGTTTAGAGATAAACCTGCTTTACATACTGCTTTTATATTTGAAAATTTCATGCAAATTTATGCGGAAAACAAGATGGCGCAGCCTTTTTGACATTTCACTTAACCCACTACTGACAAAACACACTGGCGCATTTCTTTCTTGTTCGTTTTGGTCCGCTTCCAGCAAATGCCTACACTCGACGCAGTTTTTTTTTTTATCAAATTGCACACGCCACTCACACGTCCAGATATTCATTTGTAAACACACAATAAAATTGAAACTTCGCTCTATGTTGTTACTGCTTTAATTACCACGACACTCCATCCTCCCATTTTGACACACACTTTGTATCTTGTAAATATATATATCGACAAAACACGCCACAGCGCCGAACACAACCTTTCACACGACAAGTTATTTCCGTGTCCCAACCATTCTCGCTCGTGGATTCAGGAATTTTTAGTGCTGGATTTTACTGTGTTTAATTTCAGGCACTCGCTTCGTCACCGCCACTGAATATTTAACAAGCGCCACTTCACTGTTAATTTCACTTTACAATTTGTCCGCAAATGCAAATAAATCTCGCGATGGTTAATTTAGCAACGAACCAAATTGATTTTTGCAGTGGCGGCCATGTGAAGTGGTTTCCGCGAGAAAACCGCGAAAAACCGACAGAAATTCGCAAACACCAAATGCAGCCGCGGAATACGGATTGAAAGAGTTATCCCCGGCTGCATTCAACAAACAATCGGCTGACTCAATCGCCGCCGCAAACCATACACTCGTTGAGTGAGCGGCTAAATCCTATGCTCTTTAAAGTTAGCTGACTTCAATTTATTACCCGCTCGCCAATACTCGCGTTACTAATCACCGAGGCTCCAATTCCAAACTGTTCATCGTTCATCCGGGCTTTGCCGGTGAAAGGGATTGGTGATTTGCCATCAAAAGAGCATTTCAAATTAAGGCTCGTTTCAAACGTATTTGCCTGTTCATTTATTTGCGCACTGTAAATAGCTGCATATATTATTATTATTTATATTTATATACAATCCACTTTAACACAGATTCATAATTCATAGTAAAAGTGGGAAAAAACTGAACGTAAATTTCAAATCAATAATTTTTTTTACTGGGTTTCAAGACGATTGCAGATAATAATTAAATATTGTGCTTCCACTTGTTATTTTTTCAATATTTTAAACCCTGACACCCTGTTTCACCGTGGAAAACAAAGAGCTTCCACTATGCAAAGAAAAGACGGTGGTACTCAAAGATTTCAAGCATAAAAGTCGACACCCTCTGTTGCGACGATATTTGGAAAAGAAGCTTTTGTGTGTCCAAAGAACCAGATATATATATAATGCTTTCCTTTGTTCTCCTCCTTATCTTTTTCGCTGCAACTTCAAAGAATGTTTCTCATTCACCTCTAACTCAATGACCCGGCGGAATCCAGACTTATATATTCCTTTCTACCAAAAGTATACGCATATACTAGTTCGGCCAAGCGCACGCATGTTATCACACTAACCGAAAGCTGGGGATATCATTCGCCCGTTGAACACCCTCCGCGAGGATTCCATGCATCGCGTCTGGGAGGGAAAGACCATCTCCCAGGAGCGACAGCGTTCAGGGCGGCCTAGATTCGCGTGAGTGGGCCGTTTTTCTTGATCGAAACGCGGAAAGGCGCTGGAAGAACAAGCGTGTCTCATTACACGCTGCGTGCAGACGCTCCAAACTCAATTGGGAGCTGGAGCGAAGGGAAAAAAATTATCGTTCCCCGTTTAGGGCGTCCTAGACACGTGCACGGAGCGCAGCTTTTGCTGGAGAATAAAAGGATTTGGCTGCGTAAAGCACTCAGGAGAAGCGGGATCCAAGATTGTTTTAGCCAAAGCAGATATTGCATACGAAATGATGGCGAGATTTATGGGATCCCGGGATGGCTTTTACGGCAAAAGAGACAGTTTTAGACGGGGTTTCTATTTCTTAAAGATGATCTCCGTACCAAAGGTTGCGATAAAAATTCCTTTTGAATATATGCATTTTAAGAAGAGTCGTATTGCAAAAAGCGCAAAAAGGCGCAGAAATAACTTTTCCGTGTTGTCTTCTTGTTCTGCAATGTTTTACACGAGTCTGCATTTGCATATTCATTTCGTTGCTGGCATTTTATAGTTTTTTTTTTTTTTTTTTAATATGAAAAATTGCTGATGCCGGCACACGATAAAAATATCCCTGCTCCTTTCCGCCACGAAAAGCAATTTCGCCGATGAATTCTTCCGCTCGAATCAACACAGTTGACAAGCGTTTCAAGAAATTAAATTTTGAGCACAAAAGAAACGGCGAGTTTTCTATTTCGAAAGGCAAGAAATCGAGAGGGGTTTGCGAAAAAAGATCGGCGGCAGCAGCTCGGCGGCGAGAGAGCAGCAAAGGGGACGCATGCGCCCGCTTGGAAAGGGGTGCAGTATTATGTAGCCGCGCTGTATGTTATGTGGGCGCAGAAGCACAGTTCTGGCAGCAGCCGTGGCCGAGGGACACGGGCCGTACGATCCGAAAGGAGGCGTTTTTCCCCATCGGTGTGTCTGAGGGACCCCGCGCCGCCGGTCGACCATGTGCCATGGGGGCTGCCTGTGCACCGCTGCAGTGCTGCCGGACAGGTGCCTCCTCCGTAATGGAGGCGGCCGCAGCTGCCTCGGCCGCCAGGGTCGCGCGCCCACGCATGTATAGGTGACTCTGTTGGCCCGCCTCTGGACAATGTTCAAGTTCTTCAGGAAGAAACCTCACACTCTATTAGACTAGCAATATTCCCACTGCAAAACGCCTGTCGACCTGCAACTCCACGACGCTGACCGCTGTCAAGGAAAGGTAACCGCTTTTTTCGGCTCATAACATACAGTATATATCGTCACGATTGGTGTTTCGTTTCGAGGCAGCGCTGCTCGATCTCCGAGGTGCAATTAGATTGTAGCGTCGAAATGATTATTTCCGACGGCGGTTCACTTAATCAGAAGCGGCCGTGTGCATGCAAAACAAACGCGCGCGCGTTTTACTTTACTTTTGGGAATACGCCGAGCAGAAATCGCTTCCTGGTCTGGCATTTAATGATAATAAGATGACCACGGTGCAACATAAATTACGAAAGCAAGAATTTAACGCATTTGATAAATAGTACTGTAAATTCAATATTTGTCTCCACCACATATATTAATCACACGTTTCCATGCTGCACAGGGGCTTGTTAGCTCTGCAGGCCTCATCAGCAGCACTTTACCTTCAAAACAAAATTCGCTCCACAGGACAAGCTGCAGAGAGTTTTGAATCAAGAGTCGTTGAAAACTACCGAATGCTCTAATTTCTGACTGAGTACAAACTCTTGTCAACCCCGTCACTTGCCCTCCCTGAGATATAATCAATCCTCCCTTAAAAAACACAAGCCTAAAATTCCATCATTTTTATAAGATATTTTTTCTATTCTGCGTATCAAGTAAAAAAATGGGAAGGAAAATTTGAAGGCTTTTAATTTTAATTAAAATATCTGGCCACAGAAACAAGGCTGCTTTTTGTCGTTTCCCGTTGGCGCTCGACTTGCTCGATATCGATAAGTCTCAAGCACTTAGATATTATAAAATGACGCTGCGGTCGGGCTGAAATTACGTTGCAAACGAGTGTTTGGCAGATCACTTTTTGGGCAGACGGAACTTTCGTCGTCTCGTTGCTGGGTTTTACGGCCTTGAAAGAGGAGGCGCGCGCTGCCCAAAACACTTCCGACTGGGGGCGGCTGGAGGCAGGCCGGGCTATTATCACCTCGTTGCGCAGAGCCGTCGATGACACGCGCCCGAAATTTCGATGAACCAGTTTGCAGGAGGGATCGTTATCAATTGACTTCAAAGGGAGTGTCATGCATATTTAGCAGGCTCTGAGAAATTCCGGCTTTCATTAAAAGTTTGGCAGGTAATAAGAGAGCAAGCGACGCTTCCAGATAATAATTTATGTTCAGGAAACCGGCGAAAAAAGGCTTTGTAATTAATTTGAGTGTCACTCGTGCGCGGCTTCAACTGCGATTCACACGGATGAAATGCTCGTCGCCCTGCCGATTACCATTAATAAATTCTGGTCCAAACAGGTCAATCTTTTATTACAAATGTGGAGCAAAGCGTCATACAATTAAAATGCTAAATAATGCACACTAATCAATGTGCGTTGAAGATTGTTAGCGCGAGATTTAAATTATTTTAATTCAACAATTCAAATTTAATGACAGACGTGACTCATTGAAGGTTGAGTTTAGCTAAATAATATTTGTCTCTCTCAAATATCTCGAAAAGGAACGACACATATTAAAGCAAACTGACATGGTGTTCAGCAAAAAGTATTTTCAACTCATATTTTACTGCTTGGAACCTGCTAGACAAACACAGAACGTGTTAGTAAACAAAACTGCTTCTCGCGCAGCAGAAATTATTTAATTTGGCTCGCTGCAACCGTAGGCGAGATTTAAATTAGCTTTAACCACAGAGTGCGCGCAAATTGAAAAGAGACTCGCCCAGATAAATTACAATTTCGGTTATTATTCTCTTGCATATTGGAGTATGCAAATTATTGTCTCTTACAACAAGTCGCTCGCGTTGTATGCACGGCGCGTAATAAAAATTCATTAGGCAACTAGCTCAAGCCATATTTTTGCAGTCACGCCTTGGAAACACTTTCAATGAGGACGATGAAAAAATACCGACGCTTCGCAATGCTGTCTGCGCAGAATCGTGAAATAACGACAGCGAAATGGTACAAAATCGCTTGCCAAACGAGTTGAAAGAAATCCAGGACGACGAAGAAGAAAGGAGCAGACCCGGTGCGGCGCGAGTAAAAATGCACTCAGCTGCTGCGAGAATTTAATAATAGTATAATACATTTCGCCTCCTCTGCGGCCGTGTCCGAATCTCGCCGCTCTCATTTTTTGATGATGGGATGCTCCAATGTAATTGTGCTTTTTTCCCGGCACTGAAAAATATACAGTTTTTTGTTTTGGTTTAGGCAAAATGTGAGTAAGCCGGCTATTCACGACTCTGCTGTTCTCTGTGTGCAGTGAAACGAGACTGAATTAAAAGAGAATTCTGCCGCACGTCGCATGTAATTCATTAAGCATCTCGTAAATAGAGCACTGCTTTACCATTCGGACTGCCGTGAGCAAAAAAGGACACAGTCACGACCTCCTGCGGCTCAGCTAGCAGGTGTCCCACTTTTGCCTATTTTATTGAACTCTCTTTGTATTAGTTTTATGCTTCGCTTCTCACAGACGTGGCTGCATTAGCGCAATGGACATAAATTTCAGCAGCAGGAGCAGCTAATAGCGATCCGACCGCGATGCAGCCATTTAATGTTAGGACCCAGCTTGAAGTAATTTGGCGGAATACACTTTTGAGAGGATACACAAACGATAATTACAGTGATACCGGCATCATTTTATCAAGCTTTCCTCGAGAGATAATGGGCCTAATAAATCCCTAGGCCTTTGCCCGCTGGCATAAGGAAAGCAATAAGTCAGCCAGATGAATTTGGCGATCCTCCAGGCAGCATTGCCCAGGGCCTGAATCGCAGCGAATTCGACCCCCGCGGTCAATTGCTCCTTTTTTCCTTTCCGTGTAGAGAGGGTTTCGCATCCCACGGGGCAAGTGTTTTACACTTTTTCGCCATGCTCAAGTAATTTTACAAACGAGTTTTTATGGTGCTCTTTCATAGGAACCTGGAGGAAAATTTGACTAATCTTTCCTCTGTGACCAGATAGTTCCAACCTCAAATGTTGTAATTTTTTACTTATTCTGAATTTTGTAAAATATTAAATTTGCTGAATAGTTATAAATCTAAAACACAAAATTAAATCTTGCCTCCTAAAAATTTAATTAATTTTTTCAATTAGAAAGTAGCATTGGTGGACAATTATTTTTATTTTTTAATTTAAGGTAGCGTAAAATATTAAAAATACTCTTAAAAACAAAAGTAAATCTGGAACGAATGGCATTCTTTTATTTGGGAAGTGTTACGACACAATGATCAGGTTCATTATATAATTATAATCATTATAATTTGTCAAGCTTTCACGATCCTGCTGCCTAACAATTAGACGAGAAAAATAATGATGCATAAATATGTCAAACTAAATAAAAAATGGGAGCCGCTGATGTAGTTTCTTAATGACTAATCACTCAAATATCTCAATTATACGATTAACACATCAGTAGCATATATATAACGGTACCCAGTGCTTCCCCTTTCACTCCTCGGCTGCTCAGCAAATTGCTGTTTTTATGTCGGCCGCCCTTTCCCACTTAATTGATAGTTTGGAGCCTGCTGGACCGCGTTTGATTGAAAACAGAGATCGAAACCAGTTGCGAGACGCGCAGGCAGTCAGAAACGTATGCGGAGGGCATCGCTAATGAAGGGGGGTCTTTTATAATTGCGGCGGCGAAGTAATACGCGCGCGAGCATTCGACTCTTGATTTAGTCGCCCAAACATGGAGCACAACAATAGCAGCAACACGAACGCAGGCGCTGTCTCGCATCTCAAGTACCAGCTGTCGGTCAGTCTCTGTCCGTTTTGTCTTTGTAGTCTGTTATTATTATTTGGCCCGTTCTCGGCTCGCAATCCAATTGTGCATGCAACCGGCTCTCATTCTTTTGCCAAAACGAAAACCCCAGCTGTGGCCAGCTTGCTTTTCACTAAAACGTCAGGCCGGGAATTTGGCGGATTTCGCTCTGAAAACCGCTGGAGTGCTACGCAATAGGGGAAAGAGCCGGCTTTGGCGAACATAGCCTCAACTTGTAAGTACAAAATGGTATTTTTGCACTAGACTGACACTTTGATGTTTTCGGAACAAGCGAGAGCTCGAGCATTTTATTTTGTACCGACAGACAACGGAAAACGTTCGACATATTAGCATGTTTTTCCGTCCAAACAACTCAAACTGACGTGCCCGTTCTACTTTTTTAATTTAAAAAATAACTCGATTTTTAATTTACCCTTGAATGGACGTATTGTGCATTTTTTTCTCTTTGAAGATCTGTTTGCTTTGGCTTTTCAACCTTTTGTACGCTTTCTGTATTCAGCGGCTCAAACGAAGCGCTTTATTATTATTGGTGCACACGCACCAGAACTCTCAAATGCCAGAGTTCAATCAGCACCTTTTCTCGCTCATGATTATTCACACAGGCTCCGCGAAATCTGTTTTCGTAGCTTTCTCGAACTCAACCGACTTTTCCAGAAAAAAGTGATATTGCTGGGCTTGATAAACAAATTTTAATACTTCTCAGTCTTTACGGGGCACACTGAAATTGATAAAAAAAGACTTGCAAGTCAAACGAGTCGCGTGCAAATATGCTCTCAGAAACCGACAAAGAGCTTATGGCGCGCGCACACAAAGGGGCGACCGTTCTTGCAAACACACAACCTGCCTAGGCATTTTTGCACAGAGGACAGGGACTCTTTGGGAACGAGCGAGAAGGGTCTCGTGGAACGAGATAGATAAAACACTGCCGGCAGTGAGTGCGTTTTTCACCTTATAGGCGAGACTGCGAAACTTGATGGTTGGCGCTGGAATTACGGTCCGTGTTTTTCAGTCTCGCGGAAAATTGGCTCTCTGATACAAGCAAATTACTCCGAAAAGTTTTGTGCTAACTAGAACGGCAAAAGCAGACGAGAGATGTTACACTCTGTGTACTGCGTGCTCGACGGTTGCGCAATTTTCAATGCCGACGCTGAAATATAGCGAGCCATTAATTTGATTGAGTGCACGGCACGCTTCCACGAATGGTAAAGCCGCGCGCGCGTGTGTCTGCTCTGGCAGAATATGAGGGCGTTGAAAACTCGTTGTGTGATTTATTTGTTGGCTCCCGAATGAACAATGTTGAAGTTACGGGGTGAGCTGTATATTCGAAGCGCGCCCAATAAATATGTTAATATTTTGACTTGCTAAGCATCAAAGTAAGCATTGCCATTTTAAATTGTTCGCGATTAGGATGTCCTGTGCCTGAGTGGGCAGCAGAGCTATTTTTTACCGTGGCAGCCTGCAACCACATAATATCGATTGAGCTATATGTAACTTTTTTTAATTATGCTAGAGGGTTCGCCAGATCAAGCTTTTATCGGGTAAACTTTGCTTTAAATAATGGCATGGTCATCAATATTGTTACATAAAAATTGTTGGCACGTAATTTACGACAGTATTAAATGAAACAAACCCTTTTCATATTGAGCGTGGTACATTTTAAGTTGTGTCAAAAATAGTTTTTAATGATATCTTGAATAGAGCCTTTCAAACGAATATAATAAATCAGCTGTTAAACCCTCAATTGAATTTATAAAATATGACGGCTATATGGCTCGAGATAATTTTTGGGGTTCAGCCAAAAATACTTCCAGCATGTTACGAGAGATCAATTTTCGTGACACTTACTAACATTTCACATCTTTCATCTCAGTCGGCAAAGACGTTTCACGTTGCGAAAGCTTCATTTCGATTATCTTAACAAATTGCCTTTTCAATTACGCTCGCCAATTGTGCAGTTGAAAGTTTGCCATGAATCGCTCGCCACGCGCGAGTCTGCGGATGAACGTTGACCATAATCGCGTTATCGAGAGCACGGGTTAGTTATTAGCTTCAGTCGAGGGAAGAGTAGATAATTGAATGATACTCTGTAAGATTACAAACAGACGAGAGAGAGAGAAGATAAAGAAAGAAAAATGGAATTCCACCCCGAGGAGGGAATATTATCCCGGCAATCGGGACACAACAAATGGGTCAAGGAGTGAGTGTGGCCATCAGTCGGGGAGTGGCTTTTGACCCAATTCCGGCGCGGATCTCGTTATGCTAGCAGATGCACAATGCATTTTCCAACCCATCAGCCACACGAATAAAGATAAAAGTACTCTTTACTCTCGCGGCTAGCAGCAGTCGGCGGCAGCACTCTTTCGCGTGTGTGGGTGGGTGGGTCGGACCGCCGCTCTAAAAATTTCCGCTCACTGGCAAAAGGCGGAGTCTTGAAGGAAATACTTTCGTACTTTCCCTTTCGCGAGAGACAAGACGCTCTTCATAATGGATCCGAGAGGCATGTTCAAATTCAATTATGATTTCCATTAATATTAAGTCCGCGCTCCGTTCTCTCTCTCTCTCTCTCTCTCTCTCTCTCTCTCTCTCTCTCTCTCTCCTCTCTTCTCTCGTCGTGACGACTTATGATGATGAATTGGTAGCAAGGGGGCAAAATTTAATTCGCGGCGGCGGTGGATGCTGGGAGAGGGGATGTGAAAAACAGTCTGTTGATGAGCATTTCAGAAATTAGGGTTTCCCTTTGCCAGTTCTGTTTAAATAAACACAGATAATTCTCTCCAGAAAATTCATGGTAGAAATTTTCTAATGTGATGGGCCTCAATTGTTCCGTCTCAAACAGCTAAAAATAGAAATTACCATGGTTGTTATTTCGCAGCCCTTTCGGATCAGAGACGAAAAAGATTTGAAGCCTTAGAAATAAAGTGCCAGTTAAAAATGTGTGCATTCTTCGGTATGGTAGCGTTATTATATTCTACATACTATACAAAGGGAATCCCATCAACGCAATGTAATTATGAATTGTAAAGGGAGTGAGGGAGTAGAAAATTAATCGGCTGAAAGTCTCAAACATATTCAATCTTCAGGACTTTGCATTAAGATCGATGAATTTTCCAACTTTTGACAGAGTGTCAACAAAATCGTCTGATTAAAATCAGCCATTTTTCACACCCCCGCCTGGAGAAGAAGGCCCCTCACGTCTCAGTCAGACGATCTAGGAATTTCTCGCTTGTCAACTCTAATATCTGCAGGAAACCAGAAGCAAATAAGAAACGCTCAGTCATAAAAGAGGAATGATTTATCGGCCGTAAAAGCGACCACTGCCACTCGCCGGAGATAGCAAAGCTTGGCTCGATGCTGTCTGGCCTGTATATAAATTGGAGGAGCTGAAAAATAAATTCGCTTTAGCATCAAAACGTGGTGCAATCTGGGCTGCGTGTAATTAAAAGGGCTCTCGCTGCCTTTGTTGACGGGGTGCTGGCCGTGCGTGTTTCATTAGAAGCAATTTAAATCAGTTTGTCGCCGGGTATCACGGCCCTTTGCTGCCTTCCACCGGGAGAAATGCGCCCTCTGGCATTTTGCCCAGAATTTCCCTCCGACCGACACGATGAGATTAAAGGACGCGAAAACCGAAAGGATTTAATTTGATTTCATCATCAAAATGTTTTACGGCCGTGCGCTTGATGGAGAACACCAGAACTGAACTTCCCATGGAGTGGAATTGACTTGTTATGCTCGTGTCGAGCACATGAAACGCCCAACGCTGATTGATATTTCTGCCTGCACAAGAAATTGACAGATTTGGAATCCGTGACGGGCCTGCAGATGATTATTTAGCGCCCACTCTCATCACGCTTTGTTTATGAGCTGCACGGGACTTCAAAAAATTGTCCTCATTTCACAATATTCATCAACACGTCTGCCATATTTGCTCACCCCCTGTGAGCATTAGACTTGCAGATTTTTTAATTAGAGCTTTCGTTATTAGGGATCTACGTGACAAGCAACATGCCAGCGGAAGCTATTGATTTTTTACAGAGTCGTTTTGTATAAGCGGGGGTTTTGACATTTATGACTCAATTTTCACAAAATGCCACTCCAGCACGTTGGGTGTTTTTATAAAAGGTAAAAATTTAAATCAAAATGCTAGAGCATTTTTAATAATTCGAAGTCTACTAATTAATTGGAAATAAATATATGGTGAAGTTGCGTTCACACAGTGTCGTTATTATCGTTTAATAACTAAATTAAAAAGGGTTAATTATTCTAATATTCATTCTATTGTAAATATGCATTATACTAATGGATATACCTATAGTGAGTATATGGCTACTTTGTAGTCTGTTCCTGCACATTTAATTTTGCAAACCAATAATTCAAAATTAAAAACCGACAATCCATTATTTTACAGCTTTCCTTCAATTACGACACACACGCTTTTGTCTTCTTGATATGCAAACTCAGAAATGGGATATACCATGCATCAATCTTGCCTATAGAAATCCACTGTCAAACCCCATGCATTTCATTAAACTTTACAAGGAGAACTTTCGATCAGACTTAGGACTTCAAATTATAGTTTTGAATTGTAGAATTGCACCACTCACCGAGTTAGCAAAGCCCATATACATGCACATAGAAGTTAATTAAACTTAGCGCAACCAAACACTGCGTTTTATGTTCACTTCTTAGCATTAGTTTGTCGCAAATGGCAAGTTGTGACGCACACCAACAATCAAATGCTGCAAGTTAATGTCAAGAGAGGTCTGGTCGCGGACAACTGAGTAAATCTAGCAGATTAAACTACTTAGCGCTGCCGGAAAGTTCGGCTTTAGAGCTGCAAAGAGAGAGAAGCTGCTTTGAGGAATGTTGGAAATTAGTGACGTGAATAAAACAGTCTCATACATTAATTAAAGTGTAGTGGCAGCAGCTTTCATAGAGGCTTAGACGCGCGGTCCTGCTCGCCTGAATCGGCACTGACGACGGTCTGTTTTGTTTTGCAGTTGCGCAAGCCAACGTCGACGGCGTCCATCCCTGGCGCGATGAAAAACCAGTCCAGCAAAGACTCAGCGAGCGAGGAGGCCGGAATCGCGTTGGTCGGAGTCCACTCTGAGTATCCAAAGTACACGGAGGAGCGCAAGTCCCTGGTGCCGGGCACAGGTGGCGGCGGCGGGGGCTACGGGAACTACGGGGGCGGCGGAGGCCCCGGTATCTTGTCGGCTGCGGGCGGTGGTTGTGCTGGCAAGCACAGCAAGCCCAACGTCGGCTACAGGCTGGGCCGACGCAAAGCCTTGTTCGAGAAACGAAAGCGCATCAGCGACTACGCCCTTGTCATGGGCATGTTCGGCATTATTGTCATGGTGATTGAGAACGAACTCTCCAGTGCTGGTGTCTACACTAAGGTAAGTGCGCATCATTTTTTTCCCCCACGAAAAATTGATTTTAACCACTTGAGAGCGCAAATTGATTTTCACCTCATTTCAGCTGGAAACTATATTAGGAATGAGAAAAATCATTCCACCTCATATTTATTTTCAGCATTTTTATCTGCTTCGAGTCGCGACAATATTTAAATTCGTTCTTCTTTTCTTAGGAATCGTCAATTAAAATTTGTTCTGACTGTTGATCGAATCGTCACGGGACCAACAAATAAGCGCGATTAATACAATTTTCAGCCAGACTTAAAATTGTCTATAAATAGCTGTCAAAACCATCTATAAACAGTCTGAATTATTTGATTCGTTTTTGATGTCTTGTGTCAAATGTTAACGTTCTGTTGGAACTTTTCAATGCAAATTAATTTGATTTCCAGACTGATTTATTCTTCTTATTGCGGCTTAATAAATAATATCCCCTTTGACAAAAACATAGCAAAAAATGTTGCAATTAATTGTTGTTTTTATTAAATTAAAAAATGGCTAAACTGATTAAACCTGTTGAAACAGCATTGAATTTTAAAATATTGAAATCGCACTCAAATTAGGAAGAATATCACATGTGGTTTTTCCAACTTTTCGATTTAGTAGGAAAATTTGAAACCAACTTAAAATATAGTTTATTTGTCAAATAAATCAGTTTTAGGCAAGTTATTTGTCTCCAGCGGGGACCAGATTTGTGCGACGCGCAGACACGGCGTCCGGTGGAGTATGGCGCGAAAGAACGGTCGCGTGAAAATGCGCGAAAAGAACCAAGTTTTAGTCAATATTGTGACATAATTTGCATTACTTGTACTAATTGTGTCTTTTGGATCGAAAAAACAAACTCTTGACACTCGTACGGCAATCCAAAGAGAGTATTTTGCTTCCCACATTCAGATGCCATCTTGGATCTGCGCAATCGGAACCAATTTTATTGCACATCTGGCTTCCACTGCTTGTCTCTATAAATATTTTTTATTTCGTCTCTGGTGCATTTATTATTGTGGAAATGAAACATGAGAAAATCACACTAATCCATTTTTGCACAAAATATGGATGAATTAGGCTACACGCAATGCCTAAAAAAACGACTAGATCGGTTCAGAAACTATCTAAAACCGGCCAATGTGATTATGTACCAGAAAAAATCTAAAATTCACAGCAATGTTTTTTGTTTCTATTAATTGGTTTGCAATAAAACTAAGATCATTCCCAAGAGTAACGTCATCGTGATTTGCGTTGGAGAGTTGAAACGTTTTCAATGCTGATTGAAAGTTGCCACTTCTTATAAACTCATCATTTTAGATACCGCGATTTAGAGGACGTTTTGTTTCGAATGCTTATTTTTTCTGTGCGCGCAAGTGCCGAGCACCTCATTAAACCGACTCATGAGAGGTGCTTTCACCAAATAAACGCTCTTCATATCAACGTCAAAAAGCGAGCATTTGGTTATGGCAGGCTGATGCGCTCACTCGTGACTCATGGGTGGGAAATTTTATTTCACACTGACATCCTGCAATGGTAAGCTGCTTCATTGCTGTGTCAAGGGTATGCATTGTAAGGAGCATCTCTTGCCGGTTTAAATGAGGCTCCATTTTCTTTTTGATAAATTCTTCTATTATTGTTCGTTGACGTCAGTTTCAGGAAATTTTCGCTCTTTCACTTTTTTAACTTAATTTTTGGACAAATCTGTGCAGTGAATATTTCTATATTTAACTAACATTAAAATTTAATTTTACGCAAAGAAAATTATGGAATGAATTCCTGACAGGCAATATTTATAGAAAAGAACTTGCTCTGATAAAACCAATGGAATATTTTAAATGCTATTTTGAATTTTCCTTTTCTTTATAACTGACATTTTTAGATCTTGTGCTCGAAAACTCTACATTGGATTGTAGACATCCGATGAGCACCATTTGATTTATATCGAGGCAAATTTCTGAGAGTGAAAGTCCATCTCAATAACGAGCCAGCCCGAATTCCACGCACCCAATTCTGCCAATTTAACCGTGAATAACAAATAATAGGCAGGTTGTATATTTTGAGCCCAAATCCAATTAGGAAAGGCAAAAAGTGCGACCCCAATTCGTATTCGTTAGCGCATCTTTCAATCAATCGCGAGCCAAGCCCGGAGGCTCACCGCGGCAGGAATGAATGAAGATGAATCACGCACACACGCACACTTGATCCTCGGCTAATGCTAACAGATGCCGACGGAAATGCAAACACACAGTTTTTCCGCAGCTCTCCCGGTTCTTTCTCCCTTTCCGCGCAAACCGCACGCAAAAAGCCTCGCAGGTGCAGAGCTAATTTTACTCCTGCACTGCTGCAAAATTAAAAAGGCTAATTTCGCCAGCGGCAAGTGCGGGGCAGGGGCGGGGGGTGCAAAAAATGGGCGCATTTATCAATGGTACAGGCAGCTTGGAGCAACGAAAAGCTCGCGTCTAACAAGCTTATGAGCAAGCAGCTTAAAACGTCATTTCTAAGTCTTCGCCAAACCATCATCAGATTTGGCCGCTGACACTCAACTTGAGCCCCCTTGAGTGGCAATTTGGCCGATGTTTGGGCACAAGTGCAATTTATGCGTGGCGCTAGACAAACGAAACGAACACTCAACGCTGTGATTTTTTGTGGCAAATGTTCCACTAGTTTTCAAAGTAATTGCACTACAAAAATGGGTCGATCTAATTGGCTTGAATCACGGGATTGCAATTAGCCTGACGGAAATAACCTGAAAGAAATAGCCGAAGGAAGTTGCATGAGCAAAACAGACTAAAAACGAGAATTTGGCACGCCACAATCGTTTTTTATTTAAGATTTTTTATTAATTGAAACTAACTAAGTATTTATGTAAATTATCGTTTTTTAATGTCTTTCACAACAAAGTAACTTTAATGTTTCCTGGTCCACTAGTATTGAATATCTCTGCTCACCATATTCGTGTCATTTAATACTCTGCTTATAAATGCGTTGCATGATGCATTTTGCCGTTTATTCAAGTGAGGCCGTAAAAAGTCACACGTGCTTCACATCAAAACCAAATGGAAGCTGTAATAGATCAAAATTACACCCCTGGCTATGCAAGTTCCACACCCTCATTGTGAAAACCGCAACATGAAATCGTACAACATACAAAACCGAACATAAATTACACGAGAACAGCGAGCCGAGCGAATGCTGCGATTTGCATTTGGCGCCGCACCGACTCAGTGAGCCTGGTTAATTGGCGAATAATTAGGAAGCGTGCAAATTGGTTTCCTTTGTGGCGGAGGGAAGTGGCGTTCACTGCTCCACATCTCGCCCATGCGGCTGCTCAGCCAACCCAACGGCGGGGCTCGGCTATGATTTGCACTTTGATCCGCACTGCTTTGCACGGCCTAATACATTTCTTCGTCCCTGGGATCTTCTCACATCAAGAGATAAGCCTTAATTGCGAATGCTGCGCGTCCCCCCGACGTGCTGATAATCCCTCGAGGGCTGCAGCAGGCACAAGCTCAGAAAAATCTAATTCCTTTCTGAGTTTGTATACCGGAAAATATGATTAATTCAAGAGCACGTTTTTCTTATCATTCAGGGCAGGGAATTTTAAACGAAGGGAGTTTCTTTGAAAAATTGCATTTTTAATTGAAATGCAAATAATTCTGCGGCTTAAAAATTGAAATGGATTTTAATTAAATTGTTTTCCCCTAATTTAAAATCCTATGCAAGTTAAACTTCGGAGTTGTACGCTGCAGATGTTATAGTTTTTACGTTTTATGGAGCATCCTAAAGAACCCATGAAAAACTGAACGGTTTTTCGCATGGCATCTCATAATTTTATAAATTTGTTGGTTACCTCTATAAACAGGAGAAGCATCAACAGCATAAATTTCTAACCCACCCCCGCATGCTCTTGAAATTAAAACGAACGGGGTGGCAGCAGCCGCTTTCATTTCACGACGTTGCTATTTCTATATTCGCTGCTTGGTAGGCATTCGCGCGTGGTAATGTTTGAGATGAAACACATTCTGGCTTGGTGGACCACGCGTTAACGATGCTTGTCCGATGTAGTGTATGTATATTATGATCTGTGTGTGTGTGTGTGTTTGGCCCGCAGAGTATACACACACAGTGGAAGCAGCAGTAGTGTGCTGAACATCAACAGCGGCCGCGTTTGTGTTCAGCGTTTAAAATGCGCATTGACCGCAGCTGACGACGGGGTTGCTCTACATGCGAATTTTCTTGCGGATTATTTTTTGGTTCGTAAAATTTGGCACTTTGGGTCACCGCAAACTGCAGCATTGTCCTGGCCCAGCTGCCTTTTTACAGCCGATCGCGGGCAATTCAGCCACCAATTTCCCCAACATCTTGCCAAAATTGGCAGATCTCGCACTTTTGCTGCATAGCACTTATTTTTATGTCCATATAAATTTTGCCGCAACTCACCCATCTGGTATATTCCTGGTGCTAAATAGTGGCTCGGTGGGGAAATTTCGAGGAAGTTATTAATTCAAAAAATCCTGGTTTGAAACAGTTGTACCGTTGTAAAGGTTAATTGGTTTGGGACTAGGTCTAACACGTAATTATTCAAAGAGAAAATAATTTATTTTTTGTATTATTCCGTTTGCTAATTTTTATTGTTAAATTACAGACGTAATTTGTATGAAATTATTTTGTTTGCAAACTGAAATTTTCTGTCAATTAATTTTTTCTCTAGATTCAAATCAACTCTATTTGAATTCGACTCTGAATATGAACGTGCAACTCCCTTATGGATTTTTGACTAAATTTATTTACTTGGCACACAGTGCTGGGTAGATTAAAAAATAAAAATTTTAATTTCTGTCTACAATAGATTTTAATCATGTGGTGTTCTTTTTTTAAGTTATTTTCCTTTAATACACTATAAACTAACGGCTGAGCTAATTTTACCACTCCAATAAATGTTGAGAGACGATATCAAATTGTTCCCAAATATATCTTCAGTGGTTGTTCAGTTTGGGTTTCAAAGCTTAACTCTAACGAAGCCTCTTCAATATATTAACAAGAGGATTTGTTACAACACACCAATTAAATAGCAGCAGCAACCGATGCTTCGAGAGCTAGGTTGACTCAAAATTTAGCATCGAGTGTTGTCGCGGCAGCTGTCGCCCACTTATCAACCTGCTCGATAGGTGATTCAATCTGATCAGATTCACGCGCGTCTCGTTAGTTCTATCCACTCAACAGCAGATCGCATATAAACGCGCGAAATTAGTGCCGTTTGAGAAATTTCCTTCTTGTTTATCTGATTGTCGTCACGTTTCGCAAAATAGCTTCGATATGGCCGCGAGCCAAGCGGCGCCGCCACGTGCATTCCGTGCCACACATTGCACCTAACGAGCAACACCACTATCAAGAATCGTTTATGCTAACGACACCACTCGCGCGCACTTAATTGTCGACTCACTGCCGCAAAATAAATACCCGCACATATAATTGCGCGGACAGACTCCGCGGGAGCGAAAGGCCCCTCGCGCGAGCACACACACGCGATTCGACGATTTTCGGCACTCTGACCAGCACAATCGAACATGCCAAATCGTGTGTGCTTCCTCTTGCTGGTTAAATAATCGGCCTGATGAAAAATTGCGCTGACACGAAACGATCCGACGGTCTCGCCTCTGCTGGCGCCTAATGAAAAAAACTGGCGTGGTGAGTGGATAGATGTCGACCTGAAAATAATTAAATGCTGCCTGTCGGGTTAAGTGTCAAGAAAACCAGTTTAACGCATTTGTTTTTTTTTTTTTGAACACACGAGCTACATGCTGAGTGAGTAACTGGTACTTAATTAACAAACTAAAACGAGTGTTTGATTTTGAAATAAAGTTAAATTCAAAATACCATTAAGTAGTCGTGATTGAAACTGAATGTTTTTTACGAGAAGAAATTTATTTCCTTGTTGATTGATGCCAGTGAAGATAGACGCACGCGAGGTTGTCAAAATTTGTCAATGGTAGTTACATGTGAGCTGTTTATTCTTCCGTATTTCTACAGAAATATCTTACTCGACGTACTCAACTAATTTCGTCTGCTGGTTGCAGCTTGAATGGAACACCAGTTGCAATAGTTTGTAAGCATGAATTAGGGTTGTAACCAGATTGTGGATTAGAAATACAGAAAAATAACCTGCTCGCTACTCACCGAGGAGGCTGCATTTAATTTCATTTGACAAATTATTTTTCCTGTTTAAAAATTAAGCAAAAATTATTTAATATTGCTACAGTTTTAAATGTCAGTTATTTTTATGGGCAGTTTTTTACTGACATTATCTTGCAGATGAATGGATTTAAGTTTAACAGTGCAAATGAATCATAAATTTAATGTACGCGCTCCACGACACAGCGGAAGATATATCATCATTTGTATGTTACGCACTAACACAAAACTTCATGATAATTTAAAGCGACATATACTATTCCCAAACGATTTGAAGAGTTGTAGTAGACAATAGAGTAAATTTTATATGGGCCAATTAATTTAGCAGGAGGCTGAGGCTGCTCCAACTTTATTTGCTTAGCAGTCCTGTTGAAAGTAACAATTTGGAAATCCCAGCTGCGCCCGCCTTTCCCCACTTAAAACCAGCTTAAAGCCGGTGGAGCGAACGAAGCTAAAAGCCCATCTCGACTCCCTGGCTTTGCATTCCGGCTAATTTCTTCCTGCGGAGGGAAGCAGCCAAATGGACATGGCCGGTCGGGGGGTCCACGCCATCAGCGCAGGCACTCCTCGAATTTGCGGAATGCATTTGCGGGCGTGCGAATGTGGTCGCGGCGGCGGCGACCAACCTTACTGCAGGCCGAACTCCCCGAGGAGCCCCACGGGCGAGAGCGAGCGAGCGAGCAAGAGAGGAAACCCTGCTCGCAGCCGAGAGAATGAGGGCGAAGAGACTGCAGGCAACAAAACCCATCCCTCGGCGGTGTCGGTCGGTCTTCTTTGCCTGCTGCTGCTGCTGTGTGTGTGTGTGTGTGTGCTTTCACTTTTGCCCCCGCCCGGCCCCGGCCCCTTGCTCACCACTGACACACATATTATCTTGTTTCGCTTCGTCGTGATTTAACGTTTCACCCCATTTTGCGGCCTGTTTTTATGAGCGGTGCCCTTGACTAAAAAATCGGATGGCCCGAGGAGACGTGGCCCAAATTCGCCGCATGCATATGGATGGGCGTGCTGCAATGCGTCCCGGTCCCAAGACACCGTTTCGTTCTGACCGCCATCGGACCTCTCGAAAAGTTGCTCTTTTGATCGAGTGTGTGTTCAACACGGGATTCGACGTTTTTGCACGTATCTTTCCTGCGGGACGTGCTCGCTCGCTCTTTCGTTTGCTAATCTCGAAGTGGATAAACAGCACTGCGCCTTTCCATCTGACCAAGGAATTGGGCAAAAAATAGCATGCCGCATTTCAAGGGCAAAGCTTGTTGTTTGTACCGGCGAAAGTAGACTACAAGCTGACTCTTTTTATTGGCAATTGCAACGCATTGAACCAAAACGTGACCAAAAGCCTCTCGGGACATAACGAGAAGTAAGCTTTGGCCACAAATTAAATTCAGTGATTTTTGGCCAGAACATGATCCGCCGCCAACATTAAGGATAAATAAAGCTAATTTATGAAACCCGCAACATGCTTCCAATTTGTTTTAGCAGCAATTTTCATTCGCAATGCTCGTGTTGGAAGTGATAAGCTTACAGTGGGTATGTGCGCCCTATTCGTGCCTCGGACAGTGATAAAATCTACGTGAAATATTAACGAAATTTTCCCATTCCGCGACGCTACTACCGCCATAACAATAACGAAAGCAATTCCGGCAATCGCCCCGACAGGTTAAATGACGCAGACGGGCGCGTTTTCCACCTAATTTCTTCTTAAAAATTGATACAAAAAAGTAAATTGAATACACGGTCTTCTCCATCATTTTTTATGCCCGGGGCAGCACACGCAGTAGCAGCAGCTTATATTCCTCGTTATTATCATTTGGTGCACGTTCAACCGATCTCTCGGCTCTTTTTTAGCAACTCCATCACTGTTCAAAAGTTGCAAAAAACAGGCCGCCTTGTATCGCAGTCTCCGCAAAATGATTCGGGGCCGTTTCTTTGCTCGTTCGTCAAGCCATCAATAACGCTCAACTTGATGAAGTCATCTCGTCGTCTCCACTGCATCATGTAAAAAGAGCGCTCGTTTAAAACAAATAATCAATCATTAGGTTCGGCCGAGCCCGTCATCGCATTCAGTCCAGAAGCGCGCGCGGCCGCTCTCTGCTTGTGTTTTCAGTGTCTTCGTTTTATGACTTTCAATAAAATTTACGCCGGCGGATTACGATCTCCGACAAGATAATGAATTCAGGACGCGTTTTTCAGTTAACAAAAGTCGGCCGAAAGCTTTTCTCTTTTGCGCCAATAAAATTTACTGCGCGCTACTTTTCCCCTTCAGCACCCTATCACCTTTCGAGTGATTTTATTTAACGACTTTGCTTGGCTAATCCGATTTTAATAATATCTATGTTTTTATTTGTCTTTTATGGACGAGGTCATAAACAATAAAAATAAGATATATTTATATAATTGATGGATTAACTCGGTTAGTACCAACGCAAACGATAAAAAGTAGATAAAAAGAACAAACATTTATGTGTCGTTCAGACGCTGGAAAAATATCTCGACTCTGGAGGAAACCTTTCTATTCGATTTCAAATGAACGGGAGATAAAATTTGCCCGAAACCCTACTTGTGCTCTCAAGGAAAATTTTCCCTATGTTCTCCGATTCCGCGAATTCCAACAAAGAGCCACTCAAGTGCAGTGCTGAGAAATCTGCGAGCGAAGGATGGCTGCTCAATCGGCGGCGCTTAATTTTGTTTTCGCCAGCGGAACACGTTTATATTAGCAGCGGCACTCGTATTGAACAATCTGTAGAGTTTCTCCCCGGATCTATTTTTGAATCGCTAGTCTAAATATTCAAAATGTTATTTCTAAATGATGCTCCATGAATATGCGCGCGGCTGGCGCGCAACCGGCCTGTGTGCGGGGCGCTTCGGCCGCTGAGAATAGCAGCCAGCGCCGCCGATATGCTGCCGCACCGTGTGTGTGTGTATCAGTGAATGACGCTGCCACGCTACGTGACCTCATCATTTCGCTGGCACTCTCACCGCAACACACGTCACCGACCGTCGTTTTCGACTTCGAAAAACGGAAGCCCGCCGTCGCTCATTTCGCCCCTCAATATATTGCCGCCGCTTTTGTTACTCTGCCAGCCACGCGCGGACGGCAAAGGGCAAAGGACACCCTGCCCGCATACGAACAGGCTCGTTAATGTGCTGATGGGAAATATGTATTTCGAATGAGGTGGCCCTAATAATGTACAGGTTGCGTCACATATGGCGCCAACACATTTTTTAACCTTTAGACAAAAATTTTTAAAATTTATTTGTAGATTTACAACCAGGAAGCATAATTTAAAGGGAACGGTTGAATCATCTCACACATTCTCATACTTGACAGCAGCTGTTTCAACTCCTCAGGCATCGGAACAGCAGTAATTGCAAAACAGAATCCATAACCACAGAAATAACTAAAGAGGAGTCTGAACGACCGGACGTTGAAAACGATTTAATTGCTGAGCAGGGTTTGCCAATTTCCAATGTGCCACCGGTTTTTGAACAAAAACAGCCAGAAAACCCCTCCTATAAATTTTGGTTTTCCGCATTGTCCACGTTTTTACGATTTTGGTCCCTAAAAATGGTCATATTTTGCGCCAAACAAGACTTATTTCTAAATTGCTAAAAAACATTATTCTGTGAAATCAGTAGAACTAGAATTTATTTTTAATTTATTTTATTTCATTTCCTGCTATGTTAATAAACCATGGAAATGCATGTGTGACCAAAAAATTGCATAAAAGCGCCAAGTTTTGAGCAATGCAGTGAATTTTTTCCAAAAAGATGCGGGGTTTTGCGAATCCTGTATAATTCGAAAAAAGAATAAGTGACAAAATCTTTTGAATCAACCCCTCCCCCCGCTCGCCTTTCCCATATTAAAATTCAATTTTTTATTTTGAAGCTATTGCCAAGAGTGAAATTATGCTTCATCCTAATGCAAAAAAATCAGGAAAGAAGATTTCTGTGTACTTTGACAAACTAACTGTTTTTACTGCATGTTAAGTATCTGACTGGATAAAAATGAAACAAGAACGCTGAAGCTTTCTTTTAATAGGATCTGATAGAAAGCTTATTTAATGCTTTAACAAAGAAGCACAAACGAAGGATTAGAATGTTCAATATTTACTTTCAAAAGAACATCGTCCTGTCTTGTGCAGCTTTCCATTCGATTCCAGACTGGTTTATGTCTGTTTCATGCCCTTTTATATTTCTAATAACGCTTCCCAATCAACCAGCAAATTTTATAATCGAGTTACCGGGGCTTTAATATTCAGATGCGACTATGTGTGGTTGGACAAATGCATTATGACCAGTCTCTTAAGCAACTCTTTCGAAGGGCTTGGTAGAATATTGATGCGCTGCGTACTTTGATGTTAAGACTACGTGCAAATACTCCCGTGTGCTCAAGAGGGGGGCATTAAAGAGCAATGAACTGTCCCGAAATGTTTGCTGCAACTCAGAGTTCATTGAGCACGCAAAGTGTTCTGTGACGCGTTTGGCCCATAAAGATGTTTGATCAAACTTTTATCGAAATACGAGTATATTCGCCGATCAAAGAGGAGGAAAAGCTAATAACCTATCATTATTTACGTCCTATTGATTTTTTACACGCAACACGTGTGCATTGTATCCTTCAGGTCATTAATCAATTTCCAGAATAACCATCAATCAAATTGAGAAATTTCTATATTATTTAATTGTTTCCCTGACAACTCTAAAGGGTAAAAATAAAACTCACGACAAATTGGGTGTCATCCTTATTTCGGTATGTTTGAAAAAAAAATGAGGAATTCGCATTTTGGGCCAGTCCTTCTGCCTGATGAAAGCATTAGGGATCGAATTTCCGACGGGTCTCGGCGGTGACACCGGGGAGATAACGAGAGCGAGTGCGAACAAACCCCGTCGATTGTGTCTCCCCCCAAATTGGCGCCATAACAGAAGAAAATACGCCTGATCGGGCTTTCGATTGTGCCAGTGCAGTGGCAGGCAGGCCCATCGAGGCATCACAATCGCGCGGCGTGCTCGCCCTTTCTAGCGTGGTGTGACCTCATTCCAGCAGCCTCCGCTAGCTCCACCTAATAATCACACTAATCAGGGGGAGCTGCTGCCTGATTATTAAGCAGTTGAGTGCATGAAAGACCGGCTATAATTGAAAAAGAGCCCCGGCGTGCAGCAGCAGTTAAAAAAGCAATCTGCACCCGAGCTCGTAAATTTCGCCTGCTGAGCGGAAGACCATAGCGGCGCGCGCTCAGATCAGCCGCACAGCAGGTTGGCTACTCACCAAAAACAAGCAGTGGCTTATGTGATGTGTTGCGAGTACTCATCTCGCCCTCTTCCCGCAGTATCGCTTACAAATTGTGCATGTTGACGACGCAAGAAAGAATTAATGCCGTTGCTAGCACACAATTTCCATCACGACGACGCCAACATGTAAATGGCTTGTCGGCAGCTAAACCGGATTTGCATGCACAAATAAATGGCGAATTTATATGTTCATGAGCAACGGCGAGATGCCGTCGACTGCTAAATTCATTAATCTAGTTAAATGGCGTGGCATTCTGAGATGAGGAAGGAATTTCTTGCTATTCGCCGTTGACAAATGGAAGCTGTTTACCCGCTTGCTTGCCAGTCAAAAAGACCTTTGCATTTGTCTGTCTCGCGAGCTAAACGGAAAATAATGCGCAGAACAACAGCTTTTGAAGTCCTGCCTACATTTCCTTTGTCGTGCGATCATTATTCACATCTTACTTGCGTCATTTGTTGACTACTCGAAGATTGGCAAGGGGGTTCCGAAGCAAAAACGACAACGGTTGAGTGCTTTGGAGATGTGAATTCGACCGTGAAACCTTTCCGAGATTTACGGTTGACAGCCGTTTGATTTTTTTTATCGCCTTTGCATGTCGGCTGCCATTTGGTAAAAATGTTAACGACGTGATCGGCTGCATGTTTGAAAATCAATATTTAGATTGAAACTGTTTGCATTAACATTTATAAGAAGTAATTATGCTTTCCCCTCTATACTACCCAATTCTCTGGATCGAAACAGCCAATCACGTCATCAAATTAGGGGGTGGCAACGTCATTATGCTTCCAAAGCAGCGAAAAATTGAATATCTCGGTGAGAAATTCTGTCAAAACGCTTGCCAATCAATCGTCGTCACGCTTAGAATTCTCCGCGCCTACTTTTCTATTACAAGCAGCCCATTGAGAAGACGAGAAAGGAGACCATTAAGGATTCCACCGTTGCTAAACTAACCACTTTGCCTGGCGCGTGGCAAAACGCTTTTCACAGAGGTCGCTCGTTCGTTCGCACAGCTCTTCGCGCCGAAATTATTATATTGACAGGCTTACAAAGTCGGGCCAATGTGATTGTGATATATCCACTTGGTGCAAAGTGCTGGCAAAAAAGCGCGAGGTGCGGACAAAAGCACGTGTGGACCTCGCAAAGAAATGCGTTTTGTGTTCCTCCTGGAACGTAGGCGGCGGCGACTGGTCGGAACGAATGACGAACAATGGCGAGTGAGAGAGAGGCGGAGGCGGCGGGGTTTGACCTAAATCCTGCGGACCTCACAATCAGATGAGCGCGTCGTCCGCAGGCAGGCAGCTAGGCAACCCGCCACGCAGACTGCTTTTAAAGGGGAGTCGAAACTTGTTCTTTTTGTTTTCAGATTCGATCTATTGTCTGCAGAGTCCGATAATAAACTCTTACGAATTCCGTCGAGGAAAATCAATTGCGTGTGGCACTATCGTTCCACGAAGTATGTAAGACCTTTCAAACGTCTTTGCAAGGTGCCGTATCTTTATCTTCTGCAGCAATGTATGAAATACATTAGCTTAATCTCAAAAGCGAATAGATTTCTTTCTTATTGCCTGTCCAGAGCAGATGCTTGAGACACCCCCGACGGAAAGATAAGACTCATTCACGGCATTTCAAACCCTCCCACTCATTACGTCAGTGTAGAATTCACCCTCTTCCCTTTTTGGATCTAATAAGGAGAGAGAATTTTCTTTGAGCCCGACCTGCAGGAATTAGCCGTGACGGAGAATAATGAGATGGGCTGCTGATTATCCCTAGCAGAGTCTTGTGTTACCGCCACCGAGGAGTGCTGTTTGCCACCCGAGATTTATCACCTGAATCGCAAGCGGTGACCCAGAAATACCGCAAGGCAATGAGGAGTGTAGCTGTGCGGTGCTACTCGCTCTCTCACTTTATCTATAGCGCCGGCTGTCATGCTGTATTTTTTCACATATTTCTTGTCGCCGACTTTATTTTTAGATTTATTTTTCGTGCGCCAAGTCTGCTGTTCTTGTAGCTGGACCACTGGCCGACCGCCCGGCACCCGCCATGCATTAGCAGACATTGTAATTTATTATTTCTAACTTCGCACACACGTGCCCTTTCCTCGTGGAAATCCTTTTCGGGCATGAAATTTATCGCAGCAAATAAAGGAAATGCCCATTTCGCGCTCGCCACGGGAAATATGTATCAAAATCAAGGAAAGAATAAAGATATGTTGGCCCAGGTCTTAAGGTAGCATGAGCGTAAACTATTTTTCTCAACTGCAAAGTTCTCAACTTTTAACCTTTTCACCAGTAAAAGAAGAAACGCGTCGTTTTTACTTCGCTCTTTGCAATCATAGCTCTACAGATTGCATTTTATTCGACCGAGTAAATGTTGAGTAAAAAGCTCCTGCGGCGATTATCACGGCACGAGTGTTCCGCGGGTTGCAGAAGTTTAGTGCTCTGAGCACGGTTTAATGCAATGACCGCAATGGCCTTGCGGTGAATACAATCTCCCGGCTAAGATTTATGGCTGAAAGTTAGGCAGGAATTGAGATTAGTCGTGAAAGCGGAAAAATTAACATAGCTCAGAATGCACAAACAAAACGCTGACATTAATTCTGATAATGTATATATCCAGCGGAGAAATCCACAATCAAGATTTTTTTATCCAAGCTATTCGCCCAATGCCTGGCAGCTACTTTTAAAAAAGTAATTCTTTCATGTTAAAAATGTGGTGAGAGGAGATTCAGCTGAATTAATTTTTCACGCGATGAAAAGATGATGCTAAAATGAAAATTTTCAGACGCGTCAGCTCGGCTTTCCCATTTGCATTTTGTTGATGAGCTCGTCTCGTGAATGACACACACAAAATCTGAGGGTTTAGCTTTTGGCTTTTGTGCGTCCTCGGCGACTCGAGCGCCACTCACTCGCTCAGCATCCCGGCGAGCCTGCTGCAGCACTCAATTTATTTCCCGGCACCGGCAGTAGCAAAGTGAGAAAGATGAAAAACGGCGCCAATTCGATGAAGTAGAGATAGCATCAACAGCCGTTGTAACAGAACAAGATCAACTAACTTGTCCCGCCGGTGCGACCGCAAGAAGTGGAAGATTATTTCCATTTACACTCGACTGCGCGCAAAGAGACCAAACTGATTGGATTAACCCTTTTCTTCCTCTCTTTCGCCGCCACTCACTTCCGCGAATTGTTTTCCGTCAATTAGAGCCAGCAATCTCATTCAATTTCCTCTCGCATTTTCCACCTAGCCTCGAACTGTTCTCGTCGGCGGCTGCAAAGTCATTTTTCAAGTCCCTGCAGCGGGATAATTGCGGCTTGGAATTACGCAGCCATGCAGATGATGCGTCGGCTACACCCCAGGGTGGGCCTGGGGAGCGTGTAGCGTGTTGCAGTGTCGTGTGATTCTTGTTACTCAGCTGTCTGCCGCTGAGAGCTGTGCCATATCTGCGCGCCGGAGTCTTCAATCAATAATTCACGTCCGATTCCTTTGTAAGGCGGTTGCGCGTCAACATATATAACACATTTGACTCCCAATCAGCAGGCTCCCCCCCAAGAGTCATTAGTTATCTGTTTTTGCCGCGATCAGCCGGCAGTGTCACTTTTTACGCCGTTTTAATTTTCCGTTCTGCCAGACCAACTTTCCCTGCATCGGGCTTCGATCCGACGACGGCAGCGGCACGTGCGAACTTTCAGCACCTCATAGGGAAGGACAGCAATTAATCGGAAATTTATTTGATAAGTTTCTCCAGCTGGAAAACCGCATGCTCGTTATTCCACCCGCGCGCGTTGTGGCCTCAAGTTCACCGCAAGCGGCTCGGGAGCCATTTTCTGCGAGCAACAAAGAAAAGACAGCGTCTTTCCCGGCCGCCGCCGCCGCTGCCGCCGCGCAAAATAACACGGCAAGATGCTTATCTGGGGCGGGTGCGTTTTCGAAATTGTGCTCGCATTCCACGCCTCGGCAACCGGAATGATAATAAAGTGTGCGCTCGGCGTGTTTTTGTTGCCGTCTTGAGGTGCTAAATTATGCAAGAAGCCGCGACGCGAAAGATCAATCGGCCTTCACCCATAACCCATTTACTCGGCGCGCGCTTTCGTCTATGTACTCCGCCAGGACGCTAATATATGTGGGAGTATTGTGTACACAGGCGCAGATGTGAAGGGTGTTTCAACGTATTCAAGAGCTGCAGCAGCCAGTGACAAGACCCATCAACTTTGATTGTTGATGACAAATATTGACGCTTGTTACACATCAGTCGGATTGTGTTGTTCACTTGCGAATTTCTTGTCGTTTTTGAAATATTGAAAATAGCATACTCTTTTGTGCAAGACATGTTACATGTTAGTGAAAGTTTACTACATACAGGTCGACCCATTTTTGGCGGGTTGTCAATCACATGTCAGATATTGCAACTGCCATTTGAAACATTGCATAATATGTTTTCAATAGCATGGCTACAAAAAATTTTATCCTCTCTGTTTTGCATTAAAGATTTAATAATTCTGAAAGACCTGTAATGTTCCCTCTAGCTGTGTGCAGTTTTTTAACACAGGCGTTTTAAGCATTATTTATTTAAATTAAATAATTGTTCCCTTTGCATTAATGCAACTCAAGCTTTCAATTCAATTCGTTTTTATTTCTCCAAACAAGTCATATTATTTTACGAACATTTTAAGTCATGCTTGTTATTTTTTGTTACGTCAAATTTAAAAGTAACTAAATTGAATTGCATTTTCTATGCATGAATAGTTAACAGAAGTTCATAATGGTTCTGTATTGTCAAATATTTTCTTTTTTATCTTGGACGACATACTTTCATGCTTGGTTGCTATCTTGGATTTCCAAGAAAAACTTCTTACTGCTTGCTGTCAAGCTTTCCTCCTGTGATGTGAAATTGTAATAGGGAAAGAGGTCACACTGCGATTATGATATCATCTAGGACACCATGACTAGAATAATACTTACTATATGAAACTCTCAGGATAAGGATGCTACGACGTAGTTTCGTTGAATATATATTAATATATATACGTGCACTTTTAAACAATGTTCGATGTAAACTAAAATTACCAAAATTTGAATTCGACGGTGCTAGCGAGTTATGAAGTTCCAAAAGAGTGAAAATCCCGAAAATCCTAATGGGATTAAGTAGAAATTACTTTAAAATTGGATGTTAGAGCCTGCTTTCGTTCAATCATGATGATTTTTTTCCACATAGAATTTGATCAGTTAAGAAATTTCATAAGCGTGTAGAAAAGTTATTGCTCTGCGATCAAATGTCATGAAAAATGCAGACCCCCCTCAAAATAAAACCTTACGATAATTTTCGGAATTACAAAAACTACCCATATAACGATTTTTCTCATTAAATAATGCCTACAAACTCAAAGAAATATTAAGTCAAAGCGCAGTAAAAAATCGGATCAAGAATTTTAATGGTTCATGTTTCACATCATTATTTTGGGTTGGGGGGAAGAAATGCTTTTCTTAATTACCTTTACACAAACGGTTTGAAGTTCAAATTGATGATCTGAAAATTTTAACGTATTCATGCTTGGCGTGGGAATGATTATTTTAAATACTCAAAAAATATTGGACCCACCATACCATTTTTCCTACTTTGACAGTCGGAATGGAACGTTTGAATGTCTGGTCACAGGAAAACCGAGTTGGAATCAGTGCTGCTGTAAAAGGCTGATGGAATTTTCGTCATTTACATTCCCGAACGTCCTATGCTTCATTTAGTCGCAATTTTCGAGAGAGTGGTGCTGATTGCTTTAATTGGAAATTCGTCAGTACAGTGATCAAGTCGGCCCTCCCGAGGATTGAATCTCGTCGGCTGGACGTTTTAAATTTGAACGTTCGTGTAGGGATTGGAAATATTGCTGCGAAGCGATGGAGAACTAATTAAAGTGCGCGTTGGCGGCGGCAGCAGCACACGGTTGCTCTCGGCCGATATTCCGTTATTGGATTTTTAATCACGTGCTGCTGTGCGAACAATGCTGAATTGATGCAGATCCCGCATGCGGTGCAGAGTTAAACAAACCCGTTCGTTTGTTGCCTGCTTTTCCATTATCAGAGTGTTTGTTTTGTTCTCGCGAGCAAAACTCGACTCTCATCTTCTCCGCTCTCGCTGAATTTCCACCAGATTCACGCTCGCTTCCGACGCCCAGAGTGTGTGGGCACGAGCGAGAGAGGTAGACAACCGGTGTAACTCGAATGTCGGCCAAATTGCCTATTCACCATTTAGCGCACTGCCAGAATGCCAATTAAATTCTCGCCAGCTCGCTCTCTCTCGTATCTCAAACGCCGCCGGAATCAATATAAAGCAAAGTAGGAGTATGGCATCGACCAATCTTGCTGGCCAAACAAAGCATTCTAAGCAGAAGCGAGCAAAAAAGGTCTCTCGATTGTAAAAGAGGCACCCTAGGGTTACCTGGAGTACATTTTTGCGCATAAAAATGCGTGCCTTTCACACAGGCGAGTCAGGTTTTGAAGTGGTACTGCAAAGCTTGTCGTCTTTTATATATTTTGCATGTAAGCGATGGAAAAACTCAGACCTTAAAAATCTTTAAATGGTGTGTTGTTGGTTTTTATTGGCGGTGGAAGTTGATTGGATAGTCACAATATTTGAATGTGTCTGTTAGCGAAAATTACATAGCTGGGATGACGATTTTTTTTTAAATGAGTCTCAGGTGCTTTTAAAAGCTGATTAGCTATGAATTTTTTAAATGTCCCAGTCTCTGGAAATTAAAATCTCGAAACAACCCTAACAAAAAATCATTTTTCTTTATTTTAGGAAAAATTCGAGAGTTAAAGGATCTAGATTTTTTCTTTTTTCCATCGCACCCTTTTCATAAATCGAAATTTATCTGGCACTTTTGGTATGTGCGAAAGCTGGATTTGACCCTACTAGCATTAGGATTTTCCATTTAGGGGCGTAAAGAAACGTGGCAACCCTCGCAGACCGTTCCGTATCTCATGTGTGTTGCTGCTATGGAATATTGGGATAGATATTTCCCCTCTGCGTGGCTGGGGCATGCCGGAAATGTCATGGTCCAGCGGGAATTGGGGGAGAGGCGATGCAAGAATGCGATCGGTATATAGCGGTAAAGCACTTGCTCGCAGAAAGTTAATTGAAAAGACGTGACTGTTATCGCTAAGTCTCGTAATTGACTTGCAGTAGTGGGCCAAAAGCGATTATCTCCTTCCTCGTGGTGATGTAAAAGTAATTATGATAAAACTTGATTGTACTGGCTCGCTGAAAATTTCATGTGCACCTAATGATCGTAAAAGTCTATGGAGAAGGTAGAATGCGGGGAGAGGATTTGCCGAGCGGAATGGGCACGTGGTTATAGACTCATTTTTCTTGTGGGACGCGACGAGAGGAAAGCCCAACGGCCTCTCAGGAGCAGGATTATCGCGGGACTGCTGACTTTTATTGGCAACCACGGGGAAAGGTCTGGTAGGCCCCATGAGCCTGGTTTTTTGCCTCGTCGGTTTGATACACGAGCTGAAAACCAAACCGAATGCTAACAAGATATGAAGGGAAAATCCAGCCGGGCTGCGTTTTTGGCTCGGAGATGAAAAGTCGCATGAGTGAATGCGAACGAGGATGGTTTCCATTTCAAAAAAATATTATGACAGAGCGCGGCGCGTGTGCGGCGTGTGTGCAAAAAGAAAGATGGCTGGGAAGGGAAGAGGAACGAAAATAAATAGGTGTAGGCAGACGCAACAATAGCAGGAAGCAGCAGTCTCTCTGATCTGCTGAAAAATACGCCTGTCGCGCAGAAGGCACTGCATCTGCACGGCGAACACGTCCCACCGGGTCGTTAAATTATAGCGGAAATATAAATGAATGTATGTGCGTGCTAAATTTTCGCCGACTCATGGCACCTGAACGGTTTCCCCCCGAAGTAGCGCAAAAATGCTGCAACAGTCATTTGGCCAAATCGGACAAGCACGTGCGCGGCCACCCGAGGATCAAAATCGCCGTCGCATGGTTCATGGAATTTAATCTATTGCTTGCCGTAACGCATTCGTCTTCTTTCAAATTGGTTTCCTGCCTCCTATTCGTATGCTGCATTCGATCCACAGAAATTTGCGCTAATATTTCACGCACTTCTCTTGGGAGTTTTTTTCTTAAATGGAGATAAAGTGCAAAGTTTTATTTTTTGGTGCGGGAATGAGCTGTTTACACAAATTCAAGTAAATTCGGAACAAATGGTAAAGCATGGTTTTTTGTGCAAAATCTGCTTTCTAACTTCGCTCGTCATCGAATTTAAACATTCGCATGAGGCTCTTATACGAATTCCAAGAGAAAACATCAAAGAGACTGCTCGTAACTAAACCACCGACGCACTAGCTTTGCGCTTCAAGCTAGAGTACTTGCAAATAATTTTTTCTGCACTTATTTAAGTCACATTAAAAAGATTGGTCGGGAAAACTCATCAAAGTACCAGATCATTTGTGCTGAAAAGTTAAAAAGTTTAATAATTTAAGAAAATGACATGGAAAAAGTACAAGATTTAGATTTATACGAATTTCCAGTTTATTTTCATAAGGCTTTTAGGCCTTTTTTATGATTTTAGCAATTTTTGGTGATTTTTTGCGCTTTTTTTATCTCTGTCCTCTCGGACCGGGAAGGGCGCGCACTGCACTAGCACGAATGCTGAAACCTGGGTCCCAATAACACCGCGAACGGATAACATGGGCGCACCAGGCCGCACAGGGACCCAGCCCACTCAAGGTGCCACTGGCCTCCGCACTGAGGACTGCATTGAAACGCTAGACATTTGTCCCGTGAAGCCAAATCACGCATGCTGGAAAGGTGCAAACCAGCCCGTTGAGCAATTTGAGCATTTCGGGTCACTAAACTAACCACTTTTTGCCATTTCTGAAATTGGGTAGCCAGTATTAGATCTCCGAACTGCTCAAATACCTCCCATTGCTTTGACACTCCTGAGAGTATACCTTAACAATGCGAGCCAATTTTAAGAACGTTTTAAATAGATTGCACGATTCGTTCTGATTTGATAATGTCATCACGATTAGACGCTCCTGAAGATAAATATAGTTGAAGGTCTAAATTTTGCATCCCTTACTTAGTATCTAGTTAAACTCTCAAAAATGATAGTGTTATATTTCGGAATTGAACAGCATTACTCTCTTTTGGTTTAAAACCAAGTCTATCAATTAGATTACTTTAATTGTTGAATGTCAAACAATTATTAAATTAAAATTTTTCCAATCGAATAATTTGAAGAATTTAATTAAAAGTTAAGACGAGACTCAAACATCGATTTTTAAAAAGTTCTGATGTCTACTTAACCAGTAAGGAGTTGAGCAAATTCAATCAGAAACTAAACCACCCATTGAACTTTCAACTCAAGACACATTCCTTCAATGCTTCCGCGTTCAGCCCAATTTCCTTTTAACAACGGCGATTTTTGCGATTGGAGCACGTACGCGCCAACTCGTTGCCCGTGCTGTGCCCGTCCCCGAGTGCGTCGGCAAAGTTCCAATGATATCGCACTCGCAGGACTTACTTGAAAGTGGAATGAAAAAAGAAGCGGCGGTGGGAGTCCCAAGCGAAAACCAAGTTTTATCTAACGTCATTACGACTTTTATTAAGACGACCGCGCGCGCATGTGTGTGTATGTGCGCTCGCCTATTAAGAAATCCCGGCAGACGTTCACGGTTCGCGGAGCAACCAACTATATAGAGCGGAGTATAAAGAGTCCCCGCGAACCGGCACTTCTTACGATATGGGAGGTGTATCACATTTCCATTAATTAAGCCGACGGCGTGCAAGGCGGCGCCTATCGCCAGCGCTGCCCGAGGCGCTGCTCCATGAGCCAAATCACAAATTCCGCTCACACGCCGCACGCGCCTTCCTTGCGAAATAAAATCTCGAGTTAAGCGTGTGCAGCGGCACACTGGGCATGGGCACACTCGCTTTTTTCATTCCGCAGTCGGATGGTCGTTTGAGTCGACTCTCGCAAAATGACGATTATAGTTCTACTCCGTTTTCCTCCAGTTGCTAAGCATCTAGTTGAAGAACGACTCTCCTTAAAGACTATGTTAAAGTTTCACCCTTGTTTCTTTAAATCTATTTTTATTGTATCGGGATTTACAAAAAAAAAATAGAACGCTTTGCAAGAACGGATAAGAGCAAATGCAGCAAATCCTTGAATATAAAATTTTTTTCGCACTGCACAGAAAGTTATTTCGGCCCCTCAGGCGTCATCCGCAAACCAAAATCTTTTCTACAGAATCGTCTGCTGAATTTCCAGCCGTAGAAAAGATAGGCTGTACTCATTTCTGATGGAAATATCAAAGACAGAATCTTGCAAAACATCGCTACTACTTGCCATATCTGCGACCTGGAACTAGGACTAAAAAAGAACGGGTTTTCATAAATTCATCACCGTTGGCTTTTTCAAGAAATGCAAAGCTGGTTGGAATAATAATAATAATAATAATAATAGGAATAATAATTGTTGCCGACAACAAGAACGGACGCACTTCAAATTCGCTCCTCAGAATTTTCCCCTTTTGGCCCCGACGTTGAACTTTGACTGGGAGAAACTGGCATCTCCTTGCTCAGCTTTTCACGCCGCATCGATCGACGTCAAAAATTTCTTCCGGGGAACAAGATTTCGGCCCAAAATTCTGGTTTTGAAGTTCTGACCGGCGAGTGAGTACGATTCCATCCAAGCAACAATGGCAAAGACCAACAAGCGCCGAGTAGCTCGCCAACGGCACCCTGCGAATTTTCGCTCGCGACATCGCAGAATCGCGCCGAGGGGCTCTGCCTTGGCGGAGAGGAGTCCTCTTTAGCCGGAGGATGCGGCTCTCCGTCCAAGAAACCGGCCACCGCAACGACCATCGAGGGATCTCGGCTTGGGACGACCCAGAGTCGACCCCGCCGTGCCCTCAACCTTGCCATCAAACGAGCGACAGCCGGCACTCCTGAAGAAAGAAATTCATTTTCGGACGAGGGGTGGCTCTTAAGTCTGCGAAGAAGTCCGGCCGGGGGAGTGAAATCGAGTTCCAGCGCCAAATCTCCCTGACGAGTTGCTGGGGGCCAGCGTGGAAGAGCGTCAAGCCTTGGCTAACGCCCGGCTGCTCACCATGCTTCTAACTCAGCCAAGTCAACTTTGAGAAAACCAGCCCAAGCTGACATCGAAGTTCCTGGCTATCATTCTGATCAGTCGAACAGGCCTCGCGGCTCCTGGTGGATGGTGGCTACGTGGGACCAAGATTGCAGTGAGGACCGGCGCCCTGAACCCGCCTTCGGAGACGACCCCGGCTATTCTAATTTGTCCAGGCGCCAATTCCCGACTTGGCCTCTTTTGTAGGCCCGTCGGGTCTTGTGTATTATTGTTAACCCAGAATAAATACAGAATAATAATAGAAATATCGCTCTTACAAACAGTTCATCGAGGAAAGGGAAAATATAGCAATAAAGATAAAAGCTCTCATTCCCGGTATAAGCCTACGAAGCTGCCCTAACCCTTCAAGCTAATGGCATTCTGTGATAAATATTTTGTCCCTTATGGAAATGTGCATGTATGAATAATCCCCTCAATTTTGAATAAATTTAGTAGATAAAATATTTCACCACATCAATTCTCGGCGGGAAAGGATAAGGGCTTGGAGGAGATCTCAATCTTTTCAGCAGACAGGGGCCATTATAATGAAATATTAGCAGTCTCAATACAAACAAATCAATTACACACAGTGGCAATGTTGAGGGCTCTGCAAGATTAATGAAATACAAACAGCGCGGAGTGTCGAATATATCTTCTTATCTTTTATTTTTATTGCGTCCAGAGCAACTTTATTGGTTGGAGGTCAACAAATCGGATTGGCTCATCTGCAGTGGGACGAAATTCTTCTGGGCTCGCACATAAAGAATGTATTGATAAAACATCAAGTATTTGTGTTAGGACGGCAGACGGGGTGAGAGAACGGGGGGGGGGGTAGTCAAAAAGGGGTTGCTCGGCGTTTTTGGTGAGTGTCTGAGCCCGAACAAAAAAAGAAATGGCCGGCTCTGGCTCTGCTCCTGCAAATAAGAAACTACAAAACAACACTACGCAGCAGAGAGGCTGGTGCAGGAATTCGTTCTGTCAAGATGGACAAATAAGAAAGGGCGGCAAAAAGAGCCATCATCGGTCTGTTTGCTCCCGTGACAGTATGTCTTCGCTCGCTCTCGCTCCAGTCATGGCGAGTGTTTGCTAAATCAATCAAAGCTGATGTGTTTACCCTTTCAGCACTCTCTGGAGTGAAGAACGCTCGATTTCGACAATACCTATACTGAAAATCAGCTCGGCAGTCGTATTATACGAAGCGGTGACTGTTTGTTATCGCCGCTCGTGTGCCGCAGAGGGAAATCGACCCTGAAAAAGAAAGTCGTCCCTTTTTCGGCTGAAGATACCGTCCTCGCTTATGCTCCCTCGGCGATCGAGCCAGCTGCGCTTGGTAATCCTGAGCAAATTTGTCCTGGCAAATTACCAGCTGACCCTGAGGACCAACACACGCGTGTGTTTTCGTCGCAGCTCGCTGGAAAATTATTAATACGCACACTTGCACACATATTTACGAAATGTATAATTAATGTTGGTGGCCCCGTGATTTCCATGGTGACGCCCAGGTGAAAATCAATTTGATTGCTCTCTTGCCGCTCATCACTTTCCGCTAAACTGGACTGTAAAATGCATCCGTTAATTTTCCACTCTCTTTTGTTGCAGGCTACTTTTTATTCGACCGCGCTGAAAACGCTCATCTCTGTATCGACTGTGATTCTCCTCGGGCTAATTGTAGCCTACCATGCCCTTGAGGTGCAGGTGAGTAGTACACGAAATGGTGACATTTTACTATTAAATATAAATTTAAAAAAATTTAACAACGCCAATATTATACGATTTATGGATTTGTTCCACGCTATAAAAAATATATTTGCAATTCATCCTGGTAGCGGCAAAATTGCGCAACTTTCAACAACCAAACGCGAATTTCTTTGTTGCAAGACACAATGAAAATTTGGGTATTTGTTGAGTGATGCGCAAATTTATCGCGACCAGGACGAATTGTTCTTCATTTCTGGATCTCATGAGCGATAAAAATACAAAATATTCATAACATTTTAAGCATGTTCATAGTTTAAATTTCATGCTAATTTTTAATTGATGCAAAATCTGAGTATTGAGTTTCAACGATTGATATTATACTCCTTTCTAATTCTGGCCTTATTTTTGAAAAGTGAATTTTGTTCGTTTATGAGAGGCTAAACCGCATACAATTAATTAAAGAGAAAAAATATATTTATAGCATAGCTATATGTTTTAACTATTTTATATCCATATAGGAATGCAACTGTTAAATCTCCAGTCGAAAGAAATCTGCAGTTTCTGTTTATTTTAACAAACTCTTACGTCAACCTAAACAAGTTTTCCCATTCTCTCCACTTTGCATGGCAAGAATTCGGATTTTCTTAATATTATCCTCCATAGGTTGCTTTTGTGGATATCCCACAGTAAAGTGGCCATTTTTAAAGTGAGGAAAGAAAGGATGGAACGTTGGAAGTAACGACTCTCTGCACAAAGATAAGCAATAATGTATTCAGTGGCGCTTTTGCTCGTCTTGAAATTGCTGTGCAAAGAAGGAGCGCTCGGCTCCCCAAACGCAAATGATTAATTTAAAATTCACAGCGAATAACCCGAAGAGCTGGGGAATTTTGCAAGTGTTTGCCGAGAAAGTTATTTTCGCGCTCGCCTTGTCGGAAGGGCAACAGCAGATAGAGGAATAGAAAACTTGACAAAATCAATATAAATGCGCGCGGCAGCGGCAAGATACAGAAGAGAGAAGGCATACAGCTGCCCTTTGATTGCCCTTGCTTGGGCGTCCTGTTTATTTTATGACATGGCGCTTTTGCTCAAACACACACACACACACACACACACACACACACACACACACACCATGCACACTCACGCATCTGAAGGGTTTGCTTGGTTGGGTCCAATCTTTCTTGATCGGTCTCGATGCCGACCGGTTGGGCCACCACTTTTGGTGCGCCTTGAACATTCCCATTCATGTACCACCGATTTCGCCCATTTGCAAAATGATATCAGCATCAATTTCTGTCTTTTTTCACGTTGCAGGGCGTTGTAAACGATTTTCCTGCTAGCAAAGAATGCAATTGCGGCAAAGTGCATAAACCTCCGTCCACGGTCAAGGTTTGACTTTTTGCAACAGCAAAAGCGTGCTCGTTTCCCGCCAAATTATTGAAATTCATTTTCCATTATATTTTACGTGTTTAGCTGTGTTCTGTATTCGTCGGTTTCCATCGCTTCTTGTTATAGACTCTATATAGCTGATCTGACTAGAAGTTAATCCCATTTTCGCTAGACCACATCACTTCGGAACATTTATTTTGAGATTTTCAAATTGAGATTGCTATGGACTCTGGCTAAATGCAAATTTTGACTCTTCCATATTCAATGGGCTGAAATCGATTTAAGCGTAAGCTCTCCTGGCCGGCAAGCAAATAATACTCGGCGGTAATTGAAAGAAAACACCATTATCCATTGTTGTTTCGCCTCCGCGGCGTGCGTGGCTGTATAGGCTTAAATTTAAAATCACACTAATATAAATAAATTTCCAGTCTTTCGTCAACAAGCTTGAACAGTTTATTGGTATTATGTTTATAATTTACCGCGCAGCTTTGGAAGTATGGATCAAGCAATGAGTCATCAAGATTAGAATATATTGCACTAACAATAACAATCACACAAGCTGCACTTCAACGAAGATAATGGCACGAATTGAAACATGCACCAGAAATCACTACGGGCGTAGATGAGACTTCAGGAATGCGACAAGTTAAAAATAATCATTTATATATACATTTGAAAATGAATAGCTTTTATAGTAATTTTGGTGCGTGCGTTAAACGAAACAAAAAATACTCCCATCCACCAAATGTACATTTCCTGAGAAATTCTTCGTGTAAAATATGTTGATATTGCAAAGGTGAAGCACACAAATCAAAATCAAAGAGGCTGAAATGGATGAATAAACGCGGTTAAGGTTTATGTTGCTGCAAATTACGTTAACAGACTTGGGAATTTTTGCAAATCGCAAATTTAAGCTGTCAAATTTTTGGTTAAAAAAAAAACTCCCAAGTCTAGCTCGTGCATCATACCAGAGCCAAAATTTCAGCTTCGCTTTGTTCCACCTCACTTGATCGCGACATTTAGAATGTAAAAAGTCATTTGGTGTGCCACAAAAGGCGGCGAGTACAAATTGCTCCCTGTAAAAACCCCTGTGCCACTCATGCATCCGCACCGCGGCTTACAAAGAGAGTCGACTCGCGCTAATCAAGCCCTCCCTCTGTTGCAGCTGTTCATGATAGACAACTGTGCCGACGACTGGCGGATAGCAATGACATGGCAGCGCATTTCGCAAATCTGCCTGGAGCTTGCCATTTGTGCAGTCCACCCGATTCCCGGTGAATACTACTTCACATGGACCACAAAACTAGCCAACAAGGGCGGCCATCTCGACTCGAGGGAGGTGCCCTACGACGTCACGTTAAGTTTGCCCATGTTTCTTCGCCTGTACCTCATCTGCAGGGTGATGCTGCTGCACAGCAAGCTGTTCACGGACGCTTCGTCGCGCAGCATCGGCGCCCTCAACAGGATTAACTTTAATACGCGTTTTGTATTGAAAACTCTGATGACAATATGTCCTGGCACGGTGCTGTTAGTGTTCATGGTGTCGCTCTGGATCATCGCATCGTGGACCCTGAGGCAGTGCGAGCGGTAAGTTGCTATTTTCACCACCAGACCGCCTCTCTGTTGTTTGGATTTGTAATCACCACCACCACCAACCCCCGAAAACAACCACTCCACCACGCCATGGCTTCGTTTGTGTGACGCCCCGTGCTTCGTCGAACGGATTTTTCGCACAAATTCACATGACAAATTATGCAACCGCATTTGAATTTTAATCCCACCTCCCGGGGCAAACTCTATGATTGAACGTACTCTGAATTTGGATGAGGGCGCTTGACGAGCGCGGCGCGTCACGCAACTCACATTTAGTGAAATTTCTGCTAAGTGTGACCCCCCATATTTCGATCCCCCTTATTTTGTCCAGAGCTGAAAGGCATCCCGCAAGTCATTGTAGACCCATTGGCGATGCTTCGCAGTTATCGGACGAATATATCTCTTCCCGAGTGTCAACGTTTTACTTTTATCCATGCATTCAAAGTGCACCTGTCTTCGGGACCGCATTGGCTTGATTCTATTGGAAAGTTTTCAAAAGCAAAAGGTGCACTCTGAATGGAGTCTGTGTTTGATGTGTACTTAAATCCTTCCCTGGAATGGATATCTCTGTGTATGTCCACTGAAATTAATTTTAGATTTTTAAATCGCTAATAATTAGACCATTTTGTCCCCCCCATGTACGCCTAAAAGACCCTTTTGGTGTCCCTAAAAACGTTCGGTCTCAGGACGTGCGCAACAATGCGTGTGCTGAGACCACTTGGTGCAACTAAATATCGTAAATTTACCTCAGCTCAAACTCGGATCGCGGTTTGCTGCAGCATGCGTGTTAATGGTTCTGTGAGTTTTGAACGAGTCCTTGTGCTGAATACGATCACAAGGACAATTCGTCTTGCTAGAGATTGTTACCAAATTGTTTTTTAGTAATTTAGACGATGAGACCTTTAAAAGAGATGAAAGTACTTTTAAACTCATTCAAAATCAGCAATAAAACTAATTCATTCTATTTAACTAAGCTAGGGAGACGTTTTTTGCGAAAAATAAGAAAAAATAAGCGATATAAATAATTATGCCCTCGTTTTGCGGCGTGTATGTAAGAAACTTCCCTCTCTTCAGCAGTTAAAAATAATAACTATATATATACTGTCTCTAATTAAAGCCTTCTGTAATACTTTTAGTTACTGACAAAGTGTTAATGGATAGAGCAATATTTAATGTTCGTCCAATAAGAGCCATAAATATAGTATTCCTTTGATTTATTTAATTTTGCTTCTCCTTTGATGCCAGTGATACTTCGTTTTTTAATTAGCTTGATGAGTGATAAAGCATTGCAGATAGCATTATATTTTTCTACATTTCTACATAAAATCATGAGTAAAGTTGGCTCAACAGGATGTGAAGCTTATAATCCTACCAGAGCAACCATCTCTTTTCAAGTTCTCCAATTGCGGATTGGCGAGATGTGCACGAAAGTAAATTTGTACAATTCATTTATTAATTCCGAAAAATTAATTTTCCTGCTTATCTTTATATCCTAATTGGCGGTTGTAACTCTACAACGCTTGGCGTGCTATCTGCGAAAGTAAACAGGCTCGTTCGTACTTAGCCATAACTTTTATCATCCGCTGACCAAACAGCAGGCGAGCCAGATACGATTATCCACCCACTCGCCAGGCAGACAACTGGTGTTCGCCATTGTCTACGGACAAAGCAGCTTTGTTCGTGTTTAGCTGCTGCACCGAGTATAAACGTGCACCGTGCTATTACGGATGCTGTTTCACCTTAATGGAGGCGAAGTTTATGCAGGCGGCGCACCAATGTTTCTACTGATTTAGCCAGAGAACGCGCGCAGCTCTTCCGCCCTGTTGCCGGGCGCCGGAGCGGAGCGATCGCATTTTTTTTGTATTTCGCACAACACAAAGGACCCGCGCAAAGTTCACAAAACCATTAACGCACATCACGGGCTTTCTCGCAGAGAGTGAGCCAAAAGCCGAGCCACTCTCTGCCGCGCGCTCTTTTGGCGCAAAATGTTTGATCACTCCGCGACGTGGTCGATTATATATTTTTTGGCCGTCTCCCGAGACGACGTGTATCAAGTAGTGAGCTTTAGTAACAAACATTAATGTGTGCTGGTCTCATGCAATATTCTTTTACATTTTCCTCACGACAGTCCCCGTCCTCGCCCCCGAAATCCCAACTGATTTTTTGGTCCGACCTCTCTATATCTATTTCTATATCTCTCTATCTCGTTCCCCCTCAGCCAGATATTCTTTTCTCTATCTCTCTTCTCTCTATGTAAAAATTCTCTCATATCGTTTCCACCTATTTCATATTACGTTTTGTAAACTAAAATCGCATTTATAAAAAGCCTGAGAGGAGTATAGGCGCTCCTTGACAAAAGAGATCGAAAGCTTCGCCCTCATGTGAATATAATAGGAGAGTTTAACTATATATTTTGACTCTATAAATAACTTTCAATATATATATTATACTGAAAATATTTTCTTAACAACAATTACAACTCCATGACCCGTGTGCTAGTTGCGCTCGCTAGTCGGAGATAATATGTTAATATTGTCTCCGAGGCTGACAATGTTATAAAGAGAGGGTTTAGGGATTATACATACTATTGATTGATTGAGAAATTGACTCTTGAGACGCTCCCCAATACGTATACGCTTATGTTTGAGACGGAGCAGCCTAGAGCTGGATTTGTGCGCTAAGGTAGAATTATTACAATTATTTATTGCATGATTTGGTGATTATCAAACACGGTAGGCCAAATAAACAGTTCTGTTCATTTTGTTTGGTTTTTCTTTTTGTTTTCTAGCTCGCTTTCACGACACACTACTTTTTGAGACTATATATATATCATAGAGATTTATACCAACAATATTGGTCTATAATGGCTTTTGCACGGCTTTATTTTGTATATTATACTTTCCATTAATGACCCACATACAAACACACACATCAAAGCTAACTAACATGAAACATTTCTCATTTCGGATTCTATTTATTGGAAGTCTTTCACCCATTCAACACGCATACACACATATATTTCCTCTCTATCTCTCTCACTTCGTATTTTTATAATTTCTCTTGACTATTTCTCTGTCTCTCTATCTCTCAACTGTATATTTAGAGTCGAGCAGTGTGTTCTCATCACTAATACTACTACTACTACTCTTTCCATCTTGCGTTTGCCTAATTGTTTCTGTAAAGATGTTGAGTCGTATCATACATATTTATATATATATTTCTGCACTCTAGTGTAAAAAGAGTACTCATTGCTGTAAAAATGTTAATATTTTTAACCCGCGGTGGAGCAAGTTATGACGAAAAAAGCTTCACGTTCACGCACTTTAGATGGCTAAACTGCTCCCCTGCGTTCATGCAAATCAAAATTCGATGATGGGACTAAAAACTGAAGTAAACAACTGACGACACTGATATTTCTTGCACAATCACTACTAGAGCCCTACTTAGAAAATTTCTCTATCTCTTCTCCTATCCTTTCTTCACTCTGCCATCAGTTTGTTTATAAATATATGACTCTATCGCGTTCCTTTGTTCAATATATATATTATAACTGTCCATTAGCCAAAAGCCTCTCTTCAGCAATGTGTTCTTCGTTCTTAGCAATCATTGTGTATACAAGTTACTGTCGCCTATATCCGCTCTCGCCTGCAAACGTGAACACGAAACCATCTATATAGTCCACATTATAAATTCAAAAACAACTCAGCCAAAATTGCAATTTTTTCCTACATTATAGCATCTCAGCAGTAAGTGGCTATGCGATAAAAAGTTGTGCCATAAACATGTATCTCTCTAATCAGTGTATAAATATTAAATTAACCTATAGCCAAACACACTACTACAACTACTGTCAGTTAAAACAAGCAAATATCCTCTTTGGTATGTAAATCGCAATCTAACTACAATATAAAGTAAAAGCTCTAAATTCTATTTCTCAAACGTTATACTTTTTAGTTCTGTTCTACTTTTTTCGTTTTGGTCGTTTGGAAATGTTCCAACTGCTTTACGAGTTTTGCTTTGCATCTCATTTGATATATACATGTAGATTTTCCGCTAATCGCAATTTATCTCTCTCTCACAAATTGGTGTTTGCTGTGCAACAGTTTGCAGCTGCTTTTGTACGTGTCTGTAATGGTACTTTTATCTATGAAGTTTTCACATGACGAACTCTCTAGTTTTTGGTTTTTCAAACGCATGACCTGCTCGCTTTTCCACAAAACTCTGCCTGGTTTGGTAATTTTACACATTGAAAATATATATATTTAAACGTATGCAAATTGGCATGAAATTCATAATATATTTTTTTAATATATATACTCTCTCTATATATATCTCTCTCTATCTCTCCAAATTGCTAACAATTTGAGACCTGCCTGAATGACAATCACCAAGGTTATCGGTTCTGTTCTCTTTTGTTCTCCTGTGTAGGTTCCACGACGAAGAACACGCAAACTTACTTAACTCCATGTGGCTGATCGCCATAACCTTTCTGTGCGTCGGTTATGGTGATATCGTTCCCAATACTTACTGCGGTAGGGGCATCACTGTAGCATGTGGTATGACGGTAAGTCCAGCCCTAGCACTCTCTTTATATCAAGCAAAACGGAACAGAGAATGAAATCGAACGCGCGGTATGATTGAACAAAAAAAAATACATTTTGTCTCTTTCACGAGGGTGGCGAGGTTCTTTTAGACTACCCCTTCCCTTACCTCATCCCGGTTAATGTGTGAGAGGAGCCAATTATTAAAAGCTTGAAACAGAAGCAACACAGCCTCATTCCTCTTGGTTTCTTCTTTCTCTGCAACCTATAGGTTCCATGACGAAGAACACGCCAACCTTCTAAATGCTATGTGGCTTATCGCCATAACTTTCCTCAGCGTTGGATATGGGGATATTGTGCCTAATACTTACTGCGGGAGGGGAATAGCTGTTACGACTGGTATTATGGTAAGTCTACATTTCCCAAGCAAATTTCATAGAGGAGCACGGCTTTTTATACATTCTCCAATACAGCAGCAGACTGTGTTTTCTCGTCCTCACCAACTTTGTATATAACAATAAAAAAGAGCGCGAAAGATTCGCATGAATTTTAATAATAAAAAAGTGATAAAAGGAAGGACTTAAATTTTACACCTAAACGTATTGCCTCCATTTCCGTTTTATGATTCCTGCCTTCCGGCGGCACCGGAGTGAGGGCGGCCGGGCGGGCGGGCGAAATTGCTTTTTGTGACCAATTTTTATATATATTCGCCCGGCCATAAATCTTGCCGCGAGAGTCGTCTCCGCGGTGGCTAACGAGATTTTGTTGTGCTTTTCCCCCCAGTCGGTCACGCACACTAGAGGAGAACAGCTGACAATGAGAAATATTCGGCTGTCATAATTAGCCCTCCACCGATTTGTCACTCTCCCAAAAAGCGCGACATCGTGACTCCTCGCGCTCTCTCACGTCACATGCTCACCACAAAAAAGTTACACAAGTTACTTCCTCTCGACAGTGGTGTTCCTCTTTTTTTAAAAAAAAAAAAAATTAGACAATTAGCTGTTCGTTCGCAGGAGAATCGGCCCTTGTAATATTCTACCATTGTTCCCTTTCTCGAACCCCGCTTTTTGTATAGAAACGACAAATTACACGCGGTGTCTTTCCCTCCTCTACATACGAAACAAAAACGTAGATGAAAAATCACATATTCGTAAAACGGACTTCCCAAATTCTACAACACGCAGTATCATATATGGTTCTTGACAGTCTTTACCAAAATGTAGCACTAAATATTATAGTATGAAACACGTTGAACCCTCTTCCCCATTTCTTGAAGAATAATTTTATTTCATTGGTATTCAAATCTTGCTAGTGGTAATTATTGTGGAAGAGCCAAAAATACTTACACCGGACGCACCGGACCTAGACAGCTGTTGAAAATACCGATGCAAGATAATATGAGTTAGCAATCAAACGTTTTTGTACACATTAAAAATCTTTCTCAGATTAATAAATAACATTTGTTAATTTTCATTAATCAATGCAACTTAAGTTGGAAAAGTAAACAAGTAATGAATATTAGCGATAAATGATGCACGCCTTGCACTAGAACTACTATATTTAAAGACACGCAGCTCGCAGTTTTTCTATTTTTTCGTTGATACTTTATTGCCATGCCTGGAAGAAGTTTGGCAGCAGTTTTAGCTGCACATTAGCTACTTAAAAGTCTATTTGAGAGAGGAAAAGTTGACTTCTAGTCGCAAGTGAGCAGTTTTCTTTAGACAATTTTTTTTCTTGAAATGCATTAACGGCGTGCGTTGGACCGGCGACAAGGAGCAAATCTGCCAAACTTTGTGACTACATTTTGTCCTTTTAATAGGGTGCTGGCTGTACTGCGCTACTAGTAGCTGTGGTTTCCCGAAAATTGGAGCTCACTCGTGCTGAAAAACACGTGCACAACTTCATGATGGACACGCAACTGACGAAACGGGTAAGTGAAAACTCCACTTGTGCTGAAGGGCAAAAAATAAAAGACCGGGTATATATAATGATCGAAAGCAGCGGCGCCTGCACAAACTGAATGCACCGGCCTTGATGTCATCGCAGATACTGCACGCTTCGAGGAGCACGAATTCAATTTGTTCGCGAGTCGCTTTTTGATGTGTGCCACATTAAATACATCACAAATTGGGACGCGAGGCGCAAAATCTGTGAGCGCACACTCGGCACCCGGCTCGGAATTATTTTGAGCACTTCCGCGTGCGGATCAATGTCGTCCGTGGAACACAGGCTCTCGCGCCAAATGGACCGAAGGAAATTTCAAATCGAATTTGAACCGCACACGCACGCAGTTCACAGAGGCTGCTCCGGGGCCCATAACCGTAAACATAATAGGTCAATAGGTGGATCTATCTCGGGACACTGCCTCTGGTGCCCACTCCCGAATCCGGCGGGTGCTTAAATTCGCCTTGCCGCCGTCGCCATGGCAACCAGGCGTTCGCGCTGCCCCGCTCCATGACTCTGCATTAATTTGCACTAATTCACGCTCGAATGATCAAATTGTTCGGAGCCGCTTTATGGAAAACACATGAGCTAAAAAACTCCTTTTCGCCTGTCGGACCGGGCTAATATCGTGTGCATGAACTTATTATTAACCATCCATTTCTCTCTCCAACAACTTCCGATTCGCGCACGCAGATAGCGTTTCAATTGTAATGAACCTAATCTTGAGAGCATAATTATGCAGATGAGCGCGTGGATTTAAACTGAAACGGCGCAAAAGTTTAGCGGCGCGCTATTAAATGGCTAGAGGAGTTTTGTGCGCATTGTTTTCGCATGACAAAGTGATGAGAAATCTTAAGGGTTGCAAACTCAAGACTTCTCTTTTTGCAATCTAAACCGTTTCCGTGGGTTCTTTTGGATTTTCTAATTAAAATAAAGGATAACCAGAGTTTATTGTTTGATTACCATAAAATTTTTATTTTCAACGTGGCGTAAAAGTAGCTTTCAGTGTTCCGATCAAACAGAATTTATGAAAAATTTTGGTTGTTTACCATCACCAAAGCAAATTCGGCCTAAAACGTAAACAAAGCGCGATTGTGAAAACACTGCAGATACCCATCAAAATCATTTTTGATTACACGTTGATGTAATCGATTTTTACTGTTGGTGTTACATTCAATGGATTTAAATTTGATTGGTGTGAACACAACAGCAGAAATTACATCGAAATTACCACTAATTGTATGGGATTAGTGACGCAATTGCTTATGAAATTTCAGGTGGGGCGTAGATTCATGATGAGACTCGGGAGCATTGGTTTGACTGGAATTGACGTTTTCAAAGCTCATTTTTTGACATTCGTGTGCCTCAATTGAAATATTCTTTGGTTGAAATTTAAGCAAACAATTTTGGAGAACAAATAGCTGGAATTTTTCAACGCCTCATAGTACAAACAATATCATTAAGGGCGTGATAGCAACTTTTATTGTTAAAAATATTTCAATACAAAAAAATAAATATTTTCACCATATAATTTTATTTGGCCAAAAAATGGATTACCTTTCAAAAAGAGAGTAGAAAAAGTCAATCAACAAAAATGATCGAAGTCGAACCATGGTCTGTCAGGAAAACCTTCTTTTCATGTCAAAAAATACCGGTTACATACTTTTTTCTGTTTGTTACTTACTAGATGCTTAATAAATAGGTGCTCATTGAATCGGTTAAATAAATATCGTACTAACTAATGGTTCATTCAATGATAGATCACGCTGAACGGAGCTCCTCATATGGTAATATGGTCATATGGTAATAATAATTACCAAATTTCAAAGCGTTCAAACAATTTTTGAGTGCAAGCTGATTCAATTAAGGAAGCCAAAATGTTTCTCTTATTAAAAGTAGCATCAATGACCTCACCAAAAAATTTACCTTGCGGTCTCTTTGCAACATGATGAGAATTAAACTTGAGCATTCAGGCAAACACATCGATCTGCGTTTATATTTCACAACCCGAGGAATCTTTGAAAAATCTCATCTTCCTCGACCAACAACTCCTTCATTTGCGCCGCTGCACAGGCGTATAATTTATGTTGTTTTGTCTGCTCTTTCGCTCTTTGCCGCGATACCAAATGCCCCGAGGGATTTCTTGGCTGTAATTGCATTTCATGCTTGTTTTTACAGTTGAAAAATGCAGCGGCCAACGTGCTGCGTGAGACGTGGCTCATCTACAAGCACACCAAGCTCGTGAAAAGGGTCAACCCAGGCAGGGTTCGCACACACCAGCGAAAGTTCCTGTTAGCCATTTATGCGTAAGCAGCGAAATTTGATTTGTGCCCGCGCCGCGCCCCCAGTAACACAAGCTCTCTGCTTTTCCAGCTTGCGGAAAGTCAAAATGGATCAACGAAAGTTGATGGACAACGCTAACACCATCACTGACATGGCCAAGGTGCGTATCCTGCGTGAAGCGGTGCATGAATATTTGAATGAAATTGGAAAATAGGGGAAAAGTGCCTCAGGCACGTGGGTCTACGGTTTGCGCAGTAAGATGAAAATTTAATCACTGCCGTTGAACAGAAGAACACCTTTTAAATGTACCTTTTTAGTTTCATTTTACTTTCATTTCGTTCATGAATTTTCAAATATATCTGCCGTAGAGCTTGTTGGTAACTGTGTATACTATTTAAAATTATCAACACAGTACGCAGACCAACGTGAATAATAAAAGTTAATAATTAACAAAAATCTGCGTTAAAAAAAACCTATAAGTGCCGCAAAAAGATTTTAATATTTGATTTATTTTATATAGTTTAAAATGGTTCAAATGTTTTCTGTGCGAATAAAATTATTCCTTTAAAATAAAATTTTCAATCACTTTCCTTCAGATAAAGCTGTACTTTCCATTTTCCCTGTCACTTTATGCGGGTGAAATAAGCAGACCATTTAGTCCAAAAGCCGAAACTAATTGGAATTTGTGCCTGGGGTCTCCTCTGCAATAATGCCGCCTGGGCGCTTAATTGCAGTTTAAACATTGTTAGCTTGAAGAGCAAACAGTTTTTTGCATTACTCCACTCAGCAGACGAGGAGAAGTTGGCTTTTTAATCTTCTTAAAAGAATGAAGGGAAAGCGAGAGTAGAGGCCGAGTGGCGAATGGAGTTAGGCTTCCAGTGGTGCAACGGGCACACGAGACTATTTAATTTTAGATGAATAAATTTCAAGGCTTTCTCTCTGTGTGAGGCTGCTCAATGTGGAAGCCGTCTTAAATAATTTACCAGTCGGAAGGGGCTGCTGGAGAGCCAATTTCTCAGAGCGACTTGGCCCAACTGCGGTGAACCGACAAACTGAACACAATTTAATTCAAAGACCCTCACTTTGATTTGCACCAATCTAATCAGTCAACAGCCTAGTTTAGCTGGCGAAAACAAGTCGTGGCGGTGATCAAGTTTCTAGGCTGGTCGCATGCATTTAATTAGTGATGGACAAATCAGGTTGGCCGCAATCAATTAATTATAGCACTGAAAAATAGGATTTTGTTTTTCCTTTAAATTTCTATCTGAGGGGATTATTGGTTGAGGTTTTAATAGGACTGAAAGTCACGGGTTGTAGGGAAGATTCGGCGAATATAAAATAAATTCTGACTACGTTTTTAATACCATTTTTGTCAATATTTTTATTTCTTTTCCATCTTTAAGGGACATATTTTTAAAACATTTTAAACCACAATATCTGATCTGCTAGTAATGAAGTTTAAAAAAGCATGCTTTGAATTTTTCTCGCAGAGTTTTATCGTACAAAAACCCATGAACATGTATGAAATTTTCAGAGTGGATTTCTCGCCCTTTTTGAGAAATTCAGCTTGCAAATTTTATTTAAGACCACTAAATATCGGGTTTTAAAAGTCAGAAATTAAATATCCACGTACTGCTCAACTCGTCTTCAACTCCCCTGGTGCAATAAAGGGGTTTCGAGGTGAAACTAATAAATCACAGCTATAACTGACTAATGCTGGACGGCTATTAATAAAATTTTCAAAAATTTGAGAAGCACAAATCAAACCCTACTTTTCTGTACTCCACAGTGGCTGGCCGAATCAGCAGCACTTTGCCATCAAAACAAATATCACAGATAGCAATAGTCATTATATAGTTAATTAATTAGCTTCATAAAATTTATGGCGTGCCTTTTTACATTTTTATGGCTTTGGAGATGACTTTGCTCTTATAATATTATTTTTATCGGTTGATTTCCAACTACCTGGTATAAAAAAATGATGCATTGAAACTTAAGCTTATATCGAAGAGGAAAGGCTGACAGACCTCATCAGTTTTTCTGCGAATATACGATCAATAGAGAGAGAGTCATCTTTCATCCCTATGCATTCTCGATGTTCACGTGTTCGTTTATTCCAACTTATATAAGAAGCATCAAAATTCACTTTATTCCAAATGATAAACTCAAGGAATTCTGATTTTCACAGTAAATTCTGCTTTCAGACGCAAAACACGGTGTACGAAATCGTGTCAGACATGAACACGAGGCAGGACGTGCTGGAGGAGCGGCTGACTTCACTGGAGGAGAAGCTGAACGCCATCCAGGAGCAGCTGGAGTCGCTGCCGGACATCCTGACGCGGTGTCTGCGGCAGCACTCGGACCGCATGGACACGCGGCGCAACTTCCTGCACCCCGAGTCGGCGGCGTCGCTGACCCCGGCGCCTGCGATTCCTCCGCCGCCGGCGGCCGCCCCCGTCGGGCCCATTCTCTCACATTCCCGCAGCGTGCCCTCCTCGTGGATCGGGGTGGGCACCCGCACCTCGCTGTTTGAGCGGGCGCCCACGCTGCCCCCTCCGCCCGGCTCGGTGCCCACTTCGCCGGCGGAGGGCACCGCTCCGTCGGCCTTGTCCAACACCAACGCGGCCAGCTGAGCCAAGCCCACGGCCGCCACCATCGAAAGTGCACTGTGAGCGGCAGTGGTTTGGAATCAACGTGCACCCCCGACCCCTGGCGACCAATGCAGGTGGCTTGCACAAAGGTCTCTCAAGCCGCCTGTTACTCTGCGACAACACACGTCATCTCCTCGGAATCCACTACATATAATATGTGAAAAATGTATCTCACACGCGCGATATTACACACCGTATTGTTTGCGTTTCCATCGGATATTCGCATCTCGCGTTGAGATAGCTGGGCGGGATCCAATTAGATAAATACATAATTATATATTTATCATTTCTCGATTGTGTGTCACTTTGTTTGCGATTAGATAGGTTTTCGATTTCAGAAAGAACCGTTGAGAGAACAGATGTAAAATTTTACTATCATCAATAGTGGCTGTGCCTAGGACTAATGTATATTATTGATCATGCATGAGATTATTACAAAAAGGTACAGGTAAGGAACTTTGCTTAGTTTTCCATTTTTACCGAGCAGCAGTATTCCGTTAGGTAGTACTCGAAATTTGCATTTTTACACTAAAGTGAAAAGCGGGCAAAGTTTAGCTGCCAAAGTGCTTTTTCCCATAACAACAACAACAGTGTGTTTACTTTATCAAGGTTTTTAAAAGCTCTCTTCATTGGGTTGTTGCATCCATAGGATTTCGCATTGGTAATAATAATATTTTCTTTTAAATAGCGGTTTTAAGTTTTCAACTTTAAGCATTCGATTAATTTTAAATTGTTAAACCATTATGAAAAACCAATTTTTGTAGCACACACTCAAAAGTGAAAAAGTATTTTCCAGCCAAAATTTACAAAAAGCCCTCTTTTGGCTCAGTCTGCAGCGGTCGTTTTGGCCGAGCTGAAATATTTTTCGGAGCAGCAAAGTTCCTCGATCAAAATCACGCAAATTTGATGTTTTGAAATTGCCAATCCCGTGCCCTCCGATTACCATGTGCGACGACGTTGGTTAATAGTTAACATTGCATATATCAGAGAGAAATAATAATTGTTACATCTAAACATTTGCAGAGAGAGAGAGAGAGAGAGAGAGAGAGTAAAAAACAAAGTGATTTATACTTCAAATTCTATGTAGTGTTTATATTACCACATGGTTATGTACACACAAAGATGAGAGACATGAATGATCACACTTTACATTTATGTAAATATATAAAGACAGTGCTGATTTATGGCGGATTTCAAACATCACTGAAGCGTACCACGCTCGTCTTGGCGCGTCAACTCACTCACATTAGACACACATAAATAAACCAAACACAGCAGAGACCAACATCAGTGATATTATTCAAACTGTTGAGAGCGAAAGGAAGGTAAATTTGAGAGTGAATGACATCATATGAGTGCTTTAATCCTTGATACAAATAAACTTATTAAACAGATAAATAAAGGCGTTCTTTGTACATGTCCAGTGCTAAAGTGATCTGAGAGTAAACTTCATTAAAACTAAACCGAGAATATTAAAAGAGATGTCACTTTTGGACTGGAATGTTGTTGCATATTAAAACAAAAAATAAGATGTGTTCACACTTTTTTACTGTAAATTTTAAAGCGGCTTTTAAATACACGCCCACAACTCTTTGATTTCACGCAGACACACAAAATACTCTCGCACACGCAGGAGAAAATGCCTGCTGTAGTTTTTCTAACCCCCTTTCTCCTTATTGTTGCTGTCGAAAATTCAAAAAAATCAAATTTTTACAAAATTTGTAACGGTGGTTTGGTAAGTGTGTTAGCAGACACGTTACGTCTGGCAGATGATTTTTAGATACTGTACACCATGCGATTTAGATCTCGTTCAAAGCTTCAAGATTTCGTTCTCTGGGACTTGCGAAAGCGGCCCAACCTTTTTTTGAAATTTTCATTCAATCCAAAAATCAAATCAAACTTAGCTTAAACTAAAACAGTATTACATATCATCTTTAACGCTAGAAGTGGTGAATGCTTTTAAAAATATTGTCCTACAAGTTAAAGGCGGGAACTTAAAATTTTACCGAAATATAGCCACTTTTGGTAGCAGAGTGCTACCAAAACCTCTTGGAAAAGGAGTCATTATTTGAGGAATACCGTGCAAGATTGCAATCAAAATACATGTCAAAGGTTTTTTCAGAAATTTCTAACGATAGCCTTGACCTTTCTTTGATTTTTCTCCAATTTTGAGCGGATGCGGTAGGATTTTCAATTTTGAGCTGATGCGTAATGCGTAAATACTTATCACCTAACAATGGCGAATTAACATAATAAAAGTATAATATGACACCAGTTATCCAATACTCGCCTTATGCTGAGCAGTTTTGACCGCGGGCAGATTGCATAAATAAACCTGGATAAATAACACGTTAAAACTCTTAAAAGTCCAATCGCGATACTCCTGTAAAATCAACTTTAAAATCGAGAATATCTAGTGGGTACATATGGTGCATTTTTGACATTTGAGAATGAAGCGTTTGTAATATTTTAAAATCATTTTCCCTGGTTTACGCGTTATAACAAGAGAGGATTTCCCAATCTCATTGGTTGAAAAGCTTTATATGATAGTAATAACTTCGAAAGATGTGTATTTTATCACGAAAAATGGAAACGAGAAAAATAAAACCACTTACACACACTCCTCACCTAATGGAAGTAAAAATGGCATGATTATTTGTTCTTTCTCACTTCACTCTCCCGTGTTGCTGCTGAATAATAGAACTCAAATGGAGATGCGATGTATTTTTTCGTAAATACTTTGCGTTATGATGATTGTTTTCATGTGATATATTGAAAAATATATACAGTGTGTCGCGGACCTCCATTTTCGTTTTGCTTGTTGTAGAAGTTTTGAGAGCGCGTATGGAATAATCAAATTATAAACACATGCCCAGCAACTATGTATTGATCGTTATATTATTTTGTTATTCGACAAATTATATGAGCACGCACGTGCTGTTATTTTGTAAAAGTGTCAGAAGTGAGATTCATAGAGCGCGCTTTAAAATATTCTCTGCATACTGGTCATGTTGCAATGACATTACTGAGAAAGAGTTAAAGTTCGGATCAAATTTCTCACAAATAAATGAGGATATTTAAAATAAATATATAATAGTTCTTGGAAATGCGTATTTATTTGCTCAAATCCCCCAAATATGATGAATTATATTATATTCAAGTATGAAAAATTATTTTGTATCTCAGAAGATGACCATCAGTCTGCATTATAATTAGTCAAATTTGGTTTGGTTACAAATATCGAAGGGATTTGGTTTAAGGTGCATATTTAAGCTCAAGCTGTGGTCATTCCTTTTAATCTCGATCAAGATTATATGCTTAATATGGCTTATTTTTAAACTTTTTCAGTTATTTCAGTTTTTAGCATCTGCGGTATAGTATAAATATTGTCCATTGCTGAATTTACATACCAAAAATAAATTAAATATGCTCGGTAATGGTATTTATCTCATTTTGTCAAGAATATTGGTGATACGAAAATCCCTAAATATAAAAGCTATAAGCTTAGTTGCTGTGGTGCCGATAAAAATTTACCACACCTAAGCTATGAGATGAAGTGTCTCTGATTTCGGCCACCTAATGAATAATGTTGAATTTTCCCGCAAAAAGGAGTTGTTGCTAAAGTTGGCAGCATAAGGGCGTTGATGCCGTTCTCTGCTGCTTCGCAATTTCCTAGTTTGACTACCCCAGCGAGAGATGGAGTGGAGAGGGAGGATTCTTGCAGCACTGCAGCAGCACACACGAATGTAGACAGGTCCAATTTATAGCAGATCGCGGACTCATTTCAAACTGCATTAAATTAAAAATTGCTTTTTGATTATATTTGTGTTGTATACATAATATATAATCATTGACAAGTTCAGATAAATATTTCAGCATGCTTATTACGACAAATTCAAACGCAGAATTAAAATCATATCTAGGGGAACTTCATATTGCATTTTTTCATACCTTTGGATGCTACTCAAAATATTTATTTCAAAGCTTAATTTATGCTTGAAATTTCTACATCAAGCTGCGCAAAGCCATGCTCGTGGAATGCATCATAATTCTTAGCTCTAACACAAGAAATAAAATACATATTCTGCACAGCAAGTCATCGCACAACATTTTAGAGCCAACGACTAAAAAGTAGCAGTAGAGTGTACATCAAACAAACAAGTTGTCGTGTCTCTCCCACACCGAATAAACTTTTCAAATTTTTCATTTAAATTCAGCCCATTCGTCAAGTTGCTCTCGCTCCAGAGAGCGCGACACGGCAAGGCCGACCTACATCTGCGACTGCAGGCTAAGTAAGCTGGAAACTAGTTGGCAGAGAGCAGATGATTTGAATATGCACCACATGCCACGAGAGACACGGACAAATATCTGACAAGGGCCGTCTGTGTGCCGAAGCTGCGCCTTGTTCCTCACTTCACGATAGTATATCCTTATCATGTCAACGCGCGGCGCCTGCAACGAAACAGCCCGAGTACTAAATATGCGTCCTTTTAAAATTGTCGCCGACGACGCTGCAACAAGCCGGTGTAGTTTGTTTACTGGGCGCTTATAAGTAAATTGGTGAAAGAAGGAGTGAAGGAACGACTCACCGGGGAGTCGTGCAGACACACCCAACCTTTTTTATCTGTCCCTCACTGACCCTTAGTTGTCCTCTTTTTACAGTACCACCTGGACCGCGACGCGAGCATAAAAGTGCAGGGAAAGAATCAATATATCTTACGTTTAACAAGCAACAAGACATCGCGGGAAGTAATTAAGAAATAACGAGGAAAGTTCAATGCAAAGAGCAAAGAAGCAAAAAATTCTCACTCCTCTCTCCTTCAATTGGATTTTTCTACAAGTGTATTTTAAAGCTACACATTATACAA